>NW_025334041.1:102036756-104436756 GCF_019186645.2 Phyllostomus hastatus | reverse complement strand
AAGGATGCAGCCTCCGCAGCCTCCAAGCTGCTCCCACTTCCAACGGCCAAAATTCCTGCTCCCCAAGTAAGAAATGAGCAAAAACTCAAAGGCAAGGAGTTAAGATCACCAGGGCTGTCACAGCCCTAGGATGGGAGTCCCCAGGCCATGCCAGAAGCAACACCAAGGTCAACTGGCCACCAGAGACCCACAGGCTGGCCTGTGGGGGACAAGAGGCAAACCCAGGGTGAACCTGGTCTGCAGCTGGGACCCACCCCCTCCACGAGCAGCTCACAAAGCGGCGACTGCATCTCTGACCAAATATTGAGACACAGGTTTTGACCAAAAGAAAAAAAGAGGGATTTTTCATTTGTGAATTTATTTGGGATGTCCTAAAGAGATTTAAGGAATCAAATATTCATGAATCTTTTATTACAAAAATAAAATTTTATGAAATCAGATGTGTGTGTGCCATCCACCCCTCTGCGGCCCTCGCTGTGCCTGGGGCTTGGGGGCGGGGCCTTCACAGGCCACCTTTCAGGTGCTGAGAGGAGCGGAGGGACAGACAGGTGAACCAGAGCCACGAAGAAAACAGACTTCGGTGACGTGCCTAGGGAGTGATGGGGACAATATTGGTTTTCTATCACGACCCTAACGAATGACCTCAGACTGAGTGGCCCACACCAAGAAGTGTGGGATCGCAGGTACTGTGGGTCAGAGGCCCAAGGCGGGTTCCTCAGATTGCGCTCCTTCTGCTCCTTGTCCGGAGGCCCTTGCCCCTGCTCAGGCAGTGCCGGCCCAATCCCTCCTTACAATACAGGACAGCTCCCTTTCTTGTCCCCTGTCCCTGCCAAAGCCACTCCCAGCTTCTAGGGACCGCCCCAAAACTTCGGCCCAGGGTTCTTTCATCCAGCCTCAAAGCCAAGAACTGGGTTGAGCCCCGCCCATGGTATCTCTGATCCACCTCCCTGCCCACTTTCAAGAACACTGGTTACATTGACCCACCTGGCTGATCCGGGGCAGCTGCCGGGTTACCTATGACCTGTCTTACCACTGTGGCCCATCACCACATGATATGCCACAGTGCTGGGTTGGGACCTCTGCAGTGACTCCTGAATAGGGTCAGGGAAGGGCTCTCCAGGATGTTATACTCAAACTAAGACTTAGCTGTTGAGACGCATCTGGCCACACGGAGAACTGGAGAAGCCCCCCACAAAGGGACAACAAGTTCCCCCAGGGCAGGGAGAGGCGGGCTGGCCGGGGTGCAGGGCAGGATGGGTGGGCAGATGAAGGGCCTTGGGTAGGTTGAAAATGTTATCACACCATTAAGGTTTTTAGGCATGAGAATGACATAATCTGATTTATATTTTTAAAGATCGCCCAGTGATTTAACATTAGAAATGGTAATTAAGATGTGCCTTGAGAGCATAGGTGGGATTTAGACAGATGAAGAGGGTGAGAAATGGGCTTCAGGTACAGAGACCGGGGACATAGCCCAGAGGCAGGAGACAGGGAGACCAGAGACCAGAGTGCATGCCAGTAAGAGACCTGTGAGAGACAGGACAGGGCAGGGGAACAGAAGACCCTCCGGGAATGGGACAGGGCACGGGTGGGGGGATCCTCCATGGAGGGTATAGGGCAGAGGGGGTAGGGGACCCTCCATAGAGGGTGTAGGGCAGAGTGGGTAGGGGACCCTCCATGGAGGGTGCAGAGCAGAGTGGGGAGGGGACCCTTTATGGAGTGGATAGGGCAGGAAGAAGGGGATGAGGGGCAGGTGACGGGTGATACCACCCCGTCCATGGAGGGTACCATATTTCCCCTTCCTGTCTCTTCCCAGGTTCCCTTGTGCCCCCCACCCCCGGCCCCCCGTCCTCCCCTCCCCCACATTCCCTGCCCTGACACTCTCAGGTCCCCTGTTCCCCCTGCCCTGCCCCTCTCCTGGCCTTCTGTTCCCCCCCGCCCTGCTTCCTCTATGGAGGGTCCCCTTTCCCCCTTCCCTCTCTTCTTCACAGAGGGCCCCTGTTCCCCTGCCTGTCCCCTCACTCCCGGGCTGGGACTCCGAGGGGCGGCGCCCTGGTCTGCTGTGTCCATCTCTCCTGCCTCCTGGCTGCGTTCCCACTCTCCGCACCTGAGGCACAGCTCGCCCTCTTCATCTGTCTAAATGAGCGATTTTCAACAGGTGTGCCACACAAATTTTCAAAACAAGAAATACCTGACCATTCAGTCAGGGGCACCGACCCTTCTCCCTTAGACTGTCAAGTTAAAAAATGACAACAAACTCACAACTATCAATATCTGAACCTAAAAAGAAACAAAAACAAAACCAAACTAAGCAAGCACTAGAACAGGAACAGAATCACAGAAATGGAGATCACATGGAGGGTTATCAGCAGGGAGGGGGAGGGAGGAGAATGGGGGGAAGTTACAGGGAATAAGAAGCATAATTGCTAGGTGCAAAATAGACAGGGGGAAGTTAAGAATAGTGTGGGAAATGTAGAAGCCAAAGAACTTATATGTACGACCCATGGTCATGAACTAAGGGGGCTGGGGGATGCTTGTGGGAGTGGGATATAGGATAGAGGGGTATAAAGGGGAGAAAAAATGGGACAACTGTAATAGCATAATCAATAAAATATATTTTAAAAAATGACAATACAGTTTCAAGCAGGAGCCTAAAGAAATGTCTTGCTATGGTCTGTTGGCCATTCAAAAGTTAGGAAATTTAACAGTCTTAGACATTAGAAATGTCTAAGAAGAGAGAAAAGGAGAAACGAGAGGGGAAAATGAGAAATGAGGGAAAAAGGAAGACAGAAAGAAAAGAAAAAAAATGATAAAAGTCTTAAAAAGAGACCAAGGCCCTTGACTAAATACTCAGGTGCTGCATGCTTTAAACATTCTCGCAGCACACAAGTTTGCCTGCCACGGCACAGCTGCTGAAAATCACCGGTTTAAATCCTGTGTACTCGAGACACTTCTCAAACATCATGTTAAGTGTCAAATCACTACGTGGTTTTCGGAGAGGAAGACGGGGAAGAGGTAAGGAGGGTGTAGAGGGAATGAATGGTGATGGAAGGGGACTTGACATGGGGTGGGGAACACACAATACAGTGTACGGATGATGGATTCTAGAATCGTACAGCTGAAACTCATATAATTTTATTAACCAATGTCGTCCCGATAAATTAAATTAAAAATAAATAAATAAAGGGTGGAGCCTTGGAGCGTGGAGCCCTCAGGAAAGGACGAATGCCCTTCTCAAAGAGGGCCCGCACTAGACTGATCAGGGGAACCACCTTGTAAACTTATAAATGTCTAACCACTATGCTGTACACCTGGAACTAATATTGAATGTCAACTCTAATTGAAAAAGTGTTTAATTAATGGAAATAAAATACATAAAAATAAAAAATGCAAATGGGAGTGGTCTTTTAAAAATATAAATCAGATCACGTCATTCTCGTGCCTGAAAGCCTCACTGGCTCCAGCAGCTGTCAGCTGCGCGGACGGGCTCACTGCGGGACAGTGCTGCACTGCCGGAGAGGAGTGTCCTGACCTCTTCCTCCAGGTGCCTCTGTCTGTCCTGGCGGCCTCTGGCACTGGGGCAAGGCAACACTGTGCCTTGAGAGTGAGCTAAGCATTCACTTAGGCTGCTTAGTTCTAGTGTAGGAACAGACACAGAAAAAATAAAATTAAAAAAAAAACCCTTAATGGTTTTGATAGCATTTCAGCCCACCCCAGGGACCTTTATCCGCCCACCCATACTCCCATGCACCGCCCCAGCCCACCCATACTCCCATGCACCATCCCAGCCCACCCGGCTCATGCAGCCCTGAGGGCAAAGGCTGGGAGGGCGCCGTCCGGGCAGCCAGTGAACTTGCATCTGGTTGGACATCTGAATGGAACTGCAGTTCCCTTAGAGGGGAAATGGAGGGAGGCCCCTGCTGGGATCAGCCACACACGAGAAGACTAAACTTTTCATGAACAGTGACAGGATCGCAGCTGCGTGACCTCACCATGTTCTCACTCCTCCTCTGCATCCCAGGGGACCATGGGTCACCCATAGCAGGAAGCAGCTCTCTGGCCTCTGAGAACCCATGGACCCTCTGTGGAGCCCTTGAGCTCACACTGCTGATCTCAGACTACGGATCCTGGACACCTTAAGTCCTGGGATCTGTCCTGTTTCAACATTGTAATTCCACTCTTACAAAGAAAGCCAGCTCTGAGTCCCTCGTACACTGCTGGTGCAGCTGCTGTGGAAAACAGTGTGAAAGTTCCTCAAAACAAACAAACAAACAAACAAACAAACAAACAAACAAACAGCCACAGAACTACCATGTGCTCTGGCAATCCCATTTCTGGGTGTTTACTCAAAGAACCGAAGGCAGGGCCTTAAAGAGATGCACGCCCATGTTCACAGCAGCGTTATTCACAACAGTGAAAACATGCAAGCAACCCAAGTTGAATGGGCAAACCCAATGAGGTCCATCCACAAAGTGGAATCTGACTCCTCCTCAAGAGGAAGGACATTGCGAGAGATCCAAGATGGCAGCGGAGCAAGTGGATGTTACACTCACTTCCTCCCTGGACCAAACTGGAATTACAACTAAGATACAGGGCAAGCAACCTGAATAATCAACTGGACTAGCTGAAGAGAAGTCTTATAACCAAGGATTTAAAGAAGCTGTCACGTTGAGATTGCTAGGAAGGGCGGAGACACAAAGAGGGACTGACTGAGTTGTGTGGCTCTTAGGCGGAGGCCATTCCCTGCACCTTCCTCCAGGCTGACCGGTACCAGATAAAAACACAACAAAGAGAGAAAATTATAGGCCAATAACATTGATGAACACCAATGCTAAAATCCTCAACAAAATTTTAGGAAACCAGTTCCAGCAATACATTTAAAAGATTATTACACATAAAATAAATAAATAAATAAATAAAAGATTATACATCATGTTCAAGTGGGCTTAATTACAGGCATGCAAGGTTTGTATATCTGCATATCAATAAGTGTGATATACCATATAAACAAAATGAAGGATAAAAATTACATACATACTCATATCAAGAGATGCAGAAAAAGCATTTGATGTAATCCAACATCCATTTATGATAAAAAATGTCAGTGGTGGGAACAGAGGGAACATACCTCAACATAATAAAGGCCATATATGATAAACCACAGCAAACATCATACTCAACAGACAAAAACTAAAAGCATTTCAACTTAAGATCAGGAACAAGTAATATTATTCAACATACTACTGGAAGTCCTAGCCACAGCAACCAGACAATAAGAAGAAACAAAAGGTGTCCAAATTGGAAAGGAGGAAGTAAAAACTGTCTTTATTTGCAGATGACAGGATGCTATATACAGTGAAGCCTCAAGATTTCACCAAAAAACCGCTAGAACAATTATATGAATCCGGTAAAGTGGCAGGATACAAAATAGATATCCAGAAATCAGTTGCATTTTTATACACTAGTAATGAACTATCAGGAAGGGAAACCAAGAGAACAATCCCATTTACAATCTCATAACATAAAAAAACAAATCTCGGAATAGATTTAACCAAGTATGTAAAAGACCTCAGTGCCTCAGATGGGTTCTGGCAGCTGTGACAGGCATGGTGCCCATGAATGACGCTGCTCAAGGACACATGATGATTAGGTGGAAGGCGGCACCATCATTGGGAGCATATGCTTTTTAATTATCTATAGATCGCAACTGCAGAAATGATACTTGATGCTCTGTCAAAGGTAAGGGATGATTAATATTTCTCTGTGTACTTGGCAGAATGGTGCTCAAAATTGTGGTAATAACAGTACCTCATCTTCATATGCACTCTTCTTCCAGAGATGGCTCCAATTCATCTTTCAACTTGGCTGCAAGAAGGGAAAAGTTGTGACAGTGGGCAAAATCAACACACCCCATTCAGCAAGGGTTAAACGAAGTTGAGAGACAGAAAGTCATCAAAAGTCCGACACTTACCCCATGGTCAAGCCAGGGGGATGCTAATTGTGCCTCGAAGACTCTGCTTGTTAGGGTAATAACACTGAGCTGTCATAACGGACTTTTCCATGTCTGAACCCAGTGAAATCTACTTGCTCCTTGTGTCCCATGATGAGGACCAGGGAGCCCCCATGGCTCATCCTCTCCACAGCAACGCAGGGACCCCGGGCTCCTCCATCAGGTGGCTCCAACAAGTGCCCGGGAGGCCTGCTGCCCCTCCACACACAGCGGCCAACGAGCACAAACCAAGGGCGTGCGGGACAGATGGACAGACGGTGTCAGAAAGGCCTGGGAGGAGCCACTCACAGCTGGTTCCACCTCTGCCCAGAGAGGCTCAGAAACACAGAACAGCACGAACTGCGTGTGTCTCAAAACTGAGACAGCACCGCCACCCTCCGGTCCTGGTATCTGACTCTGGGCAGATACCGGGACCAGAACTGGCTCCATCCACCTTCTTCAGGGAGAATATCCGGAGGGAAGAATAAAATAAAAATAGCTCATGCCAACTACATAGCACTTCAAAGGACTCTGAGTACAAAAAACACTGTCCACTGACTTCTAAAGAAGGTTTGCTTACTGTTCAGGCTCACTTTCTTACTTCCTCTTCTAGTTCTTAAAGAAAGAAAATACACTGTTCTGGAGCCACCGAGGTGGAGCAGGTCCACGGCCAGGTATCCCCCACTGATGACAACCACGAGCTCAGGACAGAAGAGAGAAGCCAGTGTCCGCAGACTCTGGACGGAAGCAGCAGTGGGCAGACTGGGAGCGAAAGTCAGAACTGGACGAATGACCAGCATGGCGGTGACCTGATGGGTTTTCCCAGCTCGATCTCAGCTCTGTCTTAAAAATGGTGAATCTCAGCACAGCTCCATGGGCAGGAAGGGAATGACACTGAGAGGGCTGGACTAGGGCCTGTCGGAGCCAGAGTGGGGGGCTGCTGGGGACCCTTTCCTCTTCTCTCCTGACTCTGCTCCTGCCCTGAAGCTGCAGCCATGGCCGGGATGTAAGTTCCTAAACTGCCAAGGAACAATATATCTCTGGCAAAGACCTGGGGAAACGGGCCGCTGTTCTCCACAATCTGGGGGCCATCCTGCTTATTTTTTTCTTTCTTTTTTTTAGTCTCTTGCCAGTTTGCTCTGAAAAGCATCCTGTTATGTGAATCTGCAACACTGCTTGGGGGGAGAGGAATCTAAGATTCTGAGAGAAACCAGACCTTCTAGCTGAAGGACCTGGAAGGTGGCAGAGACTCCAGGAGAAGCCGCACTGGTGGTGAGCTGAGCCCACACGGAGCACAGCCCAGGGGCCAGCACCGGCTCTGGTCACACTGGTGCTGAGGTCACCCCCACAGACGCTGAGACAGAACTGCGGTCTGAACCTACTGTTCTCACAGGCTGAAACAGTGGTCTCCTGTCCTCTGCCGTGCAGTGTTGAGAAGACAGACTATGGGGCCCCGTCCAGTGAGGAGTGAGGGCCGCACAGCCATCGCTAGCTTCCTCCGAAGTTTGGAGGGAGAAAATAACTGAATTTGAGTAGGCAAGTGGGGCGGGGTGGCCGGAGCTCCAGAGCCCCAGCCTGCAGACCCAGCACACCCTGGATTTTAGTTCTGAGAACGAGTTCATTTTTTGCAAATAAACCTATTTTTCTTTTGCGCTTTCAGTCTTTCCCTATGTTTTCTGTGTTAAAGACTAACTTTCTTGTCTGAAAGGTGAACACAGTCAAGGGAAGAGCAGCTGTCAGCCCTCAGCGTGGCTGGGATGGGGTGAGATGCTAATTCAGCATGAGTTCCATTGTGCGCACAGGCCCAGCTGGACCTCAGAGCCCCCGGGGCACCAGGCTTGGTTCTGCGCCTTTAACTGGGGGAGGAGGGGGGTGTCAGGCAGGTCTGCCTGTGCTTGCCAGTGGCCCGTCAGTCCTCCCGGTTCAGATGGTGAATGTGGAGATGCTGTGACCGATCCACGCCCACGAGGTATAATCATGCTATGGCATCCTGCTTTTAAGCCACGTGGGCTTCACTTAATTCATCCATGTCAGTACTTCTGAGAAGCTTAGGCAGAAAAGTAAGTTAATCTAACTTATGTTTATAATCACTTAAATTTTTTTTTAAGATTTCAAACTACTCAAAAGTAGAGAAAATAGTCAAATGAACACCCATGCACTAATACGCATATTCAGCAACTAAACAGTTTTTGTCCATTTCTTCATCCATCTCTTATTTTGGTTTGCTGAAGTATTAAAAAAAAGTCAGATGTCATGTTCTTTTACTCCTACACACTTCCACGTGCATCTCTGAAAATGTGGTCATTTTCACATATAACATGGTGTCATTATTGCATCTGTATTAAAGATACAGTGCTATTCCTTGGTATCATGTAATAGCAAGTTTGTCATAAAATTTCCCAGATGGTCTGAAACATGTTTGTTTAACATCTAGTGTGTTTTAATCAGGATCCAAAGAAGATTCACCCAATAATAGATTTGCTTATTCTGTGGCTTACATTTAAAATAATGAACTTAACCACCGTGTTAAGAATAGACTGCAGCAGGACAAGGCAGGGCCGGAAAACCAATTCCAAGGTCATTGACCTGATCCAGTTGAGACATGGTGGGACCTGGACCAGCGCAGCAGCGGAGGTGGTGGAAAACGGTGGAGTCTGTGTGTGCGTTAAAGATGATGCTCACAGCATTTGCTGATGGGTCAGATTTGTAGCAGGAGAGTGAGGGATCACAGTTTGGGCATAAAGATGATTTTAAAGTGCAAACATTTGAAATCTTATCTGAATTTCCCTTAACTGACCAGAGCAGATAAAAAGACCAAGGCCTACTGGCAGCAAAGGCCACCAAAGCCTCTGTGAGGGTCCTCAGGGCCACAGGGGCTGAGGTGGGAAGACCCTCTGGATCCAGACGGGCTTGTGCAGCGGTGGGTGCACTTCGGGAGCAGTGAAGACATTCGTTACAGAGACTTGATAGTGGACAGAGCTCGACCAGGGAGGCCCAAGTGCAGCGCCGTGAGGTGGGGGCCCGCAGCAGTGGGCCCTCCCCAATGGTTTGCAGGACTGCCTTCAACGGCAATGCCGAGTAGCATTTGTAATCATTTGAGACAGAGGAGCGTCTAGAGGAAGATAATGGGTTTTCTGCTTATAAAGGAAAGTGAAAGCTGGAAAGATTGATTTGAAAAATGAAAGAGATCAAGGAGATGTAATCGTATTTGCACCTCGCCCTCATAGAACAGATCACACTGGTTTCAAAAGAGTCTGAAGATGGATGTATGAGGGACGGTCTCATTCACCGCAGCCCTGAGGTCAGCATCTCTTGAAAATTACATTCAGTTTTAAATAGTCTCCAAACAGAAGCCTCACTGTTCCCTCCCTGACCACCTTCAGGGTGTTGCCTCTGTCCATTATGTTCTCTCCATCTCGCTCAGCATTCCAGGTGGAGTCTGTGCAGGCACAGCCAGGGTTGCAAACAGGCACAGAATGACCATTCTGGACCAGACTCTGCCACGCCTGCCACCCTGAGCAATCTAATCACCTTAGGCCTGTCCGTTTGGAACCGTTAGGGAAGGTCTCAGAGACACCAGATGAATGAGGCATATTAAACCTGTTTGGTGTCAGGAGACAGAAACCCACTCTGAATGGTAAATGCACGGACCTGTCAATCGCAGGCATCCTGAAACTGGGAAACATACAGCCAGTCAGTCCTCTTGGAACCTGGTACAGGGACATTAGGAACCAAGGCTTTTCTCTCCATCCCCCAGGGAGCTATGTGGACTTGGAGAGCCTGCACCATCCTTTGGCTCTCTACTTTCTGTGGTTTCTCTGCTCCTCACTGATTTCACATTGTGTGTGACTTTGACACACCATAGACTGTGAGTGAGAACAACTCCAAGGAAGAGGCATGAGCTGGGTGACCACCTTTCTGCAGTGGGAAACCATGCATCCACAGGCAGATTCTCTAGGGCCAGTAATCTGGATTAGGGACAGGTTCTGTGCCAGCTCCAAGCTGGTAGTCTTCTGCATGTATTTTGAGGGCACTTGGGAACTCCCTCCTCCAGAAATTCTACAATTAGAGCCTCTTTTGTGTTAAGCCTTCTACGGGCAAGGCCTTGATGTAAGGAAGGAGCAGAGAGGGACAGGAAACTGTCTCCTGAGGAACAGCAATGAGAAGAATGTTTTTGTTTTTTTATTTTATTTACTTTGACAGAGAGGAGAAGGGAGGGAGATAAGGAGCAAAACCTCAATCAGTTGCCTCTCATACACCCCCAACCGGAGGCCTGGCCCACAACCCAGGCATGTGCCCTGACCAAGAATCAAACTAGCGACCCTTCGGTTTGCAAGTCAACACCCAGTCCACTGAGCCATACCAGTCAGGGCAGGAATTCTGTGATAATTCACATAAGAGGATCTCACTCTGTAAAAGTGTTAGTTGAAGGGAGATGAATTGACAAGTGTCCAAACTGTGATGAGCACCGTCTGAAGTGTAGGCTGCCTAGAAGCTGTGGCTCTGGGAGGCGGAGGGCAGAGTAAGTCGAGTTCCAGAAGAAGTTGAACTAGAGCTTGTGGGTCCATGATGAGGAGGACTTGGGTATGCCTAGGGAGAAAGGGGGGCACTGAGGAGGGGAACTGACCCCCATGGCATTTAACACCCAGCTTTAAAACAATCCTCAAAACAAGAGTTAAAGATTTAAGAACAAGACTCATTCCAATATAAAATGGACATGCACTGAAGATTTTTTATTCTGCTTTTTAATGAGGGAAAAAGTAAGATGTTAAGACACAACATTCTAGGGGTCAGGGCAGGTGAGTCAGAGAGGGGCAGGAGGTGCGTGTGGCCACAAAGAGGCCAGATGAGGAATTTGGGGGGAGTGGATCTGTTCAGCATCATGATGGTATCAGTGTCGATATCCTGTCTGTGACAGAGCACTATAGTGTTGCAGGGAATTACCATTAGGGGAAACTGGGTAGAGAGTATATAGAATCATCATTATTTCTTACAATAGCATGTGAATCTACAATGATCTCCATATAAAGCTGGGCATTTATAGACAATTTAATAAACATTAAAATAAGTTTGCTGAGTTATATATGAAAATTAGTTAATGTCCTATGGGGCAATAAGTAATAACTTGGGGGTTATTTTTTCTTCTGTATGTAAATCATATGCACAAATATTCAGGTTACTATGCAACTTCACAGACTATGTGCCCTTAATTAGTAGTAAATAGCAAAGTCAAACAATGGTATATTCCCTTTAAAAATTAATATTTAAAAGAACATGCTACCATCAGGGATGAAAACCTTTTCTTAGGATTACTCTTTGGGGGAATGTGAGTTAAACTGGGAAATGGCAGATTTAGAAGAAAAAAGATTTTCATATACGTATGTGGGAGTTCATAAAAAAATGTGACTCAGAAGGTTAGAATTTTGGGCTTATATACCATCTTAATAGGGGAAGTGAATGAGGAAAAAGGGCCTAATGGGAAAACAAATGACTTTTAAGAAAGACAAATAGGCCCACAAGGGAATAGACAGGAGATATGAAAGCTCTGTGACAACGACTGTCTCGGTGATTTCTTCTCTCTGATCACAGGACTCCCGGAGGAGGGGATTTATAACAGCTGAATTATTTTGAGAGGCTCTGCTTTTAGGCAGAAAAGGGGAGTTCAGAAAAAATAACTTCACAGTCATCTTCTTGGGCTTTTATAAGTTTAGAATAATATATATATGGTCTTCCCAGAAGGTATGCAGCCATTTAATATGAAAAATAGAGACATTTATTGAAGAAGATACAAGATACAAAAACATTACATAGGACAATGACGTCTCAGTCCCCTTCAAAGTAGACATCTTGGGACCTCACACAGTTCTCCCAATTGCCATCAGCTGCCCTGTTGTATTTCCTGAATCTCATTGACAGTCTAAAATCTCTTCCCTTTCAAAAGTGATTTTAGTTTTGGGAAAAGTGAGAAGCTTCAGGGTGCCAAATCTGGGCTGTAGGAGAGCTGAGTCATCTGGGTGATTTGATGTTTCACCAAAAAACTCTGCACGAGACGTGATGCATGAGTGGGCGTGTTGTCAGGATGAAGCTGCCAATCACCAGTTGCCCATAGCTGCGGCCTTCTGAATCATCTGAAAAATCTCTGCAGAGGAATGTTCAAGCTGAATGCAAAATTTGATGCAGTTTCATTGCTCTACTTGCTCAGTCGTTTTGAATACAATGGCCACATAGTACACGTGCTCACTCAACGGCATCACTGCCCCCACTGACCAGTACAGTGAAGTCATCATTGTTCACGTATGTGCATTCCAGTCCACTCTCCTTGGCTGCCAGGTTACATTGATGTTGCACAAACTGTTCTTGTTATATTAACAATGGCTGGACTTTTTCTGGACAAAACTCTAATATACACATATACATATACACAGCAATCCCCCTTATCCATTGTTTCAGTTAACCATGATCCAAAAATATTAAATGGAAAATTCCAGAAATAATCTGTAAGTTTTAAATTGTGGACCATTTTGAGTAGCCTTATGAAATCTTGAGCCATCCTCCCCATCCCACCTGTGATGGGAATCATCCCTTTGTCCAGTGTATTCACACTGCATAGTGTCCCTGCCCAGTAGTCACTTAGTGGCCATCTTGGTTATTAGATTATGACTATCAAGGTACTTTGTGCACTCTCACAAAGAAAAACCAAGAAAAAAATCCCATTTCCTACAGCAACAAAAATAAATAAAGTATCTAGCAATAAACTTAACCAAGAAGGTAAAAGACCTGTACTCAGAAAACTACAGAACACTGAAGAAAGAAATTGAGGAAGACACAAATTAATGGAAGCACATACTGTGTTCATGGATTGGAAGAATTAACATTAAAAGGTCCATACTAAAAAGGCAGAAAACTGTACTTGAACAACAATTAAAAGAAAAGGAAAAAGAGTCCATACTACCCAAAGTAAACTATAGATTCAATGCAATTCCTATTAAAACACCAATGGCATGTTTCTCAGATCTAGAACAAATACTTCAGAAATTGATATGCAACCAAACAGGATCCCAAATAGCCACAGCAATCTGGAGAAAATTGAACAAAGTTGAAGGAATCATAATACCTGCTATCACACCTTATTACAAGTCCACTGTAATCAAAACAGACTGGTACTGGCATAAAAACAGACACATAGCTCAATGGAACAGAATAGAGAGTCCAGAAATAAACCCATGTCTCTATGATCACTTTACATTTGACAAAGAGGGTATGAACATACAATGGAATAAAAATAGCCTCTTCAATAAATGGTGTTGGGAGAACTGGATTGGTACATGCAAAAAAAAATGAAACTAGACCACTGACTTACACCATACACCAGAATAAACTCAAAATGTATAAAAGACTTAAACACAGCCATGACACCATAAAAGTCCTAGAGGAGAACATAGGCAGTAAAATTTCAGATATCCCATGTAGCAATATTTTTGATGATATATCTCCTAGGGCAAGGGAGATAAAGGAAAAAAATAAATAAATGGAACTACATCTAATTGAAAAGCTTCTGCTCAGCTAAAGAAACAATCATCAAAATGAAAAGGGAACTGACTCTATGGGAGAACATACTTGCCAATGATACACTGGACAAGAGTTTAATCCAAAAGGACTCACACAACTCAACACCAGGAAGACAAACAATACAATCAAAAAACGGGCAGAGGACCTGAATAGATACCTCTCCACCCCATAGACATATGAAAAAATGCTCAACATCACTAGCCATCATAGAGATGTAAATTAAAACCACACTGATATAGCACCTCATACCAGTCGAAATGACTATCATCAATAAATCAACAAACAACAAGTACTGGCAAGGATGCAGACAAGAGGGGACCTTAGTGCCCTGTTGGTGGGAATGCAGATTGGTGTACCCACTGTGGAAAACAGTATGGAATTTCCTCAAAGAATTAAAAATGGAACTGCCTTATGACCCAGTGATTCCATTGCTAGGAATACGCCCTAAGAGTCTCAAAACACCAATTCAAAAGAACTAATGCACTCCGATGTTTATAGCAGTGCTATTTACAATAGTGAAGTGCTGAAAACAGCCTAAGTACCCATCAGTAGATGAATGGATTAAAAAACTGTGGTCTGTCTACACAGTGGAATATTACATAGCAGAAAGAAAGAAGGAATTCCTACCTTTTGTGAGGGCATGGATGGAACCAAAGACTATTATGCTAGGTGAAATAAGCCAGTCTGTGAAAGACAAATACCATATGATCTCATTTATAAGAGAAATCTGCCCTGGCTGGTGTAGCTCAGTGGATTGAGCGTGGGCTGCGAACCAAAGTATCACAGGTTCAATTCCCAGTCAGGGCACATACCTAGGTTGCAGGCCACAGTTCCCAGCAACCGCATATTGATGTTTCTCTCTCTCTCTCTCTTTCTCCCTCCCTTCCCTCTCTAAAAATAAAATAAATAAAATCTTTTTAAAAAAGAGAAATCTAATGACAAAATAAACTAATAAGCAAAACAGAACCAGAGATATGGAAACTGGGAACAGACTGACAGCTGTCAGAGGACAGGGGGTGGTGGGGAGGGAATGGTGATAAAAAAAGGGAAGAGACTAGTCAAAGAACATGAATGAATGACCCATGGCCATGGATAATGGGGTGGGGATGGACTGTGGGACTGGGGAATGGGGCTGAATGGAGGAGGACAAAGGTGGGGGGGAATTGGGACAACTGTAATAGAATAAACAAGAATAAAACAAAAAAAGGTGCTTGCAGCGCTTATATTCAAGTGAGTCTCATTGTACTTAATAATGGCCCCAAAGTGCAAAATCAGTAATACTGGCAATTTGGACATGCCAAAGAGAAGCCATAAAGCGTTTGTCTGTATAGGAAACAGCATAGCATGTGTGTGTGTGTATGTATGGCTCAGTAGTATCTGCAGTTCTAGGCAACCAGTGGGGTTGTTGCAACATATCACCTGCAGGTAAGTGCATTTGGGTTTCCTGAAATTCCAGCTTCCAGGACTGCATAGCTCCCTCACAAACCTAGTTATTCTAGATCTACCCCTGGCCCCCATGAGGTCCAGCATACCCTTCCCACCTGCATTCATCACAGCCCTTTACTTTTCTCCCACAGGTAATCCTCCTCAGTTGAAGTCTATCTGGTGGTGGGCCCAGGTACCAATAGCCCTCTCTGCACACACCTTGTATGCTTGGGAAAGAGAAACTGAAACCCTTTTTACTTAGTCTCTCAAAAGGAAAGTAATACCCGTCCAGCAAGATATCATGCATTGTTCAGTCCCCACTGGGAAGATTACTGCATACAAATCATTCCTTCATTTCGCCCCCTCCCTTCCTTCCCCCTACCCTTCCTCCCTCCCTCCCCTGACCTTTCAGGAGAGCCTGCTGGGCTCTCCATCCTGCCCTGCATGACCCTGGGTGTCCTCATCACTTCTTCCCAAGCCTGCCTGCACAGTCAGCTCTCCCCAGCATCTAGGTCAGAGCCCGCTCACTGGCCTCTGGGCATCCCAGCCTCGAAATCAAAGAGAATCTGTTAGGAAAATTAATGTGCCCAATAACTGCTGCCTGTATTTTTATTAGAACAAACTCGCTCAGAAGTGGGGAAGCTGTCCCTGCGGGCAGATTTTCCAGACAGCATACTGTCTTCATCTTGTTTCTGAGATTAAAGTGACCTCTTTATTAGAAAGAGGTGCCCTGGCTGGCATTGCTCAGTGGGTTGCTCACTGGCCTATGAACTGGTAGGTCACTGGTTCAATTCCTGGTCAGGGCACGTGCCCAGGTTGTGGGCTAGGTCCCCAGTTGGAGGTGTGCAGTTACCAAGAGGTAACTGATTGATGTTTCTCTCCTGTTTTTCTCCCCCTCCCCCTCTCTCTAAAAACTAAGTAAATAAAATCTTTTTTTTTTTTTTTTTTAAAGAAGAGATTCCAGTAGAGGATTTTCTTCCTCTGGCACTACTGATATCCAAAAGGTCCCAGTTTCCCCGCATCTAACCCTATCTGACTTTGGAAGGAGAAGAGGGCTTGGCTGGAAGGTTCAAGGGCTGGCCTCCTGCTGGACACATCCTGTGTTCTGTGCATTCAGGGGCACAGCATCCTCCCTGGGTCCAAAGAGCAAAGTCCCTTCATCTCTTTGGTCTTATTTCGCCTTCTGTAAGATGTGGTGGCTGGATGGGAGGGTCTCAGAGATGGGGCTCTCATATTCAGTGATTGGGATAGAAGAAGAGGCAGGAACTAAAATGACAAAGCAGAAATCCAAGTGACCTTTTGGAGCACTCAAAGGTGTGCCAGTGAGCAGGATTTACTGTTGGCCTGGTGACAGTCACCCATCACACTGCTGGGGAAGGTTGGGTGTTCAGATGAGGGACCTAATTTCTGCATTGCACTGGAAGAGATGAGAAAGCCTATCCTCTCCCACCACCTCCATACCCAGCTCCTCACCAGCATGTGGCGGTGTGGCACAGACGAATCCTTTCCTTGCTTTAACGATCTAGTTTACTGCAGAAATATAAAATATTCATGCTGAGAAAGGCCAGGGAAGCATCACAAATGCTTCCCAGGGGTTTATTTGTGCCAGGGGCTTGAATTTATGGGGAAAATAAACCGCCTTTTCCTCTGAGAAGCAATGCTGGGAGAAGCAGGACACGACTCTCAAGAGGACACAATACCCAAGAGAACTTCGAGCAGTGGTTCCCTACAGAAGGGCTTGGGGAGGGGCCAGCTGAGGGCCACAGGGAGGGGCTGTGGCCCCAGTAGAGAGGTCTTCTGAGATCATATTTCATGGTAATTTGGAGGATCAAGGATGTAAGTGGGAGGTGGCTACCTGCCAGCCGAACCAGGAGGAGGTAAGAATTAAGTAATAAATTAAATTAAATTAAACTTAGGGAGTCTCTTCTTTGCTGGTGTCCACCCCCCAGGCCCCCCCCCCCCACCTGGAGGAGGAGCAACACTGAGGAACAGAATCCAGCTAGTTCATTGCTTTTACAACATGTCATGGAACTACTGTTGATGGAGTTTATGAGGACACTGGCCAGACTCTGGATAGATTGCCTGTAGAATTTACCAACTGTGGTCAGTGCCACAAAAGCTGCTGGAACCTACCTTTTTTTCTCCCTTTCATTTTAAAAATGAAGGTGTAATTTACATATAGTAAAATTCATCCCTTTCAATGCATAGTGTTGTGAGTTTTGGCTACAGCCATTCACCACAATCAAAATATAGAATAGTTTCATCAGCCACAAAACATTCATTGTTTCCCTTTGCAGTCAACCCCTCCCCCAACCAGTCCCTGGTAACCACTGATCTGTTTCTGTCCCTGTGGTTTCCCCTTTTCCCAAATGTCACATAAGCGGAAGTATACAGTATGTAGCTTTAAATACAGCCTCCTTCACCTAGCAGAAGGCAACTGAGATTCATCCATGCTGTCCCAACACACCAATCGTCCATGCCTTTTTATTGCTGAATAGCATTTCATTGTCTGGATGCACCACATTTTATTTATTTATGCTCCACTTGAGGGGCACTTGGGTTGTTTCCAGTTTCTAGTAATTAGGAATAAAGCTGTTATAAACAGATTTTCATTTCTCTTGGGTAAATACCTGTGAGTGGGTTTTTCGGGTAGTATGATAAAATGTTTAACTTTCTACAAAACTGCCCAACTGTTTTCTGCAGAGGCTGTATTATCTGGCCAGCCCACCAGCAGTGTAGGCACATTTCGGTTGCTTTGCATCCTCACCGGAACTTGGGTTTGTTAGGCTTTTAATTTTAGCCATTCTAGTAGGTGTAGCGGGTCTTATTGTGGTTTAAATTTGCATTTCCCTAATGACTAATTATGTTAAACATTTTTGCATGTTTTTTTTTTTTGGCCATTCATATATCATCTTTGGGGAAGTGTCTGTTCAAATATTTTATCCATTTTTAAAAGTTGAGTTGACTGGGTTTTTAAAAATTATTATTGAGTTTGATGCGTTCTTTATATATTCTAGATTCGAGTCTTTTATCAGATATGTTTTGCAAACATTCTTTCCCAGCTTGTGGCTTACCTTTTTATTCCTTTAACAGTGTCTTTTAAAGAGCAGAACTTCTTAATTTTGATAAAGTCTAGGTTATTAATTTTTTCTTTTGTAGATTATGCTTTTAGTGTCATATGTAAAAAATCTCAGCCTAACCCAAGGCCACAATGTCTTCTCCTAGTTGTTCAGTTTTGTTTTACCTTTATATCTAGAAACACCTTGGGCTCATTTTTATAGAGTACAAAATATGGATTAAGGGTTATTTTTTTGCACGTGGATATCTAATTGTTCTGGCACCGTTTCTTGAAATGCCTACATTTTCTCCATTGAATTATCTCTGCATCTTTGTCAAATTCAATAGACTGTATATGTGTGGACCTATTTCTGGACTCCCATTCTTACCTATATGTCTCTCCTTTCTCCAGTACCACCCTGTCCTGACTACTGTGGCTTCTGGTAAGTCTAGAAGTCAGGTAGTGTCAGTTCTCCAACATTGTTCTTTTTCAAAATTGTGTTGGCTATTCAAGTTCTTTTACCTTTCCATGGAAACTTTAAAATCAGCTTGTAAGCACCACTTTTCTCTGAGGAGCCCACAGGTTTGCAAGGGCTGCCCAATCAGGATCCACACCACTGCTCATGATTTATCAAGACACGGTCTGCCCTGGCTGGTGTGGCTCAGTGGGTTGAGCACTGGCTTGAGAACCAGAGGTCACTGGTTCCATTCCTGGTCAGGGCACGTGCCTGGGCGGCGGGCCAGGTCCCCAGTTGGCAGTGCACCAGAGGCAACCAATGAATGTTTCTTTCACATGTCAGTGTTTCTCTCCCTCTTTCTAAAAAATAAATAAAATCTAAGAGAAAAAAAGACATAGTTCTAGTGTAGGGTGACGGTTTGTGCAAGACTCTGAGACCAGACGGCTCAGATTCTAACTCCAGTTCTTACTAGAACACGGGAAGCTTACCTGATATCCTGTGCCTCAATTTTCCTTTCCATACAAATGGAGGAAATGGCGGCACCTAGTTCACAGGATTTTTTGGTGAGGGCTGTGCTAACATGTGGAAAACAAAACAGTACCCAGCACACAGTAGGCCCTTGATAAGTGTTAGCTATTATTTATATTAGTTTTACTTATCTCAATCTTTCCCCTTCTCTCTACACTCCCACCAACACTCCACAACCACTGAACTACTGGTTTTTCTTTCAAGGGTCCTTCTCAGGCTTTTGAGCCTTTTGATAGCCAGCTTCTCACATGGCTACAGCCCTCCTGGATGTTCAATGTACAGACATCCTTTGCTGTTTTGTCTTAGCTGTTCCCTCTCATTATGACGTTCTGTAGGAAGTCTGCTTTGTGAGCCATATGCTTTGGCTAATAGTAAAAGGCCAGGCTGAGCTCTGCTTACTGTGTCCCAGGCCACCCAGGCTAAAGGCCAAGTCCCAGTTATGACCCTCACCACTGCCAGCAAGCAAGACCTGTGCCTCCCCCATCGCACTGGTTCCATTCTTCCTCCATCAGCCTGGCATATCCCCAAGGGCAGGAACTTGATCTGTCTGGTTCCATCAAGGCCTTCTCAACAGTGGAAACGGCTTCCCCCATAGGACCAGGAGTCGCTGGAGGTAAAGCCTCAGTGTCCTGATCTACCACAGACCCCCAGCAGGGTATTCGTACTTTTCCCACCAGGGTGGGGTGGCTGAAGGTGGGGGGCTATACCAATTTCTATGGGGAATACCTTTTTTACTAAATATTTTAATGATTTTTACAATCATAGTTGTACAATGGACTGCCTTTTTAAACAGAACTCACTGGGTATCACTTAATTTTTTCTTGATAGTTCAAAGCCAAAAGCATGTGCACCGGTGACTGTGCACTAGTGTCCTCACTGCGGCCGTTTAAGGCACGTGGGCTGCTTACACCCCGCCCTTGTGTCTCCCCTACATTCCTGCAGACTGAGGGCACGGGCTTCCTCCTCTGTCAACACTTACCTGTTTTCAGGCCCACCCCTTTCTTTCTCTAAGCTGAGAAATGAATCTGAACACTAGCAGGACCCCATTATTAATGGCAATAACAATGAGAAAGAGAAAAACAGCCCCTGGGAACCGGGCACTGGCCTGAGCAGGCTGTGGAGGCCTGCCGTTGGACAGAGGGCTCTCACAGAATGTCTAGTGGGACCAGTTCGCTCCGTGAGCTGAGTCAGAGCTTGACAACAAACGAGACTGCCGTCCACCTGCAGTCATGTCTAAACATGGACCAAACAAGGGTATGGTCCAAACCACAAAAACATCCTTCCTGTTTGTCTGATATGGATGACTGTTGCTTCTTTGCCAATTACAGCTTTTGCTTCACTTCATTCCTCCCATTTTCTAGGTGAGAAATGTTAAGATTCCCAAGGACAGAATTACCTTCACTTTCAGACACTATCTTATTCAGAGCAAACCCTGCTTCTCTGAACACTCCTCAAAGTCATCTAACACAGATCCTTAATAAGCCTTTAAGAAACAGTGCTACGAGATATGAGATACACCGCCTTACCTCAAAGGGGAGGATCCCAGTAGAATTACAAGAATGACAGCAGGGCCATTAGGAAGCTTTCTGTGTCCCTCATGTCCCAACCCTCCCCAGAAACCTGGTTATTTGTGAATCTGCATACATTTCAGATCAACACAAAATCAGTTGGGAACATGATCACTCACTACCTCCTACACTGCCTGCCCTGCCCCCCCCCCAAACCCCCTCCACATTATCCTGAGAAAAGGATATGCTCAGTTCTTCTTATTACATTAAGAAGCACAAAGAAATTAACTGCTCAAAAAATTATTGGTAGAACAGTGTCTGCCAACAGAAATTGTTTCAATAACAATTGCCCAGAAGAGAGTGCACAAAGCTGTTGAGACATCTACAGGTTTCTTTTCAGCAAGCCTTCCCAGCTATTCAGAAGACATAAAAATGATCTTTGCAATGAACAAGTAGTGTTTTATTTCCATAGGGGAAGTATTGCTCATTTAAATCATTTCATTTCCTTTATGAAACAGGAAGCAAATGTCTCACACTTTTGGAAGGTGGTAGCCATACAAAAATACATCTCAGTGTAAATGCAAGGCTATTCTGTTCATTATAGTGAAAAGTTTGAAATTTGAGCTAATGTTTTAAATCTAAGAAAAGAGAATTGATAGTGCAGACGATGTGCTTTCTTCCAGTTTTCTGTTCCGAGGGTCGTCCAGAGACCGTACTTCGGGCTCTTTCAAGCAAAAAGGACGTTTGCATTTCATCCGGAGTTGCAGATGGGAGTAAGTCAGGGCCTCCGACAGGGGGCGCTGCCCGCTCCTCCTTCCTTTGTATCAGGACCTCGGTG
This sequence comes from Phyllostomus hastatus, assembly GCF_019186645.2. Lineage (NCBI taxonomy): Eukaryota > Metazoa > Chordata > Mammalia > Chiroptera > Phyllostomidae > Phyllostomus > Phyllostomus hastatus. Next base: position 104,415,384 of record NW_025334041.1, on the reverse strand, counting down.
GGTCAGGAAGAAGCCCAAGCTGTTAGCCTATGGGAATTTTCCATTCTACAGGCTGTATTCCTAAATGCTGTCCTTTAATGCCCCGTATCTGTCTGTGAGAAGGAGGAAAAAACTATTTTCTGCTATATGGCAGTGTTTTCTTTGTCATTCTCTATTGAGCTATCATTAAGTTATGGTGTTCTCTGGAGAAATCACTTTAATCTCTTTGGGGGTGTCTTACAAGGCCCTGAAGGTGATTCAAGTACATCCAGGCAATAACTTCTCTACTGAATCAGAGAATAAGCTGTTAGAAAAACTCATTTGCTGTTTCACTTGAGTGTCCCTCTCTCCAGAGGCGGCCCTCAGCTGAATGGCCTGGCCGACAGGCGCGGCCTCCTGCTGCGTCCCAACAGCGGCATCCGCTTTGTGCTTCCACTGGCTGACTGCTAATTCCTGCTACCATCTTAACCGCTGGCCGCCCAAGGCTCCGGAGGACCGCAAGGGAGCTTGAGACCCCCTTTAGGGGGTTCTGCAATTAAAGACAAAAGAAAATCTTTCAAGAATTAAAGTGGAAAAATATCTTTTTTTTCTGCCTTTCTAGGTTTTCTGCTGGGTCTTTGTAACAAAAGGCAGATTAACAAGAGAAAAGCAAACACATCTATTTAGTGTAAGTTTTAAGAGACAAAGGAGTCTTCCTAAAACAATAAAGACCCGAAAAAAACAGTCAATCTGCATTTTTATGCTAGGATGGAGGAAGAGCTGAAAGTCAAGGAGAGCCCTGGTTGGTGTGGCTCGGCAGGGCCAGTGCTGGACTGGAAGACAGAAGGTTGCCAGTTCAATTCCCAGTCAGGGCACATGCCTGTGGTGGGGGCCAGATCCCTCTGTGAGAGCACTCCAGAGGCAACCAATGTTTCTTTCCATCGCTATCTCCCTCCTTTCCCCTCTCTCTAGAAAATTTAAAAATCTATTTTGAAAAGGCCATTGGAAAATAGGATAGGACAAAGTTAGGAGCTAAGGGTAGTAAACTGGAGATAAAGGGTTTGGAGATAAGGCCTGTCCCTCTCTGGAGATCAGGATGCTCCTTGTCTCCAGGTAGAGGGAAGGTACCTCTCACATGAGGGTTTTATGACCTGCTTCAAGGAAGGTCAAAGACTCCCTCCTGAAATTGCTAATTCTCTGATTCCATTGGCTTAAAGTATTCAGTATACCAAGGTGCCATATTTTGGGGTTTTGTGTGCTGAGCCCTGCCAGGATTGCAGGCAGCGGGCCGACACTGCAGCAGGAGAGACGGCTCCAGGCATTAGGGCAGTCTCCCTCACTCTCTCATTTTAGTTTGCTTTCCTGCTTCCAGTCCTGGTGAGCTCAGCCCTCAGTTTCTAGATAAACAAAGCTGCCAAACACTCCTTTTCTTTTTTAAGGTTTTATTTATTTATTTTTAGAGAAGGGAAGGGAGGGAAAAAGAGAGGGAGAGAAACATTAATGTGTGGTTGCCTCCCACATGCCCCCCACTGGGGACCTGGCCCACAACCTAGGCATGTGCCCTGACTGTGAATAGAACTGGTGACCCTTTGGTTTGCAGTCCAGTGCTCAATCCACTGAGCCACACCAGCCAGGGCCCAAACACTCCTTTTTGCAGGTTTTCCACCCATCCCACCTTCCAGAAATTTCTCCCACACAGATGTTGGCTGAACTGAATTGTTGAAAACACAGGGCTCCCTACTACAGATTCTGCTGGCAGCTGGACTCCCGTCCATAGGACTTCTAGTCTCTGTTTCTCCGTCTGTGAAATGGAAATAATCAAAAGGAGGGCTAGCCTGTCATCCTTGAAGTCCCGATGGGAGTCAGGATATTTCCAAAAGGTGGAGAAAGACTCTTTGTAGACTCTTTCCTTGAGGCCTGAGAATTTAACCACATAGTCCTGGAAATAATGATTCACATGCTCTATTTTCCCATTTTTTGAATGAATGAATGGATGGGTGGATGGATAAGTGGTCTAAGGTCAAACTATACAGTCTCTGCTTCATTAACCAGAGTCAAATCTCAGATCATGAGAGCTGGGAGAGACCTTGAGGACCATATAATGCAGAGATTCTCAACTGCTCTTATAACCCTGAGCTTTTAGAAAGTGTGGTGCCTGGGCCCCACCCCCAAACTAATTATATCTGGCTCTTTGCAGGGAGAGCCACCGCTGCCTTTTGTCGAAGTTCCCCAGGTGATGTCTCTGGCCCCCAGAAACAAGCACCAAGGATCTGGTCCAACATGCTCTCAACATGGATAAGACAAGCTGTAGAGGTGATGTGAGTCCAACCAAAGCCTCACAGGAATGGGATCCTGTGGCTTGCGGCCACCAAAGGGAGGCGAGGGCCACACCCGGAGCAGGAGAACAGAGAACTGCAGGAGGTCAGTTAGTCTACCAGTTTTTTTGTTTTTTTAAATCCTCACCTGTGGACATTTTCTCATGGCTTTTAAGGAGAGAGAGAAACATCGATGTGAGAGAGAAACACCAATCAGTTGCCTCCTGCACACTACAGAACAGGGGATCAAACCTTCAACCCAGGCATGCGCCCTGGCCAGTGAACACTACTGGTTACAGGATGTCACTCCAACCCACTGGGTCAAACCGGCCAGGCAGTCAATCAGTGTTGAATACCTGGTGTGCCAAGATCTGGACTAAGTGCTGAGGTTAAAAGAACACAAAAATAAATTTCTTTCACTTCTCCCAAGGAGCAAAGTATTTGTGGATGAACTTAACAACACATCCATAACTGGAGCAAGGGGAAAGTGGGCCTTATGCTCAAAAACGTTCATCGGAGTATTATTTACAATAGTGAAAAACTGAAAATAGTAGTCTGGTCGTAGAATTCCTAAGTAAACACTAGGTTTTATCTACTTGATGGAATTTTAAAGCCATGAAGTAAAGCTTAGTTTTCCTAGGACAATTATTATTACAAGGAAATGTCCTCATTATAAGTGGAAAATATGTGTAAGACATGACCTCGTACACAGGCTATGATCATCGGTTGTACGTACACGTGAAAGCCTAGAAGGAAACATTCCGAATGTGAAGAGGTACCGAGAACAGGGTACTTCCTCTTTCTTACTTTTTCCTTCCTTTTCTCTAGTGTTCAACCATTTTTAAATGAGTTAGGCCAGGGAGTTGGAACTGCCTGACTGGTGAACAATGGGGGCCATTCCTTGCCTCTGTACCTTGGGAGTGCCCTGCAGTTTGAATGGCATCAGTGCAGGGATCCTCACCTGCAGGCACGGGCTCGGAGAGACCTCCCAGGGGCTTCCCAGTGGGTTAACTGGAAAATCAGGTGTTAAAAAACAGAACCCAAGTCTCTGTCCTGTTTTTTCTACTCTGGATTTTGGTGGATTTGCACAGTCTCAACACCTTGACAGACATTATAAGGGAGGTTGTGCTGATGGGTTCTGCACATTCTGGGGAGCTGGGCCTGTCCTGGGGCCTGGAGCTTGCCCCTCATCCTCCTCAGCCCCTCACGCAGGAATGGAGACCCATGAACAACCAACCTTACAACCAGGTGTGGAGGGAAAAGTGCCTGTGGGACACTGGCTCCTTGAATTGATCACCAAAACGATCTTGAAAACCAAATTAAGTTTGTTCTCACTGTGGGGAGGCAGAACACTACCAGAGTCTTAGGAGTACGGAGGAGGGAGGGCAAAGTGGGGGCGAGGTGGGTATTTCTATGTGGGAACTTGATTAGAATTGAGTGAGGATCGTAGTGCAATAGTTTAGAATTGATGGATACAGCAAGGCTAGGATTTGAAGGCAAAGATTTTGAAAAGTCTTGGGTAGTAAACTGTCTGTTGTGGTTTCAAACTGTTAAAAAATAAAATAAGGCATGTTAAAACTTTAAAATTTATTTGAACAAAATGGATTTGATTGGGCAACGCCAAGCCAGAAGTCGTTAGAAGCCTTCCATGGCTGGGAGCTGGAGGAAAACTCTGTAGGAAAAGGTGGAAGCAAACTAAAGAAATTACTGATTGTCTAGGGCTGTTTGCTGGTTGTTCTTAGGTTCCCATTTCACACCTTGAGGCATTTACAGGCTTAGATTTTGGCCAGTCTAAAGGTTTTCTTGTTTATTTATTTGACTTAACACTATTGAAGAGTCGAACAGTGTGATGTTCCTGGAAATCAGAGTCCCTCCACCTCAGCACTTTTGACATTTGGGGCTGTCCTGTGCAATGTAGGATATTCCACATCATTCCTGGCCTCTCCCCACCAGATGCCAGAAGCCCTCCTCACCCATAATCATGAAAACCAAAAATGTCTCTTGCATTGCTAAATGTTTCCTGGGGGATATTTAAATTTAAACGACTCTGTCAGGAAGTTCTTAGCATCAACAGTAAAGTTATTTGTAACTTTTATCCTCCTTGGCCAGAGTTTCCTATAATAGTAAAGTAAGGCTGATAAGTACAGTTGGAAGAGTAAACTCATGTTAATATTGACCGTAAGTCTAGGGGTGTAGGGGGTTTGGCTTCCGACCCCTAGCCTGCAGCTTCTTGCATTCTCCTGTTGGTTTACAGTCAGCTTTTAGCTAGAAGATATTACATCTGTACAGTCACGAATCGGTGGCATCTAAGGAATGAAAAGAAAACGTGCCAAGGTTTATTGAGCCCTTACCTGGAGGTCATAGACTTCACATTATCCCATGAAGTGCCATTACCCATTTTGTAGACTGAAAAACTGAGGCTCAGAAAAATGAAGAGAATTGCTCCTGTCACTCAGTGAATGGTGAGGTTGGAATCTGACTGCAAGGGTCTGCCTCTAAACCTAGTTGCCAGATTTAAACTTTGTGTGGGACAGGGTGCTGGCCGCTGAACTGTTGGGAGGAGGAGAGGTGAGGAGTCGAGGGAGCGTTGCTAAGAGAGGTGGTGGGGTGAAGCCCAGCCTCTTGGTCTCTGGTTTGAGCGCCTGGAGAGGAGTGACCCCTGGTGGCCACGCGGCATATTGCAGCCACAGCCAATCCAGCCGCTGCACTAGGACAGGGGCGGACATTTGTTCTCGGTTCTGACCTCTACCCAAGAGCAGAGATCCTACCAGGGCCTGCGGGAAGGAAGCCATGAAGGCGAGCCAGGATCAGGGCCACCGAGGAGCTTTTTCAAGCTTGTACACTGGAGGGCCATTCTCGGGCTGAGTCAGGCACTTTATCGCCCCCAGGCGGCTGATCTGCAAAGAGCCTTAAACTTAAGAGGACCAAAGGAAGAACTGCTGAAATCTGTGTCTTCCTGTCCTCTATTTCTCCACCAGGCTTCCTGGCTCCTCTGCCCACTCCAACACGTGGGGAGTCAAATCCAAACTGAGGGCAGCACTGGAGGGAAGTTCCTTAATAAAATCAGGAGGAGCCCTGGCTGATGTGGCTCAGTGGATTGAGTGTCAGCTTGAGAACCAAAGGGACACCGGTTTGATTCCCAGTCAGGACACATGCCTGGGTTGCAGGCCGGATTCCCAGTAGGGGCCAGGCAAGGGGAACCACACATTGATGTTTCTCTCCCTCTTTTCCTCCCTCCCTTCCCTTCTCTCTAAAAATAAATAAACAAAAAATATTTTTTAAAAATCAGCAGGAGTCTGTGCCCAGGGTAGAGTCCTATAGTTGCCTTTGTGTCAATCTGCTTTTTAGTAGATTTCTTTAGTGCCATACAGGCTCCACATGTCCCCGCAGGGGACTCATTCCTATTCCAGAATTCCTCTGTGCCCTGCGCTGTGCTAGGATATGTCAGTGCTGAGGGTTGCAGACATTACCCACTTGTGGCCTGCTTTCCCGGTGTTGAAGAGACAAGACTGAACACCCAGCCACACAGCAGGTGTGTCTTCCACCCCAAGCCCTAAAGAGACCTCCCTGCTGGCCCTTTTCTCTGAGAGCTGCAGAGGCCAGAGTGACTTGGGAAGGTGTTAAGGTGTCTCCCCAAAGGCCCCTTTCACATTCCTTGGTTGTGTATTTGGCCCTGAGACAGGCCAGTCAGCCAGGACAAGTGGAATAGGGAAACTGAGACAGATAGTTACCGTATTTTGCCATGTATAAGGTGTACTTTTCGCCCAGATTTTTGAGGGAAAAATAAGGATACCCATTGTACATGGGTAGTACTAATTCTGTACCTATATAAATGTTTTTGATTCTTTTATTTATGCTTATGCATTAAAAGTGTAACTCTAGAAAGCAATAATGATATCTGTATGCAAAATAATATCCCTTATGATACAAAAAACAAACATCTAAATATAAATAAAAAATAATTGAATTAAAAATTAAAAGATTTTTTTCCTGACAGTTTGAGCCAAAAATATGGATATGCATTATACACGGCAAAATATGGTAACTGGCCAACCAATTTATAGCCATCCAGTAAATTCTATCTTTTCTAAACCAAGGACACTTAACAGTAAATGGTTTACACTTCTCCTCCCCAACCAGAGCGTAAATATCATATTTTTCAGACCATAAGACGCACCTAGGTTTCAGAGGGAAATAGGGAAAAAATTTTGAAGCCAAAAATGTGGTAAAATATTTAATAACATAAATAACTTAATATTTCACCAATGTAAATGTAAACAGAACTCAACAGCAGCATTAACAACCATTATTCCTCCCAAATTTGGGGCTGGGGGAGTGTGTCTTATAGTCCAAAAAATATGGTAACTTAGATCACCCTATTCAGGGAGATAGATCCAGAAATCCAATTAGTGCCATTTGTGCTAACCATTCCCAAGGAAGGTTGGAGTTAAGGGAATAAATCTCATTTTGGAGCATTAGCATAAAACTAATGAGTATTCTATTGAGATCCTTCCCTAAGACCTCCCTAAACACCCAGACTTTAAAAACCCTCAAAACAACAACCACCAAAAAAATGGAACAACACAGATCTCCTCTCTCTCTCTCACTCACCTCATGCTCAGGGCTTTTTCTTCCCTTACAGATGTGCATCTCCTAAACCCTAAGGGTCCCCACAAGACTTGCAACCAGGGGAGCAATGGGCAATGACAGCTCATCCTGGGCTAACCCCCTGAACCTGTCCCCAAGACCCCCTTTTCTCTGAGTTCTCGGAGAGCCAAATCAGCACAGCCTAGACTCTCTCCTGCTGCTGCTTCTCTCCTAGGCTGCTCCTCATTTCATTGTCTCCAGCTTTAATATCACCGGGACTTGTGTACGAACCCACACACCCCCAGCTGGCCTTAGGGAGCCCCAATAATGGCCAGGCCCCCTTTCCAGCAACAACTCAGAACTCGTCCTGCTCTCTGATTATGGCCCAGGCTCTACAGGACTCAGGAGGGCTCACATTCAATGCCTAAACTGCCTGTTTTTCTCCTTCCCTCTGTATTCCCTCTCCACCCTGCTCTGTGCAGGGGGCTGACGGCTTCACCAGGCCTCCCTTGTCCTCTGGCTGCAGATTGGGTTCAGCCAGAGGGGTAAGTGGGTTGCCCCCCATGTCCTACTGCTGGGCTGAGGGTTGGTAGGGGTTGGGTTTCTGCACCTGAGGCCACAGCATTATGGACGACCTCTCCCACAGCTACAGTCTCCCCCAGTTCTGGTAAGGACTCTTTTCCTTGCCCTTTCAGGGCTCAGGGGTAAAGTAAGAAGAGGGTGCTTAGTTAACTAGTAACCAGGAAAGAACAATGAGCCTTTCTAAAATAGCTTGCTGAGAAAAACCATGGGGGCAGTCACGTTTATCTTCCACAGCTTCAGCACTACAGATCAGTGATTACAGAAAACAGTGCCTGGTTTTTCTACATCCTGATAAAAATCACCTCAAAGGGTTCTGAAGTAATTTAATTATTTCCAAACCCTACCCCCAGACTCCCTGACGCCAGGGGGCACAAGGACCCAACCTTATCTTCCCTATACATTTACTGTAAAACCATTCACGGTTGCACCACATGTACCTTAATTGAAACTTCTAACACACCAGATGTATGGGGTCTGGCAGAAGTAAGGCTTGTTTGAGTGTGGTTGGTAGGGTATGTGAATGTTTTGCATGAGATGAACAGCAGTTTGAACATTTCACTTAAAATGTCATATGGTGTGCTTGTGTGTGATATTTTTATATTACAGAATTACATGCTTACGATTTGGTAATAAAAGTTTTGTAATAAAAAAAGGGGGTTATTTGTGCTGGACCCTGTATGCTAGGTTTACTTCTCTGCTTTTGTAAGCACCCAAACTTTTCCAAAGGTGGAGCTGCTATTTCCAGGTTTCTTGAAACTCTGCTCTTGGGCTGTATGTGTCAGGAGCCAAAAAACACTTTCTAATATTTTCAGAGATTCTGGTTCTTTTTGTTGACAGGGGGTAGTGGCTTGAGAAGAAACTTTTCCTCTACTGTCTTAGGTTAAGTTCCTGAGGGCTTGTAAATTAAATTTTAAAAAGACAGGAAAACAGTCACACGATTTGTGTTAATATTTGTAGGCACAGAAGCTCACAGAAAAGAAACATGTGGGGGTTCAGAACAAGCCACCCAAGATGTGCTTCTGTGGTCTATGGATGGTTTTGAGCTAACAGCAATTGTAGTGTCAGGCTCAAGAGAAACTTTGGCCTAGAAGAACTTGAATTAGGGGCCTTACCCATAATAAGGTATTATTAGAGATAACATTTTTGACCTACCTCTATGGCAGGGGAAACTCGTCTGCTCTTCTCAGCATCACACTTTGGCCCTTTGAAGTTCCCAAGGCAACTTACCTCATCCCTAGCTCAGAATGTCTCATGGACCTAGACCTTCCTTCCTACCTCTGAACCTTTCCAGCATGTCTCTGACTTTCATTCATGCATGTGAGATTTCCATGCACATATAAGTATTAAATTTGGTTATTTTCTCTTGCTAGTCTGTCTCATGTCTATGTGAGTATTAGACCAGCCAGGGAGAACCTTGAGGGTAGAAGAAAATGTGTTTCTCCCCCACAAACAAAACTCGAAGAAGTGGTTCAACTCAGGGGCTTATATACCCTTTTAACAAAGGAAAGAGGGATTGGGCCCGAAGGGATGATAAAGTGTGGGAAAGTGACTAGGAAATATGTGGGGGAAACTAGTAGAAGATAAGGGTTATTTTAGTAGGCTTTGTTTATGCAAATTCATCTTAGTGCTGACTCTCTGTCTCTGGTGATAAGAGTCTCTTTTCCTGGTGTGGGATGGGGGACACCTTCAACAGGAAAATGTATAGCTTTTCAGGCAGATAAGAGGAGAGCAGACAACTCTTTCTGCACCTGTTGATTCTCAACTGCCTTCAGCTCCAAATAATCCTTATGCTAAAGTGGTATATTTCGGGATGGCACGTCCTGATGCCCTTCGCTTCTTGCTGTGGCTTGCGCTTGCATGCTCTGTCATCATCCATTGTTGATTTCTGTTAACCCAGACCGTTGTAAATGTTGTAAACAGCCTCTTGTTTGTCTTTTTAGACTGGCAGAGTGCCAAGGCCAGTCTCTGACTCCTACCCCTGCCCCTCTCTTCTCATGGAGCACCGAGGATGTGCTGGCATATAGTTGGACACAGAGATGATAAGACCGTCAAGGCCTCACAGCCTAGAGCGGCAGGGAGACCGTAACAGGTAGGGAGGCTGTGGTGGGAGCTTGCAGAGCCACCCAGCCCTGCCCCAAGCGTCCAGGGGGCTTCCCGAACGAGACCGGCGAGCTGAACGGAGGAAAGCAGACAATGCAGGGAGCGGCGGCAGCGGCAGCGTACATTTGAGTGCAGAGATGTCATGTGAGGGGGACTGAAGTTTTGTAACCCCAAAATATGCCTTTTGGGATATTGATTTTAAGCTGGTTATTTTTAAGAAACAAGAGACTCAGAAAGAACCCAGGACCCTCCCTCTTACCTGACGATAGGAATTCAGATAGAAAAACCTGCTTAAATGAAGGCAGCGTCACCTTAGCACCGGAACACAAACCAAACGCGGCGGACCGGGAGACGTGCAGCAGAGCCTGCTTGTCGGGCTCCCCTCCGTGTCCCGTTGCTTCTGGGTGGCCTGGCAAGAGTTTGTTTGCCACGTGTCCGCTCTCTCATCTACCAGTAAAGTACCTGCTTTCCCTTTGAATCCCAGACCCCTGCCTCTCTCTCCTTTGCCCAGAATGGTATCTGCACTTCAACGGCCCAATGCACCCTCCATCTCCTGTTCTTACGGCATCCCCACATGATGTCTGCAATAAACTTTAGACATTTTCTCCTGCTAATCCGTCTCCTGTTAATTTGGTCACTAGCCCAGTCAGAAGAACTTGGAAAGGTGGGGGGAAATTGTTTTTTTTTTTACTCCCACAACATTCCTCAGGCACCAAAATGGCCACAGGGAGGCCCTGCCTGGATGCAGGGCGACCACTTGGCACGCCCCGAGCGGACAGTGCGCCCTTCCCGGTGCTGGGCCCCGCTCTCTGGCACTGCTGGTTTGACCGCGGAACTGCAGCAGCCACGACACAGAAAACTCCGTCCTGAAAGGACCCGAGTGCGGCCAGGCAGCGAGTGCGAGGACATGTGTGAGTTGCGTGCTCGGCGGGCGGGTTCGGCCATGCCCATTCTCCCACCTCCCAATGCTGTAGAGGTGAGTTTCTTCTCCCACCTCTGTTCCCTGAGGACCAGCAGAAAGGTGTCCCTTCTGTCTTAGCATCTGAGCAGACTTGACAGACCGCCTTCCTGAGGTTGTGGCTGGGGTTTGATTGGGGCTGGGCTGGCTGCCTGGAGAACGGCTGAGGGGGCGGAAGGCCAGGGGTCAGGCCAAGGGGACCCCTCTCTCACAAGCCCTCCCTCGGCTTCCCACTGGCCTCCCCTGCAGGGGGCTTGGGGAGAGCGCCAGGGCCGGCTCCCCTGCTGGAGGCCCAGGGCTGGGCAAATCCCACCCGCGCCTCCCTCTCTCCTCTTCTCCCAGCCTGATGAAAACCTGTCAGAGCCTCACAGAACGCAGCTTAAAAAGGCAAAGGAGCCCTGGCTGGTGCGGTTCAGTGGACTGAGTGCCTGCCTGTGAACCAAAAGTTTGCTGGTTCAATTTCCAGTCAGGGCACATTCCTGGGTTTTGGGCAGGTCCCCACTTGGGGCGTGTGTGAGGCAACCAATTGATGTGATCTCTCACATTGATGTTTCTCTTTCTCCCTCCCTCCCCCTCTCTCTAATAATAAATAAGTAAAAAAAAAAATTTAAAGGAAAGGCAGATGTAGAGGGAAGGCAGGAAGCGATCTCCCTATTGTGCCCTCTAGCTGGAGACAGGACCCCAGACCACTTCAGGGGAGTGTGGTTGTCAGAATGTCCCACACCCTGTGTTATCTGCCCCCCTTGAGTGTGGGCTGCGCCTGTGAATGTGACAGAATATCACCCCTGTGATTAGGCTGCTGCTCAGCTGACTTTGAATTAATCAGAAGGAAGACCACCCATGATGGGCATGACCTAGTCAGGTGAGCCCTTTTAGACAAAGCATCGGGTCAGAGACACATTCTCTTGCTGGCCTCAAGAAGGAGGCAAGCTGCCAGGTGTGAGAGGGCCTATGGACGGGGCATGTGGCGAGGACCCGGGCAGCCCCTAGGAGCTGAGGGTGACCCCTGGCCAACAGCCAGTGAGAAGGCAGGGATTTTAGTCCTACAACTGTGGGAACTGAATTTTGCCAACATCCTGCACTTGGAAGAGAACCCCAAATTACAGGTGAGATCACAGCCCTGGCTGACACCTTGATCTCAGAGGCAGAGACCCTGCCAAGAGGACACAGCTGACTGGCCTAGGCTCTTCCCAGAAACTGTGAGATAATAAGTTTGTGTTGTTTTTTTAAGCTGCTAAGTGTGTGGTAGTTTGGTATGCAGCAACAGGGAAGTAATACAGGCAGTGTTTATAGGCCTTACCATCATCCTGGGCACCTCCATTCTGGAACATTCCCACTAACCCCTGACTTTCTTCTTAACCAGAAAGAGTTAGAGAGCTAACAACCCACAGAAAGCCCCCCACATGGCATGTGCTAAAAGGAAGACCCCTTCAACCCAAGAAATCTCTCATATCTCCTGTTGTGCTCTAGTACCAAATATTCACCAGTACTCATGTAGCCAACAAATATTCATGTAGTTATCTATTGTCGCAGTAATGCTGTATAATAAATTATACAAAGACATAGTGAGCTAAAGGAATTACTACTTATTGTTATTTGTGAATCTGTGGGCTGGCTTTTTGGTTCTTCCAATCTCAGGGGACTCACTTACGAGTCCATAGGCAGCTGCAGGTCAGGTAAGTGGCTCTGCTGCTCTTGGCTGGCGCTCTTGCACATCTGAGGGTCAGCTGGTTGTGGACCGCCGCCGCTAGGCTGACTCAGATCTTCTCTACATTCCTCTCACAACCCTTCAGCGCAGACGGCGGGGTATATTGTCATGGCAATGGCAGGAGGCAAGAAAGAATAAGCCCGATTGTTCAGGAGAGCAAGTGGGAGTGCATGTGTGCTTTCCAAACCTCTGCTTGCAGTCGTGTTTGCTAATATCCCATTGGCCAGAGCAAGGCACATAGTGATCCCAGAGACAAAATGCGAGGGGCCTATACAATTACAGGAAGAAAGGAGGCATTGATGCAATGAGCTTGCCACAGGGCCAGATACACACAGGCATTGTTCTGGGCTCTGCAATGGGAAAGAGGCTTTGAACACGACTGCAGTATAGTGAGCAAGGAAATAAGAGGGGTGGCAGGAAATAAGGCTGGAGAAGTGGCAGGACCAGCGATAGGAAATGTGGGTTGTATTCCAAGTGTGACTGGGAATCCACTGGAACATGGTAATGGGGGTGGGGGTGACTACACTACATGATCTGATTGTGACTGTGCTTCTTAACAGGTCACTTTGTCTGTTACATAGAGAATCAATGAAAGTTAGGGAGATAAGTGAGCAGGAGGATACTAGGGGTAGTAGAGAGAAGGGAAAGGACAGTTTTGAGCTATGTTTGGAAGTGGAACTGGCAGAAATTGCTGAGGCTTTGGCTGTGGAGAGTAAGAGAGGAGGAGGTACCAAAGTTTCTGGCTTGAGCAACTTGGGACCAGAGCGGTGCCACTTACAAAGGTAGAGAAGAGGCAGAGGACAGGTTGGGAGGAGGGATCAGGAGTTCAGCTTTGAATATACTGCCATGCACAGCATAAAGATGTTTCAGTCAACAGCGGACCGCGTGTGACGCTGGTCCCATAAGATTATAAGGGAGCTGAAAAATTCCTGTCACGCGTTCAAGGCAATACTGGTGTAAACTAACCTGCTGTACTGCCAGCTCTATAAAAGTAGAGCATGTACAATTATGAACAGTACGTAATACCTGACAATGATAATAAATGTTACTTGTTTATGTATTTATATACTATACTTTTTAATCATTATTTTAGCATGTACTCTACTTACTAAAAAAATGTTTGTCATAAAACAGTGTGCTGTATTGAGCCGGTAGCAGCCTCATATACCTCGCATTTACCATGTCTCTTGATTGCATCATTTTCTCTTGTGCCTGGTTTAATCTTGTGTTGTTTTATACAGTATGTGCTCTATGGCCTTGTAGCCTAGGAGCAAGAAGATATACCACATGGCCTAGGTGTGTAGAAGGCTGTACTATCTAGGTGTGTGTGAGTGCACTCTGTGATGTCTGCAGAGTGATGAAATAGCTTAGAGAGACATTTCTTAGAATGTGTCCCAGATGTTGAGCGACATATGACTGCGTTAAGTGTGAGACACTCATGAGACAACCAGGCTATTGAGCATGTGGGTCTAGAACTGCAGAAGGAAGATTTGTCCTGAGGTTGGGTCTTTCCAGAGAGAAAACTGGTTGGCTGGGGCACAATTTCTAACTTAATGGGTTGTAGGTCTTGGAGGCAAGGGTCTTGAAAGCCTTGACGAGCAAGCTGTAATCTCAGTAAGTCAACTGCTTAGTTAGTTTACAATCTTATCTTTTTAGGAGCTGACATTTCCTGGAGCAAGCAGCTAAAATATTTCTGCTTGGTCCTAGTATTATTTAACACAAGGACAGGAAAGTGTGTTCACTCAGTTCTCATCATTAACTGGGAGGCCTCAGGCAAGCGACTTTTTTAAAAAGAATTAAGTAACCATTTTTATGGTACTTATTGTGCTGGGCAGTTCTGAGTGCTTTATGGCTATTAATTCATTTAATTTTTACAACTCCCCAGTGAGATGAGTACTGTTATTTGCCCCAAGTTACAGATGTGCCTCTCTCAGACGCAGACCAAGTAGCCTGTCTGAGGTCACACCGCTGGTGAATGGTAATAAATTTGGGCCCCGGCCTTCAGACTCTTAATCTTTCCCTTGTTTAGCTGCTTAACTTCTCAGCTTTCCCTTATAGACAATGAGAGGGCTGGCCTAGATGATAAAGGCTGGGAGTTGGGGAAAGGGGGAGATAGTAAAGAAAGAATCATTCATGACACTTTTTAAAGATGGTAAGACAGACTTTATTCAAGAGGGGCTATTACAATAGGGTTTTGTAGTTGGCCAGAGAGACTGTGCTTGAACACAATAAGAAAAACTGGGGATTTATAGCCCAGGCATGGGGGCTCTTTGGGGTCAGTGGATAGAAAATTACCAAGAGGCAGGGTAATTCTTTGTTAAAATGACCTAACAGGATTTCTGTTGAAGGCAGGCTAGAGCGAAAAGATATCAAGGGTGACTGGATGACAGTGTGTGTGGGGGTGAGGGGGGGGGGATGTGGGGGAGGGGTGTTCATTAAACTAACTCATTAGGATTCTTGGTAAAAGTGGACAATGCAGAGATGAAGTGGAAACCCAAAAGTCAAGGCCTAGTTAAGAAGAAAGTTCAGAGGAGTCTGACTAGAGTCTGTTCAAGGAAAGAATCTTTGTTAGGAGGAAATCTTCCTCTACCATCTTATGCTAAGAGAATGGGCCCAGTGGCTGCCAAGCAGTCAGCTTGTAACCAAAAAGATAGGGAGTGGGCTGCTACCTCCTGGTTTAAATGACAGTGATGTTGAGTTGAATTTTGAAGATGAAGATACATTAGAGAACTCTGGACTTGCAGGAAGATGAAGAGTATGAACCATTAAAAAATAAAGATCTCAGATTTCCCTAAAGATAGACTAAAAATTGAAGCAGAGGCAAAGCAAATGCATATGAAGAGTATCCTGGAATTCCCTTACATATATGGAATAAATTTCAAGAATTGCATAAAAAACACTCTTTCCCTGACTGGTGTGGCTCAGTTGGTTGGGAGTTGTCCCACAAAGCAAAAGGTTGCTGGTTTGATTCCTAGTCAGGACATGTGCCTGGGTGGCATGTGGGAGAGGCAGCAGATCAATGTTTCTCCCTCTTTTTCTCCTTCCCTTTCCTTCTCTCTAAAAATAGTAAATAAAATCTTAAAAACACTCTGAACTTCAAGATTTGGAAAGAAAAAAAAAAAGAAAATGCTCCAGAAAAGGTAAATTGAAGAGTGAAGAAGAATCTCATTGTGAATGGCCTGTCCTCAAGTGAAACCTAGTGGAAGGAACTTACTCAGCAATCTGAAGTCAATAACAGGTCGGAATGCCCTATTAAAAAGAAAAAAAAATTGAGAAGTTGAGCCTTGAAAAGAGCATAAACCAGGCTGTGGAAGAGTGAAATATCTAGCTACCCAAGAGCTTGGTATAAAAATTGCCAAAGCAATTGCTGCCATAACTTTGCAAAAGCCAAAAAGGAAGCTGAAAATTCACAGGTTGCTCAGAAAAAGAAGAAACTTGCATGGGGATTGGAAGCAAAGAAGAGATGGGAAACCAAAAGCAACACGGGGCACATGTAACTTGCCAGAGTTCTTCAAGATATTTGCATCTTTACTTGAGTTTTTACTTGAGTCTTCAATTGCTCAATTTACTGAAAAGATTTTCCTGCTTATGTTACTTACATATGTTGGTGGGAAAAAAAGCATAAAATTTGGGAGTTGGTTATCAAATCTTTTTAATCTTTTTCTAAAGAGTTCATCTTACTACATGAATAAAATGAAGTGTTCCATTATTTGTACACGGAATATAAGCATACATACAGAGAAAAAAGATGGGATTTCATTCATTCATTCATTCATTCATACAGTGTGGGGTAAAAGTAGGTTTACAGCTGTTTATATGGAAAATAATAAAATAATTAATAAGCAAGACAAGAATAAACTGTTTCATGTATTTACAACTATAAACCTACTTTTGTCCCACCCTGTATAGACCTGCAATATAAGATCAATTTTACATTTTTTATGATTTAATTATTAATTTTTAGTGAGAAAGGGGCAGGGAGAAAGAAAGAGGGAGAGAGAGAAAGAGTCACCCATTTGTTGTTCCACTTATTTATGTACTCATTGGTTGATTCTTGATTTTATTTATTTATTTTTAGAGAGAGGGGAAGGGAGTAAGAGAGAGGAAGAGAAATATTGCTGTGAGAGAAACATCAGTTGGTTGTCTCTCACACACCCATGACTGCGGGCCTGGCCTGCAACCCAGACATGTGCCCCAACTGCGACCGGGGGTCGACGTTTTGGTTTTCAGGACAAGATCCAACCCACAGAGCCATACCAGCCAGGGCCATTGGTTAATTCTTGTTTGTACCCTGACCAGACCCAAACCTGCAACCGTAGCGTATCAGGATGACACTCTAACCAAATGACCTACCTGGCCAGGGTCTGAAATTGTGTTTTTAAGATTGACATTTGTTCATAACAGATTAGTCATCATTGCTTCTCAGCCTTTTGGCTAAGAGGAAGTATAATGGATTAGTCATAGTGTAAGAAATTCTCAATTGATATTGGCTTCACAAATGACATTATTTTAATGTTATAAAAGTAATTTTTGGTTCTTTATGGCATGCAGTAGAGTCAATACGGTCACATAATAAAAGCAACTGATTAATTTTTGTGTACCTCCAGATAAAAAATATTACAGTGAAAAAGGGAAGGAGGGAGAATGAGGTCTGCAAATTAAACTGACAAAAAACAGATTAGCAAGAGAAGAGACGGTTTATTTATAGGTGGATCGCACATGTCCGTGGGAGTGCTCATCTAACTTAGGGGCTTGTCCAACTGCTAGGGAAAAGGGGTGGGGGGAAGCTCTTCCTACAGGAAGAACAAATAGGTTTCTTTAGGGAAGACAAGCGGCTTTTGGGGAGAACAAAAGAGAGATAAGAATGTTAGGGATAATGTTTATTTATGAAGGTACATGTAGTCTTCATCTTCAGAGCCATCAAATATCCTTTGACAAAGGATTTATGGTACATTTACTCTTGGTTTTTCTCCTGGGAGCAGGCCCACTCCAAAGGAAGGAATTTATGACAGTCCTCACTTGTCAGAAGTTTCTTTTTTTAGTTAGATAAGAGAAGCTTTGAGAAGGCATCTATCTGCTTCTGTTGAATCTCAGATGTCTTCAGCTTAAAATAATCTTTATACCAATTCTGAGGTTCCAGGGTGAGTTTCCATTGGGCTGATCCAGTTCTACCATTCTGTGGTTTAGAGTGAAATGGCAAATGACAACCTGCGACATGTCACAAGCTGCATGCCACAGATGCTGGGGCCACAGCTATCACACCACAGTTTGGGGTCTGTGGCCTGAAGAGGCTGTTCTCTGAGACTGCGCTGATGAGAGGGAATTGTGTGTTCAGAGGAGGGGCTGGAGTGGGCAGGGATTTCAACTGAGGTGGCAGAGGCTTTTTGAATTTGGATTGGTGCAGGGAAGTGGGTGAGGGCATTGCAAGGGCAGCAACGGCACAGGGAGGGAAGGGATTTATTTATATTTATTGGGCACACGTTATATGCTTTCCATCCTCCCAATAATTGTGGTACCAGTTCAAAGATCATGCACCCGATGCTTCAAAAGGCCAAAACTCGACATGTCAGAGTTTGGAGTAAGGAAAGGTTTTTTGATCGAGAAGGTGCCAGGTGAGAAGATTGGATCCCTGATTCTCAAATCCATCTTAAGAAACTACAGAATTTAGCCTTCTTTTCTGTCAAGGGAAGGGAAAACGGGAGGGCTATTTTTGTGAAAACTCAAACTTCAAACAGAACTCCTCTAATGACCAGCATGTCTAAAGAAGGAGCTGATAACGGGAAGGCCACAGGAGCTGTGCAGGCTTGAATACGAGGGAGTCAGAGAGGCTGAGCCTTTCGCTCCATTGGCAACACTGTGAGGTAGATATTAGTTGATCCCCATTTGTCAGATTGGGCAACCAAAGTGAAAGTGCAAGTAATTTACCCCGGGTTGCCAGAATTTGTAGGTGAGGACATCAGGATTGACACCAGGTCTGCATGGCTTCAAGGTGGGGATGACCCCAGAACGGTGAAGGTAAAAGGCAGGAATGAAGTTAGCTGGGGAGACAGCCTGGAGCCAGATCTTGGAGGTTAGAAGCTGAGACCATATTCCACGTGAAAGGGCTACTCTAGTAACTAGAAAAGCACCTGGCAGTTCTACGCAGGATGTCTCTGGAAGCCAGAGAAATGCTGGTGCTAGCTCTCCCTATACTGGTGCTGATTGTGGTCAGAGGTAATATGGAAGTTTCCAAGGAAGCTAGCTACAAGTTGGAGAAGAAGGCTGAGAGTCTGGGAGGGGAGTCCCTCCAGCCCATGGAAGCCGGCTGGCCTATCTTTCCTCCCTCCAGGTGGTCTAGGCCCTGTGGGTTCCCAGCCAGTCTCTCAGAGCCCCCCCACACCTTGGGCACTTGGCAGGGTACACAGGCCCCTTTGATTCTGTCCTTTTGCTGCTGGAAAGACAGGCTGCAGCTGGCATCTCCCACCTGGCTGCCACAAAGTCCTTCCCCTCCTTATTTCTCAGGACTGAGAAAGTAAAAATTAGCAAGGAATGGAAAGTTAAAAATGTGCCCTCCATTCACTGGGCTGAGACAACAAAGATAAAACCAGCAACAATGTAAAACAGGAAACACTATTTTCTCCCAAGGACAAGCTGCAGCTGCAAAGTGGTATCAGCATAACAACCATCCAAACCTGTAAGAATTTTTATGAGCTTATTTGAGCCAAACTGACAATAGCTGGGAAGCAAAACCTCAACAGATTGAGAAAATGATCCAGAAAATAGCAGTTCTGCACCTTATTTTATACATTTCAATCAAAGAAGATGTAAGTGGGTTACATGAAATCCACTGGTGATAGATTAGACAAGCAGGAGAAAGCAAAAGTGTGGGACCTCTGACACTGGATAAAAAGTAAAACCATAGACACGTTTGTTCTTCCTTTACTCAGGTAGGTACAGCATAGTTAACAGTTAACAATTAACACAGTCACAGTAACAACCAGGGGATGTGTGGTCTCCCTTTGGGGGGGCGCCTGTGTCCAGGGGGGTCTGGAAAAAGGAAACTACTCTGACATTTCAAAGGTCTGTTATCTAGATGCAAACAGACAACAGACAGGCTCAATCAAGATAATGACTGACTTATGTCTGGGAAGATTCTGGTCTGGGACTTGACTGCCACGAGGATCTGCTTTTAGTTAGAAAGTTTTCAATCTCAGACCATCCGATGTGGTCACTTTGGGTCTGAGCTTTCAAGGCCGCCGTGCAGGCCTCCCCTGAGCTTGTCAGGTTTAGTGTGTGGCCCCTTTTCATCCCCATAGGCCCGAGGACTACTGCTTTCTTTCTTTGTTTTTTAATTTAAATTTTTATTAAATTTATTGGGTGACATTTGTTAATAAGATTATGTAGGTTTCAAGTGTGCAATTCTATAATACATCATCTGTATATTGTTTTGTGAGTTCACCTCCTATGCTTTCTTTACTGAGAAATCTGGTTCTCTAAAATCATAGACAAACAAAAACTTTGCTGTTTGAAACTGTATTAGCAGTAGTGAAATAACCCACTACGCTTCTCTTGCTTGGAGCCCCTAATTCACTTTACACAGAGAAGCAGCTTTGAATTACAACACAGGTGGACAACAGTAGACGGATTTTGGGCACTCCATTCCACATCCATCTTAACTTTGTGGGTTCTAAGGAAATGGGACCTTGGCTTCACTTTGAGATCTACACATAGCTTTGCTCTGAGCCCGTTCCACCCAGTCCCAAAGCACAGAACAGCTTTTTCTTTTGTTTTCCTTTGTTTGGTTTTCCTTTGTTTGGACAGATGCCCCGTGGTTCCCCGCTGTGCCATGGAGTCTCCTTCCTTGCAACTGGCCAAAAAAACCTGACTTTGTCAGACTGGAAGCTTCTCCCTGGTGATTAAAGGCTGTTTGGGCTAGGACAGGACCCTCATAAAATGCCTTTTTCCAGACTTGACTTTATCTCCCAAGGCCCAAGAAAAAGGCAAAGATTGTTGTGTCAGCCTGTTCCTTGGATGGATGGAGAAGGAATGCAGAGAGCTGTATACTCTGCTCCATTTATCTGGTGTTCATGGTGGGGCGGGCATTGGGCTGAGGGCTTTACAATGCCATTTCACTCAATCCTCACCACAACTAGGTGAAGAAACTGAGGCACAGGGAGAGGTTCAAAAACTTGCCCAACAGTCATGCAGTTGGTAAGCAGCTTAGCTGGGATTTGAGCACGGGAACTCTGGATGTAGAGTTTGAGTGCAGAGCTCTTAACCATGAGGCCAGAGGCTCCTAAACCAAAATCTCTGGTGCTCTTAATCCTGCAGTACTTTCTCCACTAAACTCCCAGGCCAAAAGGGATACTTAACAGTTCCATTTAAGTTTTACGTCCATATAGCTTAATAAACATTTATGTCCTAATAATTTACTGTTTGAAAAAAATGCATGTAAATTAAAAGAAAAAATAATATCTTTATTCCATTCTTAAATATCCCATACAGAGTGTCAGCTGATGGTCATCGATGCCAATTCAATGCCAACAGGAATCTCTGATTTGGGGTGCAGTAAAGAAGAAAACCTCATTCAGTGAAAACAGCTCAACTGTGACATAGCACGGCTGTGGAACAGCTCAAGAGTGTTACAGCTCAATTATGAAGCAGCATGGCTGTGGAACAGCCCTGTGAGGTTGCCCTGGGGCAGGGTGGCCCTGCTCTGCTGTGCTTCACCTGCTTCAGTAAGCCCTGTTCTGCCCTGCTCTGCTCCACACTGGTTCATTTGCTCTGGTCCGGCGAGACTTCTTCGGTGTTTCAGCTCCAGCAGGGGAAACACAGTCTCCTATCCTGGGTGGAAAGGGAAACTGCACTCCCTGAGCCCCAGGGGGAGCTGATGTATACAGACCAGAATGCTGCCTCTGGCCCCTGATTGGTCCATTCTCATTTAAATGAGGACTCCTAATCAGTGAAGTGTGATGGGTCCAAAAAGCACTGTCCCAACTGGTTAGAATGGAATAGCTCTGACTGGTCAGTAGAGCTGCAGACCAATCTTTTATAAGGGCTGACTCAGGTGGCAGGTACATAGCACAGACAGACAGTTTAGTGCAGGCTTCTCCCTAAAGCATGAATCCCGTGAGAGACCCCTGTTTAGAAATGGCTGCTAGTCTCTTTTAGAACAAAGTTAACCACCAGGAACCCTTCTATCTTCTTTCTCAGCATCCATAATAGTGATGGGAGGTGAGTGCTGATTGGGCTGCCAACTCCTCAAACTTTGGACTCTTTTGGATACCACCACCCTCGTTCCACATTAATTTCTCTCATGGTACTTGCTTTTTATTACAGAAAAGACCACAACTTCAGCTTCATAAAGATTATTTTGTGGGGACCCACTCAGAACCCTAGAGTTTGTATAGAGATTATTTTAATCGGAAGACAGTTAAGATTTAACAGAGCTTCCTTTATTTGACTAAAAGCAGCAACTTCTGAGAAATGAGGATGACATAAATCCCCTCTCTAAAGGAGTTTCATGATCACAAAGAAGAGGGAAAGTCCACTCATACCTCAATAAATAATTATCACAAACTGTTTGTTCTCTTAAAAACCCATTTGTCTTTCCTTTTTAAAAATTTATTTATTTATTTATTTATTTTTAGAGATAGAAGATGGGAGGGAGAAAGAGAGGGAGGGAAACCCTGATGTGTGACAGAAACATAGATCGATTGCCTCTTGCACGCCCCCTACAGGGGACCTGGCCCGAAACCCAGGCATGTGCCCTGACCTGGAATCCAACTGGCAACCTTTTGATTTGCAGTCCAATGTTCAACCCACTGAGCCATACCAGCCAGGGCCATTTGTCTTTCCTAAAGAAACCTATTTGTCCTTCCAATAGAAACCGTTTCTTCCCCCTCTCTTCCATGCACTAAGTAGATATATAAGCCCCAAATTCTAACCATCCCTTTGAGTTACCTAGTTATCACTGAGCACTCCTGCATGTACTGGTGTTGCATTCCAAATAAACTTTCTTTTCTTTTACTAATCTGTCTTTTGTCAGTTTAAGTTGTGAACTCCCCAAAGTGAACCTAAGCAGGTAGAAGAAATGTTTTTTCTCCCCCATCAATGTCATCAAAACTGTGAACTACCTTTCCTTCGTAGTTTTCTGCAGTGACCCACAAATGTCGATGACTTTCTCTTGAAATTTAAGTACACCCTATGGTGTCTCTGTGAATTTATTCTAGTTCACTGGAGTGCCTTGGTGCTCAGTGTGGGAACCAAGGTATTGGCCTAAATCCCTGTCAAAGTGATCTGACATAATCTATGGGCTTGCTGGGACTGGCATAGTTTAACTGCTTCTTTTCTCAGCAGCCTCTGTCTTCTCTGGACGTGTCTGTCTGGTTCATGGCTGTGTCCCCTGTGCCAACATCAGTGTCTGGCACAAGTAAGAACTCATTTGAAGGAGGTGTCACCTGGGCTTAGGGAGCACAGGTGCAGCTCGCACACTAACTCCTGAAAGATATTTCACCCCCCACCCCCCTCACTTAGGAGTCATCCCAGAGTAAGTGTGTCCAGACCTTTGGATAAAAATACTATTTCCTGATCTTCTGGCTCTTTTTCCCCAGACTTTATGGAGACCATATTCTCCCTATTTCCCCATTCTTTCTATTGTATAGCAAACAATACAGCTGCATTAGGTTACTGTTTATTATACTATAGTCTGTTCTTAACACAACAGTCTGCATTAGATTAGGTCACACTTCTGCACAAAACTTGCAACTGCTCCCCAGCTTACTCAGGGTCAAAGCTAAAAGTCCATAAGTGTTTGGATGACCTGCCCTCGACTTTCTTCTCTGAACGTCCTGCTGCTCCCCCCAGCTCATCCTCTTTGCAGCCATTTGGGCCTTCTTGCAGTTCTCAAATGCAGAATGTTTGCTCTTCACTTAGGAGTTGTTTCCTCTGCCTGGAAGGCCCTTCACTTAGACATGTGGAACCAGTTAGGACCACCCAAATGGGACAAGCAAAGGCTAATTACTCGGAGCATGCTACAGCAAGGGAGTCAGCCACCATCATTTGCGTTTGGCAGTGACTCGAAGGCATTGCTGCAGGGGTTGTTGTTTGGTTCCCTGGACTGGTTGCTACAGATATGGCTGACTTCCTGAGCTGGCTGCTGCAAACTGAAGCCAAAGCACCTGGCAGCAACCAGTCCAGAAATGACTGGTCAATGACAGGTCAGCTCAGCTTCTCTATTTTTTTGTTCCCACTTGAAACTCAGGACCAATCAGAGAAAGCGAAATATGTTCCCCAAGCCAATCACAGAATATGTTCTGCTTCTAGTTAGCCCACCTCCAGCTTTTCCATGCCAACTACCTCCAATTAGGGCACGCCTGAAGCTTTCCCTTTGTTCACTATGAAGCTTACCTGCTCCTCTGCCTGTCTTTAAGTCTCTGCCAAATGCAAATGATAGTACCTGACTCCCTTGATGTAGCAAGCTTTAAATAAGTGTCTTGTTCTGTTCATTCTTATTTCAGTATTCTTCACGTGTATCTATACTCAGTACATACCTTCTGGAGATGGCTAGGTGTTCTTGTCTACCAAGGGATTGTGTGTTTGATGCGTTAACTGAAGAAGAGGTTCAGGCTGTAATAAAGAACAAAAAGCATTCATTTGAGCAAAAAGATTGCAACCTGAGAAATGCCAACTCAGGTGGCAACCTGTAGGGTAACTCAGGATGTGGCCCCTCCACAACCTCAGAGAACAGGTGGCCGCCTGGCTAGCCGCCATAAAGAAGGAGGAACACAGTCTATATCTGCATAGAACAGCCCCTGTGTCTCAAGGCTCCTGTGTTTATCACAAAAGTGTAGAATTTTCACACACTACTCCCTCCCTAACCCTATAAGTAACACCAAGCTGGAGGCAGGGTGTGGTCTTTTTTCTCCCACTGATCTGTGCACTCCCCTGCAACATAAGTAATAAACAGCATGTCTGCATCTGCTTGTGCTCCGGGTGGTTTTTCAGAATATCACGAACACAAGTACGGCTCCTCAGTTTGGAGCTCCTGTGTTATACAACCTAAACTGCATTCTGGAGAAGACAAAGAAAGGCAGGGTTTATAAAGCCGAACCCCACAAAGTGTAATTCTCTCATGCAAAAAAAAAAAAAAGGATAGCAGGGTCCTGGCTCAGTGGGTTAGGTACTGGCCTGTGAACCAAAAGGTTTCCTGTTGGATTCCTAGCCAGGCCAGGTCCCCGGCTGGGGGCATGAGAGAGGTAGCCAATTGATGTTTCTCTCCCTCTTTCTCTTCCCCTCTAAAAATAAGTAAATAAAATCTTTTTTTAAAAAAAGGGATAGCAGGGATTGGTTAGACCCAATATACAAATGAAGATGGACTCTAACTTTAAGGAAGAAAGTCAAGTCCACATATGTCCACCAACAGCTGTTCCAGGATGTTTATGGATTCGAACTGAGTGTAGCAACAGAAATAGCAACTTAATGGCAGTGCCGAGAACTGAGGCACATGGGTATGCATGAGCCAGCTTCTCTAATAGCTTCTTCATTATTTTAAGTCATTCTCTTAGCAATGTTTATTCCATTTCCATTTCTGCATTATCAGATGATTCTAAGATGTGTAACTTGTTACTTGTCTAATTCTTTAATAAGATTTGTGGGGGGCATCTGTCAATGGAAGAAAAGTCCAAATCTGTAGGAATTTTTATGAGTTTATTTGAGCCAAACTGCCAATTGCCCGAAGCAAAATCTCAATGGATTGAGAAGATGCTCCAGAGAGTGGCAGTTTTGCACCTTATTTTATACACACAATCAAAGGAGGAGGGGGTTACATGAAATTCATCAGCGATAGATTAGGGAGGTGGGAGAAAGTAAGACAGGGAATCTTTGGGATTGGATAAGAAGTGAAACAAATAGACACATACTTCTTTCACATAGGCAGTTACAAGGTGGTTAACAGTTGACAGTTAACACGATAGCAATCATAATGAGGGGCTTGTGGTCTCTGCTCTGGTAGGAGATTGTGCCCTGATGGGTCTGGAAAAAGGAAATTACCCTGACATTCCAAAGGTATGTTATCTAGATACAAAAAGACAACAGACAGGCTCAGTTAGGGTAAGGACTGATCTTTGCCAAAAGATCCATTGGTCCAGGACATGACTACCTGCCATACTTGCTTTTGATTAGAAAGTTTCAAATTTAGACCATTCTATGTGGTTACTTCCAGTCTCTGAGTTTATGAGGCCACCATGCAGGCCTCCCCTGAGCTTGTCAGGTTTCGTATGTGGCCCTTTTCATCCACATATCTAACTATAGCCTTCAAAATCTGGCCCAAGGTTGATATTGTTCTCATGACTGATGAGGGAAAAAAAGTTCAGAGAAGAAAAATTACTAGGTTATCTGGCTGGTAGGGTGGGCTTAGAGCCTAGGCCCCCATTACCCCAAAACGTAGGCTCACAACCTTTGTCCCATAACTGGCTTATTCCCTTAGGGCCTCCATTTCCTTTTTGTAAAACAAGAATATCATATTAAGTTGAACCAAATGAAACAGTAATATTGCATTTCAAAAAAGGTTCAATATTGGCAATTTCATGCAGTTCATCCTAATTCAAGTTTGTTGTGAGGCTTCAATAAAATAATGTGAAATAAAAGGAAGTCTAACATTTGTCAATAACACAGGACTTCAGGAGCAGCGTCCCAGAATTTACCACTAAATTCCCTACACCATCATTTTCTAGCTGATCTTGGGCAAATTACTTCAGCCATTTGTGCCAACAATTCCTAATCTGTAATTCTGAAACCCAAAAAGTTCCAAAACCCTAAAGTTTTGTGGCAAACTCACTTGGTAGCAGATTTTGACCCAAGCTGACCTGAGCCTATTCATAAGCTTCATTGTCAACAAGGAACTACAACCCCAAAACGCAATCACTTGTGTTAAACTCCACTTAAGCATGCCAAGGCTTTAATACGTAACCTGATTTCAGCCTTCCCCAGGAACGTAATTTTAACACATTGGTCTGGAATTTCCTGGTCAGCAGAATGAGGTAATCCTCCTAATAAACCCTATTGTCCCCCAAAGAAAGTAAATAATCCTCAACTTCATTTATGATTTCTTTTTCTCGCTGCTTCTGTGCCCTTAAAAACCTTTCCCTTTCTGTAGCCCTCTGGCGCTTTCTACTTGCTAGTAGGGATGCTGCTCAATTTATGAATCATTCAATAAAGTTAATTAAATCTTTAAAATTTACTCAGTTGAATTCTTGTTACCAATATTTATCCTACTTAATGTGAATAAGCATGTTTTGCTGCAGGAATGTTTGATTTCAAGGTGTTGCCCAAACTCTCTGGAAGTGTCACATTATCTACCCTTCGAATATATACCTTTGAAATATATTTGAAAAAACCTGATTTTATTATTTGCTTAACAAAGAAAAGTGTGTGACAGAACACAGCTTCTCCTAACAAACTAGAGCTGATCTTATATAGGTAATTACCAAAATACAGCTGTTGCTGACTGGGGCTGGTTTCCCGGATTCTGGATTCCAGTTATTTACTTACCATTTGGGATTAGGGCCAAAAGATGGTCAGCCTTCTTATATCTTTTTATGTACACCCTGTAAAAAATCCTTCATTCTGACGCCCAGGTTTAGATAAAACTACAGGCCTCAGCCCTGGCTGGTGTGGCTCAGTGGATTGAGCACAGGCCTGTGAACCGAAAGATGGTGGGTTTGATTTCCCGTGGGGCACATGCCTGGGTTGAGGGCCAGGTCCCTGGTTGGGCGGGGGCGGGGGGGGGGGTCTCTGAGTTAGTCAACTAATGTTTCTCTCCTCTTTCTCTCTCCCTTCCTCTCTTCCTGAAAATAAATAAAACCTTAAAAAAAAAAGGAGTGTGAACCTTAAGTATTTACCTCATAGGTTGAGAGGATTTAATTAATCTATTTAAAATGATTGAATTATTGCCTGGCAAAGGGTAGTTGGCAGGTTTTTATCATAAATACGTGAAGGACTTGCCACTTAACATTCATTTAGCAAATATTTGTCAAGTGCCTCTGTGCAACGCTTTGAGAACACAACGTGAACAGGAGACTAGATCTACTGCAGACAAAAGTTTGGGTCCGTAATTTTCCGGTTCCTTGGTAGGTGTCCAACCGCAGGATTTTCGAGCAGGCGCTGGCTGGAAGAGATATCCCTGCAAGGGTCTCTATTCGCGGCCCTTCGCTTTGTCCACGGGACCTCAGACGCTCATGCCTCCACGCCGTATAAGCACTCCGCACACTGGAGCCCACCCTGTGCTCGCAGCCACCACGACCACCCCTTTCTGAGCCTGAGCACTTTTCCGTACCGGTAGCCCCGCAGCTGCGCCGGCTTCCGGCCGAGGTGTTCCGGTCCCGAGAAGCCCCCCGCATCTGCGCACCAGGCCCAAGGCTGTTCCCGCCAGGGGGGCAGCAAGGCGCAGCGGCCCGACCCCTCCCCTTCCCCGTGCGGCCCGGCTCCAGGAGGGGGCGGGGCCGAGCGCGCTCCGCTTAGACACCGCCCGCGCACTTCGAGGTGCCTGCGGATTGGCGGCTGGGGCCAGTATTCCTCCGGCGCATCGCGCGCCTCCCCCCAGATTTCCCGCCAGCAGGCGCCGCGCGGTCGGTTCTGTGCTTCTAGTCGCTCGGTCGGATAGAGCGGTTGGGCCTTGCCGCCTGTCGCTATGTCTCGACAGAGCACACTGTACAGCTTCTTCCCCAAGTCTCCAGCGGCGCTGAATAATAGCAACAAGGCCCGGGTCAAGGCCTCAGGTGAAGGCGGCGCTGCCGCTGCCACCAGGGCCTCCCCTTCCCCCAGCGGGGATGCGGCCTGGAGCGAAGACGGGCCTGGGCCCGGGCCGTTGGCGAGCTCCGCGTCGCCGCCCGAGGCGAGGGACCTCAACGGAGGGCTACAGAGGTCGACAGCGCCTGCGGTCCCCTCCAGGTAGCCGGGTGGGGTGTGGGGGTCGAAGGCAGGAGCACCGCGGCGGGACGCACGGAGCCCGGGGTACAGAGGCTTGTCTCGGGGCACTGGAGTGTGTGCGGCCAGGCCCTGGGCTCGGAGGAGCTGGGGTTGCACACTTCGTTTGAAAGAATATCGGGGCTGAGTTTGTAGCATTGGGGGTGTAGACTGTAAACAACGCAGGAGGAAATAGACTGCAGGAGGAAGGGGGGAGGGGAGACGCGCAGAGTTGGGAGGAAGAGGAGATAGATGCATTCCGCTAGGTTGGAGGGCTGGGTGGAGGAGAGAAAGTGCAAGCAGCTTGGGGTTCGGGGAAGAATGGGGAGATGTGAGCCTTGTGGATGGGGCGGAAAGATTTGCCCGATTCCCGCACGGTGCGTACCCAGGGCGGGGGAGGGGTGGCGGGAAAAAAGTGCCTAAGGGGGAGGATAAACGCTGGCGCCCTGGGCAGTGTGGGTGCGCGGCTTCCCAGGATGCCAGGAGAATGGGTGCCAGGAGAAGATTCCTTCTTGAAAGACGAAAAAGTGAATTAGGACTCCGGTAGACGTTCGGGGAACTTTGGATACGAAGCTCCAACGCCGAGACGCTTTGGGGGACGGACGGTCGGCCCTCGGCCTAGGTTTTGCGTTATGCCGTTGGGAGTGGTGTAGACCTCTAGCTGAGAGCGGCGGAGGGTGGGGGGTGTGTCACAGCGCTAGACGTGCGGGTCTGATTGGTCCTAGGGAGGATTGCGAGTTGCAGGGGCGGGGTGGGGGGGGGGCGGGGAGAAAGTGGTGGGATCTCCTGGGTCATTCCCCAGGTTGATAGCTGTATACCAAAACAGTGAAAAATTGAGTCTTTTAATTTTGACACATGGAAGTATTGAGTTGAATAAAATGTTATTTCATGAAAAAGAGCACCATTTCTGTCGGTCCCGCGGAGGGTGGAGCACTATAATTTTTTCGGAGTCCAGTGTCTTGAAAGTATTTGATCCGACCCTGGGCAGGGATGTACAAACGAAGTTGTGGGGAAGTTGTCTGCATGTATGCTGTTTCCTGGGCAATTTTTTTGTTGTTGTTGTTATTTCAGTGCTTAGCTGCCTTTTTGTCCCGAGTAGAAAGTGACATTTTGAAAAGCTGGCATTTACTGTATCCCAGATGTTGAATTGGGCACAAAGTGTAAGGGTAGCTGTGTGAAAGGATGAAGAAATAGAGGTTCAGAAAATACAAAGAACTCCCAAGATCAGAGAGTTGGGTAGTGGTTTTGAGTAGTTGATTTGAAATGTCCTGTGTTAATAGGCATTCTACAGATTTTTCAAGTCCAAGTGCAATTATAACGCTACCCTCATTTAAACGACCTTCTAAGGCTGTTTATATAGTTGTGTGAAGAGTATAGCAGGATGTGCCTACCCAGAATATGCCTCTTTGGCATAAAGATTATTTTGAGCTAATTATTTTTGAGAAATAGCTGACAAAAGAGAAACTCAACACTGTAATAGCTATCTTCCATACAGGAAATGTACATTTATAAAGGAAATCTCCATTTGTAAGGGTGTCTCCCTCTCTGTATCAGAAAGAGAAGGATGACTCTAAATTACAAGCAACTTATTAATGGAGAAGGTACTGACCTAAATCTGCATAACAACCATACCGATGTTAACTTTTCCCCCGGTAACCTCCCATAACTTCCCCTCCACCTTTCTTTTGTCTTTAGCTGCAGGTGGTATTTAAGGTGGTGGCGACTTGGGCTGTCTCAGGGAGTTACTCAGTTTTCCTTAGTATCTCCCATGTATACGGGAGGTATGCTTGTTAATAGGCTTTTGTTTACTTTTTTCTTGTTAATTTTTTATTACAGAAGGTCTCAGCCAAGAACTGAGAAGGGTAGAGGGAGAAATATTTTTCCTCCCCTACACATGCATCCTTCCTAACAGACTTTTTTTATGGTGAGAGATAGTACGTGGTGTTACGTTTACTTGAATGTGAATTGATTTTTCTTGCATCCATGCTAAACAGACACATTTATTGTATGGTTGTGCTTTGTATTGAGTAGGGAGCATATGCTATTTTTTTTTTCAAATTATAAGAGGAAGTTTATTTAGAAAGTTAACAGGTAGTGAGTCCAGTGGGCTGTATCGGCACACGTAGCACGTTTCAGAGACAGAAGAAGGGTCCTGGGGGTTTAGGAGAGAGAAAGGCAGAGGTAACATGCCTGAGGGGAAGAAGAGAGGGAAGGTAAAGTCATGGGCTTATTCCCCCATAGGGAGAAAGCCTATTTGTTTTTTGAGGTTTGACCTCAGGAAACCTGTAAAAGCATAGCATTATTTACACTTGACCTACTATGGGGACCATTTCTAGAGTATTCAAGAAAGATGGGCATTTCATACTAGGTTTCTTCATTTATTTTTAAGATTGATTTGAGAGAGAAACATAAGTTTGTTGTTCCACTTATTTTATACATTCATTGGTTGATTTTTTAAAAAAGATTTTATTTATTTTTAAACAGGGGAAAGGGAGGGAGAGAAACATCAACGTGTGGTTGCCTCTTGCATGCTCACTGGGGGCCTGGCCTGCCGCAACCCAGGCATGTCCCCTGACTGGGAATTGAACTAGCGACCTTTTGTTTCTCAGGCCTGCACTCAATCCATTGAGCTACACCAGCCAGACATTTTTTGATTTTTGTATGTGCCCTGACTGGGGATCAAACCCACAAACTTGGCCTATTAGGAGGATTCTATAACCAACTAAACTACCCAGCCAGGGCCTAGCTCAGTTGTTTAGTTAGAGCATCCTCTGGGGTGCTTCATTTTGATACTAGGCTTATAAAGAAACTCTCCAGTACCTGTGTATAGATTGGGCCTTGATTCATCCTTCATTCAGCAAATGTTCATGTACCTATTCTGCCATGTACAGTATTAGGCATTGTGGATCCTGGATATAATAGTGAACAGGACAAGCAAAAAGGCAGTAATAGAGCAGGAGCAGTGTATGAGTTCTGTGTGCTTTGGGACCAGGAGGGGTGGGGGCATGTATTGATCAGGGTAGCCTTTCACCTCTCTAGGCTGAGACCCAGAGGGTGTATAAGAGTTAGCCAGGCTACAGTGCGGGTGAGGGAGGGGATATTAGGAAGTCAATTTAGGAAGAGGAAGGTCCTGCAAGTTGTGGCTAGAAAACAGAAGGTGGAAGCCATGGAGAAGGTATGCAGGGATGCAGTTGTGAACAAGCTGACGGGGCCACAAAGACATTTTGACTTCTGAGGGTCAGACGAAAGCTTTAAGAGACATTGAGACCCTGGCTGGTGTGGTTCAGTGGATTGAGCATCAGCTTGTGGACCAAAAGGTCACTGGCTCGATTCCTAGTCAGGGCACATGCCTGGTTTGCTCGCCAGGTCCCTAGTTGGGGGCGTGTGAGAGGCAAAACTGGTCTATGCTGTTCTCAGATGTTTCTCTACCTCCCCCCTTCCCCCTCTCTAAAAATAAATACAATCTTTTAAAAGATGATGTTGAGCATTGTTCCCCCCTCCATTTTATTTTTTTTTCAAATTTATTTTTCAGAAATTGAACATCTTAATGTTGTTTAGATTTCCTCTTGTGCTCAAGTGTTAAGTGTTTTACCTATTTTTTCCTAATTCTTTGTAAATCCACGTGTGATGCAAAAAGTCTTTCTCCATTCTGGTTTGTCCTTTTGTTCAGGTTATGAGATCTTTTGAAATGAAGTTACTGATTGTAATGTTGAACTTGGCAGTCTTTTTCTCTATGGCTAATGCTTCTGTAGGTTTCATTAAGAAATTCACAGAGCAGAGTGATACTTTAGAACTAAGTGTGGTGTTTGGCAGGGGAGACCACTCAGGAGCCCGCTGTGGAAATGGAGAGCAGATGGGGGTGATGGCAGTGAGGACAGAGGATTTAGAAGTGGCTGAAAGAGTAGGTGGGTATTGATGAAGATTTAGATTACGGGGGATGAAAGAGAAAGGAGTCAAGATGACATCAGTTTGAAGTAAATGTGCCCTGGGCCTGATTTTCAATACTTATTTTTTCTGTTGTTATATTAAGATCGTAATTGACAAAGCTGTGAGCAAGACTTCTGACTACTTAAATCTGGCTTTTAAAAACAAATCATGGCCAGTGCCTTCTTCATAATCTCATTTCGATAATTGCTGTTTGTGGGTAATGAGGACATTCATAGGTTAGAAGTGGTACATCAGACTGACAAGTTTTGAGTCTTAAGATAACTATCTGCCCTAGCTGTAGGTGCATTTCCTGAGAACTTTCATATAGTTAAACATTTATAGTAATATTTTGTTCCAAGTTCTATCACGCTAATATATGTAATTGTAAGAAAAGGATTCAAGCTTTTAAAAAAGTATGATTGTGAACTCATAGTTTTGCAGACTTGACTTGTTTTAATTGGCATAATTAAAACAGGCATTTTAAAAAGATGCTCAACTTATACTTGGGCCAGGAGCCTTTTTTAAGCTGGCTTTTTAGGACTTTTTATAATATTATTACCTTAGAACTTTTGAAAACATTTTTTTATTCTGATGACAGTTCTCAATTTTCCCAGTTTCAAGGCATGGACTTAAGCTGTTCTCCAAAGAAACCTGGTTGCTAATACTGTTTAGGAAATACAGTAGTAGAGGCTAGTTTGGATAATTATTTTAATAATCACCTTAGACCTAGTGCATAAGTGATGGGAAACACTACTTAGGGACTGGAGCCGAAGCTTTGAAAGCAGGGTATGTGGGTAGAGGTACAGGTAAATGGACAGGTATGATGGGAGCCTTGGAGTTAATCGCTCTGATTACTTCTCTCTCTTTCCCTCCCTCCCTCCCTCCCTCCCTCCCTCCCTCCCTTCCTCCCTTCCTTCCTATCACTGCATTTAGTTAGTGGACGGTAGGGGAAGTCTGCTCTAATGGTCCACCTTGAAAGGCAAAAGCAAGCACAAACACTGGTAGTTTGGTTTGAAGAGTGTTTGCCTATCTGTGGTGACTCTGTTTACATACACGAGTTTTTGTTGGACAAACCCAGTTTATCTTTTATTGTTTAGAGGCAAATTGTAGCAATGCTTTTGTTATCTATATTTTTAAAAAAGTAGGTAGCTAAAAATGTTGATTATAAATTTGGGCACAATAAGTAATGGACACCAAGGTTATAGACTAAAGAGAAAATAAAAATAATGTGATTTTTAAAGTAATCTTGAAAGATAGGCTCAATGCATGTTTAACTTTACTAAGTCACTTATTTTGGGTTGTTTCATTTGTTTTTCTGAGATGTCAGATTTTATTTTTTCATTGTTTTTAAAATCCCAATATGTCAGACATTTAGGATATATTAAAGTTTTAAAATACTTGTAAAGTCATAATTGAATAAATAAAGATATGATACAAGTCCAATATTAATTTTGGCGTTTCAGGTTGGGCGTTAAGGAAAAGCTAATGTATTTTACATTGTAGTTAATGTATACTTAGATGTAAGGTGACTCTTTGGCCTAGATAAATACATATTTTAAGATTTTATTTATTTTTAGAGAGAGGGCAAGGGAGGGAGAGAGGGAAACATTGATGTGCCAGAGAGAAAGCCATAGTAGGTTGCCTCTCTTATGCACTGCGTCCTGGTTGATTCTGCAACCCTGGCGTCTGACCCGACTTCCCTGATCGGGAATCCAACTGATGACCTTTGGCTTTGCCAGAGGATGCTCAGCCAGTTGAGCCCCACACAGGCCAGGGCAGGCCCAGATATTTTCAAACTGAACTTACATTTACATGGGGCTAGATGCTCCTTGTTAATATTAACACATTCTAAGTTATATGAAAAATGAAATAGGAGATATAGTCAAATATTAAAATACAGTAAAGATAATATGACTTAAAAGAAAGTTTGATGTAGAGCCTGTTGTATACGTCATGTTATTTTATAAGATTGTTTTGCAGGTCCTTTTACATTGGACCTTGTATGAAAGATAGCAGATAATTGTAGCACATTCCAGCTGTCATTCCACACATATTTACATATTTTAAAATACAGTAGCATTGGCAGAAAAAAATTGGAATTTTTGCATGGATGTATTCCTTTTATTTTGGCCTTTGGAAACTGCACAACTACTAGAGGTAAAATTTTTAAATTACCTTTAAAGAATTAGAGTTTGCACACAAAAATTAATAAATTGGAAAAATTTTAATGAGAAATGCTCACAATTTTTAGTTCCTCATTTCTCTTTGTGGCTTGAAACCAGTGTTTCCTAGGCCGGAATTTTTAGTTATGTTTTCTTAAAGCCTTTTAGCATTGGAGTAGAACCATGTCTTAAGTTTTTCAGTCTTAGCATTTTATAGTATACTGCCAATTCATAAAGCAGAGAAGTTTGGTTATATGTGAGATTCTGTAAGTATAAGGTTATATTTAGGGTAAGGTGGTATTGAAAAACAATTTTTGTTTAAACAGTTCAGTTTATAATATTTCAGTTTTACAGGTGAATTTATTTTAAAACTAACAGTGTAATTAGCTTTTTACAAATATTTTTTTCTCTAGTGACAAGGCACATTTGCCTTTCAAATAAATTTAAAGACATTAAAATTTAAAGTTGGTTGTTTGGAAAGGGATGTTTTTTAATCATTTGTGAGACCTCTGAACATTGTTTCACAATTTGCACTATATTTGTAGAAATGACAAGTTTTAACGTAACAACAGTCTTAGAAAGCTCGAGTTTTTTCCTTTGGGATAAAACTAGGGTGATTAACTTATTTGTGTTAAAACTACTATTGCATAGTATAGTTATAGATATAAAACAAACAAAAAAATCTCCCCCATATGTCTTTTGGGTCTCAGGAACTTGAGTCACTGTTGAGCATAGAGAGGAACTTCAGGAGGCAGGCATGTGTGGCTATCTCACATTTTTTTTTTTCTCAAGAATTTTTATCTTTTTATTTAATTTCCCTGGGAGCCCCTAAGATTCTTGCAAATGCTCAGTTGCCTCCTTTCAGCCAAAATATAATTTCAGTGGGTTTGGGGCATCTCGCTCCCTTGAACTTTAGATGGTAGCACCAAGATGTGCCTTCTTTTTAAGATTTTATTTATTTATTTTTTAGAGGTGGGGGAGGTGGGGGAGAGGGAGAGAGAGAGATACATAGATATGTGCGGTTGCTGGGGGTTATAACTTGCAACCCAGGCATATTACCCTGGCTGGGAATCGAACCTGCGACACTTTGGTTTGCAGCCTGTGCTCAATCCACTGAGCTACACCAGCCAGGGATAAGATGTGCCTTCTTATCAAAGTCTCTGATATAGTAACTCCATTCTTGAGAATGCGTAACCTCTATAGACATATATGTAATGAAATAGCTAGTGTTCAACTGAGTCCGTCTTTTGTTCTTTCAATCTATATAACTCAGTTTACACAGATAAGGAAAAATTATTTTCAGTTTTACAAACCAAGACTACTTTGTAAATCTCCATACTGGTTAGCATCAGGGCTTATCTAGAGATATTTAATAATTTCAATACATGGAGGAGGAACTGTTCTAAACTGGCCAGTGGTGGTGTTAGAGCTTCTCTATGAACACACCAAAACCTTACTTGAGTCTCCATTTCAAGGGATTTAATTGCCTTAAAGAAGGGCAGCCAGGCTTGACAGATGGCTATCCCTACCCGTCCTCCTTCACAAAGATCCGCCTTGGCAAACACGGTTTGAAGCCTGATGTCTCAAGACTATATAGCCAGAAATATGCTTCCTTGGCGTTATGTGTATTTGCTCTGTTTAGGCCACTTCCAAAAGTTCAGGCTCAGAATGCATAGTGTGTTTATGTAAATAAAGGTTATTTCCCTCCTTTAGCAGCAGAAGTAAAAAAAGTAATGGCTTTAGGGGTACTCTCAGCTACTTAAGTACAGACAAAGCTTGTGGTTTTCTGAGACCAGTGTGATAGACTTTGTGGTTACGAGGCTAGTGCCTGAGTTTAAGGGAAAGCCTGCTTGACAATAGGGAGGCTTGTAAACAAACGATTCTGTACAGTGATGCAGAGCAATAAGGGTATTTGTCTCTTGCTAATTACTGGGTCTGTTAGTAAGACAGAAGCGTGGTAAGAAGTTTGAATTGTGCAGACACAGCGTTCTGTTTGAAGATGACCAATGTGGTGAGCTTGACTGCAACCTTTACAAATTTGTAAAGGTTACTGTAGATTTCTGTAAGTTGAGAAATACTCTATTTACTATAAAGGCCCTTGAGACAAGCACCAGCGAAAGTCATGCTCCGGTTCTTGTTTCTTCGGTAATTGTCTAGGTGTGGGGTTTCTACCTCACATATTTTGAAGAAAGGAATGCTTTAATTTCATGATTAGGTCTGAATAAAATGGCCTCATTTTACTAATGATGGTCACTTTTCTAAAATGTCTAAAATATTATTGTTTGTAGTGTACTTATTTTGGTAGTTATTCAGTGAAAAAACCTCTAAGCAGGCTTAGAAAATCTTGGTATATGGTACCTGAGCAGGGTTTATCAGCTTTGTGGACTCTTCTGTAGTCTGTTAGCTAGATTCTTCTACCCCTGCCCTTCCCCTCCCTCTTTCTCCTCTCCCTTTCTCAGGGAGCCTTCAGGGCTAAACCAGTTTTTTGTGAAGATTGAATCTATTTTGAATCTGTAGGCATATGTACTGCTACCTGATATTTTGGCGGGGGGCACTTAACCTGTTGACAAGGTTTTTCATGAAGCCAGATTTTTAGGAGCAGGTGAGTAGTAGTGGGCTAGGTAGCTTTGGTTAGTGTTTGGGATGTAGAGAAGCTTAACTGAAGAGCACAAGCAAAGTCTAATGAGGTAATATTTAATATAACTAGCAAGTTACATAGTTGATATATTTGATGTTTTACTGACAAGTACTGTGGTTAGAGCCACTTCCCAATTCATACTGTGTTGGAGAACAGGTGTGATTTGTAACTTGGAGAACATTGTGCAAGTCTGTACCTTTATCCTGCAGTCAGTAGCTTACCAGAGTTTTGCCATAGTTTTTAAGCTTTGAAAGAGTCTGAGAAAGTTTCTCACCTTAGTACTAGAATTCATTATATTTGTGTTAGTTTATATGTTGTGATACCTGCTTATGTTTAAAAAATAACTTGAAAATCTGATTTTAAAAAATCATTAACTCTAAAATTTATGTTCTTGGAAACTTCAGAGGAGTCTTAACAATATATTGTTGGAATTGTTTATTCATAGGTAATTACCTTTAATGCAGCTTAACCGAATATTAACCAAGTTGTGTTTCCTTTTGGCAACAGTTCTTGTGACTTCTCACCAGGTGATTTGGTTTGGGCCAAGATGGAGGGCTACCCCTGGTGGCCTTGCCTGGTTTACAACCACCCTTTTGATGGAACATTCATCCGTGAGAAAGGGAAGTCTGCCCGGGTTCATGTACAATTTTTTGATGACAGCCCAACAAGGGGCTGGGTTAGCAGAAGGCTATTAAAGCCATATACAGGTAAGAGCCACTTTCTAGGAGGGGGCGGGTAGAGTACGTATGTGTATGTATGTAAGAGAATGAGAGCCTGCACATGTGTGCACAAGTGTCAGTGTCTTCCATGAGGTGAAATTGTGTATTTTACTTCATCGGATTACAGGAGTGGTGGGGTGAAAGGTTTAGTATGGAAAAAGGATAAGATGCATCTAGTCTTTAATTCGTTGGTTGCATAGAGAGGAATTTTTGTGTCCTTTGAGTGACTTACAGCAATATCATGCCCTAAAAGGAAAAATGATTTCATAATTTGATCTTACGACTTGGACCAAAATATCAAATTCAGACACGAAAAGGGTAAATTAAACAGTATGACCATCCTAAAGGATCAAAAAGAAATGCAGTGCCATTAGGACATGTAGCACACAGATCAACAGCATTCTCCAGGACAGTTAGAGATGTGTACTTAGCTTTCAAATTCCTCACCTACGAGCACATCCGAGTTCACTTTCATATCAGATTTGTTGAACTTTAATTTCTCCCAGGTCCAGCTGTATTTATCACAGCAGACGACAGTAATATGTGTAGCTTCACTTAGGTTAGTGCGTGCACCCTGTTAATCTCTTGAATTCCAAAGAGCATGTATAGTATGATTGCGTAATACAGTGACTAGACACACTCAAGCATGACCATGGCCTTCTCCATCAATCCTCAGACTTTCCAGGCTAGGACATGATTGAGCTCAATGTTTTAGAATCAGCACAAGGATTGGTTTCCCAGAAATATCTGGGACTCATGCATTTTGGTCATAGTACTTATCCTGCAGGGTAGGGGTAGGGGAGGGCTCACTGAAGAAAATAAGTCTACATGGAAACCTGACATGCAAGAAGGGAAGATAATCAGAAAATTTGGTTCTGTCTTCTCCAGTAGTTTGCTTTGTAATCTTGGCCAACCAAAGTAATTTATTTCTGATACTGTTTACTCACATAAAATGAGTTGGACTAGATGATGAAAGAGGTCTTTTTCCATGAGTAATTTTGAGATTCTAAACACAGCTTTAGCAAATGACTTTAAAAAGGGATCAGAAAGCTTCTGTGTATATTGTCATTATTTTCTAAAGTCACTCCTGTGCATATAGGTCTTTGTCCTTTAAATTTCTAAA
Organism: Phyllostomus hastatus; assembly: GCF_019186645.2. NCBI lineage: Eukaryota > Metazoa > Chordata > Mammalia > Chiroptera > Phyllostomidae > Phyllostomus > Phyllostomus hastatus. The sequence continues at coordinate 104,376,665 of NW_025334041.1, read as the reverse complement.
TTGTTGCAAAACATACATGTGAATAAATCAGAGAGGCATGGATAAAATAAAGTCCATTTTGTGTGGGGGGGCTGTCCTTAGAATTGTATAGTAGAGGATTTGCATCACAGTCTGTTGGGAATGATTTTGGTTGTAATTTGCTGCAGCTTTTTAGAGAAATGGGAAATAGCAGCCTTATTTTAGGCAGTCCATAAAAGTTGGTAAATCCTTGGAAACTTAGGACTGTCCTATTAGTTTCAGTATACAGAAGAAGGAAATAATGTGAAGTTTGGATCGTTTCAATTTAGGCAGATTCAGGTTTGTTTTCCAATTATAGTTACATTTGTTCAGAAGAAAACACATTTCTAGTTATAACTCCTGGAAAAGAACTAAACAGTTTTGTACCATTAGACTAGTGATCTTCTGCATCTACTTTTTTGCTCAGTGGATAGAAGTGTCATATAATATTACAGCTTTTAAATATATTTTATTTATTTTTAGAGAGGGGAAAGGAGGGAGAAGAAGAGGGAGAGAAACATCAGTGTGCGAGAGAAACATTGCTCAGTTTCCTCTCATGCCAACGGGGAACCTGGCCCGCAACCCAGGCATGTGTCCTGGCTGGGAATTAAAGTGGCAACCTTTTGGTCTGTAGGCTGGCTCTCAACCCCCTGAGCCACACAGCCAGGGCTACTACATCTTTTTAAAGTGAAACAAATAAAGGAAGAGTTTTACTTTAAAGCAGAGCTACTGTTTTGAAAAAAAAAAAAAAAAATTAACACATTCAAAGTCTCAACAGGGTTACCCACTCAAAATGTTAGGGTCCCTTATTTTAGAGTTATTTTTTAATACAACCTTACTGCCTTGGGGACAAACTTATTTCTAATATCATAGCTTAATTTAATGGACAGTGTAGTCCTGAAGTAATTAAAAAAAAAAAAAAAAAGGATCTCAAAACAAACTCCTTGACATCTCATGCCTCACCCCCAAGAGGTATGCCTTACCTGTTTGTTTAGGGCTATAGTCCCTGGTCATTAGGAGGAGAGAGACGGTGGTTCTGGGTGATGCAGGTTCAAGGAGGCAAAATAGGTAATTTCAGTTCCACTGGTTGTTTTACCCTGAAGATTCCTTCCTTGTGGGCTTTATTGATCTATCTATATGAATTTAATACTTGATTGTTGTCATTCTTGTTTATTTGGGCAAGTGCTGTAGGTTGAACCAACTATCCAGCCAACGGTTCTTATTTATAAGTGTGTATTTAGGTTCAAAATCAAAGGAAGCCCAGAAAGGAGGTCATTTTTATAGTGCAAAGCCTGAAATACTCAGAGCAATGCAACGTGCAGATGAAGCCTTGAATAAAGACAAGATTAAGAGGCTTGAATTGGCAGTGTGTGATGAGCCCTCAGAACCAGAGGAGGAAGAAATGGAGGTGAGACATTGCAAACAGTTATTTCTGCTAGGACAGTGATGGAAAAAAAGGGAGGGTGCATGTTAAAGTAATACTCTCTTGTTTTACATCTATATACTTCGGTCCTCATACACACATGCTTTTTTCTGAAGTTTTATAAGATTTAAACAACCTTGGTTTCAAATGTTAATGGTCATTATTTGAGTGAATTAAGTCCCGTTAAGGAAATGAACAAATAATTTGTCCACTTAAAACATTTTCTAATAGAGGAAATTAATGAGATATGTGCTTAACAGATTCTTGTATAAGCTTGGTTTTATGTTTTGTTCTTTTGTCTTATAGATGAGGGGAAAAGTGAGTTAATATAATGGGTATTTTAAGAGAAATGAAAGAAAAGTTTTTAATTTTAATTTTGAGGTTGTGGCCAAGGGGGTCATGACATTACTCAGGCTTAGAACTGGATGGTAACTACAGTGATTTTTTTTTAGCCTTCACTTGTGAGAGAGGTCCATGATAAGTAGATGTGTCTTGTCCAAGAAGATACAGTTGGTTTGTGAAAGATCGAGGACTAGAATTGGTAAAGATTAATTTACAGCTTTATTATACTAAAGAATATATAAAATGGTAAACTTCATAAATATGTGTTCTGTAGAAGAGGTAACCCTGGAAGATAACAGAGGGAGATTTAAAGGTTTTATTTCTACAGCTATAATAATTACATCACCTATGGGTATCCGTGGTGTGTGGGAATGCTTCATCTCTATTGGATAGGATTGAACTGTCAGGACAGAATTACTAATCTTGAATGTGTATTTGTTCTAATGTTAGGTGAAACTGAAATTGATATATGCCTTGAGAAAGAAAATTATTTCCATTTTTGAAGGTTGGTTTTTCTTTTGGTATATGAAGTTGCAGCATACTGAGAGGTATTCCAGAGCAACGCTGTAATTTTCCAAATTTTGCTTTGTTTTTAAATGCTCTTTCCTTGCCTGACAGGTAGGTGCAACTTATGCATCAGATAAGAGTGAAGAAGACCATGAAATGGAGAGTGAAGAGGAAGTACCACCTAAGGTGCAAGGATCTAGGCGAAGTAGCCGCCAAATTAAAAAACGAAGAGTCATATCAGACTCTGAGAGCGACATCGGTGGCTCTGATGTGGAATTCAAGCCAGATGCTAAGGAAGAAGGAAGCAGTGATGAAATAAGCAGTGGATTGGGGGATAGTGACAGCGAAAGCCTGCACAGCTCTGTCAAAGTTGCTCCAAAGCGGAAGAGAATGGTGACTGGAAATGGTTCTCTCAAAAGGAAAAGTTCAAGGAAGGAAATGCCCTCAGTCACCAAACGAGCAACCAGCATTTCATCTGAAACCAGGAGTGCTTTGTGTGCTTTCTCTGCCCCTCAAAATTCTGAATCCCAAGCCCACATTAGCGGAGGATGTGATGATAATAGTCGCCCCACTGTCTGGTATCATGAAACTTTAGAGTGGCTTAAGGAGGAAAAGAGAAGAGATGTGCACAGGAGGCGACCCGATAATCCCGATTTTGATGCATCTACACTCCATGTGCCTGAGGATTTCCTTAATTCCTGTACTCCTGGGATGAGGAAGTGGTGGCAGATTAAGTCTCAGAACTTTGATCTTGTCATATTTTATAAGGTGGGGAAGTTTTATGAGCTGTACCACATGGATGCTCTTATTGGAGTCAATGAATTAGGGCTGGTGTTCATGAAAGGCAACTGGGCCCATTCTGGTTTCCCTGAAATTGCATTTGGCCGATACTCAGATTCTCTGGTCCAGAAGGGCTACAAAGTAGCACGAGTGGAACAGACTGAGACCCCGGAAATGATGGAGGCAAGATGCCGAAAGATGGCGCATATATGTAAGCATGATAAAGTGGTGAGGAGGGAGATTTGTAGGGTCATTACTAAGGGTACACAGACATACAGTGTGCTGGAAGGTGACCCCTCTGAGAACTACAGCAAATATCTTCTTAGCCTCAAAGAAAAAGAGGATGATAATTCTGGCCACACTCGAGTATATGGTGTATGCTTCGTTGATGCCTCGCTTGGAAAGTTTTTCATAGGTCAGTTTTCAGATGATCGCCATTGTTCCAGGTTTAGGACTCTAGTGGCACATTATCCTCCAGTACAAGTCTTGTTTGAGAAAGGAAATCTCTCAACAGAAACTAAGATGATTTTGAAGGGTTCATTATCCTCTTCTCTTCAGGAAGCTCTGATACCAGGCTCCCAGTTTTGGGATGCAGCCAAAACTTTGAGAACTCTCCTTGAAGAAGGATATTTTACAGAAAAGTTAAATGAGGACAGTGGGGTGATGTTACCCCAGGTGCTTAAGGGTATGACTTCAGAGTCTGATTCTATTGGGTTGACACCAGGAGAGAAGAGTGAATTGGCCCTCTCTGCTCTAGGTGGTTGTGTCTTCTACCTCAAAAAATGCCTTATCGATCAGGAGCTTTTATCAATGGCTAATTTTGAAGAATATATTCCCTTGGATTCAGACATGGTCAATGCTACAAGACCTGGTGCTTTTTTTTCTAAAGCCAGTCAACGAATGGTGCTAGATTCTGTGACATTAAACAACTTGGAGATTTTTCTGAATGGAACAAATGGTTCTACTGAAGGTACTCTGCTAGAGAAGATTGATACCTGCCATACTCCTTTTGGTAAGCGGCTCCTAAAGCAATGGCTTTGTGCCCCACTGTGTAACCCTTCTGCTATCAACGATCGTCTGGATGCTATTGAAGATCTAATGGTTGTGCCTGACAAAATCCCTGAGCTTGCAGACCTTCTAAAGAAGCTTCCAGACCTTGAGAGACTATTGAGTAAAATTCATAATGTTGGCTCTCCCTTGAAGAGTCAGAACCATCCAGATAGTAGGGCTATAATGTATGAAGAAACTACCTATAGCAAAAAAAAGATTATTGATTTTCTTTCTGCTCTGGAAGGATTCAAAGTAATGAGTAAAATTATAGGGATTATGGAAGAAGTCATTGATGACTTTAAGTCTAAAATCCTTAAGCAGGTCATTACTCTGCAGACAAAAAATCCTGAAGGCCGTTTTCCAGATTTAACTGTAGAACTGAACCGATGGGATACAGCCTTTGACCATGAAAAGGCTCGAAAGACTGGACTGATTACTCCCAAAGCAGGATTTGACTCTGATTATGACCAAGCTCTTGCTGACATAAAAGAAAATGAGCAGAGCCTCTTGGAATACTTGGAGAAACAGCGCAGTCGAATTGGCTGTAGGACCATAGTTTACTGGGGAATTGGCAGGAACCGTTACCAGTTGGAAATCCCAGAGAATTTCATCACCCGTAACTTGCCAGAAGAATACGAACTGAAGTCCACCAAGAAGGGCTGTAAACGATACTGGACCAAAACTATTGAGAAGAAGCTGGCTAATCTGATAAATGCTGAAGAACGGAGAGATGTATCACTGAAGGATTGCATGCGGCGACTATTCTATAACTTTGATAAAAATTACAAGAACTGGCAGGCTGCTGTAGAGTGCATTGCGGTGTTGGGTAAGATTTTCAACAAACTTGCTTCTAAGGCTTTGGTTAGTAATATCCCGTGTCCCAGTTGTGCATATCCCTTAACATAAGTAAGGTTATGGTGTTTTGAAAAGTATGAAATATACTTGCCTCCTCATGAGGCAAAATAAGATAACTAGACTGCCCATAGTCATGTAAGTCATTCACTGGAAACTTCATTGTTAGTAAGTAGCCTTCTGGCCTTCCTTCAGTTTTAAATAATTGAATAAAAGATTAATAAAAGTAAATACTTTAAATGAGACAATTTCCAAATAAACTTTTAGTATTTGAAGAATACTGTTTTTGATTTCCCATTTTTGTTAACACTAATTTACAACTATCCCTTGACCCACCACTTGAGGTTTTTGCATAACCTCTGCATTTTTTATATTTTAGTGAATCATTACATGCCTGTTTCAAGAGATTCTAAATTATCCCTTTCTCTTAGCCCAAATTGTCACTTTCATCCCTGCAGTTGACTTCTAAGAGCCCTAATTTATGTATTTGTAATTTATAACCTTTTCAGCTTCATTCATTTTTCTTTGTATTTCAAGGCTAACTTTTTGAAGCCTTTACTGTTTTACAGCTTAGGGGTTTTTTTTGTTTTTAATATAGCTACCACAGTTTACCCAACATTTGTAACCCAAATTATGCTATCCAAATTTGTAACATAATTTTGGTCTGAACCTCAGCTGTCCAGAAAAGCATCTTCATGTATTTTGAGTACCACATTTTTTTTTGCTTAAGCCAGTATAGCAAACAGTTTGGTGGGTATATTAAAATCCTCCCTCAACAGTGTTCAAAATTGGTGAATTTATTTTCCTCTATTAAGGTTTGTCTACTGTCAGAATGTTCTGCTTCTCCCAGGAAGTGTTAGCTTCAGAATTATGTTCTGTAATGAAACCACATATAACACTTAAGCTAATGACTCATTTACAGTTAATGAAAGCACTGTATTATGCAATTAATGATAATATCACTAATTAAAGTGCCTACTGTAGCTGTCAAAAAAGGAATTAGAACATACCACCTCCATTGAAAAAGCATTTTTGAAAAAGATTTTGTAGAAGTTGGGTTTTTGAGATTATCAAGAAACTTCAAAAATGATGAAACCTCACTTTTCCTTTCTTTAACAGATGTCTTATTGTGCTTGGCTAACTACAGTCGAGGGGGTGATGGTCCTATGTGTCGTCCAGTAATTCTGTTACCAAAAGAAGATGCTCCTGTCTTCTTAGACCTTAAAGGATCACGCCATCCCTGCATCACAAAGACTTTTTTTGGAGCAGAGTTTATTCCCAATGACATTGTAATAGGCTGTGAGGAGGAAGAAGAGGAAAATGGCAAAGCTTATTGTGTGCTTGTTACTGGACCTAACATGGGGGGCAAGTCTACCCTTATGAGACAGGTAAACTATGAAGGTTTTGTTACAGAAAGTCATTTGTAACAGTTTAAGAGTGAATGTTTTAATGCCTTTAGACCATCCTTGTCCAAACAGCACATGAATTACATAGAATTCAGTCAGTGACTTAAGGAATGAAAGGGAACTTGAATGTTTATAAAATTTGATCATTGTATTTTTCTAATCACTCGACTATCTGTCTCGTGTTAAGAGAGGAACATGTTAAAAAGGCAAGGGAGGTTTCAGGTCGTGATTTTTTTTTTTAAGATTTTACCTATTTTATTTTTAGAGAGAGGGGAAGGAAGAGAGGTAGAGAAACATCGGTGTGGGGTTGCCTCCCACACTCCCCCTACTGGGGACCTGGCCTGCAACCCAGGCATGTGCCCTGACTGGGAATCAACCAGTGGCCTTCTGGTTTGCAGGCTGGCACACAGTCCACTGAGCCACACCTGCCAGGGCTCATGATTTCTTTATAAGCTTTTTGACTTCATTCTCTCTGAAGGTAGATACATTCATAACAGAAATAATGCAAATGTTGCAGGTTGTCTTTCGATTAGATTCATTTGTAGGAATTCTTACAAAAGAGCCATGGCAGAGTTATTCATCTAGAAAAGCAAAATTCATGACCTCTAGTAACTGTTAACAACTGCTTTTAGGGAATACAATAAATGTATTTTGTCTTCTCTTTATACCAGAGATTGGTCTACACGAGTTTTACATTTGTAATGGGTTGTAGGAAAAAAGGCCAATCACGTGAGAAAGACATTGAGCCCTTGACAGAAATGTTGGCTCTCCTGCACTTCTGCACTAAATTATACTTAAGTTCACCAGATTTGCTAACTAGATAGAGGGAGACAGCATAATGCAGTATCGTGGTTCTCAACTTACAAAATATGGAATGCTCCTTGAATTTGCATGTCATCCTTTTGCAAGGGCCAAGCTAAGCTTCTTTATATTGTTCCAGTGTTAGTATCTGTGTTGTTAAAGCTGGCACCTTTTGTTTTTAATACAAAATAAAATCACCTACAGAGCTCATCAAAAATGTATGGGGAGAATGTCCTTCTCTGAAATGAATCCACTTGGACTGGAATTGGTTCTAAGCACCCCAAATGGTTTTACTGTATAGCCAGGGTTGAGAATCAGTAGTTTAGTACACAAGCTGAGATTTCAGAACAAGTTAGGACCTAAGCCACTTACTTGCCTTCTCAGTCTCACTTTTCTTACTTGGGATTGTGAAGTTTTTAAGTGTCTGATTCTACCTATATAATGGTTCTTAAGAAAGATTAATGTTTAGCTTAGGTTATTGTCTGTCTTCTGTATATGTATGTATCTATCATAGTCTTTTAATACCCGTCATAAAAGACTTTTTCCTCCCTTATTCACACAGGCTGGCTTATTAGCTGTATTGGCCCAGATGGGTTGTTATGTACCTGCGGAAGTGTGCAGGCTCACACCAATTGATAGAGTATTTACTAGACTTGGTGCCTCAGACAGAATAATGTCAGGTGAGGTTTTTTTTTTCCCTTGCATGAGGCTTTATTACTTGATTTTTCTTTCTTTTTTTGGTGTTATGTGAAGCAAAATGCTCTCAGGCATTTGAAAACACTATGAAATTCTTAAAATACTGTGAGTAATCTCTTTAATGACATTTAACCTTTTGTACAACTGGGCAGCTCATGATAAATGCAAATAGTAGGAACCTGTAAGATGAACTTACTGTACTGTTGTAATAGGATTTTTTAAATGATTGCCCATTTGTGATTTTTTTAAGGTGAAAGTACATTTTTTGTCGAATTGAGTGAAACTGCCAGTATACTTACACATGCAACAGCACATTCTCTGGTGCTTGTGGATGAATTAGGTAAGACAGTACAATTTCCATTTGAAGGCTATCTTTAAAACAAGTATTAAAAAAAGAATATGAATGGACTCAACTTTGTGCCATAGACCCACAGTTGGCGATAATGTGTAAAGTCTTTGATTACGGAATTTCTTAATCCTATTCAAATTTGGTTGCTATAAAATATGGGGATAACAAGAGTACCTAGGGAGAATAGGGAAGTTCTGAAGATCAGGGGGTACTTGACAGTAGTCTTAAAATGAAATGGACCCTCACTCCAAGGGCTAAGCAGACCTATTTGACTAAACAACCTAATTTTTATCCTGAGGACACACCCATTGATTTTAGAGAAGGGCAACGGGGAGGGAAAGGACAGGAAACATCAGATCAGTTGCACACCTACCAGGGACTCCAGGGACCACACCCACAAGCTAATAAGTAAGGTATGTGCCCTGACCAGAAATTGAACCCACAACCTTTTGGGTTTGCGGGACAATGCTCCAACCAACTGAGCCACACTGGCTAGGGCTAGAATACTTGTAACTGATGTTGTTGTACCCTGTTTTTTGAGTGAGGTACATCCTTTTTAGGGAGATACTAATTTATGCATGTTTTACTTTCCTAGGAAGAGGTACTGCAACATTTGATGGGACAGCAATAGCAAGTGCAGTTGTTAAAGAACTTGCTGAGAATATCAAGTGTCGTACATTGTTTTCTACCCACTATCATTCCTTAGTTGAAGATTATTCTCAAAATGTTGCAGTGCGCCTAGGACACATGGTATGTACAGACTGCTTATTCAGAAATTGGTTAGGTTTTTGAGATAATCAAGTTGGGTACTTTCATTGTTAGCACATGAGTATAACTAGTATTTCTCATTTTTAGGCATGCATGGTAGAAAATGAATGTGAAGATCCCAGTCAAGAGACTATTACCTTCCTTTATAAATTCATTAAGGGAGCGTGTCCTAAAAGCTATGGCTTTAATGCAGCAAGGCTTGCTAATCTTCCAGAGGAGGTTATTCAAAAGGGACATAGAAAAGCAAGAGAATTTGAGAAGATAACTAATTCACTGCGATTATTTCGGTAATTATAATTGGCCATAATTTTGTTATGCAGCTGACCTTATTTAAAACAGTAAAGAGAGATAGATGATGTACTTTGAAAAATGTGAACTAAAACTTTTTTTTTTTTTAATTTTAAGGGAAATTTGCCTGGCTAGTGAAAGGTCGACTGTAGATGCTGAAGCTGTCCATAAGTTGTTGACTATGATTGAGGAATTATAGACTACATCAGAAGACTTGAGTTCATTTTTTTTTTTTTGGACAAAGGTGGTAAATTCAGACAACGTTATGATCTAATAAACTTTATTTTTTAAAAATGACCATTTTTCCATTTCTTTCTAGGAAATTAAACCCTTTTAATTCTTATCTACCTTCTACATAATGGTTATTGAATACTTCACAATATATTAAGTCTAGATGTTATGGTACATGCATACACTTTCAGGCTGTTTTATACCCACTGTCACCAATACACATAAATGGGGGAGGGAAGCTATGAAACTGTATAGGGCTGTATATATACTTGTCTCAGCTTAATGCAGGAAATTGTTTTAATTTCCAGCAGTTTGTCTAAACTGTTCAAAAAAAAACTTATGAACAGAGTTCAAATACAGGACTGTTTTGAAGAGACTTTCTAAAGTGTACTTTAAAACATAGTAGTTTTTACCTTTCACAAAACTGAGTTACAAGAATACTTTTGTTTTACAGTGCATCCCTTCCTAGGAAGTCTCATTAAAACACTCACTTTTCTAGGGGTGATTCTGAATGCTGCACAGGGAAGGGAAGGAAATAATAGTCTTAACTTTTCTTAAAGGATACCAGAAACATTGCTGGATATAATTTAAGGTTAGTGTTTTCTCTTTCATAGAAAGAACGTACATCCTGGGACATGAGTACATTACAGCGAGTCTAGGTGTGCTAACAAAACAGGGCACGTTCAAGTACAGTAAGATTCTGCTTGAAATTAAAATAAAAAAACAAACTACATGAGATTAAAGCATTAAAATCATATTTCTCAATCTGAATACATGTTAAAAAAATCAAAAGAAATGCAGAAGTGCTAGCTCACATTTTTACCATATTACAAAAAGCAATTGGTACCCATGTCCATAAAGGCAGCAACAAAGCTGCTTGTTGTCTATTGAAGAGAGTTCTACTGCAAATTGGACTGCATTCAATGCTAGCTGTAAAAACACCAGCTTTTTTTCAGAAGTTGGTATCTGTACAAAATTGCAGCTTATTTTTCTTCACTTCTGTCCCTTCAAGTCTTTACACAGTAATGCTAAAACACCCAGCTTTGAGATCCTGAGTCAATATATTGCCACTTTCTTTTTGGTAGCTTCAGCTTCATAGTGTCAACTGACCTCATGTATCCATTTTTAATACAGTCTCTTCCTGTAGCATGGGCAAATATTTTAAATCTTCTTCCAAAAATGTTTTAAGTTATGTTAGAATGGCAGAACTTTTTCTTTAGGTAAGGAATTCAGTTGTGCTGCAATGTATTAGATTCTATAGGTGGAGCAGAGTCATATAGTGTATCTGTATCATGTGTAGGCTCACCAGCTAATGTACAAGGATTAGACAGTGTTCCAGCACCACAGTCACAGAAAAACCTAAAGCAAAATGAAAACCCAAAAATTAGGAAGGGGAGGAATAACTGGGTAATAGAGCAGGCAAGAAGGGGGTGGGGGAGTAATTGGGTAATTGAGCAGGCAAGTATGCTACATACCTATCATGTCTAATAAATTCTACATCATGTCCCTGATGGCACTTCTTAATGCAGTTCACACATATGGCATTTCGATCTGTGGTGTTACAAGTGTGACATCTAAAAAGCAAAAGTTTACATTATTTTTTTCTTGAACATGTTATTCAAAATAATTACTATCAAGTACTACTAAAACAATTACGGGGAGAGGAGAGCCAAAACTCAGTAACTGGGATGTATGGGAACACATCAGAGTCTTGTACTTTCTCCCATATTTATGGTCTCAAACACAGGATCCTCCAGTAGACTGATCACAGAACTCCACGTGGACAAATTATAAAATTTTGTCTTTCAACTGGCAAATACCCAATTTACTCTGCCTTGGCTTACACATGCAAGGGGTAGGGGTGGGGTATCTAAAAACACTAGCTCTTGCCAGTATAGGTGAAAAAAAAAAATCTCCCCCTTTTTCCAGACTCGTAAATAATTTAGAAATATACCTGTAGAAATCATGCATGGGATAGCTGGTATAGCTTGATATTTTATATAAACATTGACCTCTACTAACAGCCTTTTCTATGGCATCTTGATTGTTCATTATTTTGTTATCTGCAATAAAAAAAAGTAAAATTCTAGAGGAGAAAGACATAAGAGAGATAATAGATTATAGGGTTATTGTAACAGAGGCTAACCAATGAAGTAAATAAGAACAGAAAACGGGCTTTCCTTTTGTGTGAGGTACTCCAACTAAAACTGAAGTCAAAACAAAACTTGAAAATCTTGAGTTCTTCGTCGAGTGACAAGAAAATAAGTTACCTAGAGAGCAGTGGCTTTTGATTATTACCTTTTCATAGCATATTTTGTGTATTTATAGGCAAAATGTAGATGCCAACATACCTTTCATTGTCACATTAACACCAGATGCTAAAAATAAGCCTCCAAACCGGTTGTTAAAAATCTGATTGCCTTCTAGTGTTGCAGTCGCATGATTCGTAATTTCAATACCTGAAGTAAAATTTAAACAGATGTATCACTTTATATACTAGTTCTTTTATATCAGATGTATATTAAAGTGCAAGTGTTTACCTGAATGACTGACAGTAACATTTACTTTCCACTGTTAATACACTATACTGGTATGATACAAGATGGTTCATAGTTTACTACTTTTATAAAACTTTGCGAACTAACAAGAGGATAGTGCCTACAAACATGTTTAGGTAACAGCTGGTTTATATACTGGAGAGGAGCTACATGATTATTTGGAATATTAAAAGTAATTGTCTTCATTAGCAAAAAGGTGAAGTATATATGCAGGATACTTGGATTTCACTTATCAAGATTTTTAGAAATGTGTGTGTGAGGCCAGAGGCTTGAATTTATCTGTATTCCTAATGGTAGTAGTACAAAACCTGCATTTATTCTATCCCAATTAATGTTTCATAAGAGTAGGAGAATCCAGAACTTGCATTAGGTACTCTCATAACGAACTGTAAATAGGCATTCAGCCACTTTTGCAGCACACTTGGCACACCTTTAGTTATTAAGCAAAACAGGACACACTAAAACCCAACCACTAACATATAGAAAAAACAACCTAGAAGTAACAAAAGAAAATACAAACCTGCAGCAAATCCATCAAATATTCTGTTTTTCCTTAAGACTGGATGACTATTAGTGCTGATGAGAACACCTGCTTGAGCATTCCTGAAAATATCATTTTCTTCAAGGAGACCTATAATAAAATATTTCCTTAGATTAAGGCTAATGCATATAATAATTTTGGGTGGTATTGAAGGTTTTTTTTTTTTTAAAGTTTCTTATTTAACTGCATTGTGAAATTCAAAGAGTTAACTTGTCAACTGGAAAGCAAGTTCATTAGCAATTCAGGTTAGTAAAAAATTGCAAAAAAATTGCAGGTGACCATTCTAGCCAATAAACGGAAGTTTCATGGTTACAGGGACCATATCTACTTGACCCACCATTGTATCCCCTGTGCCTGACATATAGTTGATTCCCACTGAACACTGCTGAATTAATTCCTTTGAAACATTTTTAGAACCTTTGTACCCTACCCTCAAGTTTTAGTTGAAGTCCTGGTTATGTGTGACCATTATTACTATAATGATTCCTTGATCAATTTCCTTTACTCCAGTCTCTCAACTCTTATGACGTCCCTTCTCTGCTAAAGAAACTTTCATAATAATGTTTTAAATTAACTTGCCATTTAAAGCCTTTCAAAATATTCCCCAAGCTACTTCTTTGTCTCACTCCATTTACCTATGCTCTGAATATTTTTATCCTTAATGTGTTTGGTTTATATTATTTCCTCTTCCTGGAATGTCCTGTATTCTTCCTTCCTCATGTCATTTCCTCTGGGAAGTTTTTAGTTTCCTTTCATCAAATGTATGATTCTTCTGGCAGTTTAACAACTACTAAAAGTTAGCCAAGGAATTGGACTTTGGGCCTTCTTATACCAACTCTTACTAGCACTGAGTGGGCAAATAACTTACCTTGTCATTAGCATAATATCACTTACCACATACAATTACTGTGAGAATTAAGTCAACATATGTAAAGGTACATAGCAGTAAATAAGTATGAGCTAATATTAATACTATAAAATTTACTCATGTACAGTGAATTATAGTTAGCTGTGAACTAGTGTTTCTCTGCCCTGTGAAAATGTGAAACATGTTATTTTTGTAGGTATTTGACCCATCTGGTATTTCACAGTACTGACCACTAACCTCAAGTACTTTTGCTAAGGTCTAGTCCAACTCCATATTCTGAAAGCACACAGAAAGCCTCTTATGATTTGGGCCCTGCTCCTTCACCAGCCTGAGCTTCCAGTACCTTTTGCCTTACTAAACCACTTTGTTTCATTCAGACTTGCTTATTACAATGTGCCATTCCATTAGACTAAAGTTTCTGGATGCAGTGCTGTTTTATTCACCATTATATCTTTAGCACCTGTATCACGGTGGTTGGTATAGAGGTATTCAATTAATAATAACAAATGAAAAACTGAAAGAATTATGCCTTCTAGTCCTAGAATGGCCTGCTTCTCACATGTTCCCCACTCCTATTTTCCAGTGAATACTCATTTTTAAAGACACAGCTTAAGAACGATTTTACTTCATGCATCTTTTCTCAATACCTTACAAATAAAACTACCATTTTGTATTGTGTTTCCTCACATCTTGTAAAGATTCCTATCAGAGATATGTTCATTGAATTACTAAATTACTATATAAACTACTGGCGAGTCTATGTTATTAATAGACAGAATCATAATTCCTTGGTTGCAGTAATAAATTTTGTTGATTAAATCTTTGTATGTTAGAGTAATAACTGGCTATCCTTCCATACAAGGTTAAGTATACAATGTTGGGTTACTGACATTTCAGGAATGGTGATAAATTTGCACTAGTCATTCTTTCCCAGTCTCTATGAACATGAATTTGCAAAGGGCAGGGACTGTGGAACTTTTGCCTCATTACAAAGTGTGTTGACCTTTATGGATACCAAACCCAGCACACCTTAGCTTCATCAATTCCCTTCTCCAACAAACAGTTCTAAACAGGTTCAAAGCAATTTATCTATTACAGACATTTTAATATATTTACAAACCAATTTCTCACACCTAGTTCTATAACTTGACTTTTAAGTTTATTATAATTATATCACTCTTCTGAATAGTAAAAAGTCCAGAGAAGCTAAACAAACTCAGCTACCTTAAAAAAGCCTTACTAACAACAGGCACAATCAGGGTGGCTACAGAATGAAAAAAATTCAGCAAACATTTGTCTACTTTAGGCACTAATCTTCTAAACCATCTCAAAGACTTGATAAGAAAAAAAATTGAAATTTACTCATTTATAACATGTTAATTGGCAATGTCATTGATGGTTAAAGATATGGAAGAAGAATAATGGAAAATTGGGGTTTTGACTAATGCAAAATTAACAACAATACCTCGACCCCCATTAAATATACAGATGCCACCATCTCTTCCATCATGGATTTTATTTCTTCTTAGTGTAGGGTTACTATCTGTCTTAATCCAGACTCCAGCCATCGCATTGTCAAATATTTCATTGTCTTCTATACAGCCTAGACCTATAAATGCAAAAATTTAGGTTATGTTATTTAGAAAGTATGTTACTAAAGACAATTAGCACTGAGAAAAAGATGAAAGATTACACATACCAGAATTATAAACTAGGATTCCACCATTCTGTCCTCCCCAGATTTTGTTGCGCCTAATTTTGGGGTTGCTTCCAGTCCTATGGATAGAATAGAAAACAATGCCATTTTAATTGCTTCCACTTATAGGTAACTAAAAATCCACATTAATCATCATTAAAAAATATAGTGGAGTCCTTCAAAATGCTTTATATTAAACCAATTAATAAACTGGTTTAATTTCCCACAGAACAATTATATTTTATGTTGTTACTACAGAGTTTCTTAACATGTAAACTAAATGGAGGGGGTAAGATTAAATGACTGTTATGTACTTGTTTCATGTAAAATGAAGAGTTGAATTATACGATTAGGACTACTAGAGTTTCAAAAACTTATAATACAGGAAAGAGGGGGTGTGAAAAACTATTAATTTTATAGAAATAGCATAAAAACACGAGCTCCCACTTATGGGTGCCTACAATATGCCAGGCATAGCTCACAAATATTTTTATATAACTTTCCACTATCCCAGTATGGTTGAGTACATTGAATGTTATCCTCAGCTAGTCCAAAAAAGTTACAGACTGACAATTTAAACCAAGAGTATGATAGAGTGTGAATATATATACAAAAGAGGATTAAACACTGAATAACAAGAACTTCTCCTACATACCCCACATATTCCCTACTCCCTCCCAAAAGAAAGCCAAATGTGAAAATATTTACCTTATCTGAACCCCTGAATACATATGATTATAGATATCATTGTCTTCTAGCACTCCATGTCCATTGTCATAAAAATAAACACCAACCTAAAATTTAAAAAAAGTTTTTTTTTTTTTCAAATGACAAGTGTTTACAAAACAATTATTCCCACACAAGAGTCCAAGAAAATCTTACCTGCTTGCCACTGTGTATCCTGTTTCTTCTCAGTACTGGAGTGCTGCCAGTTGTTACCCAGACCCCAGCCAGAGTATTACTATAAACTTCATTCTCTTCTATTACACCTTGTCCTTTCTCGTGCTAAATAAAAGTTACACTGATTACAATATATATTTTATATAAGTAAGAAGTTTTTAGTACATTCCCCTCTCTAAAGACAGTTTTAACAAAAACAAAAATTTTTTAATTTTTGTTCTTTATGTGGGACAAGGAGGCAATGATAACATTTTTATGTAGCCTCTAAGTTTAGGTCCCCAAAGTTTTTATACTATTCTTTATGTGGTTTTGTACTTTTAAATCTACTATAGTAAGAGTAGTATCATGCAATTTTTTTTTAAACAAAAGAATTTCTAAGATATAGAGCAAACTAAAGATCTCTCATTTAGTAAGTTAATATTTATTTCAAACTTATCACTGGTAAAAATCACTTCAAAATGACATGGTCTCAGATTGCTAAAATTTTTATTTTTAGCAGAAGATTTAAGACAAGAATATTTCTAGAACTGTAAATAAAAATTGGAATCACACCTGTCATTACCTAGAGCTTTCAGAAATTAGGATCCTATTATTTTCTTATGAGAGTCAGTTTTAACAGTTTGATACCATAGTAACAGAAGACATATAGAGGCTTTAAAATTTTGTAATATGCTGAATTATGTTTCAACATAAATTCATGTGAAAATTGGCTTTTTTTTCTCTGGAAAATTTCAGAGATTCAAATAGTAGTCAGTCACACTGGCAAAATTCCAGTGCAACAAATATGATTCAGACTGACAAACAGCTGTTGTTGTAAGTTTAGCCAATACTACCAATTATAATTAAAAAACTTTAAAAAGATTCATCTATTCTACCTAGATTTAAGTCAGTTGATTAAATTTTACAGAACTCTACACACACGATAAAATTAAACATCATTTATATATACTCACAGGGAGAATAAGAGTCTTATTCACTGTCTAAATATTAAAGACAGTCACAAATTCATAGCCTAAAAAATTGGCCTACCTCAAGCTAGATATAATTCTGCTCCCTCCCTCCTTCTCCCCTGGTTTTGATGTATGAGATTCCAGAACTGTACTTATTAACTTACCACATAAATTCCACCATGTTGGCCATCATGAATTTTGTTATGTCGAACAATTGGACAACTGTTTGTCCTAATCTGAATTCCTGCTAATGCATTTCCTATTTAAAAGTAAAAGTTACATTGTCAATATATGGAACCTAGTGAAACATAGTATAAGTTTCACATTATGTAGTAGTTAAAATTCTTACTAATTTTAATAAAAGCACAATTCTATAAAATGTAATATTTAGGAAGATACTTCTGGGGAACTATGTGTAAAAAGATGCAAAGGTTTATAGGCAGTATAGGTATAGTGATTAAGGGTAGAGACTCTTGGCCAGGCTGCATAGTTTTAAGTCCCAGGAAATTCTACCTACTTCCTGGGTGACTTTGAGTAAGTTATTTAACTTTTCTGTACCTCTGTTTCCTGATCACTAAGTGGGAATATTTAATAGGATCTACTTCATAGGGCTGATGTGAATATTACATGACTTAATTTAGGTAAGGTGCTCAGAACAGAGCTTGGCACTGAGTAAGTTTTATTTATATAAGTATTGTCATTGTTAGCAAAAGAGAGTCTAGGAAAGTATCAGTGTCTAGCACATAGGAATCCAATAAGTTGCTGAATTAGTATCTCAAAAGTTTTAATGAGGATTAAATATTTTCCCTTTCTAGTAACAAACTACAATGGGAATAATTGTTAAACGATGGAGTGAATTTAAGGAAACTGTAGATAATCCTTGAGATTATTTATCTACCTTATTTATATTTTCATCCCTGGTATCTGGCACAGTACCAGGTACATAGTACGTATTTAGTAAATGTTAAGTGAGTATTACAGAATAATCTTTAATGAGAATTTTTAAAAAATTGGATCAGTTCTACTTAGTTTTAAACCAGACCATTTTGCTAACGTGAGGAAGACAGGTCAAACTAAAATTTTACAGAACAAAACCACATGCTTACCATAAATGTCATTTCCTTCAATAAGGCCTCGTCCATCACCAAAGATGTAAACTCCCCCTTGGTTTCCATTAAATATAGAATTTCCCCTATAATTAAGTGAAATAATAAAAATAAGCACTGATTCAGCAAAGTTTACTTGCTTTATCTAATTAATTATAAAACCACTCATGATGATATAATCTTGGGAAATTATTCAACTTTTATGGTCCTCCAGTTTCCTAATCCATCAAATGAGAGACTCAGGCTGGTGTGGCTCGGTGGATTGAATGCCAGCCTGTGAAGGAAAGGTCACTGGTTTGATTGCCAGTCAGGGCACATGCCTGGCTTGTGGGACAGGTCCCCAGTTGGGGGGCACACGAGAGGCCAACCACACATTGATGTTTCCCTCCCTCCCTCACTCTCCCTTCCCCTCCCACTCTAAAAATCAATCAATCAATCAATCAATCAATCTTTAAAAAAAATAAAACTCCTCTCAAAATGGCTCACACATTCAAAAAAACTTTTTTGAAGCTGATCTAGACACATTTGCCAAATAGTAACAAGATGGAAAACCCATACACTAATAAAACCACCAGAAAATAAAATTTGACAATTAAAATACTTTATGGTCTTTAGTTAAATTACAATAGTTCTGTTTAACATTCTTAAGCAATGCCTTTAAGACTGGATCTGTTTGTTTCCTCATTGTGGCCAGAGGGAGAGGCAGAAACTTAAAAAAAAAAAAAAAAAAAAGATTTCAGGTATTTATTTTTAGAGAGAGGTGAAAGGAGGAAGAAAGAGATGGAGAGAAACATCAATCTGAAAAATACTGATTGGTTGCCTCTTGCATGCACTCCGACTGGGGGCTGAACTCACAACCCAGGCATGTGCCCCAACCAGGAATCTAACCAGTGAGTGAACTGAAACAGCCACCTTGACCTTTCACTTTGTGGGACAATGCCCAACTAACGGAGCCACACTGGTCAGGGGTCTGGGCCAGTGGCAGAAACTATTAAAGAAGAAGTCACAGCTTGAAGTTTTGACTTTTTTGTTATTCTTGGTCTGTTTGTTCAAGAGTCTTTGAAACAGTTTGCTGAGTCATTCTATTGGTTGACTCTCAGAGAACAAAGAATGATAGGTCACTCTGGTTCTAGCCCTTTTACTCATTTACAATGCATTTTGATGAATTTAAAGTTAAAATATGATAACTGTAACAGAATAAACAATAAAAAAATTAAAAAATAAAGTTAAAACTATAGCATTTAGAACTGTCCATAAAGTAATATCGACCATGGCTTAGATCATTAATAAAAAATGAATCAAACACAAAATAAATGCAATAGCTATGCTCATTCAGATGCACAGTATTAGGAAATGTTATTTTATAGCAGATAGGTACCTAGAAAAACCAGCAAGAGTTAAAGCTAAGTATTTTGACTTTTCTTTTTTATTTGAGCCCTCACTTGAGGATATGCCCATTGATTTTAGAGAGAGAGAGAAAAGACTGGGGAGGGAGAAGGAGAGGGAGAAACACTGATATGAAAGAAATATCAATAGGTTGCCACCTGTACGTGCCCTGACCTGGGATTGAACCCACAACCTAGGTATATGCCCTGATTGGGGTTCAAACCTGCAAACCTTTGGTGCATAGGATGACGCTCCAACCAACTGAGCCACCATCCAGTCAGGGCTTGACTTTTTTAATAACATGAAACAAAATAAGAAAAGTAGTTTCTATTCATAATATACATAAATACCTTATTGTTGGGTCACTATTTGAGGTAATCCATACACCTGCAAAGTTGTTTGCATAGATTTTATTTTCTATGAATTGTCCTCTTCCTTTTTCGTGGACATATATTCCTCCCGTCTGCCCATGATGAATTTCACATCGAACCACTGTGGGATTAGCATAGGCTTTTACTTCAAAGCCTGCTATCCTGTTTCTGTGTATGTTGCAACTTTCAAAGTAACCCTGAAAAATACAGAAATCAAACCTGTAGCTAAGACTACTTTCCAAAAAGAAACACTAAAAAACTTTTTAATATACACCTCGAAATTAAGAATCAGAGATGTTCAAGAGTAAGAATAAAGTATAGATATACACTAAATTTCCAATGATAAACATATAAGAAAATGTTTAATTTTAGTACAACAGAACTACAAACCCTCTAATTAGTCTGAATATATTCAATGCCAGGAAAAGAAAAATACAGAAAGATTTATTCAATTAACTGCAAATAAGTACCATTACCCCAAAAGTATATATATTCTTCAAAGTATTTGTGAATATTAAAGAAAATAAATCCTTGTAGCCTCAAAAATGTCCCAAGAAACTAACTTCTAAAAAGTTGACCTAGGAATATAATGACACTACAGAAAGACAAAGACAAAAAGATTTCCATGGTAGCCTAACAATAGTGAACTGGCTAAATAAAATGTTTTTGAAGACTATGCTCATGGTATAAATACTATCATGTTAAATGAAAAGAACAGTCTATACTTCAAGGTAGTGTACATAAAGTATGATCTCAATTTTATTTAAAGAAAACTCGAAGGATTAAATAAAAATATGAGGGCATGATCATCTGAGTAGTGGCATTAAGGATGATTTCTGTATCCTTTATACTTCTCTGAATTTCTTAAATTTTCTACAGTGGACATGTTTTGCTCATCTTATAATGAGAATAAAAGTACTCTAACACTGACATTTTAAAATCTAAGACTCAATTGAGATTAAATATTAAGAGAAAAAAGATACTGTAGCACTCAGTAGCCAAATTGTGACATCCACCCATCCATCCACACCTCTTGTTAAACTTCCATGTACTGACCTATATTATTTATATATTTGTCTTATCTATTTATACCTGATCATAATCTCCTGAAAGGAAAGAACTATCCAACTATGCAAGACTTTATACATAGCAAGCACTCAAGTAGGATTTGACAACCTTTTGCCATAGAAATCTAGCAGAATTTAAAACAGGATGTTAATTCTGAATACTCTAGTATACTGCATGTTTAACTCTTTAAGAACATGGACCTCTGAACATAACATTTAGAAGTAGTTTTCAGGCTTCATCTTCCAGAGATAAGGTGCAAATTATCTATCATTTACCATCTTATAATGAGAATAAAAGTACTCTAACACTGACATTTTAAATTCTAAGACTCAATTGAGATTAAATATTAAGAGAAAAAAGATACTGTAGCACTCAGTAGCCAAATTGTGACATCCACCCATCCATCCACACCTCTTGTTAAACTTCCATGTACTGACCATTTATCTATCATTTACCACTATCATTTACATTTGGATTATAATCTTACTCATTTTCTTTAAAAAAATTGGGAGTTAAATAAAAATTGTTTCTTTGTAAGTTTTTCTTCTTTGATTTATACCAAATAAATGGATACTGGGTGAATTTATACAAACTATTAAGGCAAAACAGAGCACCAAAGAACAAAAACAAATTTAGAAAGAGGCTAAACTAAAAGAATTTAATGTTCTATTGAAATAATTAAACTTATATTTCTGCTGCATTTATCTCTGAGAAGGAAGCTCAACTAGTCTTTTAGTCTCTCTCTGCCTAAAGTTAAATGACATACTTGATTGGTAAACCTGGGAAAGAATAAACTAGGTATGCTCAATTCAGCTTCACCCCTTTCCTCATAGAAGTGAGCTACCCTTAGGTAGTAAGCCTTCTGCTGCTACTCAAACACTGCACCTGTGACTAAGTGGGTAAGCCTACTTAATTTTGGAGTTCAGTTGAACAAACCCAGTTTGGTTCTCATTTTAAGTTGTACATTCCAACTTAACCTTAAAAAGTAACAAAGATAATATGTCAGCCTCCTCATGCTACTTCATGGCTTTATTTCTTAATTGGTTCACAATGTGACAGAGAAATGTGAGCTATTTTGGGGGCTTTCATGAAAATCCCAATTAACAGGCTGCTGTCATGTCCTGGCTATCCTAGTTAAACATACAGTAGTACTCCAAGTATACTTTGCTATATATTGACTAAACATTATCAAATGTGAGAATGCTCTTTCTCTATTTTCTTTACGTTTTAATTTTGCACAATAAGGGAATCAACTAGATCAACAAGGTTATTTAGGCAAACAGCTGATCACTCTTTATTTTCCCTTACCCAGAGGCCCATACTTCCAATTCTTTTAGTGGATTTGTTGATCTGCCTCCATATTTTAATATAAAGACTTATATTGTTATATCTTGAGCTTTTAGATTCAGGTATTATCTACTGACTTCCTATTATGGAAGATGAGAATTGAACTCTCCTACATTTCTATCCCCCATCATACACATTCACACACTGTATTTTTCCTATGTACTAACATCATCATTTGGGTTAGATTAGTGTGCTATTCAGAACTGAACAAATTTCAATTTTCCCTGAAGTTAGTAATTATCTTATTCTTTCTCTTTGCTTAAATCTCTCGTGATAATCTATCCTAAACTTGTTATACCAGTTGTTTAAATTACCTCTTATTCACATTAGATTTATCAATTTATCTTCCTAAATATAAGCAGGTTTTATCATCTGCTCTAACCTGGACTGGTTGCCCTGGTCACAAGCACAAGGTCATTTATCACATTCAATTCAGATTACGCTAAAAAATGTCCCCTATTTCTGTCAACGATGGAGTTTGTAATCTTTATCTTCTGTTTTAGGGTAACTTTCAAGAAAAGAATGCAGCAAAGAAAATTTTTTCCTTCATGTCTTAAAATCAGAAGCCTCTACAATACAACAACTGTGATTTATTACATTTACAAATAACAACTGATAAACGTACAGTTTTATAATTTTACAAGGATATATCTCTTTAGTATTATTCTGGGTTAAAGGGCTCAGTTAATATAAATCTGCTTTAAAATACTTTTTAATGAAATGAATCTGTTTTGTTGGGATGCCTTTAGTAAAATGGTCTAATACAGAACTGTAGGTAGAATTTAGACAGAATTCTACTTTGTTTTTTAAATGCAAACCACAGAAGCTCCAAAATCTATGCAAAACTCCAAAGGCACAGACATTTTACCCCATATTATGTGATTTATGGCCCTACTAGAAGATACCAGATTGCTAATGGCTTCTTTATATTTAAAATAAAAGCTCATTAACTTCTTGGCACAAGCATTTCTAAATTTTTGCCATACACATTACTTAAAGTTATCATTCTATCAAGTTAAAAACACTGATATAAAAAATAACAGATGAGACTAAGCACTTTATATTTAAAATTTCTTGAAATAAAGTATTCTTTATTAAATGACAGTAAAAGGCACTCAAGTGTTTCTCTTAAAACTCTCCACACCCCAACAAAGAATAAAAAGGAGGAAGAAAATACATGCTATCTTCACTGAAATAAACTTCCATAACCCCAAAATATAATCTATAAAAATGCTTGCTAAATACTGAGAAATCTGGATAAGGAAGAGCAAGGTGCTAAGAGCACAAATGTTACCTTAAAAACCTTCAGCAAGGCAGTTTCTCCTAAGTAACTGAAGGTTCTAATAAGCCTACCTAATGATCTACTCAAGTGATGGGATCTAGTGGCATGAATAGAACAACAGAGAAGGAAACGGAGTGTTATTTTCACAGAAATAAGTCACAAGAAGTAAATCTGAAGAAGAAAACCCACTACATTATGTGTAATTTCTGTCATATAAAATTTAAGTTTCCTATCTAAGGTAGACTATCCAAAGTAATATGAGAGGAGACAGGACAGCCAGATTTCAGCACAGAGAATTTGTCATCTGTCAATGTGTCATGAGTTAAATTCATAAATTTGGAAATGTCTCAAAAATTTAAACCAATTTGGTATTCTTATATCATTTTAATTTTATTGAACAAAATGCTCTGTAATGGATTTAATATTAAACAAAGATAATTAGAGAACTGAGAACATTGATAGAAAAATTATTTTTAGTAGTGAGATTGGCATTGTGGTTATGTGATAGAAAAAAGAAAGAATCCTCATCTTTTAAAGATACATGCTAAAATATTTACGGATGGGATAATGATGTCAGGATTTACTTAAAAATAATCCAGAGAATAAAGAGGAGAGTTAAAGAGTGAGGAGGTACTGATGAAACAAAATTGGCCATGAACTGATAGTTGCTGAAAGTGGAGGATGGGCACATGGGGATTCATTATACTATTCTCTCCACTTTTATGTACATTAGAAAGATTTCATAAAACAAAAATACATTTAAAAATTAGAGATAAAAACCAACTGGAAACAAAACAGAAAAAGAGACAAAGGTATGGAGACAGTAAAGAACACAGATTTAAAGAAATCACATAAATCTTAAAGGAAAGGAACAATTTAAGTAATAGGAAAGAAAGGAACATATGGAACAGAAATAATGTAAGTAAAACAATACACTTATTTTTAAAAAGTTTTTATTTTTAGAGAGAGGGGAAGGGAGGGTAAAAGAGATGGAGAGAAACATTAATGTGCGAGAGAAACTTCAATCAATTGCTTCTCATATACTCCCAACTTTAGAGCATGTGCCCTGACCAGGAATTGAACTGGCGAACTTTCAGTTCACAAGCTGGCACTTAATACACTGAGCCACACCAGCCAAGGTGTAAACAATCTTTTATAATTAATTCTTATGAATAAGGAAATTTAAATTCTAAGTATGTCACAGACAAGGAAAAACAATTTCAGAACAAAAAAGATAAATATAAATATAATTAAATAGTACAGATTCAAAGAGGACAATACAAAAACTAGTTCAAAGGTTTATTTTGCTGTTCTCTGAAATTCTATAGAAAACAAAGTCAAATTTTAAAAAGGTTATCTTTAGTGACATCATCCTACCAAACATGAGCTGCAATAAAGACAAGCAAAAAAAATATAATTAAGTCCTCACTTAAAGTGGTTGGTTGATGGGTTCTTGGAAACTTCAATTTTAAACAAAACAATGTATAAAGAAACCAATTTAACCATTGGCTACTTGACATAAGCAAGAGTTACTGTATTTTGTGATGTATAATGCATACTTTTTTGCCCAAATTTTTGAGGGAAAAAATAGAATGAGCATTATACACAGGTAGTAATTGTATCTGTTCTTGTGTTTTGTAATTGTTACATAAAATTCCTTGTATCATAATATGTTCAAAAATAAATGCTAAAATTCCTTTATAATACAAAAAACAAGTACTTAAATATAAATAAACAACTGAATTAAGAAATTAAAATGAAATACTCTTTCCTGAATGTTTTGGCCAAAACAAAACAAAACAAAACAAACAAACAAAAAAAACCATGGGAGCACATTATACATGGCAAAATATGGTAAGTTCCTACATGTGTTTTTGGTCACGAAAACATCACCAAATTTCTAAATAAAGACACAAAACACATCAGACACTGAAGTAAAGGTGAGCTACACATACATTTAAGAAAGATTAATAAATATAGGATAATTATTTTTCAACCTGTTTATTCCAGTTCACAGTCAAAGGTGGCTGGAGCCTATCTGTAGCTCATGGAGCAAGGAGGAACCAAACCTGGACAGGATGTCCTTCCATCTCAGGGTGCATACATGATTTTTTTTTTCTTATTAAAGATTTTACTTATGCCCTGGCTGGTGTGGCTCAGTGGACTGAGTGCCAGCCTGCAAACCAAAGGGTCGCCAGTCCAATTCCTAGTCAGGGCACATGCTGGGTTGTGGGCCAAGTCCCCATTTGGGAGTGCACAAGAGGCAACCACACACTGATATTTCTCTCCCTCTCTTCCTCCCTCCCGTCCCTTCTTTTTGGAAATAAATAAAATATATTTTCAAACATTTTATTTATTTATTTCCAAAGAGAGGGGGCGGGAGGGAGAAACATGAATCAGCTGCTTCTCACACGCCCCCAACTGGGTACCTGGCCTGCAATCCAGGCATGAGGGCACACTCATGATTTGGACACCAATTAACCTAGTGTGCACATCTTTGGGATGTGAAAGGAGACTAAAGCACCAGGAGAAAATGCGTGCAGATAAGGGGAGAATATTCTGTGCAACTCCACAAAGACCATGGACCCAGCCTAGAATGTTTTCTCATTGACATTATAAGAAAATGATGTTATTCAGGGATCTGTCGTACTTGGAATGGAAGAACATTTTACCAAAGGATTTTAAAGAACTGTGCTGCAATACTAAAACACATGACAGGCCTAAGATATACTTTATTTTAATCCTTCCCTTACAAGTCTCGTTATTAATCCTTAGTGCCTACAGTTGTTTAAAAAAAAAGTTATAAAAAATAGATTTCCGGTCAAGATGAAGGCATAGGTAGCCACACTTTGCCTCCTTGCACAACCACAAAAAGAAGCACAACTACCTCAAAACAATTAACACCCAGAACTGTCAGAAAAATGAACGGTATGGGCGTCTGACAAGCAAGGATTTAAATAAGCCAACTCATCCAGAGGGACAGGAGAGGCAAAGACGTGGAGACAGGTGGAGAGGCAGGGAGAAACAGTGTGGTGCGGAGAAGCAGAGGTGGGATGGGCATTCCCACATTCACATGTGGTATATAAAAATCAGGAGGGATACCTTGAAAGAGAGCAATCCCAGCCCCAAGGTAGACAGCACAGCTGGGAAGATAACTCCCCATAACTTCTGGCTGTAAACACCAGTGGGGGTTGGGGCAGCAGAAGAAACCACCGAATTTTCAGGAGACTGCATGGTCTTAGAACTTACGCAAACCTACCCATGTTGGGATTCAGCACCAGCAGCAGCTTGAAGGGTACCAGTTGCATACAGGAAGTGAGAGAAGTGACTGGAAAGGGGCAAGGGCTGGGCAAACCTCCAGAAGCCAGGCAGTGGTATCATCCCCTCTCCAAGCCCTCCCCCAACAAAGAACTACCAAGGGTTGAAGCAGGTTCCCCCAACTCTGGTGATTATTTAAGGCTCCACCCCCACACAATTTACAGGTGCCTTTTCTACAACAGGCCATGCTACTAAGACAGGGAGTCAAAGCAGCTCTACTTAATACACTGAAACAAACACAGGGAGGCTGCCAAATTGAAGAGACAGGGAAATATAGCCCAAATGAAAGAACAGAACAAAATCCCAGAAAAGTAACTAAACAAATTGGAGATAACCAACCTATCAGATGCAGAGTTCAAAACACTGGTAGATAAGGATGCTCAAAGAACTCACTGAGTATGGCAACAACATAAAGGAAGAAATGAAGATTACACCAAGTGAAATGAAAAATCTACAGGGAACCAACAGAAAAGAAGGAAATCAGGATTTAAATCAACGATTTGGAACATAAGGCAGAATTAAGCATTCAGCCCGAACAGAAAGAAGAAACAAGAATTCAAGAAAAACAAGAGTAGTACAAGAAGCCTCTAGGTCATCTTCAAATGTACCAATATCTGAATCATAGGTATGCCAGAAGAGGAAGAAAATGAAAACTTATTTGAAAATATAATTAAAGAAAACTTCCTCAATTTGGTGAAGGAAATAGACATACAAGTCCAAGAAGCACAGAGAGTCCCAAACAAGTTGGACCCAAAGAGAACCACACCAAGACATATCATAATTAAAATGTCAAAAGTTAAAGAGAATCTTAAAAGCAGTAAGAGAAAAGAAGAGGGTTACCTACAAAGGAGTTTCTATAAGGCAAAAGGGAGAGGATGGGGGGAAAGGTTCACAGATTAAAAAGCATAATTGGCAGATATGAAATAGACATGGGGATGTTAAGAACAGTACAGGAAATGGAGAAGCCCAAAAACTTACACGTACCACGCAGGGACATGAACTAAGGGGGGATTTCTGGAGGGAAGGGTGGTAATGGGTGAAGGGGGTCAAAGGGGGGAAAATTGGGACAATTTTTAAAAAAAGGTTTTACTTATTTATTTTCAGACAAAGGGGAAGGGGGGGAGAAAAAGAGGGAGAGAAACCTCAGCGTGTGGTTGCCTCTCATGTGCCCCCCACTGGAGACATGGCTTGCAAACCAGGCATGTGCTCTGACTGGGAATCAAACCAGAGACCCTTTGGTTCACAGGCCACACCTCAATCCACTGAGCCACACCAGCCAGGTGGGACAACTATTAATAGCATAATCAATAAAATATATTTTTAAAAAGTTATAAAAAGTGAACTGTATCAGGGGTGTGTTATAAATAATTATGATGATGAACTTTAGTAAGTAATCATCAGGATAGGTATTTTTAAAATGAGGAAATTACTCAGATTAAAATTATATTGATACCTCAAATCATTTGTGAATGAGAACAGTGGCAAGCATAAAACTGATATTTGAAATGTATGTAATTCTGGGGCAGTGTAAAGGCAACACAGGCAAAGAAAGTCTACTAAAGGATAGTTCCATTACAAAATAAGGGACCATTTAAGAACTATAGCCCATCTTCCACACCTTTGCCCAGACTCTCCAATTCCCACCTCCTTGGAGAAAACACCTACAGTTTGCAACAAAATGTATCTTTAAAAAAATTAAAACAAAACAAAACATTTTATTTACTTTTAGAGAGGGGGGAATAAAGGGGGAAAGAGAGGGAGAGAAACATCAACTATTTGCCTCTTGTGAGCCCTTAACTGGGGAACTGTCCCAAAACCCAGGTATGCGCCCTGACCAGGGATCAAACTAGTTATCTTTCGGTCCATAGGCTGGGGCTTGGCTCAATCCACTGAGCCACACTGGCCAGGGCAAAATGTCAGTATCTTTATTCCAGCTGGAGAAGGGCAAATGGTCATCTCCACTCTGTTTTCTTATTAACCAGCCTGAGCTACAACCCAAGTTGTAAACGGATTGTTTTTCTCAGGTTATAGCTGTCCCAGGAATAATGATGAACTGTTTGGGTCTATCTAATCAGAACCTGATAAAAGGGTATACTCCTCACAGTCTAGTTCAGCTTAAAAAAAAATTCTGCAAATGATGAAAATAAAGAATTTCCTTTGCTAACAGATTTGTGTATGTGAATTTAATGTTCCCAAGTTGCTTGAGTAATGCCATACAATAGCAACAAAACTTCAACCCCCACACCTCAGACATCAAAAAATGTACTAAGACTTGAAAATTACCTCAATGAAAATTACACATTAAATGAAAATACCTGAATAGGCACCCAAGAACACATTTTAAATAGTAGCCTGAGAGCTCAAAAATCTGTCTATAGAAAATTGTGTAAAATGGTATAGTAGTATTTAAAACATACCATCCATAAAGATGCCTAATTAACTGCTGTGTAATAGTTTCAGAATTTATATATTACTACTGTACCTCTTACTAAAAGTTCTGCCAGTTAAAAAATTTTTTAAACAGGAGTAAAATGGAAGTCAAACTAATGATAAAACCATCACTTCTCAAAGTACATACTACAAACAACCTGTATTAAACTCACTTATGATGCTTATTAAAAAAATGCATATCCTGGGCCTGATCCTTGAAAATTCTGATTTACAATGTATGGGTGATTTTTTATACACACTTACATTTGAGAACTACTGGATCAGATATTAATCCTCTCAAATGTCATATCAATTCCCTATGGACTCCATCTTTTCTACATGATTACAGTGTGAGATCCATGAATGTACAGAATATTGCATATTGATTTTAAAATGTAATGCTGAAATGAAATCTCTTTTAAATCTATACCCTGCAATTCAGATAGTTTGGTGGTTACAAAATGTTGAAACCTATGTGAAATTTAACTGATATGAGGTCAGTTTTTCTTAATAGAAAAGCTTTTCTTAATTTTATTCTTAATAGAATAAATGTTCTTACCATGCCATGATCAAATGTGAACACACCAACATCACGTCCATGATGAATATGATTCCGTCTAATAATTGGGTTTCCATGATTTTTAACCCAAATCCCAGCTAAAGCATTATTGGAAATTTCATTATCCTCATATATTCCCTATAACAATTAATCAGAAATAAACATTATTAAAGCCTCAAAAATATTTTAAAAGAATAAAAGCACAAGATTAAAAAAATACCTGGGCATGATCTGTTATATAAAGTCCAACATTTTCACAGTCGCTGATATTACAGTGCTTGATAGTGGGACATGCTCCTTGACCACTAACACATACTGCAGAGCCAACTATAAAAGAACAAATTTATTTAAAAACCTATTGGGCAACAACACAGTGACTATTTTATAATGAAACATACAGGAAACACTAACCTGTACATGTACTTCGGATGATACAGTGATCAATAATAGGACTACAATTTACTGTAATTTCTAAGCAGTGGTGTGCATTGTGGTGTTGAGCAGATTTGTCATCAGGGTTAAACTAAAAAAATACAAATTTTGTTAACTAAACAATCACTGCTTTAATGATTTGAACACATTATTTTACATCTTAAAATTTCTTACCCTTATTGTCATATATCCAACATAAGCATCTTCAGAACCTTCCATAAAAACAAAGGTTGAATCTCTAGTGTTTTCAATTATAACTTTGTCTGCTACTTTTCCAGGTGCTGTGGAGAAAATATTTAGAGCATATTACCTTTATTAGACGGATGAAATGGAAATTAAAAAATTACTTTTAAAAAATATACTTTAAAAATACAGTACAAATACTTTGCTACAAAACTAGTATAATACTTTTTATTGTTTCTAAGTTGAGTAATTTTTTAACAGAGAACTTTTAAAAATCATTAATATTGAGTAGGGAGGACAAATACCCATTTTATTGGCAACTGTTTCACTGGCCTTTACTAAAGGCAGTCATATTTAAGGTAGATATTATTTAAGTATCATACTGAAATCCATATATAATAATACTAATATTCAGCTACAAATAGTATTTACTGTTGAAAGAAACCTCTTTATTTAAACTTATTTCCAAAACTGGCCTTGATTTAGAAAGTAATAAAAATCACTATGCAGAAATTTGCCACACCTCCTTCCCCTTTTTTATGGTGGAAATGAGGGAGGGAAGAAGGGGCAGTAATGCAAATATTATGAACAAGCCCTCTTAAAATGGTCTATATATACTATACCGGGGGTGTCAAACTCATTTTCACTGGGGGCCTTATTAGCCTCACAGTTGCCTTCAAAGGGCCAAAATGTAATTTCAACTCTTTAACAGTTAAGGAGTAGTTACATTTATACAGTCCTAGAATTACTTCAGCCATTTCAAGCCAATCGCAAGGCTGACATGGCCCCTGGTGAAAATGAGTTTGACACCTCTGTATATCCTTAAAAAAATCAGAGATATCATAAGTCTTCAAATGACTGATCAGTGCTCAACACATATTTTATTACATTTATTCACAGAATCTCGAGGTAAAAACAGCTTTTATATAACACAAAACTATGTAAGATAAAACAAACATTTGTCTTTCCTTAATGAAAAACCAATAAGGCAGTTGAACAAAGTATTGACATCAAGAAATACATACATCTTAAAAATAAATAGCTAACCTCCATAATTTCTGAAGTCCGTGTTTTCATTTCTATCATTATAAAATAGGCATGATATTTAATTCCTATTTTTTCCTCCCATTAAGGTATTATCAAGGTTCATCTAAATTTTAAGTCACCAACATTTAATAAACCCATTATGCAAGTAAAATATTAAAATTCTGATAACAGTGCATTTCAAAATACCTGCACCAATCATGGTAATTGGAGATTCAATATATATCCATTCATCAGTATATATTCCAGAATGAACAAAGATAAGTCCATCAAAATGAGCTTCTTGTACTCCACCAAGGGCATCTTCAATTGTGTCATAATACTAAAAAAATAAAAAATAAAAGTGTCAGTATAGAACTAAAAGATTACCATTTTAAGTCCAATAAAAACATACATCAAACTTACCAACATATTTTCTCTTCCTTTATATCTTGCAGGGTTACTGTAGAAATGTTCAGCAAATCCTGGCTTTACATGTGCACCTTTATACTAAATGTAAACAAAACAAAACAAAAAAAACAAAACCAAAATGAAATCATATTCTAAATTAATTTAGTATTCCTGTATGAACATTAAAAAAATGACCAATTATTGCAACTAATTTTCTTTTGCATATGCAATATAAAATCTGGAACAGCTTATGACTCAGTAATATCTAAGAACAGACAAGGTTTCTCAATTTCAGCACTATGGGTATTGTGGGACAGACAGGTCTTTGTTGTGAGGACTATCCTATGCACTGTAAAACATTTAGCAGCATTCATGTCTCTACCCACTAGCTACCAGTAGTATCCTCTTCTCCAGTTGTGACAACTAAAAATATCTCCAGAAGTTGTGCAAAAGTACCCTAGCTAAGAACCATTAGTAAAGGACTATATGAAATTAAGCTAAATGTGAAACTTTAAAAAAACTACTGAACACTAATAACTTAAACACAAGTTCAAACATATCCATAGAAAGTACAACTGCTTTCATGCTACTGATACTGTCAATGTTTAAATTATTAATAAATGTCAGTAGTAAAATTGTAGAATATTTTGTTGGTTGATAAATGTTCAATGGCTTGAAACCTATTCTTGAGATTAAAAATTTTTTTAAACTTAATCTTATTTGCTATCCGGTTAATTGTTTGTCTTTGCCCAGTGATACATGTTCCTCTGTAGTATCTATTACTTCATCAGGGTCATTACACCTGTTGTTATGAATGTGGCAAAATGTTTACCTCAGTAAGTCATGGAATACCTGGAACATTCCCTGTTTTCACAAGGTTCACAAGATAGGTTCATATAACAACAGAAATATTTCCCTGCATCAGTTTAAATTTTTTAAAAAGGAAATTTTATTTACAAATATATTATATATATAAACCAATTTTTCTATTTATATATCATACCAACTGCTGGAAACTCTCTTTCCAAGGATTTGGATGTTCATATTCTTCTGGATTAATCTGGTAGAATTTGCCAGGTTCAGGATGCATCATAGGGCGGGTATATTCAAATACTTCCATATATAATCGTTTCCTGAAGGTGGATAAGGAATTAAAGAGTTCTTCATAAAATATCTTTTAAACAATTCCAAAACATTATTTGAGGATTCAAAATAGTTTACCCTTAGCACCATACAAGCTGTTGCGAAATATAGAAAGTATAAAGGAGATAACTTATACTTTCAGTATATTCATTAATAGTTTACTCTATTACCTTCCAGTCTTTTAATCTACAGATAGTTTCATTTGTTACAGTTGTGATTTACATAGCATACAAAAACAAAATTTTGTATTCTGCTCTTTTTTTTATAACATACCATTTTCCCATGCTATTTTTTAAAATATATTTTACTGATTATGCTATTACAGTTGTTCCATTTCCCCCTTTATTCCCCTCCACCCTATGCACCCCGTCCCACCTGCACTCCCCCCCTTTAGTTCATGTCCATGGGTCGTACATATAAGTTCTTCGGCTTCTACATTTCCTACACTATTCTTAACCTCCCCCCGTCTATCTTCTACCTACCATTTATGCTCCTTATTCTCTGTACCTTTTCCTCCTCTCTCCCCACTCATGCCCCTGCTGATAACCCTCCATGTGATCTCCATTTCTGTGATTCTGTTCCTGTTCTAGTTGTTTGCTTAGTTTGTTTCTGTTTTGGTGTTTTTTTTTTTTTTTTTTTAGGTTTGATTGTTAATAATTGTGAGTTTGCTGTCCTTTTACTATTCATGTTTTTTCTTTATCTTCTTTTCTCAGATAAGTCCCTTTAACTTTCATATACTAAGGGCTTGGTGATGATGAACTCCTTTAACTTGACCTTATCTGAGAAGCACTTGATCTGCCCTTCCATTCTAAATGAAAACTTTGCTGGATAGAGCAATCTTGGATGTAGGTCCATCCTTGCCTTTCATGATTTCGAATATGTCTTTCTGGTCCCTTCTTGCCTCCAAGGTTTCTTTTGAGAAATCAGCTGACAGTCTTATGGGCACTCTTTTGTAGGTACCTGTTTCCTTTTCTCTTGCTGCTTTTAAGATTCTCTCCTTATCTTTAATCTTGGGTAATGTAATGATGATGTACCTTGGTGTGGTCCTCCTTGGGTCCAACTTCTTTGGGACTCTCTGAGCTTCCTGGACGTCTATTTCCTTTGCCAAATTAAGGAAGTTCTCCTTCATTATTTTTTCAAGCAAGTTTTCCATTTCTTCCTCTTCCTCTTCTCTTTCTGGTACTCCTATGAGTCAGATGTTGGAATATTTAAAGATGTCCTGGAGGTTCCTAAGCCTCTCATTTTTTTGGATTCATGTTTCTTCATTCTGTTCTGGTTGAATGCTTCTTTCTCCCTTCTGGTCCACACCGTTCATTTGAGTCCCAGTTTCCTTACTGTCACTGTTGGTTCCCTGTACATTTTCCCTTATTTCACTTAGCATAGCCTTCATTTTTTCATCTAATTTGTGACCATATTCAACCAATTCTGTGAACATCCTGATTACCAGTGTTTTGAACTGTGCATCTGATAGGTTGGCTATCTCTTCATCGCTTAGTTGTATTTTTTCTGGAGCTCTGATATGATCTTTCATTTGAGCCATATTTTTTTTGTCATGGCATGCCTGTTACATAATAAGGGGAGGAGCCTTAGGTGTTCACCAGGGAAGGGCAACCCACGTGGTTGCGTTGTGATGCTGTATGTGGTGGAGGGGTTCAAGAAGGAACAATGCCGCTTGCTTGCTCCATTCTCTGCCAGTTTTCAGTCACTTTCTCAGCCACCCATAATCAAATTAGGCCCTTTTGGTGCTGATTCCTGAGGGTGGGCTTGTGTATGTTCTAGGACCCTGTTGGTCTCTCCAATGAACTCTCCTGTGAGGCTGGGAGTTTCTCCCGCTGCAGCCTCAACCCCCACAAATGTTTTCAATCAGAGGTTTGAGGCTTTATTTCCCCATGCTGGAACCCTGGGTTGCACGGTGTGTCTCGTTCCCCAGTTGTTCCTTCCGGTTTCTCTGCACTTGAATGTGGGACCGCCCAGTCCTCAATCAGCCACCTCCCCCGCCAGCTGCAGCCTTGCCCACCCAGGTCCACCAGCTGCTGCCTTGCCAAGAGTCCTCTCTGCCCGGCTGCCTGTCTCTGCCCCTCCTACAAGTCTGGATGAATGTTTCTTCTTTAACTCCTTGGTTGTTGGACTTTCATACAGTTCAATTTTCTGTCAGTTCTGGTTGTTTTTTTATTCTTAAATTTGTTGTTGTTCTTTGGCTGCATGATTTGGTTCCATGCTTCCATCTTGGCTGGAAGTCCTCCCCATGCTATTATAAACTATAAAAGTCACTGCTCATGACTATACCTCAACCCTCCAAGTAGACATTACTTTGTGTTCACTTAGTTCATTTCCTTATTGCCAGACATAATTTCAAATTTCTCCTCACTATTAACTATGCCATTATAAAAAATATGTACAGAAGGCAAAAAAATTTTCAGAAGTGGAATTTTCAGAAGTGGCTATGAATACAACTGTCCAAGTTTTTTCCAACAGTGATATATAAAACCCATATCCTCACTAAACTATCTGTTTTAAATTAGATTTAGTTCTGATTTTAAAAAGCAATTAAATAACAAACATTTCACACAATCACACAGTTGTTATTAACTGATAACCAGAGAAAGTACTTCATTTATTATTTTATAAATACCAAGTTGACAACTCACATTTGTGATAAACAGGTAACTTAGAATTTATAAGCAATCTAATTTTATTCTTATTTAATTGTAATCACCAACTTGCACTTCACTTTCCCTATCATCTTTACTATTTTGGGTAGCAAATAATGTATCTCAAGGTAATAAATAAATTTTCACTTACCACAAAATTGGATCATTAGCAAGCTCACTGAAGCGTTTACAC
Source organism: Phyllostomus hastatus (assembly GCF_019186645.2). Taxonomy (NCBI): domain Eukaryota; kingdom Metazoa; phylum Chordata; class Mammalia; order Chiroptera; family Phyllostomidae; genus Phyllostomus; species Phyllostomus hastatus. The sequence goes on along the minus strand of NW_025334041.1, from coordinate 104,340,759 downwards.
ACACAAGCTGCTCTACAAAGATCCTGTTCCAGCAAGTAAGAGAAGATTTTTAGAACTACTTCATCTGGCAGTTTCTCCTGAAGATACTGTTCAGCAGGTGCTGCTATAAAGAGATTAGCAAATAAAATATAAACAATCTATTACTTATAATGTTAGCAGTGACTTTCCCAATTTTTTAGAAAGCGGCATTTTGCCCTAGCTGGTGTGGCTCAGTGGACTGAATGCTAGCCTGTGAACCAAAAGGTCACAGGTTCGATTCCCTAGTTAGGGCACATGCCTGGGTTGCAGGCCAGGTCTCCAGTAGGGGGTGTGTGAAAGGCAACCACATATTGATGTTTCTCTCCCTCTCTTTCTCCCTCCCTTCCCCCTCTCTAAAAAATAAGTAAATAAATAAAATATTTAAAAAGAAAAAGCATCATTTTCATTTTATCTAATGAATATCTTATTTTGTGATGACAATCATTTTATAAACATTTTCCTTTCACAGATGACACATTTATTTTCTTTTATGCTAACTTAAGTATTCTCTTTTAGCTATTTTGTACCATTTTGGAAACTGGTGAAAGTACATATATAAAAGGTATTTTTATATAACAAAGTCACAGAATGAGATGTCAGAGCTGTTACACGTTTATTCTATAATAATCACTTTCTCAATCCCAAATATAATACTAAAAAGTACATTTAAATTTAAGTATTTTGGTATGAAACAAAATTTAAAAATAATTATTGGACCTTCTCCCTTAGTTTTCCCATAGAAAATACCTGCCAGATCTTGTGATTTTCCAGACACTCTTGCACGTTTTGCACGATGACCAAAGTTTTCTGTAGCTGAAGTTGAGGCACCCTTCAAAAACAAAATGAAAACTAAGCAAATATTTTTACCATACATAATAATTACTTCTAAAAAATGATGACATTCCCTTTTTTGTTTGTTTCCTAACAATTCTTTCATTACAAAAAGAAAAGTAGTTACATTTAATTTACCTCCATACTGCTCTTTGTAGGACACGCTGTTCTTTTCGGCAAAAGAGTTTTCCTACGAAGTTGGTAAGGACTATTTTGTGCACCAGGACCTGATTCTTCTGCAACCATATCTGCAGGTACATCATCATCTGTTATAAACAAAAGCAATATGAAAAATGACATTTAAAAATCTCTATGAATACAGTGAACTTTTTAAAAACCTATATTTTTGGAGGGGTAATATAACTTTTATATAAAATTCCAGTTAACTTGATAATAATCATCTGAAAGAAATACTGGTTTTCTACTGTATTTCTTACTTCAAAATAGATTCCAAAATATATCCTATATTAAAATACGAAAAGTAAACAAAACCATTAGAAGAAAATAAAATTTTTTTTATAATGTTAAAGTGGAGAAGCTCCTTTAAGGTTATTAACACAAAAGTTGGAAGGCATTAAAAAAAAAAGGTGAGAAGGATGTTCACTTGATGAGGGGCTTGCCCAAGAGGGATGGGAAGGACAGTCTAGTGAGGTGTGTCAGAGTCAAAGCAGGGTGAAGAGGATATCCATTGAGAGGGACAGCCTGGTATGGGATATCAGATACCAACCAGGATCAAAAGAATGGCCACACAGAGTGTGTTCTGGCATAGGGTACTGAAGAGGAGAAAGAAGAAAGTCTGCATGGAGGACAAGGTAGCTTAGAATGAAGAGTCAGAACAAGGAGAGAAGAGTATTGCACAGCAGAGGGGATGGTGGACCTGGAAGACTGGTTACATGCTATAAAGGAATTGACCAAATAATTATATAAGATAATGGAAGCCAGATACCTTCAGTCAGAGAAGAGAGTTAAAATACAAAAAAAAAAAAAAAGAGAAAACTAGAATAAACTCGATGTTGTTAGACTAGAATTGAAGGTATCAACATGGAACTCATGATTTTTAATAGTTACAGAAATAAATATAAACATAAATGTTTGGATGCATGTATGCATATATATTCCCTAGCTCTGTCCACTGAGAACGAGCCTAGAAGCAGTGGCATTCCAATACCAATGAGCACGAGTAATATTTGGAGCTTGGCTTATGAATAACATTTTCTATAAAAAGAAATACTGTATTTTACAGTGCATAATGCACACCTTTTTGCCCAAAATTTTTAGGGAAAAATAAGGATGAGCATAATACATGGGTATACTGATTATATACCATGGGTATAATAATGGGCATAATAATCCTGTGAACAATGTACACAAAAATGTAGGTGTGCATTATACACAGCAAAATACAGTAAAGTCTCCTTGGAGAAATGGCTGATTCCAGGTTGGGGGAAATATAAGATGACCCTGGAGTATCTTGTGGTAGTAACAGAAAGGGCTTAAAGAATGATGAAGACATGGCAAAAAACCACAGATGTAGGCCTGAGTGGTCACCCACTAACAAAATTGTATTGGAGCATCAAAATTCATGATAGTAAAGGGATTCACACACATAGTGAACAGCAACCCATAAATTCATACTGCTATAAATAAATAAATAAACCAGAAGTTTGATAAAGAATGGGATGTTTAAAGTACCTTTCCCACAAAAACTTAAGTAGAAAGGGAAAAACAGTAACTCTATGGTAGAGATGCCAATCAGAGAGTGCCTTAATCAAGTGATCATCACCATTACTAGGACAAACTGAAACAGTGTGCCACCTGATAGCCTACAAGATCACTGTACTGTATCTATGATATTCCTAAAAAACATGCATAAGCTGAAGTGTGAAAACATCAGAAAGCCAAATGTGTTCTACTGTTTGAATCATCCTCAAAATTGTCAGTCATAGAAGCCAGGGAAAATCTGAGGAACTGTTCCAGACTGAAGTATATTAAAGAGATAAAGCATATACTGAAGAGATACAGCAAATAAACAGCAACATGTGGTTTTGAACTGGATCCTTTTGCTAACAGGTTGGTATTAGGACCAATACTGAAGCTTTGATAGGAGTCTAATGATTAGAAGACAGCAATGTGTCAATGTTAATTTTCTGATTTTCATAGTCATTTAGGAGAATATTCTTATTTGTAGGAAATACAGATTAAAAATTAGGAGGTGATAGGACAACAGGCTGTCAGTTTACTCTGGAAAGGATCAGGGGAACAAACTTTGTTTTGTACCACTAACTCTTCTTTAAGTTTGGATTGTTATAACAAGTTGCATGAGAAACCAGAAGAAAAATTAGCAAAACTAATGCATACTATTTAAGAATCTATACTTTGTTATTAAAATTAATTTTTAAAAGTCCAAAAAAAAAGGCCCTGGCTGGTGTGGCTCAGTTGGTCGAGCATCTTCCTGCAGAGGTAAGGGGTGCCTGTTCAGTTCGTGGTCAGGGCATGTGCCTGGGATTCTGGCCTGGTCCCTAGTTGGATCATGTGTGAGAGATGACAAGGTTTGTTTTCTCTCCCTCCTTCTCCCTATTTCCCTACCTTCCCCCCTCTCTAAAACAAACAAATAAATAAAATCTTTAAAGAAAGCCAGAAAATGATTATCATATAAATGTTTTTTGTGGAAAGGACAGGATTATGACTAGAGTGGAGCACATAAAAGGCTTCCACAGTGGTTGGCAAAGTTCTATTTCTTGACCTGTTGGTATTACAATACCAATCTTAGTAATAATTGTAAACTTTAATAATAGTTCAATAAGCTATAGATTTCTTTTATTTGAGTTTCTCAACCTGGCTGTATTTTATAATAATAGAGGATTTTTAAAAGATGAGGGGTTTTAAGGGTATAACATTAAAAAATAGGGGTTTTCCTAAGAGCAGTTCTTGGTCAAATTAACATTTTTAAGCCTAAATTTTCTCAACTATTAAAGATGATAACAGTACCTTGCAATCCCCAGGGCTGTTGAAAGGATATAAATAGAATAAAATATGCAGAACACCTGTCAGCAGTACACATGGCTCACATTAAGTCTTTAATAAATGTTTCAGCAATTATTTCAGTTAAATAATATTCTATTAACATTACTTTTAAACAAAACTTGGATAAGTTTTCTATGTATTGCAATATAGTGAGAAAATATAGCCAATGTGACATGCCGCGGTATTTGTGGAGTCATTCCATTGTAGTTTAATATGTGGTTATATTTCTATAAATGTTTCATGTGCTTGAAAGAGACACCTACATTCTATATTTTATAGTAAAGCATAAATATATCTAAAATATCAAGTCTGTTCATTGTGTGTTCAAATATTCTATACCTTTACTTTGTTGGTAGTGGTAGCAGTGGTGGTTTCATTTGTCTTTTGTCTGTTGAAGTAAAACTTCCTCTAAAACTTCCCACTGTATCTGTAGGTAGTCCATTTATTTTTAGTATGTAAATTTTTGCTTTTATTATACTTTGATATGTTATTTGGAATACAGGTTCAAGATTATTATTTCTTCCTGGTGAATTATTCCTTTCATCATTATGCTTAATAATACTTTTTACCTTAAAAATCTATTTTTGGCTGATAATATTTTCTAACAATTTTTAGTTTTGTTTTATATTGGCCCAGCACTTTTTTAACCCTGCATTTTCAACTTTTACTTTCAGGTCACTGCATTTTAAATTTAGTTCTTCTTAACCACTTATTGCTAGATTTTCTTTTCAGCCAAAGCAAGAATATCTGTCTAATCTGCTATTTGACACATCAAACACCAATTTCTATGATTATATTTTTAATTTCAAAAGTTTCCTTGGTTTTCTTTTCCAACTTTTTAAAAAAAATACTGGTCTATTACTTCACTACACTTCATTTCCTTTTTCAATTCTTTTAATCATTTTATACACTTATTTTATATTCTTTTAGATTGTTTTAAAATCAGACACTTCTTAAAATCTAAGCACAATTAGAGACATTGCTTCAGGTTCTAGGCTGTATGCCGCAGTTTTAGTGCTAGCTATATTTTGGCAAGGCCCAAGGCCCCATTTCCTATCCCTGTATGTTCCCTAAAATTCCGCCCCAGATCCATCAAGGACTTATAACCAGGAGTTAAAGGTCTTTGTGCTATTTTATACAGGAGTATCCCCTTTCTTTTACTGCTTTGATTCCTCTCATTTCTGCAAGTGGGAATTTCCTTCATTTTTTTCTTTCCTCAAGAGTTTAGCTATGCATTTATAGTTTTGTGTTACATTTCTTTATTTATAGTGTGTATGCATGTGGGGGTGATATCTCTGTCAGCTTGGTTTACATGCTGTGAGTAGTCAGTCAGTAAGCCAGTCAGTTTCTACAACACTCAAGTACATTCTCAAACTCTTCATCCCATCCAACCCTCTCTCACCCTCCAACTTTTGTTTAAAATCTACAGACAGTATTATTAGAAATCCACCCACCCCAGAATTCTCTTTTCCTTCTCACCATCAACACAACAAATATTAAAGACTGAAAAGTAAGGAATTCAGAGGTAATAACAGGAAAGAGAAGGTGTTGGTTAATTCAGCTACAATCTGAAGTTCCCACCAAATACATGAAGCTACATGGCTTGAATCATATAATGTCATAGTAACCTCAACCTCCCATTCATAAACACTGTCCTGTTCTAAAGCATTCAAAGCTCAGTTACAAAATAATTGGATCAAACTCTTATTTGAGCAGGGGTAAAGAATCTGTGCTAAATTTCCATACAGTTCTCATAATAAGTTACCACTGACTATAAGGTACTGTGCCAGAAGATTTTTACAAAGGGGTCATTCTGAAAAGACCATTTGTAAGAAGCAAAGGAAAAAGTTAAATAAAATCTCTGGTTATTAGTGTTCTCCTCATTGTTTGAACTCCTGTAGCACAGTGTATATATACACCATACATTCTTTACCATACCATAGCTGCCTTATGTTGTTACTTACTTTTTTGGTATATGCCTTATTTTCCTAATAAAATCATAAGCTTTGAAGGAAAGGCCCCTCCCTCTTTTATATTCTTCCTCAGTGTCTAGCTCAGTGCCCAATAAGTATTTATTTATGACTTTTTAATTGTATTTTTCCCATTACCATTTACCCCTCTTGTACCATCTTCCATTTCCACTCACCTCCCGCTACACCACAATCACCACACTACTGTCCATGCCTGCAAGTCCTTTTTCTTGTTTGCTGGATCCCTCCATTCCCTAACCCCTCACCCCCAGAGCTGTCAGCCTGCTATCTCTGAATGTGTCTATTTTGCTATTCAGCTTGTTCATTAGATTCCACATGAGTGAAATCATATGGTATTTATCTTTTTCTGACCCAACAAGTATTTAAATGTTTATTCTCATCTATGAAGGCCCTCTAATTTTACTCAATTCAAAGAATTTTCCCAAGAAACCATCACTAGTGGTGGGCTGTGATGACTTACAAACTACTTTACAGAAAGCAAAAACCCAGACAGGAACTACTTCACTTCTACCTACCTCTTAGTCCACAAATTCAATTACATGTATGTTTATCCATTTTTTTTGTTCCTTTATGAAATTATGGAGAAGTATTTCCCAAGATAGATTTGGAACATAAGAAGCAAACAGAAAACATCTGTCAAATAATCAATGGTAGCTTATCTGGCTCCAAATCAAGAATCAAGAAATCATGAAGTTATTACTTATGTCTTCTTCCAACAACAAAGTCTATAAACAAGCCCTCAAAATAGCATCATGTTAAAATTTTTTTAACTTTATAGCTTTTCACTATTACATGTAATATGAGAATGCTAATATTTAATGTCAAACTGTAATATATAACTAATAAAAATAACTGAACATCAAAATATTTAATTTCAACTGTAAGTTATAGAAAAACTAATTTTCAGTTCGGAAAAATGTTCTTGACCAGGTATCTCCAATAGAAACAGGATGTGAGCCATATTTTGTAATTTTTAAGTTTCTAGTAGCCAAATAAATTTTAATATAATTTAACTCTCTCTCTATAAAATTACATTTCAAATTATAATATAAAATGATAAGATACTTTACATTTTTCCTACTGAATTTTTGAAATCACTATGTATTTTTAACATAGCATGCCTAAAATTCAGACAAGCCATATTTAAAGTGCTCAATAGCCACACGTGGCTAGTGGCTACCCTAAATGGACTGACTATACATGCACACAACATAGTTACTAAATTTTTATTGATCCCCTTAAATAAAAAGTGCCATGCACTTTTTTTATTTTAGATTTGACTATAAATCTTATAAAAACATACTAGAGTCTTCATTATTACTAGGAACTACAGTGGAAAGGCAAAGGCTTCTGGAGAATAAAAGCATGCTTCCTTGACCCCCCCACCCAAAAAGTTTTTTTTTGAAATCTTTGATATTAAATAGCACTGGAAATTTACATTAGGATTCATTTCAACAAAAGAAGACACTTAATTCTACACATTCTGAGGCTAGCAGGATACCTTAACTTTTACATACCTTTATTTTAAAGATTCACAAAAGACTATACTAATGACTGGCTGGAGCTTAAAGTCTATACACTTTAGGGTATAGAGTAATCTAAAGTTACAGGGTAGTTTATAGAATTTAATGTACAAAAAGTTTTACCCCCCTCCCCAATATATACATTCCACATTACTTACCCATAGCTACAGATCAGACTGGACACTTAGGCAAATCTGTGCTAGTAACTGTGCTTAGAAACAGCCCCCAATCTCATGGTATAAAGAACCACACTTGGCAACTGTTTCTAACACAGCTGGGAACTACCACAACTTTTTTCCAACTACTAAAAAAATCCACAAATGAACTGAAATCATGGCAAACATTTATTTTAAATTACAGTATTTTACTAAAAACTTAAATATTTTACTTTAAAGATTTACTTACAAGATTTTAAGGTCAGGTCTCCAGAATTAAAGTCCTTTTAAAAATCTGCTTTATAAAAGCCTGCCTTGTTGTAATCAGATGCTTCTAATTGTGTTATATATAGTCACAAACTTTAAACAATTTAATTACTCAGAAGACTGTTTTATACTTCCATTAATGTACTGTTATTATTTATACACACATGTACTTAAGCACACACACACACACTTCTGAATTTTCACCACAACATGAACTACAAGGATTATTTAAGGCTGCTCAAAGAAAATTTATTTACACTGACCACTGAATAATCTTTGGAAACTAAATCTCTGATATTATGAAGAACTATACTGGAAACTCAAGTAAGGCTTCAGTTCAACAGAAGAAATTTAAACAAATTCATTCTAGATTGCTTTAAAGTGTGTTTAACAAATACTTGCTCAGTGAATAAAGAATAAAAGAATGAATGTACCACACACTGTATGAAGTAAACAGAACCACCAAACAATACTGTATTTGCCCTCCAAGAGCCTGGGAGTGACTATAATACAGTCAATAGTAATACAGTATGTCACATACTGCAATAGTGATAAACAGAAGGTAGTACAGGAACACATGGTAACATCTAATCCAATCTTAGATGAGGTAGGCATTTGAGTGAAGATTTCAAGACAGCCCACGCTGAGATGAATGACAACTGGGAGTTAGTCAAACAGGAGGAGTAGCATGTGTGAAGATCTGAAGGTGTTCACCTCCAACATAGGTCTGAAGGAACTGTAAGTTGCTCTGTATGGTTGAATCATATAGCAGGGGACAGATTATAAAGGCTGCTATGAACACCTTAAAAAATTTAGATTTTGCCCTGGCTGGTGTAGCTCAGTGGATTGAGCTCGGGCTGCAAACCAAAGCACTGCAGGTTCGATTCCCAGTTAGGGCACATGCCTGGGTTGCAGGCCACGGCCTCCAGCAACCGCACATTGATGTTTCTCTCTCTCTTTCTCCAACCCTTCCCTTTCTAAAAATAAATAAATAAAATCTTTTAAAAAAATTTAGATTTTTATCTTAAAGGCCAAGGATAGCCAATGAGGAGTTTTAAACAGAACAGTGACAAATTTTGATTTGTGTTTTAGGAAGATTACCTGAACCGTGTAAAAATGGTTGAAAATGGATGATGGCACTGGTGGTGGGAGATCAGTTAGGAGGTTATGGCACTTACATGTATCTTAGATAAACATGTCTTGAATTATGGTAGCAGAAATGGACGAATGGCATAGATTTGAGGTTTAGTAACAAACTAAATTCATTAAACTTGGTGGCTGAATATATATTAGTAGGAGTGGAGATCAGGATGGAGCCAGGAATATTAGTCTGGACAGTTCAATGGGTGACGGTACCATGTATATTGAGGCGAGACCTTTGTGGGCAAGACAGAGAGGGGGAGGAGGAAAAAGATGAGCTCAGGTTTCGATTTTGAGTTTTGAGGTACCTGTGGGACATTCAAGTGGAGATTCTTAACAAAACTAAATATATGATCTCAAGCTCCAGTGAGTGATATGGACAAAAGAATTAGAGAATTTTGTCACTCTGAAAATATACTGTATTAGGAATGGAGGTTCAGAAAGTGTAGCTCTCAACATTTACATATGGTACAATATTGATGTTTCATGGTAGGTGTGCTGTCCAACTCTCAGGAACCAGTCATATAATGCTAAAAAATTTTTTATCTATTGATGTCAAAATTATCAATACTGTATATAAAAATGTCTGTAGGTCCCAGAATTGACAAGAATTCAAAACTCTAGCTTGATGAGAATAATAAAAAGAAAACCAACTGACAACTACTAATTCAAGGATTAACATCCCTTAGGAATAGCTGAGCTTTATTTTCATTCTTTCCTGCTACACTATCACATTCTGTTCTCCTAGGACACCCCCCGCCCACCATTGCTTTCAGGGAAAGGAGGAGTATAAAATAACTTCACCCTAAAGTGGAACATGTATTAATTTTTTCTTTCAATTATTATTATTTTTAAATATATTTTATTGATTATGCTGTTACTGTTGTCCCATTTCCCCCTTCACTCCCCTCCACCCTGTACACCCTTCTCCCACCCACATTCCCCCCTTTAGTTCATGTCCATGTGTCATAAGTTCTTTAGCTTCTACATTTCCCATATTATTCTTGCCCTCCTCCTGTCTATTTTCTACCTACCATCTATGCTACTTATTCTCTGTACCTTTTCCTATTCTCTCCTCCTCCCGCTCCCCTGTTGCTAACCCACCATGTGATCACCCTTTCTGTGGTTCTGTTCCTGTTCTAGTTGTTTGCTTAGTTTCTTTTGGTTTTGTTTCAGGTGTGATTGTTAATAATTGTGAGTTTGCTGTCCTTTTACTATACATGCTTTTTCTTTATCTTCTTTTCTTAGATAAGTCCCTTTAACATTTCATAAAATAAGGGCTTGGTGATGATGAACTCCTTTAACTTGACCTTATCTGAGAAGCATTTATCTGCCCTTCCATTCTAAATGAAAGATTTGCTGGATAGAGCAATCTTGGATGGAGGTCCTTGCCTTTCATGACTTGGAATACTTCTTCCCAGCCCCTTCTTGACTGTAAGGTCTCTTTTGAGAAATCAGTTGACAGTCTGATGGGAACTCCTTTGTAGGTTAGTCTCCTTATCTCTTGCTGCTTCTAGGATTCTCTCCTTCATTTTTACCTTGGCTAATGTAATTATGATGTGCCTTGGTGTGTTCCTTCTTGGGACCAACTTCTTTGGGACTCTCTGAGCTTCCTGGACTTCCTGGAAGTCTATTTCCTTTGCCAGAATGGGGAAGTTCTCCTTTATTATTTGTTCAAATGAGTTTTTAATTTCTGGCTCTTCCTCTTCTCCTTCTGGTACCCCTATAATTCAGATGTTGGAACGTTTAAAGATGTCCTGGAGGTTCCTAAGCTTCTCCTCGTTTTTTTGAATTCTTATTTCTCTGTTCTTTCCTGTTTGGTTGTTTCTTCCTTTTGGTCCACTCTATTGAGTCCCGGTTTCCTTCCCATCACTATTGGTTCCCTGTGCATTTTCCTTAATTTCTCTTATCATAGCCTGCATTTGTTTATCTAATTTGAGACCAAAATCAACCAATTCTGTGAGCCTCCTGATCACCAGTGCTTTGAACTGTGCATCTGATAGGTTAGCTATCTCTCCATCACTTAAAAGGATGGGTTCTGGGGCTTTGATTTGTTCTTCTGTTTGAGCTACCTCTTCTCTCTTTCCTCTGGGGGGGGGGGGGTCTGGTCACACCTGTTACAGTGAGGGGCAGAGGCTTAGGTATTCACCAGGGCAGGGCACCCCAGTCACTGGGTTGTGACGTTGTATGTGGGGGCGGGGTTGAGAGGGAACAATCATGGTTGCTCTGTTCTCTGTGGGACCTTAGTCCCCTCTGCTGCTCCCCCCAAGCAAACTGGGCCCCTCTGGTGCCAATTCCCGTGTGGGTGGGCTTGTGTACACTGTGGGACCCTCCAAGGACCTCCCCTGTGAGGCTGCTTGTCACTCCGTGCACCTCAACTCCCACAGGTGTCCTCCATCAGTGTCCCAAGGCTCTATTTCCCAGCACTGTAATCCTGGGTTGCGTGCACTGCCTTGCTTTACAATCACCGCCTCACTGGGTCTGCCGGTTGCCACCCCTGGGACAGGGTCTGCCAGCTGCCACCTGCGCACTCAGGGTCCACCCGCTGTGGTCTTGCGTGTCCCGATGCCTTACGCGCCTGGTCCCACTGCTCTCTGCTGTCCACGCTTGGCTGCTTGTCTCCGCCCTTCCTACTGGTCTGGATGCACGGGTCTAATTCAACTTCTTGGTTGTCCGACTTCCATTCAGATCAATTTTCTGTCATTTCTGGATGTTATTCTGTTTCTAAATTGTTGTTGTCCCTATCTTGGTTGTGCGTGGAGGTACAGTGCGTCCACCTATGCCTCCATCTTGGCTGGAAGTCCCCTATTTATTATTTTAATTGTTGTTCAGGTACAATTGTCTCCACTTTCACCCCCCCCCACCATCCCCACCTCCCACCCTCGAACCCATCCCCTTTGGCTTTGTCCATGTGTCCTTCATACATGCTCCTTGATGCCCCATTATCCCCGATTATCCCTCTCCCTCTTCCTCCTCTCTGATTACTGTCAAATTGTTCTTTATTTCAATGTCTTTGGTTATAGTTTGCTTGCTTGCTTGCTTGTTCTGTTGATTAGGTTCCACTTATAGGTGAGATCATATGGTATTTCTCTTCAATCACTTGGCTTGTTTCACTTAGTATAATGCTCTCCAGTTCCACCCACGCTATTGCAAAAGGTAAGAATTCCTTCTTTTTTTACCACTGCCTAGTATTCCATTGTGTAAATGCACCATAGTATTTTGATCCATTCATTTACTAATGAACACTGAGGTTGCTTCTAGCACTTGGCTATGGTAGATTGTGCTGCTATAAACATTGGGGTACACAGGTTCTTTTTAATTGGTGTTTCAGGATAATTAGGGTATAATTCCACAGTGGTATTGCTGGGTCAAAAGGTAGTTCCACTTTTAGTTTTCTGAGGAGATTAAATACTGTTTTCCACAGTGGCTTCACCAGTCTGTATTCCCACCAACAGTGTGCACTAGGGTTCCCTTTCCACAACCTCTCCAATACTTGTTTGTTGATGATGGCCATTCTGATTGGTATGAAGTGGTATCTCATTGTGGTTTTAATTTGCATCTCTCTAATGGCTAGTGATGCTGAGCATCTTTTCATATGTCTCTGGGCCCTCTGTATGTCCTCCTTGGAGAAATGTCTGTTCAGGTCCTTTGCCCATTTTTTAATTGGGTTGTCTGTCTTCCTTAAAAAATGAAACTTGACTACCAACTTACACCATCCACAAAAATAAATTCAAATAGATAAAAGACTTAAATTTAAGTTGTGACACCATAAAAGTCCTTGAGGAGAACACAGGTAGGAAAGTCTCAGATATTCCACACAGCAGTATCTTCACCAATATGTCCCTATATCTCAGGATAAGAAATAGAAGTCTGTGGCTCAGATAGCCCCTGGTTCTTCCCGGTAACCCGTGCTTGGCTGGCAGGCCTCCCACGGTTCACAGCACCTTCAGCTAGCTATGTTTCCAGGATTTCCAATTCTTAATCCAAACCCACATGGTACCTTCTCAAGACTCACCAGCAAGAGTCCTTTCACCTCTTTCCTTCCAGCAATGTCTTTCCTGCATTCTTCCAAACTGCTAAGAGAAAGCTCTACATTGCTGCTACATCTTGGTTTCCAGCTTCCTAAGCTGCGTGGTGAAGGGAGCCCCAAAATTGCATAGTTCTCCCCAAAAATGCATGGTTCCACATCTTGCAAGAAAACAATGTGTTTCCTGCAACCTCAAGACAGTGTGGTTCCGACCCCAAAGTGGAACATTTTAAAATTCTTTCTTACAGTCTCATATTTTTACCTCTAGTTTTACATTTTCACTATTTCCGAAAGTGAGAAAATTCACAAAATAGTAATTACTCTTTTCTACTTTATCAAAAAAGAAAAATATCTTTATTTTTAAAAAGATTTTATTTATTTATTTTTAGACAGAGGGGATGGGTGGGAGAAAGAGAGGGAAAGAAACATCAATGTGTGGTTGCTTCTCATGCCCCCCCTACTGGAGACCTGGCCCACAACCCGGCCATATGCCCTGACTGGGAATCGAACTGGCAACCCTTTGGTTCACAGGCTGGCGCTCAATCCACTGAGCTACACTACCAGGGCAAGAAAAATATCTTTAAAGTTAGTAACTTTTCAATACATTTTAAATATTTTTAAGTTTGATTGAATGACAATGTAATTCAAAAGTAGCATTACATCTAAAGTAGAAGCTGATATTATCAGAGTATCACGTGCATCATTAACTCAAGATCAGAATAATCATGGCCCCAAATCAACGATTAAGACAAACCTAACTCTAAGCTAATCTAAGATTCATAAAAGTCATTTGCTAGTCACTATAAACATGTCAGTGAGGGACTTGATCTAGTAGGGAAGCTAAGCAGGGGTGTCCAACCCACAGCCTGTGGGCCGCATGCAGCCCAGGATGTTTTATGAATGCAGCCCAATGCAAAATTGTAAATTTACTTAAAATGGTTTTTTTGCTCATCAGTTTTCATAATGTTTGTGTATTTAATGTGTGGCCTAGATAACTCTTCTTCCAGTGTGGCCAAGAGATGCCAAAAGGTTGGACACCCAATTGAAAACAACAAATTCATACTAAAGACATAATATGCAAGGTGTTACAAAAGTATAAAATAGGAGACACAAATGAACATAAGCATAGGGTTTAAGAGAAAACAATTTAGCTTGTCCCTAATTTTATTTTCACATAAAATTTAGAAAATTTTAGAAATGCTTTTTATTAGTTCAGTTTTAGGGGGAAGAAATAGCCAAGACTAGGAGGAGGGTAGAGCATGAAGATCAAAATGAGAATAAGGCTATTATACCCTTATAAATGTTAAATGCTTAAACTCTGATGTGACTTCATCTCAGAAACTATGTTTTGAAGGAAGGAAAATGGACAGAGAGAGCAGGGCAAGAGAGAGGGGAGTGGGGAGGCTGAGCATCATCAGTTTTTTTCTTCTCAGTTCCACAGTGAGACCATAATTTCCAGAAATGTATGATTTCTGGTAACATTTTAGAGATCAACAGATCACCTGACAAGAAAAATACTAGTTTGTTTTACTGAGGCCCATTAAGGTTCAGTTAAATACTGAAGGTTAGTTAGTAAGTGGTAGCAAAACAATTTTTAGGTCAATGGAGTCCAAGTACAACATTTTTATTACTTACTTTTAACAAGGAGTCTCAAAAAAGTTTACTATATAATCAACACAAATGATGATGTGACAGAATTGGAATAACAGTAGTACTACTACTACTGCTACTACTAGTAAACCGAAAAACTGAAAACTTAAAAGTGCAGGCACTAGTGTTTCAAGGGTTTTATATACGTATTAACTCACTGAATCCTTGTATAAGATCTATTAGGAACATATTATTATTCCTATTTTACAGATGAGGAAACTAGGCAGAAGGTTAAGCATCTTGCCCAAGATCACACAGTATTAAGTAGCAGAGGCAGTCTAGCTCTAGAGCACGACACTCTTAACCACTGTTCTATCCAAATATAAAAGAATACCAGGAAATGGTACACATACGACTTTAGGAAATGTTTACAGAATTAAAGAAAAATCAAATCATACTTTTTCATGTCTTTATTCAAAGTGTTGAGTTAACATTTTATACAGAACCACAAAAATCTCTTTAGATATGTTTCTATTGTAAATATTAATAATATTTGGAGACTAATGACACAAAAACAAGCCATGTAGAGGAAGCTACTCCCTAATAAAGCATGCTACAACAGAAAAGGGAGCTGTCAAGTTCCCTGAAAGCCTCAGAGAAGCTTTAAACACTGAAAATCTAAGTACAAAAAAGGGTAACAGTAATATGTGGATCTGAAAACAATGGCATTCACTGTAGATCAATAAAAGGAAGTCTAGTCTCCTCATCAAACTATGAAACAAGAGTGAAGGTAGGATAAAGAAATTTCCAGATATGCAGAGACTTACAAAAGTTAACTCCTATATAACCTTAGAAAGTCACTCAAGGACATACTTCAACAAAACTAGGGAGTAAATATACAAAGAGGAAGATTTGGAATGTAGTAATTAATGACACCATCACAGAAAAACAACAAAGGGAAGAAATTCCAAGGTAAAGGGTGTGAGGCAGGACTATATATTGGAACAAGGCTCCAGAGGGCTGTAGGAATATAATTTCCTGGGCAGTAGGGGTGGGTGGGGGGGCGGGCGGGGGGCAGAGGGTTATATACTGGAGAGCTTATAAAAACTTGAGGGAATGATAAAGGCAATTATGTGAAATGTATAAAAGAATCCATCAAAATAATTCAGAACAATCTCTTTTGAGTGACCTAGGAATAATATTAGGTAGTAGTGAAATAGAATCTAACATGTACTTGGCTCTACAGAGAAAATCTCTCCATATGCATAATAACACAGAACACATTATTTTTCAATATCTAGAATCAACCTACATACAAATCACTGTGGAAAATATCTCATTAACAATATACATGTTATTTAACATTGACAATGGAAATGCAGAGTTGAAACAGTTTAGTGGTGAAAGGCAAGAACCATGGTATCCTCATCTTACAAAGAAGCGAGTCTATATTCATAGTTGAGGAAATATAAAATTAAGCTTTAAGTATGTGCTTTAAAATTACATTGGGATGAAGTAGGTGGAGGGAATGCTATAAGTAAACCATCGCAGCAGAAATCAAGAAATCAACAATGTTTAAATTTCATGGAGAAACAGTAGGATAAGTTTTGAGCAGCAAAATAGAAGACATCGTGCTATTTATGCACAGAAATTCATCCACTTTACTCAAAGTTAACTGCTCAGGATTCACTTATCTTTACTCTGCTCACAGTTCTTTTCATTAGGGCATCAGATTTCCAAGTCTCCAAATGGGAAATTTTGTTATCTGAAGATTACAAAATCAATATATATATTGCCCCAGTCAACAAAGAACATGCCATTTGTTTGGAGAGAAGGACATGTATGGTAATTAAGAAGCAAAACAGTATCTATCTATTATCTATCTATTTATCTATCATGCTATGCTACAGTACTAGATCATGTGAGACAATTAGAGGCTATGAATATAGTTTATATTCATGTATATTTTATGAATATAAAATAAGGTATTACCTCTGTAGTGCAAACAGTTCATATAAAAATTATAGAAACACAATGAAAAATAAAAGTAAATGTGGTTCAGAATTACAGGGGAAGATTTTATAGGACAGAAATGGAGCTTGAGGATAAGTTATGAGCAGACAATGAAAGATGAAAAACTAGGTGTTCAGAAAAAAAAGACACAAAAATCACAAAAAAAGGGAAGGAGTTCAGTGAATCTGTCTTATTCAGGAGCTTTCATGGGAGGACATAGGAGACTAAAGAAGTAGGTCTTCAGGAATCCACAGGCACAGAATGAAAATATTTTTTAGACGAGATATTTCTTACTACCAAAATTATAAGGAAACATCCTTAGTGGTTGCAAATATAGAAAACATAAGGCAGCTCTAGCAGAATTTTTAAAAAGTCCATTATTTTTGTATTTTTATGTGTAAAGAAAAAAATATATATACACGTATGTCAATCTACCTGCAAGTTTTACTGAAGTAAATAAAATATCACATTAAAGAACAGCAGATGGCGCCAAAATGTTTATTTTTCCACCACTGCCCTGAGTCACATAAATCATTAACTGAAACCAAAAGGAAAAACTCATCATATTAGAATTGAAGAGTATTAAAAAAAATTACAAATTATCCAGGTTGTCACGTGGTATAGCCATAGACTGATGTCAATAACAATGACCTAGAGCATGAATACCTACTTAAAAATACAGGATTCCATCAAATACAAAAACAACTATTGGAGTTACTTTTGGTTTTACTAAAAATTTAACTGTACTTCTTTCAAAAGAGTTACTAGTGTGAATAAAGTATTAATATCTACAAAATTAAAGAAACTGATATCAATATTTACATAATAAACTCTTAATGGCACTAACAAAACTGATCAGCAATATAGATAATTAAAAATACCCTTCACAGAAATGTATTTTTCCCTTCTTGATTCTAAGATGTATAATGAGGACTACCACAATAAAATATACCCACTGATCTCAAGATTATCTAGAGTTTAAAATATGAAAATGTAAAATTTTTAAAAATTGAGGGTTTGGAGAACACTTGTGTCAACATCAATGGCTCCCGTAAAAAAATACACCTGTATGGTTTACTTTTTTTATTGAATTTATTGGAGTGACATTGGTTAATAAAATTATATAGGTTTCTGGTGCACAATTTTATAATACATCATCTGTATATGGTCAAGTTTCCTACTATCAGCATTTATCCCCACTATACCCTCTTCTATCTCCCTCCACCTTCCCTTTCCCTCTGTGTCTATGAGGGTGTTTTCTTGTTTTTGTTTTTGCTTAATCCCTTCATCTTTTTTACCTAATCCTGCAACACCCCTCTCTCCCCTCTGACAACTGTCTGTCTGTTCTCTATTTTGTTAGTTTATTTTATTCATTAGATTCCACATATGAATGAAATCATATAGTACTTGTCTTTCTCTGATTGGCTTACTTCACTTAAGCATAATGCTTTTTAGGTCCATCCATGCTGTCACAAAGGATAAGATTTCCTTCTTTTTTAACAGCCAAGTAGTATTCAATTGTGTAAATGTACCACAGCTTTTTTTTTTTTTTTTTAATCCACTGATCTACTGATGGACACCTGGGCTGCTGCTTCCAAATCATGGCTATTGTAAATAGTGTTGCAATGAACATAGGGGTGCATATATCCTTTCAAACTAGTCTGGATTAGGTCAAGATTAAACTAATTTGCACTGATTGAAGTCCAAGTGGTGGTAAGAAAACTTGGCAATATTTAGAAGTGATAGGTGCTAGATGATTTACACACACAAAAAATAGTACATTTTCATAAATTCATCAACAAATGAGACCTCAAAAAAGACTGTGGTTCGATCACTTGTGTACAACTAAAGCTTTACTGTGGTCTTTCTTATCTGTAGCCCTCAAAGTGTTTTCATAGCAATTTTTTTCAGGATAGCTGAGGGTTTTATACCCATTTTAAGCACCAAAACAGAATTTTAATTTTAATCATTATAGTTGAAAATATTTCTGAAGTAAATTTAGCCTTTAAAAGAATATCCTTAAAATAATGTAACCTTTTCTTGATTATAAGATAGTCATTAGGATCATGAAATTAATCTACTGTTTTGTAATATGATGAGACCCTGAGGATTAATTTGCCAGTATAAAGCTATTTTCTGGAGTATGTTGTCCGAAACTGTTGGGTTTCTTGTGTTACTGTTGCAGTTTATGGATTTTTCCTCCTCCCCTTTTTTGCTGTCATGTTCTTAGCTGTCACTTCTAGCTGTCCAGGAGCCTGACCATAGACTCCTCTTTTCTCTGATAAACCAAAGAAATTGTATGCCATGTATCTGTTTTAAAAATAAGGGTAAAATGGCACCAAAAAGGGGGCTTAGGAGACTTTTCCAAAAATAAAGTACATGGGTTTTAGAACTATGTAATTCGGCCCAGAAGTCTTTATTGCTTCTGCTTCTTAGCATTAAGATAAATTACATTACTGGACAGCTTTATTCCAAATAGTTTAAAATACTTTAACATTGTGCTCCGAGTGGTTAAAACTCATCTGCCTGACAGCACACAACTAAAGGATCTCTAACAGCAGCTATGACATTAGAAATTGGCTATATTTTACATGATTGGTTAATACATTTCAATGACAATTACAAACACAAGTTTTCAATCTTATCCTTAACATTTATTTTACCTTAACCAAGGTTAAGCAAAACTGCAGCCTCGTAAGCAAAAATCAAAAAGTTCAAACAAACTGTCCTTTGTTCCACTGGATAATGGGAGAAAAAAGGTTTTTCCTCTTCTCTATTATTTTTTGAGTTGGGAAGTATAGCAGCGTTCAAACCTAGTTGTGCACTGCATCACCTGTGGACTTTGTAAAAACACACATATAGCCACACTTTACTTTCTATGGAGTGGACATTGTGATTGACTTCATAATATCTACCTACCACAAATGAATAGTCTAGCTATTTACGGTAATTCCACTCAAGGATGAGCAGGCCTAAACCAATTTGGCCCAAGGAGATACAAGAAGTAGCTTGCTTTTTTGGCTTCTGGGTTAGAGAGGGAGGTCATTCTCTCTTTTCTCCTAGTAGATACAAACAAGGATAAATGCTGCATTATTTATGGTAGGCAGTCATCCTAGGCCCTTGAGGGGAATTAACTTGAGACAAAACTTGTCATGTGAGATAAGTTTTCTTATTGTTAAGACAGTTTGAGTCAGATTTAAGCTACTCAACACCCAAAAGCATCTTGAATTTTGAAAAAGATCCACTGTTAACAACATACAACCAGGGTTGAAAGCCATTGGACTGGAGAAATAATAATCTAAAATTCAAAAGGAATTTAAACACCTAAAGGAACTTGAAAAAGAACAAAAAAGCCCAAAGTGAGAAGAAAGAAGGAAATAATAAAGATCAGAGCAGAAATAAACAAAATAGTCTAAAAAATACAAAAGATCGATGAATCCAAGAGCTGACTCTTTGAAAAGATAAACAAGATTGACAAAACTTTAACTGATTCATCAAGAAAAACACAAAGAGGACCCAAATAAATAAAATCAGAAATAAAAACTGACACCAAACAAATACAAAGGATTATAAGAAAATATTAGGAACTGTATGCCAACAATTTGGACAGCCTAATACAAAATGGATAAATTCCTAGAAACATACAATCTTCACAAATTAAATCAGGAAGAATCAGAGAATCTGAATAAACAGATTATACCTAATAAAACTGAAACAGTAATGATAATTAAAAAAAAACCTCCCAACAAACAAAATCCCTCGACCAGATGGTTCACAAGTGAAATTTTACTAAACATTCCAAGAAGGACTAACTCCTCCCCTTCTCAAACTATTCCAAAAAATTCAAGAGGAGGGAAGACTCCCAAACTCATTTTACGAGGCCAGCATTATCCTAATTACAAAACTAGATAAAGACACTATAAAAAAGAAAATCATAGGCTAGTATCACTGATGGACATAGATGCTAAAATCCTGAATGAAATTTTAGCAAACTGAACACAGCGGTACATAAAAAAAAATCATACATCATGATCAAGTGGGATTTATTCTGGAAATGCAAGGTTGGTACATTTGCAAATCAATAAATGTGATACATCACATAAACAAAAGGAAGGATAAAAATCACATGACCATATCAATGATGTAGAGAAAGAATGATAAAACCAAGCACCCATTTATGATCAAAACTCTCAGGAAAGTGGGAAGAGGGAACATACCTAAACTTATTAAGAACATATATGACAAACCACTGCCAGCATCATACTCAATAGGGAAAAACTATGAACATTCCCCTTAAGACTGGGATGTCCGTTTTCACCTCTCTTATTGAACATAGTACTGGAAGTCCTACCCACAGCAATCAGACAAGAAGAAATAAAAGGCATCCAACTTGGAAAGAAAGAAGTAAAACTGTTATCTGCATATGACATGATACTGTACATAGAGAACCCTAGAGATTCCATCAAGAAACTACTAGGACTGAAAAATGAATTTAGTAAAGTAGCCAGATGCAAAATTAATACACAGAAATCAGTTGCATTTTTATATGTCAATAATGAACTATCAGAGAGAGAAATTAAGAAAACAATCCCATTCACAATTGCTTCAAAAAGAACAAAATACCTAGGCATAAATTTAACCAAGGATGTAAAAGATCTGTACTTGGAAAATTGTAAGACACTGAAGAAAGAAATTTAAAAAAGATACAAATTAGTGGAAACAGATACCGTGTTTATGAATAGGAAGAGTTAACAGCATTAAAATGACCATAATACCCAAAGCAATCTACAGATTCAATGCAATTTCTATCAAGATACCAATGATGTATTTTATAGAACTACAACAAATATTTCAAAAATTTATATGGAACCACAAAAAGACCATGCACAGCAACAGTGATCTTGAGAAAGAGGAACAAAGTTGGAGGAATCATGGTACCTAATATCAAAGTATATTACAAGGCCATAGTAATCAAAACAGCCTGGTACTGTCATAAAAACAGACACAAATCAATGGAACAGAACAGAGAAGTTCAGAAACAAACCCACATCTTTATAGTTAATTAATATTCGACAGAGGAAGCAAACACATACAATGGACTATAAGGATAGTTTATGAAATAAATGGTGTTGCGAAAACTGGGTAGATGCATGCAGAAAAATGAAACTGGACCACCTTCTTACACTACAAACAAGAATAAATTCAAAATGGATTAAAAACTTAAATGTAACTTTTCTCACTTATTTTGCCAACAATATTTTAAAGTAAAATATTAACCTAACACTTTCAGTTTGTGGTACATAAGAGTTCAACAAACACCTATAAAGAAACAATTCAAAACAAAAATTGATTACATCAATTGATTATAAAACAAAAATTGATTAGAAATTGTTATATAACCCAAATCTATTGGCCTCTTCTGCTGACAGACTCTAGACTTCTAGTTGAGCAGATGACCATCTATAATACAGCCCACACATTTCTCAGCCTCCCTAACAGCTGAGCTGGCCATATGACCAGGTTTTGGCCAATGGGATATAAGAAGTGTCCTGGTATGACTTCTGGGACAGGTTCTAAAGGGAAGAAGAGAGCCCTTCTTCACCCTGTTTGCTAAGTACAATGTTGGAACAGGAACAAATATTTTGAACCATAAAAGTCATGTGCTGAAGGATAGTGTAGTAATTGAAAAGGAACCTAGGACCATAATGTCATACATAGTAGAACCTTCAAACTAATGTTATAAGCTTACCTCTAGACTTTCATCCCAACAGAGAAAAATAAATTTCTACATTTTTAAACAATTGCTGCTTTAGGTTTCCTGTCACTCTCACTAATCTAATTTTAAATAATAATCACACAAAGCAAAAACATTCTATGCATTTGTGTAAGAATCTTAAATACATTTTAGACATTAGTGGAAACAACATGAGCTATTAGAGTCAACAGAACTTGTTCAAATCTAAGTTCTGCTACTTAGCTATATGACTTTGGGCAGATTACTTTGTCTCACTCTCCACAGCTGTAAAATGGCAGAAAAATATCTGCTTCTTAGAATTATTATTGGGATTAAATATAATAAAGGGGGAAAATGAGAAAACAAAAGGAAAGCAAATGTCAGCAACGAGAGGTAAGAAAAGTATTAGCTGGGAAAAGGAAATCAAAATAAAGTTTAGGAACTTCCAGTCAAGATGGCGGCATGGGCAGACATGGTTTGCTGCGTCATACAACCTCATCAAATTTACAACTAAAACATAGAACAACCATTACTCAGAACTGCCAAATATTGAGCTGAATGGAAAAGTCTGACAACTATGGATTTAAAGAAACTATCTCCATCCAGACTGGTAAAAGGGAAGCAGATGCAGAACAGGCTGGTTCCTCACTAGCAAGTGGTGGATAAAAATTAGGGAGGAATATCTTGGGAGTAAGGACTCCCAGTCCCACACCAGGCCTCCCAGTCCAGCATTCCAGCACCAGGAAGATAAGCCCCCACAACTTCTGGCTGCAAAAACCAGTGGGGATTGAGTTGGTGGAAGAAACGTCTGGAGTCCCAAGCAGTTCCTCAAAGAACCCACACATGGACTTACCTACTCAGACTTACTCCCTTGAGCTCCAGCACCAGGGTAGCAGCTTGAGAGGCACTACGTGTCTGCCATCAAGGCAAGCAGAGGTCACTGTCCCTTTTTTAAACCTTCCCCCCACAGACCCAACAAGCCAGTGCCATATCTGAGATTCCATCAACCTGGTTAACACTGTTTGACTTGATCTGGAGATCCCCAGAAACTCAGCCCCACCTAACTTACAGACCCACCCAAGCTGCTTTTCCGTATTAATGGGTAGTCTTGGCTCATACCGCACAACTTCCTAAATAAATTTTCTCAAACAAGCAACAGCTGGCCTCAGTGAGCCCCAGGCCAGGCACTAGCAGCAGCCAGCCTAGATTCACAGCTAGGCTTCACCTGGGAATCTCCAAGACCAGCACAAGTAGCAGCCATCTAATATTGCTTTACAGCTCAGGCATGGTAGCAAAAGAGGTGAGGGCTGACCTTGGTCTGCACCACCAGGGAAAACCCAGGGCCAGCACACCCGGTGGACAGCTACAGACCACATCAGAGCACCACCATCCTGCACCTGCTCAACTGATCCTCCATGAATGGCAGAGGTTGGGGGTCAGTGGTCACAGCCAATCCTTGTAGCTGACCGTCTAGGATAAATCCCTCCCACTGATCTGCCAAGAGCAACCAAGGCTCAACTACAAGAGGACGGTGTACTCAGTTCACAAAAAGGATACATCTCAAGTACCCAATTTGGATAGCAGGGAAGGTTGTGCACTGGACCCTATAGGACACCTATTACATTAGGCCACACTACCAAGACATGGAGTCAAAGCATTTCTACCTAATGCACAGAAACAAACACAAGGAGGCTGCCAAAGTGAGGAGACAAACACAGTGCTAACGAAAGAACAGATCAAAACTCCAGAAAAAGAGCTATACAACATGGAGATAAGCAATCTATGAGATGCAGAGATCAAAACACTGGTTGTAAGTATACTCAAGGAAGTCAGTGAGGATCTCAACAGCATAAAAAAGATCCAATCAGAAATGAAGGTTACACTAATTGAAATAATGAACAATTTACAGGGAAATGACAGTACAGTGGATGAAGCTGAAGATCAAATCAATGATTTGGAACATGAGGAAGCAAAATACAACCAATCAGAACAAGAAGAAAAAAGAATCCAAAGAAAAATGAAGATAGTATAAGCAGCCTCTGGGATAACTTCAGGAGGTCCAACATTCCCATCATAGGGGTACCAGTAGGAGAAGAGAAAAAGCAAGAAATTGGAAATCTGTTTGAAAATTAATGAAAGAAAACTTCCCTAATTTGGTTAAGGAAATAGACATCAAGTCCAGGAAGCACAGAGAGTTCCAAACAAGATGGATGCAAAGAGGCCTACTTCCAAGACACATCATAATTAAAATGCCAAAGGTTAAAGATAAAGAATCTTAAAAGCAGCAAGAGAAAAGAAGGTACCCACTGGGGAGTTCCCATAAGACTGTTAGCTTATTTCTCAAAAGAAACCTTATAGACTAGAAGGGATTGGCAAGAAATATTCAAAGTCATAAAAAGCAGGGACCTATGGTCGCTTTACCCAGTAAAGATATCATTTAGAATCGTAGGGCAGATAAAGAACTTTCCAGTCAAAAAAAAATTAAAGGAGTCCATCATCACTGAATCATTATTACATGAAATGTTAAAGGAACTTATTTAAGAAAACGATCAAAACTATGAACAATAAAATGGCAAAAAATACGTATCTATAAAAAATTGAATCTATAAAACACAAACTATGTAAACACGAAGAACAGAGACAGAATCATGGATACAGAGAGTGTCTTGATGGTTGTTAGATGGGAGGGGGATGTGGGAGAATGAGTGAAGAGGGAGAGGATTAAAAAGTACAAATAGGTAGTTACAGAATAGACACATGGATATAAAGTACAGTATAGTGAACAGGGTAGCCAGAGAACTCATACACATGACCCATGGCCATGAACAATGGTGGGGGTACTACCTGGGAGAATAGGGGTGCTGGGTGGAGAGGGAAAAATCAGGACAGCTGTAATAACATAATCAATAAAATATAATAAAAATGATATTTTAAAACCTAAAAATAATGTACATAGTGGGTTGGCCAAAAAGTTCATTTAGTTTTTTCCATATGATGGCTCTAGTACTGCTTAATTGTCTTCATTCAAACTTCATTTGAAACAATTTTGTTGGATTGTATTGTGACAGCTGTCATAACAGCATGCATTTTATAAAAAAAAAGTATTAAAATTGATGAATTTTTGTGCAGCCATTTTAGTCATGATGGAAGAAACTACACAACATTTTCAATGTATTATGATTTATTATTTCAAGAAAGGTCAAAATGCAAAAAAGGATTTGTGCAGTATATGGAGAAGGTACTGTAACTGATCGAAAGTGTTAAAAGTGTTTTTGCCAAGTTTCTTGGTACTACT
Source organism: Phyllostomus hastatus (assembly GCF_019186645.2). Taxonomy (NCBI): domain Eukaryota; kingdom Metazoa; phylum Chordata; class Mammalia; order Chiroptera; family Phyllostomidae; genus Phyllostomus; species Phyllostomus hastatus. The sequence continues at coordinate 104,315,151 of NW_025334041.1, read as the reverse complement.
GACATTTTGGCCAAATAAGTTTTTGCTGTGGGACTGTCATGCACTGGATGATGTTTAATAGCACCCTTGGCCTCTATCCACTAGAAGTCTATAGCAGGAGATAGCTGACATACTCAAAATACCTAAATCAATCAAGTTATTGGTGAAAATGAAAAATGTGTCTTTATTTTATGGAAAAAAACTAAATGAACTCTCTGGCCAACCCAATAGGAGGTCATTCAAACACATTATTTCATCTTTTATAACATAACACCTGTAAAATAAGAGTACTATATTATATGACATCTAAGGGTTCTTCTGCATCTAAGATTATCTCACACGACTATGTTATATCAGAAATATCTATTATCTATCTAGCAAGTTTGCCCAAAAACTTTCAGTTCTAAGCCACTCACAAAGACACACACACACACACACACACACACACACACACCCTCCAGTAACAAGCAGAACTTGCCATGATAAGCCTTGATTATCTTGACTCTTTTAATGTACATAATACTGTGCTGACTCTACAAAGTTTTGATCATCTGGTATATCTTGTGTGTATTCTCAGAGTAGCAATTTATAAGGATTAAGGCTTTCAATGACACAACTTATAAATGAGAGTTACCCTAAAGATTAAAAACAATCTTCTACTTGCTTGCAGGTTACACATTTTGTTTAACATAGCTGCCTTTAATTAATTGTTTTTTAATTAGCTAATTACTAATTTAATTAGTTAGTTTATTGGCACATTGTAGTATCAGACAGGCTAGGTTAAATTGCAGCAATGAACAATTAAAAAATATCTAGCTTTATCCCGGCCAGGCAGCTCAGTTGGTTGGTGTGTCATCCCATGTGCCTAAAAGACTGCAGATTTGATTCCTGGTCAGGGCACATACCTAGATTGCTGGTTCAATCCTGGGTCAGGGCGTGTATGAGAAGCAGCTGTTTGATGTTTCTTTCTCTCTCCACCACCCCCCTCTCTAAAATCAATAAACATATCCTTGGGTGAAGATTAAAAAAAGTTAAAACAATCTCCAGCTTCAAACAACAAAGATTTACTTCTTGCTCACTCTGCCTGTCTATCACTGGTTGGTGAAGAGCTCTGCTCTGTAAAATTATTCTCTGGAATTCAGACTTATGGAGTAACTACTCTCTGAAATACTGTTAGTGACAGCAGAAGAAAAGAGGGCTCTGGAAGGTCTCATACTGGCAATTAAATGATTGGCCTGGAAGTGACATATTCATTTCCAACTATTTAGGAAGAACTGTATACACAGCCCAGTGACAGAGTGGTCAGGATGTACCAAATGGAGAAGAGCCAAAAATATTTATTAAGTATAAATGAGTACACCAAGTGGCCATCCTAATGACACAGAAAGATGTTAAATAAATGTTTTGTAGTGATTAAGATTTAAGAAATCATTAATTCTAATAGTCATGTCATCACTTAAAATTAGGAACTTAAAAACTTCACTGAATTCATCAACATTCTTCTTACAGAAGTACTAAACTCTAGGGGAAGGCACATTAAATGCTTTGAGTATGTCAGTAGAATTGATAATACATATCTGTATCTATGTGGACAGATACAGAGACATACATAAACATATTCTCCTGAAGACACTATAGATCAGGGAAAGAGAGGTGGCAATGCTAGCCCAAATTCAGGGATTTTTAAAAAAACCATTTTGTTGATCCTAGTTAGTTAGTGTTAGCTTCCCATGCCACAAGGAATGAGAACAATTTTTAAAAAGCCTTTGCATATGGGGAAATAAATTAGCAAGGGTCACATAGTTAATTGCCTACAAAGGTCACAGGTAAAGAAAGTGAGAGAAGTGAAACAGTAAGAAATGGTGGGGGATGCAGAGAACTACAGAGTTTATGGCTCATGCAACCCTTACACAATGCTAAACCGTGGCCAACTTTTGGAATTCAAGCCAGTGCTATCAGGTGATATAAAATGTTAAAGGAATCCAGGAATCAAGATGATGTGAAATTTCACATTTAAAATGTTGGGAACCAACTGAATTTACTTTTTACAAAGACTGTGCAGAATAAAACATTCTACTGACCAGATCCATCTGTTAGTTGTAAATCTGAAACCTCAGGCTAGGCAAAGTTAAAGACCTTTTATGCACACATCTTCTGGAAAGCTGCCTGATTCTTGACTGTTGTCTTAGAGGCATCTTAGAAAAATAACTCATTATTTTAAGGAGGGTGGGAATATTGAGGTAAAAATTAGGAGTCTGACAGAACAGACCTAAAGTACTTTATACAATTCTGCTTTTAAAATTATTTAAAATACATTAATATAAACGTTAGTATAAGAAAAAATTTTAGCAGAAACTCCTAAAGTACTATTTTAATGAAGTTAAAGTGTCAGAGTTTAGTTTTTTTGTAGGGATTAAACAAAAGTAATTTATATCCAAACAGATCTCCCAAAATCCAATTAAAGAGTTCAGATTTTTCTTAACTTGTCCTTCAAATACAGTGCTATACTATGGAACCCTGATAGACATGACTAAGGGTTTTTTATTGAAGTACACACATTTTGTTGTTGTTCAAGTTATAGATATTCTACAGTTCACCTTAATAATGACTGATAGGATGGATTTGCAAGATTGCTTACCTGGGATAAATCTTAAGAAATTTACATGACTTTTGCTTCATTTAGCACGGTTCAAATTAAACTTAACTCTTAGACATTTGCTTATCACTTTAGAACCATACTTCTGTGCCACAAAATTTAATGAATAAGCTAGGGAAATAGCTTGCTTTTTCCTTTAATCCTTCTATGAGAGATAAAAGTAAAATTGCTCTATGTAAACAAATAAATTATACATGGCAGTTTTTTAATTTCATGCTTTACTAAGAAACACAACTTCCATACATTTATATTTATTGTATACATTTATCTAAATTACACAATTGATTATATTAGATTAAAAACATGTATTTATATTCCATATATTTGTATTGTCACCCCCAGACACAAATTTCAACTTTTTAAACTTCAACTGATAAAGACTAACTTATTACAAGATCTTGCTATCTAGTAGGTCCATTTTAGCAGTTTTCATATTTTCTGTACAAAAGTATTTAATTATTGAATTATTTTATAGCAGAGTTCTTCTAATTGTTCTTAGGGAAATGTAAATGCCAAAGAGATCGAAGTAGAACAGGGATGAAAAAAAAGGGGAGACTGTTTTATATTTAATGTATGAATAATTATTATTAGTAATTATTACTCTGTCCTCTTTCTCTGATTTGTTTTTTCAAAGCATTTATCATTTATCATACACTAGACTGTAAACTTCATGAAAATGGGATTCTGATTTATACACTGCTATACCACAGATGCCTAGTTCCTGGGAGATGGTAGATGCTCCATATATGCTCAATGAATGTGTTAAAATATTTTTTTCTCTTGAATTTGTTTAAAGTGACAGGTTACATTAAGTGGTTTTCTGGTATTAAACCAACTTTGTATTTCTGGAATTAATACCATTTCATTACTATAAGCTGGGTTTAACCAGCTAATGTTTTAAGATTTTGGCATCCCTGTTCGTAAGATATTTTCCTATACTGTTATTGGTTGATTTGGGTGTCAAATATTTTTGTATTATTTCACTAACATATATAATATAAATGCTCTAGAAATACTTGTTGAATGATTAGTCTTTTAAAATACACAATTCTTTTTCCTATTTTTTGTAACTATAAAATTTTGGGGTTTGGTGTATTTTTGGTGGGGGAGTTGGTACAGGGGAATTTGGTTTTGTTTTCTACTTAGCATTTACTGGTAATTAACTGATTAGCATTATTTATTTCTAAAGTTAATTTTGGCAATTTACATCTTTCTAAAAATAATGGTTCATGTTATCTGGGATTCAAATTTATTACATGATGTATTCATTGAACTATCTATCATAGGATTCTTAAAATTCTTACCCTATCTTTGGTTATACTTCTTTTTGCTTAATATTGCTTATTTATATCTTTTTTCCTTTATTACTCTTGTTAGAAGTTTATCTATTAGTCTATATATTGACTAAATAGTCTAATTATTTATTTCATTAATTTTTACTTTATATTGCTTTTGTCTTTAGCTTCATTCTTGTCTCCTACTTCCAAGAGGTTAAGATTCAATCACTTTACATTCCATCTTTTAAAATCAGTATTTTTAAGGCATCAACTGTCTGTTCACTACAAAACTTGCAACTGGTAAGTTCTGACATGCAGTGTTTGTGTCAAAGGATTCTAAATATGTTGTAATTTCTAAAATGATTTTCTCTGATAAGTTCTCTACATAGTTTTCAAATGTAATTTTAAAACCCATTGTTGATTTCTCATTTAGTTGAAGTTCAAGAATATGCTCTAACTGATACTGATTCCATGAAATCTGATGAAACTTCCACTATGACTTAATACAAATTTAACTTTTGTAACTTAAATTTTGCACACCTGAAAATAATGTATATGCTCTACTTGTATGTGTGTACATATTTTTAAAACCAAGCCTGCCAATTGTATTGCTTAATCTTTTATATACTAATTTTGTGAGGTATGACTATGACTGTGGACTCATCCATTTTTCTATGCTTTTTGGATTAATATTTTTCTTCACATATTATAAGGGTATTATACTTTATTCTACTTCACATATGATTGGCAGTGTGCCTTAGTAATGATTTGTTTTTTCAATTTTTTTAAAAAGATTTTATTTATTTTAGAGAGAGGGGAAGGGAAGAAGAGAGAGAGAGAAACATCAAAGTGTGGTTGCCTCTCATGTGACCCCCAATGGGAACCTGGCCCACAACCCAGGCTTGTGCCCTGACTGGGAATCCAACCGGAGACCCTTTGGTTTGCAGCACACACACAATTCACTGAGCTACACCAGCCAGGGCTGATTTCTAAGGTAGATATAATATTTCAATAGTTTCTCCTCATAAATGTGACATTGCTCAAGTGTCTTTGAGGTTTGTTTTTAAGAAGTTCAATGATATTCTGACTCTAGATCATTGGTATGACCCCTCCCCCCAAACTCCCTGAACCTTTTAGGTTTTTCTCTTTATCCCTGATGTCCTGAAACTTCATCATATCCACAATGTAAGTCTTTTATCATTCACTGTCATGAATGCTTTGTGGGCCACCCCAGTTTGCATGCAAATTCAATTTGACTTAAGTTTTCATAAATTTTCTTGAAATACTTGTTTAAATTACTTCCTCTCCCTTTTATTTTTCTGGAACTCCTTGTACTTGAGAGCTGGACCTTCCAGACTGGCAGTTCTCTACTTTTCTTACCCATATTCCATAATGTTGGTCTTTGGATTCTAGTGTCTGGGAAACTTCAACTTTAACAATTCTATTTGTATAATTAATTCTTGTTATATTTATTTTCCATTTTCATTCTCCATATACAAAGACAACTATTATAAATATCATGAATCTTTTATCACAAAACAAGTATCAGTATTTTTTAAAAGATTTTATTTTATTTGTTTTTAGACATAGGGAAAGGAAGGGAGAAACAGAGAGTGAGAAACACCAATGTGGTTGCCTCTCATGTGCCCTCAACTGAGTACTTGGCTTGCAACCCAGGCATGTGCCCTGACTGGGAATCAAACCAGTGACCCATTGGTCGCAGGCTGGCACTCAATCCACTGAGCCACACCAGCAAGGGCTTTAAAAGATTTTATTTACTTTTTAGAGAGAGGGGAAGGGAGGGAGAAGGAGAGAGAATGAAGTATCAGTGTGCAAGAGAAACATCAATCAATTGCCTCTCACATGTCCCCACCTGGGGAACCTGGCCTGCAACCCAGGCATGTGTTCTGACTGGGAATCGAATCTACAACCTTTTGGTTCACAGGTCCGCCAGCACTCAATCCACTGAATCACACCAGCCAGGGTGCATTGGTTCTTACACATGGTTTGATGAAGGATTCTGATCACCTTTCCCTTTCACAAGATATCACACTGGTCCATAATACTGATTGGGCTTAGTGAGCTAGTAATAGCAACTACTCTACACTTATTGGTAAAATATGTATGTGCCAGGAAGTAGGAAATAAATCTGACAAAAATTCAGGTGTGTTTAACTTCAGTGAAACTTCTACAGATCAGTGGTGCTGGAATGTTGATCACTTTCTAGGGTGAATGATAAGTTTTTGCATCTGGCCTCTCCTACAATTAATTACACACACACACACACACACACACACACACACTGCCTAGTTGGCCTCTTTGGATTTTGGAGGCAATATTTTTCATTTGGGTGTGTTACTCTGGTTCATTTATTAAATATTCCAAAAAGCTGCTAGTGAGATCTTGAACAAGTGAAGGCTCTGCAATAGCTCCAATCTACTGTGTAAGCTGCTCTGACATGGGTTATATGATCCAGTAGATCCAATGGTGCTTGAAGTAGCAGAGAGGGATGCGGTTTGGAACCTCTCGCAGGCTCCCATAGGAGAACTACAGCACATGCCTGTTGGCATCTGGAGTGAAACCCTCACTTCCTTTGCAGATAACTACTTTCCTTTTAAGAACCACCTCTTGACCTGCTACTGGGCCTTAGTAGAGACTGAACACTTAACTATGGGTCTTCAAGTTACCATGCAACCTGAGCGGATCATAAATTGGGTGTTATCTGATACACCAAGCCATAAAGTTGGGTGTATACAGCAGCATTCCATCATCAAATAGAAGTGGTATATATGAGACAGGTCCCAAGCAGGTCCTGAAGACACAAGTAAGTTACATGAAGATGTGGCCCAAATGTCCATGGTCCTTATCCCTGCCACACTACCTTTTTTCTCCCAGCCTGCGCCTACAGCCTCATGGGTGGTTCCCTACAATCCACTGACAGAGAAAAAGAAAACTGAGGCATGGGTTACAGATGGTTCTGCATGATATGCAATCACAACCTGAGAGTGGACAGCTGTGGCACTACAGACTCTTTCTGGGACATCCGTGAAGGACAGTAGTAAAAAAAAAAATCTTCCCTGTGGGCTGAAATTCAAGTAGTGCACCAGGTTGTTTATTCTGCTTGAAAGGAGAAATTGCCAGACATGCGATTATATACCAATTCATCAGCTACGGTCAATAGTTTGACTAGATCAGCGATTTTCAATTGGTGTGCTGCAGTAGGCATACCGACATGCTGCAAGAATTTTTAAAACACACAACACCTGACTATTTAGTCAGGGGCATTGACCTCTTTTCCCTTATACTGTCAAATAAAAAAATGACAGCAGCCAACACAATAGGTGTGAATGAATCAAAATTATACTTATTTTGTTGTCAGATTGGCAAAAAATAATATTTTTTGGTGTGCTGCACAAATTTATTAATTGGTTCATATGTACCATGAGATGAAAAGGGTTGAAAATTGTTGGGTTAGATTGTCAGGGACTTGGAAGGAACATGATTGGAAAATTGTTGACAGGGAAGACTAAGAAAAAGGTATGCACCTCTCTGAATGTGTGAAAGAAGATATGTGTCCAATCTTGATGCCCACCAAAGAGTGACTTCATCAGAGGACAATGTGAGTTATCAAGTGGATAGGATGACTATTCTGGGGGTATCAGCCAGCCTCTTTTTCTAGCCACCTCTGTCATAGCCCAATGGGCTCATAAACAAAGTGGTCATGGTGTAAGGATGGAGGTTATACATGGTGGGTTCAGCAACATGGACTTACAATCACCAAGACCAGCTTGGCTACAGCCATTGTTAATTGCCCAATCTGCTAGTAGCAGAGATCAACACCAAATCCCCTATGAGGCACCATTTCCCAGGGTGATCAGCCTCGTAGCAGGCTCACTACACTGGACCCACTCTCATCATGGAAGGTGCAGCATTTGTTCTTACTGGCATACACTTACTCTGGGTACGGATTTGTCTTCCTTGCATGCAATGTTTCTGCCAAAACTGCCATCGGTGGACTTACAGGATGCCTTATCCACCCTCATGGTATTCATAGAGCATTATTTTTGATCAAGGGAATTCACTGAAGTGCAGCAATGGACCCATGCTCATGTGATTTACTGGTTGTACCATATGCCCTACTGTCCTGAAGCAGTTCTCTTGACAGAAAAGTGGGATGGCCTTTTAAGACTCAAGTTACAGCACCAGCTGGATGGCAATATCTTACAGGGCTGGGACAAGGTTCTCCAGGTGGCTGTATATGCTCTGAATAAGCATCCAGTATATGGTGCTGTTTCTCCAATAGCAGGATTCACAAATTCAGGAATTAAGGAGTGTAAATTCAAGTGGCAGCCCTCACTATTACCCCTAGTGATGCACTAGCAAAATTTTTGTTTCATGTCCCTAAGGCCCTATGCTCTATGGCCAAGAGGTCTTAGTTCCAAAAGTAGGAATGCATCTATCAGGAGATAATAAGAATGATTCCACTAAATTAAAAGTTAAAACTGTCATCTGGACATTTTTGGACTCTTCATGCCTCTGAATCAACAGGTAAAGAAGGGAGTTACTGTACTGCTGATATTACAGAACCAAGGGGAAGTTGGACTGTTACTCAACAATGAAGGTAAAGAGTATATCCAAAATACAGGGGGGACCCCCAAGGGCATCTCTAAGTATTACCATGACCTTGTATTAAAATTATTGAAAAACTACAACAATCTAATTCAGGGAGGACTACTTAATGGCCCAGACCCTTCAGGATAAAAGTTTGGGTCACTACACTAAGTAAAGAACCATGATCAGTTAGCTGAGTTGCTTCCTGAAGGCAAAGGTACTATAGAATGGGTAGTGGATTAAGGTAGTTCTAAATATCAGATATGCCATGACTGGTTACAAAAGCCAAAAACTGAAATTGACATGAATTACTTTTTTACTTTGTTATGAATATGTCTCTGTTGCATGTTTTCCTTCCCTCTCTTATCCTCTTATCATTTAACATAAGATGTACTGACTTTATATCATAGTATGTAAACTATACATAAAAATAACATCACAATATTTAAATTATTGGGTTATCCAGAAGAGTAAACATCATCTAAAGACTTTGTATCCTTCTCTGGGAAAAGGGTTTGTGTGTTTTGATAGTGGCATCATGGTAGGTGGAAGTATGACCTTGTTATTGTCTTGATTTGGATACTAAAAATGATTTAAGGAAATATTTATGGTATCAGTTTGACAAGAGGTGAACTTGTAATGGCAGACTGGTGTAATATAGCTGCAAGCCAAGCAATGCCAAGGATTAACAGCCACCAACATAATCTAGGAATAGGAAAGGAAGGATTTTACCCAGAGTCTCAGAGAGCACATGGTCCTGCTCACACATTGATTCTGAACTTCTAGCCTCCAAAACTGTGAGTGAATAAATTTGTTTTAAACCACTCAGTTTAGTGCCTGGTTATGGAAGCCCTAGGAAATGAATACAACACATATTTACAAATTTTACCTATCTACACTCAGACTGGTAGATGGGACACCTAGATTGCTTCCATCTTTCTGCTGCTACAAGTAATATACTGCAATGAACACCCATGCACATATCCCCTGTGAAACTCGTAGAAATACAGCTTGAGATATATATATCTAGAAACAAAAATGTTGGGTCATGAGATATTCATATTCTTAACCTAAATACCACTAAACTGAGCCTCAGAATGACTACAGAGTATATACTCCTATAACACTTAGAATTATTCAGTGTAGTAGTATTACAAAACCCACAAATTCTTTGATACTTCTCCCTTTATAAGTGAAGCCTATTCCTCTTCCCTTAACTTTGGCTGGACTTAGTGACTTGCTTCTAATGAATAGAAAGTGACAATATGCAGTATGGGAGAAGAGGTCATAAAAGGCACAGTGGCTTCCTGTTTGTCCCCTCTTGGATACTTGCGGTGGAGGGAAGCCGGATGCCATGTGTCTTAGCTTAGGCTGCTGTAACAAAATACTATTGCTGAGTGGCTTATCAACAACAGAAATTTATTTTTCATAGTTGTGTAGGCTGAAGTCCAAGATCATAATGCCAGCATGATTGGATTCGGGTCGAGGGCCCTCTCCTAGGTTGCAGATAGCTGGCGTTTTCCTGTATCTTCATGAGGAAAAAAAAAGAGTGAACGAATTCTTTGGCCTCTTCTTAGAACAGCACTAATTCCACTCACGAGGGCTCCACTTTAGTCATCCAATCACTTCTTAAAGGCCCCATTTACAAATACCGTAACATTGGGGATTATAGTTCAACAATATACTTTCAACGTATAAACTTTGGGGAGGAGGAGGGAATCATTCCATTCTGTACATAACTCCATGTCATTAGGAGCAGCCTCATGAATCCGCTCAAGCAGCCCTGTGGATAGGCCCATGCAGTGGAAAACTAAGACCTTCTGCCAATAAACCAGCAAGGGACTCAATGAGTCCTGCAATCTTAAAAGCGGATGTTCCAGTCCCAGTCAAACCTTCAAATGACTGCAGCCCTGGCCGACAACTTGACTGCAGCTTCATGAGAGACCTTGGAGTAGAACTACCCAGTTGAACTACTACCAGATTCCTGATCTTCAGTATCTGTGAGACAATAAATGTTTAAGAATAAAGTAGGAAAACAAAGTGTCAGTGTCAATAATGAAACCATAAGTCTATGGTTTTAGACAGGTTAGTTTTCCCAGAAACTACTCTTGTAACTTCTTTGAAAGACATAAATCTATAAATCAAAGAGGCAAAGAGGGTTAAAGCTTGGGGTTTTCAACTTTTAATATGCAGACTTTCCATTTAATCATCTTAGGTTGAAGGCTCCACCCTCACCTGTATGTATCTGGTATATTTTCTCCTATAAAAAACCTTCAGCTTTTTGTCTTGATGGTAAAGATGCAAAATACCTACTAGCATAAGACACAGGGAGAGAGCTGAAGTCTAATCACACTTTTTAAAGTCTTACTACCAGTGAGACTCTAGGTTTTTTGCCTTGTCCTACACTCAGCTTTCGCAGGCCTTGGGGGTGGTTTGGCATGATTTCGCTTGTTTCTTGGATATGCCAAGTTGGTTACCACTCATTTATTCATTTTTCAGTTGCCAAAAACTGGTTCTTTTCCTTTTCCCTATCTATTGTAGGTTTATGTTTTTTTAAAATTATTTGCTGTAACATTATAGTGTTTCAGAGGAAACAAAGATAAACATGAGTTCAATTCACCTTTTCCATCCCTTTACCTTTAATCTGTGTTCCTTCACTTTGAGTGTACCTCTTGTATGTAGCTGTTGACTTAAAAAAAAAAAAACTATTATAACTGCTAAATACCCATAATTAATTGTAATTAATTTAATATTTATAATTAATTATCTTTCTACTTTTTGGGTTTAAAATCTATTTTTAAAGACTTTACTTATTTTTAGAGAGGGGAAGGGAGGGAGAAAAAGTGGGAGAGAACCATCAACTATTTGCCTCTTGCATGCACCCAAATGGGGAAACTGGCCCAAAACCCAGGCATTTGCCCTGACCAGGGATCAAACTGGTGACCTTTTGGTTCACAGGCTGGCACTCACTCCACTAAGCCACACCACCCAGGGCTACTTTTTTGTTTTATTATTACATTTATTCCGTTTTTTTTCTTTATTTCACACTCTCCCCTTTCCTGTTCTTTTCTCATACTTTAACTCTTAATGTACTATTTATCATCTCAGTCCAATGGACTAGTTCTTTAAAATAAATTTCAGGTCATTTTATAAATTATTTACAGAAGATTGAAGGAATAGTGAAAGATAACCTCATTAGAAATTTTAGTAAGAATTTAAATGTAGCAAACCTCTTTGTTCAAAGTAATTTTTTACAAACATCATTAAGAGAGGGAGGTACACTGTCACAGGGCTGCTTTCAGCAAAAGGGCATGACCTAGGCTTATGATGCAAAATATTCCTGTTGAATGATTAACTGAAGGAGAATACCACAGTTCTTTTTGTCTTTCATCAGAAATATATTGTGTGTTCACCAATTCTTAGATCTGAGAGAATTCATACAGGATTTGATTATCTCAAGACTCATAATCTGAGATTTAATGTACATGATCAATTTTGCTATTATATTTAGAGTATAGAGCGGTAATATCTAATAGAACTTTCTGCAATGATGAAAATGTTATATATGAAAGCCAGTGAAATGAAGCTAACAGTTACACTCCCTCTCTACATAACCAACCCACAGTTAGTGTGACGGAGGGACTAAATTTTAAATTCCATTAATTAATCTTAATTAATTTAAATATAAACAGTCACATGTAGTAAGTGGCTTACTATATTGGACAGCTCAGGTCTACAGTGCTAACTATCTTTGCATTTATTTTCTGATCTGTATGTCTCTCATCTTTTATACCGTTTCAAAGGAGCATGCAACACTTGAGAAATGCAATTTAAAAACTGAAAAATGACTATTTCACTATTGTATCTTTCTTCTAGGAGATTCTATCATTCTTGCTTAATTTTAATCTTTGTTTTTCTTTTAGCATAGTAGTATATAATCACTGGTAATGATAAAATTCCTAAAATTAAATATCGTAATATTTAAAGATACAGGAAACCTAAGATCACTAAGACCCCAATAATGTACCTTTTAGATTTATAAAAAGGGTCTGATGGACTCATGGTAATTACAATAATAATAGTAAGTACAATTTTCTGTTCTTTGAAGATCTCTAAGAAAGGATAAGTAAAAACACCAACCCTTATAAGAACTGTTGAAAAAGAAAAACAAAAAACTAAAATTAGTCCAACTGATCCCGACGGTACACCGGTGGTTAAGCTTTCTACACTTTTAAATTTCAGCTCTGTTGGCCTGGAAGCCATTGATTTTATTTCCATTCTTTCCATAGTCACCCTTAGGTTAAAAAAGAAACAGATGCAGCACCAGCAAACATGCACTGAGTGCTTACATGCACTAAGTACTATTCTAATAGCTTCGTATGCATTTCACTTAATCCTCACAACACTATGAGGAGGTATTTCATTCTCATTTATAGATAAGAAAATTTAGGTACAAGAAGGTGAAATAACTGTAATGTTACACAGCTAGTAAGGGCTAAACTAAGATTCCATCCAGGTAGTCTGGCTGCAGAGCCAAGAAAATAGTATTTATATTTTTGTAAGGTGCCCTAAAGTAAGTCAGTATCTCTGTATTCACTTTTTGTGAACTAGATAATATTAGAATTTTTGACTCAATGTAATCATTCCCTTTTGTTCCAACTTTATTATTCTCTAATATTTTTGTTCTACCATTACAAATATTCTACCCATTTACAATCAATAGTAAGCCCTATTTAGTAACATTTTTAAAACCAATTATTTGCTCATGATGTATTCTTTTATCCATTTCTTTCTCTAGTTTACTATTTTCCTGCTCAAGTACACCCTTTGATTCTTATACTAAGTTTTTATAAGTGAAGAACTCTCAGTTTTTGTGTGTATCCTCACTTTAGGCCTATTTTTGCTAATAGTTTAAAAGAGTACAGAATTCAGGGAAAAGTTACGTTCTTTCTACATTTTGAGGATAGAACATCCTATTATTTTCTGGAAATTACTGTTCCAGTAAATATACTGTTATTATAACTGATGTTCTGGTGTAAGCATTTTGCCTTACCATTTTAATGAACTCTATTTTTTATATTCAGCAATTTCATTATTGAGCATTTAGAAGATTTTTTTGGGGGGGTATTTATCCTGTTAAGCTATTGTTCAGTAATGTACAATTTCAATATGGAAACATAAGTTTTACTTCAATTCTGAAAAGCTTAATCACTGTACCATTAAATATTGTTTCTATGCTACTCTAATCTGTCCTAAAATTTCTTTTGGAAATAATGTTTGAATCTTTCAGGTTATGTTCAATATTTATTTTCATATCTTTCATTTCTCTCTCGCTACATTCTAGATGAATTCAATATTATATTCCAAATAACTGAAATTCTTTTACTGACTGTGTTCCTTCAAGTATATCCCATCTACTGAATTCAGTTAAATGATTTGTGTTCTCTTCTGATATCCACTTGTTAATTAACATTTACTTTTGTTTTTTTTACTATTATTGTTTATTTTGTCTCCTTGAGAATCTTAAATGTACTCAGTCACTTTAAGACTGTTTTTCATAGACTAAGAATTCACTTAAATGAGAATATCAATTATACCCCCTTACTCCCACACAAAAGGAACCATACTACAAACAGTACTATGATTCCCTTTTTTCCCCACTAAGCAGAGATACTTCTGTTAGTACACAGAGCATTTAATTTTTTTTTAATGGTATTGACCAGGTTTTTTCTCCCCAAGGGTTAGATTTTCTTGGTGTTCTTGAATTTTGTTTGCTGTTCCACTGTAAGTCAATGTTTGGGGGGGGGGGGGCACTGCTGGGTACGTTTATGTGCTTACCTTACTCTAACAGTTTTCATTTGCTATCATCTCACCACCACCCCAGAAAGAGGCTTCTAATTGCTACAGATGGCTCTTCCTCGAGATCCAGTCAATAAGTCATGGGTAGGTCGACCCAGATCTTATGCAGGAGGTTTTCATTGTTTCCTTCCAACACTGTGAACATGCAATTTATATATATTTAGTTCCTAGCTAACATACTGTTTTTGTTCAAGTTCAAAGATGTTTTATTTTTGTTTTGTCTTTAAGAATAAACACATTTTAATTTTGGAAAATAGTATCCAATCACATTCCACAGGTATGTATCTCAGTTGCATTCTCAACAGCAATGTATGAGACAGCTTTTACCCACAAGACTATTATCCAACTTTTATGTGTTTGCCTAATAGGTAAACTATATCATTTTGGTTTGATCTGAATTTCTCTTACTATGAATGAGGTCAGCAACTTCTCATATGCTTATAAGCCATTTGCATTTATTTTTCTGTAAATTATCTATTTATATCTTTGCTCACTTTTTTATTGGATTGCAAAATCTTTTAAAATTGAGTTTCCAGAATATTCTTTATGATATAAATTATAGATAAGTTTTGCTAGTTTTTAATAATGTATTTTGATTTTACTGATATGGTTTTTGACACTGAGCACTCTTCAAAAATTGTGGTAGCCCTGACTGGTGTGGTTCAGTTGGTTGGGTGCTGTCCTGCAAAGCAAAATGTTGGTGGTTAGATTCCTGGTCAGGGCACATGTCTGGGTTGTGCATTCAGTCCCCAGGCTTAATGGATCAGGGCACCTGCATAGGGCAATTAATTGATGTTTCTCTCCCTTGCTTTTTTCCTTCTTCCACCCTCTTTAAAAATAGATAAATAAAGTGTTTAAAAAAAACTGTGGTGAAACACACATGGAGTTTACCACCTTAATAATTTTTAAGCATACAATTTAGTAGTATTAATTACAAGCAAATTGTTGAGCAACAGATCTCTAGAGCTTCACCTTGCAAAACAAACTCTGCCTACTGAACAGTAACTCCCCTTTTCCTTCTCCTCCTTGCCCCTTGGCACCTCCCATTCTACTTTCTATGCACGTGACTACTTTTGATACCTCATCTAAGTAAGTAGCATCTGTCTTTTTGTGAATGGCTTATTTCACCTGGCATAATGTCCTGAAGGTTCATCTATATTGTACACCCACTGTATGTACATATCACATTTTCCTTATCCATTCAGAAATTCTTTTTTAATGCAGTAAATTTATCCATTTATAAATTCTGGATTCAGTTGAAAATATCTTCCTCACACGAACATTAAAAAACAAACTTCTTTAATGTTTTCTTCTACTACTTTCATCACTTTGTTTTTCATTGAACCATTTGTATTATGTGTGAAATACAGATCCAACTTCTTTTGTATGGCTATCCAGCTGGCCCCAGAGTGAATCAGTTGATCTTTTCACTACTGATTTGAGATGCTACCTTAATAATATTATATTCTTATATGTGTTTGAAACCATTTCTGGACTTTCTATTCTGTTTCACTGATCCATGTGCCTGTTGGCTCCTATTGTACTGTTTTATATATTATATCTTAATATCTGGCAAGGCTAGTTCACCCTTGGTACTCTTCACTTTTCAGTCTTCTTGGCTATTCTTGTTTACTTTTTCTTTATTAACTTTGGAATTAGTATGTCTAGTTTTAAAATTAGTTTGTAAATTACCCCAATTAAGAACTATTGCTTAATATCTCATAATCAAATATTTCTTACTACTGATGTTTTCATTATTCCTCATACTTTCTGTAAATTTCTGCTTAGCCTAGGTTGCTACTGATATAGATACAGCTGTTGAATTTTCATCATATTCTTTAATAAGTGCCCATCTTTACTATTGCTTTTTAGTGTGAATTCCACCTTGTACATTAAGATCATGATACCCTAAATTCTGTTCACTTTGCCCATCTTTTAAAATGTTAGCCTTTCACAATCATTTTGTTGTAGGTGTACACATTGCATAAACCTTGAATCTAATCTGAGTATCTTTTTCTTTTAAAGATGAGTTAAGTCTTATTTATGTTTTTTTTTTATATGTAAGATATGTTTGGTCTTAGTACTGACATGTTTTGTTACGAGTGTGGCTCTCAGTATTCTTTTAGTATATGATTTTTTTTTGAAAGCTTTATAGTTCTTTCAATACTTGTAAGACTTACATTTTTGTTCTAGTGGTTACACTTATAACTTAGTAGAATTCCCCTAGATTTCCATCTCTTTACATAACTATTAGTTCCTTATTATGAACAATGTCAAAATTAACGTTTCCTCTTCCTCCCCCTACCCAATTTAATCAATAGTGTTATCTTTAGGGCTTCCTCTGGAGTGTTAAATGTTTATACTTCAATTATTTGATTTGTGATCTTTACATATCTTTCAACTACCAGTAATCACAATGAGGTATAATCTATAAACTTCCTTCTTTCAAATTTTATTAGGTTTTATTACTTCTACATCACCAGGGTCTATAACATTGTTCTGTCATCATGATCTCTATATTTGTTTTAGTTTTTAGGACTATAAAATATATATATATATATATTCTATCTATCTGTCTATCTATCTATATATATATATATACATACACACACACAGATATAGACAGACTCTCTACCTATATAGAGTCTCTACCTATATATAATCTAAGCTTACTACCAATCCTTTCCTCAAATGTCTCTCGGATGGCTGAAGTTTACACTTTAGTATTTTCCTCCAGAAGTGCTCCTGTAAACAACATTCCCTGAGTTCTGTTTGCTATCTTTTATACTTGAAGAGTGGCATGACTGGATATGAAATCTCTGGCTCCTACTTTAATTCTTTATCTTGTAAATACTGCTCTACTGATTTCTGGTATTGAATGTTGGGGAGAAATCTGAGGCCAGCCTGATATCAACCCCTTATAAAGGATTTTGTGCAGGGGATGAGGAGGGTAGTTGGCTGACCAAAGGAATCTGTTTATCTTTATGACCATTCTGATTAGTTTTCCCTTGCACAGATGCCCTTTCAATATATAAATTTTAGTTCAGTAATTGTACAGTAGTAATTTGTTGTTGCACTGAACTGCTAAAGGGGTTTCACTTTTAAGTGTGTTGGATCTATTGCCTTTTGTATTATTTTCTAAAAATTAAAAATATCTTTAGTTCCATTTCATTTTGTCCATTTTTCTTATTTTTATCCTTATGTCCCTTATTGTGCTTTCCTCAGGTCTAGTATGTTCCTTGGGATCCTTCCAATTTCATCTGCATTTTTGCTCTATTTTTAAAAAATTATCTTCTCTCATTTCATTTTCTCCTGTTACCTTGCCATCTCTTTCCAGACTTTCTGCATTTCTGCTTATGTTCTCCTTTCATAGAAAATGAAGATTTTCCCAACTCTAAGTAAGTGTATGGTGCAATTTTGGGTGACAATTTTCACATGCTCTGTAGGACATTTTTCTAACGAGTGACTTCTTTTGTCATTTGAAAGTTTTGCTGTTGCTGTTATTTTCTTTTGTATTTTTCATCATAAAATATGTTGGATTTTTCCTGAAGCAGCTATTTACTGGTGTGGAGAGGCTTCACAGTCCAGAGACTCCTCCTTTGATGCCATATAGAGAATACAGAGAAAAGCTGGTTCCTGTACATATGGCTCTGTGTCCATGTAGCTCTGCTTTTTCAAACCAGGTATTTCTGTCACTAATTTTGCCAATATAAACAAGAGATTTAGATTTTGAACTTCAAGGTGAACACCTTGCTCAGTAAGTGTATTTTAAGCACACAGCTTCCTCCCCTTCTCAGATGCTTTTGATAGCCCTTTAATAAAATTTAGAGCCTACATATTATGTCTTTCAGTTCACTGAAAATGGTAAGTTGAGACATTTTTTTCCCTTCTCACTTTTTACATGACTTAGAAAGATGCAGACTTATGCAGCTATATTTATGCTGAAAGTCTTATTATAAATTGTGTATGCCTGTTTAATCTATCACTGTTGTCTTTGAGAAGGCGGAGAATCTCAATATTGGAACTCACAGCAGCCATCCTGATGACTTCTCCTTATAGTATATTATAGAGAAAAATTAGAGGTAAGCTCCTTGTCAGTCAATAAAACTCAAGAACATACATAATGTGTATTACATACCACTGAGAATCATTTTCAAAGAATACATGCATTTGTATTTCTAGTGGGAAAACAGTAACACGTTAAGTAAGAGAAAATATATATCTATAGTATGATTCCAATGAAAGTATTGTACTTCTACATGTTTCTATAAATTACATTTACAGCAAAAGAAATGGCATAGTTTCTTTAGTTTGGCTGTTGCTAACTTTCAATTTCTTTTTATACCTTACTGAATTTTCAAAATTTTCTTGGGAAACCCACAACTGATTATTTATTACTTCTGCCTTCCAGAAGCAACTATAGTGCAACTATAGTGCAACTGGTGATCATTTTCATTCAACAAATATTTCCTAAAAATAAGTATTTTTATAAATTTATACATGGAATAATACTAATATAGCATAGTATGTAATTTAAACTTTATTCAGATTGTTTTTAATCAGAAAGACATGGATTCTAACCCTACAGTTGCTATTTACTAGCTCTTGTGAGTTGTTTAAATTACCTAAACTTCTGTATCCTCATATGTAAAATGAGTATATTACCTACATATGGGAGATGTATGAATAAAATGAGCGTTTAGTGTCTACCTAGAACAGAGTGATCACGAAATGTGGTTATAAATATTCCAACTACTAAAGAGTAATTATAATATAATTACTACAGAAATTCCTTGTGCTTCTTTCCCATGGATATCTAGATAGCGTAATTGGCACTTAATTGCTTATAAAACATTTTCTTGTTATGCTCAGTATATAATATATTAATTATACATCAGTTCTATTGTATATTACAAATCCACACACTAATAGTATATAACTATTAATAAGAAAAATATATTTCTGGTGAGTTTTCAGAAACTTCATCGCCAAACAGTATTGTTAACAAACATTTGGGACACAGAACAAGATGAGCTTACAGTATAAAGTGTTATCAAATAGTTACTGATAATCATTCACACATTAAGTGTAAATGGACCTACCAACAACTGTAAATGATAGCAAGTACTTGAGGTTGGGATATGGGGTAGCTACCAAGAAAGCATGTGGGTACAAAAGGAAGTGACCAAATAATGAAATCAGGCAACAACTGAACGCACAATTTTATATCAGTGTCAAAAAAACAATTACACACACGCGTGCGCATATACATATATGGAATAGCAATGTGTATGGTTTGTTAAAAAACATTATGTAGATGAGTATGTCAAAAGAAAAATCATATTAAAGAAAAACAGGTAGCCAGAGTGTAGAAGCCTCTGAATTCCAGACAAAGAATTTAGATTATTCCAGAAGTGGTAAAGCCTTGAAGATAGAAGAGTGCCTAAATTCAACTTTAATTTCCCTTTTGAAAAAGAAACACTGACATAAAGTGAACTGAGAGATGAACAGAACATGATGACAGAGTAAAATTTCTGTCCTGGTAACTCTTCCAATGCCCTTTGTCTGGCCCATTTCCTCTTACTAAGAATATCCTCCCACCCCCCTTTCCTCTATCTGTGACATACTCATTCTTCAAGATCTAGTTTAAGTATCCCTTTTTGCTGCGAAGTCTTTCCAAACCATTTTCATCCCTTAGACTAGTTTCCCCTCAATTCTTCAGTATTTCATGTATTCACTCATTTGATAATAATTCACCTCACACATTAATAGTGAGATTATTTTTTAAATGGCAACATCTATCAAACAAAAATGCAAATATCATTTTGACTTAAATCACTTTTATGAAGCTATTACTGAAATCATGACATAAATATATTTGTACAAAGATGTTCACTATAGTCCTATAATAGCACACACACAAAAAGAGCCTAAATATTAATCAGTAGAGGTACATTTAATATAAATCGTGGTCTAACTGGTGTGGCTAGGTTGGCTGGGCATTATTTTACAGAGCAAAAGATCGCCAGTTTGACTCCTGGTCTGGGCCTGAGTTGTGGTTTTAGCCCCCGCTACCCCCGTCAGGTCATGTATAAGAGGCAACCAATAGATGTTTCTTTCTCACACTGATGGTTCTCCCTCCCTCTTTGTCTTTCCCTTTCTCCCTCTCTAAAATATATATATATTTATATAAATAAATCATGGTACATTCGTATAATGGACTTTTCTACAACTGTAAAAAAGGCGGTAACTTTACAATTATATTGATATAGAAAAATGCCCTGGATATATTTAAGTAAAAACTTAACTTACAAATTAATACATACAGTCTGGTTTTTTTGAGTGAAAAAAGTTATGTGTATTATATACACATGCATTAAAAATTCAAAAGTAAACACAGTTAAGAGTAATTTGGGGCGAAGACAGGTGAAGAGGAAAGAACTGACTTCATTTTTATGTACTTCTGTATTCATTAATTCACTTCTCAATCATTAAAAAATTCTGAGAGTACCAGGTACTTATGATTTATACCATTCACTTGGCACGTACACATTAAATATCTTTTAAGGGAATATATTATGTTCCTGTTTAACCCCATTGAACCATAAATATCTTGAAGGCAAGTTCTTACTTTCCCAGAGGAACCACAACACCCTAGAACTGAATGTTTATAGATGCACATGTCTATGTAAAAGTATTTTAAAAAAGAAATGAACAGGTTCACATCTAATTTATGATAGTGGTAGTTTCTGAGAACAGTCAAAGTGAGGAGGAGAATGAGTACGTTTTAGCTCAATAATTAACATTTTACCTCTAAAATGTTTTTCTTTTTTTTTTTAAGATTTTATTTATTTATTTTTAGAGAGGGAAGGGAGGGAGAAAGAGAGAGAGAGAGAAACATCAATGTGCGGTTGCTGGGGGTCATGGCCTGCAACCCAGGCATGTACCCTGCCCAGGAATCGAACCTGCGACACTTTGGTTCGCAGCCCGTGCTCAATCCACTGAACTACGCCAGCCAGGGTGTAAAATGTTTTTCATAAAAACTCACGTATATTAATTATCTGTATGTTAGATAAGGTGCCATTTTTTCTTCTGTCATTTGCATTAACTTTATTAGCACCTATGAAGTCAATTTCTTGATTATTCTTCAGTGATTTTTTAAAATTTCTTTTGTCCTTGCTTAAGAAAAACTACTTTCTCCTAATTCTTTTGATTTTTTAAAACTACTGAGTTCTTATTTGGAGAACATTATACTAAGTAAAATAAGCCAGTTACAGAAAAACAAGTAAATGCTAAATGATTCTACTTACATGAGGTATCTAAAATAGTCAAATTTATAGAGGTAGAGTAGAATGGTGGTTGCCAGAGGTTGGGGGGATGGGGAAATGGGTAGTTGTTATTTAATGGACATAAAGATCCAGTTATGCAAGATAAGTTCTTGAGATCTGATATATATCACCTATAGGTAACAGTTTTGTATTAAATATTATACTTTTAAATATTTAAGTACATTTAAATTAAACGTACTCTTAAAAATTTTGTTAAGAGAGAGCTCATATTAAATATTCTTAGTATAATAAAAAAAAATTTAAAGTGTTGAGCTCTTTAATCACTCGGAATGTATTTCTTGGTATTGAAGAAAGTAGGAAACTAACTGAATGTTTTTGCAAATGAATAATTGATAGTCAACAATTATCACTCCTTGACTGGTAAATTATTTCCTCATTGCTCTGAAATACCACCCTTATCATAAATGGACACTTGAATTCACAGTGGAAAAGAACTTTACTTTACCTCTTCAAAAACATTAGCCAATTTTTAAGCATCTGAAATCAGTTACCCAGGGAATCTATCATCAACATGGTTTACCTTACACTCTATAACTGCCTTATTTTCAACCACTCACAGCTAAAACAAATCAAATCAATCCAAAAGAAACAAACTGTAATTTTACTTGCATATTCTTTTTTAGTTAAGACAAGTATTCTAAAAAATGTGTTTAGTTCAAATAAGGTTACAGAAACTTTTACCAGATAAACAGGTTCAACCAATCACTAAATGGAAAAATGAACAGAATGATAAAAAATTTTTGTAACAACAGATTACTGACTGGGAGTCAAGAGACCTGGGTTCTAATTCCAGCTGCCCACCTCGAGTAAATGAATAAACCTCAAGACTACGGTTCTACTTCCAACATTCTATAATTTCTAATTATCATCTCTAAGATAATTAAAATATCTAATAACCAAAAAAGAGAAGGTATATAGTCTTCCTTAGTGATCAGTTTTAAAATTAACCAGATATTCTCTATACAGTCTAAATCACCATACTAATAATTTAAATTCATTTTCTCCAGCTATCTTCTGAGCACAATGAAAAATAAATGAGCAACATTTTTCTTTTAATTACTTTCAACCATGTGAAAGCCTTTGTTCATCCTTTAGCTTGTCCCTCTTTAGAATACTTAAATTTTTCTAATAGATATATTTGCCCAACCATTTTAACATTTTACAAGTCTTATTACTATGATATAATATCATATATTTACATGGGCACACACACTTTAGGATGATTCATTTAACTCTAGTCCATATTGCTTGTTGCTATACTTAGTTCTAGCTAAACATTTCTAAGTGATTACTCATTTTTTTGTTGTTATTTCTACAAAGATTAAAGCACGTTTGCTTTAAAAAAAAAAACCTGACTATTCAAAGTAATTTGACTTTCATTCTTAGTTTCTCTGGTACTTAGCTTCATACCATTTTTAAAAATTATTATCTATGATCTTAGCTTTTTGGGTTATTAACCTCATACCATTTTAAAAAATCTATGCAGTTAATATGCTCAGTCACTTATATTAGTAATTATATGAACAAAACCACATCCAGGGTAGTTGAAGGGAAACAGAAACAACTATTTACTAAATGCTTATTTGCAAATGGCTAGCACTATTTTTATAATTTGTAGCTTCCACAAACACAACTTAAAAAATTTCTGCAAACTATTACAACACTGATATGACTACTTCAAAAAAGGATACTAAAAGCTTTATTTACATATGGTTATGTTGCTCTTGTTCCCTATTCTGCTACCAAAAGTCACTGTCTCAGAAAAATACCTTAAATATACTTGTAATCAGGTCTTCATAAAACTACCTAGGATTACTATCTAGAATCTACACTTAAAAGACTCATTTGCCCTAAAGCTTATCAGTAGTCCCTATTTTAAAAACAAAATGAAAAAAACAAACAGTTCACCTCCTTCAATAAAGGCTTTTGTGTATTTTCTAATAGAAAAATGCTTGTTTCCATTTGGTTTAGGTTTATAAAGATTCTGTAAGATGATCAGAAGACTAGTTGAGTGTGAGGTGAATTAACTTCAAATCTAATCACTAAATTTAAGCTACAAAAGCCCAAATTTTTTTGAAAATCATTGCTAGGTTCTTATTATTCCCAAGCACAATAGAATCCACAATCTAAATTGTCTTAGAATATAGTATATTAGAAAGGGAGGGGTGTATTTTCTTTATTGATAATGATGAAACAATTTCCTTTAGTAATCTCTTTCAATTTAATTAAGCTGAGTCATTAACTTCTTTAGAGCTAATTCTAGTTTTATGCAAAAGAAAATATCCCCATATATTATTATCAAATAGACCTGAGTTCATATCATTCCAAGGTACAGAAGAAAGAGCCATCTGTTGTAATCAAATAATTTCTTTTTTCTAATTATCCAGTTTTTTGCACACTGAATTTCCATCTCCCATCATTTGACCAGGCGTGTAATTAAAATACTATTTGTTCTTACTACCATTGTCCACTATCACAAACTTATCCTAGAAAGACAGAAATACTGGCTCAAAGTTCAAATATCAAATTTCGTTTTTAATTCTGACTTTTTGATCAAATTATTTTCATTACCTGTAAGTTATAGTGCCATTTATTATCCTAAAGTTACTGTGAATACAAACTAAAAATTTCCATAAATAAGCACTTAAAACACAGTTAACATTGAAAAAATGGAAAGTTTTAAGCTTTTATTCAAATTTAAAATGACCTATGTGGGGAACCAAACCACACAATAATGAGTTCACATAATAATCAGAACTACTAAATTCTTTTTTTTTTTAGACTTTATTTATTCATTTTTAGAGAGGGAAGGGAGGGAGAAAGAGAGAGAGGAACATCAATGTGCGGTTGCTGGGGGTTATGGCCTGCAACCCAGGCATGTACTCTGACTGAGAATTGAACCTGTGACACTTTGGTTTGCAGCCCACGCTCAATCCACTGAGCTACACCCGCCGGGGGAACTACTAAATTCTTTTAAAAAAATACAAACCTCCCTCCTTCCAGATTTCATGTAGCTCTTGAAAAAAAAAAAAGAAATGTAAAAGAGTAACAAAAAAATCATCTTACCTCCACCATCCCAAGATTCTATGCTAACATCTCTCCAACAATTTTTAGACACTTCACAAAATCAAGAGTGCATATTCAGTTTCATTATGTTTGTGTTATCAATGCATGTCTATGATTAATATGTGACATTTTTCTAGCCCTCTAAAATCACAGACCCTGTACAAGTTCATTACGTACAGATCTCCCACCTCAGTTTTCATAGCTTTCAAAATTTCAGCTATGAGGTTCCCAATCAGATCAAATGACCCATTCTGATCAAATGACTCAGAAATAGAGGACAGGTTCCCTGTGAAATGTAGCAATAGAGATACTGAGACAGATTCAGAAAAATTCATAAAGAAGACCTGAGAGTTACAATTACTTGATAAGTAGGATTACAGATACTATGAAGAAACTTTCTGCAACTGAGGAGTTAGATTCTAGCAACATATAATCTAATTTAGGTCTGTCCTCCTACTTTGTTTCTGGATATAAGTGCAAAAGAGTGAATATAATGAAGGATGATACTGTGAAAACAAGATGAATGACCCCAACTCTGCAGGTAATGTCCTTCACTAGGCACATACTTCTTCTTAATCACCTATACAAACATGCTATAACTTAGCTTAATATTTGGGCTGCAACAAGTTTCTAAGCATGGCACAGAGGTAATACAACAAATGATTAAAGGGTACAACATATACCAGACAGCAGAGGTTTTTAACAAACCATCTTAACAGCATTTCACAGAAAACTCTAACAGACTGGTCTTGCAAGCAGCCTAAGAATAATAAGGTTACAAATCAACCAATCTTTGTCTCTCATCAGATGATGAAATTATCGACCCATTATTTGCAATTCACCTTGATCTTAAAAGTTATTTAAAATTCAGCCTCTATTTCAACTATAAATCCCAAAAGGCAAAATGTATGTCTATATAGTAATACCTAACAAATTCAGATCTCATTGATTTATGCTGGTAACTCAAATGATACAGAAAGCGTTTTAGAGCATTTCAGTGTCACCATATTCAAAATCCGCTAATTTAGATGAAATTAAGACACCACTCTAGAAAAGAGGTAAAATGCCACTGAAAACGCTTTGGCTCCTTATGCTCAAACTTTACAGCAACATTTACTGAATGTGGCTGTGCGTTTAAGATGGAAAAGAAGGTGGCAGTCTCTTCCACACTGCTTGCTGTAGGCAAGAAAGAACAACTGTTAGCTCTAACACTGGACTGCTAAGTGCTGAAAGAGCACACATGAAATAATGAAATCTTACTCTTTTGGTATCTAAGGTTATCTATATCATCAGTTTCAAGCAAGTAGTTCCTTAAGAAGAGTTTCATCTGTCATTCTCTGGGCATACTTGTGTAATAGGGGATATAAGCCTACCACTTTAACACAAGCTTTCACTTGAGAAAAAATTTACTATGCTGTCAGAGGCACTTTTATATCTTCCTATACATCGCTAACTGATGATCTGGGTCAAGGACTAGAAAAACAACTTTGAGGGCAAAATGTACCCCAATTTTTCTGTGAAAGTTTTATAATTTTAATGTAATTTGAAGATAATAAAAAATAATCAAGATATGCAGAAAAAGAGAAATAAAATGATACAACCAACTACACAATAGCAAAATATTTTCCAAGAAGTTAAATGGATAAGCTTAAACATAGTAGAAACAGAGTTCCAAACTGAAATGAAGGAACAAAAATATTTATGGTAGTAGCAAAAAGAAACAACAGGTTGTTTGGGAATGAAAGCTCAGAATCACATATTGAAGTCCAAGGTGTTTTTTAAAGCTCCTAAAAATAAAAGAGATTGCCCCCCTCCTCAAAATAAGCCAATCTGTGATCTTTGGTAAAAATTAAAATACATAAAGCTGATGGATGAATTTCCTAACACTGGACTGTTAAAGGATACAAAAGTAGACATACCAAAAGACTTAAGAAAAACACCAATATTTGAAATAAAATCAGTTGTTTTAGCAACATAATCATGGGAAGCTTTGCTAGTATCTGTCTTAGAGCTGTTTCATCTTTCACTTCTTGTAAAGTAAATGAAAATTTTGCCTTTGGGAAGAAATAAGCAATGGTAGAGAATGTGTTAATGCTTTTTATTCACTAAATGATATATAAAAAATGCTCATAGCAATACTGTTCCTGACAGCCAAATATGAAAAAACAACTCTATGTCTATCAACTGTAGAATGGATAAACTGTAGTATTATACAGCAACAAGAATGAACAATATATTGCTACAAGCCACAACATGGGTAGAACTCACATAAGAATACACACTGGGTGATTACATTTACATCAAGTTCAAAAACAGGTAAAACTAATCCAATCTCTTAGAAAGACAGGGTTGGGGTTAGTGACTGGGAAGGGTGAAGTATGCTGGTAGTGTTTTATTTCTTGATGTAGGTATTACTGGTTACACAGATGTGTTCACTTTGTGAAAGTCATAAAGCTATGTATACCAACAATTTGTGCACTTGTATACTTTTATTACAACCTAAGTTAAAAAAGACAAAATTTATTTCCACAATTTAAGCAACTATATACTTAAGCAACTGTATACTTAAGCAACTGTATACTACTATGTAGTACACACAACAATATAAAAATAATTATATATAAACTGTTTCTAATTCAAATGACCACTACTAATTTAAATGATCCATGATACTGGCAACTCCCACCTGCTTGAATTCTTTCTCTTCTCTCCATTCCAACCCTTACCCAAAATTAGTCTTTTGAAAAACAAACAAACAAACAAACAAAAACAAAAATGAAACTTTAAGGAAAATTTCAGGTTTGAAAATAGATTAGGAAAAACAATAAATGTGTAAGGTAAATGATTTCTGCAAGAATCTCCTACATTCTCCCTCCCCTAACATGCTTATTTTGCCCTTTAGGAATTAGTCCTACCAAAAAGTCTTTGTCCAAATCACTAATTTCTCTTATCTTTACTGGGCCTAAAATACCAAAACTTGACTAAGTAATCAGTTTCTTATAAATTAAAATGCATCTCAAAGGATTATGAAGATATCAGTCATTTGTACACAACTGTGAATTAGTTCTATGGCTACTTTTAACATATAGATAACCTTCCAGGTGAGGAATGATGAATGACTCCACCATTTCTTTTACCATATGATCACTCTGCCAAAAATATTAGATTTCAAAATGTACTCTCTTCACACATCCCTATTTCTTTCAAACAAGTCTTCTTTCATCTTTCTCCTCTGCCATAATACAAACCTGGAATGACTCCTACTTTTTGTTCGTTAAATTTTACTAACTTCTAATTTCCCTTAAAGCCTGTTTTTCTTCTTTTTTCAAAAATACATGATCAATTATGTGTGAAGAAACAATTACTAGTGATATTATATACTATATACCAACACTGTCTATCTCAAAATATAACAGGTGAATAAAAAGTTATGCTCTTTTTCTTCTTCCCCATTCCCTTTCCTCTAAAGGGTTAGATCATCATAAAGCCACGTCTTATGTTATATACTATGTTATAGCCCATAGTATACTATGGGTGCAAAATCATACTTGAATGTAAAAAAGAATTCTCAAAGCTAAACCCAAGCAAAGCTGGCAAACCAACAAAGGCTAAACTGATTCAAGTCAGTTATCAATATACCATATTAAAGAAACCAGTGGCCATAGGTTGAACCCATTTAGCAGCCAGTTAATTTCACACTAAGGAAAAACTTTCAACAAAGATTTTGACACAACCCAAATCAACCATCTGAAAATGAGTGTTGTGGTATACTATGGGAAAATAGTAAAACTAAGATTATCACTGTTACCAGAAAAAAATAAAAAATATAGATTGTTACTCCATTTCTATCATTAAATAATTTGAGCTTTGAGAAACTATAAAATGGGTTCTCTTCAGAAAATAGATGAATACACCTCTTTTCTCGTGAGATGTGGACGTATTCCTTAATGTTTTTTAAGGCTCAGCCACCAACTGAGAGAATAGCATGTTTTTTTTCTCTCTGTGTGACACAGTCACACAATTCTCCATCTGTTAGAAGGGCAAAACATTTGACAATTGTAGTTTTAGAAATTGGGACAGTAAGCAACTAACATATAAAACTTATATTTGCTTTAACATGCTATCTTATTTTGGGTGTTTTAAAATAAAAAACACCATTCATTTTCAAAGTAAATATTTTCTATATTTCCTTCAACTAAAATAAATTATGTAAAGAAGTTAGTTGGTTTCATTTCCTTATTTTCTAAGGATTAAGTTGAAGCACATATCTTGTATTAACTAAACATATACAAAAACCCCAATCTATGTATGTAGATACCAAGTTATGGTGAGAAAAGAATTAGTCCACAAACATCAAAATTACTGCTGAAATCTAACTTAACTCACTTTTTTCCCCTTTCTGAAACTGTCCAGTTTATGAGCTAAAATGACCTAACACCCTTTATTCATGACTTATGAGTAATTCAAGGGAAATCTACCCTTCTTTGTACAATGCGTGCTTAGTGATCTCATCAACAAGCTGGAAAAACATGCTGGCCAATCAGTGCAATCTCTTCTGGAGACAAATCTACACGAGAGGTAAAATTATGATCAGAAGGTTAACTTAGAAAAAGTGAAACCAGATGATTTAACAATAAGGGCATTAGACTACAGGATCAATCTCCAATAGGATAGATGGGATAGGATAGGAGACAGATGTGCTTCAAGGGTTATTTCCTCCCCTGAAAGTGATGGAGACATTATGCCAAATGTATTTCGTTATCTTCCCTTGTTTATGGAAAAACCAGGTGACATAAATCAGTTTTCAAATTCTTCTGTTACTTACTATGCATGTTCACTCTGTGTAATGTCCATCTTATGGAATTGTTAAGGGTTAAGTGAGGTAGTATATAAGAAAGTGTCTGGCACAGACTCTAGTATACATAAGCAGAAATAGTCAATGTTTATCATTATTCTATTTCTTCTGTCTCCTTACTGTTTCTTTGAAGAATATTTCAGTTCATCAGATTTTAGATTAGTGAGATTTACAAGTCACCTAGATTGCACTTTGGGGGATGCCAGAAACTCTTTAAAGACTATCTCTTGGATTTTATCTCTAGGAATTAGTTTTATATACAGGCGATTCAATTCCTTACTATTAACATTTAAGAGAACTACCATTTAATTGAGTAGCTACTATGAGCTGTACTTTACTATCTCTTATCCTCACAATTTTTCCATAAGGCAAGTGTTATCATCCTCATTTAAAAGATAATTAAGGCTCCATGAGGTTATTGCTTGCTCCATGTCAAACAGCTCTTTAATGGTGTAGCCGGATTAGAACCCAGGCCTAACTCTTGAGCTCCTTCCATCATACTACCCAAATATCTCATCCCTGTATATTTTATTTCTTATAATTTTATTTTCAGAGGGTAACAACTGCATTTTGGGGGTACCTTACTAGCAATCTCAATATTAACCACAGTTCTCTGGAAGACAAGAATGCAATTAAAAGGCTGATAAATTAGTGGAATGGAAAAGTCTAAAACAGAATAACCCTTCAGAGACCAATGGGACAAGATAGATGCAATGTAAGAGTAACTTTTTAGTAATAAATGGGGAACAATAAGAGAACATAAGTTGAGAAAACTCATTATTATAAATAATTTAATTTCAAAGTTTAGACAAATGGGAAATAATTAAGAAAATACTCACTACCCTTGAATAACAAATCTAAGTCCAGGGGTTCTCACTAACAAGTCAAGATCTACAGGTGGTTCTTGCCTTACCTGGTTTCCAAGCTTGCTGGTTTTCCTTGGGTTTGTCAGAATTTCCAGTAAAGAAAAAGAAAAGTAGTATGGGGACACCCTTAGGCCTAATCAGCAGAACTTGGACATCAGTATTGTCATTATCCCATTTCTATTCCTCAAATATTTCTAAATTTTGATTAAACAGACTCTTCCCCCACCCCCACCACACACATGGTAGCATTTTTTCTTATGGGATGTAAAGATTTTGAAGATTTAGCCACCAGATTGGTGAAGAGTAACCCACAGTACTTAGTTCCTAAACAGGAAAAATCATTTTCCTTGTCCAGAACTCTTCTATCTAGAAAGGCTACAGAAGTTCCTTATTACATAAGTAGCAGAAAAATCTGAAGGTAAAATATCATGGGCCAGAGCAATCCCACAGAAAGTATAATTAGCATACATGACTAGAACACTAAGGAGTTGTCTGGCTGTGGCATATTATAAATATGTAGCTCCATTAGGAATATTTTATGTAATACTATACTACTGAATGATTTCCAAAAATTCAGTTAAAATAATCTTAAATTTCAGAATCATAGGTGATTATTTTTATCCCACAAATACATATGGGATTTAAAGAGATTAACTTTTTACTCTCTACAATTATTTCAGACTAGAAATTAATAGCAAAATCCATTAATATAACGTATTTATTAAGTCTTTTGAACTATAAATAATCACAGTTAAAAATTTCAGCGCTTCAAAACAATCTTATGAATTTTCCAATAATTAGAAGAAAAATTACACCTACTTTCAAAAACTTCCATATCAAGATTTTCAGATGTCAGATTTCATCTTTTATTAAAACATAATAAATCAGAAACTAATAGTGATTGATTCCAAGTAGAAGAGTCTGGTAGCTGAGGGTAGGTATATGCATTTATTACTTATTCAAAGTAATCAATTTTAACAAACAACTAAAAGTACTCAGAATACAAAGTACTTCTGCAGACTTCTCACACTCCTAGAAAATTTCCTTATACTTCTAGAAAAAAGACTATCAACCAAGTAGGTATCAAGATAAATTAAGCAGAACAAGCTGCAAAAGCTAAAATCCTTTTAACATTTTAAAAGAAAAATATAAAATATTCAACCCCACACTACTTTCAGTTTCATTAACTCTGAAATACATGATCAAAGTGTCCCTATGTGGAACACAAATTATTTTCCATTAGCTTAAAGTGGTATGTGAAATTCTAAACTAAGGGATTGAAATTAAATGATTAAAAAAACTAATGATTAGTGGACTCTTAGTATTAAGAAATTCTTCCCCATGGACATCTTTGAAAAATCCTTGTAAGATCACACTATAAGGCTGTTTCTTTCTCCTTCAAACATTGACCAATACATGTAACTGTGTGTGTGTGTGTGTTGTTTAAGGATATGTCAAGGAAGTTTTCAGACCAATTAACCTACTGGCAAAAAAGCAACTAAAAATCAGTTCTGACAGAATTTTTGCTTGAAAAATATACTATCTTGTAACTATTTTATTACCTCTAAAGAACCAAAAGCCCATCCTTTATGTAAAATAAATAAGTTACTTTATATAGAGATTGAATTAACTTGTCTTAAAACATTGAGTCTCACTTCTTCAATTCCCTACCTGGAAGGTTGTCCAATTCACTATTATGTAACTGTATCCAAGACTCTAGCGCAAGAATTACATATCCATTAAGAGTTAGTAAAACCACACACACACACACACACACACACACACACACACACAGTTAGCTGTAGTTCCTTAATTACCTTGTCAAAATTATGAAACTTAGCAAATTCTAAAACAAAACCTCCTATCCAAACCAGAAATAGTAGACACTTTGCATGCTCCATAAAACTTTTAAAATAAAAGTATTCTTCTTAGCTAACTTCTTCTGATCATTATGTGAACCATACACTTAAAAATGTAATCACACCAATTTTCAAAGAATGAAATTTTTACATAAATCTAGCAAAATATTATTTTTAGCATTTCAATTCCTCTTTGTTTTCTTCATTCTGAGGCCATTTATTTGTTCCCTAAAAGATCCATAGCATTTTCCCTAAAGACTAATCAGCAAGTTCTTTTCCCCTCTGTGCCAACACAGAATCTCCAGAACATTTCTACTAGTTGCAGCAAAGCAACAATTCTACAGTGAATTTGATTTACCATTTGGTCAGGTACACACTGAAATTTTGATTCATGAACACCTTAGTCAGTTTACGAACATCAATGGAAAGAAAACTGACACTCTAGCATGTGACTACCAACAACCACCACCAAGTCAACTTACTTCAAAAAGAAGCAGACATTAGTAGCTAATAATTTCAAACAAATGAAGAAAAGTGTCTAAGATAAAAGTACCTCAACGTCTGAAATTACACACAAACTGTGAAAGAGATGAAAAAACATTTAGAAACACACAATGGGACTAAGTTAAGTTTGGCTGAAAGAATGTGATTCAGTGCTAATGTTGTGAACAAATCAGTACATCTTGAAAAAGCTTTACATCCAGCAATAAAATATTTTGCTGGGATTTCAATCCAGTGTCATTGTTTTCTTAAAATAAGCAAACAAACAAAAAAACTTGTCAATTCTCTTACAGTGCCAATTCTGGAAGGAGACTTGAGTATTATTTGAATGGAACACAAGAGGACCCTGATATGCAAACGTGAAAGGAAATGATGAAACTACATTTTTAATTAAAAAAAATGGTAAATGTATCAAAGAGTCATTAAAACATTTACCAATACTGTTGCACAAGACCTCTACCTGGCTTGAAACATCACATTCTTTGAAGCAACATAGAGCAAACTGCATTCTCAAGCACTATCTGAAACAGTGACTGGTGAAAACCCTTTAAAGTATTTTTCAGATCATCATCTCCGTCTTTCATTTGTTAAGTATTTTGATGAAGTAAAACAATGCAACAGCTTTTAGGGAAAGAATGTATAATTTAAAAAAGGCATTTAATCTCAATTACCTTAGTCAAAGGAGGTGTGACAACCAACGCATGTAAAATTAACCTTAATCTGCCAACGAAAACACGCAAAATGTCTCCTAACAATTCCCCTCCTCCTAAAAACAACAACCGTACACGTAAATATGGTACTGACCTCCACCCCACTGAGAGCAGCTAATTAATAAAGAGAGTAGTTACATTTGGAGACCAGGGTGCAACATCACACCTCAAAAACCTCCCAAAAATAAGCACATCGTCAAAGTAGAACTAAACATTATTTTTGCTAAAGCAAGAATCCAACCCCCGGGAGCCTCAGCCCTTAGACAATGGTGGTTACCAGACAGAGCTGCACAGTTGGGTCTAAATGACACATTTCACTAGGCCTTGGACACAACACACACACACACACACACACACCACACACACACCCCCCAAAGGGCCGGTTGTAAGGAAGGGGCGTTTCAAACCCCGCTAGGAGATGGAGGATAGCAAGGCGGTGTGGGGGGTTCGCTAGGAGGGGGCAGGCCAGAGGGGTGTTGATAGAACGTTAAGGGTAACTGCACTGCACGCGCGGGAGGGGGCTGGAAATGGCCGATGGATTCTATATTTATTTATTTAAATGTCTTCATTTAACGGGTCCTTCCAGGGGTTCTGTAACTAAAGCCAAACTGCGCAGCAAACATTGTGGGGTTGGGAAAGGAGTTGCTGCTCCCCCTACCCCGTGACTGGGGGGGGGGGGGAGAAACAAGTTCCCCGGCCAACACCACGGACCACTCCGATTCCCCCTCTCCCCTCCTCCACAGGAAGGGGGAGGCTAACAGAGAAAAAGGGGGAAAACAAGTTCCCCAGCCAACCCCACCGCCCGATCACTCCCAGTTGTTTCCCCCACCTACCCTCAGAAAAGGGGACGCTACAAACCGTGGAAGGCAGCAAAAAAGAGAGAAATCCCACCCTTCGCCCTCCACCCCCCAGCCACCAAGAGACTCCGGCGGGGTCCGTGAACTAGCCGGGAAGCCCAAGGGATGGGTGGGGGGTAGAGGGTGCCGAGCCCCGAAACCAAACAAAGCGCGGCCTGAGCGAGAGCCCGGGCGAGTAGGGAAGCCGCGGCTTTTCCTGCCGGCCCCGGCCGAGTCGGGCTGACACTGCGGCAGCCGGGGACCCGCCTCCGCTCAGCCTCCATCTCCCAGCCTCGGGGCGTTCCGGCCGCCCCCCGCTCACCCCTGCCGCCCTCCCCGCGGGTCCCCAACGGGCGGGCGCCCGAACCGACAGGCTGTGGGGAAGGAGCGCGGCCTTACCCCGCTCGCCGGCGTTGTTCCGCTCCTGGGGCAGCGGCGGAGGCGGCGGTGGTGGCGGCGGAGGCTGCTGCTGCTGCTGCTGCGGCGGCGGCGGAGGCTGCTGCTGCGGCTGCTGCTGCTGGAGTGGCTGCTGGGGCGGCTGCGGCGGAGGCTGCTGCTGCTGCTGCACCGGGCGCGGCCGCGACACTCGCCTGGGTCTCCGGTTGGCGGCTCGGACGGAGTTCATTTGCCGGGCTGAGGTGGCGGCGTTGGCGGAGGGACACACACGCACACGCACAGCGAGCTCCGAAGCAGAAGGGGGTGGGGGGAAGGGGGAGGAAGGAAAGGGAGCGAGGGGAAGGGGAGACGGTAAGGGTGGAGGGGGCGAGGGAGCCCCCGAGTCCAGAGAAAGGCCCGCGGAGACAGAGACCGAGCGAGGCCGGGCGGGCGGGCCTGACGCACGGGGAAGGCCGAGGCCGCCGGGCGGGGCGGCCGCGAGGGACGGAGACCGAGAGACGGGCAGAGCGAGAGAAAGAAAGAAAGGGTGTCCGCCCGCCTAGGAATCCCGAGGCGAAGCGCGGCGTCGGCGTCTGAGACGACAGACCCCGGTCCCGCCGACTCCCGAGCGGCGACTCCGGAGGCAGGGGTAGTGGGCGGGCGGGTGAGAAAGGGAGAAGGAGAAGAGAGGGAGAGGAGGGAGGGAGGGAGGGAGCAGGGGGCGCCCGGCTTCTTTTTTTTTTCCTCTTCCTCCCCCCCACACCCCCTGAAAGAGATTTCTGAGAGGAATTTTTTCTCTCTTTCTTCGGCCTCTTCTCTCTCCTCCCCCCCTTCTCTCCTCGGCGAAGGGGAAATGAGTGTGAAAGGAGGAGATGGGGGAAAAAGAGGCGTCGTCGTTCCTCCTCCTTAAAGGAACCTTTCCTCCTCCTCCTCCTCAGCCCCGTCGCCGCGGCTTCTGCTGCTGCTCCGTGGCAGGAGGAGCCATTGACACCACCGGAGCCTCCACTCGCCCAGTCGGTCCCTCCCCGTCGGGGGCTGGCCAGGGCCGCGGGGGAGGGCCACGGGGCGACGGGGGGGAGGGCCACGGGGCGATGGGGGAGGGGTGGGTGGGCGGGGAGGAGAGGGGCGGGGATTCTGGCCAAGAAGCCAATCGGGGGCGCTTATACAACCTTCCAGCCAATAGGGCCTTCCCTCTTATCACGAAGTCCCTTCCTTCAACGCCCTGTTTCCTCTCTCGGGTTTCCTCCCTCCCCCGCTAAGGAGGGGGAAGAAGGGAAGGGGGAGTGTGGTGGGGCGGGTGATAATGGGGAGGTATCAGGGCATATAATAGAGCAGGGGGTGGGCGAAGGGAGCGCTAGTGCGTAGCGACGATTCTAGGAGAGGAGGTGCTCGGAGGAAAGGGCGGGGGCTGCTGATGTAATGGGGAGAAGTGATTAATCCTTCGGTTCGCCGTTTCAGCTTTCCCTCAACCCCCACCTGCACCCGATTTTTTAAGCGGAAAAAAAAAAGTGGAGCGAAGGAGCTGATCTTTGGTAACTAGGGTTTTCTGTGGTAGGTAGGTTCAGAGTCTGAGCTGTAGGGAGCGCTAGAGATTCTGTGCCCTTTAGCTGAGCTGAGGTATTTGCAAACCTTGGCGATCCAGTTTGAGCGTGGTAACAGAAGTTTGGAAACGATTTCTAATCGTAGTCTAAGAGGAGTCATCTGTGTCTTGGGAAGGTTTTGATTAATAGGCAGTTTGCTTTTTGGAGACGTGGTCTGTGAAGTGTTCGGAGAAATATGTGGCAAAAGGTGAGAAGTAAATGTGTTTACGTTTGTTTATGTGATTAAAAATTTTTTTAGATCCCACAAACTCAAAGGAAAAGAAAAAAATCCCAAAGGAATTATCCTTTGTATCTGTATCTGGTCCCCTCAGCATAATCTCTCCTCAAGGAAAAAGTTTATTCCCTAGCTGTTGTGATGACCGAAAAATTACCCTTACTCAATTTTCTGTTCCCTCGTGTCATTTTATGGACGTAAAACTGGAAGTTTACCTGACTTCAGTTGTCAGATCTTTGGGTGATTTCTCTCTCTTTTGAATTTGATCAGTTTCTGCCTACGTTTGAGATAATTAAGCTGCTACAAGGTATGATAAAGTAAGCCTGGGAGGGAGTATTTTGGGACGAAGGAGAGGAAATGTGAGCCAGTCCTGTGGGATGGCTATGAAGGTGGCTTAACACAAAATTGTACATTTACTTAAAACCTATTTTTTTGTTGATCAGTTTTCATTAATGTTTGTGTATTTGATGTATGGTCCAAGACCACTTTTCTTCCAGCGTGGCTCAGACACGCCAAAAAGTTCGACACTCCTGGGTGTTTGAGTCCCTAATTTGATATGTTACTCTAGGCAAATTGCCTTTATGGACAAGGGGGGGGGGCACCTTTTAATAAGGACAGACTTTGGACTATAAAATCCTGTTTTCAATTTTTAAAACTTTCGTAATTTTTCGGATAGTGTCTCTTTGGTCCTGAAGATGGAGACTGCTTAGATCTAAGTTTCCTTCTCAAAAAGTATTTGAAGAGGAGGGTTATTAGAAAACAACTGAGGAACTCTAGGTTTTTGTGGTTGTTAGCTAGGTGCAGATGGGTACAATTGTAGATTTGGTCCACATAAATGTAGGGGAGCAAAGGGAAAGTATACATATAAGTGGATTTAGAAAACTTTTATTTAACAAGCACCTATTGATTCCTTCTACGTATTACTATGTAAGGTTCTATAGGAAATACCAAAAAATAAAATAAAAGGCAAAATATCCATCGTAAAGACTGTATTTTGGTATGACAGATTTGCTTTATTAATTCAGGTGTACAAAGAAAACAGAGCTTATTTTCTATAAATTTTAACCCAAGTCCCCACACTATCTAATTTTTAAAAAACACAAATGCTGAGTCTTTTAGATTTTATTTTCCCACTTCATTCTCATTCCAAGATATGTATGGGGGACAAGGGCTGCTAAATGAGGTATAGATGGAGTATCTTTCACATCTTTGTCACCTTAGATTTCTAAGTCATTATGGCAGTTCTTTGGCATGTAGCAGTAAGATGCCTTGTCTCAACAAAACCAATATATTAAGACAATTTTTTGATAGGTGGAAGTAAAATGTCTTGAGAAAGGGAGTGCTTTTTTCTAATTCACACAGTGACTGGTGGGTTGGTAGCAGCCCTGAGGGATGAGGAAACTTATGTGGCATGAGGGATGGGCCTGAGTCAATTGTGCCAGTCCCTCTGTTGTCCAATGGCATGGAATGGCTGGTATGGTCTGAAAACAGGGGTAAAACTTGTCATTTCTGTCCTTTACAGATGTCACACTGATTCTTCTGATGTACATACCTGAGCCATTTACCCTATACACTGCAACCTCTGTACTGACCCAGGTTTCTGCAGGTCCATTGATTCTCACTGTACCACTCTGTCTTCCAATGGGACACATGGGAACTTCTAGATTCCCTGCACACCACATGTAAGCCTTGATAAGATAGGAGCCTTGCTTTGGACTCTTCTACTGAGCTACCTGCCTCCACCAATGTTGCATTTTTCCCCCTACATTGTATTGAGCATGCTTTCAAGCTGAAAGCAGAGTGAACTCACAGACAAATGCAGGGAAGCAAACCACTAGGTCCAGTTTTCTTGGAATTCCCCATATCTAGGTGAACACTTCAACGATATACCTCCAATTCTACTTTTTACCTTGAGAAAGATGGAAAGTAAACTGGGTCTGATACCTCTTCCATGTCCCGTTTTCTTCTTTCCATCATGCCTCAGGACTACAAGAGATGGATTTTTCTCATTCTGGTACTATGTCAACATTCCTTATGTACCATATCCTCCTTATTTTTGTTA
The DNA here is from genome assembly GCF_019186645.2 of Phyllostomus hastatus. Taxonomy (NCBI): domain Eukaryota; kingdom Metazoa; phylum Chordata; class Mammalia; order Chiroptera; family Phyllostomidae; genus Phyllostomus; species Phyllostomus hastatus. The sequence continues at coordinate 104,276,475 of NW_025334041.1, read as the reverse complement.
TGGCATCTGTTCTTTGCTCCCTTTCTTGGAACCATGATGGCTTGATGGAGTGCTTGAGATACTATTTTAACAGTAGTGGAACATCTATTGGGAGATACTTAAAAATACTATTCTATCTTCATACGACTAACTGGTTTCTACCTATTCTTAGTTTATCTTACTAGATTAGATGTTAGAGTAGTCTTTGTGCAAAAGTGTTCAAAGCCATCTTAACTTAGAATTGTGGAACTTAAGAATTGTTAGAACAGTCATTGGAGATCATTTAATTCTCATTTCTGTATTTGACAGACTGGGAAACCAAACTTCAAAGAGCTGAAGTGACAAAACCAAATCCCATAACTATTTAGTAGCAAAGTTACTGGCTGCCAGTCCAGTGCCCTTTCTATTCACAAGTGTTATAGACTCTTAATTCTTCTAGTGAAAATCCAAAATATTCCAGATGGTTTTATTCATCACCAAGTCCACCTGTGTTAGCAAGTATTCTTGTAAATTAGCTGTCATAGAATTTATGTGTGAGAGAAAACAGGAGAAAACCTTAAAGGGGATTTTTATTTGGGGTAGGCGTCTCCCAGAATGATTTCAGTGTATACTCTGCATAATTTCAGAGGACTAAATTCCCTTAGGGTTTGTTCTCTCTTCAAGAACATTTGTGTTTGTTTTTCTCAACTAATTACTGGTGCTTAACAGGTTCGTGTACTTAAAATTATTTGTTTATAAAACCTATCACAATAGGAGTGTGGAAAAAATAAGCCCTTTAATCATTTTAATACCTGTCAGGTGATATTTACTGTGATTTTTAAATGATAATTTTTTACAATTTCAAAGATTCAGCTTCCCTTTCCTCTGTCATTCCATCATCTAGTCCCAAGTTGTCAGCACTCAGTCAGTTATATAAGACACCTCAAAGCTGCTCACTCCTTTTATGTCATTTAGGAAGTTAGTTTGATCTGAATATGGTTTTCTTGAAGGAATAACTAGCTCTGTTTAAAATATCCTTGTTAGAGTATGAATGACTTATCTCACTAAGCTGCAAGAATTCATTCTTTAGTACATACTCAGATAATATTTTATCAGTTAGGCAGTGGAAATTAACTTGGAACTAAGGATTTAAATTTAATGTGTATGTGGGAAAACCTGGTAAGCACATAGTCCAATGATACTCATAATAGAGGTTATCTTTAAAGAATTATGGAATTGAACTTTAATACCCTTCCCTGTTGAGTAATAGACATATAACACTATTAAAATAAATTATGTTCAAAATATAGGATGGGCTATGATAGATAGCTGTAAATCTTTACTTTTGCTTTTTAAAGGCAGAACCGAATTTCTAAGCATTTCAAGGAGATTGGGCCAAACAAAAAAAGTATATTATATTGTGGAAAAACTGGTAGGTGAACAGAAATATGGCTAGGTGTCAGAGTGGAAGACCAAGAGGGAGCTCTGCCACTTACTGGCTGTCTGACTTGGGGCAAATTACTTTGTCTGTGCTACAGTTTCTGCATCTATAAAGTGGGGGTGATAATGGTTCTAGTTTAATGGGATTTTTGTGATGTTTAAGTAAATTAATACTTATAAAATGCTTAGAACAGTGCTTGGTGCATAGTAGGCACTCAGTAAACTGTTGCCCATTATTGTTATTGCCATTGGTATTATTTCAGGCCTTACTTGATTATCAAAGTTACACAGACATTATATGTAAGGAAGCAGGTATGGCTTTTGTTATAAAGAAATATGCCTAGGAAATGAATGGTATTAGAAAAATTTTAAAAAGGTACAGGGAAGACAACACCAAAGGAAAGAGGCAGAACAACAATAGTTAGAGATCAGGCATGAGCTAAAACTGATGGGAAAAGGCCTCCTGTGCAGGATTTCTCCACTCAAGCCATACAGGGTGGACAAAAGTAGGCTTACAGTTGTAAGTGCGTGAAGCACAGGTTATTCTTATATTTTATTTATTAATAATTGTATTATTTGTCTTAGTATTATTATTATTATTTCATATCCTCACTTATGATTTATCTTTTAGGTAATGATGGCTGGTAATTTAACCAACAACCAATGAAAGTGGATACTTAAACAAAACCTACTTTTGATCACCCTGTATCTGAACTGAGGATCTGTGGCAGATACAAAATACACTGATATTTTTTCACTATGGGAACCTCTCAAGGGAGAGTCTAAGGAGTAGGTCAGGAAACAAATTCATAGGTTGAGAAAGAAAGAGAAGGAAAGAATGAAAGGAAAAAAAAAGGTTAAAATTTAAAAACTCACTTGGGCCTCCTTGAAGTGAATAGGAATGACAGAAAGATACAGTACAGGAGCAGAGAAAGAAATGGCAGAAAGTAATACACAAAGTAGTAGAAGTTACTGAATGACTGACAAATCCAAAAGCTAAGCTAAAGGAAGTGGAGTTTTAGGAGAGGACGTAGTAGACCCGTCTCTGATCCTGAGATTATGGCCTTTGGAAGTATCCATAAAACTTCAGATTCAGAAATCTGTTGAGAGTGATAATCCAGCTAAGATACATTTCAGGAAAGAGGACCTTGGAAGCAAGGTTAGTAGATGTAAGACGTTTTAGAGGAGGAAAGAGTGACAGCAGATATGTCATAAAGTTTAAAAAGTTTTGGGTTCGTGGCAGAGATAGACAAATACCCAGAGGAGATCAGCTGCAAGGCTATAGGTATAGACTGCTGTGCTATGGAGTGTTGTGTTCATCCATGGAAAAGGAAGCTCTATGACTTGACAGAGACCAGGCTCATTTTAACACTGGGCTGGCTTCCAGGCCCGAAACACCAGACTCAAAAGGGAAATGGAAATAGAAGTGTTCAAAACATGGGAAAGATACCAAAAGAAAGAAGGAAGATTTGGATGTAATCTAGATGTTCAAGATACTACCACTGAAAACCTCCTCATGTCTCTTTGTAGCTAATTGGGCATTTATGCCTATTCTTGAATTAATCTCTGGCAAAAGTGAGGGGATTCCTCTTAGACCAGTCAGACTTGCCTCTGTAGCTTCAGATGTGGTCAGATGGATGGAGGAAATGTGGGTCTCTAGAAAAAAATTAGTTTTGGGGGGGCTTAAAGAGGAATATGTTTTGTAGGAAGTCAACCATGTCCTTATAAAAAGCCATTATGTCCTATGCCATGGCTAACCTCTTGATGGGGAATTTACCCCATATGAATTTAAATTTACAGAGTTGGAAAACATGTTATAATAGACATCCTGGCAAAGCTGAAACAAACAAACAAAAAAGATGTTCTCTTTTCCTCTTTTGTTCCTTGGGCATTATTCCTTCCCCCAAATAATGCCAGTTCTGTTGCAGTCTCTGATAGGGTCTGTGTACTGGGCTCTCGGAACATCATTTTGTTTGCAAAATGCTGTTACTGCAGGATTCATATTTGCTTCAACATTTATGGTATACTAGAGGTTTGGATGGATTGCTTCAGTTTTGAAGGTACCAAAGTGCTGCACCCACTGTATTGGGAGAAGGCTCAAGGTGCAATGGCTGCTCAAGGAACCCAAACCTCAGGGCATTTGAAGGAGAATTTTCTGACAGGGATTAAGAAAATCAGGAAATTAGGGAGAATAGTAATTGGACTTTAAGGTCTTTGGAGTGTATAGTAGGAAGAGAAATTCATCTTGAATTTGGGAAGGGCTTTAAGGGTGGGAAGGGCTTCATATTGTTCCATTTTCAGCAATCCTTTGTGTTTTATTTGTAGTTTTTAAGAAGTTATCTTTTTTGTTGACCAATTTTGGACAATATGACTAGATTTCAGATGGGAAATAAACTGGGGAGTGACTATTTGGCCTAGGTTGCAGTATGGCCTTGAAGTTAAATTAATGACCTGCTATGACCTGTTACAGAAAGTGTTAGAGGACCAGCTTATCTGTGCATCTCAGTGGTCCCAGGAAGTTACAGTGAGGAGCAGGGATATCAACTAAGGGACTTGATAATCTTTCCTAGTTGGACAACCTTGGCTGTTAAAAAGAAAATAAATAATGGGGATGGGTGTTACGGGGCCGGGGGGGTTAGCTTCTCTCCCTGCATTTCTGTTGGAGCTCATGAAGAAGGAAACATCCACCCAAGCTTCTACCAATATTTACTCTCTTACTAGATCCTCCTCGTAGAAGAAGTGACTAGTCTGGTTAGAGGCTCTAGAAGCTCACTAGAGAGAGATTATGGCATTGAAAGACACTTAATTTTCATTTCTTACAGGTTCTAATACCTGCCTTTTCATTTTCTACCCTTAGTAGAACGGGCTGTTTTGCACACACTCTCTCCATGTCATAAGTGAAGGGAGAGGTCAGGTGGAGGTTAGGGTTAGTCCTCCCCTCTCTCTCTGTTCTTAACTCCATAGGCCTGGCAGGCAATGTCATACTGTCACCTAGTCAGGTAAGTGGATTTAAGCTCAGCTATTAATACATCCCTATATGAGTCTTATTCTTACTCTTACTCTTCTGTCATACTTGAGTGGGTCACAGGATTTAGATTTGGGGCTGGAAAGCAAGAAGCCTCACCTAGACGTCCTGGCCTCCACCCAGTCTTGACCCAAGCTTCACTTTAAGTTTGGACATTTGCTCAGTTACTAATAAAATGCTGCTGTGGTTCTCTTTGGGGCATAGATACAGGTGTGTATTTTCCCCAGGTAAGCTGGTCAGAAGGGGTGGGGTAGGATTTGAGTTTGTAATTCTCCAAATTTATAACACCATTGTTTAGGGACATACACTCAGTTTCTACATTCTAAAGCCATGAACATGTCTTAAAGGAGGTTGTCTAGTTCAGATATTCCCAAAAGAAAAATGAAGAAAGAACAATAACTTAAAAAGAAAGTTAGAACTGTTTTTGTGACATATAAACCAGAAGAAAACTTGTAAGTATATTTTGAGTAAGATTTTGTAGATGTAATTTAATTCTCTGCTTAGTGACTAATGATTGCTATTCAAATAATAAGTGATGTAAAAAATGTGAAATGAAAGTTCCAAATAAGTGGAAATATTGTTATATTCAATGTATATAATAAATTCCTAATTTTAATTATGAAAATCTATTTCCATTTTTTATTAATAGAAAATGAATTTTTCTCTGCCCTTAGCTTTTTAAAGAATATTGGTTTGAAGGGGTGCCACATGACTTCAGCCAATCCTTTCTCAGTTTTTCACTCCATTATTTACCTAATGTTGCTTAATGTGTGCCATCCACTGCTCAGCCCTCAATTCCATTGCTCCTTCTATTGCAAGGAGTGGTGGGGGTAGAGAGGAGGACAAGGGTAAAATTTGAAAAGATGAGAAGATCCACTAACACATCTATTGGTATGGCCAAATCAGAACACTGACAACACCAGATACTGGGGAGGATGTGGGGCAACAAGAACTCTCCTTTGTTGCTGGTGGGCATAAAATGGTATAGCCATTTTGGAAGACAGTTTGGAAATTTTTTACAAAACTAAACATGCTCTTATCATATAATTCAGCAATCACACCCCTTGGTATTTACCCAAAGGAGTTGAAAACTTATGTGCATGCAAAAACCTGCACGTGGAAGTTTACAGCAGCTTTATACCTAATTGCCAAAGTCTGGAAACAACTAAGGTGTCCTTTAGTAGGTGAGTGAATAAAGTGCGGTACAATAAATAATGAATATTATTTAGCACTAACTATGGAATGAATAAAGTGTGGTACAATAAATTATAATGGAATATTAATGAATAATGGAATATTGAGCTATCGAGCCACAAAAAGACATAGAGGAAACTTAAATGCATGTTACTAAGTGAAAGTGAATCTGAAAAGGCTGCAATACTATATGAGTCCAACTATATGACAGTCTGGAAAAAGCAAAATCATGACAACAGTAAAAAGATCAGTGGTTGCCAGGTGTTAGGGTGGAGGAGGGATGAATAGGCAGAGCACTAAAGATTTCTAGGGGAGTGAACCTATTCTGTAGGATACCGTAATAGTGGATTCATGTCATTAGACATTTGTCTAAACCCAGAGAATGTACAGTACTAAAAGTGAACTCTAATGTAAACTGTGGACTTTGGGTGGTAATGATGTGTCAGTGTTGGTTCAACAATTGTAGTAAATGTACCACTCTGGTGTGGGATGTTTATAATGGGGGAGGCTAGGCACATGGAGGCAGGGGGTATAAGGAAAATATCTGTATTTTGTGCTCAATTTTGATGTGAACTGCTCTAAAGAAATAAAGTTTACTAAAATGCACAAACACAAAATGAATTTTTTTTAAAGAAAAAAATTTTCAGATTTTATATTTTATTGTCCAAAAAACTGTATTGCAAAATAGACTGTCTACACATATGATGGGCATTCACTCCCCAAATGCTGCTATAGAGTGGGAAGGGTGATAAGCCTCATACATGTGCCAACCATGTCAAATGACTGGCTCTGTGGAGCTCCTGCCCCTATCATATTTCTATTCAGTGTGCAATAAATCATTAAGGTCAGCATTTAGATTTATATATAAAAAATTGTTGAGAAAAATGTTAGTATTTTTGTTCACTACACAGCTGGAGAAGGGGCCTTGATGTGGAGGTCCAGAGTTTTGGGTGTGAAAACATTGAAGAGTCTTAATTCATTCTCATAACTTCCCCTCCCCCACTTCAAGACAACCTCTGACAATGTAAAAATTCACTTACGGAAATTGAAAATTAGGGAACAGATCCTTTTGTAAAACTAAAACCCTCCAAGCTACTACTTACCTAGGATTGCAAATGAAAGGAGTCAGACTTTTTAAAACAAACAGATCAACAGATTAAACACCCTCTAGAGTTCTAATAGCCCTAGTTAAAAACCCTTAGTTAAAAAGTAAACAATTATGAGATTCTCATCAAAGGTGGATAGCTTTTAGCATAGAAGCTTGTAATTTTTTTAGGGAACACTACTTGGAATCCCTCTTGTCCCAACAGGAAGGTAATAGAGCTTTCCAGTCATTAGAGGCCTCATTTAGAGGACCAGGCCCCACCACGGGATGTGTCTCTTGATATGGATTAGCTTTATTATGTGACTTAACTTTGATGAATGTTTAACATAAAATGGAGGATATTTTTGGTTTATTTTACTTTATTTTTAAAAAATATATTTTCTTGATTATGTTATTACAGTTGTCCTAATTTTTCCCCTTTGCCCCCTCTGCCTGGTACCCCCTTTCCCTTCAGCAACCCTCCCCCTCCTTCATGTCCATGGGTCGTGCATATAAGTTCTTTGGCTTCTCCATTTCCTATTCTATGCTTAACGTCCCCCTGTCTATTTTGTACCTATTATGCTTTTTAATCTCTGCACCTTTCCCCCCATTCGCTACCTTTCCCCTCCCAGCTGATAACCTTCCAAATGATCTCCATATCTATGATTCTGTTCCTCTTCTGGTTGTTTGCTTTGTTTTTTTAGATTCAGTTATTGATAGTTGTGAATTTGTTGCCATTTTAATTGTTCATAATTTTGATCTTTTTCTTAAGTAAGTCCCTTTAACATTTCATGTAATAATGGCTTGGCGATGATGAACTCCTTTAACTTTACCTTGTCAGGAAGCACTTTAGCTGCCCTTCCATTCTAAATGCTAGCTTTTCTGGATAGAGTAATCTAGGTTGTAGGTCCCTGCTTTTCATCACTTTGAATACTTCTTGCTAACCCCTTCTTGTCTGCAAAGGTTTTTTTTGTTTTTTTTTTTTTTTTTTTGAGAAATCAGCTGATAGTCTTATGGGAACTCCTTTGTGGGTAACCTTCTGTATTTCTTTTGCTGCTTTTAAGATTCTCTCTTTGTCTTTAACCTTTGGCATTTTAATTATGATGTGTCTTGGTGTGTTCCTCTTTGGGTTCAACTTGTTTGGGACTCTCTGTGCTTCCTGGACTTGTATGTCTATTTCCTTTGCCAGAATGGGGAAGTTTTCTTGTAGTTTGTTATTAGTCTTCACGTCAAAATCCTTAGGGAAAATAAGTGGTCAGGGCAAGGACTGTTTACCTACAATCTGGGCCAGGATGTGCAGATACAGCCAGATATTCTTGCATTCTCCCCTGATGAGCCTTTTTCAAATTCTACTTCTTAATCCTAAATGGTTTTCCCTATCCCTCTCAACTCCAGCCTCTAGTGTCCTACCGTTGATGAATTGGACTGTGATCACTTGTTTCATGTCCATTTCCTGATTGCTGGATCTGTACCTTCGAAGATCTTAATCTCTATGTTGCAGACCCGGACTGGTAATTTGACCATTATTTCCTGTTTTCTTGCTTGATAATTTAATTGGCACTATAATGAAGTAGAAAAAACATGGGCTTTGTGGTCAGGTAGACTTGGGTTTAAATCCTGACTATCCCACTAATTGGTGGTCTGATTTAAGTAATGTACTCCTCTGAGGATCAGTTTCCTTTTTGGTAAAATGAAGATATTGATACCCACCTCAAAATATGGTTGTGACTGGAGATAGATAGTGGTGATGGTTGCACAACACTGTGCCACTGAATTTTACTCTTAAAATATTAAAATGGAAATTGTATGTATATTTTACCACAATTAAGACAGAAAAAGATGGTCGTGAAAATTGATCTTTATAGAACACCTATTATAATACCTGGCACATAGTAGGCTCTCAATAAATAGTAACTATATAGCATAAAATATTTTATGTTGCAAATAACAAAAAAGCACAACTTAGACTGGTTTAAACACTAAGAGAATGTGCTGGTTCATAACATTTAAAAGTATAAGCCTGAGCTCCGAATGGGTACTCAGTTGGAGCATTGTCCTGATACACCAAGGTTGTAGGTTCCATCCCCAGTCAGGGCACATACAAGAAGCAACCAATAAATGTATAAATAAGTGGAACAACAAATCAATTCTCTCTCTCTCAAATCAATAAATTTTAAAACTTTAAAAAAATTTCAAGCCTGAGGTAGTACAGGCTTTTGAGTTAGTTTATATCACTAAGGATTGTTTCTCTAAATCTTCAGTCACTAAAGGTTCAGTTTCTTCCCATCTTTCTACTCTGCCTTTTGCAATATCAACTTTATCCTAAAGCTGACAACTCATGATCAGAAGGTGGCTGCCAACAGCTCCAAACAGTGCATGTTCCCTCATCCACACCCAGAGAGAATGACTTGGTCCCAGCAATCCAGCAAATATTGTGATACTTGCTTAAATCACATGCCTGTCCTGGAACCAAAAGCTGTACATGGGAAGACGGAATGTGGTAATTGCCTCAAACTAACCAGGCAGTGGTGGGTCAGCTTCTCTGGGAGCACATGGCTACATGGAGTGGGGTGGAAAATGAAGGTACTGTGGAAGAAAGAAGGCAGGGCTAAGAATGAGCAGGCAAACAACAAAAGTCTGTTTTCATAGCTATTATCATTATTATTGGCTTTCTTGGCCTTTAGCCCTTGGCTCTTAGCTAGTTCTTTGGAAATTATTGAACAATAAAAACTATGCTCTTATTTGAATAAGTGTATTCTTTTTAGCAAAGGAAGATCAATAAGTATAAAGCCAAGTTTAATTTAACTGCCTGTGAGGCATCTAGAACAACAGCCAAACAAGCAGCAAAATGCACTGAAGAGAGGTTTCACAGGATTGAATATCAGGGATGGAAGAGAGCAAGGAAGAAGCTAGAAAGATGGTAACTTCCTACAGTGCCAAAGCCAGAAGGGTGAGGTTAGTTATTGGCCTGTTCTTTACTGGAGCCAAGTTAGGAGCCAGGACAAAGACACCAGTTAATAAGGGTAGGGGACTTTCCCCAAAGCAGAGTTGACAGAAGAAAAATCTGATTAAAACTTGATCTTGGCTGCTCTGCCTGCTCCTTTGCAGCACGTGCATCTATGATATTCCTCTTTCTCTTTTTGACCCAGTGCCTATCTAATGACTCACCAATTTCTGCCAATTTTATTTCTGTCCCTTCTGCCAAAAAGGCTCTTCCTCATTCCTTTGCTATACCTCAATCAACTAATTCCTACTTATTGGTTAAGACTTTAAATTCTGTGTTTTCTTCCCAGGAAGGGCTTCCAGTAACCACTGCTGGTTCCACCTCCTACCCCAAGACACACACCACAGGCTGATTTAAGTAATCCTGTTTGATGCCCCCTATCTGTAATCAATACCCAGGAGCCTAGCCTTGGCTGGGTATTGGTTAAAGCAGTTGGTTAAAGCATCATCCCAATATGCCAAGGTTGTAGGTTTGATCCTCACTCAGGGTATATGTAAGAATAAACCAATAAATGCATGAATAAGTGGAAAAAAAGTGATGTTTCTCTCTCCCTTTTCCCGCCCTTCCTCTGTGTCTCTCTAAAATAAAAAATTAAAAAAACAAATACCCAGTAGCCTAATGATTTGTCTACTTGTCTGGACCCAATCCCTGATGATGCCCCCACCCCCGCCACCACCACATTAAAGCTTCTGAAGAGCAGGGATTTTATCTTAGTTGTGTTTGGTTCCATGACACCCAGCACAGTGCCTGGCACTTACTAGGAGCTCAATGAATGAAGGAGGTATTTCCGTTGGTTACCATCTGATATCCTCTTACCCTTTAAGAAATAGAGCAACATGTAAAAACCGAAGTGTGCTTCTTACCTAAAAAGAAGGAGTTGGGAATGAGGAATAGAGACACGTTAAAGATGTTTTGTAGCAGTTTGCACCCACGTAGACTTTGGAAATGCGGAGGACAGAATCAAAACTGCCTATAAGGCTCTGGATGCCTCTTTTTTTTTTTTTTCTATTCTCTGTCTTCTAACACTGTTCCTATTCCCAAATTGTTAAAGGATATTTACATTTTCCCTATTGAGTCACCTAGTTTGCACAGTTTTTATGTTGTTTTTTTCCGGTCAGAGAATCAGGATGCGATTATTACTTGCAAGTGACCATTATAATAGTTCAGGCTTACAAATGCTGGTTATTGGCATTTACAGAGTGAAGCAAATCACCTGAACTAAATACCAGGTGCTCAGTAAAGTTACTGTAATACTTCATTCCTAGTTACAAAGAGCTCATATGACCTTTATGTAGGGAATTTGTTTCTGTTTAATTTATTTTCCCATTCTGAAACAGACATTCATCCATACAGGAAAGAACCCAATTATTGGGTAAACACAGTAACACCTAATGACTCTACCTTCTGGTATTTAGTTTCAAAACATTTTGCATTTCTTCACAATTAAATTAAAAAATATTTTGACATTATGCTAAAATGAGGTTGAACACAATTTTAAATGTTCCAGGAGGCACAACACTGAACCCTGTTTCTCAAAAGGCTAACTGAAAGTTCTTGTGCTTTGCCTGGTCGTTAGGTTTTGACAATAAACTAAGGGAAGAGGTAACAGAAGTGAGGGCTCACCTTAATAACTTCTTACAGGTTTCTGGTTATTTAGGACTATTTGGAGGCAGTATCATGATGTAATATGTCTCCATGCCTCACTCCTGCATGATCCCTGACTGCATTAAAGCCCTCTTACCCCACTTGTGGTATCCTCCCTGCTAGGTCCTCATCTCTCATGTTATGTCTTTATGACCAGAACTGAGGGCTACCATGCTATTTCTACATAATTACCCCACATGTACAACTTTTTTGATTAATAAGAATTATAATAACTTTCTTAATTCTAAAGTACACTTTCATTTTTTAAAATTTTTAGTTATTTATTTTTGGAGAGAGGGACAGGGAGCAAGAGAGAAAGAGAAGCATCAATGTGTGGGAGAAACATCAATCAGTTTGCCTCTCTCATGCATCCTAACTGGGGACTGGCATGTAACTCAGGTGTGTGCTCTGACTGGGAATCAAACTGGAGACCTTTCCTATGTGGGACCACATTCAACCAACTAAGCCATGCCTGTCAGGGCTGAAGTAAACTTTAAAATACTATTTCAGTGTTTTCTCAATTCTAAGGCATATTGTCCCCCTTCAGTGTTTCTGAAATTGGAATTAATTGTAGAGCCTTTTTTTTTCTCCTAGGAACATGTTTACTACATTTTTAGTCAATTCTATAGTCTAAAGTTTCTTAGAGTGAAGAATGTGGAATGAACATACTTTACTGGAGATGTTTTTTTAAGATTCAGAAAATGTTGCTGCATTTGGAGATTTGAGCTATCACACTGTTAATTCAAACAGGCAAAGAACTTTTGGGTAGGAATACGAGGGGAATCCCCCCCCCCCCAAAAAAAACAAAACCCTGGAATTATCTTCTGGAGAGTGAGCCCCTTGTAGTACAGGCTTCATCCACTAGGTGAGTGTCCTAGGAACCCATCTGTATCAGTGTACCAGCTGGTGTTGTGAGAGGCTGCATTCTGCTTCAGTAAATTCTTTTCAGGACTCCTTCAATGTGCACATTTGCCCATTTCATGAGGGGTGATTTACACACTGTGCTCAGTGTTCAGCACTTTTAGACCAAAAACCTCATGGTCCCCATGCCCCACCTTCTTTATTCACCCAATCTTGCCCCAAGTGACTTTTTCTTGTTTTCCCTGATGAAAAAGCCCTCAAAGGGAAACATTTTCCCCATGTAAAAGAGGTGAAAAAACGAACAGCTGAAGAACTGAAAAACATCAAAATTGTTGAGTTCAAAAACTGTTTTGAGCAGTGGAAAAAAAGTCCTGATAGATGTATCGCATCAAATGGTGAGTACTTTGAAGGTGACTGAAGTTTAAACATGTGAGAATAAATATATACTTTTTAATAAATAAATTACATTTTTTGGATTCCCTCCCCATATATAAATAATTTAGACAAAACAAAATAATTGTTAGTTGGTTATCTTGATTAACTGTTGTCTAGATAATTATCTTAATTCTACCCCTTGGCATTTCTAGTTTGAAGACGGGATACAAAGGAAATATGAAGCTATATGTCTCCATCATATAGAAGATAGGGGATCTTAAACTTTCTCTCTACATAAATTGTCTTAAAACCTAATATTTATATTGAATAAGAGGTGGGGGTTACAAACAATTCTCTATAGAACATCCTTTTTTTTTTTAAATGGTGCAACTACATTTTTTTTAAGATTTTATTTATTCATTTCCAGAGAGGGAAGGGAGGGAGAAAGAGAGAGAGAAATATCAATGTGCAGTTGCTGGGGGCCATGGCCTGTAACCCAGGCATGTAACCTGACTGGGAATCGAACCTGCGATGCTTTGGTTCACAGCCCGTGCTCAATCCACTGAGCTACGCCAGCCAGGGCTTAGAACATCCTTGATATGAATGACCAGTTATCTCAAACGAACCAAGGTCTTCCTTGAAAAGATTGTATCTTGATCTGATCTGTTTTCGCTAAAGAGCTGATGGCTTTTTTGATCACTGGTCTGTGGACAGCGGCAGAAAGTCAACACAATCATGAACACATGAAGTTTCTGCCTTAGGTAAAATGTTCAGAGATATATGAAACCCATTTGTGATATCCAGCAAAATTACACAATATTTTCTAAAATGTTTGCATAAATTTAAAATACTTAAAAATATTTTCTACCATAGACCACAGTTCCTTATTTAAGGATTATCTATTGTTTCATTTAACTATCCTAGTGCATCTCACTCTTACGTCTAAATCTAACTGTTCTAATTTTATTTACTTACAAAATTATATTTTACTGATTATGCTATTACAGGTTTTCCAATTTTTTCCCCTTTGCCTTATTTCCTCAGGCAATCTCCACATCATTGTCCATGGGTCATGCATATATATTCTTTGGCTACTCCATTTCCTATACCGTACTTTACATCCCCATGACTATTCTGTAACTACCAATTTGTACTTAATCCCTTCACTTTTTTTTGCCTGTCCCCCTGACTCCCCTCCCATCTGTCAACCATCAAAACGTTCTCTGTATCTATGATTCTGTTTCTGTTCTGCTTATTTGTTTATTTTGCTTTTTAGATTCAATTGTTGATAGATATGTATTGTCATTTTATTGTTTATATTTTTGATCTTCTTAAAGAAGACCTTTTAACATTTCATGTAATACTGGTTTGGTGGTAATCAACTCCTTTAGCTTTTTCTTGTCTGGGAAGCTCTTTATCTCTCCTTTGATACTAAATATTAGCTTTGCTGGGTAGAGTAATTTTGGTTGTAGGTCCTTGCTTTTCATCACTTTGAATATTTCTTGCCAATCCCCTTTGGCCTGCAAAGCTTCTTTTGAGAAATCAGCTGACAGGCTTATGACGGTTCCCTTGTAGGTAACTTTTTTACTCTTGCTACTTTTAAGATTCTCTTTTTGACTTTAACTTTTGGCATTTTAATTATGATATGTCTTGGTGTGGGCCTCTTTGGGTTCATCTTGTTTGGGATTCTCTGCACTCCCTGGACTTGTTTGTCTATATCCTTTACCAAGTTAGGGAAGATTTTTGTCATTATTTTTTTCAAATAGGTTTCCAATTTCTTGCTCTCTCTTCTCCTTCTGGCAACCCCATGATGCAAACGTTGGTATGCTTAAAGTTGTCTCAGGGGCTTCTCACTCTCTTTACTTGGGGGGGGGGGGTGGTTCTTCTTTCTTCTTCGCATTCTGATTGGTTATTTTTTGCTTCCTTATACTCTGAACTGCTGCTTTGATTCTTGGCCTCATTCACTCCACTGTTGATTCCTTGTAAACTGCTCTTTTTTTAAAACTGTGTATTCTTTGTTTCTGATAGGATCTTATTTATGCTGTTGAGGATCTCTCTAAGTCCCTTGAGCATCCTTCTAACCAGTGTTTTGAACTCTGCATCTAGTAGATTGCTTGTCTCCATTTTATTTAATTCTTTTTCTGAATTTTTTGTGTGTTCTTTCATTTGGACCATGTTTGTCTCCTTATTTTGGCAGCCTCCCTCTAGCCCCATGTTTGTCTAAAATTATTTAAATGATATCTTCATTGTTAACCCAGAGTGTCTGTGAGGTCAAATTTGATGTGTTTAGTCTGAGTCAGATTCAGAACATATTGTATATAATCTTTGAATGATTCCAGAGAATGCTGTTGCTAATTGTCAGAATTAAGGGGTTGTCTTTTAGGAACATGTTGGAAGATATTTGTATGCAATAAATTTGTATGCATTTGTGTTGTGATGTGCAGGGCCCTCTGAAGTACAGGGCTCAGGGCAAGGGCCCCTCTTGCCTGAATCTAAGCATGGCATTGCAGACCAGTAATAAATGTGTGTATTAATAATACCTTATAACATGAATATGCTACATTTTTTTAATTGCTTCCACATTTATGATTTCTTTTCATCTTCACAACCTATGGACTAGATGGAGCAATTAGAGATGAGAGAGGTCTAGAGAGGGTAAGTGATTTATCTAAAATTACCCATCTAATTAGTGGTAGATCTAACAGTAGCACTTAGGTCTCCATACACAGCTCTTCCTGTTGTATTCTGCTATACCATACTGCCTTCTAAATGTTTCTAAAACAAAGAGACCTGAAGGCAGGATACATTGCATCCCAGCATTTTTCATTCCTTAAAACCATTTGAATTTTAGAACAGGGAATAAATATGGGACAATGAATTTTTTAAAAAGCCATATGCTCTTTTATATCTGTTAAGTCCATGTGGGACCAATTTATATTTATTGACCAATGTTTCAGAACCTAGAGATTTATCTTCTTCCGGGCAAAGGTTTACTTGAGTAATATAGAATAAATCTTCCAAAGGGTGAGGATCATATTCCTTAATCTACTACTCATAGGGTACTAAGTACAACTCTGGGAACATAAACTTTGGGAGCATCTTCTAAGGGCCAGGGATTTTTGGAATGCTTACATCTTAGTGCAATATACAACACCTAGAAGTACAAAACATTACTATTAAAATTAGTATAACCCTCTTTTAATCATAAAGCCAGATTTTTTGTGATTCTCCTGTACAGTTTGCTCAGGACTGCCCTGGTGCCTCTGTATATATATATATATTCATATAGACCCAAGATGTCAAGTGCTTACTAAAATCCTTTTTCCCTCTGCACTTGTTAACAACTTTGTATTTAGGCTGCGTCTTATAGTCAAGGACATCTTAGATGGAATAGAACATAGTAAACTGTTAATGATCAGTACTTCTGGTGAGTTCTGTATTGCTTGCACTTTTTACAATAAGAATGAATTATTTTTATAATGAAAACAAGTTTAAAAATTTTTAGACACAAAATCCTATGTGGGTATACAACTTATTTCTTAGTACTGAAAAAATAACAAGAATGTGGTAACAATAAGTAACATTTCATAAGGTTTTCATGTTCATAATGGATTTTATAAGCCCCTACATGTTAGCAATTGGCTTGATACTCCTGAGATGTTCCTCACAGCAATTACCTGTGAATTATCCATAAGGGAAGCACTCCTAGAATTCCCTTGTTCTCACCATATTGTACTGTAATTGTCTGTTTACTTGGTTATTTTTTTTTTCACCAGTGGGAGAGCTTCTTGAGGGCAGGAAGTGCACCCATTCATTTTTGTGTCTTCAGCATCTAACACAGAGTGGAGTCTACCAAGTTTGTAAAGTAAATGACCAAATGAAAGACCTGTAGGCATTCAATATTTTTTAATGTTATTTCTACCTACATAATTTGACAGTTTGCCTCTGGAGAGAATGATTATTCTCTGTTAGCAAATGGCTTGTTCATCTCTTCTCTGTGGATAGTGAATGACAAAGCACAAGTAGGAAGTGTCATTTTTAAAAAGTGATTCTATAGAGCTTTACTTTCTGTTGTCAAATCTGTTACTCTTTGTAAATTCTGTGTAAGTAGGTAAAGAAAATCCCTTCCCAATTTGCTAGTTAATTAAATATATTACTGAGACAAGTTGTAGGTAGGGGAAGTTTAAAATATATATGTATGTGTATATATGTATGTACATATGTGTGTGTATATATATGTATGTGTGTGTATATATACATATATTTACTACTTAAGTTGGAAGGAAAAAAAGCTGCCTATTAAAACCTTATCTTTAAACTGTTGGTATTATGTTAATATAGAGGAAGTCTGTTTGGGAGAGTGTTCTCAGTTCCTAAAGTTCCATGACAAAAAATTGAACATATTGTTTTAAAGGATCTGGTACATGAATAAAAATAAAAACATTTGGTAACTTGTGGAATGTGAGGAAAAATTTGCACATCTGACAAGGGATTAATATCCAGACTATATAAAGAACACAACCAAAAACCCAAACAACCCAATTAAAACACAGGCAAAGTACTTGTATAGATATTTCTCCAAAGAAGAAAGCAGAAAGCCAATAAACACACAAAAGATGCTCAGCATCACTAATTGTTAGGAAAATGAAAATCAAAACCACAATGAGATAATACTTCACAACCATTAGGATAGCATATATACACATATGAAAAAATATATATAAAGTAACAAGTATTAATGAGGATGTAGGAAAAATTAGGACCCTAGTACATTGTTGATAGGAGTGTGAAATGATGCAGTCTTTGTGGAAAACAGTTTGGAAGTTCCTACAATAATTAAACATAGAATTGCCATATGATCCAGGAATTCCACTACTCAGTGTCTACCCAAAGGAATGAAAGCAGGGAGTCAGACAGGTAGTTGTACACCTATGTTCATAACAGCATTAGTCACAATAGCCAAAAGGGGGAAACAGTCCAAATGTCCTCTAACAGATGAATAGATAAACAAAATATGGTTTATGTACACAATGGAATATTTTGCAGTCTTAAAAAGAAAGGAGTTTCTGGTACATGCTACAACATCGATGGACCTTGGAAATGTTATACAAGTGAAATAAACCAGGCAGAAAAGGACAGATATTGAATGATTCATTGTATGAGGTACTTAGAGCAGTCAAATTCATAAAGACAGAAAATAGAGTGGTTGTTGCCAGAGGCTGGGGAGAGGGAGGAATGGGGAGTTAGTGTTTAATGGTTAGAGTTTCAGTTTGGTAAGATGAAAAAGATCTGGAGGTGCGTAGTGGTGATGATTGTAAATGTACCTAATGCCACTGAACTGTACACCTAAAATGGTAAACTTTATGTGTATATTTTACCACAATTTAAAAAATCAACAATAATTTAGCACATTCTAAAAAGCACTTTTAGTTGCAATATTTTATTTGTTCTTCACAACAACCCTGAGAGACATGTGGGGCAGTTATTGTTATACTCATTTTACAGATAAGGAAATGAAAGCTCATAGCGTTTGAGTAAATAGTCAAGGCACACAAAACTAGTAAGTGGTAGGTCAGAATTAGGACTGAGAACCTTAGTACAGTGCTCTTTCTTGTGTATTAAACTGCCTTCCACAGAATGGTCCCTGGGCCCTGACAATTGACAGTAACATTGAATTCACTGGCAAATGCCCAACTTTCAGTTGCAGTGCACATGTGAAGCCTGATTCCAAAGAGCAGACTTGAAAGGGCTTTCTGGAAAATGTGGGCAAAACAACAGGCGCAGAAACCATTAAAAACATGTACTGTTCCCCCATCACAACAATAACATTGTGAAGGGCAAGACAGGAATAGGAGAACTGAAGCAATCTCCAGGAAATGCTCAATAGCCATGTGTTAATTTATTATCATAGCTCCAGTTCCTTTCTAAACAATTTTTAAGGGACAATTCCTTGTTAGACTGGGATTTTTATGTTGTCAAATATTCCTTAAAGTTCATTTGTAGGCTGTAAGATGATTCTTGGGAATGTTTTTATTGTGGCTTAAAAGGAGCCTTATACTTGCCATGTAATATAATTTGATCTATATCTAATAGCCTCTTTGAAAAATAGTTATGATTTAAAAAGAGAGAGAGACATGAAGAATAACAAAACAGGCTTTTATCATACAACTGTGTGTTTGCATTGTTAATTCAGTCTCATAAAATCTTTCCAGTAAATTAATTACAGCTAAAAATCAGAAGGGACCATAAATCCAAAACTGCAGAGGAGTCACAGCCAGCTGTTCTTTAAAAATGGAATGCTGATCTTTATTTTTAAGTATTCAACAAACAGTCCTGAAGCACATCACAAGAATCTTAATAATATATTGTTGGTGGACTATGAAGTTTTGTTTTGCATACTGAAAAGAATTTGTTAGGTAATATTAATGTATTCTAGTATTTACAGGTTATATTTATGGCAGGCTGAGACTTAAAATTTGGTGGTGATAAAAAGTTTGGAAATTTAAAGTATAATTATACAGAGACAAAAATCTTCAAAATTAAAAAAACATTAACTTTTTTTATTTATTTAGTTTTTAGAGACAGGACAAGGGAGGGAGAAAGAGCAGGAGAGAAGCATCCATGTGTGAGAGAAACATCGATTGGCTGCCTCTCACATACCCCTAACTGGGGACCTAGCCTGCAACCTAAGCATATACCCTGACTAGAATCAGACCAGTGACCCTTTGGTTCACAGGCTGGTACTCAGCTGACTGAACGTCAGACAGAGCTGATGCTCATTTATTTTAATCATTTAAAAAATTTTCAGTTACAGTTGATGTATAATATATCACTTTCAGGTGTACATAGCAGTGATTTGACATTTATATAACTTATTAAGTGATCATCCTGATAAATCTTGTACCCATCTGACATCTTACATAGTTACTAGAATATTATTGACTATATTTCCTATGCTGTATTTTACATCCCCATGACTATTCTGTTACTACCAATTTGTACTTCTTAATCCCTTTCTCTTTTCACCCCATTCATTCTGGCAACCAAAATGTTCTCTGTATCTATGATTCTGTTTCTGTTCTGCTTATTTTGTTTTTGTGGGGGCTTTTTTAGATTCAGTTGTTGGTAGATATGTATTTATTGCTATTTGATCATATTTTTTTCCCTTTGTCCTTCACCTCCTTCTCCTTCCTCTTCCCTTTCCCTTTCCTCTTCTTCTTCTCCTCCCTCTCCACCTCCTTCTCCTTTTCCTTCTTCTTTTTCTTGTCTTTCTCCTTCTTCCTCTTCCCCTTCCCTTTCTTCTTCCTTTTCTTCTCCTCCTTCTTCTTGATCCTTGAACATTTCATATAATACTGGTTTGGTGGTGATAAGCTTTTTGTTGTCTAGGAAGCTCTTTATCTGTCCTTTAATTCTAAATGATAGCTTTGCTGGGTAGAGTAATACTGGTTGTAGGTCTGTGCTTTTCATCAATTTGAATATTTCTTGCTAATCCTTTCTGGCCTGCAAAGCTGTTTTTGAGAAATCAGCAGATAGTCTTATGGGCACTCCCTTGGAGGTAACTAACTTTTTTTTTCTTGTTGCTTTTAAGATTTTCTCTCTGTTTTTAACCTTTTGTATTTTAATTGTGATGTGTCTTCATGTGGGCCTCTTTGGGTTCATCTTGTTTGGGACTGTCTGCACTTCCTGGGCTTGTATGTCTGTTTCCTTCATCAAATTAGAGAAGTTTTTTGTCATTATTTTTCAAATAGGTTTTCAATTTCTTGTGCTCTCTCTTCTCCTTCCAGCACCCCCATTATGTGCATATTGTTACTGTTGAACTTGCCCCAGAGGCTCCTTGCACTATCCTCATTTGGGGGGATTCTGTTTTCTTTTTGATGTTCTGATTTGGTATATTTTGCTTCCGTATACTCCAAATTGCTGCTTTGATTTTCAGTTTCACCTACTTTACTCTTGATTTCCTATAAATTATTCCTCATTTTAGTTAGTGTATCCTTCATTTTTGAGTGGTTCTTTTTTTATGGTTTCCATATCCTTTTTTGGGCTGTTGAATTTCTAAGTTCAACTACTCTTTCATTAAGTTTATTGAACATCCTTATAATCAGTGTTTTGAGCTCTGCATCTAGTAGAATGCTTGTCTCTATTTTGTTTAGTTCTTCTTTTTTTTAGTTTTGTTTTGTTCTTACATTTGGGACATGTTTCTTTGTCTCCTCATTTTGGCAGCCCCCTGTGTTTGTTCCTATGTGTAAGGTAGAGCTGCTACATCTCCCAGGCTTGGTAGATTGGCCTAATGTGGTAGGTATCCTGTATTAGCCTGTTACTGTTAGTGACCCCACTCACCTAAGCTGGGTAGCCCAGGTGCACTGTCCCCCTCCCCCATGTGGGCTGGGTACATTGTCCTGTTGAGCCTTGATTGTTGTTGGCACATCAACAACAATCAGGGATTAGATTTAATACCAAGCTGATCAGCTACAAGGACTGTCTGTGACCATTGTGGAGGATCAGCTCTGCAGGGGCCCATCCCAGGGAGTAGGACTTATTTTAACAGTACTCTGTTGCCCACTGAGTCCACCCCTTGGTATGTCACTTGTGGAGGTGGTTGAGTGGTAATTTGATATGGTCTGAAGCTGTCTGCTGAGTGCGCTGGCTCTAGGGCCTCCAAGGAGGTGCAGGTCAAGATTAGCTGCTGCCCATGTTCTGCCTGAGGCCACCCAGCATGAGCTACAGAGGGATCTGCAGCTGGCTGCTACTTGTACTGGGTTTGGAGATACCCAAGAGAGGCCAAGGTTCGAAACAAGGCCAACTGCTGCTAGTTCTGGGAGTGGGGCCACTTAGCAAAAGGTATGAAGCATGCTGAGGTCAGATGCTGTTAGTCTGAAAGATTTTAGGAAAGTCTGAAGCATGAGCCAAGATAGGCCATTTGTGTTAAAAAGCCACTAGAAACATCTTGGGTGGGCTGGCAAGTTGGTAAGGCAGGGTCTCAGGGAATCATCAGGGCTGGGCAAACAGTAATAGCCAGGTTGATGAAGATTCAGATAGGCTCTTGCCTGCCAGCTCTGTCTCGATATGGCTTCTTCTTTATATCTTTAGTTGTAGGACATCTGTTCAGCTAGATTTCAGGCAGTTCTAAATGATGGTTGTTCTGTAGTTTAGTTGTATTTTTGATATCACTTCAAAAATATTTTTAAATTTTTAAAAATAAAAAAATTTTTATTGTATTTTTTCCATTACCATTTAACCCCTATATACCTCCTCCCTGAAATTTTACTAGTGATATTCTTGGGGTTTGTCCACCCCATATGACCATTTTTTTCCTTTTCACTATTTTCCATATTTTCTACAATGAACATATCTTACACCTACAATGCAATAAAATAAAATTTATTTCTAAAAATATTTTGTTTATTTACTCATTTATTTGTTTATGTGGGAAGGGAGGGAGAAAGAGAGGGAGAGAAATATCAATGTGAGAGGGAAACATCAATCGGTTTCCTCTTGTATATGCCCCAACTGAGGACCGAACCCACAACCTAGGCATGTGCCCTGACTGGGAATTGAACCAGTGAACTTTCACTTTGTGGGATGATGATGATGTCCAATCAATTGAGCCACACCACTCAGGGCAATAAAGTTTATTTTTAAATAATGATAATTAGAAAGAGAATCTTGCAGGCTAGGTCACTGGGCAGTTCTGTTTTTTTTTTTTTTAATTAAAATTACCTGAAAGATCCAAAAGATAAACAGTTGGTTTGCCAGCTTTCAAACTGGTAAATATATTAGTTCCATTTTATAGAAGAGTGAAGCCCGATACAGTTAAGGGATTGGGCTAAGTTCACTCAGCTAGTAAGCAGCAGGAGAACAGTAAACCTGACCTTCTGCCCTGCTAGTAGGCAGGCAGTTTGGTGGGGAGGATGGGTAGTTCATTTTACTACACAGCTTATATTCTGCCTGGTGATTCTGAGTAGGATGGGAGCACTTTAAACTCAGACATTGGTTTATCTCTTGTTTGACAAGGTTATGTATAATTAAAGAAGCTCTTATATTAGAAAAATATGGTTTATTTGCTCTGAAGCAACATTTTTGTATTTTCTTTTATCTTTATTGTATTTTTCCATTACTATTTAGTCCCCTTATACTCCCCTCCCTCCATCAATCACCACACTGTTGTCCATGTCCCTGAGTCCATTTTCCTTTTTGGTCAATCCCTCCATCCCCTAACCTACCCCTACCAATAGTTGTCATCCTGCTCCCCATCTATGAGTCTGTACCCAATTCCCTTGTTAGTTCAGTTTGTTCATTAGACTCCATAGGATTGAAATCATATGGTATTTGTCTTTCCCTGACTGACTTATTTCACTTAGCATAATGTTCTCCAGGTCCATCCATACTGTTGCAAAGGATAAAATTTTCTTCTTTTTTTAAGGCCAAGTAGTACTCCATTGTGTAAATGTCCCATAGTTATTTTATCCACTTATCTATTGATGGACAGTTGGGCCAGCTCTGAAGCAACTTTTGTATTAATTATTTAATATCTTAATTCATGGGTAGCAAATAAATCATGCCTACAACCACAATGAGTTTCCATATGTTTTGTAAAATTAAAGGGTCATTACATCTTGTCATCTGTGTGTACAATTCTATAGTACCTATCATGAAGGCTGTAAAGCCTCATTTATCCTCTTCCTTCTCATAGTTTAGCTATTGCTAAATCCTGTGATTGTTAGTCTCAGTTTTGATTATAAATCTCTCTCCCTTAAAGTTGTCTGCTAGTACTCTTTATATAACCCATCAAATCAATAATGACACCACCATTTACTGAATGCATACCATGTATCAGTCATTTTATACCCAATATTTCTAATCCATGATGTAAAAACTCTGACTACTTGTGCAATTTCATTTTCCACTGGTCTGACTGTACCTTATATTCTAGCTCAGAAGCTGGCAAGTGATAGCCTGTGGACTAAATCTGACCTGATGCTAGTTTTTGCATGGCTAGTGAGCTAAGATGGCTTTTGTATATTTAAATGGGTGAAAAGAATCAAAAGGTGAATGATATTTGTGACATATGAAAATTATGTTAGGTTCAACTTCTAGTGTCCACAAAGAAATTTTCATTCAAACATAGCCACTCTCATTCATTGAAGTGTTGTTTATGGCTGTTTTCATGCCATGATGGCAGTGTTGAGTAGTTGCAACAGGGACAGTAGGACACCCAAAGTCTCAAACAGTTATCTGGCTTTTTACAGAACAGTTTGCCAACACCTGTTCTAGCTCAACTAAACTAATTTCTGTCCTTACCCTCTTGTCATCACACACATTTTCCCTTCTGTCTGGAATGCTTTCTTTTTTCTTTCTTTACTCGTCTTTATTTTCTTTTATATCTTCACTCTCTCTAGCTTATTTTATTCAAATTCAGCATTTTATTTAATCTAGATGCTGATGGTACTCATATTTACATGTCCATATCCAACCTCTCTGCCTTTAACTCTAGACTTAATTACATGTCATACACATCTCAGAACTAACGTGTTCAAAGTTGAACTTGAAGTTTAACCCCCTAAACCAATTCCTTCCACTCTGCCCCATTTCAGCCAATGGCAATTCTATCCTTGCAGTTGGTCAGGCCAAAAAAACTTTGGTGCTTTTCTGATTCCTTTGTCTCACATTTCACATCCAATTGGTCAGCAGGTTATTTTGGCCCAACCTTCCAAATATATTTTGCAGCAGGTTATTTTGGCCATTCCTCACCATCTCTCACCATCTTTCATCTGGACTATTGCAATGACCTCTCACCTGGTCTTGTGCTCTTGCCCCTGTGAACATATCATGCAGTGGTCATGTCAGATCATGTCACTCCTTGCTCAGAGCCTTCCAGTGACTTTCTATCTGAAGTCTGCCCTCCTTATCAATTGTCTCTTCAATCTCATTTCCCCATACTATTCCCCTCACTCATTCTACTCAAGGGACACTAACCTTGCTCTTCCTCAAACGCTCCAAGGACTTGTCTACTTCAGGGCCTTTGTGCTTGCTGTTCCCTCTGCCTTGTTGTCCCATGGCATCCTGGGGGGTTGTTCTCATACTTTCCTTAAATATTAAAAGTCTCCTTCTCAGTG
This sequence comes from Phyllostomus hastatus, assembly GCF_019186645.2. Taxonomy (NCBI): domain Eukaryota; kingdom Metazoa; phylum Chordata; class Mammalia; order Chiroptera; family Phyllostomidae; genus Phyllostomus; species Phyllostomus hastatus. The sequence continues at coordinate 104,251,777 of NW_025334041.1, read as the reverse complement.
AGACTTTACATGACCTCATCTACAATTTCAAATCTGCATTTGTGGTTTAAGCTTTCTTCCTTAGCACAGTAGTTTTTACTAGTTATATAAATAAATCATTAATTCAGTTCTCTTTATTATTGTCCATACAAGAATGTAAGGCCATGAGGTCAGGGATTTTCATCTGTTTTGTTCACTGCTATATTCCCAGTCCCTAGAACACTGCCTGATACACGGAGAGTGCAGTAAGTACTTGTGGCATGAGTACATGAATGAAAACATGCAGCTCAAGGGCCTCTTCCATGAAACCTTTCCTGCAGCACTTAACCTGGGTGCTCTGGGTCCTCCTAGGCCAGCGAACATCTATTACTGCACTTGCTACAGTGTAGAACCATGATTTGTTTGACATGTGTTTTTCCTACTAAACCGAGATTAATTCATTTTTGTGTCCCTGTGCCTAGCAAAGCTCCTGGCACATAACAAACACTCATTTAATGTTTCCTAAGTGAATGAATAATTGTTCAACATTAAAAAAATACTCTTTATTTTTCAAGAAGATATTTCTCAGAGATCTGTTTAAATGTGAATGGTAGATACTTAAATTGGAATTGGATTAAAAATCACAGAATTATTTAGGATCATGCTTGTTTTAGATTCTGAAGCCACTGGAGACAAATTGTGGGTTTTATTGAGGACCTAGAGCCATATTACACATACCACAGAGCATGTTTCCTAATAAGCTTCCTGGTGAGCAATCAAGGTGCATTGCCTTGCCTGGTGATGTCCTGGCTACCCAGCTTGCTTATGCCATAAGTTAAGACTATTGGTGTGTGGAGAACATCCTTAGTTTTGTTTGTTTTCAATCAAGACGGGTAAGACCTGCTAATTGGTGAAGTTGAAAGGATCTTTAATCACTGTTAGAATGAAAAAAATACCCTTATTGTTTTCCTGTCTCTAAATAACATTTTCCCATCTCTGTCTAGGGAACAGTCACAAGTCAGCTAAGTAAAAATCTTTTGGTTGTTATTTAAAAACAAGTATTTACTGGGAGATCATTGACTTCAGTCTGGCTGCTACAGAAGGAGCTGATGATCAGGGTGAAGGCGAGGGTGATGCTGTAGCAATGGATTTGGAGGAAGGCTGTGCAAGGAGGGAAGCCTGCAGAGAAAACCTGACCTATTCTTGAGATTTCTAGTCTGTATCACTTGATAAATTAAATTGAGATTATACATTGATCATTTTGCATTCTCTTCCTAGTGATTTCATGTACACTTTCTTAAACAAAAAATTTTAACTTCCCTTGCTGAAAGTCCCTCTTTTTTTTTAAAAAAAGTGTGTATTAGGCCATTGCTAGTGTGAAAAGACCAGGTCCTGGGGCATAAAGTCTGAACCACCAGCAACATGGATAGGTGGAAAGATAACATATTCATGTCTGGGAGTTGTTGAGTATTTTTATACATGAAAGCTGGGGGTGGGGGCAGGGGAGAGATGTAAGCATTTTTGGAAGAATTTAACATTAACCATGGACAAAGGGGGTGGGAGAAGCTGAAGTGGGGACAGTTCTAGGACAGGACCAAAGTCCACAGGGAACAGCTGTCACTCCTGTGGATTAACTGTGGGCAGCGGATTGGAAAATTCATGTGTAAATAAGAAGTAGAGGTCCTTGGGGTCAGAATGGTGGTGGTTTCTGGGTTTCAACGGCACTTGGCTAGTCTCTCTTTAGAAATAGCCACCTGGAAGTTAATCCTAAATTCCAACAGATACACTGTACAGGAATGTGAATGGTCTTTTGTTGGAGGTGGTCCACAGCAAATAACAGGCTAATTGTTCTATCTCTCTTACTCTCCTGATGTTGTAATTTAATTTAGAACATCTCCAAATATTTTTCTTGTCAATTTCCTTTTGAGTCTGACATATGCATGTAGGGTGGTGAAGGCATTAGCTCCAATTTACAATTTGCTGGTGGAGAAAGTGAAAGCGAGAGGAGATGTGACTTGCCTAAAGTCAGTGACTAGTCAGGACAAGAACTCAGGTACCTGTAAAATGCTCTCTCTACTGGACCTTTCTTCCAAACTATCTGCTTGCTTTAAGATATATTTTTTAATTGCAAGTATATAGGGAGAGAACTGAAAATGTTTGAGGTGGCAGTGACATAGAGTGTCTGCTTTATGCTCATCACTTAAGTGGATACAAAGAAATAGAAAATATTGTCCTTGTCCATGAGAAATGTATAGAACAATTGGGGGAAAGAAAATGTAACTGTACATTTAATAAACCAAAAAATAAACAATATCATAAAGTGAAAAACATCAGGTTACAAAAGTTTGTATGCTAAAAATATTTATACACTTTTATTCACTTTTACTTATTTTACTAAAAGCATAAGCTGTAATAAGGACACTGCTCTACTTAGAAGCAAGAGCATGTGGCTTCTTTGCTTTCCTTACTGATTTAATCTTCTTACACACTCCCACCCTTCCACCTTATCTCAGCGTTTTCCAGATTAAAGTCTTTTAACAGTCTATTTTGATTTAAAATAGTCTCTCACAGGTAAATATTAATCAATTCAAAATTCAATTCCCTAACAAGGCTATTTCTCCCTCCACCATCCTTCCCATGATGGTGTCTTATGCATGGGGATATTCACCCGTCCTTATAGCACTGGGTCCGGGCCTGGTTTCCGTTGCAGGATAGCTGCTCTGGTTGATGTACACTAGCTGCCCCCCAACTAATGCTCATCTAATTTTTGGACTTTCCCTGGAGGGATTCCTTCTCTGTCACAGGGGAGCCAAGACCAGTTTGGGATTGCTGTTCTGCTTAGTCTGTCTAGCCACATTCCATTGTTCTGCTATTGCTCAACTTCCAACACATACTAGCGTGGGACCTCCCTGAGCTACAGTCTCTTCCTAGGTTTCTTTTGGGAGGCAGAAGAAAGGCTTCCTTGCCTTCAGCTTACCTTTCCAACCATTTAACATACTTTGCCCTTCAGAAATTCAGTCCAGAGAGTAGTGGTCCAGAATATAGTTCTCTGATGTCTGCTTCTGTTTCCCCTATTTTCTTCTCTTTTCCCATAATCCTCTGAGCAAAAGTTTCCTCTTCTGCCTCCCCCCCCCCCAGGTCCCTTGCCCCCTCCTCAAGTACACTTTCCTTATACTGAGATTTCTCAACTCCTGGCTTTTAGAAAACTGTGTGATTTAGTTGACTGGCTCTGTCTTGTCTTGTGTTAATAAAAAATAAAATTATTTAAAAATCTTTTTCTCTGTTCTCAAAGTTGGGCTTTCAAAACTCTTTTTCTTTTAATATTTTATTTATTTTTAGAGAGAGGGGAAGGGAGGGAGAAAGGGAGGGAGAGAAACATCAGTTGCAACCCAGGCATGTGCTGTGACCAGGAACTGAACCAGTGATCTTTTGCTTTGTGGGATGATTCTCAACCAAGTGAGCCACATGGATCAGGGCTTGAAACTTTTAATGTCTGATCAAAAATTTCATTTTAGAAGTAAAAACTGAATATTGGCTCTTTCCACTTTTTAGATTTCTGCTGTAAGAAGCTTAAAGGTTTAAAGAAAAAGGATGCATTGTACAGAAAGTGGGGTGGTGATATACAAGGAAGTGAAAAAGAGAAAAACATATTAATATAGTTTCAAAATATTTTCCCTGTTGTATATGCATAGAAAAATAATCTGGAAAAATATTCACCAAAGTGTTAATAATGATCCTCTTTGAGTGGTAGTTTTCAAGTTATTCTATTCTTTATGTCCTTTTGTATTTTCAGAATTTTTAAAAACATGATATGTATTGTTTTTTTAAGTGGAAAAGCCAATAAAAAGATTTGTTGGAGTGAAGGACAGGTTAAACAGCATAGAACTATACATACAAAAAGTATCTCAAGGCTATACCCCCAAATTAGCTGCCAAATAATTTATTTAACCACAGTTGTGAGTAATCCTTTCTGAGTCACATCTTTTCTTTCTTCTTCTTTTGTTAATTGAAGTGTAATTTCATATATCATAAATCCACCCTTTTAAAGAATACAATTCAGTGGCTTTTGGTATATTCACAAGTTGTACAATTCGCATCACTATCTAATTCTAAAACATTTTCATGACCCCATACCCATCTGCAGTCACTCTCCATTCCCTTTCCCTCAGCCACTGGCAACCACAAACATTTTTCTCTCTGTAGATTTGCCTGTTCTTGACATTCATGTAAATAGAATCACATAAAATGTGGCCTTTTATGTTTGGTTTTGTCTACTTATCATATTTTCAAGGTTCATTTATAATGAGTCATTTTTCTCTATCTCCTTCTATGAAAAGATTTCCTTCACTGTTGTAATAAAGCTTATACTGGTCCCTCAACCTTTGCTGTACAGTCCACGTAATGCAAAAAAGTCAGGCTAGCTCTTGCTCCAAAGTTGCATTACCTGCTCTATAGGTTCAGTGGAATAGAAAACTAATTGTAATTAAACACCAAAAATTTATACTTGGCTTTGGAATACATTATAACCTGGGAGTGGAGTGGGGGGGGGAAGCAGGGATAGGGTTAGGCTCAATGACTTAACGCCCTTAGAATCTAAGTTATATATTATTAAAAGCTTATGGGGAAAGTAGCCCCAGTGCATGCTAATGATTGTAAACAGATTTGACTGTATTTTATTGTGGGTGATAAACTTCCTCAGGTGGACATGAATGATATTGGGTAAATAAAATGTGTGTATCCTCTTGAATCTTTCTTACTTCATTATATTTTTTCATAGTCCTAGGTATTGGTCATGTCTTTAAGCAGAAATCCCAGCCAAGACTGGGATCCTCAATCCTGAAGTTTCTCATATTCCTACAGCATAAGAACACAAATGTCACTTCAAATTGGTAGTCTTTAATTTTTTTTTGTTGGTGGGGAGAGGAGGGGTAACATATTTAGTCCTTTGAATGTCTCATGAGAACTATGGACCCTTTTCTGAGAAATATTAGTTATAATTTCTAACAGTATCTAAGTCCCTTGAATCAATCATCCAAGATATCCACAGTGTCTTAGTCAGCTTAGGTTGCTATCTCAAAATACCATAGACTAGGTGGCTTAAACAGCAAACATTTATTTTTCACAGTTCTGCATGGAGGCTTGAAAGTCCAAGACCAAGGTGCCAGCAGATTTGGTGCATGGTGAGGGACTTCTTCCTATTTTGAAGATGGCCACCATATTTCTATGTCCTTACACTTGGAGGAGAGAGCTCTCCGGTGTCTCTTCTCATAAGGGCACTAATCCCATCATGTAGGCTCCACTCTTATGACCTAATCTACATCTAATAACCTACCAAATACCCCACCTCCAAATACCATCACACTAAGGATTAAGGCTGCAACATACAGATTTTGGAGGGACACAAGTATTTAGTTTGCACCACAGAGTTCATCCCCACATTGAGCATCTCCTTAGAAGATTCCCCCTTTATTACTCATTAGGGTTTCAGCCCCAGCTTCCAATCTTGTTTCCTGTTCTGATGAACTGAGTGGGACAACATAGCCTTTAAAGACCTCTTGGCCCTCTAGACAAGCCTTCTGAACCCTACTCTTAGTGCGGGAGGCACTGCTAGGTGCCTGTTTGAGATACGTCATCCAGATGAAGTAATGAGGAAGTATGTGAATAACAAGAAAGATGAGAATTTTGACATCATCCCCCTTATGTCTTCCCCACATTATGTTCCACATGTATCCTTGATTTCATCCCTGTTCCTCCTCATAGTTTCTGTCCCTTTGGAGTGGAGTGAGGTGGGTAAAAGTGCTAGTTCCTTAGTGTGGGTTGGAGAAAAGCTCTTACTAAACAGTGGCTACCTCCAACTAGATTCATGAATAAACTGAGCACAGATTCAGGGTCAGCAAGTAGGAAGCGACTCTGGAGGACAAGAGGAAACATCTGGAAAGCATGGTTTTGAACCTGAGCAGCAGATCTTTCTCAATGGACAGCTCAAGTCTTTGAATTACCTCTGTTTTGGGGTCTGGCAAAGCTCAGATTTCTTAATCTTTAAAGCACAAGTTAAACATTTGGTGTTGTTACAGGGAAGAGATGAAGGCATTTTCTCAAATAATAAAAGAGGAAGAACCCCAGCTGGATGGCTCAGTTGGTTGGAGCATCATCCTGTACACCAAGAGGTTGTGGATTTGATTCTAGCCCAGAGAAGAACATGCAGGTTCATATCATCTGCAGGAGACTCAGGCTGGGTCCAAATCACCAACTGACCTTGTCCTGAGTAAGACTTAGCAGTACTGAAAACTTCAAATGGGTTCTGATGTTGAAAGGTGCTATTTTAAACTACCACATATTATTTTTAATACAAATAAATATGAGAGTGCCCATCAATATAAAATCTCTCTTTAATCCACCCCAAGAGGAGTTGTTAAGGAAAATGGTGATCTACATTTTGCTAAGTTTAATGTTTTTTTTTTTCTGCAGTCCTCATCTTACTTGAAACAACAGTTTATTATTAGTCTTCTTGATATACTTTTTGTATTCAACTTTGGGGATATTCTACTTGTCTGGTTTCCTGCTACAGCATAGGCTGTTCTTTCTCTAGTTCCTTTATGGTTTCACCCCACTGTCCCAAGTCTAGATACTTGGTATATTTGTTAAAAATACTGATGCTTACCTCCTACCCTGAGAAATTTTCATTCTATTTGGTTGGAGCACAGACATATTTTTAAAAGATTGTTAAGATGATAAATTTTGTTATGTGCATTTTAACACAACTTAAAAAAATACTTTTAAAGCACCTTAGGTGATTCTTACTAGCAGCCAGGATAGAAAATTCTTATTTATCTGTTGACATTGCTCAAATGTATATGCTTGTACCTCTCCCATGAATGCTAGAATCATCTATTCAACTGAAAGCTTGACATCTCTACGTGGATATCTAACAGGCCTCTCAAACTTAGCTGGACAATGAACAAATTTTTTATTCCTCTACCTGGCACCTTCTCCTCCTATAATCTTCCCCCAAATTCTTGAAATCATTGTTGACTCTTTTCTTCCTCTCACATTTCACACCCAAAACATTAACAAATCTTGTTGGCTATGTTTTCAAAATATATCCAGAATCTGACAATCTTTCACCACCTCTGCAACTACTAGCCTGGCCCAAGCCACCATCATCTCCACCTGGTTTACTGCAGTAACTTCCCAGTTGGTCTCTCTGCTTCTGTTCCCACCCTTAAACACTCTTTGTTAAACTTAAAACAGATAACATTATTCCTCTGTGTCACATCCTTCAATTGGCTTCTCTTCTCACTCAGAGCAAAACTCAAAGTCCTTAAAATCTGCCTGTCAACCTTTATCTTTCTCATCTCTTACCATGTTCTGCCTGCTCCCTGTGCTGCAGGTACTCTGCCCTGACAAGCATGCCCCCACAGCAGGGCCTTTGCTCTTCGTGCAGCCTCCGAGGCTTTGATTGGTTAGATTGTCTAAAATCACATAAGTAAGTGACTGAGCTGGGATTCCAACCCACCTCTGGTTCTAAATCCAATGCTTTTGCTTATTGTACCATGTGGCCTCTCTACTGTAAACAGTATTTATTCAATCATTCAAGAAGTGCTGTTTTAGGTGCTGAGGACATAGCCAACAAGAAAAAGCCTCTAACTTTGTGAAGCTCACATTCTATCTGGGAGAGATGAAAAAATAAATTCAAAATGTATTGTAGTGTGTCAGATGGTGTTCAGTGTTACAGAGAAAAATCAAGCATGTCAAGAGAGACAGAATATACAGAGCAGGAGCTGCTATTTTATTAACATCTTTTATTACTGTGGTCAGGAAGGCCCCACAGTAAGGCAATATTCAAATATAGACCTGAGCAGAGAAGGAAGTGTGGGAATAAGCCACAGGGATAGAAAAGGGAAAAGAATTCAAGTTAATGGGAAGTCAAAGGAGTCCACATTTTAAAATTTAAATTATTTTCAATCTAACTAGCAACATACTGAAATATTTGTAAGTAACTATGGTGTACCTGTGTTTTGAATATTTTTTGAAGTGGTATGAATGACTTACTCTTGCCCAGTTGTGACTAAGCATTGATAGGGGTGTGAGCTTTCAATGGAAACAAAGTCTCTCTAGCCTACAGAAGCATATATCAAGTATGGGCTCTGGAGTCAGATCACAAGTATGAAAATGCCAGACCTATTGTGTAGACTATTTATATAATCTAGGACAGTTTACTAGTCTGATCACTGGTTGATTTTCACCAGTATTCACCTATGCTTTGTCTGTTCTGATTGGTTGACCATAAGAGTTGTTAATTATTATATTTATTGTTATATTAATCAATATTAATTTTATCTAAATTAAGGGTCAGCAAACTATGGCCTACAGACCAAACCAAGGCCCCACCATCTTTACAATCTTTGTAAATAAATTTTTCCTGGGACATGGCCATGCCCACTCCTTTATATACTGTCTATGGCTGTTTTCGCACTACCAAGCCAAAGCTCATTAGTGGAGATGGACAGGCCCCGTCCATCTGAAAGAACAAGTTTGGTAACTCCTGGCCTAAATGGAGATGGAATTCTGCTTTAGCTTTATTGAAACATGGTCTAAGCAGCTCTGGTTTGTACCAAATATTAACATTTTCAATCAGTTTGTTATAGTCAGGAAAGGAGTGATGCTTTGGCAGTCTTCTCAAGACAAGTTGCTAGGGAATCTACTTAGAAGTGAAGAAACTTCCTTCCCAATCTCAAGATGAGGGTGTTGAGGATAGGGGTTCCAAATGAGTTCTGAAATAAAATTTCCAGAAATAAAAAGCCATATATGGATCCATGACATTTAGGTATACAATGAGATGCATTACTGTGTCCACTTTTTTTTCCCCCCTTGTTCTCTAGTATCCTATCCTGGTGTCAGCCCTTACCAAGGGCTGGACCAAGGCAGGGGACAGAGAAGTGTTTCCAGGAAGGTGGAGGAAGAAGATGTTTTCTTGGCCAACTTGAGTGGGGCTTCAGGTCAGATTTACTCTTCAGAGCATTTGGGCCTTAGTTTTGATTTTACTTCTTTAGGATAAGTGCTTTAGGCATTTTAGTATTTTTAAAAAGATTTAATTAATTTTACCCCCATTTCTTTAAAGAGCGAACATTCCAAACCCTCAAATAAATCAGGCCAAGCCCAAAGGAAATCTGACAGTGGTCACAAAATAGTAGAGGTCAAAAACCAAAACACAAGAGGTCCATGTACTCCTTTCTATTCTTCTTTAGTTTGGTTTGGCTCTTACTGGAATTTGTGTGTGGAAAAATTGAGAGGGTAACTGAATTCTTGGTAATGGCATCATTTTACTTGGGAAACGTGCAGTGAGTAAGAGGGAATGGAGTCAATAAATGTGATTAATTGATCAATGCTGACTGAATACCTACTATGTACAAAACATTTAATATGGGCTCAAAGAATTTTTAAACCTACACGCAAAGCTGTACTGACTCTGTATCCATAATTCAGCTCTTAAAAATCAGGACTTCGGTGTTTTGAAAAGAGAATCCTGAAATGTTTCTTAGTTTAACATTTATTTCGTTTCAGAAGAAAGTGAAAAGTATTTTCCTCTTATTTAGGATATGATTAACTAAACACCCTCATCCTTGTTTGCAAATATTCTTGTAATCTTGGTTTTCCAGGAAAGATCTGATAAGAAATCAGAAATCAGTTGTTCCTTAGAGCAGATCAATTGTTTCATAGAAGTTGAGAGAGAAGAGTCAGGGATGTATGACCACCTCGTGCGATGGTGGAAGGGGTATGGCTTGTGCCTTTGTCTAGACAGGAAGACAGGTCAAGTGACAAGGCCCAGGAGAGCTGAGCAGCTGAGCGGCTGGGCCAGGGTGAGGTTCTAACACCATCTTTGCGAGCCTTTGGCTCTCTCTGCAGAGGCAGTGCAAGATGACTTCTCAGTCCTAAAGGACCCTGAGTGGATGTCCCTGCCAGGCATTACCTCCTTGCCTCCAATTTCCCTAGTTTTTTCCTTTCCAAAATACTATGGTTTTTAATCCTTACCCTAACTTTATCCTTATTGAGAAGAAATTCACTTATCTTGTTGGAAGAAGAAAGAGGGTATAAAACAAAGGTGTGTTTTTAAAGGGCTGTACACTTGATATTATTGTGCCTGTATTCTGGTTGTGGCACGTGTTCTGAACCTTCTTCCGGCTCCTTCCGTTTTCCTTCTTAGCCCCATCCATTGAGATTGGATCTCAGCAGAGCATGTAACTTCTTACTGTTAAAACTAGCCCCGGAGAGGAGGCCTGGTAAAGTCATTCATGTTAAGGTAAAAATTAGTATTAATGTTTAAGAGTATTTGCATTTTATCTCAGGAAAACTTCATCAAAAGGTGAAACTCCAAGTTTTAGGTAGTAGATGGGAAACTCATTCCCCTGAACAATTAAAATAAGTCTACAAAGGCTGCGGTTTATTGTTCCTCTCAAATATGAGATTGAATGACCTCCTATATGGATATATATGAAGTGGATATATGAATATAATTTAACATAATTTTAAAAAGAAGGAAAAAAGCTTTGCCATTGGAACTGGATTATTCACCTTTTCAAAAGCTAGAGATTTAGAGTGTAACAGTAGAGCTGAAGAAGATAATCATCTTTTAGCAGAAGAATATTTCAATCCCTTTTGGCTTTCCTCCAAGGATATGTGAACAGGACATTAAGTGGATGAAAAACCAACGTTTTCAATGTTTCATAACTGCAATCAGTCCTATGCATTAATGTTGGAGAGAGACTAAGTTATGAAAACTTTCATATTAAGGCAAGTAGCATTGTGACTCTACAGGTTTTTCTTCTTTCTTCTTCTCCTTCTCCTTCCTCTTCTTCTCCTCTTCCTCCTTCTCCTTCTTATAGGAGGAGATGAGATATTTTGTTTTAATTAATGTTTTTGTTTTTGTTTTTAAAATGATGAAAAAGAAAATGCTTCACTGGCACAGAGCAAAGTTTCCCATAAAACTCTCTTTGGCCATGGACTAAGCACAACACACATGGTGCCAAAGGGGTTTTATGGCTTCCCCTTGTTTCCCCTTCAAAGAAAAAAATGAGCACAGGAGCAAAAAAGAGCTAGAATGAAAACCACATTTCTGCCTTGGTTGGGCTTTTCCTCTGACTGACTAATCACTACAAGGGTTTGGTTTTGTCAAAAAGAAGTCAAATAACTAAATTACCTTCTTTCTACCTGCATTTCCAGAAGACATTAAACAGGGAATTCTGTGAGTTGAAATGCCACTGCTGTGTTGGTCGAGAATATTAACAAACCTGACTGATGTGGTCAGTAGCTCCCAGGCAGCCTCCTGTGAACCACAGGGTTGAGGCAGTCCTTCTGAAGACCAGGATACTGCTCTGTCCCAGCAAACTCTGGATTACCTGAGTGCTGACCACTTATGGAGCAGGGAGATCCTGGAGGGCTGTCAGACTCAGTTCTAGTCCTTGGAACCCAGGCCTTGAAACCTAAATCCTTCTAATGCTAACGCAGCAATTTACTCTGTTAATTGGGTAATTACCCGCTCAGAGATATCAGATGAAATATGGGCACTTACCCCCAGCCACCAAGGGAAACTGACCCACGAAGGTGGGATTCAGGGAAGTAAGCAATTCCTTCTTAGAATTCCCATTTTCCTAATTTTAAGCAAGGCTGATTCCTCCTTGTGCTCCCTGAACCTCAACTTCCTAATATAGAAAGTGAGGATTATTGATTATTTTATAGAAAAAAGGTCTCTATTTTATTGTAGTTATACACGCTCCATATTGTTAATATAAACATTACATTTAAACTTAACGGGGATTGGAGCCTTGGCTGGCGTATCTTAGTGGATTGAGCGCAGGCTGCGAACCAAAGTGTCGCAGGTTCGATTCCCAGTCAGGGCACATGCCTGGGTTGCAGGCCCCTAGCGACTGCACATTTATGTTTTTTTTCTCTCTCTTTCTCCCTTCCTCCCCTCTCTAAAAATAAATAAATAAAATCTTTAAAAAAATAAACTTAATAGGGATTGGGAAAAACTTTGTAAGATTAAAAATAGGGTGGGGGATCACAGAATAATCAAGTTCACTTTTTAAGAATTTAATACTCCTGTAAGTCAAGAAAACTATAAATAATATAAAAATCAAATGACAAAAGGAAAGATAGTTACATTATATTATAAGGATTAATATGCATTACTGATAAGGAATTCTTAAATAGACATAATAAAAAATTCCAGATATCCCATTATAAAAATGGTCAAAATAATCTTGAAGAACTATAGTAACAAAGACATTATGATATTAGTACAATAATATACAAACCAGTGTCTGCTTCTGCAGCATATATACTAAAATTAAAGTGGTACACAGAAGATTAGCATGGTTCCTGCAAAGGATGATGTGCAAATTAAAAAGGAAAAAGGAAAAAAAAAAGGAATGCAAAAACCAATCCACCAATCAACAGAACAGAATGAAGAAAGAGAAACATATATACAGTCATCTGATTAATGATAGGCAATAAATATTGTAAAGCAGAGGGCAAAAGACAGTTTTTCTATTAAATCATTTTGGGCAAATTGACTACCTGCATAGAATAAAATGTATTTGGAACCCCACTTCACACCATACAAAAATCAACTCTAAATGGATTACAGATCTAAATATGAAAGAGAAAACAACAAAATTTTGAAGGAAAACATAGAAGACTATCATCATGAACTTGGATTGAGCAAAGGTTATTTAAACAGTCACAAAAAGCATTAACCATTAAAGAAAAAAATTAAGTGGGCCATGTTAAAATGAAAAACTTCTGTTCATCTGAAGATACCACTTATTATTTTTAAAATTATATTTTATTGTTTATGTTATTAGAGTTGCCCCCAAATTTCTCCTTTTGTGTCCTTTCACCCAGCTCGCCCACTCCCTCAGACATTCCTCACACTGTTGTCCATGTCCATGGGTCCTACATATATTTTCTTTGGTTACTCTGTTCCCTATGCTGTACTTTACATCCTGACTATTCTGTGACTACCATTTGTGCTTCTTAATTCCTTCACCTTTTTCACCCATCCCTGAAACCCTCCTCCCATCTGTCAAACATCAAAATGATCTCTGTATCTATGATTCTCTTTCTGTTATGCTTATTTGTTTATTTTGCTTTTTAGATTCAATTGTTGACAGATTTGTATTTATTGCCATTTTATTATTTATATTTTTGATCTTCTACTTCTTAAAGAAGATCTCTTAAAATTTCATATAATACTGGTTTGGTGATGATGAACACCTTTAGCTTTTTCTTGTCTGGGAAGCTCTTTATCTTTCCTTTGATACTAAATATTAGCTTTGCTGGATAGAATAATCTTGGTTGTAGGTCCTTGCTTTTCATCACTTTGAATATTTCTTGCCAATCCCTTCTGGCCTGCCAAGTTTCTTTTGAGGAATCAGCTGACAGTCTTATGAGGGCTCCTTTGTAGTTAACTTTTCTCTTGTTACTTTTGAGATTCTCTCTTTTTATTTAACCTTTTGTATTTTAACTGTAATGAGTCTTGGTATGGTCCTCTTTGGGTCCAACTTGTTTGGGACTCTCTGTGCTTCCTGGACTTGTATGTCTATTTCCTTCATCAAGTTAGGGAAGTTTTTTGTCATTATTTTTTCAAATAGGTTTTCAATTTCTTGCACTGTCTGTTTTTCTTCTGGGAACCCTAAGATGAAAATGTTAGTATGTTTGAAGCTGTCCCAGAGACTCCTTAAACTATCCTCATTTTTAAATTCTTTTGTCTTCTAGCTTCTCTGATTGGTGTTTTTTTCTTCCTTATGTTCCAAATTGGTGATTTGATTCTTGGCATCACCCACTCCACTGTTGATCCCTGTACATTATTATGTATTTCAATTAGTGTATCCTCTGTTTATGACTGGATCTTTTTTATGCTGTTGAGGTCCTCACTAAGTTTCTTGAGCATCCTTATAACCAGTGTTTAGAACTGTGCATCTGGTAGATTGCTTGTCTCCATTTGTTTAGTTCTTTTTCTGGGGTTTCGTTCTATTCTTTCATTTGAGCCATGTTTCTTTGTTTCCTCATTTTTTCAGTCTCCCTGTGTTTGTTTATATGTATTAGGTAGAGCTACTTTGTCTCCCAGGCTTGTTAGAATGGCTTAATGTAGTAGGTATCATGTAGGGTCCAGTGGCACAGCCTCTTCTATTATCCAAGCTGGGTTCTCAAGGTGTGCCCACTGTGTGGGCTGAGTACACCCTCCTCTTGTAGTTGAGACTTGATTGCCGTTGGCATGTCCAAGGTCAGCCACCACCTGTGTTCTGTTCAGGGTCACATAGCATTAGCTACAAAGCAATCCTCAGATGGTTGTTACTTGTGCTTGTCTTGAAGGTGCCTGGGAGAGACTGAGCTGTGAACCAAGACCCATTGCTGCTGCTATTGCCAGACTGGGGCAACTTAGCAAGAGGTATGGGGCTCGCTGAAACCAAATGCTCCCTGTTGGAGAGAATTTAGGAAAATCTGAAGCATTGGCCAAGACAAGTCATTCATATGGAAATGCCACTGTAAACAGTGTGGTGGGCCTGAAAGTTGGGTAGGGTGGGGTCTCAGGGAATCACTACAGTAGGGCAAACAGTGTGAGCCAGGTTGATGGAGTCTCAGATATGGGCTTTGTGGGTGGAGGCTCAGCAAAGGAACAATGGCCTCTGCCAGCATTTCTGTCTGGGATAAAGCTGTCACTTCAGTTCTTGCTGTGATGCCAGACAATTCAGTTTCTGCCCATATGTTTCTAATGCCTTTCAATCTGTTGCCCTGGCACTGGAGCTCAGAGGGAGTGAGTCTGAGTAAGTCTGTGCATGAGCCAAGAGGAACTGCCTGGGATTCCAGCAATTTCTGTCTCCCACAGCCTCAATTCCTGCTGGTTTTTACAGCCAGAAGTTATGGAGACTTATCTTCCTGGCATTGGAACCTTGGACTTGGGGGCCTGGGGTGGGGCCAGGACCCATCACTCCTGAGATATCCCTCCTGATTTTTATCTGCCACATGTGGGTCTGGGACTAGCCCATTCTGCATCTCTGCTCCTCCTATAGTCTTGGTGTGGTTTCTTCTTTAATTCTGTAGCTGTAGGACTTCCATTTAGCTCAATTGTTGATGGTTCTGAATGGTGGCTGTTCTATAGCTAAGTTGTAATTTTGATGTGATTATGTGAGGAGGTGATCCATGCTTACCTGTGCCACCATTGTGACCAGAAATCTGAAATACCATTTAGTGACTGAAAAGGGAACACACACAGAATGGGAAAAGATATTTGCATACATATATTCAACTTAATGGATAGAAAAAAGAGCAAAGTTTGAATAGGCACTTCACAAAGAACATATCTAAATGAACAATAAATAAAAATAAACCCAATATTTGTCATTAGGAAAATTCAAATTAAAACCACAATGAGATACTGTTACATACCCACCAGAATGGCTAAATTAAAATATCTGATAATGCTAACTGTTGACAAGGATGTGAGGCAACTGTAACTCTCATACATTATTGATGGGATATAAAGTGATATGACTACTTTGGAAAACTGACAGTATCTATTAGTGACTTATTAGTCATGATTCAATGTTAGGTGAAAAGTTCAGAATAGAAAATTATTTATACAGCTCACTCCCAGTTATATATGTACTTCCATACATATACATAGTACATAAAACAAGAAGAAAATGCAAGGTCAACTGTTCATTTCTGTGACTTGGAATTACAGAGCATTTACATTTTCTTATTATTATATTTTTCTATGTTAGTCTCTGTCATAGCTTTGAACCTATCATTAAATAGGACTCAATGCCTTTTGGTCCCCAGGAGAATTCTATTAGGACCAAATGTTGATTTTTACTGAAGATTTTGTAGGAGAGACAGAGGAGAGTTTTATACTGTACAATTCATAGCACCTCATATATTGTACTTCCCTCACTTGTGCCTTGTGATTGTTAATTTTAATCTGTCAATATGACAGGGCTGTGGAATATGGAAATACCTATAGTTAGCATTATTTCTAGGTATGTTTGTGGGGGTATTTCTGGAGATTAGCATTTGAATTGGTAGACTGGGTAAAGCAGATTGCCCTTGCCAGTCAGTCTGTGTGGGCATAATCTAATCCATCTAATCCTGAATGGGACAAAAAGGTGGAGGAAGAGAAAATTCCTTCTCTGCCTATTTGAGCTAAGGTATCAGTCTTCTGCCCTCAGACTGAAACTTACTCCATTGACTGTCTGGTTCTTGAGACTTTGGACTAGAATTTATGGCATCATTTCTCCCGGTTCTCAGGCCTTTGAACTTGGACTATAACTACACCACCAGCTTTCATGGGTCTCCAGCTTGCAGATGGCAGATTGTAGGACTTTCCAGCCTCTGTAATTGTGTGAGCCAATTCCTCATAATAAATCTCTCTCTATATATGATTTTTTTTCTGAGTGCAGAATCAACTGTTTCATCTGGTTATTGATTGATGTTATGTAAGGCTAAATATATCCTATTGCTTCTATTTTTTTCTGGAGAACCCCGATT
Organism: Phyllostomus hastatus; assembly: GCF_019186645.2. Lineage (NCBI taxonomy): Eukaryota > Metazoa > Chordata > Mammalia > Chiroptera > Phyllostomidae > Phyllostomus > Phyllostomus hastatus. The sequence goes on along the minus strand of NW_025334041.1, from coordinate 104,235,271 downwards.
AATACACGCCTCATCTCAATTCTTTCCAGCCACAAGCCAAACAACATTTCCTTCTCTGGGTAGCATCTGGACAAGCTTCTTTCTGGTTACCTGAATTCGATATCTTCTCTATCCCAGGCCTCTAAATATCTTACCCTTTCTGATGCAGAAGAATTCATTTCTCCAAATATGCATACATCAATCACCCACTCAGCAAGAACAAACAGAAATTATCACATGCAATTTTAAAGTTTTCTACAATAAGATCATATTACTTTCAGAATCAGAAAATTCTGAAGTACTCTAGCAACTCAGTAGGAGGAAATTTTTCTCTAGGCAGCAGCAGTAATAATGAAACCATGTAATCTGCGAGACCAAATCCCATTGGTTAAAATTAACCTTAGGGCCAGAAAATCCTCAACCTAAAAAAATATGCATATCAGCACAAATTTATCTGATATTTTGTTATCTGTGTAGCATCTCTACTTGCAGAGAAAATTTAGTATTAGCCTTATATAACATTTATCATTGACCACATGAAAGAGTTAATTCAGGACTCAGAGAAAATAGTGTCATGGACAAACATAAGATTTAGGTAGTTTAACACTCACCTCTACTCACCTTTATAAGTTTTTAGTAGCAGCATAATTATCTTCTTAAAGTCACTCTGAACTAATGCCAAATAAGGTTGTATCTCATCCATGCATGCCCTTCCCATGTTCCACTCACTATCTTAGGAGCTAGGGTGCAGCAGTAAAAAAGGTGCACAAGGCCTTTCTTTTATGGAGCATATGGGGAAGAGAGAGTGTAACAGAGGGGATATTTAAAATAATATTGTCATATGTATTGCTATACTCTCTAAAGCTTGCTGCCATGGGACTTCCACCCACTGAAGCAGTATGTTTCAGAGCTTCAGGAAAAGGATGAATACCTGCTTTTAAAAAAAGTTATTACTCAGCCTTTCCTCCCCTAGCAAGAAAATTGTAGTGAAAGCCTAGTGTCATCAAAAGACTTTCTAAATTACTTTACATATCAACGATTAAGACTGAAGTACTATTTTTTCCATAATGCAAAGAATACCTTTACCCCAAACTTGTTGCCTAGGGGAAAGAACCTAAAGAACATCAGTGCCAGCCTGTTGGGAAGTGAAGGAGAGGAAGAGCAACTGGGAGCTTCAGTGGACTTGATGAAGAATGGGGGATAAAATGGAGGCCTAGTAGATAGGGACATTAGGACCAACGGCACATAGTTGGGACCTGTTGGGACCTGGGTTATAGTTATGGATATCAGCATACCAATCATAATAGTCAGACGGGGTTAGCTTTCCTTCACCTATTTCCAGTCCAGGAAACTGGTCTAGTCACTTCACAAACAATACCAGTGAGAAGCTAAAGAACACTGAATGGACCCCAGTAATGCCTCCAGTGCCATGTGGTCATGTAAGTGATACTTCTCCTCTGTGTTGTTGTTCATCACCTTAGAAGGGAACAGAGGGAGGGAAAATAAATCTGAAATATTGAAGACTTTATCTCTAAAAGATAGAACATTTATGAAAAGAGCCTTGGCTAGGAGAGGTTTGACCCTAAGTACCTTCACCCTTCTTGACCTGCCCCTGGAAAAGTGGTCTTGATTGGTTGGGTCCACTGTGCTCTTGATGTTCTTCTCTGCCACCTTTCTCAGGATATGCCCTAAACTTCAAAATATCCTCTCTTTATACTTGACTGTTATTCTCAAGCAAAATTCTGGAGAAAGATCCAAGATGGGGGGCTTAGTAGGTGGCAGTTACATTCACCTCCTCCCAGGACCAAAATGGAATTACAACTAAAATCAACCTGAATAGCCAAATGAACACTAGCTGAACAGAAGTCTTATAACCAAGGATGTACAGAAGAAGTCACATCAAGACTGGCTGGAAGGGCAGGCATGCAAAAAGGACTGGCTCTGCTCCCTCCAGCATCTCAGCTGCAAAGGTTCCCCCTGAGGAGTGAGGGGTTTCAACTCCATGCTGGGCTCCCCAGCCCAGAGCACGAGAGCAGAAAGATGCATCCACATAGCATCTGGCTGTGAAAATCAGTGGGATTCTGTCTGCCAGGTAGAGATGAAGAGTCTGCTAGAAACCTGGGCACCCTTTTAGAGGCCAGTGCACAAAATCTCATTTGTGGCCACTCACTCTGGGCTCCAGAGGAGGGAGAGCAAGTGGACAAGAGTCCTATGAGGAGAGACTGAGTTGTGTGGTTCCAGGAAGGAAGCTGAAATGATAGATGCTAGGGTTCCTGTGCTGAATTCCTCTCCTACATCACAGACACCATCTTTTGGGTTGAGCAGTCCCATCCATATAGCATCAGCATGTAGGAATGGAATAGCTCCACCCTTCGGACTTCCTGTCATCTGCCCTACAGAGCTCACTGCCTCCAGAGGAGGTGTAGATGTGGGGCAGATTCAGAGGGTATCAGTGACTGAATTGTGTGGTTGTAGGGTGAGGGCCATTCCTCCCACATTCCCACAAGCCTGACCATCATCTCCTCCTTAGGGGATATCCACTAGCCCCACCCTCCTGACTTCTGCTATCCCAACCTGCTGAGCTCAGTCTCTATGGAAGGTCTAGGCAGAATTTGGGGCAGACTGAGTTGTGTGGCTCTACGAGAGAGCCATTTTCCCTTTGCACACACAACTGGTGTATAGCCCTCCCTTCACATGGCCAAATCTTAGTTTGTTTTGGTGTGATAAACTCTGTTGGCCTAATCCTGATGACTCCCTGAGACTCTACCCCAACACAAAGGTTTGCAGCTAGCCTTGGTGTATCCTGAGACTTTTGCTGAGTGGCCTCAGACGCAGCACTGGCACCAAGTTTGAACCTGTATCAGGCTGGTGAATGCCACTTGCCCCTACCTGGTGACTCACTGAGAACCTACCTCATGCAACTCATGTACTGTCAGAGGATCTTCCAGTGACTGAGCTTAACCGGCAGCCAACAGGCAAAGGCATGCAGAGGTGGATCTTGGCTTGCCTTGGGCCTTTTGCTGACCTATCCCTTGGCTCAGTGCTTGTGGAAGCTGACCTTGGTGTGTAGCTTGGCCCTGCCCATGCACATCCAGGCCCAGCAGAGGCAGCCACAAACTCTGGATTGCTTTGTAGGTCCAAGCAGGTTACCCAGAGCCAGTCACAGGTTGCATGTGACGTTGACTGCATCATAGTCCTTCCCAAGAGGCTCCAGAACCAACATACCCCGTGGCTAGTTTCAGACAACATCAGAGCAGGATTCAATTAGCTCCACAAGCAACACATCCAAAGGGAGATCTCAGCAGACACCATACCCTGCTGAGGCAAATTCTACTTCATGAGTACCACAGGACACCTACCACATAAAGCCACCCTACCAAGACTGAAAGACATAGCAGATCCACCTAAAACACAGAAGCAAACGCAGAGAGGCAGCCAAAATGGTGAGACAAAGAAACATGCTCCAAAAGAAAGAACAAGAGAAATTTCCAGAAAAAGAACTAAATAAAATGGAGGCAAGCAATCTACTAGATATAGAGTTCAAAACAATGGTATATGGATGCTAAAAGAACTTAAGGGGAAAATGGATAAACTCAGTAAGAACTTAAACCAAGTGAAAGTAAATATGAAAAAGGACACAGAAACCATAAAAAGAACCAGTCAGAGTTGAAGAATATAGTATCTAAAATAAAGAATATACTAGAGGGAGTAAATGGTTGGATGAAACAGAGGATTGAATCAGTGATTTAGAAGACAAGGTAGCAGAAAATACCCAATCAGAGCTGCAAAAAGAAAAAAGAATTAAAAAGACGAGGATAGCTTAAGGGACCTTTGAGACAACATGAACATAACAACATCTGTATCATAGGGAAGAGCATTACACTAAGTGAAATAAGCCAGGTGGTGAGGGACAAATACCATATGATCTCACCTTTAACTGGAACCTAATCGACAAAACAAACAAGCAAGCAAAATATAACCAAAGACATTGAAATTGGGCACAGGTTGACAGTAACCAGAAGGGAGAGGGGAGGGGATAATTGGGGAAAAGGGTGAAGGGTTTACAGGAATAACTATAAAGGACACATGGACAATAACAAGGGGGGCTGGAAACAGGGGAGGAAGGTGGGGAAGGCTGAGGTGGTGGGGAGGGGTGGGGAGAAAAGGCAGAAAACTGTACTTGAACAATAAAAATCAAAAGTATTAAAAAAAAATAAATCCACCAAGCAAAAGACATAGGGTAGCTGAATGGATAAGAAAACAAGACTCATACATATGCTGTCTATAAGAGACTCACCTCAGAACAACAAACATACAGAGACTAAAAATAAAGGGATGAAAAAGGAAATTTCATGCAAGTGGACATTAAAAAGGTGGGGTAGCAATATTTAACATATTTTGCCATGTATAACATGTATTTTTTTGCCCCAATTTTTGAGGAAAAAGTAAGGATGTACATTATACATGGGTAGTACTAATTCCATGTGTGTATATATATGTATATATATAAATGTTTCTCATTCTTTTATTTATGCTTATTCATTAAACATATAACTCTAGAAAACAATATCTGTATGCAAAATAATACCCTGGAATATGATAATCAGTTTTGTTTCTAAATATAAATACATAAAAAATTGAATTAAAAATTAAAATGAAAGATTTTTTTCCTGAAAGTTTGAGCTAAAAATGTGGGTGCATACTATACATGGGAGTGCATTATACACAGCAAAATATGGCATATTAGACAAAACAGACTTTATTTTATTTTATATTTCTATTGAGAAAGAGACATTAATTTGTTGTTCCACTTATTTATACATTCATTGGTTGATTCTTGTATATGCCCTGACCACAGATTGAGCCCACAACCTTGGTGTATTGGGATGATGCTTTAACCAACTGAATTATCCGGCCAGGGCCCAGACAAAATATACTTTAAAACAAAGGCTATATAAGAAACAAGGATAACACATAAAGGTAAAGAGATCAAGCTAAATTCTCATTTTTTGGCCCTGATCTCAGCTAACAGTAAAATAAATATTTATTAATTCACAAAGGAATTAATTAACAAAGGAAAAAACAGCCAGTAAATTATTCCAAAGTGTTATAAATTTTATTATTTAAAAATTGTATATATACATAAAGGCTGGTTAATAGTTAAACTTAATCACAGCAAAACCAAATATTATGAGAATGAAAAGAAGAATTAACAGATATTAAGTTAAAAATGACCTCATGATAGGTGTTCTAAACTTTGTAGTAGGTTACACAACTGTGTGAATTAACTAAATATCATGTAATTCTTTGTTCTCCAATGGTAGCCATTAGCCCCATGTAGCTACTAAATTAAAACTTATTGAAATGATAATACTATAAAGTTAGAGTTATGAAACAATGTGGTACTGGCATAAGAAGATGGAATAATCTTTTCAGTAAATGGTGTTAGGACAACTGGATAGCCACATGCCAAAAAAAGGAGTCCATGAAGGTGGACAGGTAAGAGCTAAAATAATAAAACTGTTAAAACAAAACAGAGGGGTAAATATGCATGACCTTGGATCCAGCAATGGAGTTTTAGATATGACACCAAAAGTACAAGTAACAAAAGAGAAAATAGATAAATTGGGCATCATACAAATTTAAAACTTTTGTGCACTAAAGGACACAATTAAGAAAGTGAAAAGGCAATCAAGAAAATGAAAGAAAATATTTGCAAATCATACATTTATAACAGTCTAGTATCTAGAATAGATTGAGAACACTTGCAATCCAGTAACAAAAGACAAACAACCCAATTCCAAAATGGGCAAAGGGCCAAATAGACACTTTGCCAAAGAAGATACACAGGTGGTCAATAAGCACATGAATAGTGCTTAATATTATTAGTCATCAGAGAAATGCAAATCAGAACCACAACAAGGTACTACTTCACGTCCACTAGGAAGGCTATAATTTTAAGAGAAAAGAAAAAATAAGTGTTGGCAAGGATGTTGACCAGTTGGAACCCTTGTATACTGCTCGTGGGAAAGTAAACTTGTACAGTGCTGTGAGAAACAGTTTGGCAGTTTCTCAAAAAGTTAAACATGGCATTACCATGTGACCAAGCAAGTTCATTCCTAGGTATACATACCTCAAAAAATTGAGAACAGATATTCAAACAAAAGTTGGTATGGATGTTCATAGCAACATCACGTACAATAAGCAATAGGTGGAAACAACACAGATGTCCATCAGCTGATGAATGGATAAACAAAATGTGGTATATTCATTTAAAAAATGGAGTATTGACACATTACAACATGATGAACCCTGAAAACATGCTAAGTGAAAGAAGTCAGACACAAAAGGTCATATATTGTATGATTCTGTTTATGTGAAATATCCAGAAGAGGCAAATCTCAAGAGACAGAAAGAAAGCTGATTAGAGGTTGCCAATAGCTGGGGAAAGGGGATAGTGGAGGGTTACTGCTTGAGGGGTTGGGGTTTCCTTTTGGGGTAACAAAAATATTTTGGAACTAAAGATGGTTATATAATATTGTGAATGTAATAAAGGCCAGTGAGTTGTACCTTAAAATGGTTAAAGTGGTAAATTTTGTGTTATGTGAATTTTACCTTAATAAAAAAATATACAAAGTAAAAAATACATTTCCTGGGTTACACTAGCCACATTTTGGGTGCTCGACAGCCATGTGTGGCTAGTGCTACTGATTGGACTTTACATATTATAGAACATTTCTACATGCACAAAATTATACTGGACAGTGCTGATATAACTGTACACTTACAATGGGTAAGTTTATGGTATGTGAACCTTTGGTAAAGAGACAGGGCAATTTGAAAAGAAACATTCCAAAGGCAAATATAGATCTTGTCAAAGAACCAGAACCTTTTGGTTTCACTGATTTTCTCTACTGTTTTTCTCTCTTCAATCTCATTGTTTTCTGCTCTGGTATATATATATAAAACGGCTTGCTTTAGGTTGATATTGTTTTTCTTTATCAAGTGTCTGAAGGTAGAGGATTACATGATTAACTTAAATTTTTCTACTTTTCTAGTAGTTGAATTTAATGCTGTAAATTTCCTTCTTAGCCTTGGTTCTCTGCATCCCACAAATGTTGATAAGTTGTATTTTTATTTAGTTCAAAATATTGAAAACATTTTTGAGACATTCTTTAAGCAATGTGTTATTTAGAAGTATGTTATTTAATCTCCAAAATTTTTGGGGTATCCACCTATCTTTTTGTTATTGATTTCTATTTTAATTTCATTGTATTTTGAGAGCATATGTGTTATGATTTCTGTTCTTCTAAATTTGTTAACATGCGTTTTATGGCCCCAAATGTGGTCTATCCTGGTGAATGTCCCATGTAAGCTTAGGAAGAATGTGTATGTTGCTATTGTAGGATGAAGTATTACATAAGTTTCAATGACATCCAGTTGATTGATTATGCTATTCAATTCAATTGTCCTTACTGATTTTCTGCCTATTGAATTTGCAGTTACTAATAGAGGGACATTCAAAGCTCCGATTATAATAGTGGATTCGTCTATTTCTCCTTGCAATTCTATCAATTTTTGCCTCACTTATTTTGGTACTCTGTTGTTTGGTATGCACACATTCAGAATTGTTATGTGTCTCAGAGAATTGACTCCTTTGTCATTACTAATGTTCTTGCTATTATTGATATTGATATTAATAATTTATTAATCATTATATTATGGTTATGATATATTATTATATCAATAAATTATTGTCAATATCAACATCAATATTATTCATGTTGCCATAATTTTCCTTGTTCTGAAATTGGCTTCATCTGAAATTAATAGTTACTCCAGGTTTCTTTTGATTAGTGTTATCATGGTATATGGTTCTCTATCCCTTTTCTTTTTATCTGTATATATCTTCACATTTAAAGTGGGCTTCTTGTAGACCATATATGATTTTTATCCACTCTCTCAGTATCTGTCTTTTAATTAGTGTGTTTAGAACATTCACATTTGAAATGGCTATTAATATAATCGGATTAGTATTTAGCATACTGCTTTCTATTCATTAGATATTAGCAAGTGCTTTCTATTCATTGCATTTGTTCTTTGTTTTATGTCTTTCTTTACTTTTCTGACTTTGCTGTTTTTAATTGGAATTTTATGTGACTTGATTTTCTCTGAGCCCATTAATTACACCTCTTAAAAATCTGAATATTTGCCCTAGAGTTTGCAATATACATTTACAACTAATCTAAGCCTATTTTAAAATAACCTTGTACTGCTCCATAGGTATGAAATGACACAACAAAGTATTCCCAATTCTGCCCTCATCCCTTATAAAATTGCTGTCATCCAATACATTATTGCTATTGTGGTTTTTAACAAGCAGTTATCTATTAGGTCAATTAAGGGTAACAAAAATATAAGATTTTATTTTATCCTCATTAGTTTCTTCTATAACATTCTTCTTCTTCTTCCAAGTATTTTATCTATATGATTTTCCTTCTCTCTGAAAAACTTCTTTTAACATTTCTTACAAGGGCTTACTGGTGATAATTTCCTTTGCATTTGTTTGCCTGAAAAAGTCTTTATTTCTCCTTCACTTTTGCAGGATAATTTCACTTTACACAAAATTCTAGATTGGTGGTATTTTTCTTTGAACACTTTAAATCTCCTCTTGCTTGCATGGTTTTTAAGAAGTCTGTTGTAATTCTTATTTTTGGTCCTCTATAATTAAGGTGGCTTTTTTCCCTTCTGAGGGTTTTTTTTTAGGACTTTCTCTTTTAAAGGCAAGCATCAGATAGATTTGTCCAAATTAAAAAATAATAAAATTTTATATTATTAAGAAAAACAAAGCAAAATAAATGCCACAAACAATGATAAAGACAAAGGAAAAATTGGAAAAATACTTAAGATTGTGGACAAAGTGTCAATAGTCTTAACAGATAAATAATTACTACCAATAAATAAAATAAATCTAAATATTGTAAAAGATAAAAAGGGCAAAGAACATGAAAAGGAAACTTAAGAAGAATAAATGAAAATGGCCAATAAATGTAATAAAAAATCTTTGGTAATTAAAAAATGAAATTATTTCAAGGAGGAGATGTATTTTTAACATTTCAGACTAGTAAAGATTAAAAAAAAAGTTTTTTGCATATGGGGGAAGGGTACTGTCACAATCAGCCTATGGCATGCATATTGTATATTTGGAGGGTAATTTAGCAGATTTTATTAAATTACTTCAAAACATCAATTTCATTTGATTCATCAACTTCACTTCTAGAAATTTATCCTCAGAAAAGAATTGGACAAATATACAAAGATATATGTTTAAAGATGTTTATCGTGATAGTGTTTTTGTAATAGTGAAAAGTTGGCAACAGCCTGAATGTCCAAAAAGTGTTTTTTAAAGTTGATTTATGAGAGATGAGAAACAAGAAAGAAAAAGCCAGCTTCAAATAAGCAAACAAGTTTTTATAATAAAGACCTGTCTTAAATGGCAGTGTCTTTCACAGATAGAGAGCAGGAGGAACAGAACACAGTGTGACACCTTGTGCTTATGACACCCTCACCCCTCTGAAGACCCAGAAGTTTGCACTCCTGACAAGGTGGGGCTTAATTCCTTGGTTCCACAAACACACATCACTCTTTCTCTTTCTTTAAATTACCCACTATTTCCTTTGATGACTGGAAATGTAGTTTCTTCATTCAAAAACATCCATTTGAGACAATGGGAGAGGGTCTCCATCTGCATCAGTCTGACCTTGAGAAACTGATAACAGCAGAATGTTACTGCTCTGGGCATAGAAGTTGAGGAAGGGAAATCAGAAATTATAGTAAATACTCAATAGGTCCTTGGATGTAGTCCAGAAGGCCAGGATATGACATTAGCATTCCCATTTTCACCCTGGCTCCCTTAAATGGAACTGACTACCTACAAAAGCAGGGTCTAGGAACTCAGGGCAAAGCCTATATACCTGAAATGTTCCCATTATAACTTCCAACTTTGTTCTGCCTCTACTACCCATGGATGTCATATTCCCCAATCTTCTGACTTTTATTTCGCTGCATACTATGGCTTGTCCTTCTGACATCAGGTGCCTGGAGACCATTTTCAGGCAAGCCTCTCCAGCCTGGCTGGACCACCTCAACTCTTGACATTTCCTCCCCAGCGTAAACCAGGGAAACTAGAGTACGTTACTGCCATTTTCCTCCCCAGTCTCGGTGGGCCCACATACTCCACCCCATCTTCTCCACCTCAGGGTGGAGGGATCAGAAACAAAGGGATACAATTACTAGATCAAAGAATGTTAGAGTTAGAAGGGACAATTTTCACCATTTAGCTAAAGAAGCCTCATTTAAGTGAAATGACTTGCTCATGGCTGCACAGCTAATTGCACTGTAATGTGGCACCTAGGTACAAGGATGAGCTTTATTATTATTATTACCAATTCCTAAGATTCCATAAGATGACATTCTATTTGATCTATGGATAGGCAGGTGTGATTCAGCCTAAATGGAGATGGAACACAGGTCTAGCCCTTGTCTTTGTTACTCCCATATGGAGAAAGGAAATGTCCCACATTTTTGTCCAAAGCTGTCTGCTATATGCTTGACTGGTTCTCCTTCTGGGGAGAAGGATGCAAGCCTAGTGGGGTCCCAGCCTAGAGGTTGATGTCTGGGGTGGCCAGGAGCAGAAAGAGGCAGAATAAACTCGCAGACACGTTTCTGAGAGAATGCTCAGGGTCCAGCCAGCAGAAGCCCCATCTCTTTTTGAAAGGGATGCAGAGCTCAAAGTTCAAGGGCCAGGTAAACACAGAAACGGATTGTGGTTGTTGAGGCTGGGGGTTGTGGAGAGAAGGATTTGACAGATGGAAAAGTGGGATTGAGGTGAGAGGAGCTAGTTGGTGAATGGATAAGTCAGGCTGGAGTACAAACTCATTTATGGATAATGACTGAAAGTGTGGGGTGAGTTGACCTAATTAAAAACTACAGAGGGAAAGCCACACGTGGAAAACCACCTAGCTGTAACCTCCCACTTGTAGACAGAAAATGCAGTAAGACCTGATGACCCAATTGAATGTGTCATAGAGTTCACTTTTGCAGACAGTTACATAAAGGCTTTATAGCCAGTGGGGGAAAAAAAGGTCCTCCAGACTTCTTCCCATTACTGCCCCAGCCACAATGCCCTAGAGAGGTGTAGGCACAAGTTCCCCATTAATCCCTAAGGCTATATACACCTCATCATTCTTTCTGACTCAATCCTGGAAAATCTCTCATTATTTTTCCTGAAACCAGATTCCCTAAATATATGTGCTGCCAGTGTTAAGTCTCCCTCTCCAACCCCTGGAGTTAGCTTTGAGTTTCATTCATTTGTTCATTCATTTATTGATCAGATATTATTGAGTTCTTATGACATCATGGACACTGTGCAAGGTTCAGGGATACCCAACAGTCAATAAACAGACTGATATTTGCCTCATGGGATGCACAGTCAAGCGCTCACCAAATCGTACTGCATCCACCTTCACAATGACAGTCATATTTATAACCCATTTTTCTATCACCACTCCTGTTCAGTTTTCCAGCACTCTGTACCAGAACTTTTCCAGTAGACCCTTGTCTTCCTGTGTGCATCATTTCCTGCACTCTAATCCATTCTGTGGATTCTATATTCCATTCATTCCTAAATATGATAGAGCATCAGAAACACATGAGATATACAAACATAGATTCTTAGACCCCAAACCTATGGAATAAGAAAGGTAGTAGGCCCCCAAAATCTCTATATTTTTTAAAGCTAACTCTGTGATTCTCATGCACAGCCAGGCTTGGGAGCCACTGCTATACATCCTTAGCAAATCCAATTCCAACTGCTCAAAATTCTTTAAGAATTCTCATTGTCTACAGAATAAACTAAAATATTAGCCTGGCATACAATATTCCAGCCCATCTATCCCAATTTTCTTTTACTAAAATTCTAGCCTACCTTAATTATGTAACCTTGAGAAAAATCACTTAAATCAGCAAGTACAAAATCAAGGACACAGTCTTTATTAGTTTTCCTGTGCTACAAAAACTCTTTTGTAACTGTTTTAAAAAACTTTGAAGTAAGAATGTATTTACTTCCTTCTCCAAACACAGTTTAGGTGGTAAGTTTTGTCCACCACCCTCTGTTCCTTTCCTCTCCTGTTTCCCTTTCCCACTGCTTCGTGGATGTCTTCCTGATCTTTTTCTCATTTCAATTGCCATACTCACACTTGCTAAAGCAAACTAGGTTATTTTTGTGTTGGTAGCCACAAAGTAGTACATGTTTGCTATAAAAAATTTAATTATGAGGGAGAAAAATACCATAAACATTGGAAGTGCCCCTCCCCTTCCACTCTAAGACCCACCCCCCCCCTTATAGGTGACCCCTATTAACAGTTTAGTGATGCAAACCTCTAAAACACTTCTTACATTTCCCTGTCCATAGGGGTTTTGCATCTGCTCTTTGGATTGGTTCTACCTTCCCAACCACGTCTGTCTCTGTGTTGGCTCAGATCGGTTTTTTCCACTGGCTCCAGTATCCATGCCTTCGAACCCAGTTGAGGGTGTGCAGGGCAACTGCTCCTCCCCTACTGCCTTCTTTCTGACTACAAGAAGCGGGTCAACTAGTCATGTCATGCACTGTTATTTCCCTGACTTCCTTTCAAGAAGTATTTTAGTTGCCATTGAAGCCCTTCTTTCTGCTGTCACCTATTTTGGGGTCCCCTGTTGCTTTTAGTATCTGCAGCACATAGTTTTCTGCAGTACATTTTACCTACACACAGAGAAGGTGGTTGACTATGTGAGATTATTTCTTGAGTCCTAGAAAGATTTCTTTCCTGCCACTTCTGTCAAATATTTCCTCTGCCAGAAGCCAAGGTTTGGAATCCCTCCAACAATATTTTTGTAACAGCCTTATTGATATATAATTCACATACCATAACTTTCAAGTGTACAGTTCCAGCCCTGGACAGGTGGCTCAGTTAGTTGGACCGTCTTCAGTACACCAAAAGGTTGTGGGATTGATTTTCAGTCAGGGCACTTACTTAGGCTGTGAGTTTGACCGGCAGTTGGGGTGCATATGGGAGGCAACCGACAGATGTTTCTTTCTCTCTCTCCCTCCCTCATTCCTCTAAAATCAATAAATATATCCTCAGATTTTAAAAAGTGTACAGTTCCAAGGTTTTTAGCATATTCACAAACTTGTGCAACCATGACTATGACAAATTTTAGAACATTTTCGTCACCCCCGAAAAGAACCCCATGCCAATTAGTAGCTACTCCCCATTTCCTCCCAACCCTTTCAATCCTAGAAAACCACTCATCAGATTGCTCTCTTTGTGGATTTGCCTCTTTTGGATACTTCACATAAATGTGAAAGCATACAGTGTGTGTTTGACTGGCATATTTCATTCTTTGTTATTGCTGGATAATAATCATTATATGAATAAATCACATTTTATTTACCCACTCATCAGTTGACTGATATTAGGATTGTTTTCACTTTTTAGCTATTATAAATAATGCTATAAACATAATGTACAAATTTTTGTGTGGACATATGTTTTCATTTCTCTTGGGTATGTACTGAGGAGTGAAATTGCTAGATCATAAGGTAACTATGTTTAGCATTCTGAGGAACTGTTAAACCATTTTTCAAAATGGTTGTACCATTTCACATGCTCAGGAGTGGTGTATCGGAGTTTCAATTTCTCCACACTTTACCAACAGTTGGTAATTTTTAGTAGTTGCCCCAGTGGGCATGAACTGGTATCTCAACGTGTATTTGATTTTGATTTGTTTAATGCTTAATGACGTTGAGTATTTTTTCTTGTGTTTTTTGGCCATTATAATACATTCTTTGGGGACATGTTTATTCAGATCTTTGGTCAACTTTTAATTGAATTATTTGTTTTTTATTGAGTTGTAAAGTTCTTTATATATTCTATCTAGACAAAAATCACTTGTAAGATATATGATTTGCAAAGTTTTCTTTCATTTTGTCTGTTGTCTTTTTACTTCCTTAATGGTGTCCTTTGAAACACACAAGTTTTAATTTTGATGATGTCCAATTTATTTTTTCTCTGGTTGTTCCACTTTTGGTGTCATATGCAAGAAACCATTGGCAAATCCACAGTCAAGAAGATAAACACCTATTTTTCCTCCTAAGAATTTCATACTTTTACCTTTATGTATAAGTCTTTGATTCATTTTGAGTTAATTTTTATGTATGGTGTAAGGTAGGATTCCAACTTCAGTCTTTTGCATGTGGCTATTCAATTGTCTCAGCACCATTTGTTGAAGAGATTGTTTTTCTCCACTAAATTGTCTTGGTACCTCTCCAACAATGAAAAAAACCAGAACACCATAAAATTCTATATTTTCAGAGTTGGATATTCAATCGCCTCAGCTCCATTTGTTGAAGATATTGTTTTCCCCCACTAAATTGTCTTGGTACCCCTCCAACAATTAAAAAAGACAGAACACCATAAAATTCTATATTTTCAGAGTTGAAAGGAACTTTAGGAATCTGTTCTGGTCAGACTTCTTGGTTGCAGACAGCAGAATGAATTTTAGCTATTTTAATAGGAAAATAATTTATTGAATATTAAATCATTGTTGGAAAGAAAGAGGCAGAGGCTTCAGGTCAGAAGTTCTCAAACTTGGTTGCACATTAGAATTACTTCAGAGCCAATGCTTGTATTACATCCCATGCCTTAAACCACACTGTGGGAGTAGAATCCAGGCATTGGTATTTTTTTAAAAAAACATATTCTCAGGTGAGTTCAAAATGCACGGGTAAGATTGAGAATCATGCTCTAGAGTGAGCCTCTAGGAATAACATGTAGAACCACACTGGGGAACTTGCCAGGTGAGGGAGCTGCTGCTGACACTGACCTCAGAATAACACAGCCTCTACCTTTATCTGCCACCTGCAGCACCACTGACAACCCCAGAAACTCACTACCTCTACTGTCACCTGGACTAGCAAAAATAAACTCCCAGTGCTCAGGCTGTTTCCTTCGATGGCTCTTACTGGAAGTCACACATAGCTGTATCTGAATGGTAGAAACTGTCACACACTCACATCTTAGCAGCAAAGGAATCTGGAAAAACAATTTATTTGAATTTTTCAGTGGGAAGGTGAGATTCACAATGTGGAGAACCATTAAAATGTGATGAGTATGTTAAAAAAAATAGAGCAGCCAAGAAAGGTAAATGTCCATTACAAGGTGAATTGTTTAGTTACAGATCTGGAATGCATCAGAGCCACCTGGGGGAACTTTGCAATAATAAAGTTTCTCAGGCCACACCCTTGGCGGAGCTGATTTAATAGGTTCACATAGGTCCTAGATTTTGGAGGGTTTCATTCATGCCCCCTAATCAGAAGCTGTAATTCTACTTTCAGAGATAAGGCTTAATCCACACATATCTCCAAGGAAACAACAGAGTGACATAGACTCACACTAAAGTGTAAATGACTAATAGAGCTTCTGGCTAGGATTTTAATCCCAGGAATGGTGAACAGAAGGAGAGCAGAAAAGAGGTGTAGGCTAGCAAGTGTTAGGACTATGGTGTTTTTTGATCTTCTAGGATGGCCATTATCCACCCTTGGGAGAGTTGTATAGAAAAGTCATTTTCAATATTTGAAGACATTTGGCAGATAAAAACAATTGCTTACTATTTTCATAATTAAAACAACTGCAAGTAAAATCTCCCAGGCTGGTGGGGGTGTGCAGAAGGTAATGGTTTCTAAATTGAGTGCGTGTGGAAGCTGTCAGAGTCTCTGTGGGAGCGTGTTTATGAGATTTTTATATTAACTTAAAGAATGCATAGTTCAAAACGGATGGGTAAGTCTGCCCTAGACCCACTGATTCTCCTTTTTTGCGGGGGACAGGGCGTGGATTCAAAACAAAGTAGCAGGGGAGCCCTCCTATGGCCACATACTCCAAAAGCTGCCCCTCGTGCCCAGCAACAAAGTGCCTCTTCTAAAAGATTATAATTTTAAAGTACTCCCTCGAGTCTTCAACATACAATTTTTACAAATAACTGGAGCCACCCGGCGGTAGCCCAGGTGACCACTGTCTCTTATTTAACGTGCCGTATATTCACCATGTTTTGGGTCAGGGCTACTTCAAATCACACCTTCCCGGAAAGCACATTGCTTTTTATCAACAGCTTGATTTACGACCAGCAAAAATCCATAGCCCTCCGTGACCCTTCTAAAAAGCCTGCCTTTCATAGTGAGTCCTCTTAAGAAGGAATAAAATGCCCTCATTTCTCCTATCAGTGCATTGGCTAAAAACACTAGTTGGATCAGTGCTTTATGTGAGAGAGGCTTGTGTTCAGGGACAGGGGCCCTGAAGATAGAGAGCTGATTTCACAATGTGACTGAGAGCAATACGTAACAGCCTGCTCTCTGCAGGGAAAATGAGAATCGGAATTTTTACACATTCATAAAGGCAACCTTAGGCAAGTAAGGTTCAGCATGTTCTGAACCTTACTGGTCCTCATAACCTGTATGTTTTCATAACCTCATGACTATAATGTCACAAGGGTAGGGGCAGAGGGGGAAAGGTTGGCCAGAAGAATAAATCAATTAGGTGTTTAATTTGCTGGGGAAAAAATCCCTAGCAATCTGATAGGTCATTACCAACATCTATTAACCTGAATCTTTAAGACAGAAGAACAGAGTTACCTATGGGATGGGGTTTCATCTGTGTTTGGCTAACTGTAAGATGGGCAGAAAGCAGGGAATCATAATTGAAAGTAATTCAAACAAAATAAAATCTCCTCTATCACTCATGGCTGCTTGGTAAAGCTCACATTATACGCAACAAATCAGTGTTAAAATTGCAGAACTGGTGTGCAAGAAGGCTTTATTTTACATAGCCAAAACAGGAGCCATGGTGAACTAACTTTTAATTGCTTGTGCATAGATAGGGAATTTGAACAAGTACCTCCTGCAGTTGGGAGCTGGACATGGAAGTAGAAAGCTGGTTTTCTACAGCAACAGGACAAAGAAAAGGAGAAGCTGTGACTCCTGTGTACTCCTGACTGTTGTTCTGAGAGCTATGAAGTTCAGGTGACTTGTGACCAAGCCTGTTCCCTCAGAAACAGAGGAAGGGAGCTGCCACCTTTGAATAAACTTAGTGGCATTATAGCACCTCTCAGGTATAGAAACGCAAGCACAGCATTATAGGAGACCCTGTAAACTGTCAGGAAGGATGGATTGGCAAAGACCAAAATGAATGCTAACACTCACTTTGGAAAGATGAAGTGACATGGGCATTTTCATATAGTGTTGGGAGAGAATAATTGCTAGAGTCTTTCTGGGCATTTAAGCAGTTTTATCAAAATTTAGATGCGCTTTTCCTTTGACTCAGAAATTCCACCAGGAGTATCTTAGAGAACTTAACAAAGATATATGTGCCAGGATGGTGTTTTCATAGTAGGAAACTACCTAAGTAGAGAATATTTAAGTAAATTACAGTGCATCGATACAAAGCCATACTATGTAAGCATTAAAAATAATGCCTGGAAAAGATGTACAAAAATTGTTAGAAGAACTTTACCCTGTATGGCAAGGTTTCAGGATGGTTTTTAAATACAGGGAAAGGAAATGAATTCGGGAAGACCTCTTTGCCCTCAATAAATGCCAAGTAAAGCTGTTTTCCTTCAATATTAGGACTCCACCTATGAGACACCTATGACTAGGGATAAAGAAAGGTATTTGTTGCACCTTTCTTATTTAGAGAAGCCTTGAGTAATTAACTTTCAACCCATGAAGCCACGAGGCCATTAGAGAGTTTTGTTGAGGGAAGACTTTCTAGAGATTCTGTGTTTAACGAAGGCTTAGAGTATAGCTGTGATGTAGTAAAGTTATTCATAGAATACATGTTCATGCAATCAACAAATGAATGACCTGGATGCTTTGCAGAGGTAGAAAGGACAAGAGAAACCATCCCAAATCTCATTGTACAAATGGGAAAATGGGGTACTCAAAGTCAGCAACTACAGACTCACAGCTAGAGGAGGGTACACACAGCTAGTAGTTGTTAGATCTAGGACTAGAGCCCAGGGCTCCCGACTAGGGCGCTCAATACTGCTAAGGTCCACTGTGGCTTCTCAAAATCAAGATCTGTGATTCCCTTCCATTTCCAGGAAGGGATGGTCCCCAAGTTCTGTAAGGGCTGTTTGGATGCAATCACTAATTATTGGTAGACTACTGTTTAAGGCTGTGGTTTAATTCAGAGCTGCTCATAATTACAGTATTTGATACATGGGTTGTGCCCAGTAAATGCTTGGCCACTGGTAACCAGGATGAGCACGCTGTTTCTTCTGCCCTAGGAAGGGACACACTCAGTGTTTCCTACCTCATGTCCAGGTCCCCTGTGACTATAGTGACTGAAAGCACAGTCAGGGTGGGGCTGTTGATTACAGCTGAAGAAGCACAATTTGCTCTTTCTCCTGAAGGACCTTCCTGAAGCAAAGTTGTAGACTGTGTGGTTTTAGACTCCTTTTGTGTTCTTTCCCAGGGTTCCTTTTCTCCACCTGCTGCTTTTCCTCCCGTTTCTTCTTCCCATGCTTGCCAAAAACCTCTCAGTCACCTACCCTATGTCCATGATGAAGGACCATAAATGGCATTAAATAAATGCATGGTTTCTAACCACATTAAATAGTGTTTTATTGTGGAAAATTTCAAACATACACAAAAGTAGCAATAATGTCCACGTCCCCATTGCTTAGCTTCATTATTGTCAAAATTTTGCTAATCTTGTTTCAACTGTACTTCCTCTCAACATTTTTTTCCGAGTAATTAAAAGTACATCCCAGATATCATATTATTTCATTCATAAAAACTTTAGAACAGTGGTCCCCAACCTTTTTGGCACCAGGGACTAGTTTCTTAGAAGACAATTTTTCCACAGACGGGTTGGGGGAATGGTTTCAGGATGATTCAAGGGCATTACACTCAAGCTCACCTCCTGCTGTGCAGCTGGGTTCCTAATAGACACCAATCCGTGGCCCAGGGGTTGGGGACCCCTGTTTCAGAATAAATCTCTGAAAAGGAAATTTTAAAAAACAATCATTATGCCATTAGTTCACAACAAATAACAATAATTTCTTAATATCATCTAACAATTCATATCCAAGCTTCCCCAATTGCCTCAAAAAAGCATTCTTTTAATTGCTTCAATTGATTTAGAGTCAAAATGAGGGCTATACATTTCATTTGTTCGGTGTATTTTCCAAGTCTGTTTTTTTAAAAAGTCTGTCTGTCTTTCTGTGTGTCTATTCATTTGTCTATCTATCTACCCATCTACCTTTTTATTGTGGTAAAATTCGCATAGCATAAAATTAATCATTTTAAAGTGAACAATTCAATGGCAGTTAGTGGAGTCACAGTGCTGTGCAGCTGCCACCTCTATCTGGTTCTAAAACATTTTCATAATCTCAGAAGGAAACCCAGAACCCCATGCATCAGTTGTTCTTCACTGCCACCTCCCGCTGGCACTTGGCAGCCACCCATCTGCATTCTATCTCTAAGGATTTATCTGTTTTGACTGTTTCATAAAATGGAATCATAAGATACATGACTTTTTGTGTCTGGCATTTTGTGTTTAGCATTAATGTTTTTTGAGATTCATTAAAAAAATTGTGTATCATGTATCGGTACTTTATTTCTTTTTATGTCTGAATAATATTCCATTGTATGAATACACCAAATTTGTTTATCCATTCATTTGTTGATGACTATTTGGGCTATTTTCACTTTTTGGCCACTGTGAACAGTGCTGCTATGGACATGTGGGTGCATATATTTGTTTGAGTACCAGTTTTCATTTCTTTTGGGTATATATCCAGAAGTAGATTTCTTGGGTCATATGGTAAATTTATGTTTAACATTGTGAGGAACTTCCAAACTGGTTTCCACAGAGGCTGCACTGCTTTCTGTTGCCACCAACAATGTATGAAAGTTTCAATTTTTTCCCATTTTTTAATCCTCATCTGAAGACATTTTTTTTATTGCTTTTAGAGAGGTAGGAAGGGGGAGAGGAAAGGAGAGAGAGAGACATTGGTATGACAGAAAAGCAATGGTGAGTTGCCTCCCCTGCATACCTAGACAGGGGATCGTACTTTCCCAGACCAGGGGATCATACATGCCCGAAATGGGGACCGAACCCACAACCTAGGCATGTGCCCCAACTTTGAATAGTACCCGCAGCCTCTTGGTTATGGCATGATGTCCCAACCAACTGAGCCGCACCAGTCAGAGTTTTTCCACATCTTGACAGTACTTGTTATTTTCGACATTTTTTATTGCAATCATCTTCATTGGTGTGAAGTGGCATCTCATTGCAATTTTGATTTGCATTTCCCTAATGACTAATGATGTTGGGCATTATTCCACATGCTTCTTGGCCATTTGTACACTCATTTTGGAGAAATGTCTATTTAAGTCCTTTGCTCAGTTTTAAATTGGGCTGTTTGTCTTTTTGGTATTGTCTTTTTAAATCTAATAGTTTCCTTACCATCCTTTCTCTTTTCATGCTTATTTATTTGTTAAAAAAAATGGTCCATTTGTCTTGTATAATTTCCTTCATTCTGTGTTTTGCTGACCATTTCCACATGGTGTAATTTAACTTGTTTCTCTAGCTCTTTATTTCCTGTAAGTAGCTACTTTAGAACTAGAGGCTTGTTGAATTTATTTTTTAAGGTAGAGAAACTTCACAGGTGGCCTGCGTTCTTCCTACTGGACTACATTAAGAAGCACATGATGTCTAGTGGCCTAGTTTTTAATTATCAAACTATATATTGAGAACTCTAAAGTTCCATGGGGTTACTTAAGTGGCCCTTCAAATGTTTAATTCGAATTTCATTTAAAAATATACAACTGACTATTGCTTTTCTGGATTTCTTCAGATTTAGAGGAAGCCATATAGGTGAGCTCCAGCCCTCCACCCTGCTTCAGCCAGTTACTCTGCCTTTCACATATCAGGGTCTTAATACTTTTTCAGTAGAAAAAGTATTACATTAATTTAAGGCATATATAATAAAAATGATAAATATAATCAACCCCTTCTAAAATGTTAGGTGATTATGTGATCTTGTTGAGAGATATTTACAATCAGCCCTCAGGATCCTTGCATTTTGAATTCAGGAATTCCACCAACCATGGATAAAAGATATTTGAAAAAAAAAAGTTAAGTTGTTTCTAACACATACTGTGTAATTAGGCCTATGATGATTGTGTCTGTACTAAACATGTACAGACTTTTACTTTCTTTCATTATTCCTAAACAATACAACAAGTATTTACTTTACATTGCATTAGATATTATAAGTAATCTATAGATGATTTAAAGCATGTGGGAGGATGTGCATAGATTATATACATATAAGGGATTTGAGTATCTGTGGATTTGGGTATCCACTGGGTGTCCTGGTACCAATGTTCCTGTGGACACTAAGGGATGGCTCTGTATCATAACTGGGGGCTCTGGGCTTCTGGCTCTGGAAGTCAGAAAGGCCTTAAGACTCTATGGGGAAAAAATTCTTAATGGATGCAATGAGCACAACTGGTGGGAGAAAAGTAGAGTCTTTCTGGTGTCCCTCAAACTAAACAACAGAAACTGCTATAATCTCCCCAAACCCATGGCTGCTTCCCATCAATTCATATGTCCTTGCATCATTAAATGAAATTGTTTTGAATAATAGCAACTTGTACTTTAAAGTCAAGCCCAGAGCGTTATGAGAGGACCATGGTCCAAAATGGAAAGTGTGTGAAGTGGGAATATCTAGTGAGAACCTGGCAATTGCCTCTGGTGTAGGACACAGATGCCCTTCAGGTGTCTTTTGCTGGAAAGACCTCTAATTCTGATCACAAGAAAAGATCCTCCATCTTTCTGACACAGAATATACACACTCCCTGCGATACCTTAAATCAACACCTGATCATCCAGCAGACTCTTTTCCTGGAATTCCATTAAAATTGAGCTTCTCTCTATAACTGAATGTTGAACACATCAAGATGATGGATAATCCCTTATCCCCAGGATTTTAGAGGCAAAGTCTTTAGTCTTCTAGTGACTAAAAGGCAATTTATGAACCTTTCCCTAAATTCTAGTTTTATCCTCAAGTGTGTGCCTTTTAATCATCAAAGAGTTGTACAGTCTGCCCTCCTTGGAACTAGGAACAGCAGGATGGACACAAAGCTGGATCCCATTGCAGGCAGATGGGAAGAGCACTGAGCCCCCATATTTCCTCTGAGATGAGAAGACTCCAGTTCTGATTATTCTGTTTCTTTGCTCTGCAGTATTGTTTCTGGAGTAGAAGATTTTGCCAATAGAACAAATGCTTTAGCCATAGTCTGTGCTATCATTACTGCCACCACCACCATCAACATGATGCCTATATTCTAACATAATTTTAGAAGAGAGAGGCAATTTACTGACTCTCTTGACCTTTTGAAGCTCAGAAAAAAAAGGCTGTAGAAGCAAAGGGAGATAAAACAGCCAGTTAAAGACTCAGATCAGCTGTTGGCCTCACAAAACCCAAATTTACTGTAGAAACTTAATCATCTTTCTAATTGTCCAGACATTAATTGTCCATAAAGACTTTGATTAAATCGTACCAGCTTTTATCCAGACTGATAAAAAGGAGTATATACAATAAACATGAATTTTTAGACAGACATGTCAAGGTTTATTAGCTTCAAAGCTCTTTCCCCAAATTTGTCCCCAACTAATAGGTTTCAGAGGGATGATTGCAAGCCAAGACAGAGATACTGTTAGAAGAAGGGCTGGCCCCAAGCACACACAGAAAATGAGGCTGCAAAAGAGGCCTTCAAGGGAACTTGCTCCCTGTTCATCAGACTATATTCATTATGACACAGAAATCATACTTTGTGTATACAAATTTAGATATAAGATATTCATGGTGAACAACTGGAGAGAAACTAAATGTTCAACAGGGGGGAAGACAGGAAAGTATAATTCAATTTTGAAACATTAAAAAGGATGCTGCATGAAGTTGATTGATATGGAAAGATGTTCTTGATAAGTTAGTTGAAAAATAAGGTGGGAAAATTTTTGTGTATTTATAATTTTTCTTTTTAGTTTGGATATTTTATTCCTTTTAAAAAATTATTTTATTGTTGTTCAACTACAGTTGTCCACATTTACTGCCCCCCCCAACCCCCTGCCCTGACCCTGGCCATCTCCATCTCCCTCCCCTGCTTCCACCCCTCCTTGGTTTTGTCCATGTGTCCTTTATAGTTAGTTGTTCCTGAAAACCCTTCCCCCTTTCCCCCCACTATCCCTTCCAACCTTCCCTTTGGTTACTGTCAGATTGTTCTTAATTTCAGTGTCTCTGGTTATATTTTGCTTGCTTGTTTGTTTGGATATTTTCTTTTTAAAGAAATTATGTATACAGCCCTGGCTGGTGTAGCTCAGTGGATTGAGCGTGGGCTGCGAACCAAAGTGTCGCAGGTTCAATTCCCAGCCAGGGTACATGCCTGGGTTGCAGGCCATAACCCCCAGCAACCGCACATTGATGTTTCTCTCCCTCTCTATCTCCCTCCCTTCTCTCTCTAAAAATAAATACATAAAATCTTTAAAAAAAAAAGAAATTATGTGTATCTTATTTGGGAGGAGAAAGGGGGTTTTCTTCTAAGCTTTTTAGCATATTTGCATAGACTGACTTATCAGGCCAGTTCACTGTGGAAGGCACAGACATTTTGAACCAACGGGAATGAGGCAGATTAAGAAAGTACCAACTTGGTAAGAAAAGGGGAAGAACAAGCCTAGATCACATTGGAGCAGCCCTAGTGCTAGGAAAACTGGGGAGATCACAGATGGGATGAGTAAATGAAGGTTTGACTTGATGTGCCAAATTCCAAACTTTGAATTTGGTTTAAGTGCCTTTAAAATGAGGGTGAGTGGAATAATGTCAGTGACTAGGCCAAGTTGACATGAGGTGGGACAGGAGAGGTCCTGTGATGTTTCTGTCTTTCTTGTTGCTTTAACCTCTGTCTACTTTCCTTACCTACTTGGATCTGAGTGGGACGACTTGATGATTCTCTCCTGTATATCCCAAAGCTCAGGAGTGAGGTTACATCACCTACACCAAAAACGGGGTGTTCAAGTAGAGAGGGGGTGAGAATAGGGACACCACATATGTGGATCCTTTTTCCAAGTGTCAGTTCACTGCCCTAAATGCACTGCCCCAGGTAGAAACACAGGTTAGGATTCAGAGCCCAACATCAAAGATAGGGTGCTTTGTTTCAACAGGTTAAAAAACATCTTGTGGTATCACTACAAATATATCCAAAAGGTGTTGGCAACTTCAAAAGGATTCATTAAGAGATCTTCTCATTAAAGCCCCTTCAAGTTTACTAAACTGCATAAAGGTGCTTTTATACAAGCAGGCCCAGTAGGCATTTTAATAAAGACCTCCTGTTAGGTAACTGGACCAGGAGAGCCCTGTCAAAGGCCTGGAATGGAGAGCAGTTTGTTGTGATGCATCACTGAGGGCAAATTTCCTAACCCTTCACCTCAGTTTCCTCTTTAAAACTCAGCCTTCCAAGGACATTGAGAGGATTAAATAATATTGTTTGTGAACAAACTCATTAATGTTAATTCCTTTATAGGTATAGCAAAATGCTCACAATTATCATCTGAACTAATATCTGTGATTCTTGCTTTATGATTCCAGGTTCTTCCCAAGTGAATCATGACTTAAAAAAGACAATAGAAGAGGGAGGTTTTAAACTCAACCCACCCCTCGAGGTTCAGAAAGAACAAAATGGTGGGCTGTTGAAGGAAGGAGGCTGTTGGAAGGTCCGAATTTGAATAAGAGTCGAACGAAATATTCTCTCACCTCCCTAATGTTCAAATGATCTCCCTTGGTTTTAAGAAGTGAAACCTACCAGGTCTGGTTAAAATTTTGAAGCTTTCAGAAAGGTTGCTCAAAAAAGATTTTTTTTTAAAAGGGAAGAGCCATTGTTAGACAGATGAAGTAACATACACACACTTCAATATTAAATCCTGGACAAAAAAAATCCACCGTGATTACAATCTAGCTTCCAGTCCAGAGTCCAGTTTAGCCAAATATTTTGTTCATGCTTTTTAAAACTCAGTGGCGAGTACATAAAAATGTCTGCAACCCAGATGAGGTTGTTAAATTCTTTCGTAAGAACAAGACAGAAAAGAGAAGTGATTTACGGGAGTATGTTGCCGAGTTTGTTTTTTATTTTTATTTTTGCTCTTCTAATCCCCAAGCCCACAGCAGCCTGTCTAGTTGAATCTTGATTTGTTTTTGTCTCATATGAATGTGAACATCCATCCTCCCAGCAGAAATGGTAAATAGCTGTACACATCTATGGAATGAAGTGGTCATAAATAACTATCATTTATGGGGCTGGTGGGAGGGCAACCTTTGCGCTTAGAGAACTGCCTGCAGCAACACCGTTCTATGAAGTTTCCTGTAACTAAAGGAGCAACAACATTGATTTCTGTTGTTTAAAATTATAATTTTAAAATAATACAAACATAATACAAAGAAATTACTATGTCATAGATAGTATAAATGAAAAAACTATGTTTGCCACAGTGGTAACCACTTTAAATGATCAGTTTTAAGCCGCACAAATCATGAATGAACACTTTCCTATACAAATTTCAAACCATAGAGATAAAGCGAAAGTCCCTCTTGACCATCACCCCAATTGCATTCCCCCTTGAAGGTAACCGCCATTGTTAACAGTGGTGGGTTTGTTTCCAGATCTTTATAGTCTTTATGAGTATGCTTGCTTTGGTTTTTATTTTACACAAATGGCGCATCTCATTTATTATCCAGGGACTTATTTTTTTTTTACTTAATAATAAGTCTTAGATATCTTTCCATGTGAATGCATATATATCCATTTTACTTCTTTAAACTGTTGTATAATATGACTGTGCCATGGTTTATTTATGTACAATGAGCATTCAGCTATTTTCAATTTTTCACTACTACAACACAGAGCTCAACATCATTGTCCCTACTTTCTGGTGCACATGTGGAAGTATTTCTCTGGAATAGATAGGAAGTATCCATTTTTAGTCATTTCTATTTTTAGTTCTGCTGTTCATCATGATCAATCAAAATAATATACTAATTATTTATTTCTTGATTTACCAAATTTAGATGTTCTCAATTGACTCCTTACTATGAAAGATGGGGAATTTAACTCACTTATATGAACTTTTACCTCCCCTCTACTCCCAAGTTTTCTTAGTTATTGTTTTATCATTGGATCTCTATTGATTACTTTTACAACTTTATATAATACTCTTAAAAGTCTAGTTCCTTTTTTTTATTATTGTATTTTTCTGTTACCATTTCCATTACTGACCCTTATATTCCCCTCCCCACCACAATCATCACCCTGTTGTTCATGTCCATGAGTCCTTTTTCCTTTTTGCTGGATCCCTCCACCCCCTAACACCCTGCCCCCACCCCATAGCTGTCAGCCTGCTCTCCATCTATGAGTCTGTCTCTATTTTGCTTGTTAGTTCAGTTTGCTCATTAGATCCCACATATGAGTGAAATCATATGGTATCAATATTCGTCTTTTTCTGATGGTTTATTTCACTTAGCATAATGTTTTCCAGGTCCATCCATGCTAACACAAAGGGTAAAATTTTCTTCTATTTTTTTTTTGTTGTTGTTTTACAGATGAGTAGCATTCCATTGTGTGAACGTCCCATATTTGCTTTATCCACTCATCTACTGATGGACACTTGGGCTGCTTCCATATTTTGGTAATTGTAAATAATACTGTAATAAATTTAGCTAGTTTAAAATGAAACTTGCATTCTGAATATATACAGTCCTCTATGGAAAATTCCAGAGAAAAGAAGGAATGTGGTCCACACCCTTGAAGAGTTCCTGGTCTAAGGAATGGCCAATATTTTTACTCTATGGTGCTTTATATATGCAAGAGTTTACTGGATATCTTTTGGATAAATAATTGAATAACCTTTGGTCCTGAAGAAGACATGGCTTATCCTTTCAGGGAATATTCAAAGAGCAATAAAATATGTATTACATAAACAAGTACTGAGTACATTTAATACAATCCACTCATATGATAAATTCATTCAACCAATATTTATTACTCATTAACTATATGAAAAAAATTGCATTAAAGTATTTAATAAGATATAGTTCCTGCTTTCAAGGGGTTACTAGGATGTCTAAACTTTTAGCATCTCTGGGTCATACTGGAAGAAGAGTTGCCTTGGGCCACACATTAAATACATTGTGACACATAATCACAAAAACATCTCATGTTTTAAGTAAATTTACAATTTTGTGTTAGGCTACATTCACAGATGCCCTGAGCTAATGTGGCCCACGGGCCGCAGGTTGGACACCCCTGGTAGTATATAAGATTCATATACAGAGCTAAATCCATTAGAGAGTGGGTATTACTGACCAATTTTCCAAGTTGCCTCATTCTCATGTCTCATAACATTCTCTCTGGTTATCCTCTCTCTCT
Organism: Phyllostomus hastatus; assembly: GCF_019186645.2. NCBI lineage: Eukaryota > Metazoa > Chordata > Mammalia > Chiroptera > Phyllostomidae > Phyllostomus > Phyllostomus hastatus. The sequence goes on along the minus strand of NW_025334041.1, from coordinate 104,207,718 downwards.
CATGATGTGTCTGTAGCAATGTTTATTTTCAAGGTAATAATGATAATACATCATGTGGACTTTGTCTGAAAAAAAAATGGAGCTAGACATGATTCCCTACCTCCCTAGGCAAATCCATAGATTTAATATCTCTGTAGGCAAATGAACTTTCCAGAGAATACACATTGTTCCTGCTGACTTTCTAACCCTAGCTATCTGTGATAGAAACATATTAATACACACCTATGGGGAAATTGCAAAATTCTTTTACTTATTAGTTCTACCATTACCTCAAATTCAGTATGTTATATTTTTGGAGGTAGAGAATGGCATGGAGAAAAAAAAACTTTGAAGCTAGATAAACATGAGTCCAAATCTCTGTTAATCTTAACTAGATAAGTGACCTTGGGCAAGCTAACTTAACCTCTCTGAGCCTGTTACCTCTTATTATATCAAATGAAAGTAATAGTGCTGTGCCAGGGACTGCTAATTCTTTTTCCAAATGTAGCCTATCCTTTACCATAGTAATAGAATTTTTAGATGATCATGAAGTTGCTGAGATAGAACAAGCCTTCCTTGGCCACATGCATAAATTCTGGTTAAAAGTGTGGGGACCAGTAAATATTTAACTGGCTCTACACACACAGGGAGTGTGTGTATAAGTAAATACATACATTTATCGTAAATTTTACTAACAGTAAAGATACAAAAGTTACAAATAATAATAGATATATAGTACCCTATCATAAGTTCTATGTAGCCAATTGAATCTTACAGAATGCTTTGGTTGATTGTTTCTGAAATCTTAAATCTACATGCAATCTATGTTCACCTTTCAACCATGATTTGACAAATGGAATTCCATTCCAATTCACTAACCCTTTTTCAAATAAATTTGTTATCATTTAATTTGAAATGTGATTTACTATTAAACTATTTTCATCCTCATATAAATTATATTCATTAAACTGAAATCTCTTTCAACTTTAGCACTGCATGTGTCAGAACCTCCCTCATTTGTCAATGAGGTGAGTGACTTCTGTGCTGAATTGGGTGATAGTTTTCAAATATGAGAAGAATATTTCCTTAGTGTTTGGTGTTATCATAATGTGATAGACACAGACACGCCACACTTTTAACTTTAATCTGCCTTTTTAACATTTCTCTCCATCACTTTCTTAAGTTCAGACACATAAAGAAATAATAAATCAAGCCCGGACTTGAGTTAGCATTTGCTGATTTCCATGGTGTAAATATGCTCATCATGGCTGAGTTCAAACTACCAGCACGAGGCTATTGAACACAAAGTTGGGTAGTAATATGCAGTGTTTCCACCATATGAACACAATAGATATAATTTCATGTTATGGTTATTTGGAATTCTCTGAATTGTCTATTTATATTTTCTTACTATTCTTACCATATTCTTTCTCTCTCCCACTTGTAAGAACCCTTTGTATGTTCTCAGTCATATGAATCACCTATCAGTAGAAAGTAAGCTCCATGAATACAGGAATACTATTTAGACAAATAACCAAAAAATAAATCAAACCCCAACTTGTAGCATTTGCTGAATATTTTATTCAACATGGCATCTGGTAGTACCTATTGCACAAAAGGTGTTCAACTAAATATTTGTTAAATGGATGAATGTGTTGCAAATATTCCCTCAGATTATAACCTACCTTCTTATTTAATTTATACTTAATTATTTTTGCTATAGAAAAATATTGTTTGTTGTCAAATATGTTTGTCTTTTTACTTATTGCATCTGAGTTTTCTGTCTTAATTAAGAATTCCCCTTTCCTCCCAAGGGTGATTATTCTCCTAAATTTTTCTAAAAGTTTTATTTTTTGACTACGTTTAAATCTGGAATCCATCTGGGATTTATTTTTGTATATGACATGCATTTCTTCCAGATGGTTAGCCCATTGTGCCACTTCTGGAAATAAATTATTTTTTTCTGCTAAACTGAAATTCTACCTTTATGGTACATTAAGTTCCCATGCATGCTGGACACCATTTCTGATTTTCTAATTTGTTCTATTATCTCTTTGCCTACTTCTGGATCTTTATGATACTCTTTTGCTATACTGACTTTTTAGTAATTATAACATAATAACAGAGCTCAGTTATAATATTTACTATAGTATACCATTCCAAGCAATTTAGATTTAATCCTCACAAAAACCCTATGAGTTGGGTACTATTAATATCCTCATTTTACTGATGATGAAATTAAGGGGCAGAGAGGTTATGGAACATGTTCTATACCCTACCACCAATAGTACAGACAGAGTATGAACTCCAGAGCCATGCTCTTAACCATTAGGCAAAACTCTCTCTGTGTGTAACATACAACCCTTTACTATTCTTGGTAAAAATAATTTTCTTAGCTATTCTTTGCACTTATTATTCCATAGTCATCTTTAAAATAATTTTATTCAGTTCCCAAACCAAAAAAAAAACCACCCCTCTTTATTGGGATTCTAATTAGAATGCAATAACTTTATGTATTAATTCCAGGAGACCTGTTTTTATGAATTAAGACTTCCCATTTAGAAACATGATAAATTTACTTCTGTTTATTCAGTTCTCATGTTATGTAGTCTTCAAGATTTTATAGCTTTCTTTTATATAGGTCTGATCTTATAAAATTTTATCCCAAGTATTTTAAATTTGCTGTTGTTATGAATGAAATTTTTCAGTATGCTTGAAAGTATAGGGGAACACCTATTGATATTTTTGTTTGTGTGTTGTTGTATATGTAGTGTTCAGTCATTTTATTAAATTCTTTTGTTAATTCTTGGGTCTTTTTTGTCACTTGAGTTTTCTAGGAGCACAATTATATCCCTTGCAAGCTGAGATAGTATTGTCCTCTCTCTCCCCTTTCCTTCCTCCTCCCTCCTTCTTCCCTCCTTTCCCTAACCTACTGTTTCCTTACCCAGTGTTAAAATTAATATAGAAAAGGATAAATTATTGATTCTTTCTTTTATTTACTAGCTTTCAAGATAATGAATTAATTTCCTACAATTCTCTGGAGGTGATCAAATTGGTGTTTTTCAGTTTTAAAAAAGCTATGGTAAAATACATATCAATTTACTATTAGTTACAGTACATTCACAATGTTGTGCAACCATCACCACTGTCTAGTTCCAGATCATTTTCATCAGCCCAAAAGGAACCTCCTTACTCATTAAGAAGTCACTCCCCTTTCCTCCTATCCTATAGTCCCTAGGGACATTAATCTTTCTGTCTCTATGGATTTACCTAATCTGGATATTTTAATATAAATGAAATCATAAAATGTGTGACATTTTGTGTCTGGCTTGCCTAGTTTTAAAATATTATACACTCATGGATTTAAATATATTTGATAGGTTCTAATAAATTATAATTATTACTTTTTTAAAGCTCAATTTTTCTTTTTTGGTCAATATGAGCCTCTTCAAGTTATCTTCTGAGTCCTTTTGACATCAATATACTATTTCTTATTTAGTATTACTAAATAAGATAAGCCTAGAATATTCTAGGCTTATTCTGTGTATTTTCTTTGCTGCAGATGTGGAATCAACCATTTCTCTAAGAAACAGAGGTTTCTTTTATTTATTTTTAAAATCTATTTTATTGATTATGCTATTATAATTATACTAGTTTTTCCCTTTTTGCCCCCTCCACCCAGTACCACCCTCTAGCAATAACCCCCTTAGTTCATGTTCATGGGTCATGCATATACGTTCTTTAGCTTCTCCATTTCCTATACTGTTCTTAACATCCCACTGTCTATTTTGTACCTACCAACATGTGCTTCTTAATCCCTGCACTGTTTCCCTCATTCTCCCCCTTCCCCCTCCCAACTGATAACCCTCCAAATGATCTCCATATCTATGATTCTGTTTCTGTTCTGCTTGTGTGCTTAGTTCATTTTTTTTTAGATTCAGCTGTTGATAGTTGTGAATTTATTGCCACTTTAATATTCATAGTTTTGCTCTTTTTCTTTTTCTTAAATAAGTCCCTTTAACATTTCATATAATAATGACTTGGTGATGATGAACTCCTTTAGATTTACCTTGTCTGGGAAGTACTTTATCTGCCCTTCCATTGTAAATAATAGCTTTGCTGGATAGAGTAATCTAGGTTGTAGGTCCTTGCTTTTCATCACTTTGAATAGTTCTTGCCAGTCCCTTCTAGCCTGCAAAGTTTCTTTTGAGTTATCAGCTGACAGTCTTATGGGGACAGCTTTGTAGGTAGCTATCTGTTTTTCTCTTGCTGCTTTTAAGATTCTTTCTTCATCTTTAACCTTTGGCATTGTATTTTTAAAAAGATTTTATTTATATATTTTTAGACAGATGGGAAGGGAGGCAGAAAGGGAGGGAGAGAAACCTCAATGTGTGGTAGCTTCTCACACATCCCCCACTGGGGACATGGTGGGCAACCCAGGCATGTGCCCTGACTGGGAATTGAACAGGCAACCCTTTGGTTTGCAGGCTGGCACTCAATCCACTGAGCCACACCAGCCAGGGCAACTTCTGGCATTTTAATTTTGATGTATCTTGGTGTGGTCCTCTTTATGTCCATCTTATTTGGGACTCTCTGTGATTTCTGGACTTGTATATCTATTTCCCTCACCAAATTAGGGAAGTTTTCTTTTGTTATTTTTTAAAATAAGTTTTCAGTTTTTTGCTATTTCTCTTCTTCTGGCACCATTATGATGCAAATGTCGAACCACTTGAAGGAGTCCCAGAGGCTGCTTATAGTATCCTCATTCTTTTGAATTATTTTTTCTTCTTGTTATTCTGATTGGCTGTTTTTTGCTTCCTTATGTTCCAAATCATTGATTTGATCTTTGGCTTCATCCACTCTACTGTTGTTTCCCTTTAAATTGTTTTTTTTTTCAATTAATGTATCCTTTGTTTCTTTTTATTTTTTAATTGTTGTTCAAGTACAGTTGTCTCCATTCTCCCCCCATCAATCTCCCCCACCCTACCCACCCCCATCTCCCTCTCTCAATACTACCCCCCCTTTGGTTTTGTTCATGGGTCCTTTACACATGTTCCTTGATGACCCTTCCCCTTCTTTTCTCTGTTATTCCTCTGCCCCCTCCTCTCTGGTTACTGTCAGTTTGTTTTTTATTTCAATGTCTCTGGCTATATTTTGCTTGCTTGTTTGTATTGTTGATTAGGATCAACAATACAAACAAGTCAGATCCTATGGTATCTGTCTTTCAGTGCCTGGCTTATTTCACTTAGCATAATGATTTCCCATTCTATCCATGCTGTTGCAAAGGGTAGGAGTTCCTTCTTTCTTTCTACTGTGTAATATTCCACTGTGTAAATGTACCACAGTTTTTTGATCCATTCATTTATTGATGGACACTGAGGTTGCTTTCAGCACTTGGCTATTATAAATTGTGCTGCTATAAACATTGGGATGCATAGGTTCTTTTGAATTGCTGTTTCACAATTCTTAGAGTAATGTCTCAGCAGTGGAATTGCCAGGTCAAAAGGTAGTTCCATTTTTAGTTTTTTGAGCAAATTCCATACTGTTTTCCACAGTGGCTTTATCAGTCTGCATTCCCACCAACAGTGTCTGTTCAAGTCCTTTGCACATTTTTTTAATTGGATTGTTTGTCTGCCTGGAGTGGAGTCGTATGAGTTCTTTATATATTTTGGAGATTAGACCTCGTCTGAGGTATCATCGGCAAATATGTGTTCCTATATGGCTAGTTCCCTTTTCATTTTGCTAATGTTTTCTTTAGTTGTGCAGAGGCTTTTTATTTTGATGAAGTCCCATTTGTTTATTCTTTCCTTTATGTCCCGTTTTCTGGGGGACATATCAGTGAAAATATTGCTGTGTGGAATAGCTGAGATTTTCCTCCCTATGTTCTCCTCTAGGACTTTTATGGTGTTGTGACTTATATTTAAGTCTTTTATCCACCTTGAGTTTATTTTTGTGTATGGTGTAAGTTGGTGGTCGAATTTTATTTTATTTTATCTTTTTAAAAGATTTTATTTATTTATTTTTAGAGAGGGAAGGGAGGGAGAAAGAGAGAGAGAGAAACATCAATGTGCGGTTGCTGGGGGTCATGGCCTGCAACTCAGGCATGTACCCTGACTGGGAATCAAACCTGTGACACTTTGGTTCGCAGCCCACGCTCAATCCACTGAGCTACTCCAGCCAGGGTCTGAATTTTATTTTTTGTATGTAGCTGTCCAGGTTTCCCAACACCATTTGTTGAAGGGGCTATTTTTACTCTATTTTATGCTTCTGTCCCTTTTGTCAAATATTAATTGACCATAGAGACATGGGTTTATTTCTGAAATGCATTTTTCTGCATTTTCTAGTGTTTGTAGAATGTATTCACTTAAAATTTTAAAAATTATATTATTTCTCCTTTTATTTTAAATAACTATTCATGTTTATATCTAATTTTGTATTTGTAATTTTATATTATTTTTGTTAAATAATACCCCCCATACACAAATTTATTAGCTTAAGGCCTCACCAAACTTGTCTACCTAGACTTGTACTAATTCGAGTTGCCTTGCTTCTCATTCAGATACGTGGTATTCCTATATCAGCTTCTTTCTTTTTTTAAAAAATTAAATTTATTAAGGTGACATTGGTTAATAACATAGATTTCAAGTGTACCTTTTTATGATATATGAACTGTACATTGCATTGTATGCTTACAACCCAAAGTCACTTCTTCTTCCATCACCATATATTTATGACCCCCTTAACCCTTTACTTCCCTCACCCCACTTCCCTATGGTAACCATCATACTGTTATCTGTGTCTATAAGTTCTTGTTTATTTTTCTTGTTTGTTCGTTTTTTGCTTTCAGTTTTATATCTCACTTATGAGTGAAATCATATGGTTCTTAACTTTTTCTGTCTGTTTGGCTTAGCATGATATTCTCAAAGTCCAAGCATGTTGTTGCAAATGGCAGAAATAAATCCACATGTATGTGGAAAAATAATTTTTGATAAAGGGGCCAAAAACATACAATGGAGAAAAGAAATATTTTTCAATAAATGGTGCTGGGAAAATTGGAAAGCTACATGTAAAAGAATGAAACTACAATACAATTTGTCTCCATACACAAAAATTAACTCAAAATGGATCAAAGACCTAAATATAAGAACTGAAGCAATAAATTATATATTAGAAAACATAGGTACTAAACTTATGGATCTATGGGAGATTTTATGAATTTGATCCTAAAGGCAAAGGAAGTAAAGGCAAAAATAAATTAATGGGAGTATATCAAACTGAAAAGCTTCTGCACAGAAAAGGAAACTGAAAACAAAACAAAAAAGGCAACCAACCAAATGGGAGAAGATACTTGCAAACAACAGCTCTGGCAAGGGGTTAATATCCAAAATATATAAAGAACTTGTGCAACTATACCAGCTTATTTCTTGATGGGTAATGATGGTGCTTTCTATATACTCTGTAAAGACAGGTTTCCCAAAGGATCTGAGACTGAAGGTAAGACCAATTTCTAGGTTTCTTAGCATGCTCCCAAGCATTATCTAAAAATAATAAAATGCAAAATGGCTTTTGGGCCATTTGGCAGCCATTTGGAACACTAATATCAAATTGGATCACTACCTTGCTCTTTGTGTCTAATATATTCCAGATGGATAAAAGATTTAAACATGAAAAATAAAGTCATAAAATACAAAGGAAAATTCCAACAATATCAATGTGGGAAAGGCTTTTTAAGTTTGATAAAAATCCCAGAAGTCATAAAAGAAAGGATTGATAATTTTAATGAATAAAAATGAAAAAATTCTGCTTGCCAAGAAATAATAAAGTAGAAGACAAGCAACAAATAGAGAGAAAAAGAACTACTTGTAACACATATCCAATAGGGTTTCTTTTCTGTGCTTTTTAAAAAATATTTTATTTATATATTTTTAGAGAAAGGGGAAGGGAAGGAGAAAGAGAGGGAAAGAGACATCAATATATGGTTGCCTCTCATGTGTCCCCAACTGGGGACCTGGAGCACAACTCAGGCATGTGCCCTAGCTGGGAATTGAATCAGTGACCCTTTGGTTCTCAGGCTAGTGCTCAATCCATTGAGCTACCCCAGCCAGGGCAGGGTTTATTTTCTTAATATAAAAAGAGCTCCTATACATCAATAAGAAAAAGGATTAGCAATATACAAATAGGCAAAGTATATTAACAGCTGGTTTATAAAAAATACAGATGACTTGTGAACATGTGAAAAGTTGTTCAATCACACTTATAATAAGAGAAATGCAAATTAAAAGTGATCAGATTGGCAAAGATCCAAAAGTTTGTAGTACCTTTTGTAGATGAAGATATTAGGGAGCAGTCCATTGTTGGTGCAAGTGTAAACTGGCATAACTTCTGGAAAGGGCATATTAAATGTGACATAATAACTTCATTTCTAGAAATTAATCATATAGATATATCTCCATTTTTAAGTTGTCTCATGTTGAAAGGCATTCACTATAGCATTGTTTCCAATAGCAAAAATGTTAGAAAGAACCTAAATGTCTGTCAAAAGGGACTGGTTAAACACATAATGGTACATCCATCAGTGGAGTACTATGAAGCCATTAAAAAGAAGAAAGCAGTTCTATGCAGATGTGAAACCATCTTAAAGATGCATCATTAAAAATGCAATGTTCAGAGTGGGTGGGACATTGACATTTAAATGGGTACATTTAATGCTTATGTTTTCATGGACTATCTCTAAAAGAGTGGTTGCCTCCAGGTAGATGGGTGGAAAAACTTACTTTCACTACATATCCTTTTGCACCTTTTGAATATTCTTTCATGTACTTATCTTACCTAATAAAATGCTACAGTTATTAAAAGTAAAAGCTGTTCTGTAACTTAACTAGTAAATATTCAAGAATTGGTAGATTTTTTTCCTGAAGATACATTACTGAGAATAAGAGTATTATTCTAACAGTGATCTGTGAATGGCTGCTAAGGAGTTTCTGAACTGTCCAAATCCCAGTCAATGACTTATCTCAGGAGAACACAAAAATCTAAAGTTGAAGTCTACTTAGTTGAACTGTAGTTATTTGTTTGCAGGAAGGCAGCTGGCAGATGGGAGCTGGTGAGAATGGGGTCGAGAAAAGGAGGCTAAAAGTAAAGATTGACAGTATTTATGTAGCACTGACTGAGGGAGATGTTTTGTAAAGTGCATAGTGTGTCTTTTATTTTTATATAAAATTAGTAACTATCACTTAAATGATCATTCAGTAGTGGCCAGAAACATGGCCTTTGGAAGCAAACAGATCTGGGTTCAAATCCCAGCTCTTCTTACCATATGAGTGATTTTAGGCAAATACCAATTTACAGTTTAGGTATAGGCAGTAATTTTTCCCTGAAAGTTGTTATAGATTAAAGAAAATAACAGAAAAAAAGTCTAGCACAGTGGCCAGGATATAACTGATGTTCACTGAATATTAACTACTATTTGTATTTATAGATTCCTTTTATCATTTCTACAACTTAAGGTCCTAAAGACTGATTGATAATTGAAACAAACTGAGCTAAATATATAGCATCTTGTCATTAACAAGATAAACATGGCCTTCTAGATGGGGTCTCTCAGAAATTCAGAGGGGCGATGACTATTTTTTCCCCTCTCTTTTGTTCTTTTATTTATTTATTTTTGAGGCTCTTTGTATATAAAACAAATAAAAAGTTCCAAAATGGCGTTAAAAATTATAGTATATTTTAAATGTTATTTACATTAAATCTAGTGAAATGTCATATTTGTGTCATTCACATAATAAGATTTGAAATATTAATGTATAGTGTACCACAGGCAGAACAGGAGACAGATGAAAGTTTTATAATGAATGCCATCCCCTTTTAGTCACTGTGTATCGCTGGTACTGGATGGTTGACCTCCTTTGATGATAACATCAAACATCTGAAGCTCTTCATGAATGTGATAACCAGCCAAATGGCAGGCCTGAGTCCCCAGCCCCGACAATAAGCCCTGTTCTGTGGAGTAAGGCAGAATAAAAGACAACCTCCTCTAATGGGCTGCAAAACTTGGGCACATTTTTCTTTTCCACTTGCTCAGCATTTTTAACTTGCCAGTGACAAGGAGCCAGCATCTATATGCCTTGTGTCTTCCTCTCAGCTGGTGTGACGCAGTCTTCAATGCTCATCTGGGCAGGTTGCTGCCCTGGGGCCTGGATAACACCCTTATAATGCAGGGAAAAAGAAATCCACTCACATTTCCCTGTATCATGGGGAGCCACTTCAGCCCAGTTAAAATCAAGAAATGATACAGTTAAAAGACTTTTCAAGAATCAGAAAATAGCTCCTAAGTGGGATCTTCAGTTGGACACCAAAGAGAAATGGCCCATTTTTTTCCCCTGGTTGAGTGAGTTTTTGCTGCTGACCTGTAAATTCACACTATTTCAAAGTTACTGGCCAGGAAATTAATGGAACCTGAACTTGGAATTTTTTTCTTCCTTACCTTATGTGTGATGCCTTATTTGAAATAATTCAGTCTCAAAGCGAATTTCTAGCAAATGGTGCTCTGGCTGCTATTAAATTTATTGATGGTGAATCCATCATCTCTGCTTTTTATGTATGATGTTGCTGATGTGATTTTTTTAAAGCTCCATGGTGAGACTTTTCTTGAAATTCACCCCTTCCATTTGCCCCATAGTGCTATAAGTGACTAGGTTAAGATACTGCTTCACAAATTAATTTACCATGTTCATATTTTATGACAAATTTTGCAAAACCATTAAGTAAACCAGTTATTTTTTTATATATTGGGATGTTTTTGATGTGCTAAGATTTTATATAAATTTGTTATTTATCTTGATGAAAGCCAGATAAATAAATGCTCCTATTGTGCCTAATAACTCAAGTCTTTGCTTTCACAAGGCCAGAGCAAGGCTGAAAGGAAATTCATCTCAAAGCTATTAAGAAAAGCCAGATAGAAAGAGAGCATAAAAATGATGTGAACTATGGCGAGAGAGACAGACCCTCTTCCAGACTGCTCTACATCATCCCAGCAACACAGATGGAACAAAGATTTAGAGTTCCAAACAAAACTCAAAAATAGAAAGAAATGATGTGGGATGGTCTGAGAAAGGTATCAATCTATCCTGTGTTCATAGTGACACAGGGAGAAAAAGAAATTTGGGAGCAAAAAAACTCTTCAGCAGCCTAAACTAGAAATAGCATTTCCCACCCCCAGGCTTCCACCATGCCCTCCATTTGAGTATACCTCGAAAGTAGCCCTGTTTCCATTGCTCTGTTTCCTGTCCAGGCATGCAGGGGGACAAAACAAAGAAAGTGAAGAAACCACCTGGGTGCCTCCTTCCTGATACTTGGGGGACTGGGTAGTTCTAACTTTCAAGTTATCACTGAAGCTCCTGGTGGCCAGACTACAAAGAAATTCTGACAAGCCATTGGGACCTTGAGCGTTTCCTCTAATAACCCACCTTGGGTGGTGACCTTTCTTTTTAAGTCCCTGCAACTGCACAGCCCAGAGCTTGATGCCACGCTACCTCCTGTACCATCTGTCAGACACCCACATGTCTTATCTTTCCATCATGTTGGAGGACCTTGTGAATTTCTGAAAACCGTAGGTTTTCAGTCCCATCTTCCTAATACAATTTTTTCAGCTGCAATGTTTTTCTCATTTTTTCTGGGTACAAATCCTGTCCATCCCTCAAAGTGCTGCTAAAGCTATTTCCAGTCAGAGAAAATTTCTGTAGCAGCATCAGTCATTCTTTGTGGCCACTTACACTCTATGTTTGCAGAATCACCCTTATAAGACACAGTCCACTTTCCCCTACAACCCTGACAATGCTGAATTCTCACTATCCCAGCCTCTATTGTAGCTAGGGTATGGGCATGTAACTAAGGCTTTCTCAGTGAAACACCCCCACCCCAGACTAGCCCTGGGGAGAGGCAGGGACTCTGCAGAATCCTTTCTGGTGGCTAGTGGGGGCTGTAGCAGCTGCAGATAATCTGGCTCCCAGAGGCAGTAATGGCTGTGGTCCCTGCAGCAGAGTTCTGTGTTAGTTGTGTCCTCAGGGCAAGCAACAGTCTGTTCCCAGCAACACTGTGATGTCTTTGGCATTCTGGTTGCCTGGAAAATTTGGAGCATAGCTTCTGCTTCTAAGCCTAGTTCTGCAGCCTCCCAGAGTTTCTGTATACCATCCCCTTTGTTTTTTTTAAAAACATTTTATCAAGATTTAATTCACATACCGTACAAGTCACCCATTTAAAGCATACAGTTCAGTGTTTTAAAGTAAGTTCAAAGGACTGTGCAATGATCACCACAATCAAACTTTAGAATATTTTTGTCTTTGAAAAAGAAATCTTGTTACCCATTAGCAGTCACTTTCTAATCTTTCCCCTACTCCCAGTTGTAGGTAGCCATGAATCTATTTTATATCTCTACAGATTTGCATATTCTGGGCATTTCATATAAGTGAAATCATATAATAAGTGAGGTTTTTATGGTGATTGGCTTCTTTCACTTAGTATGTTTTCAAGGTTGATCCGTGTTGTAACACATATTGGCAATCCATTCCTTTTTATTGTCAAATAATATTCCATTGTATAGCTACCCCACACTTCATTTACCCACTCATCTGTTGGTGGATATTTGGGTGATTTCTCCTTTCTGGCTACTATGAATCATGCTTCTGTGAACATTCACATGCAAGTTTTTGTGAAGATGAAGATCTTCACTTCTTTTGGGTACATGTACCTAGGAGTGGAATTTCTGGTATGGTAACTATGACTGACCTTTTGAGAACTGCTAAACTGTTTTCTAGAGTGACCGCACCATTTTGTAATGTGTGACTGTTTGGATTTCTCCACATCTTTGCCAAATAATCTTTATTATTACGTGTCTTTTTCATTATAGCCATTTTAGTGAGTGTAAAGTAACATCTTGTGTGTTTTTCCCCATTACTTGTTAAATAAATTGTTTATGCTTAAATCTAGTTTCTTGCAACTAGAACCCTGACTGATCCATTCCTTATTCAGCCCACATTGGCCTGTTCTATCTCTGAATTGTACTACACAATAGAGCATTTATTCATTCCCTGCTTGCAAGATACTTTTCTCCTTTACTGGGTTGAAGCTACTGGAGATCATAAAGTCCATTAATTACTTGGGTCTCTCCCAGATTGCCTAGCCTGGAGCTCAGCATTTATGAGGCTTTAAGTACATGCTTGTGAATTGAAAGATTGTTGATTGGTTCATTGAAACAGTTCTTTGCTTATCATGCAGTTCTGGAAATGTCTTTCATTCTTTCATTAAGAGGAGATACATCAACCATGGAGATATGTTATGAAGCAGCTGCTGGGGACATGGATTTTGAACACTGGCCAGATTTGGGTTCTGATTCTATCTCTGCTGATTTCTAGCTGTGGAACCCAAGAGCCAGTTAATTAGGCTCTCTGAACTTCGGCTTTCCTATTTACCAAAGAAAAGAAACAGGTACCTCAGATAAGTGTTATGAGGGTTAAACTACATCCTGTTGGTAAAACAATAGAACAGTGGTACATGGAAATTGCTCAATAAATATTAGTTTCCTCTGCATCCCCAACTACCCCTGCAACCCTGAGCCTAGAAATCTCACTTAGAGATGCATTCTTGTTAGATTTGCTATTTTTTGTTATATTTGCTTTATCAGACAGATGGAGCAAGACTCCTCCTTATAAGATTTTAGTAATGATCTTGCAAATGAGTATTATGTTGAGGGGGTGAGGAATTGGAAATCAAGGAAGGTGGGAATGACATTGTCAAAACTCAATTTAGAGAGCAGAGAACTGTTGATTTTAGAGGTCAAATATGAAGTTGCCACTTAGAAGGAAGGAACAGGATACAAGGGATGCCTGGGCTCTGCTGTTTACATGTCCTGTTTCCCCAAAGGACCCTTTTTTTGGTCTATGACCACATAGACACAGAATTTTTGTGAAGCAAAGTTGATGTTTATTTCAGATGACCTATTTCTAGGGGCATTCTGAAATCTGATTGGAAGAAGCCATGTGTACACCACAGGCTGAAGGATTAAACATGGGGGAGGTTGGCATGAATGTTGGCATGTTATGGGAAGATCATTATCAGTGGCAGCTGTCTTTATCCATAGTACATTTAAAGAACACTTCTATTCTGGAGGGCTTAAAACTGAGTGAAACTTTTTGCAACACAGTTGTAAGGGAGTTGAGCTGACATTTACATGATGAACTGATGGGAGTTGGATCTGCTTTTGAATGACCTTACCTGAAGGACAAAATAACTTGTCTCTTACTTAGTGTTAATTTTTTCTCTATCCTTTACTAGGTGATTTAAATTCCATTAGTGGGGGTCCAAGTCCTGCTATAGATTCCTCACTGTGAGCTCATATACCAAATAAATGTGAAAGGGTTAACAGATTGCTACTTTTATTAATGTGTAAGTTACTGGATGCATGGCCTTTGTGAGAATGAATTTTAGTTATGAGCTGAGGGAAATGATTATGAGAGAACCACATTCCTAAACAAGACACCCTATAAAGAAGAAAATGGCAGGTAAAGTGGGGAGGCTGAAGACACAAATTAATGTCCTGGTTTCCCCAAAGCCAGTTATAGTTGGCTTCATTCAGCCATTCAATATCATCTTAGGTTCTATGCTGGGAACTTGGATGACAAGGCAGGGCCTTTATTGTGGAGATACTTTGTGCTGTGTACAGATCTGTACCTAATCTGCTTACATTAGCTTGGATCCTGGAGCTCAGGATCTTGAATCCTAGTCTAGCTCAGTTTAGCTGTAGCCAACCTATAGGCTTATGAGAATGAGAATAAGGGACTATTATTGTAAGCCTCTTATTTGGAAGTTAGTTTGTTATACAGTATCATTGTGGCCAATAGCTGACTAATACAGCATAAGTTTGAATTGTCTTCTAAGAGCATTATGGAGTCACTAAAATTTTTTAATCAAGGGATAACTTGATAACCTTTGAATTTTTGAATGACCTCTTTGTTTACAATGGACTTATGGGTGGCCATTGCTCTGTTAGCTTGGATGCTAGAATAAGATACATGGAGTTATATTCAAGCCCTAAGTAGATGCTGGCCCAAAGATAATAAGAGCTAAGTAAAGCATATCTGACCAACCTGTAGCATGAAGTCCAAAGAATGAATTAAAGACTGATCTCCAGGAGACCAGCAAGGAGACTATTGCAATAATGTAGGTTTGAACTTGCAAGGGAGAGAAGGTTTTTTAGGTGGTAGAACTGATTGGTCTTGGTGATTGTTAAATTGCACGTGAAATTTGCAGGAGAGGAAGGTTAAGAGTGACTCGGTCAACAGGGTAGATGAGAGTGTCGTTCACACAAAAGAAAGAACATATTTCTTTCAGGGAAGGATGATAGCAAAGTCAGACAGGTAGTTTCCTTAAAAACATACTGAGACTTCTGGTCAAGAGGCAGCATAGGCAGACATACATTTCTTGCCCCTTCACACAACCACATAAATATTTAAACTGAAATATAGAAGAACCATCACCCAGAACCATCAGAAATAGAGTTGAATGGAAGTCTGACAACTATGGAACTGAAGAAACCACATCCATCCACACTAGTAAAGGGGCACAGATGCAGAATGGGCTGGTTCCACATCTACATATGGTGGATAAAAATTTGAGAGGGATATCTTGAAGAGTGAGGAGACCCAGGCCTACATCAGCTCCCCCAGCCCAGGGTTCCAGTGCTAAGAAGATAAGTCTCCACAGCTTCTAGCTGCAAAAACCAGCAGGGATTGAGCCTGTGGAAGAAACTTCTGGAGCCCCAAGCAGTTCCTCTTAAAGAACTCACACATGGACTCTCTACTCATATTTATTCCCTCTGAGCTCCAGCACCAGGAAGCAGCTTGAAAGGCACCAGTGGTATACAGGGAGAAACTGAAGTGTCTGGCATAAAGGTGAGCAGAGGCCATTGTCCCTTTTCTAAACCCTCCCCAAACAGAGCTGGCAAGCTGGTGCCATATGTGGCCTGCCTTGGAAATTCCCAAAGACTCTGCCCTACCCAACTTATGGGCCCACCCAAGCTGCTTTTCTATATGAATGCGTAGCCTTGGCTCATGCTGCACAACTTCCCAAATCCTCTCAAACAAACAACAGCTGGCTTCAGTAAGCCCCAGGCCAGGCACCAGCAGCAGCCAGCTTAGATTCATAGCTTGGTTTCACCTGGGAATCTCCAACCCAGCACAAGTAGCAGCCATCTCAGATTGCTTTATAGCTCATGCAGGGTGGCCCTGGGAAAAACACAGGTGGGGGCTGACCTTGGTCTGCACAACCTGGGAAACTTCAGGGCTAGTGCACCCAGTAACAACTACAGACCACGTCAGAGGACCACCACCCTGCACAGCTGATCCTCCACAGAGGGCAGAGTCTGGTGGTCAATGGTCACAGACAATCCTAGCAGCTGCCTGGCCTGGGTAAATCCCTCCCTTTGATCTTCCAGCAGCAACCAAGGCTCAACTACAAGAGGAGGGTGTACTCAGCCCACAAAAAGGGTACACTATGAGTAGCCAGCTTGGATGATAGGGAAGGCTGTGCCACTAGACCATATAGGATAACTATTACATTAAGCCATTATACCCAGACATAGAGTCAAAGCAGCTCTACCTAATACACAGAAACAAACACTGGGAGGCTGCCAAAGTGAGGAGACAGAGAAATATGGCCCAAATGAAAGAACAGATCAAAACTCCAGAAAAAGAACCAAATGAAATGGAGATAATCCATCTATCTGATGGAGAATTCAAAACACAGGTTATAAGGATGCTCAAGGAACTTAGTGAGGACCTCAACAACATAAAAAAGATCCAGTCAGAAATGAAGCATACTCTAATTGAAATAAAGAACAATTTACAGGGAAACAACAGTAGAGTGGATGAAGCTGAGAATCAAATCAATGACTTGGAACATATGGAACAAAAACCCAATAAATTGGAACAACAAGAAGAAAAAAGATTCCAAAAAAATAAGCAGCCTCTGGGACAACTTCAAGAGGTCCAACATTCACCTCATGGGTACCAGAAGAAGAGAAAGAAGAAGAAATTGGAAATCTACTTGAAAAAATATTGAAGGAAAACTTCCCTAATTTGGTCAAAGAAATAGACATGCAAGTTAGGAAGCACAGAGAGTCTCAATTGTAATGGATGCAAATGGGCTCACTCCAAGACATACCATAATTAAAAGTCCAAAGGTTAAAGATAAAGAGAGACTCTTAAAAGCAGCATGAGAAGAGCAGTTAGTTACCTGCAGGGAAGTCCCCATGAGACTATCAGCTTATTTCTCAAAAGAAACTTTGCAGGCTAGAAGGGATTGACAAGAAATATTCAAAGTCATGAAAAGCAGGAACCTACAGCCAAGATTGCTTTACCCAGCAAAGCTATCATTTAGAATCATAGGGCAGATAAAGAGCTTCCCAGACAAGAAAAAAACAAAGGAGTTCATCATCACCGAACCACTATTATATGAAATGTTATAGGGACTTATTTAAGAAAATGAAGAAGATCAAACTATGAACAATGTAATGGCAAAAAAAATACATATTATCAACCATTGAATCTAAAAAATGAACTAAGCAAACAAGAAGAACTGAGAAAATTATGGATAGAGAATGTACTGATGGTTGCCAGATGGGAGGGTGGTGGGGGAGAATGGGTGAAGAGGTGAGGGGATTAAGAAGTACAAATAGGTAATATGGAATAGTTATGGGGATGTAAAGTACAGTATAACAAATGGAATAACCAAAGAACTTACATGCATGACCTACAGACATGAACAATGGTAGGGGGATTGCCTGAGGGAGTGAGGGGTGCTGGGTGGACGATGGCAAAGGGGGAAAAATCAAGACAACTGTAATAGCAAATCAATAAAATATAATTTAAGAAGACTGAATTTGTGTGTCCAAGTCATGTCCAGGAGGTATTTAAATATTCATATCTGGAGAAAGGAGAGTGATACTGTTGGAGACATGCAGTTGGCAGTCATCAGAAAATAGCAGTAAGAGGAGCCCAATGAATATATGAATGTTTCCCAGGAGATTACGTGGTGTGAAAGCAACTTTGTTGAGATTGTTCCTACATTATAATACACACACATATTTTCCTCAGTTAAGTGGGAGGCAAAGTCATTTACTATGAGTTCTGGGTGTGGTGACAACATCAGGGATTTGAGGAGATTGGTGGTAGTGAAATCTACAGTACTGTTTGATTAATTATCCTCAGAGGAACTGGATATTCAAGGTGCAGGAGCCCTGAAGGCAGAAAGTTGGCTTGGACCATTTGGAGTTTCACCAGCTATGTTCAGCAGAAAATAAGCAAGAGTGGGGAGAGTGAGAATCAGAAAAAGGATTTGATTGATGGGTCATGGATGGATTCTCTCCACGATGTTGGGGGAGAGTTAAGGGAAAAGTCTGGATTTATAAATATACAAATTAGAGCAGTAGCTTTAAGTCAATTTAATTTAACCAAGTTTTTTTTCAAGTCCCTACTGCATATTTAACTTTACAACTGACAAATTCATATCAAATTTTAAATGATGAAGTCAAACAATAAATCAGTGAAAACTTATTTTTCATCCAATTTTCAAAACTATGTCATTTGTGTAAAGTGAGGCACACCTGTAAAAAGACTTTACAGTAAATTTATATTTAAAACACATTTATGTCACATAATTAAAAAACAAATAACAATAACAACCTTCTCATCTGCCGGCATAGCAGATAGATGAGCACTGTCAGCTCCATATTGCAGGTGGGAAACTAAAGCATGGTGAGACTGAATCATTTCTTCAAGGGATTTTGTATTCCAGAGCATCTCAGTGTTTGAATATGTGGTATATCATGTAAACTTCCAAAGAAGAACAGTGAACAAATAAGCTATCATTTATTAATATTTATGGAGCCCTTGTGTCATGCTCAGCCTATGGTGAATGCTATAAATTTTTAAAATGAAGATGTGCAATGTACATTCCTGGACTTAAAAATCCTATAATTTGGTTAGAGAGACCAAACCTCAACATACTAAAAGATTACAAAGAATGTTAGAGATAAATAACAACTTGAGACAATGACAGGAAAAATTCTGAGGCACGTGTGAGGTGACCAGTGAGTGGAATAGACAATAACTCGGAAGCTAGAGGAAAGGAAAGGTCAGAATGGGCTGGAGTTGACAGAGAAGACTTCATATAGGGGTGGGAATTTGACTAAACCTTGGGGAATGAGTAGTGGTGGAAAAGTCACCATTATCATTATCACCATGCTTACAGAAGAGCACTTGTATAAATTTGAACCCTCATAAGTCACAATTTGAGAGAACACTTTCAGACAGTGGTCCAAAAAGAATTCCCTGTGAGTAAGCATCAAGAGACAGGGAAGATGCAAGAAAATGCACTAAAGACTAACTTTATGAAAATCTCATTTTCCCCTGAGATCTGACTTTGTGGGGTTAGATTGAGTTTCTTTAGGATTCTCCCTGCCTTGTCTTACCTGTGACTACAGTCTCTGCATTGTGACATGCGTAATCTCTCCAGCTGTCCCAGTTAGTGCTCTATTATGCTTTGTTCCTCCACGAAGTAAAAGAGAGCTCCTTCCCAAACCTTGCTGGTTTTCCAGAATGTTCACTTCAGTTTCCTGAGGTTGGAAACCTCACCAGGGGTTTCCATGCACCTGGGGTTGGCAAACATTTTGGCCTGGATAGAATGATGGCCAGGCAGGGTGTTGCTACTTCTCACTTCTCATTTAAAAAGCTGGTGGTCAAGGGCTCTGAGAATACACAGTTTAGTGTTCCTACCCTATCTGAAGACTGATAGTCAGTTGATAGGGATAGGAAGATCATTGAATAGTGACTGTAAATAGAGTCTCAACTTTCACTGGGTACCTTCCAGACAGCAGACTCACACTGGAATAACTCTTCAAGAATGGGTCCTTAACATCTGTGACTTGAATCCAACAGACTCTGAACTTTCTATTCCCTTACAGGTTTCTGCAAACACACACCCACACCTGTTTTATCCTTCCACACAAAAGGCTTATTCTCTTATTTTCTCCTAAATGAGGTTGGATGATCCATAAAGAAGAGCTTATTTGTTCATTAAATGCAGGCATTCAGCAATCTAAAGCTCTATATTTAGAATCACAGTTGACTTTTGGTCAAGATGAGGACTAAGAAAACATGGGAAATCCTCTTTCCACTCCTAACACATCAGATTGCTAGATACTGCCCTGTCTGGTGTGGCTCAGTGGATTGAATGCCAGCCTACAAACCAAAGGGTCACTGGTTTGTTTCTCAGTCATGGCACGTACCTGGATTGCAAGCACGTGTGGGTCCCCAGTGTGGGGCACGTGAGAGGCAGCCACACACTACTGTTTCCCTCCCTCTCTTTCTCTCTCCTTTCCCCTCTCTCTAAAAATAAATAAAATCTTTTAAAAAATTGCTAGATACTAAAAACATTTTTAAAAAAGTATATAGCTGAGCTTATAAGCAACAAATAGAAATTTCCAGGTGTTAGAAATTAAGAGAGATTCCACAGAGGTGAGTGATAATTATGACTTATGAGCAATTCCAGCACCTGCAGGTATGGATTTTAACATCTGGAAAGGATGGTGGTTAAGCCTTTAGATCTCCTGTGTGTGCAGGTAAGCTGCACTTAGTCTCTCTCCAGGGCATGTTGGGCCGTAAATGTCAAAAGGGTCAGCTAAGAAAAATAAAGATCCTTATCCTGTGCTGTCTAGGTAGGCTCAAATACTCACAATAACCTCATCACATAGAAGCCCTGTGCCAAGAATCTAAACTAATTATTTGTGTGGAACCAGTGTATCCTAGTGAACCCCCAGCAAAGGCAGCTATGGAAAGGCTTGGGGTCTTATCCACAACCCAGGACACAATGTAAAAGGGACTTTAAGTATGCTTTAAAATGGTAAAAAAAAAAAAAAAAGAGGTGAAGGATAAGAGCTTGTAAAATAAGAACAGGACATGGTTTTGTTTTGTTTTGTTTTGTTTTTTGAAAAGGAGAGATTTGGAAAAGAATCCTGTAGCATTATATATTATCTTCCAAAATTGTTGCACATAGATGACCACAACATTTCCCATCTTACATACTTTTCTCTTATAGCATGTTCTTCATACTCCTCTACCAAGAAGTGGGTTCTATGCCCCATTCCTTGATAGACACAATTGTGACTTGCTTCATAAGTGACACTGTGTGACTTTGGAGGCTACATCAGAAATGTGAGGCAGTTTTGGCCGTGCTGACTGGATCACTTGTGCTGGTGTCCTGAGCTGTCTGCCATGTTAGGAGTTCACCTGCCTAGGAGTTGTGAGCCATAAGGAAGCCCAAATTAGC
Organism: Phyllostomus hastatus; assembly: GCF_019186645.2. Lineage (NCBI taxonomy): Eukaryota > Metazoa > Chordata > Mammalia > Chiroptera > Phyllostomidae > Phyllostomus > Phyllostomus hastatus. Next base: position 104,186,358 of record NW_025334041.1, on the reverse strand, counting down.
CTGTGTGGTGACCACATGTAGAGGTCCTGTGACTACATAAGGAAAGAAAAATGTCTGGCTCTCCACAACTTCTCCAGCCCTCTGCTGTTTCAGCCCTAACCACTGGCTGGCTGCAGCTGCACAGAAGACCCTAAGCCAGAACTTCCAGCTGAGCCCTTTCTGAATTCCCAATGCACAAAATCATGAACAAAACAGATTGTTTTAAACTGCAAAATTTTGAGATAATTTGTTAGATAGCAGTAAATAACAATAATATACAGAAACTCTAGAAGTTAAAATACTGAGAAAATTTATTGGGGAAATTGGATTAAGTAGTAATTTAGATTAACTAAAGGGAAAATACAGAATTAGGAAATATATGTAAAGAAATCATACAGAATGCAGAACACAGAAAGAAAAGACAGAAACAGGGAAATTAGGAGACATGGAAATTGAAGCAACAGGTTACACAATATGTTAAGTAGGGAAAGAAAACAGATTGGGAAAAGAGGAGAGCAAATATTTGAAGAGATAATGGCTACAAAGTTTTCCAGAATTGAAGAAACACATGAGTCCTCAGGTAGAAATAGTACAAATGAATTAAGTAGAATAAATAAAAACAAATCCAAATCTAGACACAGTGAAGTAAAAATATAGAAAGGCAAGGTAAAAGAAAAAACTTTAAAATTTCAAGGTAGAAAAACAGATTATCTATTAGGGTAAGCCATGTGAAATGTTGATCGATTGTAGATCACAAATGATTGAGTAGAAATTCTGCTTCTGCCTGTAAGGAATGAACCGCTATGAGAATTGTCTTTAATTAGAGAAAAAGACAATATGTATTAATCCAAGTGTCCACCAGTTGATGGAAAGATAAACAGATTGTAATTTACTCATACAGTGAAATACTAGGTGGCAATAAAAAGGAACAAACTAATAAAATAAAAAGGAAAAACCAATAAATACAATAACATAAATGAAACCCAAAAGCATTATGCTAAAAGAAAGAAGTAAATACAAAAGAGCATAAGCTATAGACTCCATGCATGTGAAATTCTAGAAAATTCAATCTAATCTATAGTGACAAAACAGACTAATGGTGATCAGGAGTGGGAGGAGGGGACAAACTATAAAGGGTCACGAGGGAACTTTTTGGCCATTGGGAATCTTTAATATCTTGATTGTGATGATGGTTACATTACTGTATAGTTGCTAAAACTCATTTATTTAAATACTTAAAATTTGGTAAATTTTATTGTTTATAAACTTACCTCAATAAAACATGGTTGAATACTGGACATTTCGTATGGTTCAATATAATATAAAGACAGAATGATACTGTCTATTCATCAGTAACAATAGATGCTGAAAGACCATAAGAATACTTTTAAAGCTGAAGGGAAAAATTAGTATCAACCTAGGAGTCTTTAGTTAAATCCATGGCTTTGGTATCCATCAAAATCACCTGGAAGGTTCATGAAAACATGGATCACTGATACCACCCATAGAGTTTCTGATTCAGTAGTTCTTAGGTGGGCTAAAAGTGTGCTTTTCTAACAAGTTCTTACGTATTTCAGATTCTACTATTATAGGGGTTATACTTGAGAACCACCAAGCTTAACCATTACATGAATGACAGCAAAGAAAGGAAAATTTCAGCCTTACAATAACTAAGAGAGTTTAGCAGCTGCAAAACTGCCTGAGAGAACTAGTACCTTCTTTCGACACAAAGCAGACCAGATCCAAAAGGGCTAATGGTGGCAGGAAGCACTTCTTTAAATATTACTGACGTATCTTCCTCCTCAAATTGCCAAAACACTGTTTTCTGGAGAAATCTCTTTTATTCCATCCTAAAGAAGTTTCCCTTCCACTTGCCAAAAATATGTTGAATGACTTCTTATTACAGTTAAAAAGCAGAGGGGAATGGAAGATTTGTTTTCCTACCTTTAATAGATTAAATTCTTTTTCTGCTACAAATGTAAGAAGCTGTTAACTGTCAGTAGGAAAGACCAATCGGAGTACATGTTATAAGGGCCAGGTTTTTTATGTAGTGGCAAAATAAGGTGGGGTGATAGAAATGATTCATTTTGTGTAAAGCAATCAATAGGTGTGTGTTTTTTGCTAGAGAATGTAAAAACAATTATAAAACCATGTTAAAGTAAATATAATTTTTATCATCACTAAGTGCCAGCAATTCTAAATAATGTCAATGATAAAATATTCTTCCCCAATAAAATCTTTTGTTGGGCTAAGTTCTAATTCTCTCTTAAATTTTAGTAATATATGTAAACTTCAGATTGGCACAATTTATTACATATTCTTTCATAAATACTGCATTCTAAATGGAAGTTACTATGAAGAATTCCCAGTTCTGTGATGGGCTTCCAATATATTCAGACTTAACCACATGCTTTTGTTTCAAGAGTAAGTTAGTAATGATCCAGAATCGTCTGAGTTTGCTCTCTGCCTCTAACCCCAGGGGTATTACATATTCCCATACTTAAATAGTAGACTCGAAATAAATGCCAATACCATAGTGATTATAAAAACAAAGAAACAGAACATGTATTACTAAAATTCCATCTTTCTATGTAAGCACTTAGCCTTTTTAATTGTGTTTGAAATTTAAAATAAAGCACAATGTAAAATTTAAGGTGTAATATTTTTGTTTAGTAAGTGCAAACTTTAGTTCATTCAAAATACTTTTTACTGAATATTAGTATCTTTAAAATTTAAATGTCTTTTTTTAGTTATCTTTTCTGATTTAAATAAACTTTATTATTCATTATTATAGCATGCTGATATGTAAATATATTTCTTATCTTTGACTCCAAAATACATTATAGTTAAAAAGTATTACTCTATTACTGATTATTTTTATGCATTATAATATTTCTATTTCTATTAGTACATATGCCGCTAAAACACACAGTCATTTAAATAAAAGAAAAATTCCATTGTTGTTTGTTCTTTTCTGAACATCATAATTATTTGTTTAATTCTATGATTATTACTAAAAATACTTTTGTCGTAGAAAGGAGGGAGTGTTAAGAATCATCTGCTCTGGTGTTGGCAGGTAGTAGGTGTGTGTACCTTCCAGAATGATTCTGTCCTGTGGAGGCTTGCCCCAAGTCTTTCAGCAAAGAGAACAGAAAAATGGAAAGAAGTTAATTTTTTTGGTCCTAACAAACTATTGTAATTGAGAAAGCACCCCTTTAACTCCAAATATTGTGGGGTGGGGTGTTGGTAGTGATGCAGTGGGAAACTGAGAGCTGATGTTTGATGGTGACATGTTAGGACCAGCCCCTGTACAGAGAATAAAAACAGGAAACTCATGAAAACTGAGTAAATCCCATTTTTAAATGGGGAATTGATCAGATATGAGCATAAACCAACTATGATCTCTGGAAGGTAGGGAAGAGAGAAGCTTGGAGAGGAATCAAATAATATTCCACTTGTTTCGGCCTACAATTGCCACCAAACAGATGTTGCTTCAGCAAACAAAGCTTGCCTTGGCTTGAGAGTAGTCTTCCCTGAATGCAGTCCCATTATATAAGTCAATAATATTTTGAGTAGCAGTAGCATGAAGGATATATACTGTATTCAGCAGTGTGTGTGTGTGTATGTGTGTGTGTGTGTGTGTCTACCTTAAAAAAAAAAGTAAGAAAGAAATTAGGTAAGGAAATGAGCAGGGTCAGTCCTGGACTAAATTATGAAGTTGATGAAGTTTAAGTTCTGTAACCGGCTTCATTCTGGTCCTTTAAACCTCTACTTTGTGTCCACCTTCTTTTCACAAGCCACCCAGGGTCATTCTGTTTTCTCTGAAGGATCCTCTATCAAAATATTTTTTATACTAAGATCTAAAAGCTTAAAAACAGCCAAATGTGATCTCATCTGGTGTACTGACTTTTTTTAACCTAAGCTTTTTATTTTTTGATGGTTACAGATTCACACACAGTGTAAGAAATAAAACAGAAATTCCATTTACCCTCTACCCAGTTTCCCCAATGATAACATCTTGTGAAACTAGGGTACCAAATCATAATCAGATTATTAAAATTAGTATTCAAGATACAGAACATTTCCATCACTACAAATACTCCTCAAGTTGCCCTTTGACAGCCCCATCTACTTCTCTTTCATCCCTGCCCCCTTTCTTAACTCTTCTTAACCCTTCCTTAACTCCTGGCAACCACAAATCTGTTCTACATTTCTATAATTTTGTCATGTCAGGAATGTTACATAAATAAAATCATAGAGTATGTAGCCTTTAGGGACTGGCTTTTTTCACTCAGAGTAATTCTCTGGAGATTCATCCAAGTTGTTTCATTAATCAATAGTTCAACCCAAGTGCCCATCAGTAGGTGAGTAGATAAAAAAGTTGTGGTACACATATGTGTGTACAATGGAATATTACCCAGCCATAAAAAATGAAATCTTACTATTTGCAACAGCATGCATGGACCTAGAGGTTGTTAAGTTAAGTGAAATAAGTCATAGGAAGACAAATACCATATGATTTCACTTAGATGTGGAACCTAAAGAACAAAATAAAGGAACAAACCAAGTTGAAACAGACTTACAGATACAAAAACAGACCAATGGTTGCCAGAGGGGATGGGGTTGGAGGACTGGCTGAAAAAGGTAAAGGGATTAAGAACTACAAGTTGGTAGTTATGAAATAGTCCCAGGGATGTAAAGTACAACATAAAGAATATAGTCAATAATATTGTAATAACTATGTATGGTGTTGGAAAAATTGGGGGAACACCTATTAAAGTATGATTGTCTAACCACTATGCTACCCAGCTGAAACTAATACAAAATATTAACTGTAAACTGTAATTGAAAAATAAAGTAAATAAATAAAAGAATGTGCTATCCCCAAAAATAGTTCATTCCTTCTGATTGCTGAGTAGTAGTCCATGATATGAAGGCACCACATCTATATTTTGTTTAACCATTTATCCATTGAAGGCCGTTTGTGTTCTTCCACTTTTTGACTATCATGAATAAAGATGCTTTAAGTATTCATGTGCAAGTTTTTGTGTGAGCATAAATTTTCATTTCTCTGGTGTTGTAAATGCCCAGACAATTGCTTGGCTGTATGGTAGTTACATGATTAAAAAAAAAGAAATTGCAAAATTATGTTCTAGAGTGGCTGTATCATTTTGCCATATCATCACTATTTTTTTAGCTATTCTATTATATATGTAATGATATCTCTTTGTGGTTTTAATTTGTAATTCCATAATGGCTAATAAAGTAAAACATCTTCTGATATATTATGTACCATCCATATATTCTTTTTAGTGAAATTTCTGTTCAGGTCTTTTGCCCATTTCCTAAATGGATTGTTTATTTTTTTTAAGTTCTTTATATATTACAGATATTAGTCCTTTGTCAGATATATGTTTTACAGATAATTTCTTCAAGACTGTAGCTTGGCTTTTTATCCTCTTAACAGGGTCTTTCACAAAGAAAAAGTTTTCCATTTTTATGAAGTCCCATTTATAACTTTTCCTTTTCTGGACTGTGCTTTGATGGGCTTAGGAAGGGGCCATGTTATTGTCTAAAACTTTTTCATCTTCCTGGTCCTTGGCTAGAGAGAGCAAGCTTTTGTTGGGACTTTTTACATCTGCTCTTGTGGGCATTTCCATATTGCCATCTTTTCTAGCATTCGGTTTGAGGTACATAGGGCAAACAAAAAAAAAAATCAGGGAAGTCCCCACCATGTCATTCCTTGGGTCCTGAGGTCCCTAGCCAGTTTACCTTCTTTCTACCATTCAGAGTTTTTATATTTTTATATAGTGTCCAGAGTTTTTAGTTGTACTTAGTGAAAGCATAGGGAAAAGTATGTCTGCTCCATCTTCCTCAAAGCAGAAGTCCTGTACTTTTTATTAAGGATTTAGGAGTAAAGTCTGATTAAAAAAATATAGGGCATCATATTTTTATTTTTATTTATTTATTTTGATAGTAAGATCAATCTTATTAAAGTATGAGAACACAGTCCCTTTAGAGTCAAAAACAGATTCACTGACCTGGGTATGCATATAGAGGATTCAGTCTAATTTAGCATAAGTCAAAAACACAAATAAATGGGAAAATGTGTACATTAATACAGGTTAAGGATGATTGCTTTTCAGGAAAGGTTGAATGAACTTAAATACAGGATGGGGCAAAAGTAGGTTTATAGTTCTTTATGTGGAAAATAATATAATAATTAATAAATAATAATACAAGAGTAAACTGTTTCACATACAATTGTAAACCTACTTTTGCTCCACCCTGTATGTACTAAAGGAAGTAGCGATAGGGGTGTCATGAGTAGAGCTCTTTCTTGGAATCAATCTGAAAAGTCTGCCTAAAGAAGTGGTGTTTCAGGAATTACTTTACAGTATGGGGAAAAGGTTGGCCAATTGTATCATGAAAAAAATGCAAGGTGTAATGTTTTCCAGCGTGTTTTGGTTTTCATCTCTAAAGCTTCATTTATGTTTTTATATTTTCTACTAATCTCATTTTGTTTGTTTTTTCCTACCTTCTTAAAGGAATGGAGCATTTTTATAACAACTGTTCTCTGTGGAAAAGGTGCAGAGTGGAAAATGGATAGTGGAACAGCTTTGAGTTGAGCCGAGGGAAGTGACTGGAATGTAAAAGATGAGAGAAATAAGGTAAAATAAGAGTCTTAGAATTTTTGATATAGAAGAAACTCAGAGATCATTTAGTCCTATCTCCTCATGGCAAATGGTAAATGGGAAGGTACTGAGGAGTGAACGCACAGAGGGCCACTGTGCTCATTGCACATGTGCATACATACATGTGTATACATATGCACATATATATGTATATATATAGCAGAATCATTTGAGAATATTTTATAGACTTAATACCATTTGTCCCTAAATATTTTAGTTTGTCTAAGAAAATTTATATTCTCTTATATATTTCCTATATAGTCATCAAATTCAATTTAACACTGATACAATACTATTATCTAATATGCAGTACATATTCAAATTTTACCAATTTCCCCAACAATGTCCTTTATTTTTCTCTGATCCACTATCCAATCCAGGATCAGGTGTTGCATTTACGTGTTATGTCTCTCTAGTTTTCTTTAATCTGGAGCAACTTCTTAACTCTCCTTTGTCTTGCACGGCATTGATATTTTTTAAAAGAATGAGCAAACTGTTTCATAGAATATCCCTCAGTTGGGGCTGTTTCCTCATGATTACATTCAAGGTATACATTTTTGGCACAAGTGCTGTGTAAGTAGATCATGTTCTGTATCTTTTTTTTTCAAAGATTTTATTTATTTATTTCTAGAGAGAGGGGAAGGGAAGGAGAAAGAGAGAGAGAAACATCAGTGTGTGGTTGCCTCTCGCACGTCCCTTGCTGAGGACCTGGCCCGCAACCCAAGCATGTGCCCTGACTGGAAATTGAACCGGCAACCCTTTGATTTGCAGGCCCATGCTCAATCCACTGAGCTACACCAGCCAGGGCATGTTCTCTTTTATTTATTTATGTTTGTTTGTTTATTTACATTGTTCAAGTATAGTTGTTTGCATTCCACCCCCCCCCCCCATCCCACACATCCTTCGATCCTACCTACCCTCTTTTGGCTTTGTCCGTGTGTCCTTTATACATGTTCCTTGATGACCCTTCCCCTTCTTTACTTCATTATCCCCCTCTCCCCTCTGGTTACTCTCAGTTTGTTCTTTATTTTACCATCTCTTGTTATATTTTGCTTGCTTGTTTGTTTGTTGATTATGTTCCACTTATAGGTGAGATCATATGGTATTTGTCTTTCACCACCTGGCTTATTTCACTTAGCATGATGCTCTCCCTAAGAACCCTGAAACACCAATTCAAAGGAACCTATGCACCCCAATGTTCATAGCAGCACAATTCAAAATAGCCAAGTATTGGAAGCAACCTAAGTGCCCATCAGTAAATGAGTGGATCAAAAAACTGTGGTACATTTACACAACGGAATACTACACAGCAGAAAGAAAGAAGGAACTTTACCTTTCGCAACAGCATAGATCATGTTCTCTTTTCATATATCACATCAGGAAGTGCATAATGTCAATTCATCTTAAAGATTATGATGTTTGCTAACTTGGTCAAAGTGATGTCCACCATATTTTTCAACCCAGAAGTACTATATCTCACTTTGTAATTAATGAGTAATAATTTCTGGTACTTTTCATTCACTTTTGTAGAACCACATTTCTATCTGTTGTCATTTGCTATCCACCTGAATAATTTCCTTTATACTTCTGTAGGAAAGATCTGTTCTAATATAACTGTCTAAGCTTTGTTTGTCTAAATGTGCCTTTATTTGACCTTTATTTTTGAAATATATTTTTTCTGGTTAAAGAATTCCAGATTTTCAGTTTCCTTTTGGTAAAAAAGTAAAGAGGTGGAGAACAGCTGTTGTCTTCTGATTGCCTGGTTTTCATGAGATGCATGCTGACATTTTTATCGTGTTTCCACCTTGTATCATATTTTCCTCTAAAGTTACAAGTTTATCTTCATCACTAGTTTTCAGTAATTTATGATTCAAATTGGCATGGTTATCTTCAGGCTTATTCTGCTTCTTGAAATGGTAGCTTAGGTGATTGGTTTTAGATCTTTCTACTTTTTAATATGAGTAACTAAAGCTATATATAAATTTCCCTCTAAGCACTGCTTTATCTATATGCTGCAAATTTTAATATGTTGTGTTTTCATTCAACTTAAGATGTCTTCTATGGCCCTGGCTTGTGTGGTTCAGTGGATTTAGTGTTGGCCTGTGAACCAAAGGGTCACCCATTCAATTCCCAGTCAGGGCACATACCTGGGTTGTGGTCCAGGTCCCCAGTAGGGGACGCTCAAGAGGCAAGCACACATAGATGTTTCTTCCTCTCTTTCTCCCTCCCTTCTTCTCTGTAAAAATAAATTTTTTAAAAATGAAGATGTTTTCCAAATTCTTTTATTATTTCTCCTTTTGGATTCATAAGTCATTTTAAAAGTGTTTTATTTATTTTGTAAATTTTTCTAATTTCCTTAAATTTTGTTGTTGAATTCTAACTTAATTCTGTGTGGTCACAGAGTGTACTTCAAACAATTTCAATCTTTTTAAATTTATTGAAACTTGTTCTATAGTCCAACATATGGTTTATCCTAGAGAATGTTCTAGGGATACTTGAAGAAAAAAATGTATATTTTGCTGTTTGCAGGTGTAGTGTTCTATAAATGTTAGTTATGTTAAGTTGATTGTATTGTTCAAGTCTTCTATATTTTTACTTGTTTACTAACCAGCTTTTTCAATTACTGAGAAAGGAGTGTTGAAGTTTCCAACTATAACTGATAAATTGTGTATTTCTCTTTTTAATTTTGCCAGTTTTTGTTTCATATATTTTAGGCCTCCATTGTTAATATATACTTTAATACTTTTTATTGATTTTCACTGATGTATTAATTGATGTTTTATTGTCATAAAATTTGCACCTTCTTTTATAGTAGGATATCTTGTCTGAATGCTTATTTTGTCTAATGTTATATGACCATCCTAGAATTCCTTCTTGCTCAGGGGAGGTTAGTCTTTGTCCTATTAAAACCTTCAACTGTTTTGGATAAGGCCTACCCATATTATGGCTCACACTGCTTTACTTAAAATTCTTTGATTTAAATGTTAATCTCATTTAAAAAAACATTTTCACAGAAACATCCAAAATAATGTTTGACAAAATCTGGGCACTATCGCCTAGCCAAGTTGACACAAAATTAACAATCACACCATACTTTTGCTTTCAATCCTTGTGTCTTTGAATCTAAACTTTGTCTCTTACAGCTGGATCTTGCTTTTTCATCCAGTCTGACACTTTGTTTTTTACTTTGGGCTGACATTTTTTTCAAGACATTTTTTAAAATTTATTTTTCAATTATAGTTGACATACAATATTATATTAGCTTCAGGTGTACAACATAGTGATTAGACATTAATATACCTTATACAGAGATACTCTCTGCTTTTTGATTGGAGTGTTTAATCTATTCACACTTAACATAATATTCAACATGGTTGGATTTATGTATATGCCACTTTGATATCTGTCTTCAATATATCTCATGGCTTTTTTGTTCCTGTGTTACCCCTTTATTGTGTTTTTTTAGTGTCAAACAAACATATTTGTATTTTAATTCCTCTTTTGATTTTTAAACACTATTTTTAAAGCTTTTAGTTGTTGTTGTTGCTCTAGGGTTAATAGTGCATATCTTAAATGCTGCAATCTACCTCATTTGATTCCAGCAAAATATAATAACTTTGCTCCAGTATAATTTTATTTCCATCTCCTTCCTTCATGCTATTATTGTCATATATTTTAGTATGTGGGTTATAAATCCAATAATATAGTGTTATAATTATTGTTTTATGCATATATTTAAAGAAATTAAGAGAACAGAAAATGTATTTATTGATAAACTGTGTAATGTAATTTTACAAATATATTTCTTATATATTACATTTGTTTATCATTTCTATGCTTTTCCCTTCTCCCTGTGAATTTGACTTACCATCTGGTATAATTTTTTTCAGCCTAAAGGACTTCTTTTGGTGTATCTTGTATGATAGGTAGTCTATAGCACATTCTCTGAGTTTTTGATCATCTGGAAATGTCCTTACTTTTAGTATGATGGATATAGAATTCTTGATTAAAAGATTTTTCCTTCAACATTTTGAATATGTTACTCTACTGCCTTCTGGCCTCTATTATTTCTGATGAGAAGTCAGCTATTATTCACATTTTTGTTTCCTTGTTCATGATGAGTCATTTTTCTTTTACTGGTTTCAAGATTGTCTTTTTTCCCTTTGGCTTTCAACTTTCTAACTATGATGTGTCTAGGAGTGGATCTCTTTATCATACTTGGGGGCTGTTGAAATTCCTGGATTTGAAGATTAATGTGTATCATCAAATTTGGAGAATTTTTAGCTATTATTTCCTCAAATGTTTTTTTCTGACTCTCTCTCTTCACCTTCTGGTGTTTATACTACTTGATGCTGTCTCACATGTCTCTGAGGATCTTTTCATTTTCTTCATTCTTTGTTTCTCTCTATTCTTCATATTGGAAAATCTTTATTAATGTATCTGCAAGTTCATTGATTTACTTTTCTGCCAACTCAAATCTGCTGTTGAGCCCATTTAGGGAATTTTTAATTTTAGTTATTGTACTTTTGAACTCCAGAATTTTTATTAGGTTCTTTTTTACAGCTTCTATTTCTTTATTGAGATTCCTTATTTACTAGACATTTTCATATTTATTTTAGTTCTTTGATCATAGTTTTCTTTAATTATTTGAATATATTTATAATAGCATTCTTGAAGTGTTTGATTAATCCAATATCTCTACATAGAATAAGTTTTTAATGACCAATTTTTTAAAATGTGAGTTACACTTTGGGGTTTTTTTTGCATTCCTCATAATTTTTGGTTGATAATTGGGCATTTTCAATGATATCCTATAGCAGCTCTGTATTTTGATTTCCTCCTCTGATTTCTTTTTTCTTTAATTTGACTGGACTTAAATGGTAGAATTTTTCTCCCCCATGAGTTGCAGGCCACTGCTGATGTCTCTGCCCAGATTTTTATTCTTATTTCCATTTTTCGCCCTGGCCTACAATAGGCCATCCTGTGTCAATATAGCCTAGTAGTCAGCCAATGATTAAGTAGAGATATCGCTCAAACGCCTTGAGTCCATAGGCTTTGACCAACACTCTGCTGACCTATATATGTGGATTGAGGAGTGAATGCATTCAAAGTTTAGTCAGTTTTTAAGTGTGCTTAGGCCTTTACTTTCCAATGTGCTTTCTTGGGTCCCCTCTATGCATGTGTGTAGTTTCCTAGTCAGGTGCTCATCTAGCCTTTCTATGGCTCTGCCATTTCCAGGATTTCCTTGTTAAATTTCTGCCTGATCTGGTTGCTTGCCCCGACTGTGATCTCAAACTTAGGCTAGTAGAATTGTTAGTTGTACCTTTTCATTTACTATCCAAGTTTCTTCTTCTTCTCCTTCTTCCTCTCTTCTTCCTCCTCCTCTCCTTTCCCCTCCCCCTCCCCTGCCTCCTCCTTCTTTTTTATAAACTGACAATGCTGCTGTGGCTTTTTCTTCCTGGCACAAGTCTCATCTGCCCTCTCTGGCAATGAAGTTACTAGTTTTTACAACTAGCCTCACTTTTTAAAACTATTATTTGTCAGCAATCAGTGTGGGAAGTGGGAAGATGGGAGTGGACTGAGGCAATAAGGGTATAGATTCCTTCTGTTCTCAGGTTTCAATTTTTTAAAAAATTAATACTTGCTTTTCAACCTGACATTTGACTTCAGTCATTTTACAGTGTCCTAAAATGGTAAGTTTTTAGTATTTTGTCCAGTTTTTACTTGTTTTTTAAAGAGAAGATTCATGTACCTCTTCATTCAGTCATAGCTAGAAGTCCTGTCAGCATGCTTGCTAATATTTTATTGGATGCCTGACATTGTGAATTTTATACTGTTGGATTTGGTTTATTTCTTTAACTAATGTTGGATTCTGTTCTGGTGCACAGTTAAGTTACTTGGGATCTTTTGGTTTATTTTGAGGCTTGCTTTTAAGCTTTGTTAGAGCAGGTCCAGAGTAGCTTCTAATCTAGGGCTAAGTTAGTGCTACTACTAAGACTCTCTCTTTTTTTTTTTTAGGACTCTACCCAATGTCCCATGTATTATGAAGTGTTTCTACTCTGGCTGGTAGTTATAAGAACTATTCCCAGATCTGTGAATTGTTTTGCCTACTCCCCTAGGTGGTTCTTTCCTTGATCTAGGGTAGATTTCTCTTACTTGTGCACATATCAGTACTCAGCCGGTGACTTGATAGAATCCCTCTAACGATTTTTGGATCTCTCTCTCTCTTCTCTAGTACTCTGCTCCACAAATTCTAGCCACCTTCCTTCCTGAGCTAGATCTCTATCTCTGCAACTCTTGGAGAGCTGTTTGGTTTATCAACATGTACTGACAACTCCTTCCAGACAGTTAGCTCATGCAATTGTAGATCTTACATTGTTTGTTTCTATTCTCCCAGCAATCACAGTCCTGTAGTATCTGTCTGAAAATTGTTGTTTTATATATTTTTGTTCATTTTTCTAATTGCTTAGGGAAAGAGGATAGATCTTGTTTCTGTTATTGCATCTTAGCTGAAAGTGAAAGCTGAAGACTTTTAATCAAGGGAGAGAAGTGATTTTATTCATCATTTAAGATTACTGTGGTGGCTTTGTAGAAATGAATTACATGGGAATAAGACTGGAAGAAGAGAGATCAGTTAGGAGATTTTAGTAGTTATCTAGGGTAGAGATGAAATTTGCTTGATCTAAAGAAGTTATGGTTATTAAAATTTCTAAGAGTAGATTTTAAATGTAACTTGGACATAAAATGGATAAGATAATGCAGATTATTTGGATGTGGGAGATGAGAGAAAATAAGAAAACAATAATGACTCCTCACTAGCAAACCCTAGTTTACATTCCCTTTATCCTTTTTTAAACCCATAACTTGGCTTCTCATTCTGCCCTTACCACTCTGCCCTTTGAATGTAATCTCGTTCCTGTTTCTTGATTCCTTGTTTGAAAACAGAAAATTAATGGTCATCCAGCAACTAAGGAAAAGAGAATCTATTGGTTATGTACCTGGTGGGCACTGAAGACCCACTAGAGATAACTTATTCAGTGGCCCATGTCAAAGAAGTCCAAAGAGCAGAAGAGGACTTGAGAGAACCAAGTCAAGCAGGACGTGTAGGACCCACTGTTTTAATTCAATCAGCAATATTACTGGCAAACAAATGAAGATCCATAACAGGTTTTATAGGGCAGAGTTCTTCTGTTGGTTGAACTTCTAGTCAGGGGAAGCCCAGAACCACAGGGTAGGCCCTATCCTGGGGCTGACAGTCATAGCAAGCATACCTTTCCTACATGTGAGGGGTTGTCCTGTTTATCTCAGAAGACTATGGCATGTGTTAAAAAAAAAAAAAAAGCAAGTCCCAGACATTTAGCTGAAGGCTTTGTCACGTGAGATCCTATGGCATAGGGGCCAAAAAGGCCATGAAGATATAAACCTCTTTGTGCCAATGCTATAAATGAAATAACCTAGTCACCCCTGAGGACTGAGCACAAGTCTGGAGAGGAGAAGGACTGGCTGAGGCCGGGAGTCTCTGGACTCATTTTGCAGGTCTTCTAGTGCCATACAGTTAAATACTGCATTATTCTATAACTGCTTTGTGATATCTGAGTATTTGAATCTTTAATTAGACTATTCTATTCATTTCCTAGGGGCTACCTGTACAAAGTACCACAAACTAGGTGGCTCAACAATGGAAATGTACAGCCTTATAGATCTGGATGCTAAAAGTTCAAAATCAAGGTATTGTCAGGACCATGATCCCTTTTATCAATAGAAAAACTACTCAGGGACTGATATATTTACTTTATTGGACCACTTATGCGACACTCTCAAATGGGAGACCATATTTTTATGTGAGATCTGGGGGGAAGAATCCTTCCTTGCCTCTTCTAGTTTCTGGTGTTTTCTTGAAATCCTTGATTTCCTTGGCTTGTAGACACATCACTCCAAACTTTGCCTTTGTTGTCATATGGCCATCTTCTTTCTGTGTGGCTTAGTCTTTGTGTTTCTTCTCCTCTTCTTCTAAGTACACCAGTCATATTGGATTAAAGGCTTACCCCACTACAGTATGACTTTTTCTAAACTAATTGCATTTGCAATGACCCTATTTACAAATAAAGTCACATTTTGAAGTACAGGGAGTTAGGACTTCAACATATCTTTAGAGAGTACAATATTCAATCCATAAGAACCACTCTTAAGGAAAAGGACTATGTCTTATTCTTTTTTCACTCCAAGGAAACTTAACTAAGGGTAATCTTTGGAGGAGTATGAAAAAAAATGAGGGACTCCAAGTTAAAAAGGAGTGACACTGAGAGGTTTAAAATGGCACAGGTGTAGGATGACACTGAACTGGTCCCCTCCCATGAGCAAACTGCAATACACATGTATATAGAGAACAACTACTCCTGAGAGAAAACTGAGGGTTGAATAAACAGTTTCTGAGCAACAACCAAGAAAAAGAGATCAGAGTAGAGAAGGTTGCAAAATTGTGGGAAGACTACAGGATCTGCGGAAATTCTCTGGACCAGAGGGGCTGGTGAGCACCATTGTTTATGTCCCCCACCACTTTGATAGGGTGGGCAGCAACTTTATTTGGGTGCTTTGGCCTACCTGCAAGATCACCATAGTGCATTTTCAGCCAGAATGCCCACAGTTAATTTCATCTATGAACAAAGAGCAAGCAGGATCAACAGGGCATCACCATGGACATGCACCTGTCCTCTCTGCCTGGAGCTGCTCCAGCCCTGCAAGCATGCCCCAGGCATTGTAAGTGCCTGCCTGGCTCCACCCAGCCTGCCCAAACTACCTGGCACACACAGCCTACACAAAGGTTACTTCTACACAAGACCACTTTTGTACAACAAATGAAGGAGAGAGACAATATAGAGAAGGTTGGGAGCTACAAGAGCTCTTTGGGAATTTTGGGAATTTTGTAGGGTCAGAGGTATTGATGAATGCCATTGTATATGTCCCCTTCCACCTCTATACAGTGAGTGGGAGCTCTGTTCAGGTGCTCTGGCCTATCTGCAGTGTTGCCATAGTTCATTCCCAGACCTATTGCTCAAGCCCATTTCAGCTTCAAGCAAAGGGCAAGCAGGATAAACAGAACACTACCACACAAACCTGGCCTCTCTGCTCAGAGCTGTTCCAGCTTGGTAGGCCAGTGCCCTGGATACCATAGGCTCTAACACACCTGCAAAATCACTCAACACACACAGCCTACATAGAGGCTGCTTTTACCCAAGGCCACTTTTTCAATAGCAGGAGAGATAGCTATTTTGTTTCATATAAACAAATATAGAAATTCAAACAACATGAAAAGACAGAAGAATATCTCTCAGATGAAGGAACAAAAATAAATTCCCCAGGAAAATAATCCTAAAGAAAAACAAGTAATTTGTCTGATAATTAATTCAAAGAAATGGTCATACAGATGCTCACCAAACTTGAAGTTAGTGGAATATAAGAACTTAAAGAGTTAGAAAGTATAATAAAGAACCAAGGAGAGCACTGACCAGTGTGACTCAGTTGTTTGGGCATCATTCTGTAAAGCGAAAGACTGCCAGTTTGATTCCCAACCCAGTGTGATTCCCAACATGCCTGGGTTGTGATCCCCAGTTGCAGTGCCTTTGGAAGGAAACTGATCAATGTTTCTCTTTCACATCAGTGTTTCTCTCCCTTACTTCCCCTCTCCCTGAAAAATAAATAAATAAAATCTTTAAAAGAGAAAGAACCAAGCAAAGCTGAAGCATACCACTACTGAAAGGAAAAAAATACATTAGAAGGAATGAACAGCAGATTAGCTAATACAGAAGAATAGATTAATGATGTGGAAATCAATTAATCAGAACAACAAAAAGAAAAAAGAATTTTAAAAATGAGAATACTTTGAGAACCTCTATAATAACATCAAACACACAAACATTTGTATTATAGGAATCCCAGTAGAAGAAGAGAGAGAAGAAGGAATAGGAACTTTATTTAAAAAAATAATGGCTGAAAACTTTAGTCATAGTAGAAATGAAAAGAAAGCTGGAATAGCAATACTCATCTCAGACAAAATAGACTCTAAAACAAAAAATGTAAAGACAAACACACAAACAAGCACATGACATGATATAAGGGGGTCAGTGCAAGAAGAGTATATAACAATCATAAGTTATCTACGCACCTAACGTAGGAGCACCTACATAAATAGAGCAAATGTTAATGGACATAAAGGGAGAAATTCACAGTAATACAATAATAGTAGGGCATTCCACTACACCAGTGTTGATGTCATGCATTATGCCATGAGAGTGACAGCCATCAACATTGCAGACCATAGACTGGGCAATCCTCAGGATCTCTGTGTGGTTCCAGAGAGTTCTCTAACCAAAGATCAGTGCTGCATCTGTTGAGCAACATTGGCAATCTCATTGAAAGTGATATTTCCACTGTTGTTAATGTGTGGGGTTTTTTTGTTTTTTGGGGGTTTTTTTTGCTTCTTTCTATCTCTTGGTAGTTCTTTGAGGGCTTTGATGATCAGGGCAGAGGCAGAAGGTACTACCTCAATCCATGCCTGTCTGTTCTGAATGGTCAGTTTCATTGTAATCCTCAAACTTTTCAATCACTGGTTGCTTTGGCAATGTAATCACCAAATATTTTCAGAGACAGACCCAGGTGGTTGATCTTGGATACCAGGGTAGACATGAAACCAACTTTGCCATTGGAGTACCCCATTTATAGGACTTTGATCTCAATGCAGTTGAACTTCAGTGGCATGGTGGAGGCAGCTGATGTCAGATGAACCAGATTCAGGAGGACCAAAGAAAGTTGCACCTAAGCTCCTCCATGCCAAAAGCCAAAAGTGTAGCTGGGGATTTTAATACCCTACTCACATAAATAGATAGATCATCAAGACAGAAAATGAAAAGGAAATAATGGCCTTAAATGTTACATTAGACCTTTGAAATGTCAGATTGACTTAATGCATATTTATAGGACATTTATTCTACAACCTGCAGAATACTCTTTTTTTTTTTCAAGTGTACATGGAACATTCTCCAAATCACATATTAGGCTACAAAACAAGTCTCAGTAAATTCAAGAAGATTGAAATCACATTAAGCATCTTTTCCAACCACAATGGCATAAAACTAGAAATCAACTACAGAAAACTGAAAAAACCACAAATAAGTGGGGACTAAACAATTAATGGATCAAAAGATTTATCAAAAACTACAGTGAGACAAATGAAGATAAAAATGAAATGTTTTAAAATTTATGGGATGAAACAAAAGCTAAGAGGGAAGCTCATAGCTATATAGGCCTATCTCAAGAAATAAGAAAAATCCCATAGACAATCTAACTCTCCACCTAAAGAAACTAGAAAAAGAAGAACAAACAAACCCAAAACAAAGTAAATATAAAGAAGAAAATGAGATCAGAGCAGAAATAAACAAAATAAAAACAGAAACTTAAAAATAATAGAAAAGATCAATAAAACTGAGAGCTGGTTATTTAAAAAGGTAAACATGAAATAAAGTCATAAATGAAAGAGAAGTTATAACCAATGCCACAGAAATACAAATAATCAGTAAACAACACTACAAACAGTTATATAACAAACTAGATAATCTAGAGTAAATAGATTAATCTAGACAGAGGATTATTTGCTTTTGAGTGATGGGCCTGCAATGCAAGGTACAGAGCGTGTATCATGGAAATAACACACTTGAAATGTATGTAATCTTATTAACCAATGTCACCCTGATAAATTTAATTGATTTAAAAAACACAATGAGGTATCAACAAGGTGGCAGTGTAAGCAGACATGGCTCGCCTCTTCACACAACCACATCAAAATTACAACTAAAATATAGAACAACCATCACTCAGGAATGTCAGAAATCAAGCTGATTTTAAGTCTGACAACTACAATATCCAGTTGAATGGAAGTCTGACAACTACGGAATTAAAGAAACCACATCCATCCACACTAGTAGGAAGGGCGCAGACGTGGAATGGGATAGTCCCACACCCACGTGGGTAAAAATTCCGGAGGGATATCTTGGCAGTGAGGAGACCCAGGCCTACACCAGCTCCCCCAGCCCAGGGTTCCAGTGCTAAGAAGATAAGTCTCCACAACTTCTGGCTGCAGAAATCAGTGGGGTTTGAGTCTGTGGAAGAAACTTCTGGAGCCCCAAGCACTTCCTCAAAAAACCCACACACGGACTCACCTACTCAGACTCACTCCCTCTGAGCTCCAGCACCAGAGTAGCAGCTTGGAAGGCACCAGTGGTATACTGGGAGAAACTGAAGTGTCTGGCATCAAGGTGAGCAGAGGCCATTGTCCCTTTTCTAAGCCCTCCCTGAACAGAGCTGGCAAGCTGGTGCCATATGTGAGACTACATCAACCTGGCTAACACTGTTTGATCTGCCTTGGAGATCCCCAAAAACTCTGTTCCACCCAATTTATTGACCCACCCAAGCTGCTTTTCCATAAGAACGGCTGATCTTGATTCCTAATCCTCTCAGACAAGCATCAGCTGGCTTCAGTAAGCCCCAGGCCAGGCACTAGCAACAGCCAGCCTAGATTCACAGCTAGGCTTCACCTGGGAATCTCTGACTCGGCACTAGTAGCAGCCATCTCATATTCCTTTACAATCAGGTAGGGTACCCCAGGGCAAAACACAGCTGAGGGCTGACCTTGGTCTGCACAACCTGGGAAACCCCAGGACCAGTACACCCAGTAGACAACCACATACCACATGGAAGCACCACCACCCTACCCCTGCACAGCTGATCCTCCACAGAGGGCAGAGGTTGGTGGTCAATGGTCACAGCCAGTCCTTGCAGCTAACTGGCCTGGGTAAATCCCTCCCTTTGATCTGCCAACAGTAACCATGGCTTAACTATAAGAAGAGGGTGAATTCAGCCCACATAAAGGGTATACCTCAAATAGCCAGCTTGGGTGATGGGAAGGCTGTGCCACTGGACCCTACAGGACACCTACTACATTAGGCCACACTACCAAGACATGGAGTCAAAGCAGCTCTACCTAATACATAGAAACAAATACAGGGGGGCTTCCAAAGTGAGGACACAAAGAAATATGGTACAAATAAAAGAACAGATCAAAAGTCTAGAAAAAGAGCCAAATGAAATGGAGATAAGCAGTCTATCAGATGCAGAGTTCAAAACACTAGTTATAAGGATGCTCAAGGAACTTAGTGAGGACCTCCGCAGCAAAAAAGACTCAGTCAGAAATGAAGGATACACTAATTAATAAAGAACAATTTACAGGGAAACAACAGTAGAGTGGATGAAGCCAAGAGTCAAATCAATGATTTGGAATATAAGAAAGCAAAAAACAACCATGCAGATCAAGAAGAAAAAAGAATCCAAAAAACCAAAAATGAGGATAGTATAAACAGCCTCTGGGACAACTTCAAGAGGTCCAACATTTGCCTCATGGGTGCCAGAATGAGAAGAGAAAGAGCAAGAAATTGGAAATCTATCAAAAAAAGTAGTGAAAGAAAACTTTCCTAATTTGGTGAATGAAATAGACATGTAAGTCCAGGGAGCACAGGAAGTCCAAATTATGATGGATGCAAAGAGGGCCACTCCAAGACACATCATAATTAAACTGCCAAAGACTAAAGATAAAAAGAGACTCTTAAAAGCAGCAAGAGAAGTTAGTTACCAGATGGGAGGTGGAAGGGGGAGAGGAAGAGTGGGTAAAGAGGTGAGGGGATTAAAAAATACAAATAGGTAGTTACAGAATAGCCGTGGAAATGTAAAGTACAGTATAGGAAATGGAGTAGCCGAAGAACTTATATACAGGATCCATAGACATGAACAACGGTGGGAGGATTGCCTGAAGGATTGGGGCACTGGGTGGCAGGGGGCAAAAGGGGAAAAAGTACAACTGTAAGCATAATCAATAAAATATAAGTAAAAAAACCACAATGAGATATCACCTCAGATTTGTCAGAATGGCTATCATCAATAAATCCACAAATAACAAGTGCTGGTGAGGATGTGGAGAAAAGGAAACTCTAGTGCACTGGTGTTGGGAATGCAGACTGGTGCAGCCTCTGTGGAAAATAGCATGGAGAGTCCTCAAAAAATGAAAAAGACCTTGCAATTCCACTTCTGCATATTTATCTGAAGAAAGCAAAAACACTAATTTGAAAATATATGTGTCCATAGGATGTTCATTGCAGCATTACTTACAGTAGCCAAAATATGGAAACAACCTAGGTGTTTATTAATTGATTAATGATAAAGAAGATATGTATACACACACAATGGAATATTACTCAGCAAGAAAAAGAATAAAATGATAAAATCTTGTCATTGCAACAATATGGGTGGACCTAGTGGGTATTATACTAAATGAAATAAGTCCGAAAAAGAAAGACAAATACTTTATGATTTCAGTTATATGTATAATCTGAAAACAAAAATAACTCAATAAAACAAAACAGAAACAGATTCATAGATACAGAAAACAAGCTGATGGTTGCCAAAGGGGAGGATGATGACGGGATGGGAAAAAATAAAGCTACTGGCAAACTGCCTTTTCTGAATTTCACAATTCCTGAGGTTGACATTTGTCCTAAGGACTGCTCTTTCTTTCAGGGGGGACCACTTTAGTGAATTCTCTTGGTTATCCAAAGAAAGACAAATACCCATTCTTTTTGGGGGGATGAGTAGGGAGCTCTGATTATAAGAAAACAAACAAACAAACAAACAAACAAACAAATACAACATATAAGGCAGAAAACTATTTAATTTTAGTGAAGTAATATTTTGATATTAATTGATATGTGTTCTCCCATAATCCCTTTCCTTAACCTTGTGGCTCTTCCCCCATTCTTGAGGTATGGATTGCCTTAGGGTAGGTTGTTACAGAAAAATCAGAGAACAAGAGTAAAATATTGTCTTTTGAGTTTTAAAAGCTTAGGTCCAGGAAGAAAACAAAAGGACTTAGAATAGTATTTGTTAATGAAACTAGTCCTTTTTTCTCTCTCCTTTCCACCTGGGGTTAGATAAAGTCTACACAACTAAGGGGGAAGATGAAGAGTATCTGAGAGGAAGCAAAACATTATTGGGTCCTGAACAGGAGTCCTGTGGCGGGAACCTAGGGCCAGTTCCTGGGGGCAGTGAAGGAAACCTTCCCCAGGTAACGGTAGGGATATAGGAGAAGAAGAAGGTTGTATCTTACTTCCAGGAAGGTTGTAAGACTTGTCTGGTTTCCTGTTTAGATATGACAAGTACAGCTGAGTGTTTCCTGTATTTCTAAGTATTTCTTGTGTGTCTGAGATAGAGCCAGCCTGAAGGGGTCTTTGGTCAAGCACAAGGGCTAAGAATGGCTTTAAGATGGGGGAAGCAGCTTAATGATGGATATCTCAATAGCTGTATGCCAGGGTCCCCTTCTCCTGTCTTATCCCCCAGCCTCAAGTCAACACTAAGTATGAGTCCCTAAGTTGATGCAGTAGAATTTTACACCTATGTGAAAAAAGGCTCATAAAATAATGTTTGTTGTTAAAAAGTATAGTTTATTTCTTTCAATCCTTAATTTGTGGCCTGAGATTTATTTCAGCTACATAAAGAAAATGATCATTCTAAATGTACAAGTTGCTTCTTATTTGTAGGTGAGCAGTGGGAACTGAAACTGTTCTCTGGGCAGCCAGGTACTCCCAAGTGTGACCTCGGCATTTTCCCAGACTACAGAAATTACTGCTGAAATCTCAATGATTGGGCCTCTGGAAAGGAGGGGAAGGGAAGTGGAAGGAGTGGGTGGAATGGGGGTGTGTAATTAAATCACTCAAGTTATATTTTAAACTTTGAATGTATTGTTCTGAGAGTGAATCTGGCCCTTTTAGAGGGGAAGTTCTGAGTAGCTCTGAAACTTGATGTACCCAGCTGTTGCTAGGAAACAAGTATGCTTAAATTGTGGTATCACTGTCACCAGCTCCTGCTCAGAAAGCAAAACGTACAGGAAAGATGTAAAATCATCAGAAAGGAAGAGACAGTTCAGTGTGATAGGCCATGGGTTATCATTGAACATGATGTCATCTCTGAAAAAATGTAACTTCATGTTTCAGGGTGTTTCAAAACTGGTCCAATAAGGCAAATATGCCAGCTCCTGAATAGTCTTGCTCTATGATGAAAGAGAAGTGAAGAGAAAAGTTGGGAGAAAGAGAAGAGAAAAAAGTGAGCAGAAGTGATCTGGAATAAACTGACCTCATTAAAGGACATTTTAGAGGAGAGCAGACAGTCAGAATGAGTCTTTGGAATTAGACTGAGATTTCAGCATCAGTTTTGCCACTAACAAATGCAAAGGACTCTGGGCAATTTTTTTCACCACTCTACGCCTTGAGCTTCCAACCTGTATAATAGGATGTGTTGTATGAAGACCTCATGAATGTTGCTATTCTGGTTCTTAATGTATAATTCTAAATTGTTCATAATATGCATTTTTATGTCAATAACCCAATGTGGTTGGCAGTTTCTAATATGGTCCCCAAAGATCCCCTCTTCCTGGTATTCATACTTTTCTGTAATCCCTTCCACTTGAGTGTGGGTTGGACCCAGTGAGTTGCTTCTAATGAATATAATATGGCAGAGGTCATGGGAAAACACTTCCTGTATTTGGTTATAAAATGACTGTGGCTTCTCTTTCTCTCCCTTTCTCCTTCTTTCAGATAGTTTGCACTGAGAGAAGTATACTGCCATAACATGAGCAACTCTATGGACATTTTCATGTGGTATGGTAAGGACCAAAGGACTTCAGTTTAACAACCCAGAGAAACTGAAGCATTCCAACAACTAGGTGAGTGAGCTTGGGAGTGAGTCCTTCATTGTTCACCAAGTCTTGAAATGACTATAGCCCCAGGGCACACCTTGCCTGCAATCTCATGAGAGACCTTAAGCTAGTGGTACCCAGCTAAACCACTCCAAGATTCTTGACCCATAAAAACTGTAAGATAATATTTCTTGTTTCCAGCTTCTATATTTTATAATAAGTTGTTATGCAGCAATATATAACTAATACACGGCTGAAGTCCATCTCACATTGGGCCCAGTGCATTCTCAAAACCACCTTGTGGTTATTTTCCCAGTTCCAGAATGCATAATTAGAATAGACACACTCAGCAACTAGCAGAATCCCTACAGTACAGTGGTTTTCTGACACATGGAATGCAGACTATTATGGAAGGAAAGACCAAGTGGAAGCCACTACAACTATATCTACCTAGAAAAACTGTAAACCAAAAGCAACACTGCATTCTTGGAAGAATTGCAGAGATTAGCGCCACTTGAAAGGACGTGAAAGATGCAGGGTCGGGATTCAACCAGAATGACAGTGGACTACCAAAAGCTTAATTAGGTGGTGACTTCAATTGTAGTTGCTTTTCCACATGTGGTTTTGTTGCTGGAGCAAATCAGCACATTCTGGCACATAGCTATTAATCTGGAAAATGCTTTTATCTTTGTATCTGTTGGTGAAGACCATCAGAGGCAGATGGCTTTCATCTGGCAAGAGCAAGACACCCTTGCTGTGTAAGATGCCCTGTATTGATATTTAGTCTGCAAGGACCTTGACTGCTCTTCTTTTCCAGAGGACATTACACTGGTTCATTACATTAACAGTATTATGCTTATTGGACACAGTGAGAAGAAAGTAGCAATTACTCTAGATACATTGCTAAGACATTTGTGTGCTGGAGAGTGGGAGTAAAATTCCACAGAAATTCGAGGACCTGCCACTTTGATGAAAGTTCTAGGGATCCAATTACATAGGATATGAAGAGATTTCTTTTCTAGATGAAGAGCACATTGTTGCATCTTGATTCCTCCTATCATTAAGAAAGAAGTGCAATGCCTACTGGGCCTCTCTGGATTTTGGAGACAACACGTATCTGATTTGGTCATGCTACTTTGACCCACTTACTAAGTGACCTGAAAAGCTGCCTGTTTTGAGTGAATCCCAGAGTAGGTTCTGCAACAGGTCAAGCTGCTCTGCAAGCTGTTCTGCTAATTGGGCCATATGACTCAGAAGATATGATGGTACTTCAAGTATTAATGGTGCATAGATAGGGATGCTGTTTGGAGCCTTTGGCAGGCCCCTATCCCACATGTGAATCACAGCACAGACTCTTAGAGTTTTTAGCAAAGTCATGTCATCCTCTAAGGATAACTATTATCCTTTTAAAATTAACTTTTGGCTTATTAATGTGCCTTAGCAGAGATGGAATGCTTGACCTTGAGCTACCAAGTTATCATATGAACTGAGCTGACCATTTTGAACTGAGTATTTTCTGACCCACCAAGCTATTAAGTTGGGCATGTACAGCAGTATTTCATCATCAGAAGGAAGTGGTGTCTATGAGATTGGACTTAAGTGGGTCCTGGAGGCACAAGTAGATTGCATGAGGAAGTAGCTAAAATATACATGCCCCTTACTTCTGCTACATTTCCTTCTTTTTCTCAATCATGCCTATTGGATATAGATTTGCCTTTATTGCTTGTTTGCTTACAATTCTTTTGGCAAAACTATCAGTTGTGAACTGAATGAATACTTTATCTAAAACATAATACTCAACACAGTATACCTTTTGGCCAAGGAACTGACTTCATAACAAATACGGTGGGGCAATGGGCTTGTGCTCATGGAATTCACTTATCTTACCATATTATTCATAACTCTGAAGCAGCTGATGTAAGAGAATAGTGTATTCATCTGTTAAAGTCTCAGTTATGGCACCAGGTAGGCAGCATTGCCTTGTAGGGCTGAAGCAGGCCCTCCAGATTGTGTTAAATGCTTTACTCAATACCCATTCTATTGTTGTTTCTCCCATAGCAGGATTCACAAGTTCAGGAATCAAGGGGGTAGAAATGAAAGCTGTTGCTCATATTGTTACCCCTCATGATTCACTAGTACACTTTTTGTTTCCCATCCCCACAACTTTAGGCTCTCCTGCTCTAGAAGTCTTAGTTCCACAAGGAGCAATGCTTTTACCAGTGGGCACAACAGCGATGCCATTGAACTGGATGTTGAGACTGCCACCTGGACACTTTTGGCTCCTAAAGCCACTGAATCAACAGGCAAAGAAGGGATTTACTATACTGTTTTTGATAACTGATGTTGACTATCAAGGGGAAATTGAGTTGCTATCACACAATGAGTATGTCTGGAATGCAGGAGATCCTCTAGGGCAAATTTTATTACACCGGTATTTTGTGAATAGTAAGTCAGTGGAAAACTACAACAATCTCCAATTCAGGCAGGACTGCAAATGGCCCAGACCCTTCAGGAATAAGATTAGAAACCAGAAAAGAACTATAACTACTTGCAGAAAGAGGAATGTAATAGTTATGAGTATTTTACCTTATTTTGTTTTGCATGTTTGTATATATATTAATAAAAAATATTTCATTTCTTCCTCCTCTTTCATTTCCTTATCTAAGATGTGCTATGTGAAGTAACATATCTCAGTATCTAATCTATAAAATATCCAAGAGTGATGTGTGAATTAGATAAGAGGAGAATAAAGATCACTCATATCAAAAAGAGGATTTTCAAAAATTCTCCTTTGGTGAAAAGATTAACATTGGGGTTGGCAAACTATGGCCCAAGAGCTGGCCATCTGTTTTCATAAACAATGTTTTATTTGAACTCAGCCACATTCACTCAGTTACATATTGTCTATGGCTACTTTCATGCTACAATGCTGGCACTGAATAGTTGTAACAAAAACCATGTGGTATGCAAAACCTGAAGTATTTGCTGTCTGGCCCTTTCAGAAAGTTTTTTTGAGCCCCGGGTTAGCATGTTTCTGGCTGTATGGGCATAGTTATATTATGTTAGGCAGAAGCATGATTTTGTTATGATCTTTATGTGGAGATTAAAAATGGAGATATACATGGGTGCCAAGTTGACAAGGGATGGATTATGGTGGTTTTGCAAGGTGTCACCTTGGTTAGGCTGAACTACATTTCCCAGGATTCCCTTCCTTGTACATTTTTTGATAGGCTAGGTTGTAAGAGAGATTCTTCTGAACAATTTGGAGTATAAGTGAAGCAATAGCCATTTTGTTACTAACTGGCTTTCCTTGTTGGTGTGGGACAATGGCCAAGACTGGAACTGCTCCACCTTCTCCAGGATCCTCTTTCAGCTTCTTTCACTCCTCAGTCAGAGGAGTTATTAGATGTCCTCATCTCTGTTGTAATGTTCACTATTGACTGTTAACATGCACTCATTGTGTGTGTGTGCTTGTGTGTGTGTGTTTAGCTTTGTGACAAAGAGCCCAGGCTTCTGCATGATTGAGATCAGAGGCAAGATGACACAGGTTTTAGCCTGTCCTCATAAGCTACAGTGTGTGTTTGTGGGTTCCAACCTGTTCTTGCTCCTCCCACTTTACGTCCTGACTGCCTGCCCTGAGGACTTCAAGTCTCAGTATCAGATGAAATGACAACAGCCTTACAGATACTGGTTTTTCAAAATTGATTTTAGAGAGAGAGAATAAGGGAGGAAGGGAGGGGGAGAGAGAAAGAGACTTCAAATTGATTTGTTGTTCCATTTATTTATACATTCATTGGTTACTTCTTACATGTGCCCTGACCAGAGATTGAATCCACAACCTAGGTGTATCAGGATGACACTCTAACCAACTGAGCTGCCCAACCAGAGCCATCAGTCTTACAGATATTGTTTAACCAACCACCAAGACTGTATAAGGTAAAATCTCTGTGTATATGGATAACAAAATAGATATTTCCTAGGGGATCAACCTGACTAAACCCTGGCTGATACACCTAATAATCATTTATAAAAGTGTTTAAAATTTTGATGTAGGTAGATTTATTTATTTATTTAGCTATCTTTTTGTTGCTAGTTTAAGTCCTATTGCATTTGGTTATCTGAAGTGCTTGTATGAATACTGTTTTGTTTTGTTTTGTTTTGAGTATGTGAAGATTGTCTTTATGACCTAACACATGGTCAAATGTGAATGTTTCCACATGTTTCAGAACAATGTGTAATCTCTGTTTAGTAAAACAGAAATTTGTTAATATAACTTGTTAGTATGAGATATAAATTCTCAATATGCTAAGAAAGTTTTGTCTATTTGATCCATTTCAGAGAGAGGTATGTTAACATCTAATATGATAGTGACCCTATCAATTTCTTCTTGTATCCCTAGCATTTTTGCTTTATACATTTCTGAAACTATATTTTAGGTACATAAAAGTTCATGACTGGTATAGTTTCCTGATGAACTGTACATTTTATCAAGCTCAAATGCCCATTTTTATCTGTTTTAATGATTTTATACCATATTAATATTTGCCATTACTACTTAACTAGCAATTGAGATAATATAAAGTGCTTAGTTTCGTGCCTGAGCAATAATATGTAGGCAATAAGTGGTAGCTCCTGCTATCATTATCATTGTAATAACTATTATTCTGTTTCCCACTATGTGAAGGTTGTCTTGTTTCTTTGGAGGAAAAGAAGGGGGGAAAGGACCGGAGGACTCCTGAAAAGAAAAGGACTAAGAAAAAGAGTGACTGCCTCTCAGACACTGCATCATGATGCTTAGGGCTTCTTCTCCCCTGCACAAGGTGATGGAAACTCCAGGAAAGAGAGGCCTCAGGCTTGGACAAATCACCAGAAAGGCTGCCAAGAGAGCTCTCCTAAGCAGCCAAGAGAATATAACAGAAACAGATTTTCTTGCTGGATTTTGGCCTTTCTGCTTTTGAGGCCCAGCTGAAACTAGGAAGAAAAAAAGCAAAACAAGGTCAGACCCAGTAGTAGATGTGTTCCTGTGGTAGGAAGATCAAAATGATCTCTTCAGAAATCCTCTTGGATTTTGGTTCATAAAGGCTGGTCAGAACAATGTCCACAGCAGTGATAATTCCCCATCCTCAGTGGAGTTCTCAGCTCTGCCAAATTTATCTAAGGTTCTGGGCTCACTACACCACTCCCCACTCCTTATGCCTCAGGTCTGCCCTGTAGCTGGGCCCATCTCTGTTTTATTAGATGTCCTTTTTCCTGTTGTGAGGTTCACTGTTGATTGCTAACACATACCTCATGTGTGTGTGCTTTGTGTGTGTGTCTATTTTTGGAATCCAAAAATCAGGGTAGCCTTGCTAACTGATCTTTTGAATGCTTAAAACCCCTTCACCCTAAATCCCTTTCCCCACCTGTCTGAAATTCTTCACTCCAGTTTACCTTGCTGCCTGAAATTCATAGAATTATAAAAAGTTAAAGCTTGAAGGTGCCTGAGAGATTAATTAGTCCAAGCTTCCCATTTCCCTAAAGAGGGAAGTGGAGTTCAGACAGGTGAGGCGATTTGCCCCAAATCACACAACTAGTGAAAGGCACATGGGACTGGAACTCATCTCGGAGCAACTCCATTAGGAAATGAGATTTGATGGTAGGAAGGTTGCGAGGGGGAATTAATTTGGATATTCAAGATGCTGGATATCAGGATAAACCTGAGCAGAACATCAGCAAGAGGTTGCTTTAGGCAGTGAGGAGCGTCCAGGGGTGCATGGGAGAAAGTGGGTTCTAGCAGGTAGGAATGGATGAAATGGAGCAGGCACACAGTCTCTGTTCTGGCCTTGCTACTAACCACGCAACATGCTTTGAACAATAAATCCCAAGTACAAAAGAGCACAGCAAAAATAATTATAATTTATATTCATATAGTGTTAAAAAACCCTTTCATAACGTATGATCTCATGTAAGCTCACTCCATGAGAAAATAGATAAACTACTTTTGGAAGTACTAGATATGCTGGTTGTATATCATCTCTACTCCCCCTTCCTGAGAGAATCACAACTTTGTTTAGGTTTCTCTGTTCTCCCTGACATCTGTGTGCCTGGAGGAAGATGACCACACCTCCCAAGGTCAGCAGACGAGCTTGATTGGCCTAAGAGTAATTCCATCTCCTTGGCAGTGACTCATTTGGGAATGGGCATACTAATTGGGCCACTGATGTGTACGTGTGGTGGGGGTGGGGGGCAGTGTAGTATTCAGGAAAGCCTTTTTTTACTCTTCTGGGAGAACACTGGAGCCTCTTTTCCATTCCCTCTTCATGGGTACGTAGATTCATGCAGTTCCAATCACTACAGGATAACCAGGCACGCCAGCTTCAAGACAAAGCTGACAGAAGACAGCAAACCAGAGAAATAGAAAGAATCTGTCTTTCAGGATCTCATTGAGTTGCTAGAGAACCAAACTTAAACCTTGCCTTACTTTTGACTTCTGTTGTGCTCACTTTGGAAGCACACTTACTAAAATTAGACCTTTGATTGAGCCACTTTGGGGTACCTTTCTATTATTACCTATAGTTGAAAGCATCTTACAGCAAGGACAGGGGATGAACCTCATGGCTGGGAATAAATTCAGCTTCTCTCTGTGGGGAGTGATTCTGCTAGTCTTTCTGGTACATTTAAATACCTCTCTTTTTAATAAATATAAAGCACAATATTTTTCTCATAAAGCCATCATTCCTATATGGCTTCTAAAGGATACCAGCTTTGAGCCAAACTAACTGGACTCAAATTCTGGCTCCATACTTTCCAGAATGTGACCTTAGGTAAGTTAATTAGATTTTCTGTGCCTCAGTATGCTCCACTGCAATACTAGGTTTGTAATAATGCCTATAGTATAGAGTTGTTGAGAGGATTAAATAAATTAATATATGTAGAAAGCTTAGGAGTATGCCTTTATAGTAAGACTCACAACATTTTAATATTTTTATTGGAAAAAATAGAAAGAACAATGCACATATTAGTATCAATAATATATACTACTAATAATATATACTAATATAGCTCTGGTATATTTATTAATATATTACCTATTGTGTGCCAAGCATCTGAGTAGGTACTTTACATATATTTTCTCTAAGTCTAATAATAACACTGTGAAGTAGCACTGCGGATTGATTTACTTCATTTCCAGGTGAGGAAATTGGTGTTCACAGAGGCTAAACGTCATGACCAAAGTAACATAGCCAGGGACTGCAGAGCCAGGATTCGAACCCAGGTATAATTCCAGACCCCATTGTTTCCCCACTCCACCATGCAGCTTCCCAGAGCACCTCTTAGTAAATCATCTTGGTGGGGGACAATGAATTGAGGGGCAGGAGCAACCTTAAGCAAGAGCAAAGAAAAAAGAATGCAAAACAGAAAAGAAGCCACAAAAGAAATAGAAGTGTTTGGAAATGTGGGAGAAAGGCTCAGACCCATAATGAAGCAACCCCTCAAACTCTGTGCCCTTCCCCAAAGTAGACAGAATTGTAATGGAAGACCCAGCGAAGCTTCCTCTGAGTGGTTTTTTTGTTTGTTTGTTTTTACACGTATGAGGAGATGGAATTCACTGGTGATTCTTTCAGCCTGCCATTTGAGAATAGAGCAGCAAGGAATAAGAGAAGGGGTGGAATTAGAATTTCAAATGGCATCTGATTAAATCACTTTTGAGTCCACAGTTATTAACCCCAAGTTGGCTCATTCCTCTAAATCCTGAGCTCCTCCTCAAGTGTGCTATACATTAAGTGCCAGGAATTATTGATCTCTCCTTTTACACAGCTAGTACATCTCCCCACCACTGAAATGGAAAGAAGCAATAAATGCTGAATAAGACATTTCTTCTGGAATGACCAATAGTGAACATATTCTAAAGATGAGGCAGGAGTGATGAGTATCTTTCTGAAAAATGGAGAACCGCTGTAGGAAGACCTGCTCTGGAGGATTTGCTAGGGAATTCGTTTACTGGGGGACTTCATTCAGGCACTTTCACTCAAATAGAAAATGAGAATGGCATTTGCAAGAATTTAGTAAGGTCTAAACTTTTTTTTACTCAGAGTACATTGTTGCAAAATGTTTCAGATAGCTCTTCATAGCGTCATTTGAAGACCTTGACATACAAGTAAGTCCAAAACAAATCTCTTCCTTCAAAGTTGTATTGGTAGAGTAATTAAGAGTTACATGATGTTCTTTGCAGAAGTGTTCATTTGATGAGGAATTAGGGAAAGCTTTTTCATGACAACATTATTGCAGCCCTTTACAAAAACATGAGTAAATTCTGGCTTCTGTCCTTGGTTAGGTTAACAAAATTAGCAGTATGTAAGGTAAGGCTTTAGGCTCAAATCAACTAATAGGAATGGAAGAATGCAAGGCAGGACAGAGCTCCAGTCTTAGACATAATTGCCTGAAGCAAAGTAACTGTGGATTCTGAATAGGCCACAGGCGAGAGGGTAATCGGAATGATCTGCCCTACAGAGGTCTTTGGTGGCGCTGGTCAACTGTTTATGGGATTCCTGGGACTGAGGAGATAGGCGGCCTGCTAAAACCCTACTTAAGTTTTGATTTTTAAAAAGACAGGTTTGTTGGATAAGAGTTTGGCTTACATTATCCCTGAAGTGAGTCGTAGCACTGCACCCAGTTTCTGGCCCTGCGTGAATTCACAGTGCAGACTTCCACAGGGAAGTCGTGCTCTGTTTTGCACGAGGGAGGCGTTTACACGAGTGTCACAATAATCAGCTGGGGATCTTTCTTCCTGTGTTTCCCCGTAGATCTGACACCACTTAATTGGTAAATGTGATCAAGAGAAAGAGAAACACTCAACGTATTGAGGGGCTCTTCAGCACTGACCCTGGACTTACCCTAATTTCTTGGGACCCAGAACACACTAGGATTAAGACTTATGTAGGACAGGTATTAAATAGAATTTTGACCCAGTGAACCTCATGACAGGTTCTGTGGGACCCCAAATTCTTGTCCCATGACAACTTACCCATTACCTAAAGACACAAATAGAATTAGACAATGTAAGCAACTGGAAGAATTCTTACATTAACTCCTTGACTCGGAAAGTATGGGCTATTATAGGAAGAGCAAAGTGTAAGCTCTGGAAGCACCCCCGAATTAGCAAAATACTTACAGAAAAGCAATATTACCTCATGACACCTGTCACTACCTAGCAGTTTATTGTACAATTGTTTGTTTGTGTATGGTCTCTTTTCCTCCCTAGAATGTAATTCCCTCGAGGGCAGGTATTTTGTCTGTCCTGCTCACTGCTCTATCATCAGTACCTAGAACGGTGACTGGCATATACATAATAGGCACTCAATAAATATCTTTTGACTAGATGGGTGACTAAATTTCTCAGGGAAACTTCATAAATCAGAGCCATCATCAAAGGTTTGAAAGATACAGGTGTGGTAATTCCTACCACATTCTTAGTTCAGTGAAGATGGGTGGGTCTTGGAATTATAAAAGTGGACTGTCATAAACTTAATCAATTGGTATTTCCAACTGCAACTTTTGTTTGAAATGCAGGGTTCGTATTGGAGAAAATCACTACCACTGACACCTGGAAAACAGCTAATAATCTAGCAAATACTTTTATCCTCCCCATCCCTCACACCCACTCAACAAATGTGAACATCTGAGACAGGGTGCTTTTACTTGGCAAGGACAACAGCACAACTTAACAGCCCTACCTCAGATATACATCAGCTTTTTCCTGTTGCACCATAGTTGTTACACTGAACCTTAACCAACTTATTATGTCATAGGACATTGTTCTGGTTGCTTTGCTAATGACATCATGCTTCTAAGACTTCTAAGGCTGCAAATCAAATCACCCCCAAATTTAGTGGATTAAAACGTAATTATTTATTTATCATCATTTTTGTGAATCAACAAATTCAAATAGGAAAGAGTAGGAAAGGCTTACCTTTGAAGCCTGATGAGTGGGACCTCAGCTAGAACAATTTGAAGGCTTCTTCCCTCGTGTGTCTGGCCATTAACAGTGGCTGTTAGCTGGCTAGGTTCCAAGGATAAGTGTGAAGAGATGTGGGGGGTGGAGAGAGAAAGAAATTCACTCTTATGGTGCTTACAGTCTGGCTAAACAGACAGACATTAAATATCATTTCAATTGTAATGACTGTTTTGTGCTCTCAGAGCACATCCCAAAGTGATTTAGTTTTGTCTAAGGAAGGCTTCCTTAGGGAAGTGACATTTTAAATTGCAATTTGGAGAATGATTAAGAATTAGCCGAGTGAGAGGAACAGGTGGTGCAAAGGTCCTGCGGTACCAAGACCATTGAACTTCCAGAGGGGCAGGAATGTTGATAATGAAGGGGACAGTGGGTGAGATGGGACTGGGAAGCTGGGTGGGAACCCTATTGCCATGAGTTTCAGAGGACACATTAAGGATGGGGACCCATAACTACAAGTCCCCAGCAACTGTTTTTGTTTTTGTTTTGTTTTGTTTTGTTTTTTTTCCAAAAATTGCTGCAGAGAATGGCTGAAAGAGAGACAAAGTAGATGTGGACACCCATTTGGGGAAGCACTACAGGAGTCTAACTGGAAAGGCAATGGTGGCAGTGGCAGTGAGAGACCATCAGGAGGATAACAGATAGCACCTGGGCAATGACTGTGGGCAGATGACAGAGGATTCAGTGAACACTGTCCGAGGGGCAGAGCTTTCAGTGGTGACGGTGGGTGGTGCGGATGGATTTTTCACTCTGCTTCAGACATACGGAGTTTTGGGGACTTGTGAGACATCCAAGCAGAAATGTTGACAAGACCTGGAACTCAGAGAGTGGGCTGGGCTCTCAAGGTAGCCGTGAGAGTCTAGACATACATGCTGCAGTTAAAGTTCCTGAATGAATGAGAAGGGTTAGACTATAGTGAAAGTCCAGGGAATCCCAACAGGTAAGGGGCAGGGAGAGGGGAAACAAGCAAAGGTCCCTGAGGAGGAGCAGTGGGCGGGGGGCGGGGGGTCAGTGGGGAGGAAGGAAACCTGGACAGTGTGGTACCACCAAGGCAAGGAAGTGGTGTTTCTAAAGGAAGCATTAAGTGGAATTACTGTTTTAATTAGGATAATTATAATCCTTATCTCATAGGAGTTTTGTGAGGATTAAATGAGATAGCATACACAAAAAATATTTTAATAATTCATTGGGGCTTACAAATGTTGGATATTCTCTTTAGCAGTGGAGTGGGAGTGTATGGGCTATGGGTTGAGGGAAGGGAAAAGAAGGCCAGAATGTTCCTTCTAAAATAACTTCCCAGCACCTAATGTACCTAAAGCACACTTACAGATCAATTATTGACATTTGGGGCCAGCCAGCCTTTGATACAGTGCAGTGTAAATTTGGAAACCAGAAAAAAACTCCTTTCCTCTGAAAAAAAAAAACCCCAAAACTCTACTGGTTTAATATGTTTAATACTGCTTAAAAATTCTTTCAGGGAGACCTGCAGAACCATTGTTTTCTATAATAAAAAGAGATTTTTTAAAAAAGGTTTTATTTATTTTACTTTTAGAGAGAGGGGAAGGGAGGGAAAAAGAGAGGAAGAGAAACAGTAATGTGCAAGAAATACATCAATTGTTTGCCTCTCACATGCCCCCAACTGGGAACCTGGCCTGCAACCCAGGCATGTACCCTGACTGGGACTCGAACTAATCAGCCTTTAGGTTCCTTTTGGTTCACTGTCCAGTACTCAGTCCACTGAGCCACACCAGCCAGGGCTATAATAAAAGGTTTTAAATTGCAATACCTGGGACAGTCACCACAGTAATGTGAAAGAGACAGTTAAGTATAATTCTGTTATAATATCATTAAAAAAAAAAAAACCTTCAGGAAGGTACCCAGAACCAGGAAAGAGGGTTTGATTACTGAGGCGGAACTAGGAGAGGTGGCAGATAATCAAGGCAACTTTCACTGGCTTCTCAGTTTCATAACTTTGCATTAGGCAAGATCTGTTTATCTTCACATCTTTCTGGGAAAAACACAACTTTTGTGCAAATGTGTGTCATGTTCATCCAAGTAACCAGTGCTGGCCCTTACCTTAGCAGAAATGATGCATCTCTCCTGTGTGTTTCACAGGAATGTATTCTTCTCTGGCAGGTGTAGACTAACTAACGTCTAGAATCTAATTACAACAGATCCCCAACACTGCCCTTTTAGGGTGCAGGTGGTATGAAGTGAACTCAGGGGTTACTGTGTTGAACCAGTGCAGGAAACACTGAAGTTGGCTCTTTAGGAAAGGTGCAGTGCACTTGGGCAACTAATCCTGGGAAACTGACCTTCCCTTCACCTTCCTAGTAAGGACTCAGGAATGTGCTGGGTTGTTAGGTTACTCGTAGGCAGGTCCTAAGCTAGTCTCCACAATAGAATGAAGGACTAACAGAGTAATGAGAATGGAAAGGGAGCTTCTGAAGACCCGATGGGCTCCTCAGACAGTCTGGTGGTTTCACAGCATAGGCAGCAGGGCATTGAAGACAGGGGAGACCCTTTGAAGGTTGGAAGGCTGTTGGGTTTCTATCTGTACAACCTCTATAACCAGCAGTGTCCTTTGTCAGGGCCTCTGTCGGTAACTGTCATCCAAACAATCTGGCTGTTATTATATGCAACTGTTCCTTTTCTGGGGATCATCTATTCTCATGTGCTATACTAAATCCATAAAGCTATTTTTTGCAATGGCATTCTGAATAATTGATTGAAGGTGGCCTTTTAATTAAATTCAACTACTGTGGCAAGCAGGAGAAATAAAATGGTGTTGGTCTAATCAAGATAGGATAAAGTATATAAGACAAAAAGGCATCAAACATGTCAACCAAGGTGGCTGCCAGTCAGCCATGACACTTTGGTTCAAGAAGGAAACTGTTGCCTAAGTCATGTCTGGCAGGGTGCAGTGTTCAAGATTTCTGCGCATGTGACCAGAACAGACACATCTTTAGAGTTAGAGCACCTCAGGATAAGCCCACCAGGAATTCTCTAACAACTTATCAAGGGTCTCAAAATATTTATCAAGAGGCCCAGGGGTGGAGTACACGACCCTCAAGGGTAAAACAGAGGCAGGCTTCAGACCACTGAGGACACAGTTGAGCTCCACACACCCATGTGCTGCTCCACGTTGTGCTAACCTTTTGACGGCTGTGCTGTCGGAGGCTCTGCCACTGGACCCTGGACCCTTTGTTTGCCCCGCTGTTGACACAGCTCCAGAGATTCTGCCTTGTAAGACGTTGATGGCTCCCCTGCCTACCATGCTGTGTCCTGGACCCACAGACTGAGACTCTGGGATTTGGGTTTGTTATCCCCCAATTTTCTTTGTGTGATGTTATTACTGATTGCACCTAATTATTACTGTTATTCAGTTAGTATGGATATGGAGTGAATCTACATTAATAAAAGTTAAGTGAACCTGCATTAATAAAAGCCAAGTGAATGGCATAGCACCTGTGTTGGCTTCCTGTTATTTCTCGGTGCTGGTGTCACTTGTAGGACTGGTGGTTGCACAGGGGGCTCAGCACTTTAGTTTCTTAAGGCCCAGGTCAGACAACCCAAGCAGAGACTGAAGGCTGACTTATAGGAAAGACTACATCACGAAGCATAGGCTTGTGACAACTACATTTACACTTAAGTACTCACTATGTGCACTCTGATTGGAGACGGGAGGAGCAGAACAGTTCTTGATCTCAAGGGGCTTGTCACAACTGCACTGGCAAATACCAAACACAACCAACAATCCCTCTCCTGATGCTACAGTTCTCCCCACACGTGCCCCTCTGTCCCCATGCCCACCTCACCCCAACTCCTGGTCTTGAGGCAGATCTGCCAAAGAAGCTCCAGGGGGCCTCAAGCTCATCCTGACTGCTGGTCTCCTTCCTGTCTGAGCTCAGCTCTGGTAACCAGATGCTACCACTGTCTCCTGTGCGCCTCGGTACCGCCTTAGACTCTGCTTACCATCTGCGTGACAAACCTCTGATTTTTCCTCAATCGGAGGAGTGCCATCATCTCTTCATAATGCTCTGGTGTGAACTGCACCCAATACTCATTACATCCTATGGTGCCAATGTGGACCTGGCCCATCCTGTTTGTCACACCCTGCTCTGCCTGCAGACTGAACTTCTGGAATCCGTAGCTGGGTCTAGACCCCTAGTGTATGTACCTACCCTCCTGGCTCCTCTTCTAGTGAACAGAACTAATTCTTGAATTTTCTCCCTTAATAGTCAGTGCTACTCCATTTCAGTTTATCACATATGTGCAGTTGCTTCTTGAGATATGCCAGGAGAAAGGGAATAAGAAAAAAGGAAACAAATTCAAGACAATGTGCATACAGATGTGCAAGGGTGGACACATGGAAGTGAGAGATTCAAAATGAGAATACAATAGGTATTCCACTGGGCCAGACCTTTGTATTACAGTAGAGGAGCTAATCATTCAATCATGAGCGCATATTTTTTCTCAAGATGCAGGAGCAAGGTAAGAAACAAGGGAAGAGGAACAGCAAACAGCTGAGGGACTCAGTGAAAAAACAAAAACACAAAGTGTCTGGCAAGTTGTGTGCTAAATTCCAAACAAGTAAAAAGAATAATTTCACCCATATATTGAAAGAATTTTGGTCCCATAGACACTTGAAACACAAGGTCAAAATTGGAATTTGTTAGCCTTTCTCCAAGTTTCCTTCCATGGTGACTGTACCATCCAGCTGTCCAGACTAGAAATCTGGAAAAGCAAAAACAAGACCCCCAAAATGACAATGGGAATATCTTCATGTCATTCATCATTCACATATATGGATAAATGGAGTGTGTGTGTTTTAAACAGAGATTTTCCCCAAACCAGTGATCTTGAGTATATAACTCAGCCCATCAACGATCCTGGATGATGGTGGGAATATTTTATTATAGAGTGAATAAAGATTTTTTTCCTCCTTAGTCCTATTTCAGCTTGTTCTCTTTATCAAATACTGTAGCATTCAATTTTTGTAACTCATGAGTTCCTGTATATTCATCTTCAGAGAAAATTCACAGAAGATATTTGCAAATGGAAAATAATTTGCTGGTATTTTTCCCCTTTTTGGCACATAAACAAACTGAATGTTCTGACATATTCAGTATCTCTTGCTTTGCTGACTGTTTTGCCTAATATTCGTCTTCAGCAATTTCATTTCAGTTATTTTTTTTCTCAAATGTGAAGAAGTATGTTTCTTCACATTTAAGAGGC
The DNA here is from genome assembly GCF_019186645.2 of Phyllostomus hastatus. NCBI lineage: Eukaryota > Metazoa > Chordata > Mammalia > Chiroptera > Phyllostomidae > Phyllostomus > Phyllostomus hastatus. Next base: position 104,147,666 of record NW_025334041.1, on the reverse strand, counting down.
TCAAGTTGCTCCCATTTTTCAAAGGAGATGTGGTGTTTCCAGATTTAGAAAGACATGTCCAGCTGCCAAGCTCTGTCAGACCCGGCCTTGGCTTAACATGGAATGTTTCTATTTTTCTTAAGCAAAGAAAAAAAAGTAAAGCCTTCAAATTATTTAAGTATCATTTGGTTTATTTTAGGGGCCAAGAGAGGGAAGGCAGTTACATGAAAATCTGGAGGAAGGAGCTTATGTTGAGGACCTGGACTCAGCTACCAAATGCTGTGCCTGGGTTTTGCACACATTAGTTAAGACTCTGAGCCTGTTTCCTTCATTGTTGGTATAATGGAGAGGTTGAACTATATAGTTTTTCGAGTCTATTCTAGTTAAAAATTTCTGCAATTCAATGTATTATTCTCCTCTATTGTTACCTAAGTCTTTGTATGTGTATACTCTCTCCAAAGGAGGAAGACTATGTTTTATTATAATGAAGTAACCAAGGACAATGGGAAAATATTGTTAAACAAATTTTTACTCTTTGTTGAGGCTATGGGGGATGACAAGTGGTTAATATTGGGACAGGAAATTAAGCAGTCTTGAGCAGAGGAGGGAGGGACTTCCTCTCCTCTCTGGGAATCTGATCTGATTGCTCATGGAAGAAGTTTGTTTTGGGGTGTATCTTGTGGCTACTTTGGAACCTCTACTGACCTGGTCACCCAGGCTCCACTGCATTTCTTAGCAGGAGGGGATTTGGGATATGAGATGTTTCCCTAAAGATCTGTAATACTGGTGTCTGAAGCATCTGAAGTTGATGAGACATTGGGAAGAAGGAGTGTTTTCATCCTACTGCATTCTCAGAAACCACTGCTAAATTGGCAGTGAACCTCCGATTCGATGGTGATTCCTCATGGAACAGGGCTAGTACTGGGCTGCTGGCTTTGGTGGCAAGTTGGCCATACTCCCCTCAATTCTTACTGCCGTGGACCTTGGCCACTGTAGCACTTCTTTTGGCTAAAGACTACGATGGAGTCCCTGTTTTCAGCATTTCTACAGTGAAGCCATGACTGCAGCAACGGTGGTAGAGGATGGTTTCTCTTGCCAGACAATGGATTTTCTTTGAAATGATTTGGGTAAGCACCCATGGGCTTCTTGAATATGTCACAGGCAGGAAAACCCAGGAGAGGAGAACAGATTTCCTGCCCTTGGAATGGGATGCAGAATTTTATTGATTTGATTATAAAAAAAAAGATATTACCTTATCTTGAGTTACAATGGATAAAGTAAAACATTTTAATTATACCCAGTTTTTAGTTTTTCCCACAGATAACAATTATTCAATAAGTGCTCATGGACTGAATGAGCAAGTGAACTGATGTCAAATAAAAACTGAGGATAAAGGAGGTCTGTTGGCCATTAGATGTTTGTTTTCATTCATCCTGTAAGGTGGGGTCATATTGAACAATGGATGGAGTTTCCAAAGGAAGGGTGAAACTGGTCCATTTCTCCACTTGGATGTTTTGATTTTAGTCTTTCATTTCTGAGCAGATGCCAACAATCTGAAACCTCCCCTTCTTTTTTTTCTACTTCCTCTTTTCTATACTCTATTCTTTCTCCTTCTCTCTACAATCTTAGTCTTCCACATTTTAAAATAATGGTCAATAGGACAGAAGGTTAGGGTTAAAGGAAACAAATCAATTTTTAGATGGCTTAGGAGCATTCCTCTGCATGTCCCCGCTACACACGCCTCGAGTCCTGAGCTGGAGAGCAGGCAACAAATTCTAAGACACTCGATATCTCAGTCTAATAAGGCATCCAGGGTGCTGAGTCATTTCAAGTTCTTAGGGTTGCACGGGCATCCTACTAAGGGAGTTCCAAGTGCAGACTCTTTCTTAAAGGTTATTTAGTCCTGTATAACCAGCTACTGCAAAATTTAGTGGCTTGAAACAATAACTATTTTATAATATTTTACTATTTTGTTGGTTATAATTTAGCAGTTCTCAACTTGGTGATTCTTTTGCTCCACCTTGGGTTGCCTGGGATTGCTCAGGGTATTCAGCTGCAGCTTGTCTGATCTGGAGGGTCCAAAGTGGCTTTTCTCACTTTTCTGTCACTTTAATGAGAATGGTGCTGGCTGGAAGGTTGGGTTGGCTGTCTCTTGTCACAAAATCTCAGAGCCTTTCAATGTGGCCTCTCCTGCAGGGCAGCCAGGCTTTTCATGTGGCTCCTCGGGGCTCCAAAAGAGCAAGGAGGAAGCTGCCTGTTCTCTTAAAGGCTAATCTCAGAACCAGCATAGCTTCTCTTTCACTGTACTCTGGTTAATATTATCAACTTGACTGAGCAGTGGGATGCCCAGATATTTCATTTAACATTGCTGTGGGTGTCTATGAAAGTGTTTCTGGATGAAATTAGTATTTGAATTGGTAGACTTAGCTGAGTAACACAGATTCCTCTTCCTAATGTGAATGGGTACCATCCAATCCATTGAGGACTTACACAGAACAAAAAGAAAAAGGAAGGGAGAATTTGCACTCCTGGCCCAACTGCCTAAGCTGGACATTGGTGTTCTCCTGCCCTTGGACTGAGACATACACCATAAGTGCTTTTGGTCCTCAGGTCTTCATATTCAGAATGGAATATACACCACTGGTTTTCTTGGATATCCAGTTTGCAGATGGCAGGTATTGAGACTTCTCAGCCTTCATAATCATGTGAGCCAATTCCTTGTAATAAATCTCTCTCTCCTTATATATGTGTGTGTATGTGTATATATACATAATTATTTTTGTTTCTCTGAGTACACTGACTAATATAAATGTGCCAGCTCAGAATCAAGGGGAGGAAAATGGGACCACCTCTCTATGGGAGGAGTGTCAAAGAATTTGCAGGTATCTTCCACCCACTATAGGGGCTTATAAGTTATACACTAATAATGCACACAGAACTGGGATTTCCCTCTGCTGGATATCGGAAGAATGAGGGTCTATAATTCCATGTGCCGAGGGGTACCTGGCATGGAAACATCTGGGTCCACTGAATCAAAACTGTGACTACCCTGATGGAATGGCACAGAGGCCTGTATGCCAGTAGGTACTACACTAATCTGCAGAACATTCTGGTCCTAGTAGCTGAAGGTAGGAAGGATTTTGAAAGTGTATCCCTAGTATAAAGCTGATGGATGATTTTCATTTTGATTTTAAACTGTGTTTTCTCATGTTGGCAGTGATAGAAATATTGGATCCTTGGACTGAATTATTCTTCAGCGTGACCTTGACTCCTTCATTTCATTTTATAGCGCTCAATTCAATCCCAATGTTTGATAAAACTAAAAGACATAAGCACTCCCAATTATAGAGTGCCTGACACTCTATACTTTATCCCAAATTCCCCCAGTGATTGTGCATGTTCTATGTGCTAGCCCCATTTTGCAGACGAGGAAAGAGAACCGGTTTAAGGCCATTCAGAAAGTGGCACACTTACCTCCGAACTAAGGTCTGTTTGTCTCCAAAGCCTCTTTCTACTCCCCCATGTGATTTTTGAAAAATCAGAGAACCTTAGAAAATATCCATTGTGTACTACTTGAGAAAGCACAGAGTCAACGAGGCTGGACTGGGCAATCAGCAAGAGGTTCACAGCTCAGTATTGTGCTCAGCAGCTACCAAAGTGTTTTCATTACATCCTCACCCCTCTTTGAGTAATCTTGATATACGCTTAAAGGTATAGGGTAATTTGTCCTTTTTCAGAAATGTTCAAATTCCTTTGAACAGATAGCCCTAATAGGGTATTTAAGGATAATTCAATATGTAAAGAACTGTAAAAGAGAATTACCTTGATATTATTCCCTCTTCATAATACTTCTCTAGGTTTTGGTCTGTGTCCTTGGAAAAGCTGGTTTGAAAGAAACTGGGGAGGTTCCTGGTAAGGCTGGAAGAGGTGTCAGGCTCCATTGTAATCTGACCCAGAGAAGGGGAGTGAACGGAGGATGGGTGTCCTAGATAGTTGTGTAGTTTCAGGAAGGTTCTTTGAGCCAAAACTGGCCATCGAAGAAGCTCATATTTTCTAGAAATGGGCCTCTCTCAGAATCCCTGTTTTGCTTGGTTATGGGCTGAAAGCAGCCTGTGGGTTTCAGAGCGTGGGTTTCAGCCTAGGGTTAGGCCCTTGGTCAATCCGGCTGGGGTGTGTTCTCATGGTTCCTACCCTACGTCCTGAACATACATAAGTGCTCAATGAATGTGTGTGGAAATGTGGTCTCCAAAGCGGTCTTATAATACTCTGTGCATTTCCTACTTCTGAGCTTTTGCTCAAATTGTCCTCTGCTTTGTTTGCTTTTCTCTTTTGTAACTGCATTCAACAACCAGCTCACATCTCACTTCCAAGTAGCCTTCCCCAATCCCCACTGCCAGAATTAATCTTATGAATTCTTCTTCTCTATACTTAATCACTGGATCTAATACAGACTAGCGTACACTAGAATTACTCATTAGTATACATGAGTTCCTGGGTACCAAGGGTCTTATTCACCCTCAACCCCCACAAATCAAGGATTTGCATGTAGTAGGAACTTAATAATTAGTTGTTGAATTTGTTGAGATTCTCGCAATAAGATGTACCAGAAAATATCTTTGGGAAGAAGTGGTAGTATAGTTCTGTCCAGAATCTCTTAAAAGAATGTCAAATAATGTGTCCCAAACTGAACCCTTTATCTGCTCCCTAAACCTACCTCATGTTTGCTATGTCAGTGCTTACCATCCATGTCTCAGCCTCTAAGCTGGACAACCTCACTGTTCTACTAGGCTACTGCCCTGGGTCACACCCAGTCTCACAGGTGCTCCTTCAGCAGGGTCTCCCTAATCTTGTCTCCGTCCCTAAAGCCTCCATCTTCTCTCACCTGGATTGTTGTACTGGCTTTCTTGTGGTCTGTTCTGATAAATGTGACATATGCTCTCCCCATCTCCAAGTCTCTCCATTGTCCCCATACAAAGACTGGGACTAGGGTGCAGTAAATGAGGTGCCAAAGATATAAAATTTAAAGAGACATTACTCCCAGGATCATGCAAATGCTGAGAGTAAAGCCTTCCTTACATTTTGCTCCACAGGTACCTCATTCACTTCACTTTAGTTCTGGGTCTGCTCCGAGTCCAATGGTGATAATGATTTTCCTTTACTGAAGGTCCTTCTAGCAATCTTCATTGCAGTGGTCCCAACCATGGCTGTGCATTATCTTTAGTCCTTGGTGAAAACATAGACTTTGACCCCACCCAGGACGACTCAGGCTAGTAGTGAACAGGGCTCAGAAATCTGCATGGCCAGGTTTGGGAATCACCAGTTCATAGAACCAAATTCAGACCCTGGAATAACATTCACTGTTTCTCCCAGTCTGGCACCTGCCTGTGTCTGGCTTCATTTTTAGTTAGTTTCCTGTTGGCAGGCACCCCATGGGCCAATCACACCAAACTGCTCATTGGACCCTGCATTTTTGTGTCTGCCTTTCTGCCCTGAGTCTTTGTGTCTGTATCTTTGCTTGGGTTGCTCCCTCTGACCAGAATGTTCCTCTTGCCCTTGCCTGTTACCCTAGGCAAAATTCTATTCATTCTTCAGGATCCATTTCAAATGCCATCTCATCTCTGAAACCTTTTTTGGATTTTTTTTCCTGCCCTTTAATAGAATTATTTCTCCAACTCTGGTCTCGTGCATTTTATTCATAACATCAGCAGCACCTTTCATACTGTGTCACATTTCTTCTGTAAGGGCTGCCCTCCCTGCCCAGGGCCTGGGGGTCAGGTACTGCTTATTTTCTTGTAAATTATATAGGTTTTAATTAATTAATTAACTAATTTGTTTATTTATTTTAAAATATAATCTTCATTACCATTTACCATTTAGCCCCCATATACCTCCCTCCCCCCCACAATACCACACTGTTGTCTATGTCCACGAGTCCTTTTTCCTTTTTGCTCAATCTCTTCACCCCCTAGCCTTCCCCCACCCCACTAGCTGTCATCTGTTCTCCATTCATGAGTCAGTCTCTGTTTTGCTTGTTAAGAAACTGCTAATTTATGATGGATCTCAGCACCTTTCACCTTGCCTGGAGCAGAGTGAGCATCTATCAGTTGCTTGCCAAATTGAATAGGAACATACACTAGCTAGTTAAATTTAACTTTTTATGGCACCTAACATAATGCCTTAAACACATCTTTAAAAATATTTGTTGAACAAATAAATGAACGAAGGAATAAATATGGGCCAGAGCTTATTATCACCATTTATCCACTTCCAGGGAACTTGTATTTTTTGATATGTAAGAGAGCTCAAATGTCAGTGTGCATAAATAAGAATCATCTGGGATGTTATCTAATATGCAGACTCCTGGCCACACTCCCACAGATGCTGATTCGGTAGGTCTGAGTGGAGCCTAGGAATTTATATTTGTTACAAGCATTTTGGGTAATTCAGAGACAGGTGATCCACAGACCACATTTTGAGAAACACTGAAGGAGACAGTTGGTGTTTATCAGGTGATTATTCTACAAAGGGATTCTCAGATGAACTATCTTGAAGTTCAACCCTTAACATCAAAGATATTGTGGATGTGGTTAAATCAGCAGGGCTGATGTGATATCTGATAAGCCTTCATGCTGTGGGAAGGCCATTGTTGGGACAGCCGTTGGATCCTGCAATAGCAGGAAGAAGGGCAGGTCCTGCAAGCTTCCCCTTGGTCACAGAGACCCTGGTTTCTGGCTCATGGCTGTCCGCTCTGACACATGGCTCTGTTGGGAAACCCTGATTCCCAGTACTGGCTGGGTCTGGGTGGCTCCACGGCTTGCCCCTATTCTCTAGGCACAGCTTCTACAGTGGCTCCCACAGGGCTATTGCCTTCATCACTGTCATAATTACTTCTGCTTCACCTCCAAAGGGGTGAATAAGGTGAGGTTGGTGGAAGGAGGCTGGGAAGACAGCCTATATCTCTAAGTCCTGGTCTGAACTCTGCCATTAACCATCATCCACCAGACTTACCACAAGCCACTTAGCCAAAGACAGCAGGCACTTACTGAGCACCTACTACCTGAAAGCATTCCTTAGGTATGAAGCCCCTTGTAGTACTAACTGCCCCAGCTTGAAAGCAAAGTTAACCAAATAAAACCTATTTCATTTTAACCTCCCCTCGAGGACCAGGGACTGAAATGTCCTCTTAGAACAAAGAAAGTAACTAGAATGTCATTGGAATGGGAAGCACATTTCTCCTCTGAAAGATCCCTTGAGAGAGTTAAGGGTTAGTCCTCATACTTCTGTCTGTCCCCAGCGTTCTTCTAGGTTCTGTATGGAGATAGGAGAAGCAGCAGATTGGGCCAGAGAGAGACACTTCTGGGTATATGGAGCCTACAAGCAGAGCTTTCTGTGTTCTGGGAAAACCTCAGCCAAGGAGGCATTCCTGAAGATGTAATATACAGCATGACTACACTTAATAATACTGTATTGTATATTTGCAAGTTGCTAAGAGAATAGATCCTCAAAATTCTCATCCCAAGAAAAAAAGACTTGTAACTGTGTGTGGTGATGAATGTTAACTAAACTCATTGTGGTAATTATTTTGTAATATATACAGATATCAAATCATACATTGTACACCTAAAACTAATACAAACATTTGTCAATTATATCTCAATAAAAATAATAAATTGTACAAAGATGAGCAAAGGACAAATTGGAGGGAAAGTACACCATATATAATAAGCAAAGAGTTTATATATTCCCCTAACAAACAGAAGGCATGTATAAATCAATAAGAAAAGATGAACAATGAAATAGAAAAATGAGCAAAGAATAAAAGGCAAATGACAAAAAATGTGAGTAATCAGTAGAGGGAGTAAAACATTGCCCAATTCACTAATAATTAAAGAAATGCAAAATAAAATGAGTTAGAAATTTTTACTTAGATAAGAAAATAATAAAAAATACTGAGTGTTTGTGAAAGGTGAGAAACTGACACTCTCATAAATTATTGGTGAGAATCTAAATTGGTATAATATTTTTAGAAGAAAATTTGGCATCTATTAACATTTTTAAAGCCCTTAGGACATTATGAGTTAAATTGTGTCCCCCCCCCACCGCTCGCCAACACACAAATTGGTATCTTAAAGTCCTACCCTCAGTCCTTTAGTACCTCGGAGTGTGATCTTATTTGGGAATAAGATGGCAGCAGATGTAATTCTTTAAGATGAGGTCACCCTGGAATGGAGTTGGTCCCTAATCCAATATGATTAGTGTCCTTATAAGAAGCTAGCCATGAGAATACAGAGACACACAGGGAGAATGCCATGTGATGTTAAAGGCAGACACTGGAGTAATGCAGCTACAAGGCAAGAAACACCAAAGATTGCCAATGAACCAGCAGAAGCTAGACAAAGGCAAGGAAGGATTCTTCTAGAGGGTTAGAGGTCCTGTAGACATCTTGATTTTGGATTTCTTGCCTTCAAAACTGTGAGAAAATAAATTTCTGTTGTTTTAACTCACCCAGGTAGTGGCCTTTGTTACAGCAGTCCTAGGAAACTAACAGAAAGAACAAATTCCACATCTAGGAATTTATTTTACCCAAATACTCACTCAGTTGTACATATTCAAAGATGTTCATTTTATTGTTGATTATAATGTTGAAAAACTGGATACTATCCAAATACCCATCAGTAGAGGATTGTTTAAATAAATTGTGACTTCTTTAGTAGAATACTAAGTTGTAGTTAAAAGCAATAAAGTAAATAAAAAAGTATGAATTTACAAGCTATTTAAGATAAATTGGTAAGTTGAAAGATCAAGTTGTAAGGTACCAACTACTACATGATACTAAAATCATCTTTTAAAAAAGTCATAACAACATGGCATGTGGATATAAAAAACATTGGTGTACTTTTCACAAGTAGTTTTTTAGTAATGGAGGCAAAGATAATATGAGGGGCTTTCCTTTTTCACACTGTATGTATCTATGAGCTTTAAATATTTCTAAATTGGCAAACATTGCTTTTGTCATCAGAAAATTATTTTTATTATAAATTCTGTGAGAGAGATTCACATCTCCATCTGGGTTTTCAAATCAACTTCCCTGAAGCAGCTACACTGATTTCTCACCTTTCAGAATTCAGCTTTCTGAGAATCTCCCCATATAGAAAATACCATACAGAAAGTTGGCACAAATGAGGAAATCCTGTAGGGCACAAGAAAGTCCGATTTGCTGTCCTTACATCCTCCGTCAGAGCCTATTTACCTTCACTTTACACCAAATATAGACACCCGAGTTATTCTAATTTGCAGAATGTAGCAGTTTAAAAGAGGGTAAGGAAACTGCTCGTATGCAGACAATAGAGAGGTAGATGTTCAGAAAAACCATAAAAAGCCATTGCAAGGACTTACATGTACATAAATCTGGGTCATTTAATATAGGAATAAACCATCTTACATGTCTCAGCAACCTCTGAGGTCATCTTTCTATTGTATTTCTATTATTAGTGAATGAAATAAATTGTAATTTTTATGACTCAGTCAAGAAAATTAAGTCCATTGTTTAAGAACCCAAGGAAGACATTTGACGCAGATTAAAATAAAAAGTTCAGGGTTTAAAGAAGTATATAAAAAAATTGGTATACTTTTGTTTAGTTACCTGGGAAATTTCTACCACCCAGAAAGACATATTATTCAAGGGTTCTGGATAAGGAAGATTTTCCTCTTTCTTCTTTTCTCCCTAAAACATTTAATCAAGGCCACCCACAGTCTAGATGTTTTAGAAGTCATTTACGCACCAGCAGAGGAAACAGGGAGGTACCAAGGGAAAGGATGAGGTGCTAGGTGTGGTTTCACCGTGGGCCCCTCCCCTGACACAGATGGGCAGTGAGGGGACCGCAGGGGAGGGGCTCTGCCCTGGGACCTCTCACAGACACCGCTGTAGCTAGTGCAGAGATGGTTGGTTTGGCTCTAAAATAATAATGTTTATTAAGCCAAACTAGGATGTAGCACAAAAATAATCATGCCAATCATTAATAGAGTCATATCAACTTTGCTGTGTTTCTTAACTTCAGGAATGGCTCTTTATTCAAGTATGCTCAGCTTTCAGAATTTGTTGTCTTCTAGTCTTCTAGGCTGCTTTAACCACCTCCCCCCAGGGAGGAGAGGGAAGGAAAGAGAGAGAGAGAGAATATTGTCCCTAAAAAACATTTCCTTAGCAGAATAGATCTACACAAAGATAGGGCCATGACAACATGGTTGTGAGCATTGTTATTAGGCCAGAATGTACATGCTATATTCCCCATTACCTCTGTGTTGTAGAACTAGAGCTAAGATTTCAGTCAGGCTGAAATTAAGTGTGCAATTCACTTTTGCTTCTCTCTGTGTCTCATCTTAAAAAAAAAAAGCTAGTAACCAGCATTAAAGACAATGTGGTCGTATCCTTATAACTAAAATATAGCTTCATTTCTGCTCATGAAAATATGTAGTCAATTAGCCATAATGTGGTCCAGACTCCCTTTGATATTCTAAAATAAAAACATTCCAAGTTATTTACTCGAGAAGAGTTGTTTCGAAGCACACCCAGTAGCTGCTGTTTTTAATAATGCTGCTTTTAACGGGTGTGGGGCATTCTGGGTGGAGGGGGAATGTGTAGCTTGAAGTTCTGAACTATTATCACTAGTTCACTTTGGAGTAATAATATGGCAGCTTACACTTAGAACTATTACTGAATAGTGTTCACTCACACGTATTTAACAAATTTTTGTGCTCCTTTCTCTTTCAGGCCAGACAAGAAAAACAGGTGGGGAGATCCCTTACAAGAACACTTTTCCCTGGAAATTCTTCCCACAGGAGCAGAGAAGGGAGCTGCCCTTTATATAGCATTATCTGAGGAGTAGTTCTCAAATGCTTATTCTTGGAAATGGCAGGGCCATATGCCCAAGCATCTCCTGGAAAGCCTTAATTAGAAAAACAAAGCAAAACAAAATCCTGCCTCCACCCTGATTTGGAAGGAGTAGGGGTAGGGTATGATGGAGCTACAGGTGGTAACCATTGATTTGGAAAGCAAGGCTTCTCATTTGTATTTAGATGTCTAGAATCTTTAGCATTTTCCCCGCTGTGTGACTTCAAGAAATCAATCAGCTTCTCTGAATGCCACATTAATCATGTATAATGTGACAATCACATCAGTAAGTTCTACCTCAAAGAACTGTCTTGAGAATCAAACGAGTTTGTATATGCAAAAGCACTTACTAATCTGCCAAGTACTTGCAATTTTGGCTAAACTTAGATATTTAAATCCTAGTAGAATTTGTGTTAAGTGGTTTGGGAGATAAAAAAGAACAAACATATGGTTTGGGAGGAGTTTTCACTCTATGTGGAGAGACAAGGTACAAGTGAAATGGCATAAAAACTACATCAGACAGTATATTAAACCACCAAAAAGCACTTTAGTGTGTACAGGGGGCTCCGTACTAGAGTAAATCATTTTGGGTGACTGAGAGGCATAACATACAACAGATAGTTTTCTGAAAAGCTCCCAGTTTTGGTGGAAGAAAGAGTTTCCTCTTTAACAACAAGTAATGCAAAAACAGCATAATCAAAGTAATATCTAAATTTTATGGTCCTCCTATAAAGGGTTGCTGAAGGAAGCTCTGAAGAATGAACATTAGGAACTGCTGTAGTCCAGGAGGAGATGGAACTGTAGCTGGGCTTACAGCTTAACCCGTGTGTTAGAAGAGCCAAGAGAAACGGAGAAGCTCGTTGGTCAGAGGAACCGCAAAGGCCAAGCCTGGAGGCAGGAATGCACACGGGGTAATGCACACCAACAAGGAGACCAGCCCAGCTGGAATGGCGCGACACATTACAGAAGGCCTTAAAAGCTCAGCTGAGAAACTTGTACTTTGAAACATCTGTGTATTTTGTATACATGAGAAGGGCCTGTTTATATACTTACATTTGAAACTCTAGGACTATGCTGTAGGATAGACAGCAACTAGCCATGGGTGGCGATGGAGCACTTGAAATGTGGCTAGTCTGAATTGAGATATGCTGTAAGTGTGAAGTGCACACTGGATTTCAAAGATTTTTGTACTGAAAAAAACTCATTAAATGTTTTATATAGATTATTTGTTGAAATGATAGTATTGGTAATATATTGGATTAAATGTTATTAAAATTTACCTCTTTCCTTTTTTTTAAGTTGTTTAATGTAGCTGTTAGAAAATCTAAAGTTATATATGGAAGTTGTATTACATTTCTATTAGATAACATTGTTCTAGAATATCAGAATGAGCTTTAAAGACTCTCATTTGCATGAAGAGCCAACAGACACAGGAATTCTGGGGGCAATAGGGAGGCTTAGAGGTAAATGGTTGGGGAAATGCCCAGGAAGCCAGAATTAACAGAGCTGCATTCCCCCACCCACACATACACACCAGGGAGAGCTACAGATGCACCATGAAGTAGGAGACAGTCAAGGCAGCTGGGCTTAGCTCTGGGATAATACATAAAGGTTCATATTATGGGATATTTTTGTGCATAACACTGAGGGATATCCTTCAAAGAGAAGAACCATTAAGAAATTGAGAGAGCAAGTAATATACAAGAATTGTAATAGGAGGCCTACTGTTTAAGGACCAGAGCCATGAAAGCCATAAACCTGATTGAGAGGGGAAGACCTCTCCGACCTCAGGAAAATATCACTGGCTATACTGGCCACATCGGTATGGACCCAGGGAGCAGGACAGCCCTTTGGTCAGAAGAAAGAAGGTAGGAGATGGCTCCAGCCACCAGGCAGCAGAGTGGAGACCATCAGCTCTAACCCCCCAAAAAAGCAATATTCTTCAAGGAGAATAAGTGAGCCCCAGAGACCCCACAGGAAAGAGAGAAGTTTCCAGCAGTTTTTGGGGGGCCCAGAGTCAAAAGTAATTTCTACTGTTACATATGTATTTATGTTTCCTGATATTAGGGGAAAATTTGCTATCTATAATATGACTATGTTCTAAAGAGAGTGAGTTGTGTTAATGAAGAGGCCTTTGTTTTTCTGAGCATTTTGATGAATATGTATAAGCAAGTTTAAGGTAAAATTTAAGCCTAACTCCTTTTCTGCCTTCCCCCAGCCACCCTACCCCCAACCAGTGTCTGGATGTCACTTAGCACTACAGTTTCAGAATGAAAGGGAAACTATTATACCTAATTGGGTGAGAAATAAATGGAGGAGTGATGGACAGAGAAGAGGGAAAGTAAAGGGGAGGAAGGGTTGAGAAGAAAGGAGAAAAAGCTGCTCATTTTGTGGTGCGATCTTCTTCTTGTAACTCCACCAAAGCTTAAGTAAATTCTACTAAACTGACCAAAACTTGGCATGAGTGGATTTCTTGGAAAAACCAGCAAAGAGACTGAATTTTGCCTCTGGCGTAATCTGGAGAGAAACATACAGTATATTCAAAGGCACAGCCAGACCTCAAAATGTAAGTCCCTCTGTTTCATTTTATATTAGGGAGTGAGGCAGAGAAAATATTTTTTAAAAAATTAAAAATTTGGAGTTTTGAGATATAAAAATTGTGTCCAGGGATAGCCGGTGGGAGGAGCTGGCCTTATTGGCCTACCCAGCCTACCCTGGCCACGAGGGCCAGGGTCAAAGGGCTCACGGGGAGGCCCTGTCTCTGTAGGCAGTGCTGTGTTAAGGCACTGCTATCTTTCTGGGGAGGAGTGCTGAACTTTTTCAGAGCTCTTTAATCTCATCCTTAAATTTTTTTTCTTTTGGTTACAGGATAGTCTTAGGTGGCTCAGAAATCATAACACTGAAAGGCTGAGAAATAAAAGATGCTGGATCTCCAGACTCGAGTAATAGAGCTGCTTCAGATGTAGGAATTGGGGGAACTGGAGCAGGCAGGAATGATGAGAAGAGTGAGCCAGGGAAAATGGGAGGGGTGGGATCATGACACTTGCTTTCCTGTTCTCCTACTCATCTGTTAGTATTGGAATGAGTAGGCTCTGGAATTCAGCTGAGCACTGCGATTTTTTTTTTCCTGTTTCTTTTTGGGCTCCATGTGTTAACTGAGGATTCCCACATAGGGCTCCTCATACTTTGAGCCAGCTCTGCAGCTGGCAGTTGCATTTCTGTCCGGTGGTGGGGAGAGAGTGGGCAGGAGGAAGGACCTCAGGAAAGGGGAGGGCTCCTCACCAGAGGACCTGAAGTCCTAATGAAGCTCTCTCTGTCTGAGTCAACCAGAAAAACTGTGTTTACTCCAGCAAAAATCACCTTGGCAACCAGCAGAACCAAAGGAATCTTAGTTTTTAGGAGTGTATTGTGGTGGGGCAGCTTAGAGATATGAATATAAATATGGACTCTGTATGGGCATGTGTGTATGTATAGACTATGTGAATTACATTTTTTTCCCCATGTACTTGGCTTTACTGATTTTCACACTAAAGAAGAAACCATCAGTCTGACACAATGAGATTTTTTCAGGTTATTTCTTGATTGCCTGTAACCATGCTGCCTAGCCTTTGGTGATATGATATACTGGGTAACACTGAAAATATGATGAATACTGTTTCAGAATTTGGTACGGTAATCAGTATGGAAGAGGGAGAGGGAGAGAGGTGTTTGCATTTTCCTAGAGCATAAGAACTCCCTGGGGTCATAACAGACTTAGGACCTGAGCACATAAAGTCAACCAGATACAGTTTTCTCAAGAGTAATCAGGTCCCAAGGTTCCCAATCACCAAATTTATTGGTTATTTTTCAATAATAGTTGCCTATAGTACAACCCTTTCCAGAATGAAGGAAAGGAAAAAAATAATATTCTTTGCAGGAAATTCTTTGATAAGCACAGAGTAAAAGAAGGTGAGTTATCCCAAGAAATACTGATATTTTGTTAAACAACCATCTCCCTATTAGAGAGCAGTCAAATGGCCAGTAACTTCACTTTGGGGCATTTTTGCTCCTCAGCACTGGAACACAAGGCAAATGCTTACTTTGGGACTTTTCCCCCTTAGATTACTTTTTCTTTTTTAGTGGTCCAAGCAGAGGAGCCAGATCTAATGTAGCATTGATGGGTATATATCTAGGAGATATTTAGAATATAAAAATCAATTAGGTTAGGCAAACAATTGGATGAGAAAAAAGAATGATATGCCAATTTCTGGCAGGTGAGAAGATGGGTAATTATGCCACTACCTGAGATGGAAATTATGCAAGAACTGAAAGACAAAGAGGAGAGAAGGCACTGGCTCAGAAGAGATTCCAACACTTTTTTGCAAGATAAAAAGCTAATGGAGGAGAGATAATCAACTACAGAGTACAGAAAGTTATGAACCTCAGAGTGGAACACTAAGGAGACGTGGATAAAAACTCGCAGAAAACCACAAGAACGTGGAGGAAAGGGTGAGGTATGATGATGAAAACAAGAGAATGGAGTAGTTGGATCTTTAGTTCCACTCCCTGTTTCACTTTCCAAACTCTGACAGCTGGCATAATGCCATCTCAATGGGAGATTAGACGAATTCCCTTTTCTAGAGAAACAGCTGGCTCTCCACCTGATCCATGGACATAAAGCCTATGAAGCCTACCAGTTATTAAGTGTCATATGTACAGGGATGGGCAAAAGTAGGTTTACAGTTGTTCCTATGGAAAAAGAAATGCAGGTTATGATTATTTACATTATTACTCATTTGTGTAGTTTACTCTGTGTTTCACATACACACAACTATAAACCTACTTTTGCCTGCCCTGTACATTTAATACACTTTATGTTTTATTTTTAAATATATTTTGATTATGCTAGTACAGTTGTCTCATTTTCCTCCCCTTTACTCCCCTCTGCCCTGCACCCTCCCACCCACCCGCATCCCACTCCCCTTAGTTCATGTCCATGGGTCATACATATAAGTTCTTTGGCTTCTCCATTTCCTATACTATTCTTAACCTCCTCCTGTCTTTTGTACCTACTATTTCTGCTTCTTATTCTCTGTACCTTTTACCCCATTCTCCCCCCTCCCTGCTGGTAATCTTCCATGTGATCTCTATTTCTGTGATTCTGTTCCTGTTCAAGTTATTTGCTTAATTTGTTTTTGTTTTTTTTAGGTTCAGTTGTTGATAGTTGTGACTTTGTCATCATTTCACTGTTCATCTTTTTTATCTTCTTTTTCTTAGATAAGTCCCTTTAACATTTCATATAATAAATACTTGGTGAGGATGAACTCCTTTAGCTTTACCTTATCTGGGGAGCATTTTATCTGCTCTACCATTCTAAATGATAGCTTTGCTGGATAGAGTAATCTTGGATGTAGATCCTTGCCTTTTGTGACTTTGAATACTTCTTTCCAGCCCCTTCTTGCCTACAGGTTTCTTTGGAGAAATCAGCTGAGAGTCTTATGGGAACTCCTTTGTAGATAACTGTCTCCTTTTCTCTTGCTGCTTTTAAGATTCTCTCCTGATCTTTAATCTTGCCTAATGTAACTATGATGTGCCTTGATGTGTTCCTCCTTGGGTCCAACTCTTTTGGGATTCTCTGAGCTTCCTGGACTTCATGGAAGCCTATTAACTTTGCCAGATTAAGGAAGTCTTCATTATTTTTTCAAATAAGTTTTCAATTTCTTGCTCTTCCTCTTCTTGTTCTGGCACCCCTACGATTCAGATGTTGCAATGTTTAAAGATGTCCTGGAGGTTGCTCTGACTGGTGTAGCTCAGTGGACTGAGTGCAGGCCTGTGAACCTAAGGGTTGCTGATTCTATTCTCAGTTGGGACACATGCTTGGGTTGCCGGCCAGGTCGCCAGTGGCAGGGTGTGAGAGAGGCAACAACACATTGATGTTTCCCTCCCTCTCTCCTTCCCTTCCCCTCTCTCTAAAATAAATAAATAAATAAATAAATAAATAAATAAATAAATAAATCTTTAAAGTTGTCCCGGAGGTTCCTAATCCTCTCCTTATTTTTTTGAATTCTTAGTTCTTCATTCTGTTCTGGTTGAATGTTTATTTCCAAATCATTGATTTGAGTCCTGGTTTCCTTCCCTTCACTGTTGGTTCCCTGTACATTTCTCTTCATTTCACTCTGCATAGCCTTCACTTTTTCCTCCATTTTTTTACTATACTCAAGCATTTCTGTGAGCATCCTGATAACCAGTGTTCTGAACTCTGCATCTGATAGGTTGGCTATCTCTTCATTACTTAGTTCTATTTTTGGAGCTTTGATCTGTTCTTTCACTTGGGCCATATTTCTTTGTCTCTGTGCAGCTGTTACATTGCACAGGGCAGAGCCTTAGGCATTCACCCGGGTAAGGCAACCCTCTTTGTTGTGTTGTGGTGCTCTATGTGGGGGAGGGGTCTTAGAGGGAACAATGCTGTTTTCTTGGCTCTCAGCCAGCTTTCAGTCACTTCTCTCACTACTCACAAGCAAACTGGGCCCTTCTGGTGCTGATTCCTGGGTGGGTGGTTCTGTGTATGTTCTAGGACCCTGTGGGTCTCTCCAACAAACTCTGGTGTGAGGCTTGGAGTTTCCCTGGCCACTACAACACCCACAGGTTTTAACAGTCAGAGGTTTTGAGGCTTTATTTCCAAGTGCTAAAATCCTGGATTGCATGGTCGGTCTCACTCCCCAGTTGTTCTTCTCAGTTATCTGCATGCAAATGAGGAACCCACTCCACCAGCTGCCACCTTGCCTGCCCTGTTGTCCAGCTGCCAGCTTGCCATGTGTCTTCTCTGCCCCAGCTGCCCAACTTTGCTGCTCTTGCCAGTCTGAATGAATGTTTCTTCTTTAACTTCTTGGTTGTTGGACTTCCATACAGTTCAATTTTCTGGCAGTTCTGGTTATTGTTTGTCTTTAAACTTGTTGTTGTCCTTCTTTTAGTTGTGGGGAGAAGCAAAGTGTATCTACCTATGCCTCCATTTTGGCTGGAAATCCTCCTATTTTTGTCTTATACTTTTTTCTACCTTAACTGAGCATTTCATATAATTACATTTTCTCAGTTATACTTTGTGTTTAAAAATATTTTTTTGGCATCTAAGGCAGAAAATACAAAGAAGCAGCCAAAATTGGAAGACAAACCAATAGATCCCAAATGAAAGAACAAGAGAATTTTCCCAAAGAACTAGATGAAATGGAGGTAAGCAATTTATCAGATAGAGAGTTTAGCATAATGATTATAAGGATACTCAACAGCATCAAAAAAGACATAGAAATCATAAAAAAAGGATCAGTCAGATATAAAGAATATAATATTTGAGATAAATAATACTCTGGAAGGAATAAATGGTAGGTTAGATGAAGCAGAGGATCAGATCAGTGTTTTGGAAGACAACATAGGAAAAAAAAATATCAGGCAGCACAGCAAAAAGAAAAAAAGAATTAAAGAATGAGGAGAGCTTAAGAGACATCTTGGACAACATGAACCATAATGACATCCACATCATGGAAATACCAGAGGGAGAAGAGAGTGTGCAAGGGATTAAGAACCTCTTTGAAGAAATAATGACTGAAAACTTTCCTAATCTGGTGAAGGAAAAAGTTGTACAAGTCCAAGAAGCTCAGAGTCCCAAACAAACTGGACCCAAAGAGGTCTGCACCAAGATACATCATAATTAAAATGACAAGGCTTCAAGATAAGAAGAGAATCCTAAAAGCAGCAAGAGGAAAGCAGGTAGTAACCTACAAGGGAGCATCCATTAGACTGTCGTCTGATTACTTGTCAGAAACATTTCAGGCCAGAAGGGAGTGGTGTGAAGTATTCAAGGTGATAAAAAGCAAGGACCTACAACCAAGGCTACTTTACCCAGCAAGGCTATCACTTAAAATTGAAGGAGAAATAAGGAGCTTCCCAGATAAGAAAAAGCTAAAGGAGTTTGTTAACACCAAACTGGTACTGCAACAAATGTTAAAGGGCTTGCCTTACGAAGAAGAAGAAGAAGGAAAAGAGAAAGGAAAAAAAAAACAGAGGAAAACAGTTTAACAATGAAATGACACTACATACATATCTATCAATAATCACCTTAAGTGTAAATGGCTTAAATACTCCAACCAAAAGACAGTGGGTAGCTGAATGGATAAGAAAACAAGATCAATATATACATATTGCCTCCAAGAGACCCATCTCAGATCAAAAGATACACACAGACCAAAAGTAAAGGGTTGGAAAAAAAGATATTTCATGAAAATGGAAAAGAAAAAAAACCCAGGGTAGCAGTACTTATATCCGACAAAATAGACTTTAAAACCAAGTCTATAGTAAGAAACAAAGAAGGACATTGCATAATAATAAAGGGAACAATCCAACAAGAGGATATAACCTTAGTAAATATTTACACACCCAACATAGGATCACCTAAATATGTAAAATAAATTTTGATGGACATAAAAGGAGAGATCAACAGAAATACAGTCATAGTTGGGGATTCTAACACCCCATTGCATTCAATGGGTAGATCTTCCAGGCAGAAAATCAAAAAGGAGACAGTGGCCTTAAACAACATACTAGATCAAGTGGATTTAACTGATATCTTCAGAGCATTTCACCCCAAAGCAGCAGATTATACATACTTTTCCAGGGCACATGGAACATTTTCTAGGGTAGACCACATGGTAGGACACAAAACAAGTTTCAATAAATTTAAGAAGATTGAAATCATATCAAGTATCTTCTCTGGCCACAATACTATGAAACTAGAAATCAGTCACAAGAAGAACACTGAAAAACACACAAAGACGTGGAAGTTAAATAACATGTTATTAAACAATGAATGGGTCAACAATGAGATCAAGGAAGAAGTCAAAAGATATCTTGAAGCAAATGAAAATGAGGACAAAACAATCCCAAATCTGTGGGACACTAGGAAAACAATCTTAAGAAGGAAATTCAGAGCATCATAGGTCTACCTCAAAAAAAACAAGAAACAGCTCAAATAAACAACCTAACTTCATACTTAAAGGAACTTGAAAAGGAACAACAAAGACCAAAGTGAGTAGAAGGAAGGAAATAATTAAGATTAGAGGAGAAATACATGAAATAGAGTCTAAAAAAATGATACAAAAGATCAATGAATCCAAGAGCTGGTTCTTTGAAAAGATAAACAAGATTGACAAATCTTTAACCAGACTCATCAAGAAAAAAAGAGGAAGAACCCAAATAAATAGAATCAGAAATGAAAGAGGAGAAATAACAACTGACATAAAATAAATACAAAGGATTGTAAGAAAATATTATGAACAATTATATGCCAACAAACTGGACAACCTGGACAAAACAGATAAAGTGCTAGAAACATACAATCTTCCAAAATTAAATCAAGAAGAATCAGAGAACCGGAATTGACAGATTACACCTAATAAAACTGAAGCAGTAACCAAAAATTCCCAACAGACAAAAGCCCTGGACTGAATGACTTCACAGGTGAAGTTTACCAAACATTCCAAGAGGAACTAACACCTCCTCTTCTCCAACTATTTTATAAAATTCAAGAGAAATGAAGTCTCTAAAACTTATTTTATGAGGCCAGCATTATCCTAATTCCAAAACCAGATGAAAACACTACAAAGAAAGAAAATTATAGGCCAATATCAATGATGAACATAGATGCTAAAATCCTCAACAAAATATTAGCAAAGTGAATACAGCAATGCATCAAAAAGATCATACACCATGACCGAGTGGGATTTATTCCAAGAATGCAAGGATGGTACAACATTTGCAAATCAATAAGTGTGATTCACCCCATAAACAAAAGGAAGGATAAAAACCACATGATTATATCATCACCGCAAAAAAAAACTTTTGATAAAATCCAGCACCCATTTGTGATAAAAAATCTCAGCAAAGTGGGGATAGAGGGAACATACCTAAACATAATAAAGGCCATATATGACAAACCCACTGTGAGCAGCATCACACTCTACAGGCAAAAACTACAAGTGTTCCCCTTAAGACTAGGAACAAGACAGGCTGTCCGCTTTCACTGTTCTTACTCAACATAGTACTGGAAATCCTACCCACAGCAATCAGACAAGAAGAAGAAATAAAAGGCATCCAAACTGGAAAGGAAGAAGTAAAACAATTTTTATTTGAAGATGACATGATACTGTACAGAGAACCCTAGTGATTCCACCAAGAAACTACTAGAACTGATAAATAAATTCAGGAAAGTAGTAGGATACAAAATTAATATTCAGAAATCAGTTGCATTTTTGTATGCCAATAAAGAAATAAGAGAAAGGGAAATTAAAAAATCCCATTCACAATTTCTTTAAAAAAATAAAATACCTAGGAATAAACCTAACCAAGGATGTAAAAGACCTGTCCTTGGAAAACTGTAAGACACTGAAGAAAGAAACTAAAGATACAAATCAGTGGAAGCACAACCAGTGTTCATAGAATGGAAGAACTAACGTCATTAAAATGTCCATACTACCCAAAGCAATATATAGATTCAATGCAATTCTTATCAAGATTCCAAAGATATATTTCACAGAACTAGAACAAATATTTCAAAAATTTATATGGAACCACAAAAGGCCCCACATAGAAATAGCAATCCTGTAAAAGAAGAACAAAGTTGGAGAAATCATGTTACCTAATATCAACCTACACTACAAGGCCATAGTAATCAAAACAGCCTGATACTGTCATAAAAACAGACACACAGATCCATGAAACAGAATAGAGAGTTCAGAAATAAACCCATACCTTTATAGTCAATTAGTATTCGACAGAGGAAGCAAGCACACATAATAGGCTAAAGATAGTTTATTCAATAAATGGTGTTGGGAAGATTGGATAGACCCATGTGGAAAAATGAAACTAGATCACCTTCTTATACCACACACAAGAATAAATTCAAAATGGATCAAAGACTTAAATGTTAGACCCCAAACCATAAAAATCCTAGAAGAAAACATAGGCAGCAAAATCACAGACATTGCTTGTGGAAATTTTTTATTGGATGTATCTCCTTAGGCAAGGGACACAAAAGAAAAAATAAACAAAGGGGACTTCATCAAACCAAAAGGTTTTACACAGCAAAGGAAACCATCAACAAAATAAAAAGACAACCCACAGAATGCGAGAATATTTTCACTGATACATCTGATAAGGGGTTAATATCCAAAATTTATAAAGTACTTACAAAACTCAACACCAAAAAGACAAACAACCCAATTAAAAAATGGGCAGAGGACCTAAATAGACACTTCTCCAAAGAGGACATACTGATGGCCAATAGACATATGAAAAGATTCTCAACATCACTAATCATCAGGGAAATGCAAATTAAGACCACAATGAGGTAGTATCTTACACCTGTCCGAATGGCTATTAATAAATCAAAAAATGACAAGTGCTATCAAGGACATAGAGAAAGGGGAACACTTTTGCGCTGTTGGTGGGAATGCGGACTGGTGCAGTCACTGTGGAAGCAGTATGGAGATACCTCGAAAAATTAAAAATGGGTCTGCTTTTTGACCCAGTTATCCCACTTCTGGGACTATACCCAAAGGAACTCAAAACACTAATTTGAAAGAACATAAGTACCCGTATGTTCATTGCAGTGTTATTTACAATCGTCAAGATATGAAAGCAGCCCAAGTGTCCATCAATAGGTGAGTGGATAAGACAACTATGGGACATTTACCCAATGGAATTCTAC
Organism: Phyllostomus hastatus; assembly: GCF_019186645.2. Lineage (NCBI taxonomy): Eukaryota > Metazoa > Chordata > Mammalia > Chiroptera > Phyllostomidae > Phyllostomus > Phyllostomus hastatus. The sequence goes on along the minus strand of NW_025334041.1, from coordinate 104,125,065 downwards.
TCAGCCATAAAAAAAGAAGAAAATTTTACCCATTGTAACAGTATGGATGGACCTGAAGAACATTATGTTAAGTGAAATAAGCCAGTCAGAGAAAGACAAATACCATACGATTTCACTCATATGTGGAACCCAATGAACAAACCGAACTACCAAGCAAAACAGAAACAGACTCATAGATGGAGGACAGATGAAACCAGTGGGAGGGGTTGGCAGGGGAAGACTGAGCAAAAAGGAAAAGGGACTCATGGATATGGACAACAGTGTGGTTATTGCTGGGAGGAGAGGATATAAGGGGACTAAATGGTAATGGGAAAAAATAAAAAATTAAAAAATTAATCTTTTTAGTGGTTAAACCTATTTTGCTGAAGAAATATCTGGCTACTTAAGATCAGTAGCAGCAACCATATAAGAAAAGAGCAAATCATTTGCCTACATTGAAATTAGAAACTTTCTGTTTACCAAAAAATACTATAAAGAAAGTGAAACAATAGGTTATCAAGTAGGAGAAGATATTTCCAACACATTCAACTAACAAAGAATTTGGATCCAGAATATACAAGGAACATATTTTAAAAAGAAATAGAAATGGACAATGCAAAGGGGAAAGTACTTTGGCATCTCTTAAAAGTGGAAGTACAAATGGTCAATAAATATATTAAAAAGCACTCATTGCATTAATAAACAAGGAGATTAAAATTAAAACCACAATGAAAAGCCACCATAGAGGCATTATTTGCTAAAAATTAAGAAGTCTAACAATAAAGTATTTGCAAAGATGTTAAGTAATGGGAACTTTTGTACACTAGTTACGGTAGTGTAACTTGGTACAACTTTTAAAACAATTTGCTAGAATCTTGTGAAGTTGAAGATATGCACATACTATAAACCAGTAATTTCATTTCTAAATGTATACCATAGAGAAATCTATACACACATAAATTAGGAAATGTGTATAGGAATGGCCATACTAGCATCATTATTCATAATCAGCCCAAACTAGAACCAACCCAACATATCCAACAACAATAGAATGAATAAATAAACTGTGGCATATTAATACATTGAAATACTATACAGGAATGAAGATAAATAAACTGCAACTACATGAAACAGCATGGTTTCAACCATAAAACAATATTGAGTGAAACAAACAAGACACAGAAGTCTACACATGATATTTACATAAATTCTAAACAGGCAAAGTTAAACTACTTTTTAGGGATGCTTATTTGGCAGCACTGTAACGATTAGCACAAGGAAATGATTATCATAAAAGTCAGAATAATAATTACAGTATCTCTGGAGGGAGGGAAGGAGTGAGGGAGTTTTGATTGAGAAGAGACACATGATGGAAGGTTTGGGTGGCTAGCTAGCTATGTTTTCTTGCTTCATCTGCTTAGTGATTACGTAGTTGTTCACTGTCTAATTATTTACTAAATTGCATTTATGTATTTTATGTATTTTTCTGTATTTCATGATTTTAAAAGTTAATAAAAAGTATATAGGCACACAGTTTTAAAAATCAGGCAAATGCGCATTGCAGTAACAAGCTGGATCGACTTTTTTTCCCCCCAGGGCTGGGCATGTGACCAAATCAGAGCCAATGAAACACATTTGCTGAGCCTTCCAGAAAAGAGACATTTGCCATTTTTTTACTGCCCTTTCCCACTCCAGAATGGCCTGGAGTTCCTATGGTGACAATTTTCCCTGCATTGGCTAGTCTAGTCTAGTGTGGTCCAATCTAATGGATTTAATATGAAAGTAATCAATTGAACATTCGTTCACCTTATTCCCAACCTGTGGTCAGCTCTGCAGAACATATAAGACAAGGAAAAAATTTGATCCTCTTTGTTCAATGATCTGACAACCTAGTTTTGGAGACAGAACAAAAACACATGAAACAGGTTGTGATAGGTGTGTGGGACTGAAATGCAGCTACACACCTATTAGAGGAAGCACATTTAAGAGCCAGCAAAATTCTGCCAGCACCAATGTTCCCAGATTCCTTCACAGCCAGCCTACTGGGCTTGTCAGAAAAATACAGATGCTTTTAACGTGTGCAAACCCAAATTTACTTGAAAGTGGCACAAAAAAAGGAAAATATTAGAAATTAGAGTCTTGTGTCTAACCAAAATGAGTATAAATGTTCATCAAAAGAAATATACTAGACCAGTTATATGAGGCACTTAAAGAAATCACAATCATAGCGACAGAAAGAATGGTGGTTGCCAGAGACTGGAGGGAGGAAGGAATGGGGAGTTATTGTTGAATGAGTATAGAGTTTCAGTTGTACAAGATGAAAAGAGTTATGGAGATGGGTTGTAGTGATGGTCCCATAGCATTATGAATGTATTTAATACCAAGGAATTGTATACTTAAAATGGTTAATACAGTAAATTTTATGTTATATGTATTATACCACATTAAAAATATTTTAAAGAGATATATACTAGAATGGTCAGAGAAGCTCTATGTATAATAGTCCTCCAACAGACAATGACCCAAATACCCATATACTGTAAAGAGAATAAATGTTTGTATATTCACACAATAAAATACTGTATCGCAAGTAGAAAGAACTATTGCTACATATAAAAACATGATGGTTAATGAAAGAAGTCAGAGATGACAGAGTACATATTGCATGATTCTACATATATTAAGTATAAAAATAGGCAAAGACTAATTTGTGCTTTTACAAGTAAAGCTAGTGTGTACTCTGGTGGAAGAGAGGGGAGGTTAGTGACTGGGAGAGGGCGTGAGGGGCTCTGGGATACTGGCCGTACTGTTCTTGGTCTAGGTGCTGTGATGTTTAGCCTGAAAAATCAGTGGGCTATATACAATGATGATATGCTTATTTTAGTGTATGGAATCTATCTCAATAAAAAGCTAAAAGAACAAGAAACTTAAACAATAAAAAATGGTTTCTATATAACTGCTATTTTATTTTACAGATGTGAAAATTGGGGCTCAGAAAGGTTCAGTGATGTTCATATTGTCACATGCTTGTCAAAAAACAGAACTGAAAATGACCAAGGTGTGGGGGCTGCAAGTTCTGAGCACTTTCACCCATACCTTGGGGTAATTGCTGGTTATTTCCCTACCAGAGTCCATAGGTTTTCAGTTTGCTTAGGTTGTCTTTCAAGAGAAGAGCAGGAGTGGGTGGAGGGAACCAGTGCAGTGGGCATGGACTCATGAGCAATATATGTAAAGCACCTAGCCCAGAGCTTGGACCATAGCAGAGCCTTAGTAAATGCTGTTTCCCTTACACACATCCCCTTTTCCAGGGAAATGACATGGAGAGAATGTTAAAGAGTGCTGGTGGCTATAGAGTGGACACTGTTCACCCCAGGACACAGTGACCAGGCTGGGGCCTCAGGCTTGTGCTGAGAAGCCTCTTGTGTTTACCTACCAGTAGGGCCAACTGTCCTAGGGGTGGTCATGTGGAGGGGGGACTTCTGAGGCAGACTTAAATTCCTTGCTATTTGTAGGGCAAGTGAGAAGCTGAGTTGGGTGGTCAGAATGTGGGATAGACTCAGTGTAAAAAGATGGGTCCCTCCACCTCAGTGAACAAAGAGTGTGTGTGTGTGTGTGTGTGTGTGTGTGTGTCTGTGTGTGTGTAGGAAGGTGGGCTCCTTTATGTACTCTCCCCTGGCATTCTTGATCGTCACTTATTTCATATCTTCTGAGCCAGACTGGGCAGGGTGGATTGTATGCACTGATTCCTACTTAGACTCAAGATAACCCTGCCCTCTGAGTTCCTCAGCACTCGTAGAAACCTGTGTTTCTAGATCTTAAAGCCAGTGTTCTCTCTCTACCCAGAGGGGCAGTTTTCCCTGGGAGTGTCCCTGCCAGCCTTGGATTTCACATCATGACAGCGCCACCTAGTGGCCACAGGTAAAAGTTCAGCCCATCCCACCCCTTCCTATTGGCTCTGGGTGGAATTTAGGGAGGTTCCAGAGGCTGCCTTTTGCACACAGCTTCCAGGAGTCCTTGATCCCGCGGCTGCCAGTTCTGCACAGCTCAGCCTTTAATCACATCCTGTCCTAGGTTGCCCTCCGTTTCATGTGTAATCATTTAAGATCATTTTGTCTACCCAATCAGACTAAGGTTTTGAGGTTAGGACTATTAGAATCACATATTTTTTAGAGTTGGATGGGAATTTTAGGGTCCTCTAATCTTACCCACATGTTTTTCTGATGGAGAATGAAGATGCTGAGGGGTGAGGGGAAGTACCTAGCTACTTAAAAGTGAAGTTTGGACCAGAGCCCAGATCTCCTGAACATTCCCAGCCCAGTGCTGTCTGTGGCACTATGTTTTGTCTTTTTGTCAACCACAGTGCTTGCGCACAGCTGGCACCTGACACACAGTCAGTACTCCACATATACTGCTTGATTGACAGATTATCATTTTCACCACTCTGCTTGCCATGAAAGTGAATTTTCAATTGTCATCTGGGCCATCTCCCACTGCCGTGCCTCTTGAGAGTTCTGATCAATTAAAGGGGCCACTCTTGCCATAGTTTACCATGGTCTTTTCCCTTTATAAAACATACAATGTGGATTCAAGGGAAGAGAAAATGAACAGGAGATGTACAATTTAAGATAGAAGTCCCTGTCCTGGCTGGTATAGCTCAGTGGATTGAGCGCCAGCCTGTGAACCAAAGGGTCATTCAGTTTGATTCCCAGTCAGGGCACATGCCGGGGTTGTGGGCCAGATCCCCATTTGGGGGCACATGAGAGGCAACCACACACTGATGCTTCTCTCCCTCTCTTTTTCCCTCCCTTCCACTCTAAAAATAAAGTCTTAAAAAATAAAAAATACAATAAAAATAAAATAGAAGTCCCAATCCTAGCATCCCTTCCAACCAAGAGGCTACAGTAGGCTCCATAGGCTCCAGCACAGTGCTTCTCTAACTTGCACGTGCATCTGGATCTCCTGGGAAACTTGTTAAAGCACACATTCTACTTCAGTAGGTCAGGGGTGGGACCTGAGATTCCACATTTCTACAAGCTCCTAGATGCTGCCCGTGTTCCCCTTTGAGGGGCAGTGATTCAGGTAACTACCCTGGCCCCAGCCCAGGGCTTCTGAGCGGGCTGGTACCCCAGACTGAGCCTTTGCCTCCACCTCAGCTCTGTTGTTATCCCTCTGACCTTGGCTTCAGGGGAAAAGGAAAGGAGGCGAAGCAACTCTGAGCACTGTGGCCACCCCAGTGAGTTATCCTCTTTCTTTACCTCATGCCTCACTCCTCCCATAGATCCTGCCCTCAGACAGTCTGAAGACAAGGCAAGGTTGAACACGCCCAAAACACTGCCCAGAAAAGGGACACAGACTTGCCATTGTCCACTGGCGTGCCTTACAGTTCTCCTGAGGAACAGCCCTGCCTGGCACCCATTTTGTAGCTGGGTGCTATGATACCCCCATAAGCCCCAGGGTCCTCTTTTTAATGATAAAATATATTTTAATTTATATAGTTTAATTATATATATATCTATAGATTATGCATATTTTCATTTTTACTATTCTTTTCTTAGACATAGAAATATGAAGTTGCCTTCGCTCTCGAGTGCTTCAGGTAGAAAAAAAAATACTCAGGAGTATGATAGGTAAATAGGAAATGAGTTTAAAAAATAATACAAAGCAACAAAACATTCCCAGTCAGTAGGGAAAGGGCGTAGGTGCACACCCAGCATTTGTTGTGTTGGTAGAGTGGACTCTGTGTTGTGTGTACCGTGGACCAAACACTGCTCTGAGCACATACATCCACTCACACAATCCTCACATCAACCTTCTAAGGTAGATACTACAATCACTTCTGTTTCACAGATGAAGAAACCAAGGAACAAAAGGGCCCAATTACTGGCCCATAGTCACATCTCTAATAAGTGATGAAGCTAGATTTTAATCGTGAAGTACTCTCAAACACCATTCTGTATTGCCTATCAATTTCCTACCAATTTTTTAAATCTAACAATTGAAGGAAATTGCTGTTCCCATTGTTATATCACCCTTTTCTTATTCAGCATACACTGTATCCCCTAGAAAATTCCCATTTACCACACTAGTAAACACCTATGTATTTACAGCCAACTGGGACTGCATAGGGCTTTGGATTGTTTGTACCCTGTGAAGCCCAGGATCGCCTTGGAGAACCCCCTCCCCCACTGACTGGAAGTTAAAGAAGTATGAAAGAGTGTGGGAGTCATGTCCTTCACCACTGACTCATCAGCCCATCCCACTTGTCCAGCTGGTTGATTTAAGACAGAAAGCAAAAAGTGAAGCTGGCTGGCAAACTGAATAGGGCTAGCCCTATCACAGTCCACTCTACAGACACAATAAACATTGGGTGTGCACCTAGGGCCCTTTCCCTACTGACTGGGAATGTTTTGTCTCTTTGTATCACTTTTTAAACTCATTTCCTATTTACTTATCATACTTCTGAGTATGTTTTCCTACCTGAAGCACTCGAGAGTGAAGGTGGCTTCATATTTCTGTGTGCACAGAGGTTTCAGGCTTAGGTACCTAGCCCAGCTCTTCCCCTTACTGTGTGACTAACAGCCAGTTATCTGAGTTCTTTTGGACTTTAGTTTCCTCACCTGTAAAGTGGGGATAATAAGAATCTACTTCAAAGGATTGCTGCATGGGAATAACAAATTTAATGTGCCTTGCTTATTGTAGGCCCATTAAGGAACAGCTATTGATTGATACAACTTACAAATACATTCCTTCTTAGTGAATGAATATGAGGAAAGGTTGAGATGGCTAACCTAATACCCCCAAACCATCAAACAACTTCCTTAACTTAAAAAAAATGTACATTGAAAAATTTAGTATTTTAGGTGAGAACCGGGTAGAAAGGAGAACATTAAAGATTGTATGGAAAAGCTCCATTTTTAATGGGTTGTGTTTGACTTCCTCAACTTCATTGGTTTGCTGGGGGGTAGGCTAACTCAGCACGTGATGGTGGGACAAATCTCTCAAATCCTCCTTTGCCTTGACCCTGACACAGCTCCTAATTCAAGCCCAAGGCTTTCCACAGGAGACTTCCAGAAAGACAGGATGTTTTTCTTGGGCGGAGTGGGGGGAGGGGGGAGCACACGATGTTACTGTATTCTAAGAGGAAAGCAAAGTAACTTATTTTGTTGTTGCTTTTGGAGAGAAAACTAAGTCATCGAAGGAACTTAAGGTACTGTGGTAATATAAGTGTGCGTACTCACAGGACCGAAAACTTTTTTGAAAGGAAGAAACAAAGTCTGAAAGCAAAAAATAGTTTTTCTTGTCTCTGAAAGGAAAATAGACATTGAAATAAGATGGTTGCTTTTATTGGTCATTTTTATGATTGTTGTGATTAACAAATGGAATATTTGTCTTGAAAACCAATTTATTCTTCAAATCCAGACACAACTGGTTTATTGATTGTAATATCTCTTTTTTTAATGAATTGTGTTTGACATATAAAAATAAAATTAAATTAAATTAACATCACACATGTTCTCAATGCCATGAGCACATACATGACTCAAGTTTTAAAACTTCTGGGACTGGGTTTTTAATATAATTACAATGGGTCATAAAAGCAGGTGATAGAAACTAGTTTCCCAAGTTAGGGTGTCTATTTACCGTCTACTGACATCAATGACACTTGGGAGTAAGATAGTAATCATCTGGGAAGAAATGAGTACTGTTGACTCATCAATCCATGAACTTTGCACTAATTACAGTGCCTCAGTTTCCCTATTTTATAAAACAAAGTTGTCACCTGCCTACCTCTCTGGAGTGTTTGGAAAACCCAAGGAGATAATAGTCTTTGAGTGCTTTGAAAACACAGAATACATTATAAATGCTAAATAATAATAATAAGGAGTCTTTAATAACAGGGGTCCTTTAATAATACTCATCAAGCATAATAACCTTACTAACCAGTAGGAACAAGACGAAGTGCGTCTCTGTCTTCTTAATCATTAGTTTGTATCATGGGAAACTGGTGGGGGAATTGGCACGTCATTCGAGTTGGTTATGGTGTCTCTGGAGGCAGAGCCCCTCGGTGAGGCAACCTGGTCTGTCCTGGACTCTCCAGCTAACACTTGCTTGCTTTTAGGAAGACATGCACATGCAATCGGGAGAGGAGGGTTCAGTGGCATCATAGTTCAACTTCTATGCCCAGGGAACATGATTTTAAATTTGAAATCATTCCCCCCCCGCCCCCCCGCTTGCTGGTCGCGGGGGAAAGAAGAAAAGGTACTTTGGGACCCAAGAAAGTTGTCAACATGCTGGTGTGGCCGAGGAGCCAGTGTGGCCGAGGAGCCCGTGTGGCCACTCAATCCTGCCACAAGATGGCGACAATCCAGCTGGAAATGCCTGCCGGGGTGGCCCCGCAGGTTTACAGGAGGGGAAGGGCTTCCTCGCTCATACACAAAGAAGGGATCTTTCGAGCTAGAAGAGACCTTTGGATTTTCTCACAGCGGGGATTGGGAATCTTTGCTAGCACACGGTCTGCCCGGATAAGAAGTAAGACGGTGCCTTCTCAGCCCCAAGGGTTTCAACCTCGCGGGGCTGAAATGCTTAGGGGATTTTGTACAAAAACACCAGAGAAATTCCAGGTTTGACTCCTCCCTTTGCCCAGAGGCGGTCCAGATGCTTCCCAAACTAGCGACATTCCCGGGATTCCAGCAGGGGGAGCGGGTGCCTCCTGGGGCCGGGCGCGTTCTGTCCAGCAGTTCGCCAGCCATCCTGCGTTCTGGAACCTTGTAGGCAAGCGGTTTAGACCGAGGCTGGGCAGGAAGAACCCCTCCTGCCCAATCCCTGACGCCCCACTGGCTGTGGGGTTTAGGATCCCAGACCGGAGCACCCGAGAAGGCTTCACTCGCTGGTAGGCTTTGAACCCAAGCAGCAGCCACAAAGGTGCTCCCTCCCCTCCCGCTGCACATTTTGCCTGGGAAAAAGTCCGCAGGCCATTACAGGCTTGGGCACAGGGTATGTCTTTGTTTTCTTTTGTTTCGTTTTGAATGTAAGGAACTGCCACACCCACGTTTGTTGCTTTGAAATCGAGTGTTATTAGGAAACACACAGAGATCCCAAGTGCGATGTATGAAACTCTCCTGGGCTGCAGGGCCTGGGCCTGGCCAGTCGGACCTCCATCTTACAACGCTAGGCCTGTCTGTGGCATCCCTGGGCAGACCCCCATTCCTCCAGCCCAGGCCTTGGCCAGCACTGGGAGCAGGAGAGGGAAGCCCAGAACAATGGTGGTCGCTGGCTCCAGCTTGGCCTCATAGCCTGCCACTTATCTGCCTACCCTTCTGGGGTGTGGGAAGGGAGTAATAGTGACAGTGAGCTTCAGCTGAACATGTGCCACGTACAATTACCTTATTTAAGCCTCACACACCATTATTATCCTTATTTTACATATGAGAAAACCAAGGCTTAGAGATGTTGAGTAATTTGCCCAAGGCCCTACTATAGAAACAGTGGGGCTGTGATTTGAATCCAGGTCCACATTTCTCTAAATTACCAGACCTCCTGAAGTGACCCTGGGAGACCACTGGGTCAGATATAAAGACATACTTGGTGCTGTGATTGTGCTTACATCCCGGGGCAGGCAACCAACGATATTTTAAACCCTTTTTGCCTTTAAGTGTGCTCTGTAGAACTAGGCTAGTCTAGCCTGCCTTTTTTCCTTCCTTCACAAATGTTTACTGAATGCATATTATACACCAGTGACTTTTCTAGGTACTGAGACATCACAGGGAATGAATCAGACCACACATACTATGTGAACTTGGGAAAGTCACTTAGTGTACTAGTTACTAAGCTACTCAGTCTCACCCCAAACCCACCTTCTGTATGTGGCTCTGAAATTCTCTCTGGGGCTCTGCAAACTGCCTTTCTCCTTCGCTGCTTCTCCTTGTTAAGCTCAGCCAATAGGGGCGCTAGAGGGAAACTCAAGGCAGGAGGAGGAAGGACACATTCTTCAGGTCACTTTTTTCTTTTCACCCCGGAGACAGCAGTGAGTCTGGCCTCCGGTTTCCTTCAGCACCCCTCGGCAGTATCATCATTCCCCCTCAAGTGTATCAGCACCAGGGGGCAGCTCCTTTCCCATGCAATCTAAGCCCCTCCTGTGATCTCCTAGGCTTTCAAAACCCCACCTTTTCCCTTTGTCTCCCAGTCCTGGATTGATAGGAGCTTTCTCTAATTTACTACTCTACGTTACCTCAGTGTCCCCCCTTTTTTTCCAGTTCTCCAATACCTATAAAGAGTGGTGTGCTGGTAAATATTTAGCAACCAGCTCTCCAGGAAAGCAATAATGAAGGGAACCCTGATTTGTAATGTGTGATTTTCATAATATAAATCATTTAGCATGGATAATTTTCAACTACCAACATGGCACCATTGAACTTCACAACCTGGTATGAGCAGTTCCAGGACACAAATGCCTGCAACCAATCCCCTGTAATAAATGCTCTTTGTTGAAGTACCCAGTTTGCCTTCTGTTTTCATAACTGAGACCTGAATGATAACACTTAAATTTCTGGGCATATATATATATATGGCCATAAAATGAAACTATACCATTTCTTCCATCTGAATTTGGCTAGGGTGACAAGAATAGGATCATCCATGTTACAATGTCAATATGAAAGGAGAAAGCCTTTAGAAAGAGCTAAAACAAGGAAGCTAACACAGGCCGTATAACAAGAAAGGACATAGACAGATGTGGTAAAGGCCAGAGGGACACAAGCCAGCCCTGAGAAAAAAGTGAACTCCAAAATATGCAGTTATGAAGTAAGTCCATGATAAGAGAAAGTAGCAAGAATATTCACCTTGGGAAAGGACAATGAATTAGCCAGCTCTGGGATACTTTTCCAGGACTTACCCATATCCCTGCATTATTTTTAAACAATTTATGAGTGAGCCATAATACTCAGTAGAGGTAAAATATAACCAGCAACAACAAAATGATTTGTAAACTTGACAACCAGATGGGGAAAAATGATGAAAACAGAAGGAATGACTGAAAAATAATATGACTGGTTTTTCCCCCATAAAGAAACCAGAATATTATAGATTCAAATAAAATTCATTTTTATTTATTTTGTTTTGTTTTTATTTTACTTTTAGAGAGAGAATAAGGGAGGAAGAAAGAGATGGAGAGAAACATTGATCAGTTGCCTCTCACACCCCCACCCCCAACTGAGGACCTGACCCACAACCCTGACTTCATAAGGATTATGATCTAAAGGAAGAGGCAGATAAGTAAACCAGCAATTATAATGCACCATGATAGTGTGATAGGGACAAACAGGGGGTGAGGATCTAGGAAGATTTACACAGAAGAGAGTTTAAAGCTGAGACCTGAATGAGGAGTTAGAATTAACCAGGTTAAGAAGGGAATAGCGAGGTCAGAAGAATTAGAGTGATGGGGCAGTGGGAGCAGCCTGTACACAGGCATGAAATACAAAAAAGCATACACTTTGGAGGAACTGAAAGTAATTTCCTGTGATTGGAGGCTGAGAATGTTGAAAGCTGAGGCTGGAGAGCAAGCAGAGGGTAGGTCATGCAGAGTCTTGTAAACCATATTACAGAGTCTAGGCTACAGAAAATGGGGACACGAGGAGCAACAGAATGTGCATTCACTTTTTGTTTTAGAGAGATCGTCCCAGCTGTAATGTAGAGAGTGGGTTGAAGTTGTTAGGGAGAATGAGGGCAACGTTGGAAGTAGATGATTACGCTGGAGAGAAAGAACATGATCTACACTAGCCTAGAAGCAATGGAAATGAAAGGAAGTAGGTGATTTGAAGAGGCATTCAGGAAATCAAATAGACAGGACTGGGAGGCTGGCTGACTGGGGGATGGCAGATAGAAGAGAAGAAGAGGGAGGAGCTGGAGACAGTGGACAAGTTTCTTGTTGAACAGTTGTGTTGTACCATTCCCTGAGATAGATAGTGCAGGAGGAAGAGGAGGAGGAGGCTTTGGGGGAGAGGGTTAATAATGACTCTGGTTTTGGACTTGTGAGTCTGAGGCACCTGTGAAATGTGTAAGCAGCAGGCAAAGAAATAAGTGGATTATCTGGAACTCAAGAGACTGCTGATGGCTGGATATGTCAACAAAGAGATGATAAATGGAATGACTGATACTGGAAGTGAGAAAATGAGAAAGAGAAAGAAGCAGAGACGGAACCTGGAACATATTTAGGAAAGAAACAGAAGAAGAGGACCCAGCAAAGGAGACAATGAAGAACTGACTGGAACTGTAGAAAACCTAGGAGGATAGAGTCATCCAAGTAAAAAGAAGAAAGATGAGAAGAAAGGAGTACTCAGTAGGAACCAACTTTTCTAAGAAGCTGAGAAAAACAAGGATTGTATTAATTAGAATCCTCTGGCTGCAGCTAACAGAAACCGACAGAAAAAGGAGAAGATAGAGTATAAGGGTACAGGAGTGTCACAAGGACCCGAGAGCAGGAAGGACTGCAGGCAAGAACTTAGAGCTCTTAGCATGCTTGCAGTTTTTCTCTGCACATCTCTTTATGCAGGCATCTTTTCTTGACTGATGAGGCTATACAGGAACTGAAAGATGGTCACCCTAGGGTTTTGAGGGTACAGCTTTGTTGTTATTGTTGTTGTTGTTAAAACATTTTCCCAGACTAAACTAGAATCCCAATTCTTGAGAGAGGGGAGGAAAGAGGGAGACAGAGAGAGTAGAAAAGAAGGAGAGAGGGAGGGAAGAAGAGAAAGGGAGAGATGGGGGAAAGAAAGGTAGAGATAGAGGGAGAGAAATGGGAAGACAGAAGAAAAGAGGGAGAAAAATTGATTGCCCTAAAATAGATATAGGTGATCACCACTCATCCAATCATCTACAGCCAGAAGGGAAAAATCTTAAAGTATAAACTGGGTTCTTAGGGGTCCACCCTGATTGGCAAAGAGGGCAGTTCAAGGAGATATTATGAAATAAGTAAATACCCTAAATTAAGGTTTCTATTACTAGAACTGAAAAATAGTCCTTGGATTTTGAAGCTAGAGTGTACTTGCTGACCTTGGCAAGAGCAGTTTCTGTGGAATGGGATCAACTGAATTTGGTTTGCAGTGGACAGAGAAGTGAGGGCAATGTGTGGAGCCAACTCTCAAGTCCACCGTGAAGGGTCTCAGAAAGAGATGATGCTGGGGGTTTTGTTTGTTGGTTTGCCTGTCTGTTTACCCTTGAAAAAATGGAACACATTTATATGCTGATTGGAAACAGTCTGTAGAACAAAGAAATTATGTTGACATCTTAATGAACATGCAGAATTCCTGACCTTACTCTGAGGATTTGAATTCAGCAGGCTAAGGGTAGAGTCCAGGCACACAACTTTGGGGGCCCAGTGTAAAATGAAAACATAGGGCCTCTTGTTTGAAAAGCAGAAAATGTGCTTTTCTTTCTTTTGTGGTCTCTCCCTCCATCTACATTGTGATTTTTAGTTATTATTTAATGTTTCGTTCCCTCGGGCCTGGGGATATTTGTCGGGCAGGTGCAGACCTCATAGTGACCAAATGCCCTGGGCCCTGCACCTGAAAAAGTGCTCAGTATCCTTAGTCACCAGATAAAAGCCACAGTTAGATAGTACTACTCACCCACCAAAGTGGCTAAAATTAAAAAGACTAGCCATACCAAGATTGCCAAGAATGTGTTGGGAGTGTAAATTGATTCAACCACGTTGGGAACTTTGAAAGTTACTACTACACCTAAACCTACCTTATGACTCTATATAATTCAGCTCTATATAATTACACATGCTTGTCAATGAGATGTATCAGAATATTCATAGACCTTTATTCGCAGTAGCCCTAAACTGGAAACCCTCAGATATTTATCAATCAGAAAAGTGAATAAATGTAATGTGGAATATTCATAGAGTTCTACACAGCTAAAAATAAATGAACTGCTCATATAATATCATTCATGATTGATATTCACAGATGTAATGTTGAGCAAAAGAAGCCAGATACCAAAAAGTTTGTATCATCTAATTTCATTTATATAAAGTTCAAGAACAAGCAAAACTCATAGGTGATGATAGAGATCAGAATTGTGGATGCTCTTGTAGAGATATAGACTGAAATTGTGGATAAGGGAAGCTTCTATATATTGATCTAGAAGGTGGTTGTGGGTATACACATAAGAAAAATTCTTTAAGCTGAACACTTAAGTTTGTATACTTTACTATATTTAAATTATACTTAAAAATAAATAAAAGAAGACATCCCCTTGTTCAATATAGTTGGAAATGCTGCAACCCTTGAAGGAAACTGACTCAAGGAAGATTCCAGTTTGGGTTGAATCAGATCCTCCCCTTATTGGTAAATCGTAGTGGATACAGGTGGTGGGGCATCATAAAGTGACATATAGGTCCTCTGGACTCATGAGTCTGGGTGACAAAAAGCCACATACACTCACTTGCTGTATGACATCCTGATTCATGTACCCTCCTCCAGAAGACGATGGCGTGAGGGGAAGGTCCTTTCTCAGACACCAAAAGGGACCTGGAAGCAGTTATAATATTCTTCCATGGTTTCCCTTTTTCTCAGACCTGAGGTGTGGAGGAATGTCTGAAGAGGTGTGGGGATCCCGAAGGTAAGCATGTTAGAATCTGAGGTCTGAAAGCCATTTTTATGAGAGGTGAGTGCTACTGGTCATTTCTGAACTTCTTTAGCTCAAGACCTGAGTCATGCTGTAGATGGTGACTATGAGGGTCGGTCGGACTGGGAAGAACTGCTAAACATATGAAGTGATTTAAAGAGTCAAATAAAATAGCCAAATAAACAAACATCAACTCACATTTAATGCAGAATAAAAATACCGGGAGTTGAATTTCTCCATGGTTTTATGTCTCCTGTCTTTACAGAGTGTGGGGACAATTATGATAGGAATTGGGAGGTGGAATGAGGAAAGCAAATGATGGAAGGACTCTTACTGTTCCTTTTCTGCTCAGCTGAAACCCTGAAGGTTTCTATGGCCTGGAGATGAGCAAGTCCATCTTTGATCTAAAACCTCTAAATTAACAACCTCAAGGGAAAGTGGGGAATGGGGAAAATTATGGAGCTTCCTTATGAAATACATCTATTCCATGCAAGGTACTTAAGGCAAAGGTGGGGCTGCTTACTGGCTGGTAAGTTTCCTTAAGCACCTGTGTGTTATCCACATGCAGGCAAACTCACAAATTCGGCCCTGGCTTCCTCCTTGGACTGGACTTTTCTTCTGAATTTTTGAGCTTGCCTAAAATAAAAAACTGTCAGTGAGCAGGCTTAGTCTGCTCACTCCCTTAAGGAGTGCAGAGTTGGTTCTAGCAGTCATGCAGTCAGGGGAGGGGATATGAATGTCTCCTTTGAGAAGCAATATTAGCCTTGGGTTTGCTTCCAGTGTGTGTTTCGGGTTTTCTCCCAGAGGTTTCAGCGAGGAGTCTCGGGTCTCAGAGGTGGAAAAATACAACCCTGAATTCCACAAAATCACAGCAGATTGGACACTGTGTAGTTAGCTTTGTTGCTATAAACATATTTTTTTTAACAATTCAAGTGTTTTTGTATTTCCTCTCATGAAAAGAATGTGGTTTTATATACACATACACACTGAGGGTGGGGGGGTAGTGTTCAGAACAAGCTGTTTCTCATTCCATTTGTTTCAAGCAATAACTCAGAGGCTCTGGAGAAAATAAACCATACATAAATAGTAGAAAACAGACTGCATCTTGTTGCTATAGCAACGCCCTACTTATATCACATTAAGCTGATTCATGTCTTTTCTCACCTCATTGTTAATAAATTATAGTGGCTGATGACAATTAAGCTGGCTGAAAGAGTTGGCTTGGACAAGTTGCATATTAATTTGTCATCCAATGTTGAATAGCCTATAATCTTTTTTTTGGGGGGGAGCTACTTTTTATCTAACAATGTATTTCTTAAATTATTTTATTGTCTTTTTTTTTTCACTAAAACTATATAGTCAACAGGAGTTTCAGGTTTAGATAATGGCTGTTTCCTGGCTTCTGTGTAAGGCTTAGGACTTTTATGGAAGGAAAAACTGCACATGAGCAACAGAGTTGGAAAGTTCCCTTATATCTTTTCCTGCTCCCTCATTCTCTTCACTCTTTGTGCTTAGGAGCTTTAAACAATCCTCTATTCTTTTCAGATGCTTTAATTCATAAACATCCTCACATTTACACACAGACAAAGTAAGAAAGTTTAAACAGACAAAAAACTTGTTTAAAAGATAGACAACTAACCAGGGAAACTATTGGCAACACATATAACAGGTAATGAGTGAATCTTGTTAATATACTAAAGAGCAAAATGACAAACAAAAAACCTCTTACAAATCAAAGAAAAAGTCAAGCAAACCAACAAACCAACGAACAACCCACTAGAGAACGGCCAGAGGATAGAAAATCAGTTCATTGCAAAAGAGACACCAATACTCGACAAATACCTAAAAATATGGTCAATTTCAATCATGATTAGAGGATTGGAAATAGCAGAGATGCACATTTTTTCCATGCTAGATGAGGTAACATTAAAAACCTACATGATTTGGAATTGGGCATGATGGGGAAAACAGATCCTATTAAACACTGTTTATGGTAACATACTTTGGCATAAGTTTTGTGGAAATAAGTGTGGCTGTACTTAATCACAATTTTAAATGCATATACCCTTTGGCCCAGAAGTTCCACTTCCATGAATTTATTTATAAATATAGTTGCATAAATGATTAAAGATGTTTTCTCAAGGATTTTCATTGCAATATTAGTTATAATACAAAACAAAAACAACAAAAAGAAACCTAACCTGGACAGGACTTAAGTGCCCATTAATAGATGACTAGTTAATAAAGTGGATTAATTCATACTACACAGCTGTTTAAAAAGGTAAGAATTTGTACTTACAGAAAGTGTATTCCAAAAAATAAGAATATAACAAGTGAATTTGCCAAGTTTCAGAACTGTATGTATTACATGATCCAATTTATGTTAAAATATAATAAATATATAAATATTATTGTATAATAGAAAATGCTATTATATACATTGGAAGTTTCTAGAAAGAGCCACATAAGTAGTCATTGTTGTTTCTGTGGAGTGGGAATAGGCAATTAGAGGGCAGGAGATGAAAGAAGTGGGTTAGGAGGCACAAGAATTGAGATAACTTTCACTTTCACTTTCCACCCTTCTGTACTGTATTAATTTTTTAAAAAAGATTGTATTTATTTTTAGAAAGAAGGGAAGGGAGGAAGTAAGAGAGGGAGAGAAACATCAGTGTGTGGTTGCCTCTCACATGGCCCTCACTAGGGACCTGGCCCGAAACCCAGGCATGTGCCCTGACTGGGAATCAAACACGCAACCCTATGGTTCGCAGCCTGTGCTCAACTCACTGAGCTACACCAGCCAGGGCTGTATTAATTTTTTTTAACATGAAGATATATGACATTGATGGTAAAAAGCCTTTGAACAGCATGTGTACACATATATTTATAGATATTAATACTCATATCTGTACATATACATCCTCATATATATCTATAAGTGTGTGTGTGTGTGTGTGTGTGTGTGTGTGTGTGTTTCATCTCTCTGTCACTATGAAGAGTCAGAAGATACATAAGACAGTTCTGCCCACAGTCTGGCTGGGAAGACATAAATGTGTTAAAACATCATAAAAAAGACAAAGAATATCACAGAACAGAGATCAATCATGCACCAATGATTAGCATCTCTAGTGGTCTTCTAGGAGACCACTCCTAGAAGAAGAAGGTCACTGAAAGATAACGGCATGAACATTGAGCAGCATTTGGGTACAAGACACCTCAAGACATCGCAAAGAGGACTAGCTTGCTACTGACTAGAGTGCTGTTGGTTTAGCCTTGCAGACAATGACTCACCCTCTGCAAACCTCCTATTTGGCTGTAAATGGTATGAGACTTGCTGAAATCATACCTGTTCTGCCTTTGGAAACTCCCTACCTGCTGGCTGTTAGGAAACGTGTAAGGCCCTGTAGTAAAGAGAGAAACTGCTTCATAATTAGTGTTGATCTTTTGCATAGGTTAAGAACCCAAATGCCAGGTGGTGTTAATCCCTACCACTTAGACCTAGTGCCAAAAAGTTTTCATTAGTGGAAAGTTCCTTTAGTTACTTTTACCCTTTTGAAGAATCAAGAATAGTGGTTAAAAGCATGGACTCTAGAGTCCAACTGGATATAAATTCCTGGTGCATTAACTTATAGGTCTGTGTCCTTAGGAAAATAACCCAATCTTTTTGTATCATGGTTTCTATTTCTGTAAAATGTGAATAATTATAGTTTCAAACCTTATAGGGTTTTTGAGAATCAAGTGGCTGAATAACATATGAAGTGGGAAGAATAGTCTCCATATACGTAGTAGTTATTCACAGTATTACTTATTCTTACCAGGGACAAGAATATCCCAAAGGTTTCCAGAGAGAAAAAATCGCACAAAACACACTGGGAGTAAGAAAATGATGGTGATGTATCAGGAGTAACATTGGAAGACAGAAGAAAAACGAATAATGCTATAAAATTAATTCCCATTTACAATGTCATGTCCTAGCAAATCAAGCATAAGGACACAATAAAGATATTTCCAGACATACAAAGTCTCAAAACTTTTCAGTCTCAAATTGCTTTTCTCAGGAAGCTGCTGGCATATATGTTCTATCAAAAAGAAGGACTAATTGGAAATGCAAAGCAGGACACCAGGGAAGGGAAATGCTAAAGGGATGCCCAGGCTGAGAGCTGTGCTGCCCCAGCAGGAGAAGACCAGAGCAGATCTGCCAGAGGGACGTGGGGAGGGAGCTTCCCCAACAGGACTGACTGTGTGGGAAACTGTATGGAGAGGCACTCTGCAAAGCTATTGGGAAGTACTGGAAGACTTAGCAATAGGTTCAGGGAAAACTAAACATGAGGCTATGTATAACGACAAGAAAATCAAAGTCTCTTGTAAGAAAGGAAATGTAATAAGCCTGTATGACTAGTTCAGCAGTATGCAAGATTTATTTAATATAAAAATGACTATAGATTAAAAAGAAAAGATGTAACTATTTTTAGAGAATGGGGAAATGAGTAGAAAGTCCTTGAAAGTCAAAATCTTCAGCTGCCATAACAGGAAAACAATGGATTACATATAAATTGATGAGTCAAGTGAGAGTAGTATGCATTTAATATTCAGAAACATGGTGACAAGTAACAGAAGAGGCATCCAGTAGATGCCTTTGGGGGCTGGGGAACCAGGGGCAGGGACACCAGTTGGGTGGGTTTTTTGATGTCACTTTTATTACTATTTCCTCTATAAGCTACATAAATTTTTAAATACTTTGCAAATCTAAGTTTTTGACACTACTGCAATGACATTACTTCATACTTAGTTCAGTTGTCTATGAGGCTCTGAGCAACTGATACCTTATATTCAGCTGACATGTTGAAAGATTCTGTTCTAATGAAGTGAGAAGAGCACAGAAAACATGTTTATTGTCATTTAGTTTTATTTAACTTTCTAGATTTAGCCTCCAAGAGGTTGATTAAGCCCTCAAACTTAATCATTGTAAATACTTATTTTATTTAAAATGTGTTGAAGGGCATAGAAAAAGATGTGAAATTTATATAACTACAACACTAAAACCAGGATATGGGGAGAAAATATCAATATCACTGAAGATATAGCTATAAAAATCCTAAGTAATTACAGGAAATTGAATGCAATAGTATGTTAAAAAGATGAATATGCTTTGAGTAATAAACATTATTACCAGAATAGAAAGATGGCTAAAAATTAGAAAATGTATTAATGTAGTTTGCTATATTAACAGATTACATAAGAAAAACTATGTGCTCATTATGATAGGTACAAAAGATTTGGTAAAATTTAAAATCTATTATTAGCCAAAACTCTTAAACTGGAAGTACATGGAACTTTGTTAACTTGAGATGGGACATTTTTCAAACAGTAGTGGCAAATACCACATTCTACAGTGAACTACAAGTGACATTCCTCAATTACTTGCGAAAGAAATAGTTCCATTAAGATTTGGAACAAGACCAGGAAGATCATGGGTGCTGTTCAACATTATTCTGAAGGCCCTTGTCAAAATAATAACCTAAGAAAAGGAAGTAGGAAATTCAATTATAGGAAAGAAAGGTACAAAGTTGTTATTGTTTGCAGTAAATATCATCAGCTGTTGAGAAAATACAAAAGATTAACTGAAAAACCTGGGATTAATACAAAAAATTAATTAAAAAGTCAGATTATTAGATAATTATTCCCTTACCAATTTTTATACATGACCAATTACAAAACATAATGAAAAAATTTCCATTCATAATAGCAACAAATGATAAAGTACCTTTGATAAACAGAAAACATGATTTCTCACTTAAAAATTTCACAGAAAATGGAGTAAAATATAAACAATCAGTAAAGGATTATTTTGTACTACTCTTGCAACTTTACAAATTATATCAAGCCCTGGCTGGCATAGCTCAGTGGATTGAGCGCAGGCTGCGAACCAAAGTGTCACAGGTTTGATTCCCAGTCAGGGTACATGTCTGGGTTGCAGGCCATGACCTCCAGCAACTGCACATTGATCTCTCTCTCTCTCTCTCTCTCTCTCTCTCTCTCTCCCCATTCCCTCTCTATAAATAATAAATAAATAAATAAATAAATAAATAAAAATCTAAAAAAAATTATTATCAAAATAAAAAGTTGCCAAACAATTCAAGAAAGGGAAAAGAAAAAGAACAATGCTGAAAGGAAAATGAGTGATCTACATACAGATGGAGACACTATCTCACATCCCTAAGCAAGATTACAGAAAAAGCTAGGAGTAAAAGGTTGATCCATGTAAGGCGTATCCAAAAGCCCTAAAATGGGAATCATAAGTTTCAGGGGAAAAAAAAAAGGAATTAACAGAGAAGATGCAGTTATGCAATTGATGTGGACACCTGCCTGCAGTGTCCGCGGCATTATGGATGAGACAGACAAATTCACACGGACTATAGGAGTCCTGCGGAGAAAAAGGGATGGCACGGCCACTCTCTTGAGTGAGAGAGGGCCAGGCTCGACCCTTGCCTGGACAAGCTTTTATTGCTTTTCTGGGCACATTGCACTGAGGATGGTCCTCATTTACTATGCATAGGTTCGCTTTAGGTGGTTACCTGTTACAGTAAACAAAGGAGAGCACATAGCTAATTATATCAAAAAAGAAGGGTATTTGCAAATCTAAAGTGAAAAGTGGTTGAACTGGTTACACTTGTCCTTAGGAGGTTTAGCATAGATTTTAGGAAGTTACTTTAAAGATATGCAGTAAACAATTGCTGCCTCAATTCAGGGTCAGGGAATTTTAGCAAAAAGCAAGTCTCAAAGTGGCCTAGGTACAATGTGGGTCTGATTCCCCATGGGAGAACCTATCCATGGGCGTGGATCCTGTGTGCCAGAACTCACTTCACACTGGCCTTTCCGAGTGGGAGCTGGGCTACATTTCCCACACCACACAGAACAGTCTCCGATATGCAATAAACAAAGACAAACTTTACTGAACCAAAAAAATGTTTTCATAATAAAAAGGCTCATGAGCCCTGACAGGTGTGGCTCAGTTGGTTGAGCATCATACTGCAGGGCTAAAGGTTGCTGGGTAGGGGAATATGCCTGAGTTGAAGGTTTGGTCCCAGTTGGGGCACGTCTGAGAGTCAACTGCCTGATGTGACTCTCTCACATCAATGTTTCTCTCCCTTTCTTCTCCCTCCCTTTCCCCTTCTCTATAAATAAACAAACACATAAATAAATAAATAAATAAATAAATAAATAAATTTTTTAAAAGGGCTCATGAAGTGGCGGGCAGACTTTAGGAAAAGAAACAAACCTGACTCCATCCTAGTGAAATTTCAAACCCCAAGAACAAAGAAGAAATCCTATGAGCTTTCAGAAATGTGGTTGTCTAAATAAAAAGATAATCAGGCCAGGTTTAGATTTCTCATCTGCATTACTTTAGATACAGTGAAACAACATTTACAGACATTTGAAAGAAAAGGACCATAAACAAGGATTCCTATTCTGAGCTATGTTATCATTATACATGAAAGCAAAAGACTGATTTTTTCAGACATACAATGCCAGAGAAAATACATGGACATATACTCTTACTGAAGACATTGCTTGAGAAGTATTTCAACTACATAAAAATTAAATTCAGAGCAAAGATTTCAAAATAGAGTTAGAAAAAATATATAAGAAATAGTGGTAAGCCATAAATTAAACATAATTCATAATTAAATCTAAATGGATGATGCCAAAGTGTTTGTGAACTGCTATATAAGGATTAAGACTCTTGAAAACAGAAGGAATAAAGAAAGATGTAAAAATAACCATAAACTAAAATTCTATATTACTTTAAAGAAAAAAATGGAAATAGGGGTAGGAGAGAGAATAAAAGAAGTAAAAAAAGTAAAAGTGTTCAAAGGGTTGCATCTTACTTGTGGGAAGCATAGTAACCAGTTGATCAACCCAGCAAAATTAAGGAAAGGGAAAAGAGGAACCATAGTAGATGCAACATAAAATAAAAGCATTAAAACTCACATAAGTGAGTTGAAGTCCCTATAAAAAAATAAAGGCTCTTAAATATTTTGTCTAAAAGAAATGCACCAGGAACCAAAGGGTAAAGGTTGAAGATAAAAGAGAGAGCCAAGTAGATCATGCAACCTCAAAGTGTTGTGGCTCTAACCCTTGTCCCCTCAAAAACCTATTTTGAAGTCCTAACCCTCAGAACACACCTTACTTGGTACCTCTGAATGTGGTCTTACTTGGAGATAGGTTCTTTATAGAGGTAATTGAGGCAAAATCAAGTCATTAGGGCAGGTCCTAGTCTGATAGGATTGGTGTCCTTGTGAAAATGTAAAATTTAGACACAAACACAGATATGCACAGAAGGAAGGCAATGTTAAGACAGCCAGGGAAAAACTGACCTTGTGATTAGAATATTGTGTCTACAAGCCAAGAAATGCCAAGGACTGCTGACAAACACCAGAAACTAGAAGAGCAAGGAAGGCTTCTCCCCTAGGGCCATTAGGAAAAACAAGGTCCTGTTGACACCTGGTGTTGGACTTCTAGCCTCCAGAACTGTGAGACATTAAATTTCTGTGGTTTTAAGTCACCAAGTTTTTGGTAGTCCATCATGGCAGCCCTAGGAAACATAAACAAAGGAAGCAAGAATGCCTAATTATCATCCAATAATATAGATTTCAAAGTCAACAACATTAAATGTGATAGAAATGAGCATTTTATAAAGATAAATAATAGAACCCATAAAGAAAATATAACATTTTTTGTTATCAAACCTCAACACAGCAAAACATGTATGGCAAAAATGCCCAGAAACAGAACTTGATAAAACTATTAAAGGGGGAGAGGAGATCATATTCTTCTTTTAGAATTTAGCAGCTCAAATTGACAAAAAGTAGGTAAGGGATAAATAAAACTTAAGGCAAGCAACAAATTTTTTGCGAGACAGGCAAGTTGATAATGAAGTCATACATCTGTACACACAACTACTTGGATATGTTAAAAAAAAAAACACCCTGTAGCTTCTTTATATCTTATAAAATCTAATCTTCCTCACAAGCTTTTCCTGACTGGGCACTAAAAGGAGTAGTATTTCATTTGCTAATTAATGGTATCTCAGTCACTCTTGCATCTTTAGTTTCTTTTGGGTATGTACTCACAGTTTCACATTTTTTCTCCCAAGTCCTACGATTCCCAAGATGATGTCAGTTACACAGCAGCTGGGACTCGGATCCGTGTGGGCAAGACTTGGTACTGTCCTCAGAGTCACCAGGTTTCTGTAATGATGGTCAACCTAGTTAGGAGGAATCCACTGCCTAAGGCTGTGGCTGGTATCTTCATTATCCTTCTCTGGGCCCTAGTAGCCCTCCTTGACATTTGGCAGTCACTACTTGCACACTCCTCCAAGTCAAACCAGCGTCACAGCCCTAGCTTTGGTCCACCTGCACCTCTGTGTTGGGGTCAGGTCAACCCTCACTCTAGAAGCCAGTCATCACCCTAGGGGTATATGGAAACTTCTGATTCCCTCCCATACCACAAAAATGTTGAAAGAGATAAAGGCTCCAACTTGTCTAACTTTATCACGGGACCATATTCATATTGTAACAGTCTGGCTCTTAAACACATGAGGTGAGGAGGTCCCTTTATGTTCTCCACCCTCAGGATAAGTATCACCCTCAGAACTATCCCATCCTAGACATTAGCCCAGAGGAAGGTGGTCAGAACTTGGATCTCTTCCCTCTTCCAGTACAAAGAACGAGACCAGACAGAGTAATCTCCTAGAAAGGGCTTCACAGAACGAATTTGGTCTACTCATGATTTACTTTAAATTCAGCATGCAAATCCCCAGGCCTGAATTTGGAAATGCTAATGAAGTATGAGGAATTTAAAAAAATCTTTTTTTTTTCTTTGTTGAAAGCCTGATTTCTAAGAATGTTGTTTTACTTTAGGTTTTAAAAATCCTGTTTTGGCGATCAAAAGCTACACACAGACTACCACTTTCTCTTTTTATCTCTGCTGTAACTGTCCAAATTCCCACATAAAGTAAACGATTACTCTGGGGAGCAGAAGAAAAACACACATATGGAAATGTAAAAGAGAAAAGCACATTCATTTAAAGTATAAATGTTATCCCTGTTTACACAGGGTTTCCATAAACAGAGAAAACACATTCTTTTCAATTGCTTATGGAATATCCATAAAAACTGATCATGTACTTGGCTCAAAGAAAATCTTAATAGATTCCAGAACATAAAGATTTTACAGGCCACATTCTCTGCCCACAATTCAATTAAGCTGGAAATCAACAGAGGAATATAGAAACATAACAAAACAGAAACACTTAACCTCTTCAAAATTAAAGAATGTTTTTCAAAATATCCTCTGAGTCAAAGAGGAAATAAAACCTAAGATCACAATTTATTTAGATATTAACAAAAGAATAGCAATGTATAATAAAACCTATGGGAAATGGCTAAAGTTGTATTCAAAAGAAAATTCATAACCTTAAATGCCCTTTATAAAATAAAATAAAATTAAAAACAAATGAACTGGTTTTCTATTCCAGTATTATAAATGTCTAGGTGTTTTATAGTCCCCAGAAAAAAGATAAAGAAAAAAAAACCCTAAAATACAAAATAAAAAATATTTTCAAACCTATTTTTAAAAGCAGTCAATAGGACTGTAAAATAGCAAGGACTGACTAGGCCAAATATCTAAGCAAAAGAAGGGACTCAAAGACTAATGAAGTCACATTTGCCTCCAGAACATTTGACTATTATAGACTTCTTTATATTTATTATTCCATGTTCTTGGGTAATCATTAATACTCTTAAGTCTGTTCATTGGTGTCTATCATCAGTTCTGAAAAATTCTCAGAAATTATCTCAATATTGTTTCTCTCTTTTTTCTTTCCTTGCATTTATCAGTCAGGGTTTTTCTAGAGAAACAGAATCAACAGGGTGTGTGTGTGTGTGTGTGTGTGTGTGCGCGCAGGCGCGCGCGTGCATGTAGGGAAAAGGCAGGGGGTGTGAGAGAGAGACTGATTTATTTTAAGTAATTGGCTCAGCAGGCTGAAGGCCCAGGGAAGAGCCACTGTCTGTGTCCAAAGGCAGTCTGCTGGTAGGATTTCTCCTTGCTTGAAGAAATCAGTCTTTTCCTATTAGAGTTTTCAACTGATTTGATGAGGCCTATCCACATAATGGAGGGTGCTTTACTCAAAGTCTAGTGATTCAAATGTCTTACTCTTATAAAAAATACTTTCACAGAAATATCTATAACAATGTTTGACCAATACATGGGTACCTTAAGTTAGTCAAATTGACACATAAAACTGACCATCACATTTTGGAACTCTATTGGGATACATTTTAGACTTTCTTACTTTGTCTCACTCCGTGTGTCTCTCTTTTTTATTACTTTTAATTGCTATTCTATTACAGTTGTTCTAATCTCTTTTATTTTTTATATCTTTGTTTTATGACCTGCCTACTGCTTCACTAATTCTCTACTTATATCTAATCTGCTGTTAAAGCTGTTCATTTGACTTCTAATTTTAATTACCAAATTTTCTTTCTGTAAGGTTTATTTGGTTCTTTTTCTAATATGCATGGTAATTGCTGGTTCTGTTGTTCTTTATTAATTTTTTTCCATACCTTTGTTTCAGTTTACATTCGTTTCTGATAATTCCTTTGAAGTCTTTGATGATCTGATTGTGCTAATTCTAATTTCTTCCAGTTTTCAATCAAGGTATGTTGTTGGGTTTTGTTTTTTTTTTTGTATTTTGTGACTTTGTAATGGGGTGCAGAGTGGGGATCCTCAGAAAATAGAGTATTTTCCCCACAAACCTGGATTGGGGGAAGGGGACATGGATGACATGGCAGTTAAGATACTTTGAATAACAATGGCAAGTTAATAGTTGTGTTGTCCCCCTAGGCAAAAGGTTATGTGACTTTTAGAGCATTCAGGGACTCATGACATAGCTGGGGGGAGCTTCTACAGCATCTGCATGAGAGGCAGGAGCCGGATGCCCCTGTGTCACTGAGAACTCTTGCCCTGACTAAAGATAGCAACTGAAAAAAGGTAAAAGATACAGGGGAACTGGTAAAAAATAGCACATCTTAGGAGGGGTCGGATGTGAGGTCACATAAGAAGTTCTGGGCCAAGCATTTAAAATAAGGGTGGGCTGAAAAAGGAGCATTCCACCATGAGGTCTAAAATAGAGAGTCAGAAGCTATGCAGGAGGAAAGGGTGTGAGGAGAGAGTTGATGGAGCTGTGCAGGGC
Organism: Phyllostomus hastatus; assembly: GCF_019186645.2. Classification (NCBI taxonomy): domain Eukaryota; kingdom Metazoa; phylum Chordata; class Mammalia; order Chiroptera; family Phyllostomidae; genus Phyllostomus; species Phyllostomus hastatus. The sequence continues at coordinate 104,098,205 of NW_025334041.1, read as the reverse complement.
CCTACCTAACCAAGGATGGATTCATGGGAGATGCTTGGAGCTGAGCTGGGAATGGTGAGCCACAGACTTCTGCTTCTGTGAAGGACGCATGGAGAAGACACTCTCTTGGAATGTGTGCCTCCCTTGACTCCACCATGATCCAGTGTAACACAGCACATGTTTCTTGAGCCACTACATGGAAGCTGAAGACAACGTACCCCAGATCCTGAAGAAGACAGCTACTATGAGAGGATGGCAACCTACAAGAGAACATTCCAGAGAGGATGGAAACCTGTTTGTGCATCTGGCTTAAGAACAGATAAGGATATGGGGGAACTTCTGGGAATGATTTTGGCTTATAGACTGGCTCCACTGGTGTGGAGCAGGGGAAGTGCTAGATCTCATGGGAGAACAGGGCTCTGGGCTGGAGTGTTCTCAGCCCCCTCAAGGTTGGAATCCTGTAAATAAAAACCTGTTTCCTTCAACAGTAACTGTTGGGTCATGCATCAACCTTGGATGCAACCTTGGGTCGTGCCACATGGATGAGCCCCAGTTTGCTCAGTTATAGTTTTTGATTACATATTATATTTTATAGCATCTTATCTCTGGGAAGTTTTTGAGGACAGAAATGAAGGTAGGTTTCCTTTTGCCAGGTGCTCAAAGGTATATCAGGTTGACCATCTAGAAATTCAGGGATGTCCAACCTTTTGGCATCTCTGGGCCACACTGGGTGAAGAAGAGTTGTCTTGGGCCACACATTAAACACACAAACACTAATAAAAACCAATGAGCAAAAAAAAATGTTTTAAGTAAATTTATGATTTTGTGTTGGGCTGCAGCTTGGACACCCATGAAAAGTGAATTCAGGCTATAAGCCTATTTGTTTGCTTACAAATTCTCAAGTGAGATTTTGTTTGCTTTTTAATAAGGTTTGAGGCAGAGAATTCTCCCTGTAGCCTTCTGGGGTAAGGGAAGGGGAGAATAAGTTCATTGCTTGCTCCTCATAACTAGAATAGGGTTGAGGTGTTTAATGTCCCAGCTTCATTAGGTCTCATAATAGATGCTCCCTCCCAACCCTTGGGGTTCCTGAACTTTGTCTCTTATCTCTAGTACCTATGAAGCTCTGAAAACCAAAGTTTAAGTTTACCCAGTTCAGCAAATGCACTGAAATTAAAAATCAATTGTATTGCTCAGCTTATATCTCTGGGCTCTTTTACTTCTTATCACTTAGTTTTTGGCCTGAGTATTCCTTATTTTCTTGCTAGATTACTAATGCATTTAAAAATATAGCTGTAAATTTTATTGTTTTATTTGTTTTCACATGAAGGGTTGACATGTTTACCTAGTTTGCTTTACTGCTGGAAATGAACATCTTTTCTGTAGGTATATTAACACTGATGATTAAGCTACAGCTTTTTTGACTTTTGGGCAAATCTTTATTAGATTTCCAGGTACTTCTTGCTATTTTAATCCAGCTCTTCAGAACTCCAATTTAACACGTGTTTTATTTATAAGATTAACTCTCAAACAGCAACTTAATTTTCAAGCCTCTTGTGTCTCTATTGGGCTTACGGGAACACAGCAGCAGAGCTGAGTTCTGGTTGACTTATATTGACTCTTTTCTCCTTGCATCTTTGTAAACCTTTTTTTTGTTACTTAAAAAATATTTAAACTGAGAGTGGTTTTAAAAATATACAGAATGAAACAAAGTAACGATATGTTGATGAAGAAAAGGGGCCACATAGTAAATCTGACAAGCTCAGGGGAGGCCTGCATGGTGGCCTCACAAACTCAGGGACATAAAGTAACCATACAGGATGGTCTGAAATTTAAAACTTTCTAACTAAACAGCAAGTCACGGTGGGTAGTGATGTCCTAGGCCAGTATTTTTTCCTAACAAAGGTCAACCTTTACCTTAACTGACCCTGTAGTCTTTTTGCATCTAGATAATGTACCCTTGGAATGTCAAATTTTCTTTTTTTTTTTTTCAAAGCCCTGAAAGCATGCAGCAGGAGGGAGACTACAAATCCCCTCATTGCCATCAATACCATGTAATTGTTAACTGTCAACTATCTTATACCCACCAAAGCAAAAGAAGTATGTATCTATGTATCTTTTTTTTTACTTTTTATCCAATCCCAAACATTCCACTATTTTGCTTTCTCCTGCCTCTCTAATCTATCACCAATAGATTTCATGTAACCCCTTATGCCTCTTTTTTTAAAAAAGTTGAAATGCATGAAAAAAATAAGGTGCAAAACTGCCATTCTTTGAAGCATTTTCTCAACTTCTTGGGGTTTTGCTTCCCAGCAATTGTCATAAGCTTGGCTCAAATAAACTGATAAAAATTATTATAGGTTTGGATATTTCTTACATTGACAGTGTAAATGGTTAATTGTATAAACAGAAAATATAGGCCTTTGGTATCTGTTAGGACACCTAAAGTCATGAATTTGTTGTGAATAACCAAATTTCTAAATATTACCACTAGATATATTTTCCCCCATGAATTACAGAAAATTATTACTTAAATTTTAAATTTCTTCAAAGTTGGAAAGAGTTTCTAAATACAGGATTAGAGGCTTATGTAAAACTATTAAGATAAATAAAGTAAAGTAAGCCAATCCTACTTCCATAATTACTGAGGTAACTCTAATTGTAAACATGGTCTGAAACTGCAAAATCCAGTCTATGCTGATGAGACAATGTAATTGTGGTTGTTCAAAAGTATTGTGAACAGCGAAGAATGAAAAGTCACCCTTCTGAGTGATTTTCCAGCATCAGAGTTGGAAGCAATGTGAGAAGGGAATTGTAGAGGATTATGAAAGCAGAAAGCCAAGGACCCATCTGGGAAGGCACCCTTAATGTTCTTAAGTGCTTCCTTAAAGAACAGATTGACAACTGCCTTTGTCTCCTTTGCAACTCTCTCCATTTCCTGGCATAAAGATAACATTGCCTTTGAATGTAAGCAAACTCACTCTCTATACACTTCTATGCTAGGGCATGTTTCCTGTACAAATTTCTTTAGTTTAAGTGGAAGGTCAGCTGAAACTTCCTCCCCTTTTATTTGCATCACATTATGCAGATTGTTGAACCATCTTTTACTTTTGGTGTTTTGATTGTGGTAATAGAAGCTACATCACCTATTGCTTCATAAAATGCCTCTACAGACACGTTTAAACATGCCTTCTCCCAAGTCCCATTTCTGTCAAAGGAAATTATTTCCAGTGCATCTCCTCAACTACTGGTTAAAGGCATTTCACACTTCACTTAAGTTTTGTTTTTTACTTGAAAAGTAGTTGTGCCCTGGCTGGGAAGTAAAACAGTCTCATAAACCAATCTCTCTCTCTCTCTCTCTCTCTCCCCCCGCCCTCGCACATGGAAGACTCATCATATAGTCAACTTCAAATGAAAGAGATTTTGACAATAGGCTATATTTAACCCCCAAGTTATTTTCTGGCTAAGAACAAATTACTTTCTTAGATTTTTACATTAAAATTTTTTGTTACCCTTTCTTCAACAATCTTAGGACTAGAAACTATGTTTCTTTGCACGGCACTTCACACACATTCTCTCTCTCTCTCTCTCTCTCTCTCTCTCTCTCTCTCTCATACCTCTTGTATTTACTGGATATGTGAACAGCAAGGGTGCGCTCAGGTGGAGCTGCTGGGCAGCGGGCAAGGCACACCTCCTTTGTAGTAACTCAGATATCCCAAATTTGTGGCAATTTATTCACATATGTGCTCTCACAAATTTGCAAGGTTTTAGCTATAATGAAACTTCAGGGTCACCCAAAGATAGTCAAACCAGAAAGCATTACATCTATAAATGCATTTCCAGACATATGGAGTTTACTAGGAATTATATGAGTCTTCAGATATCTGGATCTCAGAGTTAACATTTTACATAATTCAGTATATTCCTTTTCCATCTGTTAAAGTCTATAGAGAGCAGATTCTATATTTGCTCTAAGAAAGAAATTAGAGACTTAGTTCATTGAAATTTATCTGACATCAAATATCAAGAACAACCATGAGAATTGTTAATTTGCTCCTCGGATCTTTATATTCATTGGCTTTTCTTCTCCTCAGAGCATTAATTCTGAATACAAAGAACCCATCAAATATCTCTGATGCCAGTTTTTATTGTTGCTTTTAAAATGAGTTTTCCATGTTCTTTCCTTCTTATAACTAGCTCTCCCCAGTTGAGTCCTTCTTTCCAGAGGTCAGAGAAAGAAGAATAATTTAATACAAATTGTCAATTTACCATATATGTAATATCTTGGCAAGAATTTCAGGTATATAGTTATTCAGGCTCTGATTGTTCAGGTCTTTGGTTTTTCTTTGTATCCTTTTTTGGGGAAAACACCTTTCCTGATCACTCCACTACTGGAGGTAAGGCAAGAGAAAATATTCAGTAGAGTTATTATTTTCTCTATTTGTCAAAGTGGGCTAAAAGGAAAAGGCTTTGCCTGATAGCATGAATATGGACTCTAGGATATTACAGTGACTCTAGGCTGTTAGAGGAGATTCCTGGATACAAATGAAAATAAGGTTCAACTTTTAGAACTTTAACCTTGTGTTTTGCCCTTCAAATAACACACAAAAATTAATGGTTAAATACTCAACTACCGTATTTTTTCGGACTATAAGACGCACCCCCCAAATTGGGGAAAGGGGGTTGCGTCTTATAGTCCGAATGTAGCTTGCCTGGCTCACTGGCGCGGGGTGGAGGGGTGGGGGCTGTGGTGGAGCGGGGTCACGGGAGGCAGAAGCAGGGTCACCGCTGCAGGGAGCCAGCGGCTGGGGTGATGCTGTGGGCCCTGGGCTGGGAGGAGGGGGTGTCCCGGCAGTGCAAAGCAAGGGAGGCAGAAGCAGAGTCCCCACTGCCGCATACTACAGTGCTAGGGAGGAGGGTACAGGCGGTGCAGGCACGTTAGGAGAAGAAAGCCTCCAGTGCCCATACGTGCCTCCATCAGGTGACTGGTGTGTCCTCCATTAACATTAATAGGCAAATTCCACTGCAGGGTCACCTGTCAATGTGGCCCTGCAGCTGCTGCAAAACTACAACTCCCATCATGCTTGGACAGGTTGGAATGATGGGAGCTATAATCTGGCAACAGCTGCAGAGCCACACAGGTTGTACAAAAACTGTTGAGTTCTGTTTATATTTACATTGGTGAAATATTATGTTATTTGTTATTAAATATTTTACCACATTTTTTACTTCAAATTTTTTCCCTATTTTCCTCCTCTAAAACCTAGGTGTGTCTTACAGTCTTAAAGATATGGTAATACCCACAAAATTTACCAAAGGTAATTTCTATTTCAAGAAAAAAAAATTGAGTCACCTTTAGAAAGAAATCTATAGATTATGGTTTTAAAATACACATTTTATGGTTATTCCAAAGATAATTTTAAGCCGTGGTGTAGTTATGAATGTTACATTTCAGGGGAGGGTGAGACAGTAATAACACTGTATTAGTTTGGGTAATAGCAAACAACCCCAAAATCTTTATGACAAAGGTTTTTTTTTTTTCTTGGTACCTGCCCACTCTGGGTCAGAAGAGGAGGGTGGTGGGAGAGCTGGGGCTCTGCTTCCCCTTACTCTCCTTCAGGGACTTGAACTGTTGGAGACTCCATCTGGATATTGTTGGTCATTTTGGTGGGGAGAAGAGAGTTGAAGGTCACACACTAACTCTTAAATACTGCCCAAAAGAGACATGTCATTTTATGCACATTTTATTACCAAAGTCACATGGACATTCTTCAAGATGGGGTTAGCCCAAAAGGAGAAGAGAACTGGATATTGGAGAACAGTGATAAATGCCTACTGTAACTGTTACCAGTTCTTATAAGCCTTTCAACTTTTTGAAACAATGACACATCCAAAGAAGAAAGTACTTGCCTACCAAAATGTTCATGCTCCATACCAACCCACACTACCAGCGTTTAGAGCAAACTGTACAGGGCCCCTGCTCAGTAGGGCCCCACATTTTGACTTTAGTGTTTTGCTGGTTGCTGTTTTGAAATTCTTGATAAGTTTATCTTTGAGCTTGTATTCTTACATGAAGTCCAGCGGGACAATGGAGCATGTGTGTGAACAGAGGAGATATACAATATGTATGCTCACTGCCGTTCTTTATTACCTGCTCTGCATATAGCATTGGCAATGCCCCCTGAGTACAGAAGTTCATTGGACCCACAACGAGTGGGAGATGAGTGTATTAGCTAACAGGAGATCCCTGCATTATCTAACTAACCACTATTGCTGAAAAAAAAAATGACATAGAAGGAAAGGGAAACTTAGAGCAACCCACAGCTCCCCTTCTTTTCAGTCCTTTCCTATTTATCAGTAGAAGGTAAAGAGTGTTGGTAGAATGTGTGCATATAAATATGTGAAATAGAAACAGTTAAGTTAGTTTTGTGCTGTGTTTCCACTGTTTTGGTAAGAAGAAAATACATGTACATGTTTTGGTAAGAAGAAATATAAATTATATAATTTTAGTAACTCTGCATATGAGTTAAATGCTTTTTTAAATTACTTTATTATTGTTCAATTGAGTTAAATGCTTTTATATTTGCATTTGAAAGAGCATTGTCTAATATAAAGATGAATGATATATTTTATGTTAATAATTTAAAATTTTACTTTATCTTTTCTTGGAATGACTTAAAATAGCAAATAAAAATAAAAACACATGACAAATCAAGAGAAAGACCACAGAGGTAAGGAAGTTTTATGTTTTAGTGCCTTTAATGACACTTTTTTTTTACTGGTTTATGATCAAGGGGCCCTGCATTTTCATTTTGTTCTGGACCCTGCAAATTTGTAGCTGATCCTTCCCACCCACAGGTCCCAGAGATGCAATACAACAGGATTCATTTGAGGTATAGAGTGTGAGCTCAGAGGGATCTTAGAAATAATCTAATCCAGTGATTTTCAAATTTCTTTTAGGAGCAGAACCCATTCTTCAGGGTGAAAATCCAAAATGCAAAAGAGAAAAATGCAAACTGCTTTGGTGCAAAGGGGAGGGCCGGTAGGCTTTGAGCCACGTCTACCTGACCACTCTATCCCCACACCCAGGTGACTTTTGGGGTGGCACTGAATGGTCTCTGGGAAACTCCTAGAGTTCCTTGGAACACAGTGGGGAAATCTCTGATCCAGAGGGGCTCACTGAAGTTAGGCAACATGCCTAAACTCCTAGTTGCTAATCTGGCCCTTTTCTGCTTCTTGGTGCCACCCAAATTAGTTAGGAATCTGAAAGTGTGAGGAGACCATTCGATGGCCCTGGTATTTTTGTGAATACTCTTATTTTAAAAAGGCAGTGGTAATCCCTACCTTAGGAAATTGTGTTAAGGACTATCACCAGGTAAATGCTCAATAATTAATAGCTGCAATTTATCATAATTATTATAATTATTATTATTCAGGTCCAGAGTTCTAATTTCCATAGAAATTATCAAAGGCTAGTAAAACTTCTGTTTTGTTAACCTTTTCTAGAACTTTATTTTAAATTATTGTAAATTAGGTTGGGGAGGAAATATTTTTTCCTCTACCCCTCTAGGTTCTTTTGGCACATTGAATAATTAAATTGACATAAGGCAAATTAATAGGAGAAAAACAAATTTAATCATGTATGTATGGGAGCCCCTAAGACTGTGACACCGCAGGGCAAGTCAGGCAGTTGAGGTTTACATGCCATTCTGAGCTAAGGAACGGGGTGAGGACCTGGGGCTTCCAAGGGGAGGAGGGTAATTCACAGGAAGATGAGAAGAACAGATGTTTGGTAATGAGATATTTGCTCTGCCATACAGATAAGTCGTTCAGATTAAAAAGTCATCTCTTATAATAGCTTTCTTTCTGGGCCAGGGCCCCCATCTAAATGCTTTTAAGTAGCTAAGGGAGAAGTAAAGGTTTTTCTTGAATTTTCTGGGTCTTGATTGTCTTTAGATCAAAACAGTCCACATGCCAAGGCAGTACATTTGGGGAAGGCTTGTTCTGAACCCCTTCAATTACACATAACAAATTTTTCCATTATAACCATTTTAAGTGTACATTCAAATAGTGTTAAGTACATTGACATTGTTGTGCAAACCTGAAATTCTATATCTATTAAATAATAACTCCCCTTTTGCCCTTCTCCCCTGCTCCCACTCCCAATCCCTGGAAACCACCTACTCTCTGTTTTTATGGATCTGACTACTTTAGCCACCTCATATAAGCGGAATTATCTACTCTAAGCTATAGATAAAAGGAGTAAGAAACTGCAAAAAGTTAATTATTTGGTGAAGAAGGCATGTGTTCAGAAACTCCAGAAAAAAAAAAAGCAGCAATTAAAATAAAACAAAACACAGTAGCAAGACAACAACAAAAAAGTCATGGTCTAAATATGAAAGTGATGGGGTAGACATAAATGAAAGGTTTTTCACCATATAACATGTCATTTTGAGTTTTGAATCATATGCATATGTTATCTATTTAGAAAATAATCTGAAACGAACTAAAGGTAGCAGGAGTTTAAGAAAGAATCCATGTGGATGGAATTCTTCCTAGAAACCTTCCCCTTTCAGTAACCCAAATGACCGTGACATTGGAACCATAGTGTGGAATAATGACAATTAAAAAAACACATATATTTGGTCTTTGTTACCAATTTCTGGCCAAAGTTCCTAAAACCCTGAGAATTTCCCAAGTTATGGGAGTAATTTTTGTTATTCATAATGAGCCCCTTTCAACCATACCTGAGTTTATGTTAACGACTAAGGGGGGTGGGGGAGTTCTCTAGATAGTTTCAGGATGGAGGTGGGCCACCAGAAAGACCCAGCCATGATTAGAGGGTTAGAATTTCCAACCCCACTCTCTCACTCTGCCACCTCACCCACCTTACCTCTACTGCACAACCTACTTCTGGGGAGGGGTAAGAAGTTGGAGACTGAGTGTAATCACTATGGCTAATGGTTTATCAATTAAGGTTATGTAATGGATCCTTCATAAAAACCTCTAAATGATGGGTTTGGGGGAGCCTCCGGGTTGGTTAACATGTTAAGGAGCTAGAAGAGTGCCACTTGCAGAGAGTGCATGAGGGCTCTATGCCCCTGTTTACCCTCTGCCTTGTCCTATGCCTCTCTACCATGTGGTTGTTCCAGAGTTGTGTCCTTGGTAGTAGATTTGTAATAGCAAGTAAAGAGATTTTCTAAGTTGTATGAGTTGTTTTAGGCAATTATCAAACCTAAGTTGAAGAAGTTATGGTAGCCTGGTTACTCCATTTGTGGCTGGCATCCAAACTGGGGTCAGTCTTGTGGGACTGAACCCTTAACCTGCAGCCTGGGCTAACTCCAGGTACTGAGTGTCAGAATTAATTTGAATTGTTAGACACCCTATTGGTATCAGAACTGGGGGGACTGGTTTGTGGAATGTCACTGGTCTCTCGACCTCTACCCATGGCCTTCTACAGTCTCTCCTCATGACAGCAGCCCGAGTCACCCTGGTAAAATGCAATTATATCGTGTCACTCAGAATCAAAGCCAAAGCCCTCACAATGACTCCAAGGTTCTACTCAAGCTGCGTGTGTGCGATATATACACACACATCTCACACACACACTCCTGATCACTCCTCTGACTTCATCTCCGGTTAATCTCCCTCAACCTCTGAGCTTCCTTTCAGTTTCTTCCACCAACTAAGCACATTCCCACCTCAGGACCATTGCACTTCTACCCCTTCCATCTCCAGATACCCAAGTGGCTTATTCCTCACTTCCTTCAGGCCAGTGTGACCATGTGTGTGTGTATCTGTGTGCTCATGTAACTGCTTTCCCCTTCCCTGCTCATCGTTCTCTTTAGGACTTAGCATCATATAACATAATAATATATTTTTCTTTTTTCTCTCCCATTACTGGAAGGAAGGCTCTATAAAGGATGTTGCTTATTGTATTGACTTCTATATCCCCCATGCCTAAAACAGTGCTTGGCACATAGTAGGAAATCAATAAATATTTATTGAATGAATGAATGAGTGAATTGGCAAATCAATAAGGACAATCTGGTACAGAACAGAATGTAAATGTTCCCCAAACTTGAGAATGTTAATCTGATTAATCTTGGCAGAGGTAGAAGAGTGGAAAAGGGTAAGGAGTAAAGAGGAGAGGGGAAAAGCTGAACATAATTAACCTCCTGTAAAAACAAGGAAGTCCAGAGATACTAAGTAGAACAATAAGTGAAGGTCTATGTGCATTGTTTGAAGTCAAAGATGAAACCAGTGGGGAAATGGAACATTGGGAGGAGGGGTGTAGGGGTATGAGAAGAGTATATAAACAAGTTGAGTCACCATCTGACAGCAATAAGTCAACAGACAGCACCAATGATTCATGAATTAGGAAGAGTAGTATAAGCATAATTGAAGATGTAGAGATCACCACCAGAAGAAATAAAATCTCGGGTGAGGGGACTGTTTTTCAGCCAGATTCAAATGTTACTCTTACAAAATCAAATTTCTTGGAGTGTTTTCCTTGAGCACCTTATTGCAGGCTAGTCTTATACTGGGCGTGAGAGGAGACACCAGCTCTGCTTTCCAGGACCTTAAGGTCCAAAGGCAGAGGCTGAACAATGACACCTCAGAGGGAGAACAGTATGAGACAGAACTTGAGAGGCAGCATGCAGAATGGGCTGAGTGAAAGGTTAAGGTATTGGGGAGGAGGTCTGAGTTAATCCAGACCTCACATGTTGACTGCAAAGTGTCAAGCTGAATTTCCTGGTCTCCCACCTGCCTCTTAAGAAGGCCAGTTGTTACCCTATACCCTTCTTGTATCCCCATTCCATTCCCAGTGAGGGCACAAAAGGTGATCTGTACCCAGTTACTTGATGGAATGTATTTGACTCATGGTAGGAAAACTCAGAGAGAACCCTTCCATACCTAGCAGTGACAGGTGGTGCTTACAGGGAGAGAGAAAGCTGAAAGACAAGCTGGTTCTAAGGACAACAGACAATTACTTCTTTAAATTTTGGGTGTCAAAAGGCCAAAAGCATCTCTCTGGTGGGTTTACAGGATATTCAAAATTACTGTTATTCAAGGTACAACTACAGCTCCTCCTGCTTATCTTAATGTGGAGGTTGTGGCTCTTAAAAGAAGTCTCCTTTGTTAAAGAAATATCTATTTATTTTCTTTCAGTACAATTAAATCAGATTCTTAACATGCCTCACAATGCATTTACATTGCAATTGCCATCAACATTTGAGACCTCTGATCTTGTTGAAAAATGTGGTTCTGTGAGGCTCAGTGGCTTTCTGCTTTTATGCCAGGAGTATAGGATCCTTTGCCCAGAGTGGGGACCCTTGTGCTGGAGCCCAGTCAACCTCAGGGAACCAAACAGAAACCCTCCCTACCTTTCTGGTCTTGCTCCCTCTTCAAGGACAGAGGGATTCTTTGTTCTTCCATCCTTGCATTTATTCTGGAAGAAATCACTCTCTACCCCTCTTGTCTTATTGCCATTAAAGACACTCTGCAAAGTCTATTCAATTCATTTATGATTTTACAAAAGACAGGAAGTGTTCTTATCTTGGAGCAGCTCCTGCTCTCCTCTCCTTTCCCTACAGGTTTCCTTTGTCAGTTTTCTTTTTTAGAAATCTCTTGAAAACTCTCATTAGTGGGCAACCTGCCCCTCCCAAGAGGGACAAGAAGCAAATTTGGTACTTGTTCCACCAACAAGAATTTTCATTGTTAAAATTATTCCTTTTGTCTAGAAAAGATTTACAGGCAGGATTCTTTGCAGTCCTCTACACATACATACAACATGCCTGATGTGTACACGCACAGTTGAATATTAGAAAGTTGTACCATCTTTTATGTTACAAGGAAAGGTCTATTTGCAGAAAGCTAAACCAAACCAAACCAAAACATTTTCAATATACCTTTTTCTTCAGATAAAATCTTCAAATTTTGATTCTTGTTCAGTTTTGTTCTCTCCTTTCAAACACACATTACACTGGCTTAAGTTCAATGAGCATTAGATTACAGCTAAAACTGCTTTGCTCTTAGCATTCCTAATAATTTCTATCTTTCCCATTATGTTGATTTTGAGATCTATTGCTTTTCATTCTTTTTTTCCCCACTTAGGATTTAATTTATAAAATTAGAGCAAAATGCAAAAGAAGTATTCAAATAATTGCAGAATAGTGCTGGACAAGCAAAGACAGACACTTGGCCAAAATTAAGGCATTAATAGACTAGCAGTGCACGCAGAAACTTAAATTGCTCATTCATCAGCTAATAAAAGAAAGTTTGAATTCAATGTACTATGGGTGTAAGAAATATTCAAACCTGTAAGAATTTTTATGAGCTTATTTGAGCCAAACTGACAATTGCTGTGAAGCAAAACCTCAACAGATTGAGAAAATGCTCTGGAAAATGGCAGTTTTGCACCTTATTTTATACATTACAATAAAAAAAAGGAGACCTAAGGGGGTTACATGAAATCCATTGTTGATAGATTAGGGAGGCAAGAGAAGGCAAAGCAGGGAAACCTTTGGGATTGGATAAAAAGGTAAAATGATAGACACATGCTTCTTTTATATAGGTGGGTACAGGATAGTTAAGAGCCAACAATTAAAATGATAACAGCAACAATGACGGGCTTTGGTGTCCCTGCTCTGGAGTGGCAGTTGTGCCCCAGGGCTTTGGGAAAAAGAAAGCTACCTGACATTCCAGAGGTGTGTTATCACAGATGCAAGAAGACAATAGACAGACTCAGTTAAGATAAAGATTGACTTTTTGTCACAGTAGATTCTTGCCTTGGGTAATGACTGCCCTCGATGACCTGCTTTTAGTTAATAAGTTTTAATTTGAGACCATCCTTTGTGGTTACTTTAGGTCTCTGAGTTTGTAAGGCTGTCACACAGGGCCCTGAACTTGTCAGGTTTCACTCGTGGCCCCTTTTCATACACAGTGCAATGCAGGAGGTGTAGGGGTATTGATGTAAAAGGTAGAAAAGGGCAGGGTATACAAAAGTTGAATGCCCCCAAATCAAGGAGAGCCTAAATATACTGAGTCATTGAAGTATTTAAGAATAACCACTTGACATAAATGACAGGGTTTGAAGGAAGTACACAATGAAGTGAATTAATTTTAAAGTATTAAGATATGGAAAAGAAAAAATAATTTTCCTTCTACCCTTCTAAATCCATCTGGGTGGTCAAATAATTAAAATAATATGAGACTAATTAACTAGAGAAAATGATCAAATTATTTATGTATGTACATATGGGGGCTCCACAAGAGTAGGGAGCCTGAGTACAAGTTGGGCAGTGGAGGCTGATATGTCATCTTCCTAAGGAGAAAGGGTGGGTAGTGGTTTGGGACTTCAAAGGACAGAAAGGCAGTTCACATGGAAGTGAAAAAAAAAAGCAAACGTTTGGAAAATAAATGTCCGCTGGGCCTCTTTAACAATGGGACACACAAAGAGAATCTGGTTAGGATCCTTCCTGTTTACCACATACTATTCAAAACTATAGTTATCTATGGTAACATAGCTCCTTTCTTGCATCAGATACTCTATCTAAATTCTTTTAGGCAGTTAGAGACAAGGTCAAAAGTTTTTCTGAAGGCTTTCCTTTCCTGAAAATAACCGAATTAAAATAATCAATATTCTAAAAGGCATCTTTTTTGGTGGCAAACTTTGCTTCCCCTCAAAGACATACCTTCCATTAACTGTTTATTGAGAATGAGAAAAATACCTCTCTGAAATTACAACATAATTTGTTAAGCACCGTACTTTGCACTTAGTGGGTGCTCAATAAAAATTTGCTTTAACTGATGTGCACCAAAGAACAATTATTTAGTCTACTCAGAACTTCTGAGGAGCTTACCATAATGTTTAGCCCACTGACGAAACACCTCTACTGCAGTGGATCTGATAAGAGAGGGAGGCTTCTTACTCATCCAGGCTATTTGTCCCTCCCTTCTAACCCAGGAGAAAACAGATGTCAAGCCCTTATTGTTACTATTTTATGTTGGCTTTTTCAAAACACTAAAGATTTTTGTCTTAGTAAAGGAATGCTCCTGCAGCACCAGGAGCCTCTGCAAGATTAATCCCTTTGCAAAGAAGCTTTTTATTGGCAAGAATTGTCAGCTCCAGGCACTCTGACTGCAGGAACCCTGCCTTATAAGCCCTGATATTTTTGGTGTAGCAGTTCATGCTCTGACTGTATAAGCACTCTGCTTACCTTTTGCTCAGAGTGAAATATGCTGATGTTATAGAAACTAAGTTCCAGAGGGGGAAATTGTGGGGGAAAGGGAAGAGTGATAGAAGCCTTTACTGGCTATACTATCTATTATTGTTTGGGGTGTTTTTGGTGGGGTAGATTTTTGCAAGAATATTATCTTTTAACAAAACGAAAGAAAAAAGGGACTGACCCTTACCTATTAGCAAGGCCTAAAACTTAACTTATGGCTGTAGGAAAACTGTGGAAAAGGCAAACTCTGGCAACTGAATTAATCTCATTACCCCAAGGAATATGGAAAAAGAGTACGCATTTCATATGGAGTTGACTATTTACTAAACAGATTTACTATTTGCTTTAGGAAAATATGATAATAAAGACAGGGATGGAATTGTTCACTTTATGAAAGGATTTACCATTGAATTTTATGTAATTGGGGAGGTTTCTGTACAATAAGGGAGTTGAACCTGATGGTTCCAGAAGTCGAAGCAGATATACCAAGCATTCAGTATTGAGTTGGATTTTTAAGTTTTTAACTTTTCAAAAACCCATCCAATATATAAAGTAAGATTCTTTTGACTTTCATTTTGTGAGTTTGTTGAGAAAACTGAAGAGACAATATGAAGTACACATTAGACACTGTCCTTAGTTTTCCTGGAATTATCGTGAGAGCACAACTTGTCAAATTCCCCCCGGGCAATATTTGGGGATAGTCTTGTGGCAGCTGTCCAGCTGTCAGAGAATCTGACAGGCAGGTGTCTTCAATTTTCTAAATGAAGTTGTAACGTGATATCATCAGTCTCTCCTGGCCCACTAGGGCTAGCGTAGAGCTACTGATCACGATGCTGATAATGATAAACAGTTAAGGCTTGTTGAAGATTTACTCTGTGTCAGGCACTATTCTAAGTACTTTACAAACCTTTACTCCTTAGTCCTAGCAACAACCCTAAGAGGCAAGTATTTTTTTAAATCTCATTTTACTGATGGGGAAATTGAGGCTTGGACATGCAAATAACTTACTTGTGGCTACACAGCTAGTAAGCAGTGAAGCACAGTTCAAACCCAGAGCCTGCACTTTGGTTTCAATCTCTCAGTGGGGGGTAAAAAATCATCTGCCTGTCCCTCTTCCTTGAGCTCATACTCTCCCTTCCTGTTTAAAAAGTAAAAGATATCAACAAAACAAGCAATTGAGCAAAAGAGAACCAGAGACAAGGAAATAAAGAACAAGTTGGTGGTGATGGGGGTGGGGTGGGGAGGATAATGGGGACAAGAAGGGGAAGGGTCAAGTAAAGGAATGTGTATAAAGTACCCATGGACAAGGATGGTGGGGGGGGGTGGGGGAGGGGGAGAAGGACTGAATGTGGGGGGGTTGTGGGCAGGGCAGGGGAGAGTAATGGGGGGAAAATGGGGACAACTATAACTGAACAATAAAAAAATTTATTTATTTAAATCAGTTTTTAAATTTTAATTGTTCAAAAAAATTTTAATAAAAAGTAATAGATAAGATGAAATAAATGAATTCTTTTCAGGGAAGGAGGATCCTATCTCTCTATATTTATGAATATTCTCCTGTTTGCTTTGTTCTCTTACTGGTACCCAAGGGACAGTTTTCTTTCCTCAAGTCAGAACCATAAATAAAGACTCAAAGTGGAGAAATAAAGATTTGGATGCATTTTTAACTTGGAGGTGTGTTCTGCTCCCACAGACCGAGGAGGGAGGTAGTACTGGAAGGCAGAGGCAGGAGGAAGAAGGGATACTCAGGGAATGTGAAGAAGGATCCCCAGAGCCAGTGTGTGCAGGAGTCTTATACCAGGCTCTTCTCTCAGTACCAAGTTCACCAACAGGTCACCTGTGGCTAAGTCACCTGTATCCAATAGCCAGACCCAAAGTGAGGGACTTGGACACCTTGTGTGAGATAGGGGTATTGAGAGAATATCAAGGTGATAGTAAAGAAAATCAGGTGAGAATTTTCCTAAGATAGGGTAGTAGTAAATCACTTTATGGAGATAAAGCTAAAACAGTAAAGGCAGGCAGCTCCTTTTAATAGGGCTGTGTCTGAAAAAAAAAAAATACTATGGAAGACCAGTTAGCTTTATCTCAGTCAGGTGTCATTTCACATTATCTCAATAAGAAATAACTAAAATCATAAAGCATGACCAATTCGGCAAGAGGGAAGGTATTTAAGGACAGGTGGAGATAAAGATATTTCTGAAGGCTGGATTCCCCTAATGAAGGCCCTAGTTGGCCATGATCTCAAGGCTGAAACCAAAGGCTTTTCATGAGTTTGGCTCTTCTGTGGGTGAGAACAGAGCAGTTTCTGCCACTGCTGGACAAAAAAGGGCATGTAGGCAGGGACCGCCAGCCATTGCTTTGACTTCCTGCTGGCAATAGCATCACTGGGTAGGAAGGAGACCATCTCTGTAAATGTGAGGTTCCAGGGCCTCTTGAGGATGGCTTTTGAGTGCCAAAAAGATTACACAAAACTTACTTTGTTTTTACAAATAAACATTCAAGTTATTAAGGTTATAAAATAAAAAACCTAGTTATGAAACTTTAAGTTCAGGTTACAGTTATGGATTATAATCTGTATATTACTTTAGCAAATTTTAATAATCATTTTGAAGGGTTCTTTAATTATAATGTTTATTATTTACAAACTTAGTAAATTAAATTCCTTTCAATATTTCAAATGCATGTACACATTTAATGTATTCTATTCTCTTTTAAGAGCTACAATTCTGACTAATAGGACTAATAGGACTTTCCCAAGAACTTAATAAGTTTTATAAATCTAATAACAAATTAAATTTATAAATATGATGAATCTAATGTTCTTTTGACTGTTCTCATTAACAAATTCAGGAAAATGTCAACCTAAAATTACAAGTCTAAATTTATTTTACATTAGATCTGTAATATGTATTTTATATTTAATATATTTTATATTAGACCCATAAGATTAATCTGTAAGGTAGTCTAGAGCCCCAAATTCTTTTAATATCACTTGAACTAAAAAGACCAAAATGTATAGATTATTTCTAATATTTTCATTTGATATCTTTTACACCTATACATAATTACAAATCTCTATTTCTAACCTGCTCAGGAAACAAACATGTCATCCTGGGGAAAACATATTGCATTTTGCATTTCTTCAGTTCTTTAGATATTTAAATATCTTCCTGGCAAGTCCAAGGACCTTTGGACTTCATGGAATTCTTTTCATGTGTGTCTTATCTCCTGAAGCCACACCTTATATAGATATTAAAATAATATCTGATTGAATTCTGGCCCTATTCCTACAACCATCTCCATGAAAAGAGAACCAATGGCCACAGTGCGGTGTTCTAAGAGCACCAGGAGGAAAGAGAGGAGTCCAGTGGCTGAGGGAAACAGTACACGATATGAAAGTTTTGCTTTATTTTCCTCAGACATGACAACTGAATATAATGTGGTTCCTGAATTGGACACTGCATGGAATCCTGGATGGGGGTGGGGGAAGTGATGGAGGGCTCAAGATTGGCATAAAGAAAATTATTGGCATGCTTAGCAAAATTTTAATATAAACTGTATATTAGATAATAGTATCATATCAATGTTAAATTTCTTTAATTAGATATTTTTACTGGGCTTACATAATAGAATATCTTTATTCTTAGGAAACACATATGGAAGTATTTGGAGGCAAAAAGCATTAATTATGTCTGTAAGTCTTAATTATTCAGGAAAATAAGTGTATACATATGGAAAGTGATAAAGCAAATGTGGCAAAATATTAATAGCTGCTCAATTTTCATAATTTGTAGAACTGACCTCAAGGATAAGAGCTAATTTTTATTTGATTCTTCATCATTATCTTAAAGATAACTATCGTTAGCAGAGTAAGCCACACAGAAATATTGGATGAAGTATTAATAATTCTGTCACTGGAACAATAGCCATCAGCTAGACTCATTATCTAGAGATTTTCAACTTTTAAAAAAATTGTCTTTTTATTTATTTTTACAGACAGGGGAAGGGTGGGAGAAGGTAAGGGAGAGAAATATTGATGTGAGAAAGAAACATTGATGGCTGCCTATCATACGTGCCCTGACAAGGAACCAAACCTGCCAAGGAACCAGACACATGCCCTCACTAGGAATCGGACCAGCAACCTTTCACTTTGCTGGACAAAACCCAACCAACTGAGCCACATGGGTCAGGGCCAGTTTTTTTTTAAAACATAATCAACAGTATCAGGGCTCAGCAAGGTAGTGCAGATATCAAAATGAGGTTTACTGAGGGCAAACTTACACAGAGAGAAGGAGCAAAACACTCATGATCCCCAGGCCCTCATCCATCCACAGAGAGGCTTGCTGACATGGCATAGCTGGACCACACACCCAAGATGGTTTCCAATACAGAATTCTCCCTGCCCCCTCCCTCCCTGCCACCCCATTCCCTATATTCTTATAGGGACAAGGGGCAGAGAATATTTATGTGTGTAACAGTGGAACTTCCCTGTGACAGAAGGCACCTTGTGAAAAATGATTTCTGGAGCTCAGCTGTTAATAGCAGTCTGTTCTTCCATTGAGTTAATTCAGACCGGCTGATCCTGCAGCCCCTGTAGTTACACAAACAGGGAAGAAGTCAGCCTCCAGGGCTATCTGGATTTGTCTGCATGCTCATATTCCCCAGATAAAGACAATGTTTCCTAATGCCTTTACATCTTGGCGGAGCCTGACAACTAAAGTGAAGTCATTGGATTTTGATCAGAAGTAATATTTGCCCCATGATGTCTTTCAAGGGAAACTGCTCTTACCTTGCTTTTTATCCCTTCATACAGGCTAGAATAAAGAGGTGGTGGCCATGAGCCAGCTTCAACCAAGTGGATGAGGGCATCACTCAGGAGATAGAAGAGCAACCAGACAGAAGAGACCTGGGTGCCTGTACGGCTGGTGGACCAGCACTGCCTACTGCTCTGGACAAACTCTAAGTCCAGACTTACAGGAAAATAAAATAAACCTATCTTGTTTCAGTGTCCACTGATTGGTCTCTGTTAAAGCATCCAAATCAATATTCTGATACAATACATGCACACATTACTGAAATAAAAGGTTCATAAAATCATATCTATTCTTACACCATGAAATGCCCTTCGATATTTTCTACTCTAGTCTCTTTCATTTTTTAAAATGCTGGTTCCAATCTATTAAATTTCATAACCTATTAATGGGTAGCAATTTGCAGTTTAAAAACCACAAAATTGAACTCCATGAAATTGCTAGTTTTATAAAGATCAGAAATACTCAAATATTGGCAATTTCACATAATTGAATAAAATAATTTTCTATGCATCAAACAGTTATTGCCTGTTCAAATTTATAGCCTCAAATGAACAATACCAACTAGCTAGTGAATGTGTATACTTGAGTGATTCTGCAACTCCCAGGCATAAACTAGTATATGCTATGCATGTAAGCACAGGGAATAAGGGTCCTCAATATAAGAGTGTTCATTATCCTGGCCTCCTATATACAAGGGTGCTTTGTGAAGCAAAAGTGATCAAAACATAAAAATATTCCCTTTATTAGTCTCTACTACAAATATCCTACCTTTTACACTGGTAATATCTAACTACATACTCTTTTTGGGCCAACTTTTTTTTTGTCAGTTTCTCATGCATTAGTAGACATATACTTGACAGTACATTGCAAATGTAATTGAAACTAATTGCAAAGTAAAGTGGCAAGTCTTACAAAAGATACAGAATTTCAAATGAAAGAAAGTGAAAAAAGAACTACTACTTGAACTACGTGCAAAGCCATTGTCAGAGTTAGAGCAATACTTGATAACATCTACCAAGGTGATAACAGAATGAGCCTTTTGAAATAAAAGAGAAGTCGCTGGAACACTGCTCAGGAGTAAAAGGAAAAGAGCTACAGACACACACAACAACATTGATGGATCTCAAAATACATTATGTTTAGTGAAAAAAGCCTGGTACAAAAATACCCTATGTACTCTGTGAATCCGTTCATTTGCAATTCTAGCATAGTACAAACTAATCTAAGGTGATAGAAATCAGATACATGATTATCACTTGGGGAGGGATTGCTGACTAAGAAGGGGCATTAAGGAGCTTTCTGGGATGATGAAAATATTCTGTCTTGATATGAATTCCTAAAACTAATTGAAAGGTACATTTAATATTTGAACATTTTATTATACATTACTACATCTAATTAAAATTTATTTATTTATTTAATTTTTTGCAGAGAGAGAGAGAAGTACTTGGGGGAAATTGATAAAGCCTCAAATATTTGTGTAAAAGATGACCCTTTTTCATGGTCATAATGCAAAGTCAAATAGAAATTGGTCTAAGTTATATCATGCTATCAAACAATTCTGTCAGAAAAAAATATACATCCTCCCAAATAAAAAACACTTGCTTTATTCTTTACTCTAAGAATTATGAGTTGTAATTATAAACCACACTTTGTGAAATATAAATTAAAGTACTCATATAATTTTTACTTCTCTTTTTAAAGGTAAATTTGCTATCAAATTTTGGTCTTCATTTAAGTGGACACACTTTAAAATTAACTCCTTCAACAAATATTTATTGAGAGCTTACCATGTGCCCAATGTGGTTGGTTCTAAGTGCTTGAGATATATCAGTGAACAAAACGAGCAAGAGTCCCTGCCACTGTGGAGTATATGTTATCATAGGGAAATAAGCAACACACAATCAATACATAGAGTAAGAAAACAGATAAAATGAGGGGGAACAGCTAGAGCTAATGCCCTGAGATGGAAGCATGTTTGATCTGTTCAAGAGACAGCAAAGGAGGCCATGTGGCTGGAGCAGAGAGCTGCAAAGGGCGAACAAGAGAGAGATCTGAGGAGGACCAGTGGTCGAGTCATATGAGGGTTTGCTGAGGTTTTCCGGGTATGGGTTCATCATACTTCCTATCCAATTACTCTTAGTAGGGGGTTCTGTGTGTGTAAAGTACTTTCATTCCACTCTAGAAAGTATTTACCTGGTTGTCCTGCAGTTACCGCAAAACATGTCCAAAACAGCTCTCTACCACTCAGAACCACCACTCTCTACCACTCAGAACCTCCTCCTATATTTTCTGTCTGCATTAAAAGCATAAACTTCTACCCAATTAATCAAGCCAGAAGTCCTAGTCATCTTTCTTTCTTCCTTCTCTCTCATGCCCCAAAGTCCTACCAATTCTATGGCCACAGGATCTTGAATTCGCTTCGTCCCATTTTCTCCATCTCCACTACCTCAACCACCATCACGTCCTGCTTGGCCTCTTGCAAAACTCCCCTCCTGCCCTCTATTCCAGTCTGTCCTCTTTTGCTGTCAGACTAAAATCTCTCAAACTTTTAAGGCTGAATTAATAATTCCCCAGCTTAAAATCTTTTGGTGGTACCCCACTGACCGCAGGATAAAACTCTCGCTCATTCGGGGGCTCACAGGCCCTCCTCCATCAGACTCCCACCCTACCTTCTGGCTTTCCTTTTCATCGCACTTGGCTCTGGCCACCCCAGACATTTCACCATCACCAGGACACACCTTGCATTTTCATGCCTTTGGACTTGCCATTTCTAAATCTTGAAATGCTTTCCCTCACTCCGTGATCACTTGTGCATTCTTTAAGATCAGGCTCAAGGAAGCTCCACCATGACTCCTCTCCTTGACCTTCTCAGTCAGTTAGACTCTTTTCCCTCTGTGCCCCAAGCACACTCAGACACACCTCTGGCCTTGCCCTTATAATTATGAATATAACTGCATTTCACCCGTATGCCCCCATTTTCTAGCACAGGCCTCCAGGCTCTTGCTACCTCCCTGTGTGTTTCTATCCCACCACACCAAACTCATACTTCTAGTTCTCCCCAGGAGCTCTAACATAGCTACAGGCAATTCCAGCCAACACCACCAAGGGTCTGTTGTTCATTTTATTCCACTTTTCTTGCTACATGAATACAGTCCTCCCATGAGGATGAACATATATGTGTGGCAGGGAAGAATTCAGGTTTGAACCAATCCCCAAGTCCTGAGTTCTATGTGCTAGTCTCCTTGCCTCACAGATATAGCTTAATGCTTACATATATATTTATGCATCAAGTTAAAAAAACTCCTTAACCTATATAGACTGCATAAGTATGCATAAATATATACTTATATATCCTAGAGTTATTTTATAGTTTATTATGTACTTATTCACATATAGAAAATAAATGTTTCATCCTTAGAAGGTTGTTTATGCATGCCAAGATTTCTGCCGACAGCTATTTATATATCTGGATCTAACTGCATACATATGTAACTATATCTATTGCTATACATATACTATAAATAACTTAGAATCTCAGTAGTTACTACTAATTAGAGACTAATCTACCTACATATATAAGTACAACTTTAGAGTTTCAGTAGGAACTAATGATCTAAAAATTGCCAGTCGTGCTATCTCTAGTCATCCATTCCCCAAAGAAAAGTCACTTCTCAGACAAATGGTGTTTGTCTCGCTAATGACACAGGGTGTCATTGTCTCAGCAGACTCCAGTCCCCTGTTCAGCTCCTCTATTTAAATTAGTGACAGCCATGCATCAGCAGGAAGACCCTTTGCATGTTTTCCCTGGGGTCCTATGCGAGGCTGAGCTGAGTGCTGGGCCAGTTACCTTCAGGCTTTAGGGTGGGGAAAGGGGAGGGGGAGGAGACCAGAGGCCCGAGGCACCTCTTCATACCTCCGTTTCTGCTGTAGTCAGAGAGCTTCCTGGCTTCCTTTGTGATCAGCGGTCCTGGAAAGGCTGCAGCAGATGGCTAATTACCATAACGCACAGAGCTTTGAGGGTCCTGCGTACAAACCCAGGCGTGACCAAGCCAAGAGCAGCTGCACCTAACGTGGCATGTGGAGCCAACATTAGGCCTTACCCAAAATCCCATTCTGACCTTTCCAATGGGAAGCTTATGGTAAGGTTCAGAACAGATGGCCAAGAGAAACACGAGGGAAAAGCCCTCCTGACCAGCTGCAGTGTCCCTTTTCCAGCCTCCTAGCCTAACAGTTTAGAGCTGGCACAAAGCTCATTCTTCCCATTGTGTCTTTCTCACATGGTGTTTATTCTCTGGGTAAACACAAATCCTGCTAGTTCCATTCCTAGCAGTGCTAGCTATTGCAAAATTTGATTTCTAACCCGAGTGAAGGTTGCAGAAATTCGGATCTGAAAAACAGACCCTGCCTGTTTTCTACCTTTGGCAAGCACCTCCCCACGGGTAAATACCAGGGCCCTCCACTAGCTAATTTAGCAAACCCCCAACCTGCCTGTCACTAGAACACATCCTGAACTGGGAGACATGTAAGAAACTCTTGCCCAAAAGCAGGATTTTACATCGAATCATATTAACTACTTATCTGGTATTGACTTTGAATGTTTAGAGCTGAAGAAGAAATATATTATTGTAGCAGAGCGGAACAAAAATTTTATAATCAGGATTCTTCTCCAAGATGGAATTAAATTTTTGCTTAGGAAAACCCCTTGACGTTAGTGTGAAGCAGAAGCTGGAGAAAATGACAACAGAGGCCCATATAATATGGTCCAACAATTGAAAGCTATAAATTAACAAACCGTTAAATAAAATGTGTTCCACTCTCCTAATTTGACAAGTATTCCTTCTTAATAACCTGGAAGGCCAGTCCTGAATTTGGACTTCATGGGCTCCTCAGAGTTCTGAAACAGAACTTAGTATTCTAGGGAAGCTGGGCCCCAGCCCCAGCTCCTACCCCATGAACCACCCCCATCCCTGGCCTTTCTTCCTACCCAAATTCCATCTCACATAGAGGGAGGCTCTGGCACATATGTGAAGACACTCCTGCCTTTCCAGCTGAGCTTGGAACACACTGCTGCCCACAGCTGACATAGACCTCATGTGGCCAGAAAGCCTAAAATATTTACTATTTCATCTAGAAGGTAGGAAGGAGGGCAAACTCGGGGCAGGTACATCTCCTGGGCCAACTGAACACCTCAAACTATAGGTTGTGGACAGACTCCTCTAAAGCACAGCACCAGAGCTGAGGGTCCTTTTTCTGGGTTTAAGATCAGTACTGCTTCTGGGAAGCCTCTCATGGTGAAAAACTATCTTATATCCTGAGGGCATGAAAAATTAATAGGAATTTGGGTGTCAGCAGTTAGAGAATGGTGGGGGGAAGGGACTGAGCAGTGTGCTAGAGCAGTGAAGAACTTTTAAAAGCAATGATGACACTTTTTTACCATAAGCTGTGTGTGCTGCTGCAATATAACTTCCTTACCCCCCAAACCACTAAAGTCTGCTATATACCCAATGGTCTTGTCTGACTCAGTGGTGGTGAGTGTTACCTCAGTGAGGAGAAGATGAAAAGAATCAAGGAGAGGGCTGGTTCCAAGACTGGGCCTATATAGTCACAGAGGCAGCATGTATGAAGTGGCCACATGATCTCCAAACAATTAATTCTGCAGAAGCAGAAGATGAAAACTAAAGCTGATGAGGAACTTGCCCTTGGGACTTTTCCAGAAAATTTGAGGAAGTTACTGAACTTGAAACAGATTGCGGAATGAGTCAATCTTGTACAGCTCTAAATGGCAGGGTGACCACAGTTATATTATAGCATACATTTTCACAGCTAGATATTAAAAAGTGTGTCTTTCTAAGATACGTAATATGTATTTGACATATTTCAAAGTACAAATCCTCTATAAAATATGTCACCTTTGGTGACCCATCTAATAATCTGACTCTTTCTATCCAGGGACCTCCCTTGTTCTTTCCAGACCAGGGTCCTGTTACCAGATGACCTTTATATCTGCATTAGAGTCATGATTTTACCTTTTTCTGAAAATGATCTTCATTCACTTCTGAGTTGGAGCTAAGGTTTTTCTTACAGGGAACCAATATTATCCACCCCCAGCCCCACCCCGAACCCCCAGCACTGCATATAGAGTCCACAGTTTAACTCCAAATAGCCTGTGTTCAACTCTTAACCCATGTTCCCAGCCTCATCATCTTCAAGCATCCTTCACATTGCTGTGGGCTCCTTTGTTTCTGGTCCACAGAGATCTCCCTTTCTTGCTTTCAGGGTTGGCTACACAACTAACCAGTAATTTTCATGTTTGGGTTGGTGAAGAGGGACTTCTGCCATTAGCTCAGCCCCCTATCTTTGATTAGAAGTCTATTCGATTGTGTTTTTTAAGTCCTTAGACATTCCATCCTCAAGAAAAAAAATAGCAACACTAAGTAATAGCACTATGTATAGCAGTGCAAAATTGGAAACTATTTAAACATCTAATAATGGGGTAAGATAACATGAAATTTACTCAATATTATATTTTGCAATCATTTTAAGTGCTAATTATAAAGGTCATTTCACAACATAGGTAAGTAGTTTAGTTAAAAAAACAAATTGATTGTGTATAATGATTATAATATATAAAAGAAAGATATACAAAAAAGAACTAGAAGGAAATACCCCAAAACTATAATTTTAAGATTATAGAATCTTGATATCTACTTAAAAATCACTATAATATTTAATTAAGCTAATTAATCAAGGATTAATTCAGTTTTAATTAAATCAAGAAACCCAAAACACTAATTTGAAAAACTATATGTACCCCTATGTTCACTGCAGCATTACTTACAGTAGCCAAAATACAGAAGCAACCCAGGTGCCCATCAGTAGATGAATGGATGAAAGAGCTGTGGTACTATATACAATGGAATATTACTTGGCCATAAGAAGGAATGATCTCTTACCATTTGAAACAGCATGGTTGGAACAAGAGAGTATTATGCTAAGTGAAATAAGTCAGTCAGAGAAAGACAAATATCATCTAATTTCACTTAGATGTAGAATCTAAAGAACAAAATAAAGGAACAAACCAAATAGAAAAAGACTCATAGATATGGAGAACAGACTTATGGTTGCCAGAGGGTAGAGGTGCTGGGGACAGGGTGAGAAAGGTGCAAGGATTAAGAACTACAAATTTGTAGTTAGAAGTAGTCACAGGGATGTAAAGTACAGCATAAGGAATATAGTCAATAATGTAATAACTTGTATAATGTCAGGTAGGTACTGGAAATATCAAGGGGAACACTTTTTAAAGTATATAGTTGTCTAAACACTATGCTGTGCAACTGAGACTAATACAAAATAATACTGAATGTAAACTGTAATTGAAAAATAAAATTTAAATTAAAAAATGTAATAATAAAATGGCAATAAATACATATCTATCAATGAAAAACAAAAGAAATCCATTATTAAAAATTTAATTATGTTAATTAATTAAGATTTAATTAATTTAGTTTTTACAACTATTAAAATAAAAGGTTTAAAAGGAGAATCAAAGTTAGGCCTGCAGATATTAAACAAGTTTAGAAAAACAAGTTCCACTTGCTAATAGCTTCAATAATTAAAAACATGCACCCCTATAAACACATTTTTATGTAATTTTAATTGTTAATTATTTTAATGAAAAAATCATTGGTAAATTTGCTTCCATTAAAGCAAACATAGTAAAATTATAATAAATTCTGGTTTTGGTATAAATAAAATATTTAAAATTAAAATAATGGAATTATAATACTTCTAATTTTTAACTTTCCAATACCTTTCAACTACATAGTAAAAATTAAACATTAAAATAAATGCATAACAACTAATATGGTGAGAGGCCCATGTGTTTTCTTTTGGCTGAGGCTCAGCACAGTTGGATCCTGTCTTTTAAAAAAACTTTTTTGCTTTGCTCACTAGGGTTTTTTTGCATTAATTTTGATTTTTAAAATGTTACATTAAAATATATTTTCATTATTAAGTGTTAGGAACCCCCATAAATTTTGCACCAGAGCTGGACTTCCAGTCAAGGTGGAGGCATAGGTAAACACCCTTTGCTTCCTTGCACAACTACAGAAAAAATTACAACTAGACCTCAAAACAAATATTAACAAGAACTGTCAGAAAATCAAGTGGTATAGAAGTCCAACAACCAAGGATTTAAAGAAGCTACATTCATCCAGATGGGTAGGAGGGCTGGAGACTCAGAAACGGGTGGAGAGGCATGGAGAGGAGGTGTGGAATGGAGAGGTAGCAGAATGGGTGGTCCCACATTAATGTATGGTGGATAGAAATCAGGAGAGATACTTCAGGACTGAGTGATCCACCTAGGCCAGACCACAAAGCCCAGGGTTCCAGCACCAGGAAGATAAATCCCCATAACTTCTGGCCATAAAAACCACTGGGGGTTGGGGTAGAGGAAGAAACTGCCAGATTTTCAGGAGACTCCTCTTAAAGGGTCTGCATGAACATAAAACTTACACAGACCAATCCCCTTTGGGATTCAGCACTGGCAACAGCTTGAAGGGCACCAGTTGCATACAAGTAGTGGGTGAAGTGACTGGAAACAGGTGAGTGCTGTGAAAATCTCCAGAAGCCAGGCAGTGTCATTGTCCCCTCTCTGAGCACTCCCACCACACAGAACCACAAAGCAGTGAAGCAGGTTGCCTCCCACCCGCACCTAGAGATACCTAAGTTTCTGACCCACATAATTTGCAGGTGCCTTTTCTACAATAGGCAATGCTGCAATGACAGGGAGACAAAATAGCTCTACCTAATACACAAAACAAACACAGAGAGGCTGCCAGGTTGAGGAGACAAAGAAATGTGGCCAACCGAAAAAACAGAACAAAATCCCAGAAAAAGATCTAAATGAAACAGAGATAACTAACCTATCAGATGCAGAGTTCAAAACATTGGTTATCAGGATGCTCAAAGAACTCACTGAGTACAGCAACAGCATAAAAAAGACCCAGGCAGAAATGAAGTTTACATTAAGTGAAATAAAGAAAAATCTACAGAGAACCAACAGTAGAGGGGATGAAGCCCCCTCAAGGGGAAGATTCAAATCAACAATTTGGAACATAAGGAAGAAATAAACATTCAATCAGAACAGCAAGGAGAAAAAAGAATTAAAAACCAACCAAACAAACAAACGAGGATAGTATAAGGAGCCCCTAGGACATCTCTAAATGTACCAACACCCAAATCATAGGGATTCCAGAAGGCAAAGAGGAAGAGCAAAATCTACTAGAAATTGAAAACTTATTTGACAAAATAATGAAAGAAAACTTCCCTAATTTGGCAAAAGGAATAGACATACAAATCCAGGAAGCACGGAGAGTCTCAAACAAATTGGACCCAAAGAGGAACACACCAAGACACACCATAATTAAAATGCCAAAGGTTACAGATAAAGAGAATCTTAAAAGCAGCAAGAGAAGAGAGTTACCTACAAAGAAGTTCCTGTAAGACTATCAGCTGATTTCTCAAAAGAAACTTTGCAGGCAAGAAGGTATTGGCAAGAAGCATTCAAAGTGATGAAAATCAAGGACCTACAATCTAGATTACTTTGTCTAGCACTATCATTTGGAATGGAAGGGCAGATAAAGTGTCTCCCAAACAAGGTAAAGCTAAAGGAGTTCATCATCACCAAGCCATTATTTCATGAAATGATAAAGGGACTTATTTAAGAAAAAGAAGATCAAAACTATGAACATTAAAATGGCAACAGATCACAACTATCAACAGCTGAATCTAAAAAACAAACTAAGCAAACAACTAGAACAGGAACAGAATCATAGATATGTAAATCATTTGGAGAGTTATCAGCTGGGAGTGTGAAGGGGCGAATGGGGAAAAGGTGCAGGGATTAAGAAGCATAACTTGGCAGGTACAACATAGACAGGGGGATGTTAAGAGTAGCATAGGAAATGGAGAAGCTAAAGAACTTGTATGTACGACCCATGGCCATGAACTAAAGGGGGCAATTGCTGGAGGCAATGGGGATACTGGGCAGAGGGGTGCAAAGGGGGAAAACTGGGACAACTGTAGCAGCATAATCAATAAAATATATTTAAAAAAAATTTGTACCAGGAGTGCCTTATTTTCCTCACTCTAGTTCTGGCCCTGAATCATAAAAGTTCAGGATCTGCTTTGTAAAGGTGAACATTTCAGAGTTGAGTTGGGTAATATAAATAGAAAAATATATCCTTTTAATCAGGCTGGGAGGGGGGAAGGAAGGAAGTCTGGAAACATTTGCACATTAATAAAATCTTACTGTCACGTTTACCGGGATTACAAGAAAGACTTTATTAGTGAAAAGATTCCAACAATTTTTTTAAAAGTTTGAAAACCACTGATTTTATCTAGCTCAACTCCCTTGTTTATAGGCTAAAAAGTCAAACACATGGGTCACATAGGAAATTAATGAAAGAACTGGGACTAGGACTCAAATATCCTGATTGTGATTAGCAAAAACTGTGAAAAACAACAAGCCTTCACAGGAATAACTATAGCAGCATCTCAATTACCCACTCTCATACCATCCCCCATGATGTAAGACAACTCTGCAAGGACTTTTAATATCAAAGCTATTACTCAAAAGCCAATGCCCAATTCAGAAAACACAAAACTCCTGGAATCTTTTGACCCTAACAAAAGTATGAAAGAGCATTGCTTTCTCTTTAGCCCTAGTAAGGGAAAGCAGAGAAAAATGAAGTAGCAATTTCAGCCAGGTGCTCTATCTGGCACCCATTTACCCCAATCCCAGTTATAGCTCTTTGGGTATCTACCATGCCCCAGCTTCTATTCTTGCACTTTGGAGTATGATGGTAACATGACCTTGAGAGAAAAAAAAAAAGACTTTGGGAAATCTGGCTCTCTCAGGTGAGACTTGAATTTGAGAGAATGTATGATTTAGAGTCACTTTAGCTCTTCCTTACTTTAAGAGGAGCATGTGGTTGAAACTGGAACCAACTCAAGAGTTAGGGTAAGGGAGAAACTAAGCCTTAGTGATATATCGAGCCCTCACACTGAGTCATGTTAGAATTTTCCAGTTACAGGAGCTAAAGCCTTCCCTTTTTGCTTTAGTCAGTTTGTATTGGATCTTTTGTCATTTGTAATCCAAAGAGATTTGTTACGATTGGCAAAATTTTGAATTTCTTAAATAAAAGATAAGCTTGTTTCTGTTGTAGTATTTCTTTGAACTTTGTTCTATGTTTCTTTTATTTTTTTGTAAATGTTCAAAATTAAAGAATATCTGATAGTCTCAATTTTTAATTTTCATTACAAATTCATAGTTTTAGTAGAAAAAAGAATGATTACATCATGTACTAAATTATCAGATACTCAGCTATTTGCACTCAAGGAAACTAATCCATTTACCTACTGTATGCAGTAGTAAACAAGAAAATATCTTCATTCCAAAACCACTTGTATTCTCATCCTGAAGAAGATGAATTTAATTGAAAAGTAGCTAGAATAATAAAAATGGAGTAAAAAAATCAATAAATCTAAAGAAGGCAAGAAAAAGAAAAGAAAATTTAAATGGTAGGACAAATACAAAATAAAATGGTAGATACAATCTCAAAACTATCGATCATTGCAAGAAAAGTAAATGGTCTAGTTTAGTGCATTTAGTTTAGTTAATCTAGTATAGTGAGGCTAGAAGACAGGGTTTGTCAGACAATAATAAAAGTAAACCCAGCAGCATGCTTTTTATAAGAGCAAACCTAAAACAGAGACACTGAAAGGTTGAAAGTGAAAGAACAAAAAAAGTAAAGCCAGACAAATATTTAGTTATATACAGCTATGTTATTATCAGCCCAAAAGGTTTGTTACCTATTTTTAAAAAGTGCTTTTTAACTAATAGATGTCAGGCAGGGACATGAATGGTCAAAAGTGGAAATTCCATAATTCAGGGTATGGTTCTCATTTTCTAATAACTCATTCAATTCATTCAACTTATTTAAAAATAATAATCATTATAATAATAAAAGGCTGACGATGTACCAGGCTAATAACATTCAGTGTGATCCTTTTAAATATGCAATCTGATAGGGGGCACAGAGAAAAAACTATATCAGCAGGACTTCTGGTCAAGATGAAGGCATAGGTAGACACACTGTGCCTCCTCACACAACCAAAAGAAGGACAACAACAAATTTTTTTAAAAAAACAGAACTGACAGAAAATTGAACGGTATGGAAGTCCGACAACCAAGGAGTTAAAGAAGAAACATTCATCCAGACCGGGTAGGAGAGGCAGAGACAGGCAGCTGGGTGGAGAGGACTCACGGTAAGGTGGTGGCTGGAGGACCGGGATGGGCAAACTGGCAGCTGGTGGACCTGGTGAGGCGGTGGATTGTGGACTGGGCAGTTCCACATTTGCATGCAGATAAACTGGGAGGAACAACTGGGGAGCAAGACAGACTGTGCAACCCAGGGCTCCAGGGAAGAGAAATAAAGCCTTAAACCTCTGATTGAAAACACCTGTGGGGATTGAGGTGCCAGCAGGAGAAACTCCCAGCCTCACAGGAGAGTTCACTGGAGAAGCCAAAAGAGTCCTAGAACGTATACAAGCTCACCCACCCAGGAATCAGCACCAGAAGGGCCCAATTTGATTGTAGGTAGCAGGGGAAGTGACTGAAAACTGGCAGATTGTGGAGCAAGCACCATTGTTCCCTCTCAGACCCCTGCCCCACATACAGCATCACAATGCAGCAACGTGGGTTGCCCTGCCCTGGTGAACACCAAAGGCTCCGTCCCTTACTATGTGACAGGTGCCCCGAGACAAAAAAAAAATGGCCCAAACAAAAGTATAGATCAAAGCTCCAGAGAAAATACAACTAAGTGATGAAGAGATAGCCAACCTATCAGATGCACAGTTCAAAACACTGATAATCAGGATGCTCATAGAATTGGTTGAATATGGTCACAAATTAGATGAAAAAATGAAGGCTATGCTAAGTGTAATAAAGGAGAATGTGCAGGGAACCAACAGTGACAGGAAGGAAATAGGGACTCAGATCAATGGTGTGGACCAGAAGGAAGAATGAAACATTCAACCAGAACAGAATGAAGAAACAAAAATTCAAAAAAATGAGGAGAGGCTTTGGAACCTCTAGGACAACTTTAAACATTCCAACATCTGAATCATAGGGGTGCCAGAAGGAGAAGAGGAAGAGCAAGAAATGGAAAACTTATTTGAAAAAATAATGAAGGAGACTTCCTTAATCTGGCAAAGTTAATAGGCTTCCATGAAGTCCAGGAAGTTCAAATAATCCCAAAAAAGTTGGACCCAAGGAGGAACACACCAAGGCACATCACAGTTACATTACCCAAGATTAAGGATAAGGAGAGAACCTTAAAAGCAGCAAGAGAAAAGGAGACAGTTATCTACAAAGG
This sequence comes from Phyllostomus hastatus, assembly GCF_019186645.2. Classification (NCBI taxonomy): domain Eukaryota; kingdom Metazoa; phylum Chordata; class Mammalia; order Chiroptera; family Phyllostomidae; genus Phyllostomus; species Phyllostomus hastatus. The sequence continues at coordinate 104,065,742 of NW_025334041.1, read as the reverse complement.
AGTTCCCATAAGGCTATCAGCTGATTTCTCAAAAGAAATTTTACAGGCAAGAAGGGGCTGGAAAGAAGTATTCCAAGTCATGAAAGGCAAGGACCTACATCCAAGATTACTCTACCCAGCAAAACTATCATTTAGAATGGAAGGGAACATAAAGTGCTCCCCAGATAAGGTCAAGTTAAAGGAGTTCATCAACATCAAGCCCTTATTTTATGAAAGGTTAAAGGGACTCATCTAAGAAAAAAATAAAAAATACGAACAGTAAAATGACAACAAACTCACAGTTATTAACAAGCACACCTAAAACAAAAACAAACTAAGCAAACAACTAGAACAGGAACCAAATCACAGAAATAGAAATCACATGGAGGGTTATCAACAGGGGAGTACGTGGGGAGAGAGGGGGAAAAGGTACAGAGAATAAGTAGCATAAATGGTAGACAGAGGATAGACAGGGGGAGGCTAAGAATAGTATAGGCAATATAGAAGTATAGGCCAAAGAACTTATATATATGACATGAACATGACCATGGACTGAACATGTTCAGTCCATGGACATGAACTAAAGGTAGGGAATGCACATGGGAGGGGGTGCACAGGTTGGAGGGGAATAAAGGGGGGGAAATAGGACAACTATAATAACATAATCAATAAAACATATAAAAAATTACATCAATTAAAGCACAATGTGGTCAGTGCAGTAATAGAGGGATGCCTACTGAGCCTTGAGAACATACTGACAGTGAGGGGGCTGTTTGAGTGGAATTTTGAAGAGTATTCCATTCATGCAACTATTGAAAAATTTTCCCTGATAATCCAAACTGGCTTCTTACTATTGATTCCTGACACTTAGCTCAGGTATTCTTGTAACACTGAGGGGGGAAAAAGTTAACTGACAGAGAAGTAAGGTGGGCTTAGGACCCCATCACTCTCACTGGGTTGGGGCAGCAGGAGGAAATCCAGATGGATGGGTGGCAAATTATAAGTCAGGCTCAGGTCAGCCTGAGGGTAGTCTAGCAAGAGATAAGGAATGGAAGGAAAAAGAACAGGGGAGTAGGGGATAGTTGGAAATCCAGGAAGTTGGCTAGGAAGCTCAGGGTTCGTATCAGTGGTGAAATAAGGAGGGTTAAAGAGAGTTTAGAGCAAAACTGGCAACATTAAGGCACAGACCTATTCTTAGAAGCCTGGGGATCCCAGGTGGGCCAGGTATTAGAGGTAAGAAGTCCAGTTGTTCCAAAAAGGCTAATAGCCCATCACTTAGGTAGTCATGGAGCAAAGCAGGACAGGCAGCTAGAGAGGCTTGAGGGTCACCTGAAGGTCAAATCAGAGTTTTTTAAAAAAATTTTCAAACTGAGACCAGAAGGGAGAAGACACTTGGCCCAATTATGGGAAGAAAAAAAATTCTGAGCTGAGGAAGCAGTCAGGCTCTGACACCACCATAAGAGCTTTATCTCTTCGAGTTTATCAATACCTAATCCAAGCTCCTATTTTGAACTGCCCCTACTGTTGGAAAGAGTAACCCATTAAATCACTCTGTGTGAATGAGTTCATTAAATGTCTTCCTGCTTGTCGGAAGGAGCCAAATAAATGAACATAAAGGGTGTGTGGAGAAGGAAAGACACTGAAAGGGAAAATTGCAAGCCCCAGAGATAAGTTTATTGACTTCCATTTTGCCGATGGCCAGTTCTGCCTACAGTGTATTGGCTCCATTCAGGAGTTCAAAGACAGATCTGCTTAGCTGAGGACTGTTGGGCATAGCTGTGCTGTATATATAATGCCATGTAATGACTGGTTGGGGTTAATCAAATATAATGCCCAACCCAGACCTATTAAATTTCACCACAAAAGAGGCTTTAATCAGTCTTTTATCAGCTTGATGCTCTGGCCTAAGAAGACTGCTTTTGTTTGCTGTATAAGAGACAATGGGAGAGCCAGGATCAGCCTGCTCTCTAGAGTACAACAAGCAAATTGTCTGCAAACAACAGATCATTCAATGCCATGGGAGAGGAAAAGCAGGAGAGGCTGCATGAATCTACAAAAGTACTCACTGTTAATGGTCATGGCCCCAAGTGTTTAAATTCAGGCCACATTCCCGCTGGAGCTTCCAAAATATAGGGAGGACAAGAACAAAAAGACTCCAGTGTGTTCCATGTAAGTCTATCAGCTTTGGCCCTCTGCAGGACATTCTTGTTTGCTGCTGCCTGAAAAGGGAAAGGGAAACTGACATTTGGTTCTCTCGCTAAGCAAATCCCCAGTCTCCTGGGGGTTGAATGTGCTTCATCAGCTAAGGATTAAAGCAATGGGTATAGGTTCTATGCCAAATTGCACCTGTCCCACAGCCCACACACTTTTTGGATTATGGAAGGAATGGGAAGGAAAAGGAGATAAAAGGCAGTGAAGAGGAAAAAAGGTGAGGCAGTCCTTCCCTGACCCAAAAAAGAGGAGGACATTTAAGACATCCAGTTAAATTGTGTTCTACAAATATTCGAATACTTTCTAGGACAGCGATTTTCAACTGATGTGCCACAGCACACAGTTATGCCATAAGAATTTTAAAAACGTGAAACACCTGCCCTGGCTGGCGTGGCTCCATGGATTGAGCATTGGCCTGTGAACTGAAGGGTCACTGGTTCAATTCCCAGTCAGGGCACATGCCTGGGTTGCAGGCCAGATCCTAGGTGAGGTGTTGAGAGGCAACTGATGGACACTTCTCTCCCTTTCTTTCTCCCTCCCCGCTCTCTAAAAAACAAATAAAATCTTTTTAAAAAATGTAAAACTTGACTATTTAGTTAGTGGCCCTGACCTCTTTTCCCTTAGATTGTCAAATTTAAAAAATGTTAACAGCCAACATAACAATAGCCATTTGGTTTGAATGAATCAAAATTACACCTATTTCTTCTTGTCAGATCAACAACAAAAATATATTTTTGGTGTGTCACAGAATTTCAGTAATTAATTTATGTGTGCCATGAGATGAAAAAGTTTGAAAATCACTGTTCTAAGAGGCTAGCTGGGACATGCCCAGATACAGAAACAAGGGCACAAATTAAAATTCCACCATTTCTGCTTGGGATTGGAGAATGTTAAAGTTGGAAGGGTTTTGGATCATCCTTCTTTATATTGTTATGGTCATCAAAAGACAGTATGGATTAAAAAATGATTCTGAGAAAAACACAGCCACATACCATAAGAGGAACCTCAAATGTGGGGATATGATCATAGGGCTGTTGTGGGAATGTGTCAATGGAGGAAGCAATGTTGAGAGTTACTGATCTAGTCTGATCTAGGCATCTTACAGGTGAGGAAATGGAAGAAACAAAGTGGCAGGCCAAGGCCACTGAGCTACATAGTAACAAGAAGGAGATTAGGACCCACATCTTCCAATGCCAGTGTAGGTCTCAGTCCATTGCATTACCAAGTCTCACTACCCAGGCTTCTTGCAAGATGCAAGTCCTGAAGATGTTAATCAAATTATTGACTATCTTGGATCTAGCTATCCTTACTGTCATGTCTTCCATCAGTTGTCAAATCTTTGTGCCTACCACTTCTGGTCTTCACTATTTATATTTTGTTTATAAACCAAGATTTTCTCTTCTGCTCTAGATGAAACTTTACTTGGAAATGGGAGTCGCTAAAGGGATATGAGGAAAAAGAAAGGATGGTGTTAAGTTGACACCAAAGGAGAAAGTAAACATTCCCTCATAGGACCAAACTTGTGGTCCCTTCACTCCAGATTAATGTGAAGGCAGGAGTAGCAGCTGCCTAACTTGGTCTTGCTTACAGCTTAATTTACATATATTTGGGGCTGATAATGATAGGAGACATTCCTGTGATGAGGAGGGAAAGAGATCTGGGAGGGATTCTATTAATAGAAGGTTTACTGGATGTATGCATCTGAAGATGAAATGACCACTGCCCTGTCTAGATGGCCACTAGGGATGAGCTGGAAGAGATTAGAAAGGTCCCAGGAAAAAATAAAAGTTGTCCTGTGACTTGTGAGGGGTGCCAGCCATCAGAAGTCTTTTGCCATTCTCATTTGTCATCTGGTGTGCCTGACCTGTGGTTTGAAATGGTTCAGCTTCCCTAAAGATATTCTGAGCTGTAACTGCAGATTTCCATTTTCAGTTCTTGTTCTCTCCCATTCTGCTCTGGACAATCAATTCAAAATTTTTCCTCAGGCAGTGTTCAAAATGTCTTGGCAGAGCTGATGAAGGATCTATGGTATGGCCCATGTGAATATGTCAAATTTTTTCTGCCTGTACTGGGAGTGGTTATGGCAAAGCAGTTATTAGCTCAATTAGATCAACAACTGCAGATGGCAGGTCTTGGTGACATACTCCCTTTGATAAAACTTCTTTATAAATTATATTAATTATGACTTTGTATGCACTGCAGTAATAGGACTAGAAGCTTTCCATTTTCTTTCAGGCTTCAATAGTAAAGCTGCCTCAGGTTCTTTATGTTTCTGGCAATTAAGTGCTATTCTAAAACATAAACACAATTTCCTCTTTTAAAAATCATTATGTAAGGAGTGTCGTGTGAAAGTTGCTGTTACTTAAAAATATAACCTTGTAAAAAAAATAAAGGGGAGCTCTTCTATTCATAAGACTAGCAAGGAGCTGCTATTTAGGATCTTAACAGAGAAAACTATGCTGTCCATTCTGTTTTCTTTTTTTCCCTTCCTTCTTCTCCTCTTCTTCTCCTTCTTCGAAAAAAGAATCCTTCCCTTTAGGATCTTTTTAAATGAAGGGGAAGAAAAAAAACAAACAAAACAATATTTGGATCTTTTGACTGTGGTTGTTACAATATGGCCTATAAAAACTTAGAAATAAAAAGAATTATCACATGCACTTGTCTCCACACAATGAATAGTGAGCTTTTCAGGACTCACCCTGAGACTGCAGCTCCAAGATCTTCCCTCTTCACCTCGGCCAGTCAGGGTGAGTCTTTTTCTCTACAGGGAAGAACAGTGAGTTGGGAGTCTGACCTGGCTTTAATCTGTTACAGTGAACCACAGGAATTTACTGTTTGTTTACACCAGAGATGACCATTTGGCAATTTGGTGTGGGTCAACCTAATATCACCTTCTCATTGGCCACCCTTCAGGTTATTGTGTGGATTACAGATAACCTATTTTAAATGTCTTACTTATTCCATGACACTTAGTATATCTACAATAAAAGGTGACTAATATGAGTTATAAAGGGCAGCAGTAACATTTTATTTCAGGTCAGTTCAACCAGTCTTATTTCAGACCCCCCTCTTCATCCAAGGTGCAGCTTTTGTGTTGCAAACACCTGAGGGAGAGCAGGTCTCACTCAGTTCAGTGCGGCAGACAGTCCGACACCTGCAGGAGTCTGGCAATATACCCATAGTACCGGGCAGCATGGAGCGGGAGCTTGTAACCTTTCAGGGATGTGGGGGGGTAAGGGCAGCCTTTCCCCAGCAGAGCTGCCTCATAAGGGTGCTGGAGAACAGACAGCTCAGTGAGGACTGTTCCAGGCTGGGCAATCAGTGAAACTCAGGCTCTTAGTGCAGAGGGAGGGAGAGAGACCATGAGATGAAGTTGGAGATATGGGCAGGGGCCGTGGGGTACAGTTAGGTTTTATGGGGCCTGGAGCTTTTATAACTTGAAAGACCCTCTTTACAAAACAATACAAAATGACCGTGTAAATACACCTCTAGCAGCCTCACAGGAACTGAAGTTGGGAAGCCTTGACATTTCAGCTTCAGAATCTTCCTGAAATATTTGCCCCTGGCAGGGCTATACTGTGAGGGACCTTGTTAAAGAGTGGGGGGTGGCGGGTGGGGGGAACAGACAATGGGCAGTTACTGAAGGATCTTAAGCAGGAAAGTGACATCAGATTTGCTTTTTAGAAAAAGCACCCTGGGGGTTGTCTGGAAGATGGATCAGAGAAACTTGTGTTAGACAGTTAACATAATTAGAATGCTATTTTAATAATCCAGAGAGCCAAGAGTCTGAACATGGCAGAATTCATAAAGAAGGAATTGACCCAGCCTCACTTAGCAAAAGTCAGAGGCCTGGTCCTCCTGTCCTTGAGCCCATCCTGGGTAGGTAACTGATGCTTTAAAAATCAGGTTCTCCAGTTGGGAAGGTCTTTACTAGTCACATGACCAGAGGCCTGTCATCCCGCACTCCAGTCGTCAGCCATGACACTATCATGTCCACGGAGGCCTGATTATTCCTTGCCCCTGCCCTGCCCTGTCACATGCCTAAGTTCTACCTCAGTTTTCTCTTCAATATATTAGTTCTCTGCTGAGCTCAGAGTCTGACCCTGAATCCTGAAGTGCTCTGTCGCCTGCTAGTTTCTGCCATTTCCTTTCTGTTCCTCCAAACCTTGGACTGAGCCGTGTGTTCCAGCCACTCCAACCTCCTGGGAAAACCCCTGTTCATCTCGGTCATCCTTTTATATGCTGTGCAAGGGTTTGCTCCTCAGTGATTCTTCCCTGGCTACCTCTCTCGGTCCCCCTGCCCTAAAGTCAGTGACTCACTCATTTCCTCTGTGTCTTGAGCAAGGCTTTATTATTGTATGTATGTATTATGCTCTACAATATTTATTTGTGTATCCTTGAGATTAGAAAATATGTCTTAGTCTGTCACTTGCCCAGTAGCTCACATAGTCCCTAGAAGATAGACATTTAATAAGTGCTGGATGAGCTGACTTGAACTACATTCACTCTTCACCACTTATAATAATACAACACAATAATAAGCCAGATAGGGTCTAGCTGTGTCTGCCTGGGAGTTCTTCTTTTACTGGTCTAGCCCATACTAACTTCCTTTGTCCAAGTCTATTTATTTTAATATTTAGCCCTATTCTGTCCCATCTGGCTGCTTAATTGTTTTATGTTTTTTGTACCCACATAAGTTTCTGGAGGAAAAGAACTATCATTTGTACACCTTTTATACCACTCGGTGTCCACTTAATGCTGACTTGGGCAAAGTGTAGAAACTTGACTCTCCAAGCTGCTGCTAGCTGTATGCGTGAACAGGTGATACCTGTACCTCAGTTTCCTCACTTAAAAAATGAAATATAATTAGTAACTACATCCCAGGGTTGTTGGTATAGTTATATTAGATAATATGGAAAAATTTTGGCAAATTATCTGGCATATAGGAAGAGCTCAGTGAATATTGACTGTTATTATTAAACTTATAGACATGAGTGAATAAATATATAAATTAAAGGATAAATGAATGAATGAACAAAATACATAGTCCTCTTTCTTAAGAGACTCCAGTGCAATGAAGGATGACCATTGAAAAGTATTTATGATCATACACCAGTGATCCATGGGGGAGAATGGATTGAAGATATGAAATAGCATATTCCCATCTTCAATGGCTTAATTTAATCTTTGAAAAGATGGATTCTTCAGAGGTAAGAGGGAACCTGATGATAGAGAAGAACCAAGAAAGGAACTGTCCAGGTGGTGTTTGCTTGTCTCCTTTTTGTTTCCACGTTTCTTTCTGTTTCTTGGTTAAATTCAAGGCTCTTGAGCTATAACTGTTGGTAATTGATCAAAGAGGTGTAGCCTGTTCCCTGGCTAAGGGTTGCCAAAGTTTTCCAAAGGGGACACATCCTGTCTGTCTGCCAGGGGATCTCTGCCTCCCTAGATATGTCTATAGGCAAGCTTGATATTAGCTAGTTCTACAGAAAGTTGTCACTGGTCATTAGAGCCACAATCTGTTTGATATTTGTTATAAGAAGCAAAGAAATGCCTACTAATTGGCTAGGGAAAAAAGGCAAGGAAATTCTCTCTTAAACAGTAGAGAGTCCTCAAACCTCTTCTATTAGCAACTTACTGTGATCACCATTTTAGTACCTTTCTAGATATCAAGTACTGTGCTACCTGACAAATACAGTAATTGTCCCTTTTCTACAAGACATATGTTCCAAGACTCTCAGTGGATACCTGAAAACACAAATAGTAACAAGCCCTGTATGTACTATGTTTTTTCCTATACATACCTGCCTTTTCACACAGAGGAAGTACTTTATAGCTTCTCTTTGGCATATTTGAATTGCCAATATCATTACTCTTGCACTTTGGGGCTATTATTAAGTAAAATAATGGTTACTTAAGCATAAGCACTGTGGTACTGCAACAGTTGGCCTGATAACATGACTAATGGAGGGGGAGCATATGCAGCATGGATACACTGGTGAAAGGAACGATTCACATCCCAGGTGGGACCCGGATTTCACCACTCCATTCAGAATAGTGAGAAATTTAAAACTTATGAATTGTTTATTTCTGGACTTTTTTATTTAATATTTTTGCACAGCTGTAGACAGCAGGTAAGTGAAGCCTGAGAAAGTGAATCCACAGGTAAGTGGGAACTACTGTAATCCATAAAATTATCTACTAAAGTATTACTTTATCCACATTATAGAATAGAAAACTTAGGAGCACCAAGATTAAATATCTCTAGTCATATGGCTAGTAAGTGATGGAGTCAGGATTCAAACTCAGGCATGCTTGCCTCCAAAGTTTGGGAGCATTTCCCCTCAACCCTAGGGCTTTAGATTCCTACTCAGGTATGCTTTCAGACACTTCCCACTAATCTCCTCTTACCATTTATCACAAATGTGCAAGTGAGATTACCAAGTGCTTTTTGAAAATAGGTTTTCACAGCATGGAGGGAGAAGATAGAAGGAGGACACTGAGACCCTCAGTAGGGCGGGGGGAAGAAACCAGCTGTATGCAGCTGGAGGCAAATGAAAACAACTTCACTTGTTAGCTGAGGGCTAGCTCTCGATGTAGCAACTAAATTCTTCTTCCAGCTACTGCTGCCAGATAGAACTTCTGTTACAGCTCTTCATGTTACCAGTAGGAAAATATGGGATCCTCCTAGACTCTTGATTCTGAATGTCACTACACTTTTAAAACTACTGTTAATCGATATGATAAAATTGAATCAACCACAGTCACTTTGCTGTCTGTATGAAAATATTGGCTCTAGAAAAGAGACAGCCTGGTATGAAACCAAAGACATAGAAATATGTTTTGAGAATTATGTTCCTAGCTGTGGCCAAGGTTCCCAAGGGCAGGAATGGGGAGAAGCTGAGAAGCTTGCTTTTCTGCAGTCTCAGTGAAACAAGGAAGTCAGGGTGAGTATATTTTGGTTTCTACTACCTCTTGGAAGAGAAAAAACAGCCCAGGTTGGTGTCTCATTCATACAAGTAGGGGTAGTTTGCCTTAAACAGGGCAAACTGAAAACCCTCCATGAAACTGTGGAGATATTTCTTGTTGGTCCCATTTTAGTTCCCCTTCCAAAAGGCCTCTCTCTCCCCTGGGTGTCCCAAATCCTACCACTCCTGACACTCCAGGCCACCAACATGGTAAATGTGGCTTCTGTGTTCAGTAAGATTGTCTGTGTTAATGGCAGGTCCAATGATTTTGACAACTCTACCATCTCTTGATCCATTGTCTTCACTTCCACTTGATTGAATGAAATAGTTAATCAGGCAACTTTTTTAAAGTTATATATATTTTTAAAGATTTTATTTATTTTTTTTAAAGAGAGGGGGAAGGAAGGGGAAAGAGAGAGAAAGAAACATGGGTGTACAAGAGAAACATTGATCAGTTGCCTTTTGCATCACCCCAATGGGGGACTGAACCTGCAACCCAAGCATGTGCCCTGACTGGGAATCAAACCAGTGACCTTTTGGTCTGCAGGATGATACCCAATCCACTGAGTTACACCAGTCAGGGCTAAGTTATGGTTTAGAACTAACTCAATTAGTTACCATATTTTTTTCGAACTGTAAGACAGACCCCCCAAATTTGGGCGGAAAGGGGGTGCATCTTATAGTCTGAATGTAGCTTACCTGGCTCACTGTGTGTGTGTGGCAGCCTATGTTATTTATGTTATTAAATATTTTACCACATTTTTTGCTTCAAAAATTTTTTCCTATTTTCCTCCTCTAAAACCTAGGTGCATCTTATGGTCCGGTGTGTCTTATAGTCCTAAAAATATGGGAAGTAGATTCTGATTACTAAAGATATTATTTCCATCTTATATTTGGTAAGTGCTGTTCTTTCCTCCAAAAACATATGTTGAAGCCCTAACCCCCGATAACTGTGAATGGACCTTAATTGGAAATAGGGTCTAGATGAGGTCATACTAGATAAAAGGGGGCCATAAACCCAATGACTGGTGTCCATAAAGCAAGCTGTGGAGAGACACAGACACTTACAGAGGGAAGGCAGTCATGTGAAGAGGGAGGCAGAAATTGGCTGTATGAAAATATTGATGCAGTGATAAGAGAAGGAATGCCAAGGATTTCAGACCACTACTAGAGGCTAGGAAGAGGCAAGGAAGTATTTTCCCCTACAGACTTCAGAGGGAGCATGGCCTGCCAACATCTTGATTTTAGATTTCTAGGCTCCAAAACTGTGAAAGAATAAATTTCTGCTCTTTAAAGCCACTCAGTTGGTGGCACTCTATTATAGTAGTCTTTTATATACAGAAAACTAATATGATTTTTTTCACATGAATCCATCTTTTTTTTTTCTTTTCTGGTTTTACAACCTATTGCATCCCCAGTACTTATCAAAGTTCTCGGCAGCATAATGGGAGCTTAATTAACACATGTTGAACAAAGGAGTAGATTGATTATGTATGTGTATAATCTGTCTATATAGAAATATATTGATATACTTTCTATACTTTCTATTTATTTTAGTTGTTTACTATTGCAAAGGACCCATTAATCTATAAACCCATGTATGTGGACTGAATAAATAATGTGCATCATGTAAAACTACTTCTTACATGAACTAAACAGCCATACAAATAAAAATAACAACTGACAAAAATCCTACCAAAAAAGTAAAAATGAAGTTATGCTTTTAAACAGAGAAATGTAAATATTTTCCCAAAAGGAGTGGTCTGTCTTATCTGCTTCACACTCTCTCTGAAACTGTTAGAATTGATCAATCATGCCAGTAATGTATTATAGGCACTGCCACAGCCAAGTCTTCAACTATAGATTCTGGTCTGTTACATAGTCAATATTATTGACTTGGAAGGTAAAGCAGAGAAGGGTATGACCCACTATCTGTTTATATATCTTGCTGCTATCAAGATATAGGAGTTGCCTCAAATTTGTGAAACACATGTGTTTAGCTTGAAGTATGAAATATTCATTTTCTCCCCCCAAATATTCTTCTCTGTAGTCTTCTTCTCTTCATTATGGAAATCAATTCATAATCCTACTCTGCACAGGGCTGGTACTGCCCTAGCCTAAGTATTCCTCAAAGTATACTCCATGGGTCACATGCACTAAAACTACCTTATAAAGCTAATATAATTTAAAAAGTGTGGTGGAGACAGATATAAGAGTGTCACAAAAGAGAACGTTCAGAACTAAACCTGAATCCATATGGAAATCTAGAATATAATAAAAGGGACAGTTCTAATCATGAGCAGTGAGGTAAAGAATAGGTTATTCAATAAATGATATTAGGAAACTACATAGCTACCTGGAAAAAATAAGTTGCAAACAAATTCCACATCTTATTCTAGAATAAATGCTATATGGATTGAACATTTAATTTTTTTCATCTATAAAGGTACAAGAAGGATCTGGGGGATAATTTTTTATAATCTTAGAATAGGGAAGGCCTTTCTAAGTATAACACAAAACCCAGATATCACCAATAAAATGTTAATAAATTCAATAACAATTAAACTTTTATCAAAAACTATCCTGCAGAAGCCACCAAAAGGGGAGTTAAAAAATAAATGACAAACTGGAAAAACTATTTGCGACTCATATCACAGCCAAAGACTTAATTTACCTGATATATAAAGGGTTCCTACAAACCAGCCAGCAAAACAAAGACTAAAAAACTCATTGAAAGAATGGTCAAAGGAAATGAACAGACTTCACAAAAAAAAATACAAGTGACTATTAAAAATATTAAAATATGCTCATCTTCTTCTCTTGTGGTAGAAAGAAATTATAAATTTAAACAGCATTGAGCTACTATTTTGACCATCATAGTGGCAAAGTTAAAAAGTTTGATAATAAACTTAATTGGCTATAGTTTGTGAAAAAAATGGTACTCATGCTGGTAGGAGTATAAATTGATATAACTTCTGTGAAGGGCAATTTGCCAATATCTATCAAAATCACAAAATGATATAGTTTGGCCCAGTAATTCCATTTCTAAGATTTTATCCAGATATAATCACTTATTTTTGAGATGACATATGTACATGGTACTTTGCTACAATGTTTACAGTTAGGAGAACTTAGAAACACCCTAAATGTCCATCAGAGGCTGATTGTTAAATGAATTATACTATATTCCCACAATGGAATACTATACAGTCATCAAAAAGAATGAGAAAACTTTATATACTGGCATGGCATAATTGCAAAGAAATATTGTTAAGAGAAAGAAAAAGGTTCAGAAAGTGTGCAGAGTATGCTACCATTTGAATGAAAGGGGGAATATACATACATCATTTTTGCTTAATATACATAAAATATTTCTGGAAAGCTGTATGAGAAAAATTGCAGGTTCCTAGACTGTAATCCCTATTCCAGATCTACAGGCCAAATATGTGCAGGTATTGGTTCTGAAGTTTACTAAATTTGATAAGCACTGATCTTAAAGAGTAAAAATTTGAGAAGTACTTTTGAGCTTTGCTGTCCCAGTTTCAACAGTCAGAATTCTACCCTGTTTCTCAAATGCATTCTACCTTCTCCAAGTACCTTAGTTCTAATATCTAGCTCCTTCTTTCTATGATATTACCTCCCTCCTGCCCAAACTCTTCTTCCTGGTACTGTAGGGGTCCTGGACCAATGACCAGGGTCAGGGTATCTGGAACCAGGATTGATTTAAACATGGACAAAGCTGGCAACATTTTGGAAAGAGAGAAAAACTTAATGATCAGTTCAAGTGAGTAAGCAGAGAGCAAAACCATAGCCCCAGTTTTGGGTTGATAGCAGAGGGCAGAGATGACAGAGGAACTGAGGGGATTAAGAATTATAGTGTCCCTGGAGGTAACAGAACTGAAGGAAAGCCAACAACTAAGCCTCCAGTTGGGAAAAATTAGAGAACAAGTTCAGGTACCTTATTATTCCAGAACTGAAGCTTTGTCTTCTCTTTCCAAGCACCACTACCATCACCAGTACCCATCCTTGAACTAAATAATGTGGCTGGCTCTCTGCTACCAGATTCCAGACTCCCCTGAGCTGTCTGCCAATGTTACTAAATTTCTAGATTTCCACCAATTAGGAAGTACATACTAGACTTATGAGGGGGCGGGGATGACTTTGTAAGTTATATGAATGTCTAACCACTATGCAGTATACCTGAAACTATTATATTGAATGCCAACTCTAACTGAAAAAAATATTCTAATTAAAAACAATGTGAAGTATGCACCTGCATCTCCAATCTGTCAGGATATACTTTAAGACTGAACTTACTTCTAGAACCAGCAACTCAGTCTGTTCTCCAGGGACCCTTGCTGCATTGGTCTGATCTAGTTCCTAGATCCCAACTCTCCAGGTCACTACTGTTATCTCTGAAAGGAATCAAGCTCCACAGGGCCTCATCACCTGCTTATTGGTTGAAATTTACATCACAAGTTTAGATGGGAACCCTGCCTGGAGTGACTGGGTCTGTGAACACAACTATTTACAACCACGTGAAAAGTGAATATTGACACAGATTTAATTCAGGGTGATTGCCACCAACAGACCAAAGGTTTGGCTAGTATCAAGTATAGGACTTACCAGATGTCAGAAAAATAGGAGGAAAAGTCGGTTAGTGGATAATGGCTAGCACAGATTAGAACAGATCAAGGGTATATCAGGTCAAACAGAGTCCTGTGATATATAAATCTGATTCTAAGTCAACAGCTGTCCCAGACCACTCTGTGCCAAGGCAGGTTTGGTATTGGAGTGTGCTCAAAACTCTCACTCAGATAAGCAATCATAGGTGGCCAAGGAAGAGTCAAGAAGGTGGGATACATTTTTAGACCTCACACTAAGTATATGAGATCTGTCTGGAAAAAGTCCAGCCATTGTTAATATAACAATAATGGATTGCACAACATTGATATGACCAGGCAGCCAAGGAGAGTGGACTGGAATGTGCATGCATGCACAATGATGACCTCACTGTACTAGTCAGTAAAGGTGGTAGATATTGTTGAGGGAGCATGTGTACTGTGTGGCCATCACATTCAAAATGACTGAGTGAATAGATCAATGAAACTCATCAAATTTTGCATTAAGCTTGAACATTCCTCTGCAGAAACTATTTGGGTGATTCGGGAGGCCACAGCAATGCACAGCTGGTGATGGGCAGCTGCATCATAACAATGCACCCACTCATGCATCCCATCTTGTGCAGAGTTTTTTAGCAAAACATCAAATCACCCAGGCGACTCAGCCCCGAACAGCCTGGATTTGGCAGCCTGATTTTTCCAAAACTAAAATCACCTTTGAAATAGAAGAGATTTCAGACCCTTGGTGAGTTTCAGGAAAATACAATGGGGCAGCTGATGACAACTGGGAGAACTGTGTGAGGTCCCAAGGAGCCTACTTTGAAGGGGACTGAGTCATTGTCCTATGTACAATGTTCCTTGTATCTCGAATCTTCTTCAATAAACGTCTTTCCTTTCATAGTGCAAGGCTGGATACTTTCTAGACCAGCCTTCTGTATGCAGTTTGGCATAGTGGAGAGAGCACTGGACTAGGTGCAGGTAGCCCTTAGTGCTGCTCCTAAGTCCTTTCTTTCCCCCTGTTCCAGTGACCTCTATTCTGATCCCAAATCTTTGCCCCAGTGGGGCCTCAGTTAGCATCCTTGGTTCCAGAGACTTACTCTATATCCACTGCCCACTTGATTTTGATGGCCTAGAGCCAATACTTGGCTTCTTTAGGTCTGTTTAGTAACGGAGCATTCCCAGCTTATTGAGAAGACATCACTGTTAGCAGTCTTGGCAACACTGATCCCTGAGGGTGACAGCCTTGTGTCCTTATCAGCTGAGGCCCTGCCTATGAAGTGTTTAATTTCCAAAGGAAATCTTGGCACAGACTGAGGCTATAGAAACTTCTAGCTAAGAAGAGGGAACCAGTTCTCTCTTTGTAAAATGTCCTAGTTATATTAGTATAAAAAGAGATTTTTAAATAAAGTTGTTTTTGTTTGTTTTTTATTGAAGCAGAAATATATTTTAAAAGAGGAAGAAACATCACACTGGCCTTTGAGGGCTTTGTTTGTTTCCAATTTTGAAGGTTTTCTGTCTTCCCATATGCAATCTGTGGACTGAGAACTGTGCTCTACTTTTTCCAGAGAAGTGGCCTCTGCCACAGTTGTCCCCATAATGTCAGCAATGCAAGTAAATGCTAGCAAAATAACTGTCTTCTGTTTTAGATAAAAGATTTCTGCCTGTTCTTTTCTCTCCTTTCTCCTTGACACAGTCAGTGGTCAGCATAAGAAAAAAAGAATTCACAATTTCCTAAACATTTGCACACTGAAAAGTCTCTCAAGACACATTTACTGTTGAAATGTTGCCGTTTTCTACAATGATGTCTTAACTCATCTCCTTACTAACCAATCATCTTAAAAAGTAACTTGTCCCCTGGCTGGTGTGGCTCAGTTGATTGGGTATCATCCTGCAAACCAAAAGTTTGCTGGTTTGATTCCTAGTCAGGGCACATGTCTGGGTTACGGTCCAGGTCCCAGGTTGGGTACGTGCAAGAGGTAACCAATTGATGTTTCTCTTGGGCATCGATGTTTCTCTCTCTCCCTCCTTTCCCCTCTCTCTCCAAAAAATAAATAAATAAAATCTTTTTTAAAAAAAGTAACTTGCATTATTTTACTGCCTATCTCAAGCATTTTAAAAAGTATCCACATTCTTCAGGGTGAAGTCAAGCTTCCCACTCTGGCATTCAAGTTCTCTACCATCAGGCCGTATCTCCTACTGGTCCCCTAAAGGAATTCTTACTGCAAGACAGAAAAATCTGCTCACTGCTCTTGTTAAATAGCTTAGGTATTCCAAACCTCATCTGCACGCCTGTCATTTCTGCTTCTGTTCCACTTATGCAACACGTGTAACCTTTTAAATATCTAGCTCAAGTCCTTCTTCCTTCCTGATGAAAGATCACCTAGCCCAGTGAGTTCTTTTTCCCTGTTAAGCTTACAGGACCTTTTTCCTATCTGTTCCCCTCACTTGGCATGTTGTCTTATGACAGGCCTTGTATTTTTAACTTGTTTTTCTATTTTACTCATGTACATATTTACCTTTTCATGTTTGATGTTTCACTTTGAGGGCAAGGATCATAACTAGCAAAGAGTGGACTCAATAAATATTTACCAATTTTTAAGTGATTGACAGTTAATATATGGCAACCCTTTGCTTTCACCTTTTCCAATAAGCTTTCCTACTTGATTTTTATCATAAATTATTTCTAACCAACATTTTTAATTTCTGGTTAGAACTTGTTTAGAATTTCAGGTGTTAGCACTGGAAGGAGACTCTACAGGAGAGACAGAAAAGCTCTTCCAGTGGTAGAATGGCTACCTTCATGAGCCTCACCTTTCTCCTGCCACGGAGTTCTCTTTCTCCAGGAGCGTGCTGCTGCCTCTTGAGCACTCTGATCAGGTGAGTGAACAAATAGATTTTCTCTTGGGTCACCTAGCATAAAATGGATAGGCTTTATTAATTACTAAGGAAAGCCAAAAGGAAAACAAACACAAAGAAAGATTTTCAAAAGACTCATACATTATAAATTTTGAATAATTCTAACATAAGCTCAAAATCAAGGTGCTCAAGACCTGTCCAATCCCACAAGGCATCTGCAGTGCCCACACTCTATCTGCAAATAAAGACAGCAAAATTTTTAGACATAAATACTGAATTCTTGTTTTCTGTTTCTCAAATTGTCTAAAGGTAAAGAGTGACATTTTATAACTCATTACTCACTTGTTAGGTATATTTTCTCTTTGCCCAATGTGTTTATCTGTAAAATGAGTATAATAATAGGATTTACCTTATAAAGTTGATGTGAGAATTGAATGAGATTATCTAAGTAAAGCACTTAGCAAATGGAAAGCAATTGGTAAATATTGTTGATTATTATTTCACAAGCAAGACTGACAGAGGAGGAGAGAGAAAGGGGTGGGTACTAGGGAGAGGGAATGAGAGAAAGAGATTTCAGTTTCAACACTACTACTCAAACTACATATCTAGGGCCCTCCATCACCGCTTTCTGGTTTCCTCTTTGAAAGGTGCCTCTCAAGCACAATGACTATCTTCAGGAGAATAGCTCCACTCTTTCAGTCGCAAAGAATAATGTCATAATATTGTGTATTAATTATCACACCGAACATAATAATAGAAGAGTATATTCTTTATGATTCTTTTCTTCCAGCCCAGCATCTCAGTGTTTTTCTCAATGTAATATACTCATGCTCATTCTCCCTACCTACAACTATTTCACTCCACTATCCTGAACTGTGATCAGAATTTATTAACAATTATGTTTAGAAGTAGGGAGTACAGGGGAGAATTAAGGAGGCTTGAAAGGAAGAGGTGGATAACAACATGGGAAGGCAAGAACTTTCCAGGCTTGGCAATCAATTGCATATAAGGAACAGGAAGGACTAGGAGTCAAAGGAGCTTGTGATTATGATGTTACTAACAGAAATACGGAGCTAGAGAGAAGGCTGGTTTTGAGGGTATCATAATGAATTCTGTTTTGGATATACTCTATAGCTCAACAATTCCATTCCTAGGCATAAACTCCAAAGAAACTATTGGACCTGCATAACAAGATATAAAAGAATGTTCACTGAAATACTTTAGTAAAACAATAACTTGGAAATAATTCAAATGCCTATGAACAAAATGTAGATAAATAAATTGTGGTATATTCAGGCCATGAAATATTATACAACAGCTAAAACAGATTAACTGCAATGACATATTATACTATGGATATATGACAGCAATATAAGTTAAAAAAGTGAGTCCCTTGCATATCATATGGTATCCTGCTTATAAAGTTAAAAACAACCAACATAAATATATGTATGATTTATATTATATGTTAAATATATAATACTTTTAAGGAGTACATATTGATGCAATAAGACAATATAAAAAGAAATCAAATAAATCAAAATAAATAAGATATCAAATAAATAAGATACAGGATGATGCTCACTTTGGGTGTCAGGAGGCATTGGGATGCAATGAAGGAAACAACTATTTAGATATAGATGACTGTCAAGAAACTAGCTTTGTTTTTCTAATATATTTTTATTTTATTGATTTGAGAGGGAGAGAGACATCAATTTGTTGTTCCACTTACTTATGCATTCATTGTTTGCTTCTTGTTATGCCCCCTGACCTGAGATTGAACCTGTAGCCTTGGTGTATCAGGACAATGTTCTAACTAACTGAGCTACCTGGCCAGGGCCGAAAGTAGTTTTCATGTTAGATTGTCAGGTGTTTATTACATTATTTTAGAATAACTAATCAAACAAACAAATAAATAAATAATGAGAACAAAATGTCTTAAACAGAAATGATTGTTCTAAAAATAGATCTCAATGACTATTATAGGGGTTTAAAAAAACACAACAGAAGAAGATAAAAGCAGACTTACAGAGAAGAAGTAATGAAAATTTGAATAGACTAATTACAACTAATGAAATTGAAGCAGTAATCAAAAAACATCCCAAAAAACAGAAGTCCTGGACTGGATGGCTTTATAGATGAATTTTATCAAACATTCAAAGAAGAACTAACATCTATCCTTCTCAAACTATTCCAAAAAATTCAAGAGGAGGGAAGACTCCCAAGCTCATTTGATGTGGCCAGCATTATCCTAATTCTGAAACCAGATAAAGACACTACAAAGAAAGAAAATTATAGGCCAGCATCCCTCATGAACATAGATGCTAAAATCCTCAACAAAATATTAGTAAACCATATCCAATAATTCATTAAAAGATTTTACACTATGATAAGTGGGATTCATTCTGGGTAGGCAAGGTTGGTACAATATCTGCAGATCAATAAACATGACATACCACATAAACAAAATGAAGGGTAAAAAGCATATGATTATAACAATAGATGCAAAAAAAAAGGCATTTGATAAAATCCAGCACCAATTTATGATAAAAGCTCTTAGTATAGTAGAAATAGAAGCAAAATATTTCAACGTAATCTCACTGCCAATAGCATATTTGACTGCTGAAAACTAAGAGTTTCCCTTATAATCAGGAACAAGACAGGGATGTTTGTGCTATCACTGTTATTCAACATAGTGCTGGAAGTCCTAGCCATAGCAATAAGACAAGAAAAAGAAAAGGATCCAAAGTGAAAAAAAAAGAAGTAAAACTGTAATTATTTGCAGATGAGATAATACTGTATTTAGAGAACCCTAAAGATTCCATCAAAAAACTACTAGAACTGATAAATGAATTTAGTAAACTAAAAGGATACAAAATAAATACCCAGAAATCAGTTGCATTTTTATTCAACTGAAAGAGAAACTAAGAAAATTATCCCATTTATAGTTGCATCAAAACATAAAATAAAGTACTTAGGAATAAATTTAACCAAGGATGTTAAATACCTGTACAGTACTCATAAATTATAAGACACTGAAGAAAGAAATTGAAGAAGATACAATAAGAGAAAGCATATACTGTGTTCATGGACAGGAAGAATTAACATTATTAAAATGTCCACACTACCCAAAGCAATGTACAGATTCAACTCAATTCCTATCAAGACATCAATGGCATATTTCACAGAACTAAAACAAATATTCAAAAAACTTACATGGAACCATGAAAGGCCCCAAATAGCTACAGAAATCGTGAGAACAAAGAACAAAGTTGGAAGAATCACACTAACTGATATCAAACTATACTACCAAGCTGCTATAATCAAAACAGCATGGTACTGGCATAAAACAGACACATAGATCAATAGAAAAGAGTAGAGAACCCAGAGATAAACCCATGCCTTTGTGGTCAATTGTTATTTGACAAAGGAGGCAAGAATATACAATGGGGTAAATACAGTCTATTATATAAATGACAATGGGAAAAATTGGACAATACATGCCCCACAAAAAAAAAGAAAGAAACTAGACCACCTTTCACACCATACACAAGAATAAACTCAAACTGGACTACAAACTTAAATGTTAGACTCAAAACCATAAAAATTCTAGAAGAAAACAGTCAGCAAAATCTCAGACATTTCTCACAGAAATATTTTTTCTGCTATATCTCCTCAGGCAAGGGGGGAGGGGAGGAAAAGAAACAAATGGGACTACATCAAACTGAAAAGTTTTTGCACAGCAAAGGAAATCATCTACAAAATGAAAAGACAACCCACTGAATGGGAGAACATATTTGCCAATGATACATCTGATAAGGGGTTAATATTCAAAGTTTATAAAGAACTGAAACAACTCAATACCAAAAAGCAAACAATCCAATTAAAAAATGGACAAAGGATCTGAATAGACACTTCTCCAAAGAAGGCATACAGATGACCAAAAGACATATGAAAAGATGCTCAACATCACTAATCATCAGAGAAATGCAAATTAAAACTGCAATGAGATATCACCTCATAACTGTCAGAATGGCTGTCATCAATAAATCAACAAACAAGTGTTGGCAAGGATATGGAGAAAAGGGAGCGCTCATGCATTGTTGGGGGGAATGCAGATTTGTGTAGCCACTAAGGGAAATAGTATGAAGTTTCCTCAAAAAGTAAAAAGGAGCTGCTTTATGTCCCAGTGATACCACTTGTAGGAATATATCCAAAGACACCCTAAACACTAATTTGAAAGAATATATGCACACCCGTATTCCTTGCAGTGTTATTTACAATAACCAAGATCTGGAAGCAGCTCAAGTGCCTATCAGTAGATGAATAGGTTAAAAAGCTGTG
The DNA here is from genome assembly GCF_019186645.2 of Phyllostomus hastatus. Classification (NCBI taxonomy): domain Eukaryota; kingdom Metazoa; phylum Chordata; class Mammalia; order Chiroptera; family Phyllostomidae; genus Phyllostomus; species Phyllostomus hastatus. The sequence goes on along the minus strand of NW_025334041.1, from coordinate 104,044,765 downwards.
GTACATTTACACAATGGAATACTACTTGACTGTAAAAAAGAAGGAAATCTTACCTTTGTGACAGTATGGCTGGACCTGGAGAGTATTATGCTTTGTGAAACAAGTGAAATAAGCCAGTCAGAGAAAGATAAATACAATATGATTTCACTTAAAAGTGGAACCTAATGAACAAAATAAACTAACAAACAAAAACAGATTCATAGAAAAGGAGAACAGACTGACAGGTGTCAAAAGGTGGGGCAGTTGGGGGGCTGAGTGAGAAAAGTAAAGGGACTGAACAAAGAAAAAAACAAAACCTCACAGACACAGACAACAGTATGGTGATTACCAGAGAGAAAGAGGGGTGGGGGAAGGTAGAGAGGGTAAAGGGGGGATAAATGATGATGGTGGGGGACTTGACTTTGGGTGGTGAACATGCAGTATGATATACAGATGATTTATAATACAGATGTATTATAGAACTGTATATTTGAAGCTCATATAATTTTATTAACCAATGTCACCACAATAAATTCAATAAATTTTAAAGCAATAAAAGTAAAAAATAAAAAATAAATAAGGGGAGAAAACAAAAACATCTTAGGGATGAATGCTATATTAGAAACAATAAAAAATAGGGTAAAGCGTGATAGAAGCATGTTAAAACATGAGGTACAGGCTGGAGAGAAAGATAGTATAAATAAAAAGAAATATAAAAATGATATAGAGAAGTTATACAAAGCAGATTCATCTTCTTGAAAAATAGATATTTGATTGAAATAATATTTAGTAATATAATAAAAGAAGTATTTTTTGAAAGGCCTTAATCTTCAGCTCAAAAAGATGCAGCATATATTTGGAAAAACTGATACAGAAAGATGAACCCAAGTAATATACTACAAAACTACTCATCTTCAAAAATAAAGAACTACTCATATGAAAATCCAAGCAAAAAAGGCAGACTGCTTACAAAGAGGAAAAAATTAGGTTGACTTCAGACATCTCTACAGTAATAATCAAATGTTTGAAGACAGCGGTGCCCGACTACACAGGCTTTGAGAGCATGAAGTTATGACCCCAAACTCCATATCCAGATATGACAGGTAAAGACTGCTGGTTATTTCTCCATGTCCATTCTCTTCTTCCTTTTTAACACAAAGAACCCAGATTCTGAGCTAGACAATTGCCATCAGCTAAAGACTGTGTCCTATAGCCATGTAATAAAATTTTGTCTCATGAAATTTAAAAAGAAATGTTGTATGCTACTGCAAAGAAGTCTCCTTGGAGTGGGGGCCTATCCTTCTTGACTCTCTTCTTCGTCCTGGTGCCTGAAATATGGATATGATGGCTGGCACTCAAGTAGCCTTCCAAGAAATGATAGAGCAGTGAGCTGGAAAGACTGCAGGTCTCTGATGAGTTCACAGATCCATCATGGCAGCTCTGGACTTCTGTTATGTGAGAGAGCAATAAACTTTCAACTTGTTAAAATCTCTTAAGCGTATGTGTGTTGGGGGGGCGTGCAGGGAAGGTACTTTATTTTTAACTAAACTCTAAATGATTATGTCAGGCAGCTGTCCTTCAGATATAAAGGGACAGGACTTCTCAAGCTTGGGAAGAAAACTAGATGATGAAACTGTCAGCAAGAAGCACATCAAAATAACATAGGAACAGGAAATATGGAAGCCACTGTAAAGGAATTAATGAAAAACTTTTAATTCACTTAAATATAAAAATCAGATTAATAACTATGGGAATTATGGTTACAGGACAGAATGTAAGTGATAACACAAAAATAAAGAATATGGTAGAAAAGTAAATATGCTAATTTTCTCCTCTTGTATCACATGAGATCTGCAGCTTATGGAATTTAAAAAAAAACCTTTCACATACTGATTCCAACCTCTTAGTGTTTTTCATAACTTTTAAAATAAATTTAGTAACTAATAACTTTCTTTTTTAATTTAACCTTTTTTTGTGTTTTTGTTACATTACCTTTTAGCCCTCTTATATCCCCTCCCCCCAGCAATCACCACACTGTTGTCTATCACCATGAGTCCTTTTTTCCTTTTTGCTGGATGCCTCCCCCAGTAACTAATACCATTCATAGTGAAGAAACATGTATTTCATCAGTTCATCAGTTCTTACTTTCATTTCAATTTCCTTCATGCCATTAAATGAAATTCTGAAGTTATTACATACATTTTGATTTAAAACAGCATATAGAGTATAAATTCCCATTTTTGTCTACCAGTCTGACTTTTTCACATTCCACCTACATTTACCTGTCTACCTACCTACTATTTTTCTGTCTGTATCTTAGATGTATGCGTACGGTCTTGAAAGATCTTGTTAACAAATGTCATTTGTTGTAGGTATAAAGGGTGGAATTTTATTTTGTTTTGGTATTTTAATAAGGATCATGTTTTAATTTGATAAAACATATCAACTGTAAAAAATTAAATTTTTTTTTAAACAAAGAAATTCTCTCACTTTTTTTCTGGAAATATTTTGTGACCATGCACAAATAAAAATGAACACCTGCCCCATGCCCAGGCATTAATCACACTTATATTTGAGGATTTTAATTTTATTATAATCATAAACAAAGGCAGAAACTGTACAGTAGAGACTTGGAATGAGAAGTCGATATCCATGCCTCTTGTTTTAGAGCTCCCTGGGGCTAATACTTTACAATTGTACTCTAATTTTGTTTGTCAAAGGGAATTTTTAACCTCACAAGAAAATAAACTAGGTAGGGAATGTTTTATCCTCATTTCATAGCTAGGCAAACAGTGTCCAAGGTAACAGACTTAAATAGTGGTAGAGCTGGGATTAGAACTAAAATGTTCTAATTTCCAGAACAGATGTTCCCAGAGAAAAGCAGTAATTGTTATTCTCCCCTTGTTGACTGCAACTGGTTTTCATGGCAATAAGATAACTAACACATACCCAACAGAGCCATTGCTTCACAGAATTTTCGACTTGCAAGGGACCTTAGAGGTTGTCGTATGTGGAGGTTCTGCAGAGGTCCTGGGCAACCTTCTCTCTAAGCCCAAACTGCAGCCCTGCTGGTGTGAGCCTCTGTGCTCCCATTTCAGCCCTCACCCATTTTTTCTTATCTGATTTACATATTAATTTTCCACATAAGATTCCATTAGAAAAAGGCATTATTTTTACAAATAGGTCTAAAACCACCAATAGTCTAATCCTACAGAAATAGAAAGGTGATTTAGCATAGTCATTGCAAAAATGAGGAAGTTTTAAAAAGTACCAACCAATTCATAGGAGAATAAGCAATCTTGGACCAAACTTATTTTGAGACTGTCTGATATCATCCCAATTAGAAGCAGCTGCTTTTCTGAATTCACACTTCTCTTTTTTCTAAACCACTAGATAAGCAATGCAAGTGTATAGACTGTACAAATCTTATGTGGTCAAGATATTCTAGATTTGATGCATGAACAAGAACCAGAGAAAAAATTTTAAATGCCTTGCCTTATAATGTTTCATGTTCTAACTTTGAAATTTGTCTAGCCAGAAGCAGCTGTCTGCAGTTAAAAATGTGGATCCATTTTAAAGGTGGCAAGAGTGCTTTTTATTAGATATGGGTAACACTGCTTTTGAGGTTGATGAAGGCAGTTAAAGGAAAGATGTGGGTAATTTAACAATTTACATTTATCCAATACTTATAGATTATAATGTGAAAAATAGTATTTGGTCCACTAGGAAAGGTTTTTAGAATGAGACACATTCAGCCTCAGAATCTTTTCACCATTAGTAGGTGGGAAAACCCAGGCAAGCCTACTTAGCCCAAATGATGCTTGGCTTTAGCATCTGTGAAATGAAACTTCTGTGAGGATTAAGTGTAAATACACATATTCAGTGTCAAATCCTTCCTCAAGTAATTTTAATGTTCTTCCTTCCTTTTTCCTACAAGGCTGGGTGTGACATTTTTATCAATTGAACCCTATTATAAAGATACAGGAATACAAGCTCTAATATATGATAAATTATTTTTTTCAGTATTATTTTATATTGGTTTCAGGTGTACAGCATAGTAATTAGAAAATCATATACTTTACAAAATATCCCCCCTCTGATATTTCCAGGACCACCTTGCACCATACATAGTTATTGCAATCTTATTCACTCTATTCCCTGTGCTGTACTTTATATCCCCATGAGTGTACTGTAACCCCCAATTTGTACTTCTTAACCCTTCACCTCTTTTACCCAGCCCTTCCACCCCTTTCCCTTCTGGCAATCACCATTCCCATTTCTGTGTCTATGAGTCTGTTTCAATTTTGTTATGGTAAATTATTTTTTAATGAAGAATAATTTTTGCAATATGAATCATAACCAGTAGTCAGTATGTTGCAATGAAAGAGCACTAGGTAAATAACCAAAGACTTTGATTCTCATTTCCATTTTGCCACCTTAATGTTGAATCATATGAAATGATCATTTTATAGGTCACAGATTGTTGAGTAGATTTGTGGTGTAGGATAAACAATAATCTCTCAGAAATTGGAGAATTACTTTTGTTCATGGATTAAACATTTATCAGAGGCTTATAATGTGGCAGGCATTTGTGGTAGGTGATGACTATATAGTAAAGAACATGGCAATGTCTTTGTGGTACTCTATGCAATAAGGGAGACATATAATAAACAAGCTTATACATATTTTTTGCAGGTAGTGATAAAATATTTAATAACTAAGTGATCTCTAAGATCTACTCCAGCTTAAAAATTATAAAATACCAGGTCATTTTTGTAATATTATATCTTTTTTTTACCGAATTAGTTTAATGTAAGATATAGCTGTGAATAAATTTGTACTTTTTAAAATTTTAATCATTGTTCAAATACAGTTTTCTGCCTTTTACTCCCATAAATTTGTACTTCTTAAAAATAGAAATAAATGCTGTAACTGTAGGAAATCTGAAAGGAAATCTTTATAAATTGCAAACAAAAGGATTTAGGATATTACATTATTAGGAAATAGGTTTGGCTGCATGTAACAACCAGAAATACAAAATAACAGTGGCTCAATACAGCAATTTTCAACCGTTTTCATCTGATGGTGCACATAAATTAATTACTAAAATCCTGCAGCACACCAAAAAATTGTATTTTTTGTAGATCTGACAAATATAGGTATAATTTTTATTCATTCACACTGAATGGCTATTGTTGTGTTGGCTGTTGTCATTTTTTTATTTGACAATCTAAGGGAAAAGAGGTTGGCGCTCCTGATTAAATAGTCAGGCATTGCATGTTTTAAAAATTCTTGGGACACACAGGTTAAAAATTGCTGGCTTAAAGAATAAGGGGTTTATTTTTTCCATAAATCAGAAAGTTAAAAGCCAGTTGCTCCAAAGTTGGTATGACATCACAATGCTTGCAGAGCAAGCTGCTCTTGATCATTTTTACCATAGGCTTTCTCCCTCACATTTGCTTGTGTTATGGTTGCAAAATGGCAGATGGAAATTCCTCCTATCACACTGCTCCAAAGTTGCCAGCAAAAAGAAGACAAAGGTGAAAGGGTAAAACTTAATAGACATCTTAATATGGCTCCTTTTACTAAGTGTTCCCAGAAGTCTCACCTAGCAATTCCCACTTACAGCTCATTAGTAGAAATTTAACCACCCCTAAATTTTTCAGCTGGGCACATGGCTACCTAAACAAAATCTGGGTTATATTAATATTAATAAGGAGGAGAGTTCAGATGGATGCTGGTTAGAAGACTAGCAGTATCTACCAGAAGGATGTATCAACTTCACTATGAAATATGATTCTGAACATCAGAAACAAACATTAACCAAGGAAAATCATTGCTTAAAATTTTTTGGCATAAATCTTTTCATACAGCAAATGCTATTTGGCATGCAAAGGATCAATTTCCTTCTCCAACCTTTACCTCCATGGATCTGTTTAGTTAAGTTCTATTTTTTTTATATTTACTAAAGCTCACCTACACTATCGAACCCCAGGCTTGGTTTGAATGAATATGCAAGCACTCCATTATCTTAAATGATTTTCTATTTTCTTTCTATCACATAAGATTTAAAAATGCTTATAAACAAACAAAACCAATGATAAAATAAATAGCTAAGGGGATCATGTTGGAAAAGTAAGAAAATGAAATTCAAGGGGTACTAGGCCTACAAGAATGCAGAGGGCTGTAGGATTATGGGAGAGTTCCACAAGTATAGATATGCCTTATCATCCCTATTCTAGCAATCAAAATATGTTTATAAAACCTGGTAAAAATGTTTACTATGCAAATTCACTATGCAAATAAAAATTGGTTATAATGAATATGAGTATTCATTGTGTACATCAAGTAAAGTGTTGTAGGTGAGTGCCAACTGATTCCTTCAGACATTCCTTACCCTGGAGTTGAGAGAAGCTGTGGAACAGAAAGTAAGAGATACAGGTACACAGGACCAGTGCAAGGTGCCATTAAGGTCACACCTACATGAAGCTGTGGAAGCCATAGAACTGGTCTCTGTTGAGCTGGGACAAGTGGAATAGGGAAAATGAGAAAAATAGTTGAACAGACTCAGAGCAATTTACAGCCAGATATAGAAGGTCACTCCCTAGAAATAACATCTAGGCTTCAGTTCTATTTTAGCTTCAGGCCCAGAAAAGCAGCAACACTACGTGGACGACACCAGGATCACCTGCAATGACTAATGACCCCCCTACCCTGAAAGGGCACACCTGGAAAACTGATGACTATTCTGCTGAAACCCTCCCTAAGATCTCCCCTAAGATTTCCAATTGCAAGAGACAGAAGCCTTAAGACAAAGGACCCAGTGTGCTCTCTCTGTCTGGGGAGAAGTCTGCTCTATTCCTTTCTTCCTCTTCTTCCCTCTCTCCTCCCACAGGCACACATCTTCTAAACTCTAAGGGTAACTCACAAGACTTGCAACCAGGAGACTAATGGGCAGCAGCTGCTCATCCTATGCTAATCCCCTGAACCTGTCCCCAAGGGTCCCTTTTCTCTGTGTTCCCTATGAGTTAAGGCAGCCCAGCCCAGGCTCTCCTGTTGCTTCTTCTATGCTAAGCACTTCCTTGTTTCACTGTCACAGTTGTAATAAACGTACTCTCATAGTCACCTGAACTCATGCTATAAAATCTTTCCTACACAAAGTCAAGAACTCACACACTATTGGCTGGCCCTAGGCAGACCTACTTAGGGCCAGGTCCCCTGTCTGAACACCATGGCAGTGGCTGAAGGCAGATGTGAGGATGTGAAGCGGCCCTCGAGAGGCCATCAATTCACCACCCAACTCTTTTGAACCAGACTTTCTCGGGTTAAAGGCTGGAAATACACATTGTTACCAGGTTCTCAGGTAATGCTTAAAGACACCGAAATTTCAAGAAGCATGGCTCTAGAGTGGTGTTTCTCAAATACTGGTCCACAGACCTGCTACATCAAAATTCCTTTGGAAGTTTTAAAAAGTAAAGGATAAATAGCAGAGAATTAAAAATCATGTTTTCTAGGAGTCGAAGTATTTGGCATAGACACTTAGGAACAGGTCCAAATACTCTACGAATCAGCCAGGTGGACCTAGTGACTTGATTCTAACAAACAGAATACAGCAACAATGATGGGATGTCACATTCCAGATTAGGTTACAATAAGACAGTGGCTTCTGTCTTGCTTGTCCTCTCTTGCTCCCTCTTCTTGGCTTGCTCTGAGGGAAACCTGCTGCCGCGCAGTGAGCTGCTGATGGAGAGGTTCACAGGGCAAAGAGCTGAGGGAGGCCTCCGGCCAACATCCAGGGGGGAACTGAAGCCCTCAGGCCAACAACCCACAAGGAATGGAATCCTGCCAACAACCCATGAGTGACTATCTGAAGAGAATGAGATAACAGCCCTGCTGACACCTGGACTGGGGTCGTTTAAGATACCTTGATTGAGACCAAGGCACGCAGCTAAGCTTCTTGATTCCTGATCAATAGAAACTATAAGACCATAAATGTTTGTTGTTTAAAACCTCTAATTTGGGGGGTAATTTGTTACTTAGCAAAGGTTAATTAATACAGAAATGCTTCATGTAAAATCCTTACCAGTTTTTAACATTTTGGAATATAAAAGAATATGTTTTTGTCATATGGCATTTTCTTTCATATATAAGGAACAGCTTATTTCTTAATATTGTAAATAAATAAAAAAACTTACTGTGCAGTACAAAGTTTGACAGATTAGGGTTCAAGGTAGCCAGAGAGCAGCTATAAATCCCTAACACAGAATAGGTACTTATTAAAACCAACAGAATTGAATTGATAGGCCAGAATAGATGACCAAGAGCCCTCAAGCCCAGAAAGATTACACTTTATCACATTGGCCAGTCATTTTCAACCCTTACCATGAGACAGAATCACCTGCAGGACGTGATAAAGCACAGATGGCTGGGGCTCTTCTTCAGTTTCTGATTTAGTGTGCCTGTGGTGAGGATGAATAATCTGCATTTTTAAGAAGTTTTCAGGGGTTGTTGTTGCTTTGAAAACCACTGCAAGAAACAATAATTTCTGGAGTTCCTTTGTGTGTGTGTGTGGGCATGTGCTTGGGGGTATGTGGGGGATGGATGGTTACATGAAAAGTCCTCCTAGATGACCCATAACGCATCAGAAAAACAGCAAGGGTGACAGCACCAACCTTGGAGCAATTATAAGGCTCTTCCTGAGATAATTAGGTGGTGATACTGGGGAGCAAGGACTTCACAGCCAAGAGAAATAAAAAAGAAAATATTGAAAGGGCTTGCTGACATCATCATTTCTCCACCAAATATGGCAGTTTAAACAATAACTCTAGCTACAGAGGGAGAAAATCAAATTACTGTTACTCCAAATGAAGCAGCCACGTAGCTGTGTTCACCCAGCACTGGTAGAAACATGCAGCATCATTCGGCATGGCTCCTTCAAGTCAGGTGGTCTGAGCTCTAGTTGCTGCTATAATTAACTCTACTCATTCTATTTACCTGACAGAATTTCCTCTGGGCTTCCAGATGGTCCTGGCTTCCTCCAGGTTCATCAGCTGGAGGTCTTGAAAGCCATTCAAACCCTTCAGATTTGTGCCTGACCTGATTATCCCAATTTCAGAACACTGGGTGTAATTTCCTCTATTGGCATCTGTTGTCTCTATTTCCAAGTTGAAAATTATTCAGGCAGTCAAAAGAATACCTGATGGTATTTATTCATGGGCTGTTTTTGAAATGAATTTATTTCCTCCGTGTTCTAGAGAGGCAGTGTTAATAGAGTGATTTCCATAACACAGCACATGGGGGTGCTGATTTCCAGGTTTGTGGCATCTGCAAACAGATGCCATAAATGACAGTGGTGAGGCAGTAGCAAAGAAGGCTTCTATTCATCTGCACCTTGGCATGTTCACCTGAAGATGTGATTACTCTGCATTTTCCTTATAATTCCTTGAAAATTGTTCAAGGGTTCTAGTGTGAGTAGGATACTATCTAAGTGACAATTTCAGATGCTGGCTTAGTTTTGCTATTTGGGATAGTGGTTACTTTCCAGCAATTTCCAATACTAAAACAATGCCTCTAGGACTGCCAGCATCAAAGCACTGTTGACATATCACTATCTGTGGTTGATTTACAGGTGTCGACATAAGAAACAACCAAACATATAAGAATTTTTATGAGTTAATTTGAGTGAAACTGATGACAATTGCCAGGAAGCAAAGTCTCAACAGAATGAGAAAATGTTCCAGAGAGTGGCAGTTTTATACCTTATTTTATACATTTGAATCAATGGAGAAGACTTAAGGTGGTCACGTAAAATCCATTAGTGATAGATTGGGGAGGGGGGAGAAAGCAAAGCAGGGGAATGCCAGAGATTGGATATAAGTAAGAAGAAAAGACACATACTTCTTTTACACTGGTGTGTATAGGATAGTTAACAGTTAACAATTAACATAAAAAATAAAAATGAGGAATTCTTTCTCCTGCTTTGGTGGGAAATTGTGCCCTGAGCGGTCTGGAAAAAGGAAATTATCCTGACATTCGAAAGATATGTCATCATAGATGCAAAAAGACAACAGACAGGCTCAATTTAGGTAAAGACTGACCTTTGCAAGGAAGATACTGGCCTAGAACATGACTACCTACTGGGACAGGCTTTTAGTTAGGAAGTTTTAATTTCAGACTGTCCTATGTGGTTACTTTAGGTCTCTGTAAGCGCCACCATGCAGGCAACCCCTGAGCTTGTCAGGTTTAGTATGTGGCCCCTTTTTTATCCACATGAATAAAGGAAAAAAATCAAAGTATCTTGATTTTGAGAGGATGGAAATTTTCTTGCAAGGAGCCTCCAGTCTAGCTGGTGAGATACATTTGTGAACAACCAAAAAACTGGTTGGTATAAATAAAATTTCAGGGCCAAAATAAAGCATCCCAAGTGGAAAATCACACATTTTAAATATTTGTTAAAATGCAATGAACACAAATTAATTTCCAGTATTATCATTACTAGTTGTTTCCATAACAAATATCAGTAGAGACTCCTGGATCCGAAAAGTGAACAAAAGCAGAAGAAATTCTTTTGTTCTTCTCCTTTCCCCAATTTATTTATTAAATTTATTTCTTGAGTAAATATTCAAATAAGCAAGTGACCTGGTTTTTCTTAATCTATTCTCTGCCCTGCCTCCTTGGCACAGGGCTTGGTGCTAAACACCTGTATGCACATGAAGTATGAGCAAAGCATCCAACTAGACAGATCCAGCAATGAAAAGAGTTTTTGCTGTTTTGTTTTTACTTTACCTCTTTTAATAAAACCTCTAAATAAAGGTGCTAACATATATACTTTTAAGTTGAACTAAAGCAAATACTTTTTTAAAAATTGCAGTATAAAACTCTTTTAGACCAAGATAACAGAGTAGTGGTGTCATCTCTACAGTAGAACAGGGTTCACCTCCCAATATGCAGGTAGGCTGATGTTAATGTATCTCCATTCTAGAGACAAGTTTCAGAGTAAACCTCCTCCAGATGTCTGTATAGGCGTACCTCATTTGTATTGTACTTCACAGATATTGCATTTTGTTGTTGGTTGTTGTGTTTTTTTGTTTGTTTTTTTACCAAGTGAAGGCAAGTTCCTCCACAAGCAAAGATCACTAGCAGAGATTATGACTTGCTTTATTGTGGTGGTCTGAAACCAAACTTGAAATATCTCTGAGGTATGCCTATATTCAGTTTCCCTGGGCCCAACCTGATCTGCAAGGTTTAAAGATTACAAAAAGACCAGAAGCTTTCAAAAACACCGATTTCACTGGCCTTTTTAATTCTTAATCTGTTCATTTTCTCAAATTCATCAAACACACAGTTTGGGGCAACCCAAACCCACAAATACACTCACTACCACCAGGTTGTTTACATCTACTTTGAAGGTCTTTTCAGTTAACCTTTTTCCTGACCCACCCCACAGTTTCCTCTGGGTTGTTATTTGACAGACTAACCAAATACTTTACCTAAGTCATTTGTTTCCTTCCTACTCAAAGTTTTTTTTTTTAATTGCCTCCACTAGCCCCTTTCTTCCTGAGCAAGAATGAAGGTTTTCTTCTGTCTAAAATCAGAGCTTTTGCTTTGTAAAATAGAGCTTTTGAATTGCTTGTTGGGGGACAGGAGCAAGTATGAATTATAAATTCAGCCATAGAGTTGTAACATAATTAATTGTTAGTATTTAGAGTAAGTACATTTAAAGATAATAAAACATTTCAAGGGAAGGACCTTCTAGGCCTATAAAATGAACAAGTAAACTGTTTTCAATTAGTATATCAATTGTTTCTGTGAAAAGAGTTCGTTCTCTAAAATAGTTTCGTTATTTCCCTCAGAAGACTTCCCCTTTCAATCAATTGTTTGATAAATCATACTCTCAGAAATGGCACAAAGGCAAAGTCAAAAGATCACAAACTCCAAGTTAGTGTATTCTGAATGTAAGGGTAGGAAGCATCCTTTGACTTGCCCAGGGCAGATGTCAGTGTGTATTTCAGTTCTCCCAAGGATCACCAAAGGTTTCCCCCATCCCCTTCCCCTAAATCAGACCTAGAGTAATCCTTTCACACTATATCATTAATTCTTTTGGCCCTGGAGTCTAGGGTATTACTGAACATTTGCCTATTTCTGCCCCAGAAAATCCCTAATGTTAATATAGGTCACATCGTACCTAAAATGCACTTGTTTCTCAATTCAAACTTACTGAAGAATTTCCCAATGTGAAAACAGCTCCAAGTATTCCGAAATTGCCAGAGAGAAGAGACCTGGGAACAGCATCATTAGGTCCTAAGCCAATTCTCCTAGTGACCACCTATTGAATTTGGAAGAAAGTTGGATAGTCTGAGATATAACTGGTGTTGACAGGTTATAGCTGTATGTCCTAAACATCAAGCTAACTATTCCTCACATACTCTGGGCTTGATAATAACAGAACTATCAATTATTAAAGTCACCTTTGAGCTCAATGATAATAGGGTCTGAATGTGGGCCATATGTCATGAGATATGGATATAACCCTGTCCCCATCACTAATTATAGTCTATACTACAGATCAATTTAGTGGAATGGCTTTACAGGCTATTGGAAACTTCTGTTTAAATAAGAGGGGGATGGGGCAGATGAATCTCATCATCTACTATTCCATAAGCAAAGTACTACTCTTTTCAATATCAAAACTTTTTGGATTTTGATTAATACTCTATTGAAATGTAAATATATCTTTTAGGAGTTATTTCAATCTTTTATCAGCTAACATATTATAAAAAGTTAATATTTTCACAGAGGTTGGTCAGGAAGAGAAGAAAAAGCTGAAGCTAATGAGAGAGAGAGAGAGGAGGTCACCAAAACAAATTTTTTTTATGTACAACATCACCAAATAACTTATTTAGAATCAGAATTAAAGAACATTTGATGGTTGTTGAAATGTATATGTATTCTGATCAGTCTGTACAACTTATCCAGTGCAAATTACCAGGTACATTTTATATTTCTTCTCAAATGGAGTTTATTGATGACTTCAAATTTGGGTTCTTCCAATTTGAAGTCAAGGAGTGCATTCAGTCTGCTTTGCCATACATTTGCTTAAGGTTAAAAAGCTCCCTCTTCAACTTTTGCTGATACTCTGGGCCAGTATCAACATGTTCTCTAGAACTGATGCTTAGTTCTGTACTCTCTAATCTTATCCATGAAGAGTTTCTGTACAGGATCAAGTTTCTTACTAAATGCCACTGCTGTAACACCAATATTCCTCCTCAGATAGACTGATACTGCAGACTGAATGACAGAGCAGAACCGAAGAGCCTCTGAAGAGTCATGGTGATTCTGTTATGGACAGGATGTATCCTGGAGACGGACTCACCAAAGCAAATTGTATTACCCTTTGCAGACTGCTTTTTAGGACTACCTTAATTCTGCTTGCAATTACCCCTGATGATCATGTCTGGATTGAGGCTGGTGGTTTTCCTGAACACAACATCAAGCTTCACAATTTGGATGAAGACTAAGGACAACTTTATTACTTGCTAGCTTCAATCCAAGGCACGATCATCTTTCTTCCACTGGTAAATGAATCCATTATTGCTTAATTTTCTAAAAGCACTCACCAGTGAAGCTGTAATGTTCACCTGGGATTCTCATCTATACAGAAAATGCAACACATAACCCCTGTTTGCTTTTCTCTTTTCATAGGAATCAGTAATATCAAAAACACTCCTTGCAATGCCAGAAGACTGGAAATTTGCATTTTGAAAATTAAAAAAATAAGGGAGGATCCATTTAAAATTTTCTTTTGAACAGCCCCAAATGTCTAGCCCTGCCACTAATTGAATTAACAGACAATATAAATCCCAAATAACTGAATTGCTGATACAAAGGAAGGAAATTATAAATACCAACTGTGGCCTTGTGACCAGTTGTAGACACAAGGACTATAGCAGCCACTTAGATTTTCTTCCTAACACACACATAATTATAAATAAGCAGTACCCCTTCTTATTTCATATAAGATATGTTGGTGGTAGTTAATTTTATAGTTTAGTTCTCAGGTTATAGAATATACAGGAGAGATTATTCCTAAACTGGAAGAATGAACATTATCCATAGAGAGGTCCAAGGAAGAAGATTTTTTAATTTCCCCTTCAGAGATACTCAAAATGTTTTTATTTGCACAAAGGATCATTGTACTCTGTTAGCTGAAAGCATGTTCAGATTTCTATTGTGTAGAAATTAAAGTATGGTTAGAAGGTTATGTATAGATGTTAAATACAAAGGGTTGGACTATGATCACTTTGGTGAGTCACTTTTAGCATGTATTCCAAACTCCTTAGAGAATTCCTTTCTGTATTGCAGAAGCTAGAAAGTTAAAAAGCTTATTTCTGATTTCCTGACTTCTGAGTTAAAACAGTTGCTTGAATACACATATCTAACTTTGCTTTCTCTTGAAACCCTAGAAAAAAACACAATGAAAGTTTTTTGGTTTTTGTTTTTAAGGCATAAACCCTCTGGGGTTGGGAAAACAAGAGGCAAGAACAGTTAATGTTTTGAAAGCTGCATGGTAGCAACAAGGAAGCAGAGGAACAAACCAATTTACATTGCAGAATTCTCAAGATTCAAGAACTCATACTAGATAATACTGGAGCTGGGGTGAAAGGGTATAATGCTGAAATAAGAAGGGTCAAGTGAAAAATGTTTGTGAAGCAGTTATATCCTTAGAACTTCTTCCTCATTCCACACCGCTGGGTAACCCTCCTTTATCCTAGCAGAACTTGAGGGTTATTCCCTATGGAGGTACAAGATGTCTGGACTGGGGAAGGCCCAGCCCCAATGAAGGAAGGGTTCTATACCAACAAATGTTCCACCAGATGTCTCAAAGGTAAACCTCTAGCTTGGTAAGTCCCACTCACTTGCTCAGAGCTACCTGTATTTTCAATCCTCACTTGTTTTTAGCTTTTAAAAACATTTTGGAGGTATACTTGATACATAGTATTGAAATGCAAAGATCTTAAATGTCCTCAGCAATTTTGGTAAATGCACATATCTGTGTAATCATACCCTTAACACAACATGGAATATTCCCAACACCCCCCAAAATTAGTCCCTCACTTTAAATCATGAACAACAAAAATAAATCATGAACAGACAACTAACAATTACAAGACATCTGAGGAAAGATCCTAACGTAGAAGATAAAGATTAAATAAAGCAAACAAATTTTTAAAAAGCAACTTAGAAAGAAGAACCCTTTCAGGAAAAATAAAACATACTTCTAAAAAATTATATTAATTCCTTAGGAAGATGAGAAGAGTCTGCATACTAAGCGCAATGAAAAATTCAGAAAACAAACAAAAAAAAGCTCTTAGAAATTGAAAGCATGAAAACAGCAATGAAAATACTTAATAGAAACTTTGGAAGATAAAGTTGGAAAAATTTTCCAGAAAATAGAGCAAAAAGACTGAAGGAAAATAGGAGAAAAATGATAAGAATGGAGCTAGTCAGGGGATCCAACATCTAAATAACAGAGGGGAAGAAAGCAGCAATGAATAATTGAAGAGAACACCCAGGGTTTCTAGACTGTAAGGGCCTACTGGATGCCCAAGAGCATGGATGAAAATTAGACTCACACAGAGGCATAGCATTATGAAGTTTCACTGGGAACAAAGAAGAAATTCTACTGAAAAATTAGTCACAATGCAGAAATCAGAACAGCTTCAGATTTCTCAACAGCAGCACTTAGAACCTGAAGTCAATAGAGCAAAGGCTTTGAAACTGAGGAAAAAATATTCCTAATCTAAAATTCTATATTATCGCTTTATCAATTAAGTGGGAAGGTAGAATAAAAACACTTTCAAAGATGGAGGCATAGGTGGATGCACCATACCTCCATGCACAACCAAGATTAGAACAACAACAATTTAGAGGCAGAATAACACCCAGAACTGATAGAGAATTTATCTGAATGGAAGTTGGACAGCCAAGAAGTTGAAGTAGACCCATTCATCCAGACCGGTAGGAGAGGCGGAGAGGAGCAGTTGGTGCGGGTCACGGTGCATGGAGAACAGGGTGAATTGGGCACATAAGGCAACTGGGAGCACGTAAGGCATCTGGGGCACACAAGATCTCAGTGGGTGAACCCTGAGTATGCAAGTGGCAGCTGGCAGACCAGTGAGGCAGCGATTGTGGACCAGGGCAGAGCGTGCAACCCAGGATCCCAGAGAAGGGACTGAGGTCCCAGGAGAATGGAGCTACCGCCATGGTTCCCCACCCCCACACACAACGTCACAATCTAGTGACTGGGGTGCCCAGCCCCAGTGAACTCCTAAGGCTCCGCCCCTCACCGTAACAGGAGCAACCAGACCAAAAGAGAGAGAGAGAGAGAGAGAGAGAGAGAGAGAGAGAGAGAGAGAGAGAGACATGTCTCAAACAGAAGAACAGATCAATGCCCCAGGACTCATCCTTTTGAGTGACTAAGAGATAGCCAATGTATCAGATGCACAGTTCAAAACACTGGTGATCAGGAAGCTCACAGAATTGGTTGATTTTGGGCACAAATTAGATGAAAAAATGCAGGTTACCATAAAAGAGATGAAGGAAGATGCACGGAGAACCAATAGTGATGGGAAGGAAAGTGGGACTCAAAACAATAGAGTGGACCAGAAGGAAGAAAAAAAAGCAATCAAGCAGGAAAGAATGGAGAAATAAGAATTCAAAAAAACGAGGAGAAGCTTAGGAACCTCCAGGACATCTTTAAACGTTCCAACATCCGAATTATAGGGGTACCAGAAGGGGACAAGGAAAAGCAACAGATTGAACATGTATTTGAACAAATAATAAAGGAGAACTTCCCCAATCTGGCAAAGGAAATAGACTTCCAGGAGATTCAGGAAGCTCAGAGAGCCCCAAAGAAGTTGGACCCAAGAAGAAACACACCAAGGCACATTATCATTACATTAGCCAAGGTAAAAATGAAGGAGAGAATCCTAGAAGCATCAAGAGATAAGGAGACAGTGACCTACAAAGGAGTTTACGTCAGGCTGTCAGCTGATTTCTCAAAAGAGACCTTACAGGCAAGAAGGGGCTGGAAAGAAGTATTCCAAGTCATGAAAGACAAGGACCTATATCCCAGATTACTCTATCCAGCAAAGCTTTCATTTAGAATGGAAGGGCAGATAAAGTGCTTCTCAGGTAAGGTCAAGTTAAAGGAGTTCATCATCACCAAGCCCTTATTTCATGAAATGTTAAAGGGACTTATCTAAGAAAAGAAGATAAAGAAAAAACATGTATAGTAAAAGGATAGCAAACTTACAATTATTAACAACCACACCTAAAGCAAAACCAAAAGAAACTACTAGAACAGGAAAAGAACCACAGAAATGGAGATCACATGAAGCGTTAGCAACAGGGGAGTGGGAGGAGGAGAGAGGGGGAAAAGGTACAGAGAATAAGTAGCATAGATTGTAGGTTGAAAATAGATAGAGGGAGGGTAAGAATAGTATGGGAAATGTAGAAGCTAAAGAACTTATAAGTATGACACAAGGACATGACTAAAGGGGGGATATGGGTGGAAGAGGGTGTACAAGGTGGAGGGGAGTCAAGGGGGGGAAATGGGACAACTGTAATAGCATAATCAGTAAAATATATTTTAAAAAAGATATGTGAAATATGGGATGCCCTATATATCATCTTTGACAAACATCCTGAATTGTACATAAACATGCACACCCCTTTTAAACAAATATGCCCAATTTGTTTTATTAAAAACATCTTACTACCACTAAAAAAAAACCAAAAAACACTTTCAGACATCCAAAATCTCAAAAAATTTATCCTTTACATACCCTGCCCCCACTTTTTTTTTTTTTAGAAAATTGCTAGAAAAATATGCTCCATCAAATGAGTAAGTAAAGCAAGAAGGAGCATACAGGTCTGGCAGAAGTAAGGCTTACTTGAGTGTGGTTAGTAGGGTAATAACATGAGTGTAATAATTTATAGTTTTAATTTGAACATTTCACCTAAAATATCATATGGTGTGCTTGAGTATAATATTGTTATGTTACAGAATTACACACTTATGATTTTGTAATAAAAGATTTTGTGATAAAATAGGGGTGTTATTTGTGCCAGACCCTGTAATGGGCCACATGAAACAGCAGCTTCAACACAGCAGAAAGGTAAAGGGAATTTGTTAGATACCATGACGGTGGACTCCTCAATGACTGCTCTACATAAAACATAGAATGTCTTTTTAGAAAATTCAAGGCCAAGGACTGCGAACGGCCCAGATCTGTAGCTGTCTTTGCCTCCAGAGTAACTATATAGGCACGGTGAAAGACTATGCATGGGCAATAAAAATGAACTGATGAGAACACAATGGTACTCTCAAGGCTGGGGTCTCTCTATGTCTTGGCAAAACTCTCCTGGCCTTCATTGACCGTAATGAAAATAAAATATAACAAAATAAAATAATAAAATAAAATAAAATAAAATAAAAATACTAAAAGAAGAGAAACTCTTCACATTAATATATATGTTCATATCTTGTATATGTGTGTGTCTGTGTCCTTGTATATGCATAAAATATCCCTGGAGATATTATGAAGAAAACCTACTTTCCACTATCTCCTTTTTGTGTTCCATTTAATTTTTTACTCTGTATATTAGCTATTCAAAAAATGAACTAATGAATAAAAGAACATATTTTCTTTAAAAAATTACAAACAACATGCCCATTGACCGAGCAGTTTTACTTTTAGGAATTTACCCTGTGGATATACTTGTACAAATGTGAAGTTCTGTAAATACAAGGCCATTCACCACAGCTCTATTTGATAACAAAGGACTGGATACTGCCTAACTGTTCACTGGGAGAGAAATGGTAAGATAAGTTACATACATCTACAACAGAGAATGCTTTGTAGTCACTAAAAAAAGAATGTAAAAGCTAATTATGTGTTGATATAGAATAATATCCAAGATAGTCTATTAAATTAAAAAAGGCAAGATGTAGAAGACAGTATATAGTTTATTATAAAAATATAGGGAGAAAAATGTCTCTGACCCCTGCAACAAACAGGGTAATCTTACCCTGTTTTATGTCGTCACTGTATTCCGTGCTTTGCCTTTGTGATACTTATGACAATAATAATGATTATTTGTGTTTGAAAAAAATCTCACACTTCTCCTACTCCCTTGCCACTGGTTCTGGGTGTGAAATAGATTGCGCCAATCCCGTGCATTGTGCAAGATTTGGAAAGCAGAAGAGGCAGGCACCACCTTCTCAAATTCTTAGCTGTTGCTGTTAACAGTAATGGTCATGGAATTACCACGGCTTTCTGCAGCAGTGTCCTACCTAGTGTCCAGAGATTAGCTTTATAGATAGCAAAAGGTAATTAAATTGGCAGTTTCCTAATCCCTGGGTCAGAGTCTTAGTGGTGTGCTCCTGAACTCAACGCTTCCAGAGCAAGGTCCTGATTCCCCAGTTTCCTGACTGTGGCACTCCTCTGGCAGGACAGTTCGGTGATGATGTTCTGGAGATCATCAGAAAGAACCCAGTTTATCCCACTCCTATAAGCCTCCACAACAATTCTGTAAACACTCAATTCCCTGTATTAAATGTGCTTATGCTTAAGATAGGTAGTGATTTGTTTCCTGCAACTTTACTTTAACTGATAGAATTGATAATGTGGACTTGAAACATAAAGAATCTGCAAACTTTGTTTTAGAATCATTAAAGTAACTTACTTTACCCTGTACACTGTAGGCTACCAAAATGGGTTTTAAAGGGTTTTAAAACTGAGAATTACCTATGATATTCTCTTCTGCCTGTACTAACAGCTACTGGTATGTCAAAATATACATAGCAAATCAGGGCAGCATGTTTAACTTCATTTTTAAAGTTTATCCAGAATATAGATTGAGTGAATACCTAAGAATTAAAGATTATTTTCAATAAATGAATATTATTTAAATTAATGAAAATGAGCATGACTAGCAGGTGGGCTGTGGCTTAGTCTACTCTCTAAGAAATGCCTGGTGACATCAATCAAAATGTGTGTCAGAAACAACTGGGTGATTCAGATTTCACTCTCCTTGACTAGGTGTCCTGGAATGATTCTCAGCAGGCTGGGAAACCCTTTAAAACAACTCATAGTCTATAACAATAATAGGGTCATTACCTTTTAGTCACAGTGATACTGTGGGAAATTATGACAGTTCTGAGTTTTGTCTCTTTTTACATTTTTTTGTAATGTGACTTTGATAGTGAGTAAAAGGAAGTGATATAAGAGCAGTTATAGACTAAGTACCACTGAGCACACATTTTATATATGTTCGTTTCTGATGCAGCGTTTTATACTTACATTAATTCAGTAACGTTTTTGGTGTGTCTTTAGAAAAGAAGTATTTGGAGGTGGTGGAGGATAAGAAAGTAAATGACTAAGAAGTCACAGCTCCCTGCAAAGGCAGGCGCACAAATATACAGCTCTCTGGCAGAGAACAAACAGTAACAAATATGTGATTCTGAGTTTTCAGAGATATACTCAGTACTAATGAAGTCACCATTGAAGGCAGAATAAGAATTTCTGACTCTCAGCCTGTTACAGACTGGTTACAGCCTTCCAGTTCTTGACCATATGTGAGTTATCCATTTGGTAGATTACTGTTTCCTTAAAATTAAACCAGCGTAACCCCAAGTGACCTATTCTTGCCTGAGGTATATTTAGGAAACACTAACTTATTTAAATATAGACTTACACAAAACTTTATGGGTGATTACATCCAAGATAAAAATATAAAAAATATATATAATATATTTTAAAATTGCTAAAGCTAAAAGGAAATTTTTTTTTTGGATAATCCAAAGTTAGTTTTGGAATTAAAATTATTTTGCATTGGCAGGGCCCTTAAAGACTTCTCATCTGGCCCTGGTTAGTGTGGCTCAGTTGGAGTGTCATCCTGTAACTCAAAGGTTGCAGGTTCAAGTGCCAGTCAGGGTACACACCTAAGTTGACAATTCAGTCCACGGTCTGGGTGTGGGTGTGTGTGTGACTCCCGGTCCAGACTATATGATCCCCATCCCAGCACCGATCCCTTGTCCTGGCGAGTATGGGATATAACCAGTTGATGCTTCTCTCTCACATTGATGCTTCTCTCTTTCCCTTCCTTACTCCCTAAAAGCAATGGAAAAAAAAAATGTCCTTGGGTAAGGATTAAAAAAAAAAAGATTTCTTGTCCAATTGTTTCATTTCATAGCTGAGAACACAAGTGTAGTGAGGTTTACTGACTTGCCCAGAGTAACAGTTAATTGTGAAATTAAAGTGTTTAAATCATAGCTTCTTTTATTAGCCTACACATAAGTTTTTAGAATATCTTTAGAATTATCTGCGATATAAGGGAAATGCTCCACACTAAAGTTCCCCAAGAACAGAGCTTGACTCAGGGGTAGCAAGCTGATGGGGTGAAGGAGTATGTGGCTGGGGGAAGGAGCCTGCCAGGTATTACTTGACTCAGCTTTGTTGCCAGCACTATAAGGAGTCTTCAAAATCTGCCCTCACTCTCTTACTTTAAGAACTCACTCAGATTGTGTATTACCTCTATACTATCACTTTCCTGAACATGAACCTTGTATAGTTTCCCCCAGTTGTGTTTTGTGAACCATGGAATCTTAGGGAGGAGCTGGACCTATAAGGACTCTGGAAAAGCCACCCTTGGGCTAGCAGAGAAAATGCACCATAGATCCAGGAGAAGGGAGGAAAGTAAGGTTTGCTGCATATATTTAATGCTGCCAAGCAGCTGGGGGCCAGAAATCATGAGAATTTACACCACTAAAGCTGTTCAACAGTAGTTGGTGGGGCTCTGTGAGGAGAAAGCAGATGGAGTGAGATGAAGAAGTGTCTATGAAGCCAAGAAATAAATTCCAGAAGCTCACCTCAGTAACACTGGCTGTTTTTCAGGATAAAAACCCACAGTTGGGTGATTAAATGTATTTGCAGATGTACTCAGATTTTAAAAGGAAGTCTGCTGCACCTCACATCCATTAGGATGGTTACTATCAAAATAAACAAACAAAAAACAAGTGTTAGCAAGGATGTGCAGAAATTATAATCTTTGCATAATGCTGTGGGGAACATAAACTGGTACAGCCTCTATTCACAATATGGCAGTTCCCCTAAAATTTAAAAATGGAATTACCATCCGATCCAACAATTCTACTTCTGAGTATATACCCAAAAAATGTGAAAGCAAAAACTTGAACAGATATTCATACACCCCCTTGTTCGTAGTAACATTATTCACAATAGTTGAAAGGTAAAAACAATCCAAGTATCTGACAGATGAACAGATAAACACATGTTGTATATACATACAAAGAAATATTAGTCTTAAAAAGGAATTAAAAAGGCATTCAAGGTGGTGATGGAATACATGGAAGCTATACGCATCTCCCAGGACCAAACTGGAATTACAACTAAATTATAGAACAGTCAACTTAAATAGCCAACTGAAGACTAGCTGAACAGAAATCTTATAAGCAAAGATGTACAGAAGAACCTACATCACAACTGGTAGAAAGGGTGGGGTCTCAATCCCATGCTGAGAGCACCATAGCCAGGAAGAGGAGCCCATATAACATCTTGTGCTGTGAAAACCAGTAGAGATTCTATCTGACATGGAGAAATGAGAGTCTTAGAAACCCAAGTGCTATCTTAAAGAGCCAGTGCACAAAGTCTTATTTGCAGCCACTTAAACTGGGCTCCTGTGGAGAGAGGCTCAGAGAGGACTGGGGTCATACAGGGAGAGACAGGGTTGTGTGGCTTTGGGGAGAGGGCTAAAGGGACAGCTACCAAGTTCCATGTGCCGAGTCCCTCTACCATATTGCCCACATATGCCATCTTTCCAGGGTCAAGCACTTCCCTCCATATGGCATCAGCCTGAGGGAATACACTAGCCCACCCTCTCAACTTCCTGTGGCTCTACCTTGCCAGCCTCATGCCAGCAGAGGAGTCTGCTTGAGGCTGCTACCCTGGATCCTTAGGGAAGACTTTCTTGAAGAACACTTGAGGATATCCTGCAGACTCAGTGGGAGTCAGGAATACCTGGGCAGAGACTAACTTGTATGACTCTGGGGAAACAGCCATTTCCCCACATCACACCCCACCAGCAATGCTCCACCATGAGAAATCTACTAGCCCTACACTCCCAAATATCTGTGGCCCCACCCAGTTAAACTCATGCTCTATGGAGAAGCAGTTGGCTACATGTGGCCAGCCTAGGCCCCTGATATAGGCTTTCTTCATTCTTGAAGTCCGTTTGGAGGGTGGCAAGAATGCACAAGGAAGGACTGAGTTGTGTGGCTCTGAGGCAAGGGCCATTATTCCCTCACATGCCTGACTGGTGCCATTATTCTTGTGCAGAGCCCTCCCACCACATGGCCAGACTGTGGTCTGTTTTAGCTTGATGAACTCTGCTGGCCTCACCCTGATGACTCTGAGACCCTGCCCCATCGCAAAAGACTGCAGACCTCAGGCAGGTGACAGTTGGCCTTGGTGTACACTGAGACTTTTGTTGAGTGGCCCCAGACCCAGCACTGGCACTGAGTTTGAATCTGTGTCAACCTGGGAACACCATTCAACCCTACCTGGTGACTTGCTGTGAACAAACCTCACACAACTCAAATACCATCAGAGGCTCTTTTACTGACTGAGCCTCACAAGCAGTCAGAAGGCGACACAGATCTCAGGGTGCCTTGGATCTTTTGATGATCTGCCTCAGACTCAGTGCTGGTGGATACCAGCTTTGGTATGCAGTTTGGCCACTTCCACATGCACCCAGGCCCAGCAGAGGCAGCCACAAACTGTGGGTTGCTTAGAGGCTGCGAAAAGTTAGGCTAGGCTAGTCACAGGCAGCATCTGACATTAACCTGCACTGGAGACCTCCCAAGAGGCCCCCAAACCAACACACCAGCTGGCTGGCTTCAGACCACATCAGAGCATGACCCAATTAACTCCCAAGTCACACCCAAAGGGAGATCTCAGAAGGTACTCAGAAGGAACGTGATCTGGCAAATTCCACTTTGTGGGGGCAGCTCTTACATAGCAGCTAGTACACTGTGGTCAGGTCATACTTCATAGACACCCAGCCTAAGGGTTAACCCCATCCAGAAATGGGCCAATAGCAATCAATACTCAACTACATCAGAAAGGCTCATGTAACCCACACAGGGACATTCCCAGAGCACCTAGCTCAGGTGATCAGGGAGAATGATGCACCACTTGGCCCTACAAGATGCCATACCAAAGCCACCATACTAAAACTGAGAGACACAGCAGATCTACCTAATACACAGAAACAAATACAGAGGGGTAGCAAACGAGCAGATAAAGAAACATGCCCCTGATGTGGACACCAGCCAGCAGTGTCCATGGCGTTATGGCTGAGATGAGACAAATTCACACGGACTACTGAGTCCTGTGGAGGAAAAGGGACAGCACATCCTCTCTCTCAAGGGGAGAGCACCCCCACCCTTGCCTTGACAAACTTTTATTGGATTTAATCTACATAGGAATACAGGGCATACATGGAAAGCTCATGAATCATTGTCAGGCAGTAATGATCAAATAGATAACATTCAAAGAATTCTGAGGGTGAATTTTGAGTCAGGGTCAAATGCCTAAGGGCCATAAAACTTTGGGGAAACAAACTCATTTCATGCTTGGACCCTTATCATTTAAAGTGAGGGTATTAGCAAAGCAGCTTTCATAGGATTTTATGCATTCTTTCTTAGGCCTGATTGCCCCCAGGGAGCTTGCCCTTTCCAGCACAGGGCTGCACCCACCTCCAGCATTGTTTCAGGCTTAAGTCAGGCAGGGAAAGTAAGGGAGCCAAGTGATTAGGAGACTTCTTGAAGACAGAATGAGGACTTAGGCTATGTCAAAGCTGAGGGGGGAGGGTCAATCACTCCCTTTCTCCACAGCCCCCCAAGTCCTTCCTTGAGGGCTCCTTTGTGACCATGCCTGTCTTAGATCATCTCTCCTTTGAGGAATCTTACCCGTCATTGGCTAACTGGTCATGCACTGGGGGCCAAGCAGGGTGAAGTAAAGGGGGCAGAGGTGGTGCTCCTGCCAGGGAGATAAGCTTTGTCTCCTTAGTGGCTTAGGGTCCCAAGGTCTCTCACTCAGCCTTAGCCATGGGGGGTTACAGCTTCTGAAATCAGGCAGGGTAGTTCCCAACATGCCCCACATGAAAGAGCAAGAACAATCCCCAGAAAAAGAACAAAATGAAATGGAAGCATGGTATCTACCAGATACAGAGTTCAAAAAGGGTCATAAGTCAGCTCAAGAAACTTAAGAAGAATGAATGAACTCAGTGAAAACTTAAAGAGATTGTAAGCATAAAAAAAGAACATAGAAACCATAAGAAAAGACCAGCTAAAAATAAAGAATACAATAGCTGAAATGAGAAATACACTAGAAAAAAATAAACTGCAGATTAAATGAAACAGGTGATCAAATCAGAGATTTGGAAGACAAGGTAGCAGAAAACAATCAGAACAGCAAAATGATAAAATAATTCTTTAAAAATTAGGATAGTTTAAGGGACCTCTGGGACAATGTCAAGTGATAACATCTGCATCATAGCGGTACTAGAATGAGAAGTGAGAGAGCAAGGAACTGAGAACTTATTTGCAGAAAAAATAAATGAAAAATTCCCCAACCTGTGAAGGAAACAGACACATAGATCCAGGAGGTACAGAGCTCCAAACAAGATGAACCAGAAGAGGCCCACACCAAGACACATCATAATTAAAACGGTGAAGGTTAAAGATGAAGAGAGAACCTTAAAAGTAGCAAGAGCCCTGGCTGGTGTGGCTTAGTGGATTGAGGGTCTGCCTGCGAACGAAAGGTGCTGGTTTGATGGTCAGGGCACATGTCTGGGTTGTGGGCCAGGTCCCCATTTGGGGGCATGCAAGAGGCAACTAATCTATGTTTCTTTCATTCATCAATGTCTTTCTCCCTCTCTTTTTCCCTCCATTCCCCTCTCTCTGAAAATAAATAAATAAAATCTTTTTAAAAAAGTAGCTAGAAGACAGTTATGAGAGGGGACCCCACCCCAAATGGAATTATCTTCTGGAGGGCAGGCCCCTTGTAGTACAGGCCTCGCTCGCTGGTAAGTGTTCTAGGAATCCATCTGTATCAGTGTACCAGCTGCAGTTATTGTGAGAGACTGCGTTCAGCTTCAGTGAATTTTTTTGAAGACTCCTTCAACACACCTGTTTGCCCACTTTGTTATGGGTGACTTATGAGCACACCTGCCCACACTGTGCTGTGTTCAGCATTTTTTGACCAAAGATACAAGACTCCCATGCCCCACCCTCCCTATTTACCTAATTTCACTGTGAGTGACTTTTTTGTTGTTGTTTCTCTGGATGAAAAAATTCCTCAAAGGAAATATTTTGCTTAAGTGGAAGAGTTGAAACCAAAAAAGTCAGAGCACTAAAAGGCATCAAAATCAGCAAGTCCAAAAACTGCTTTGAGAAGTGTAAAAAATGTCTCAATAGGTGTATTGCATCAAATGGAGAGCAATTTGAAGGTGACTGAAGTTTAAACATGTAAGACTAAATAAAAAATGTTTATAAATAAATTCCGGTTTTGTTTGGGTCCCCCCTCATATCTGCAAGAGAGCTCTCATAAGATGGTCAGCTGATCTCCCACCATAAACCATTCAGGACAGATGAGATTGGCATGAAATATTTAAAGTGATAAAAATCAAGGGCCTACAGCCATGGCTAGGTAACTTAGGTGGTTGGAGCTTTGTCCATACACAATAAGGTTGCAGGTTTAATTCCAGTTTAGGGCACATATGTAGGTTGTGGGTTCAATCCCTGGTCAGGGTACATATGGGAGGTGATTGATTGATATTTCTTACCCACATTGGTGTTTCTCTCTCTCTCTTTCCCTCCCTTCTTCCCTCTATAAAATCAATAAAAATATCCTCAGGTGAGGATTAAAAAAAAACAGCAAGAACATAAAAACAAGACTAATTTACCCAGCAAAGCCATCATTTAAAATTGAAGGGGGAAATAAAGAGATTCCCAGACAAGAAAAAGCTAAAGGATTTCATTACCACCAAGCCAGTATTACAAGAAATGTTAAAGGGACTTCTTTTAAAATAAGGAAAACAAAAGGAACATAATTATAAGAAATAAAATGACAATAAATATGTACCTATCAATAATCAGTTTATTTATTGTTTTTAGTTACTATAACTTTATTCCATTTTAATTATATTTTATTGATTATGCTACTACAGTTGTCCTGATATTCCTCCCTTTGCCCCCATCCACCCAGCGTCCATTACTCCCTCAGGCAATACCCCCACCACTGTTCATATCCATGGGTCATGCATACAAGTTCTTTGGCTACTCCATTTCCTATACTGTACTTTACATCCCCTTGGCTATTCTGTAACTACCTACTTGTACTTCTTTATACCCTCACCTCTTCACCAATTCTCCCCCACCTCCCTCCCATTTGGCAACCTTTCAGTAACTAACTTCTTTTCTCTTGCTTTTAAGGGTCTTTCTTTATCTTTAACCTTTGGCCTTTTAATAATGATGTGTCTTGGAGTGGCCCTCTTTGCATCCATCATAATTGGGACTCTGCTTCCTGAAAGTGCATGTCTATTCCTTTCACCAAATGAGGGAAGATTTCTTTCACTATTTTTCAGATAGATTTCATATCTATATGAAATCATATGATCATATCAATAAATGCAGAAAAAGCTTTTCATAAAATTCATGTTTCAATTTCTCACTCTTTCTCTTCTCCTTCTGGCACCCCTATGATGTGAATGTTGAACTTCTTGAAGTTGTCCCAGAGGCTGTTTATACTACCCTCATTTTTTTGGATTCTTTCTTCTTCTTGTTTTTCTGTGTGGGGTTTTTTTTTTTTTTTGCTTCCTTATGTTCCAAATCATTGATTTGATTCTTGGCTTCATCCATTTTATTATTGTTTCCCTATAAATTGTTCTTTATTTCAATCTTCATTTCCGACTGGATCTTGTTTATGCTGCTGACTTCCTCACTAAGTTCCTTGAGCATGCTTAGAAACAGTGTTTTGAACTCTGCATCTGATAGATTATTCCATTTCATTTAGCTCTTTTTCTTGAGTTTTGATCTATTCTTTCATTTGGGCTATGTTTCTTTGTCTCCTTGATTTGGCAGCTTCCCTGTGTTTCTTACTATATATTACATAGAGCTGCTATGACTACCTGTCTTTGTAGTGTGGCCTAATGTAGTAGGTGTCCTGTAGGGTCCAGTAGCATGGCCTCCCCTATCACCTAAACTGGGTACTCTAGGTGCATCCTTTGTGTGGGCTGAGTATACGCTCCCTTTGTAGTTGAGCCTTGGTTGCTGTCAACAGATCAAAGGGAGGATTTACTCAGGCAAGTCAGCTGCAAAGACTAGCTGTGACCAGTGACCACTGCCCTCCACCCTCTGTGGAGGATCAGCCTGTTCAAGGGCAGGGTGGTGGTACACTGACATTGTCTGTAACTGTCCACAGGTGTGTTAGCCTTGGGGTTTCCCAGGTGGTCAGGCAAACATGCAAACCCCCACCTGTGTTTTTCCCAGGGCACCCTACCTGAGCTGTAAAGCAATCTGAGATGGCTGCTACTTGTACTAGACTTGGAGATTCCCAAGTGAAGCCAAGCTGTAACTAATCTGGCTGTTGCTATGGCTGACCAAAGGCAGCTGTTGCTTGTTTGATAGGATTTAGGAGCCAAGACCAGACATTCTTATGAAAAAGCAGCTTGGGTGCGCCCATAAGTTGGGCGGAATAGAGTCTCTGTGGATCTCCAAGGTAGGTTACACAGTTTTAACCAGGTTGATGGAGTCTCAGATAGGGCACAGGCCTACAGGCTCTATGGGGGTTGGGGGGCTCAGCAAAGGGACAATGGCCTCTACTTGCCCCAATGCTAGACACTTCAGTCTCTCCCTGTATATGACTGGTGCCCTCCAAACTGCAACCATGGTGCTGGAGTTCAGAGGGCGTGAGTCTGAATAGGTGAATCTGTGTGTGCGTTCCCCAAAAGGAACTGTTTAGGGCTCCAGTAGCCTCTTCCATGGATTCAGTTTCTGTAGCCAGTAGTTATGGGGACTTATCTTCCTGGCACTGGAATCCTGGGCTGGAGGGTCTTGTGTGGGTCTGAGACCCCCCTCTCCTGAGATATCCCTCCTGAATTTTTATCCATGTGGGTGCAGGGCCAGACTGTTCCATGTCCATGCCCCACCTTCAGTATGGATGGATGTGGTTTCTTCAATTCTGTAGTTGTCAGACTTCCATTTAACTCAATTTCTGATGGTTTTGAGTGATGGTTTTTCTATAGTTCTGTTGTAATTTTGATGTTGTATGAGGAGGCAAATGTATTTAACTATACTGCCAGCTTGTCCAGCCAATAATCTGTAAATACAAATGGATTAAATGCTGCAATCAAAATACATAGTGTAGCTGAGTGGATAAAATAACAAAACCCATATGTTGTATTTTGCTAGGTAAAATGTGCACTTTTTTCCCAAATTTTTGAGGGGAAAAATAAGAATGCACATTATACATGGGTATAATAATTACATATATGTGTATAATAATAGATATAATAATCCTATATATAAAGCACAGAAAAACATGGATGCATATGTAAATGGGAGCACATTATACATGGCAAAATATGGTATGTGCTATTTACGAGAGATCTGCCTTAGAATGAAAGACACACACAGGATGAAAGTAAAGGTTTGGAAAAACCTATTTCATGCCAATGGAAACAAATAAAAAAGACACTGAAGTAGCAATACTTATATCACACAAAATAGACTTTAAAACAAAAGCTATTATAAGAAAAAAGTAAGATATTACATAATAATAAAGAGATCAATCCAATAAGAGGATATAAGCCTTGTAAACATTTATGCACCTAAAATAAGAGCACCTAAATATTTAAAACAAATGCTGATGAATATAAAGGGAGAGAGCTACAGTAATACAGTCATAGTAGGAAAGTTTAATACCCCATTCATATCAATAAATAGGTCTTCCAGGCAGAAAATCCACAAGGAAACAGCAGCCTAAAATGACACACTAGACTAGATGGACTTAATTGATATTTTTAGAGCATTCACCACAAATGAGCAGAATGTACATTCTTTTCATGTACACATGGAATATTTTCCAAAATAGACCACATGTAAGGACACAAATCAAGTCTCAACGAATGTAAAATGATTAAAATCATATCAAGCATCTGCCTTGGCAGATGTGGCTCAATTGGTTGGGACATTATCCCGTACACCAAAAAGTTGGGGGTTTGATCCCCAGTGAGGGCACATACCTAGGCCATGCATTTGATCCTCCTTCAGCATGCTTGTGAGAGTCAATCAATGTTCCTCTGGCTCTCTCACCCACTTCTCTCTATCTAAAAGCAATGAAAAAGTCCTCAGGTAAGGGTAAAAAAAATTATATCAAGTATCTTCTCTGACCACAATGGTATGAAACTAGGGATCAATCACAAAAGGAAAAAACTGAAAAACACAAAAACATGGAGGCTAAATAACATGTTACTAAAGAATGAATGGGTTAACAATGACATCAAAGAAGGAATCAAAAACTACCTTGAGACAACCTTAAAAGAAAAACACAACAACCCAAATTTATGGAACACAGCAAAAGCAGTCCTAAGAGGGAAATTCATAGCAATCCAGGCCTACTTCAAGAAACAAGAATAATCTCAAATAAACAATATAATCTTACAACTTAAGAAACTAGAAAAACAAAGAACAGCAAACAAAGCCCAAAGTGACTAGAAGGGAGGGAATAATAAAGTTCTGGTTGGAAATAAACAAAATAGAGTACAAAAAAACCACAAAATATCAATGAAACCAAGAACTGTTTTTTTTAAAAGATAAACAGGATCGATAAACCTTTAGCCCACAGGTGGCAAACACAAGGCCCACAGGGTGAATCTGGCCCTCCACCTTGTTTTATCCTGTTTCTACCCAGCAACAACACTGAGCTCTCCTTAACTGTTAGGAGTAGTTACATTTATACAGTGCTAAAATTACATTCATCCCTTTGAAGGCAACCAAGAGGCTGATGTGGCCCCTGGTGAAAATGAGTTTGACACTCCTGCTTTAACCTGTCTCATCAAGAAAAAAGAGGGAAGCCCAAAATATATAAAATCAGAAATGAAAGAAGAGAAGTAACAATTGACACTGCAGATATACAAAAGAGTATAAGAAAATATTATAAACAACTATGTGCCAATAAATTGGACAATCTAAATGAGATGGATAAATTTCTAGGAACATACAATCTTCTAAAATTGAATCAAAGGAAACAGGAAATTTGAACAGACTAATTATAACCAAAGAAAACTGAAGCAGAATTAAAAAAAAAAATGAAACAACTCCCAAAAAACAAAACTCCTGGACTGGATGGATTCATGGGTGAATTTTAACAAACATTCTAAGAAGAACACCTACTCTTCTCAAAATATTCCAAAAATATTCAAGAGGAGGGAAGACTCCTAACTTATTTTACAAGGCCAGCATTATTGCACAATTGCAAAAGAAGACACAAGAAAAAAGAAAATTTGGGGCCCAAATCCCTGATGCACAGAGATGCTAAAATTGTCAACAAAATATTAGCAAACACAATTCAGCTATACATTAAAAGATCATACACCATGATCAAATGCAATTTATTTCTGAGATCCAAGGTTGGTACAATATCTGCAAATCAATTAATGTGATATACCATATAAACAGAATGAAGGATAAAAATTGTATGATCATATCAATCAATGCAGAAAAAGCTTTTCACAAAATTCAGTACTCATTTATGATTTTATAAAATCTCAGCAAAATGGGAATAGAGGAAATATACCTCAACATTATAAAGGCCATATCTGACAAACCCACAGTTAATATCATACTCAATGAAAACAACTAAAAGTGTTTCCCTTAAGATCAGCAACAAGACAAGGATGACCACTGTTACCACTCTTTAAAAAAAAAGATTTTACTTATTTATTTTTTTAGAGAGGGGAAGGGAGGGAGAATAGAGGGAGAGAAACATCAATGTGTGATTGCCTCTTGCCAGCCCCCTACTGGGGACCAGGCCTGCAACCCAGGCATGTGCCCTGACTGGGAATTGAACCAGCGACCCTTTGATTCACAGGCTGGAACTCAATCCACTTAGCCACACCAGCCAGGGCCACTGTTACCACTCTTATTCAATATATTACTGGAAGTCCTAGACACAAGATCATACAAGGAGAAATAGAAGGCATTCCAATTGGAAAGGAAGAAATAAAGCTGTCATTATTAGCAGATGACATAATATTGTATATTGAGAACCCTAAAGATTTCACCAAAAAACTACTAAAACTGATAAATGAATTCAGTAAACTAGCAGGTACAAAATAAATACCCAGAAATCAGTTGCATTTTTATACACCAATAATGAACTATTAGAAAGAGAAACTAAGAAAACATCCCATTTACAATTGCATCAAAAAATTACCTAGGAATAAATTTAACTAAGGATGTAAAAGACCTGTATGGTACTCATAAATTATAAGATACTGAAGAAATTGAAGAAGAAACAATTAAGTAGAAGCATCTACTATGTTCATAGATAGGAAAAATGAACATTGTTAAAATGTCCATACTCCCCAAAGCAATCCATAGATTCAATATAATTTCTATCAAAATACCAATAATGTTTTTCACAGAAATAGAATAAATAATCCAAAAATTATGTGAAAACACAAAAGACCTCAAATAGCCAGAGCAATCTTAAGAAAGAAGAACAAGTTTGGAAGTATCATGCTACCTGATATCAAACTATACTACCAGGGTATAGAAGTCAAAACAGCATGGTACTGGCATAAAAACAGATATATAGAGCAATGGAACAGAATAGAGAGCCCAGAAATAAACCCATGCCTTTATGGTCAATTAACATTTGACAAAGGAGGCAAGAATATACAATAGGGTTAAGACAGCCTATTCAATAAATGGTGGGGAAATTGGACAGGTACATACAAAAAAAATGAAACTAGACCAGCTTCTTATACCATATACAAGAATAAACTCAAAATAGATTAAAGACTTATGTAAGACTCATAACCATAAAAATCCTACAAGAAAACATAGGCAACAAAATGTCAGCCATTTCTCATAGCAATATTTTTTCTAATATATCTTCTTGGGCAAGAGAAACAAAAGAAAAACAAAGAAATGGGATTACATCAAACTGAAAAGTTTTTGCACAGCAAAGGAAACCATCAATAAAATGAAAAAACAACCTACTGAATGGGAGAGGATATTTGCTAATGACAGATCTGATAAGGGGTTAATTCCCAAAATTTATAAAGAACTTATGCAAATCAACACCTGAAAAAAATTAATTAAAAAATGGGCAGAGGACCTGTATAGACACTAGGACATAAAGATGGCCAATAGATATATGAAAAGATGCTCAATGTCACTAATCATCAGAGAAATGCAACTTAAAACTATAATGAGATACCATTTCAGACCTGTCAGAGTGGCAATCATCAATAAATCAACAAATTATGAATGTTGTCTAGGATGTGAAGAAAACGTAACCCTCATGCATTGTGGTGTGACTGTGGATTGGTGCAGCCACTAAGGGAGTTTCTCAAAACATTAAAAATGAAACTTCCTTATAACCAAGTGAATTCACTTCTGGGTGTATATCTAAAGAAACCAAAAACACTAATTCAAAATAATATATGCACCTCTACGTTCATCACAGCATTACTTACAATGGCCCAAATATGGAAGTAACCCAAGTACCCATCAATATAAGAGTGGAGTAAAAAGTGGTGGTACAACCTGGCTGGCGTAGCTCAGTGGATGGAGCGCGGGCTGGGAACCAAAGTGTCCCAGGTTCGATTCCCAGCCAGGGTACATTCCTGGGTTGCAGGCCATAACCCCCAGCAACCGCACATTGATGTTTCTCTCTCTCTCTCTCTCTCCCTTCCCTCTCTAAAAATAAATAAATAAAATCTTTAAAAAAAAAAGTGGTGGTACAAAACAAACAAACATAAATTCTTACGCTACAAAAAATGTGACTGTACATGTATACAATGGAACATCACTTAGCCGTAAAAAGAATGCAATCTTACCATTTGTGATAGTATAGATGGGCCTAGAAGGTATTATGCTAGGTTAAATAAGTCAGTCAGAGTAAGACAAATGCCATGTGATTTTACTTAGATGTGAATCTAAAGAACAAAATAAATGAACAAGCCAGACAGAAACAGGCTCATAGATACAGAGAACAGACTGATGGTTGCCAGAGGGTAGAGGTGCTGGGGAAAGGGTGAGAAAGGTGAAAGGATTAAGATCTACAAAGTTGTAGTTAGAAAATAGTCACAGGAGTATAAAGCACAGCATAGGGAACATAGTCAATAATATTGTAATTACTATGTATGGTGCCAGGTGGGTACTGGAAATATCAGGAGGGGATGCTTTATGAAGTATGTGATTTTCTAACCACTATGCTGAACACTTGAAAGTAATACAACATAATATGTAATGTAAACTTTAATTGAAAAATAAAATTACAATGGTATGAGGATGGCCTAAGCGGCTGGAGGTGCTAGTGGAGGAGGGCAAAGGGGGAAATATTGGGACAACTGTAGTAGTAAAATCAATAAAACAATATTTAAAAAAGAAAATGAAAATGAAAAACAAATCAAAGAAAATGTCATCTGCTGAACTGCAGATTCCAACTGAAAAAAAGGAATCAAATTCTGACACATGCTACAACATGGGTGAACCTTCAGGACATCATGCTAAGTGAAATAAGCCAGTCATAAAATGACACATACTGTGTGATTACACTTATCTGAGGTACCTAGAGTAGTCAAACTCATAGAGACAGAAAGTAGGATGGTGGTTGCCAAGGTTAGTGTAATGGGAAGTGGGGAGTTAGTGTTTAATAGGTCAGAGATTCAGCTTTACAAGATGAAAAGTGTTTTTAAAGCTGGGTAGTGGTAATGCTCGCACGAAAATGTGAATGTCCTGTCACCAAACTATTAAGGTGGTAATTTTTTTGGTTTTATGAAATTTACTGTATTTTTTTAAAAATGAGTACTTCAGTATTCCTGAAGTTAGCTGAATTTATGATGAATTCTTTTTTAAATTAGAAATGAAAATCACAGCCTAATTTCCATCCATTCTTTCTTTATTCCTTCCTTCCTTGAACCCCTTTTCTTCCCTTTTTCAAGCATTTATAGGCTACTTAATGCATACCAAACATTAAGAGAGGCCCTTGGAGGCTCAGATAAAAGATATCACACCCTGTTCATAACCCAGCAGAGGGGAAGCACCTCACATAAAAGACATCATCAGGTGACCAAGGGTCTAATAGAGACATGTTCAGATTCCCATGAGAGGTCGGAGAAGAAATACCTAACACAGCCTTGAAGATGAAGGGAGTACCTGTTGGAATTTGGAATTCCTAAGTAGAGTCTTAAAGGAAGGGTGAATGAAAAGCTTGCCGGCTTAAGGAGAAAAAAATCTGAACTATCTTAACAATATTAGTAATAACATATTCTATAGTAATAAAGCTACTATATATATACGAGGTCTGTTGAGAACATATCCAGCCATGTAATATGAAAAATAGAGACATTCACAGAAGAAGATACAAAATACAAAAACATTGTACATAGGACAATGATGCCTCAGTCTTCTTCAAGGTAGACTCCTTGGGACCTTACACAGTTCTCCCAGCATCTCTTCCACTGTTCAAAATGCTCTGCAAAATTATTTCTTGGAATCACCATCAGATGCCCCATCGTATTTTCCTGCATCTTATTGACAGTCTGAAATCTCTTCCCTTTCAAAGGCGATTTTAGTTTTGGAAAAAGCCAGAGTTGCAGGGCACAAAATCTGGGCTGTAGGGG
Organism: Phyllostomus hastatus; assembly: GCF_019186645.2. NCBI lineage: Eukaryota > Metazoa > Chordata > Mammalia > Chiroptera > Phyllostomidae > Phyllostomus > Phyllostomus hastatus. The sequence goes on along the minus strand of NW_025334041.1, from coordinate 104,008,783 downwards.
GGCTGAGTCACCTGGGGGATTTGATGTTTTGACAAAATACTATGCATGAGATGTGATGCATGAGCAGGCACATTGTCATGATGAAGCTGTCAATCACCAGTGTCCATAACTGTGGCTGTTTTTGTGGTATTGAATCTCTCAACCAACAAAGAACATTGAGGTAGTACTCCTTATTAATTGTTTAGCCTGGAGGGGCATATTCATGATGGACAACACCTTCTCAATAAAAGAACACAATTAACATAATCTTGATCTTGCTGCAATTTGCAAGAGATGGGGGAAATGACTATATTAAAGAAGGGTAGGAGGATTACCTGGCAGTACTGAGGGCCTAATTGAGGTTGATGGTGAAAAATTTAAAGTGAAAACAGTTAATGTTTTTCAATTGTGTTTACCTGTGTGGGTGGTTGTTCAGAGGAGGTAAGAAGTTGACATAATCAGGTTTGGGGTTTTGCCAGGTGAGTGCAATGAAAGGAGACAGGAGTAAGAGACTAGCTGGATATGCAAAGGGTGATTGTAACAAAGGTGGGATAGCAGGGAAGTGAGGCCATAAGGAAATAAGGAATGATAAAATGGTGGTAAAATTCTGACAGAGTACTAGAGGAAGGGCATGGAAAGTTAAAAGATGGGTTCAGAGAGTGGGTTACTTGGAACTGAGATGACAGAGAAGTTGTAGTTATTGGCAATGACAAGACAGGACCATAGAGGGGGTGACTGTGATAGGGTGAAGGACGAGATCATTGGAGGACAAGTGAAGCAGGGATCGAAGACTTGGATAGGATCATCTGCATGCCATTGAAATCACCCAGAATGAAGACAGGATTATGTTTGGAGAAAGTGACAGTAAGACAGGAACTAAACTCTTCAATTAATTGGGGTGAATGGACCAGGGTCTACAAATAATAGCAATTACCATATTCTAAATATTAACCCTAAACTATTAGCCTTAATATGTCAACTTCAGAGATGTTACAGCCTTGAAAACTTTCTTTACCAATGACAAGGAAAACGATTCTCTCAATGAAACTCACTATCACTGTTCAATGTACCATCAGAAAGAATCTGTCATCTTCCTGTTAAATAAAGCTCAGATCTAGGAAGATGATAGTTTGTTCAAAATGGGAAATGAACGCTCAGAGGCCTTTGGGAATACTAATTGCAAGGGATTAATAATTTATCTTTAACAGTTTTCAACAAATATTTACTGAGGGAAATCTTATAAAAATGCTATAAACTCTTGCTTCTGGTTAATCCTGTCTAGATCATGTTCTATAAATGGGTTCAGCTTTAATAACTTTCAGAAAGCTTATTTATTCAACCACTATCTCCTGACTCTAGGATGCAAAGATGTAGGGATCTTGCCCTCAAGGTCTAATGTGGAATACAAACAAGAAAACTAAAAGATATATGGTAGAGAGTAATAAAGAGCCTAACAGATGCTTAAGATACAATGGGGTAAAGGCACAGAAGTGGGACCAGCTTTTGTGGGGATGAGATTTCTGTCAGGGATCAAGGAAGGCCCCAGAGAAAGGCATAACTGTGTTGTAAAGGAAAGGCCTTGCAAAACCTAACCTGACACAACATGCACTTTCAGATGATTTTATTTAATAGAAATATCTTTGTATAACCTATTCATTTAGTCAACGTCTATCAGTGACTTGCTCTGTGCCACACACTGTCCTAGGTCCTGAGAATGCAGCAGTGAACTAGACAGATCTTTGCTCACAGTCTGGCAGTGAGACTTTGACACTAAATTTAAGTGTGAAGAATGTTATGGTAGAGAAAGAGTGGGTCTGTAACAGAGAGGACCTACCCGAGTTCAGAGCAGAAATGTTAGCACACAGCTGAAAACTTGGGTGTTTGTCTAGTTGGCATGAGTTCTCTCTTTTTGAAAGTAGAGTCATTCTCACAGTTGTTCTGAATCATCCATAGGGCCTAACCCAGGACCAGGGGAATGTAGTTAGTAGCGCAGAAACAACCGAATGACTGACTGGGTCTCTTCTTTTATGCTGGGAAGGCACCTCTGGATTTTCACCATTCTGAATATAATCCAGTTTTGTAGAAATGCCAGAGAGAGTTCTGATTAAATTCTACCAAATAGTTTTTACTGAGTATTTATTAAAGTCTTGTGTGGTTAAGAAGGACATGAGATTATAGTCCTGAGATCACTTAATTGAGAAAAGTTCTGTGCTGAAAACTCAAACTCTAGCCAGTAATCTCACAAATTCTCATCATTGGTCATGATAAAGCAATTTTTCACTGTGTAACATTTACGCAAGTTGAGTAAGAGGTGCCATCACCAGGAATGGTATATTACAGAAGCTCCTCAAATTACCAACTTCAACCTTACAGAATCAGGGAGATATAACCAACACCCAAGCCAGAGCAAAAGCTTGCTAACTCTGTCCATTAACAGATGGCATTAATAATACTAAATATATTGAGCCTTTCAGGGTGTGTTACAGTTGCACACTTAATAAGTACATGTGAGGTAGTGCCACTAGGAGTGTTGGCATGTGAGGAATTTGCAGCTTTTTGTATTGCTGGATCCCTGGGCACTGCAAGCTGAAGAAGCAGAGCTCGTGGGTCAGTCATCATGTCATGTTACGGGTGGTATGGAGGAGAAACCAAGGTGCATGTTGGTACCCTGGGAACCAGTGCTGGCCAAGGAGAGTTAGAAAGGGCTTTCAGTTGTTCTGGTCCCTTAAGAACGGTGTGGATTGCAAGAAATCCTTCAGGATTTGCCTTTGTGAAATTTGAAGACCCTAGAGATGCAGAAGATGCAGTGCGAGGCCTGGATGGTAAGGCGATTAGTGGTTCCCAAGTGAGGGTTGAACTATCAACAGGCATGCCTCAGAAATCTCGTTTTGATAGACCACCTGCTCAACGTCCCTTTGATCCCAATGATAGATGCTATGAGTGTGGTGAAAAGGGACATTATGCTTATGATTGTCATCACTATAGCTGCCAAAGATGAAGTAAGTCACAGTCTAGATCACATTTGAGATCCAGAGGTAAGAGATACTCTCGCTTGTGAAGCAGACACAGGGGAAGAAAGTCAAAATCAGCATTTCCTCAACGATCAAGATCTATGTCTTTTCATAAATCGTGATCAGCCTTACTCAGATGATCTAGGCTTGGTTCTATGAAAGGATCAATATCAAGGTCAAGGTCAAGATCAAGGTCCAGGTCTCTTTCACTACCAAGAAGCAGCTGATCAAAGTCTAGATCTCCATCTCCAAAAAGGAGTCGTTCCCTAACAGGAAGTCCATGAAGAAGTGCAAGTCCTGAAAGAGTAGACCGAAGCTCTCAAGTTCACATTTTAGGGAAAAGTTATTTTGTTTACATTACTCTAAGGGATTTGTGATGTTTGTTAAATGTACCCTAGGAAGGTTATTTCAATCACTTAATCAAAATGGATTTGGATTATTACTCTGTAAATTCACAGCACTAAGTTAATAGAAATTTTTGTTCAATGTATTAACATCTTATGGCTTGAAAATGGTAGGTTTTTATTTGGCATATCTAAGTAAAATGTTTCTAACTATAAATAAATAAATAAATAAATAAATAAATAAATAAATACTTGTGAAATTCATTAAAAACTAAGTCAACTTTCCAAACCCCAGAAACAAAGATGTGCAATAGCACCAGAGCTGGAAGGGATTTAGAGGTCATCTAGTTTAGGCTTTGCCAACTAGTAGACTTTAAAGATTTATTTGATATTTTTAGCAAAAATATCAACCAAGATAAACATTTCCTACTCTGCCAATGTCTCTAATTTTCCTGGAACCCAGATCAAGTCAGGTAACTGTGTTGACAGTCCCAACCCCACATCCCACACTTACTCCTTCCTACATTCATGCAATGCTTCAATGTCAGCACCCAGCCCTGTGGGAACTTTACGGTTTCAGATAAACTAAAAAGTGGCAGAATAATGAGGGAACATTCTAGAGTGATGATAATGTTGTACATATTGAAAAGAATGTGGGTTATATAGGCAGGTGCATTTGTCAAAACACTGGAATGGTACATTACAGATTTGTGAATTCCATTTTATATATATTATAGCCCCCCAAAACCATAAAAAATCCCTCTAATAAATTATATACATGCTAAAGTGTTTAGAAATGAAGTCTATTGATGTCTGTCAATGTATTAAAAATATCAGGTCGATTGACAGACAGACAGGGATAGATAAATGGATCATTACATGAGAAGTGCAAAAGTAGAATCTAGGTAGTTATATGGATATTCACTGTATAATTCAATTTTTCTGAAAATTTTTCATGGTACATATAAATAATTTATGTTTATATACTAATAGATAATAAATACCAATAAAATAAATAAAATTTAAAACTAATACTAATACAACACTTGAAAATTTATTATAAAATAATAAGGGAGAAAAAAGCAGAACAGTCTCTCCTAGGCCAACCCAACCTAGGAAATGAATGCTCAGAGAGCATGTTATTATTCCATTAATATCCTGAAGGGTTCCCTGTACAATAAAACCTGAGCTCTTTGGGCTTGGCCTATGGCACACTCCATAATCTGCCCTCTCTGACCACATCTTCAATTCTCCAAGCATAAGCATAGAGCTGTAAAGACACATGTGGGCAACTGAGCTGACTAATAATTTTGTGCTCCCTCAATATGACATTTCTTAAATTAATTTTTACTTAGTAAAGCAATACATATACATAATTTAAAATGTCAAGTAGTGCCAAAATGCTTATAACAAAAAACAGCAATATTTTCATTCCTCCTTTGTCCCACTCCCATCATCCTATGGTCCAGGGACCATCAGTTCCAGCTTTTATAGTTGTTCCTATTTGCCTCCAAGTTTCTGGGTGTGTGATTCTCTCTATTCGTCAAGTTAGATATTACCTATTAATATTCTTTCACTTAGGTGAGGCAATTAGCTCTCTTCCTCTTCCCCTGCCTATACTCCCATCCTCCCAACATAGTTGTATCATATTTTTTTGGTTAAACCTATATTCAGTGTTAATTAATATGACTTTAAGTACTGTTTGCTCATGAGGCAAGAGATGTATGGTAACTACATTTTCTCTCTTGTATATATTTTGGTTTCTCTTGAAGTTGATAACTGACTGTTTTTTCATTTGCTTAGATTTCATTGAACTAAATGTAAGTGTTTCCACCTCCACCAACAGTTCCATAAAAACACTTCTCACTAAAAATTTTCACATTACTAAACCTGTTAGATAATCTAGCAGTTTTGTTTTGTTCTCTCTGATAGCATGGTTCCTGAAGCCCTTCATCCCACTTAATTTATACAAGTCACTTCTAGGTCCACCACATCATCTAGTCTATCTGAGGTCTTTTGGGACTTCCTTTGCCATCATCCTGGAGATGCCCTTTGCCTCAGTCCTGTGTTGGATTCCTTGTTCTCTGGATACAGGGTGTTCTTTCTTGGTTTGTTTCCTCATTTGGTGAGATATCATTTAGTAATTTCTTGAGAAAGCATATGTGAAAGAAACATCTTTTTGAGATTTTACAAAAATGTCTATCCTATCTTCACATATAACTAATGGTTTGTTTGGGTGGGTGGTGTAGAATTCTAGGTTGGAAATAACTTTTACTCAGACTTTTAATGGTATTACTCTGTTAGTTTCTAGCTGTCAATATCATTGCTGAGAAATCTGGTGTTACCCTTTTTCCCAATCCTTTGGAATTATATTTTTTCTTTATCTCTGAAAGGATTTTTCCCCTCTGAGTTTTTGTTGTTTATTGTTCTGGTTTCCAATTTCCACATTGGAGATTTTCCTCAGATCTCCAGTGATCTTTGTCTATCCATTTACAACTTAAAATGAAGTACTTAAAAGCTATTTGGAACCTGTTTATAAGATAGGGTGTGCCTATCTTCTGGTGTCCTGTCATATGAGCAGGTGGCTAGCCAACTTTTTCATTTGGTATTCCTAGATTTCAGTTTCTGATGGTGTTTAATTTCTTTTGGGGAGGAGGGCAGAGAGGTAGTGCCATTAGAACCTGGCACCAAAGTCCTCACTTCCCTCTTTTTAGACACTAGGGCCTCACCACCAGCTCTCCTCTGCACCTGATCTCCTGAGACTTTCTAGCTCAGCTTTTCCAGAGACTTTACTCTCATCTCTGAGGTTGGGGAAAGGGAAGCCCCCATGTAGAGTAGGTGGCAACCTACAGGTCTATCTGTTTCTTACATGCTCTTGAATAGTCCCCTTTCCACTCCCTTATGTCCCCTCTGCCTTCCAGACATTTGGCACCACTGATTCCTGGGCCTTTCTGCAGCTGGGCAGAGTAAATCAGCTCCTTCTGATTAACATGGCCCCATGCAGGAACTTTAGTTTGACCTTCTTCCTCTTTGATTCAGAGCCACTATCTCCTAGATTTACTAAAGATAGATTCTATGTTTCTAATTCTTGTTGTTTTAGGGAAATTTTTTGAGGAAGATAGGAGGGGCAGGACCATCTTTGTTCTGTCATCTTAAAACTGGAAGCCTTCCAAATGAACACTGTATTTTACTCTCATACTGCTACCACACTCACAACACTTTTGATGCCAGATGTATGTGGGTTTTTTAACCCCACATGAAGCAATTCTGTGACACCAGTTGTGTGTCTTACAATTTAATTCAACTCTAACACCATGTACCTGGAGATAGCATCATATCCCACAAGTTAAGGGCTCAGTCCCATGAAACTGCCAACCCCCCACTTTTTTAGATGACAATTATAAGTAGTAGGTCTCCAGATTACCTACAACTTCCATCTGACTTGGCTATAAATTGGAAGTTCCCATGATCCTCTCTCTCTCTTGGATTCTATTACTTGCTAGCGTACTCACAGAACTCAGGGAAACACTTATGTTTACCATATTAAAAAATATGATAAAGGATATAGATGAACAACCAGATGAAGAGATATATAGGGTAAGATTTGGGAATGTCCTGAGAGCAGAAGCTTCTGTCCCCCTGGAGTTCAGAGGGTGTCACTCACCCTCCCAGTATGTGGATGTGTTTACTGACTTGGAAACTCTCAGTATTTTGGGGAGTTTTATGGAGGCTTCATCATATAGATATGACCAATTATTAACTCCATTTCCAGTCCCTCTCTGGAGGATGGGAGATTAGGCTGAAAATTCCAAGCTTTAATCACAGCTTGGTCTTTCTGGTGACCAGCCCCTATCTATGAACCCACCAAGAGTTACTGCTTTCATCCAGGAAATTCTAACAGATTTAGAAACTCTGTATCAGGAACTAGGGTCAAAGATCAAATATCAGAACTAAAGATGCCCCTAGTACTCATCACTTGGGAAATTATAAGGGTTTTAGGAGTTCTATGTCAGGAACTGGAGGCAGAGGCTAATATATATTTTTCTATTATCTTACAGATATTCTTTATTATTATTTTTAAAATATTTTATTTATTTTTTGAGAGAGGGGAAAGGAGGGAGCAAGAGAGGGAGATAAACACTGATGTGAGAGAGAAACATCTAACAGTTGCCTCTCACACACACCCCAACCAGGGACCCAGCCTGCAACCCAGGCATGTGCCCAGACCAGGGGCCAAATCAGCAACCCTTCACTTTGCGGGATGATGCCCAACCAACTGAGTCACACTGGTCGGAGCTGTTCAAGAAATTTTTAGATGAGAGGCTGGGGGGCTGCATGGGTAAAGAAGACCAACAATGGTAGAGAAGCAAAACTCTGCCTCTGTTAATAAGTCTTATAACTTGAACTAGTTTAGGTCAAAGAGGAATGTACTTGCGTATACAACCAAAGCACTGAAAGGACAGGGATGGCTGGATCTTACTAGAACTAGGCACCTGATCCTCTCAGGACTCACTCTGGAGACTGTTACACTCTCCTAGTGGTGGGGAATGACTTGTGCTCATTCCTTGACATTAGTATCATCAGAGAGGAAAGACTGCTATCTATTAGTCAGCTCTTGGAAGAAAAAACCTAGGGAAATTCTTTGACTGTCTCAGCTTTCATTGTCAACTTGCCCTACAATGGCCTGGAAAAGTCCATTGGATCACAAAACTGAGGGGGAAAAGTGGGAAGCCCTGAAACAAAAGGGAAGCAACATCAATGTTACATGGAGGCACTACTGGTATCCAGTTTATTCACTGAACTGTTGATGTGCTGCTCACCACTTTCCTAAATGGACTTTTCCTTTGATGAGGTAGATAGAAAGCATAAGGTTCATTTATTACTTCACTTCCTAAACACCTATGAGCATCTACTATATGCCACTGGATACTGGGAATAAAAAGATCAATAAACCCCAGTGGCTAACCTCAAGGAGCTCACAGTCTAATTGTCAAGAGAGCCATACAAATAAACAACTGCAGGCGAACGTTGTGAGTATGGCAATCCAGATGCTTAGAAGATGTGGAGAGAAAGGAGGCTGTAATTCCCTCTGCAGAAGCAGTATTTGGGAGTGGTGATACAGCTGGGTTTTGAAAAACATAAATATGAGATCACCAGCTAAATGGAAGAGAAAAGAAATTCTAAGTACAGAACCATCTGCTAAGGCTCATTTATTTATTTGTTCAAAAGTATTTATTGATTACTACTAGATACCATGTACTAAGTAGGCACTGGGGATACAATTCTGAACAAGACAGACATAGTCCCTGTCCTTGAAGTTTGCATTATGATGATGTCAGACAATCAAATTATCAAGCAAGTAAATATCTAATTACAAACTAGGTTAATTGCCACCGAGGAAAGTATATGGTGCTGTAAGAACCCAACAGGGTTGATAAGAGTGGGATGGTGATGTGGGGGCAGGAATCACAGTGTGGAGTATCTAGGACCCATAACCATTTCCACGTGGCCAAGTAAGAACACACGGCCCAGCTGTATTGGACCGGGCAGCAATCTATTGCTCCCATTTCACCCTTAGGGTTGTTCTACAGTGGGAAACAGTTCTTCAAAACCCATGGATAGAGAAGAATGAATTCTAGAGACTTTTCCTTCTTTCAGAAAAATTAGCTTTTCTGAGAATTTCAAAGTTCCTTTTGAAAATTATGGATACTCAAGTCAGACCTCATCTGTCAAGTTGCTGCCCACTGCCTCCATCAATATGTTTGAGACCATCTGGAGTTTCTCAAAATCCTTCAGTGAGTTGCCTTTTGTTGTTCTTTATAAAAAAGCTTCTCCAAACAACTGTGTCATCAGCTGCCTTCTCCGATGTAGAGGTTTTTTTTTAAATTTAAGATTAATTTTTTTATTGATGTATACATATCATATGAAAGTTTTATCTCATAGGAATTTTATAATTTTAAAAATACATAATTACTTTTATATAATGCTTCAGTTTAGGTTATCATTACCACGAATCCTTTTGGTCCCTGAACCTGCCTTTGTTTCCTGTTCTGAGGCTGGGTGCAGAATATAACTGCCCCCATGGGGAGGGGCTGAAATCCAGAATAATAAGAGACCAGTTTTAGCTATCACTGATGATGGCAAGAGTAACTTAGCACCGAATATGCTGATATTATGTAAATGAGATCATAAGCTATATGAATAATTTTCAAAAGTTTTTTTCACAAAAAGTGTATTTCGTAACAATGAAGATTTAATTACTAACAAACCATACCCAAGTCACTTAACTACTTATCAGCCCTTTGAAATAACATCAATATTTCAGTTTCCAATTTCCATTCTTTGTTGAACTTCTTGTTGAATGCATTAAGCACACCAACAGTTGGAAACATTTTTAAAAGTTGACTTTAGATGCACTTTCTCTTATGTTTTAAAAATGACTAGTATTTTTTATTTCCATTTAGCAAAGCAAAGCTTCCAAGTTTTGTTCTTGTTTGTGATAGAATCAAGTTTTGGTGAGTCACTGGTCTGTCCTGCAAAGTACTGGCTTCCTGGTTATGGCAGGTTGCATCCTGTGATTCATACCTTTAACATGCGGAGTGTCCACATTCATATGTACAGAGAACACCCACCTAGAACAGCCTATTAAATGCTTCACCTAGAGATGATGTCCAGGAGCACCCAGACCAGATTCTGGCACTAATGATCCTCAGCAAAGTGGGTATGGTATGTTACTGGCACCTCCCCAAAGACTGCATCTTTGCCTCTCCCCATGTTCCTTCTCCTCAACTTCAGTTTTTGTGTTCTTAGTTCTAGTGAAGAACTTCTGAGGTGGCCTAAGGGAGGCATTGAGAGAGATGAAGAGAACTGTCTTGGAGTGGCTCTGACAGTAAATGATATCTTGGGTTTGAGGCTACTTGAGCTTCTGTGTGTCCCCACCCAAACTGTATTTACACATCTTGAAAGAGAGGCTCTCAGAGAAGAAGGACGGGATCTGTAGGAACAAGATAAGGGAGGGAAAATGTGCAGAAAGGAGAAGCCCTGATGAGAGCTACACCCGCAGGAGCAGAAAAGGAGCCATCTACATTTCTAGGTACCAGATAAGAATAATGTTGCACATCATGTAAGGTTTTTGGAAACTTTATAACTTTTTCATCTTGTTATTTTTTTATCCCCTTCTGTTTCCCCATGATGCCCTCAACAAAGCCCTTAAAACTGAAAGGGCCCATGAACTTATTTTTCATGCACAAAACAACAGATATATCCCACTCCAAATCCACTCTTGTAGGAAAATGAGAACCAAGAAATAAAGTAGGTGCTAACAGCTCAGAAAAGAAAAAAAAAACAAAAGCAAGCTGAACTTCTCAGACCTATGTGCAGGCAAAAAATGTTCAAGGGGGCAGGTCACTGAAAGTCTGACTAGAAACAAAGCCTCAGAGTTCTCCAACAATCCCTAGGGCAGTACAGCCCTCCATCTCCCAGTGCCTGTCCTCTCCTAGGTGCTCCATGGTTTCAAATAGCCTTTCCTTCTCATCCTTAACCCGAATTCCCATTTAAGCAAAATAGAAAGAGGAAATGCCTGGACTACCATGGCAGAATCAAGGAAGCTTTGCAGAAGAGGAAGAAACAAATGCATTTCTTAATCTGGCATCATTTCTACAGAATTCTTTTATGATTCAGCACCCTTCTGTGTCAGCATTCATGGAATCTCCAGAGCTAACATCATTTTCAAAAGGAATAGCTGCTGTTGGGGTGGTCAGTGACGAGGGCTGTGAAAAAATTCGCAAAGAGAAGAAAGTGTAGAGAGTAAAGTTTTTTTTTAAAGATTTTATTTATTTATTTTTAGAGAGGGAAGGGAGGGAGACAGAGAGAGAGAGAGAGAGAGAGAGAGAAACATCAATGTGCAGTTGCTGGAGGTCATGGCCTGCAACCCAGGCATGTACCCTGACTGGGAATCGAACCTGTGACACTTTGGTTCGCAACCCGCGCTCAATCCACTGAGCTATGCCAGCCAGGGTGAGAGTAAAGTGTTTTTTTGTAAATATTTTATTTATTCAATTTTTTAGAAAGTGGATGGAGCTAGAGTGAGAGAGAAACATTGATGTGTGAGAGAAACATTTTCTTTTTTTTTCTTAAGTATTTTATTTATTTATTTATTTATTTATTTATTTATTTTTAGAGTGGGAAGGGAGGGAGATAGAGAGAGAGAGAGAGAGAGAGAAACATCAATGTGCGGTTGCTGGGGGTCATGGCCTGCAATCCAGGCATATGCCCTGACTGGGAATCGAACCTGCCACACTTTGGTTCGCAGCCCGCGCTCAGTCCACTGAGCTATGCCAGCCAGGGTGAGAGTAAAGTTTTTATTCACTCTCCAAGAAAGTGAATATGGTGTGGAGAGATACACCAGCATTGAGGGATAGGAGCTTTGAGCTTTTATTGGATTATAATTGGCTTAAGCAAGGGTGAAGTGGGTTGTAACACAGGCTGCAGTTTGTTCCAAAGTTATTTTATGCCTGTGGCTGTGGGGAGCAGTTAGTTATATTCTGTTCTTGCTTTCCAATAATTTCCAGTCCTGGGGACATAAGCTCAGAAGAGTAAAATGGCAGTCATGTTTAACAAGGTCATAGGCCTGCTCAGCAAATAGTGCCACAATAGCAAATGGAGCGCCTTTATCCTTTCAGCTACTTTTTATTTAATTTTTGAAAGGAGAAGGTAGGGCAGATCCAGCCTCAAGAGAAATATCCAGTTGAAGAACTTCTGAGAGGCTCATAAATGCACGTCAGAGCCCACGACTTCCTTGCTTTTATTCCTGAATGTGATTACATTAGCCAGATACAAATGGCAAACATTTCATGTTAATGATTTGTCAACACAAGTGTCTGTATCTTTTCCTTCCATTCTTTTAATTATTCAGCATTAATGAAAAACATCTTTGCATTACTTTTTTACCAATATTGAATTTCTTATGTCACTTTCACATATGTTAGGAAACAAAGCCCTTCAATCAGCCCATCAGACACAGGAAATCCCTTTGTTCAATTCTCTCATTCCATCTCCAGCCCTGAGTATTCTTTTGATCTAAAGCTGTGCTTACTCCATTCTTCTGGGATGCCCTGCCAAGGGAATCTGGAGTAACACTCTGGATATGTCCCATTTCCTGCCTCAGCTCCCCTTCGCCGTTCCTTGAGTTTGGGCTCATGACTAGAAGGAGCTATGAGAGTATGGCCTGCCGTTTGAGGGTAGAGCCCTATGGGGTTCTGATTATGAGGGTGGCCTCTGCATTTTGACAGCCTGCATTAGAATCCTTGCCTCCTGCATTAATAATATAGTATTATCTTGAACAAATATCTACTTTTCCAACGCCTGTAAAATAGGAATCACAAACCCTTGACATGGCCAGGCCGACACTGGTAAACAGACCTGACTTCTGCTAAAATAACAACTGATATAATAATCCCATATTGGGTAACTCACTTACACAGCAAAGACAACTGACAGCCCTAATCCTGAGTGGGTGCTTTACCTGAGTTGGCAGAGACCACTTCCAGCCAGCACAGCACTCACCTAACACCTAAATGTTAAAGCCAGATATTGCCAGGCAACCAGAGACACTCCAAGACTTTATTTTCTTAATATGGAAAAGAGCCGGTTTATGATTTTCAGCTTTAAAAGGTGTGATAGTCAACCCACAGATACACACCTCCAGGTATTCATACCCTTGTATTGTTTTCTCGTGACAGATAGAACATGGCAGAAGTAATAGAATGTCACTTCCTGGGCTAGATTATAATAGACATTTTGGCTTCTGCCTGGCTTTCTCTGGGATCAGTCTTTCTGGAGGATGCCACTGCCATTGCTTGAGGCAGTCTTGTGAAAAGACTGATGAGGCAAGGAACTGTGGCTTCTTGCCAAGAGCAATGAATGTCAGCCATCTTGGAAGCTAACTCTTGAGTCCTGGTCAAGCCTTTGAGTGACTGCAGCCTTGGCCAACACATAGATTGAGGCCCTGAGCCGGAACCACCTAACTAAGTTGACCCTCAGAAACTATGTGATCATAAATGTGTGTTATTTTAAGCTGCTAAATTTGAGGTAGCTTTAGGGGGCATACAGCAAGACATAACTAATACAAAACAGTTTCTCACTCTTGAATCTCAGTCCCCCAGAGCCAAAATCTGTGTAATATTCCTGTCCAGCAGTAAATGAAGTATGTCCAATCAGAGCTACTCTGTGGTAATAACAGTACCTATTTTATCAGGTTGGGAGGATAGAGCAGGATAATGCATGTATAAAGTAATTAGCAGTGCGAGCCTAGCACATAGTAAGCACTCAACCAATGCCAGTTACCACTATTATACAGAAACATAGGCTTGTGGGTGGTTGCTCTGGATTTTGGTATTGGGGAGGCTTAGGACATAGCATGATGAATGAAGACTTGGTGTTAAGGGGGAAGGGAAGAAATTCTAAGGTGCTTTCTTCTGCTCCTAGTACCTCTTAGGGATTAGGCCTCTAGCTGCTCAGCTAGGCCTCCCTTCCACAGGGTAGAAATATGATCTACTCGTAGAGAAACTGCTTTGATTAGACCAACTGTTTACCTCAGCTGAAGGCTCTACAGGGTCACTGCATTACTGTTGTCCCATTGGTATGAATAAAGAGGATACCTAAGCAATTTCAATATTTTCTACGTCATTTCTGTATGAAAAAGAGACATGAATTGCACTTGTTTGACTAAAATCTCTTAGTGCCTTAGGACACTGAATCATTCAAAAGTCTCCTGTGAGGTAAACAAATGTCTCTACCCAAAGAGATGCTGCAGAATGAAGTTCAAGCCAGAGTACATGTAGAAAAGACTCTCCACAGTTACCCACAAGTTTCACTCGTTGTCTACAGCCAACTTGGTTTGAGCTTCCTCAGAGCTTAACTTGGGAACAGTACAGTCATCTGGAGCCATTCTGTACTGAATGAGAGCCATCTGCTTCCCACGTGCCGTTTCTGCTTGGACAAATAAAAACAATCACCCTACATGAAAACCCACTAATTCATATTCCTTCAAAGACACTCAGCCCCACCTTGGAGTAGTAACACCCCGACAGCAATTCTTTAGGTATCAAGAATGGATCACCTAGAGAAAACCTTGGAAGTATCTAGAATGTGCATTTCCATAACAAAAATACACCTAATTCCTTTTTTTGGAAACTTTTCTCTTACCATCTATCTGTAATCAGATTACTCAGATGATATACAAAGAATGGATGAGCAATTATTTACATGAGCCTTGGCTTTAGAGCACTAAGTTTTGATCATAGTGACACTGGTTTGATGCGTGATGTGTTATGATCCTATTATTACCTATATTTATAACATGTTTCCTTACCTTCATAGATAATTCACTCTTAACATATTAGGAATCCGGGAGTGGTGGGTAAAAGAAGTGAATTGAATTCATTCATTCAACAAGTATTATTGTGTTTAATGTATGTTGATCTGGTAGCAGAACTGGGATGCAGGGTTGATTCTATATTTATTAAGGGCAGACACTATGACCTTTTAACTTCTTTCCTCCTTCAGAAGGTACTGTATGTATGTATCTACCTAGTAATGATTTTATCTTCAGCATTGTGCTTTTTTGTACTATAATTATATATTAAGGACAGCTTTATCATTTTAATACTATATCCATTATAGAGCTTAAGCAGCTCACCTAGGCAAATTGTATTTAGTTCTTTCTCTCAAAGGTTATTTTGTCAAAACAAATAAAACCAGGAAAACATCTAAAATATGAGAATCATATGTTACTTTGAGAATCAATGTTACTGTTGTCACAATACTAGAAAATTAGTGAAACTTTGAGAATCAATGTTACTGTTTGTCACAATACTAGAAAATTAGCCGCTTCAATACTATTGGTGAAATAAGGAAGAATGGTTAAGAAGTAGCCACATACAAGCCTGGGAATTGCTTAGACAAAAAGAGCAGGTGGTGAGAAAGCTCCGACATCAAAAAGAGTCACAAAGACAAAGGTTTATAGCTTTGGCACAGCCTTGACTTTGAGAAATCTTTCTAGAGAGCAAAGGGCACTAGGGTGACTAGTGCTTTAAAAAAGTCTCCCTAGAAACACTATGTAGAAGGGAAGAGAGACAAACCTTATAATATACACACATGTGTTTATATACATACATAAATACATGTGTATATACGTGTATAATGTTAAATAGAATATGTCTAAGGGAGAGTGATGGGGAGAAGGAAGGGAGTCAAAGGGAAGCTGAATCCCTGCCCACCTCAGGATTTTAAAAGGCTCTACTTGGCTTGTTGAAGTTAGCAGGTCACCGAACGAAGAGAGTAATCAGAATTCATACTTGCTAAATCTCTTTCGATTTTTTCTTTTCTTATAGTTTGCCTACCAGTAAGCAACAGAATGAGCTGGGGATTGTTTATGGACAAAGAGTGGTTTGGCCCCTGCTACCTCTGGAAAGTTAGTCATTTTAGAGTCCATAAATTGGAAAAATAATAAAAGGTACCCTGGGGTTTTCCTTATCCCAATCATTAAAATGGAAGTTTTATGAGACCATGAGCTTGCTCATAGCTATAGCCCCAGCATAAAGAACAGCATATAGTTAGTCCTCAATAAACATTGTTGATTTAATAAATGGATGAATTAAAGGATCAAAGCAATGAGATCAATGAATATTGAGTGTTTGCTATAGGCTACAAAGAATAAAGGAAAATATAAGATATAATTGCTGCCTTCAGGAAGCTTTGTAACCAGATATGGTCACAAAGTTAACAATTAAAAAGTAGTTGGAGGGGGTTTAGGGGACTGGGTGAAAAAGGTGAAGGGATTAAACAAAGGAAAAAACTTACAGACACAGACAACAGTATGGTGATTACCAGAGGGAAAGGGGGATGAGGGGAGGCAGGAGAGTTTAAAGCAGGGATAAATGGTGATGGAAGACTTGACTTTGGGTGGTGAACACATAATGCAACATACAGATGATGTATTATAGAACTGTACACCTGAAACCTATATAATTTTATTAACCAATCTCACCCAAAATATTTTTAAAAAGGAAAAATTGAATAAAGTGCTTCTGCAAGGAAAAAAAATTAGTTGGTGAACAATATGCAATAGCAGCAATAATGACAGCTAGGTTAGGAGTGGTTCAACCTATAATGTTCTTAAGCAGAAAGATGACGCTGAGTCAAGCCTTAAAGAATAGATAGGATTTAAATAACCACCTGCTTACTAACCCTACTTCTCCAAGGGGCACTTTCAGGATTTTAGGGCACATCCTTAGAATCTTGTGAGCTGGTTCCAATAATTCAAATTTTAAGAATGTGTTAAATCCATCTGTCAGATCTACCTGAAAGTGAGCACTGTTTTCATGAGAAGAGGAAGAAAGAAGACAAAGAATGATTTTGTAGCATAGGTATAATGACCATGTGTTTGGGGCTCTGACTTCATATTTGAAATTGAGACTGTAAAGAAAAATCTGTGCTCAGTAAATACTTGCAAATTGTCTGATACAGATCCCAAGGCCCTCTTCTCATTTGCTGCAGGCAATGTGTTACTGCTCTGCACAGTGGACTCCAGTTCTTTGATTTAATGAATACTTAAGGAAAGTTAGCTTTCAGAGAGCTCTTTGCTGATAACTTAAAAGATTGATTTGGGTTGGAAACTTATCTCCAGACAGCTCTTTGCAGCTTAAAGTTGAAAGAGCAATAGATTGAACGGATAAAAGCCATTTTGTTTGTCTAATCTGAATGGAGTGAAGCTGTAAAACCTGAACTGAGAGTGAAAGATTCTCTGGCTTCTCAGAGAAATTCTGCTACACCATGACATGAACGCTGCCATGCCTATACGTATGCCCTCCCAGTTTTGCTTAATATAGTGTTTTACTGTAATATGCTTGGGTGGCAAAATGTTTGCCTTTTCTACTCTGTTTTCTTCCTACCCTGTCCTTAAGTCAGGTTGCAGCAGAAATGAGTGTCTGTTATTCCAAGAACAGGCTTCACTGAATTTAATGGAAAAATGGGGTCACATTAGACTTTTAACAGACACTGATAAGTATCCTGAAATTAAAGCAGTATATAGCACAAGTCTCTTCTAAAAATCTTCATGTTTGCACTGCACTGAAAACACAAGTACACTAAAAGACAAACCTTTTTATTGAAAAACAAGACAGGAACAGCAAAACACACAAAATAAATGTACATCTTACCTAGTGATTCAGGTTAACACCATTGTAACCACCATCCAGGCCAAGAAATAGAACTCTGCCAACCCTAATTCTCACCAAGAAGTCCCTCCATAATCCTCATTCCAAAGATAAACTCCTCTCAGTCCTGGCCAGCTAGCTCATTTAGTTAGAGCATTGTCCCCATACACCAAGGTTGTGGGTTCAATCTCTAGTCAGGGCACACACAAGAAGCAACCAATGAATGCATAAATAGGTGGAACAACTAACTGATATTTCTCTCTTTCTCCTTTCCTGTGTCTCTGTCTCTAAAAGCAATTTTTAAAAAAAGATAACTTCCTCTCTCTCCAAAAGTATCCACTATTCTGAGGATTAAACCAATCCCAACTTTTTCTTTTTACAATATCATCACCCAAGTGTAATAAAACATCCATATTGTGTATCCCTAGACTATTGTTTAGTATTATCTGTTAGGAAAGTTTTTCTTTTAAGTCTCTGTTAATCTATAGGTTCCTCTTCCACTTCTTTTCTTTAGACACTATCCATGGAAGAATCCACACCATTTAGCCTGTGCATTTCCTGCATTTTGAATGCTGCCGATTAAACACTCATAGTGCAGCTCAAGTTTCTCTGTCCTTTTATTTTCTGCATATTGGCAGCTGGATCCAAAGGCATGATCAAATTCAAGTTTGATCCCTACCGGAAAACTAGGTGCTATGATCTGAATGTTTGAGTCCTTCTCAAATTTGTAAGTTGAAAGCTTAACCCTCAAAGGTGATGGTATTCATAGGTGGGAAATTTTGGGAGTGATTAAGTCATGAGGGTTGAAGCCTCATCAATGGGATTAGTGCTGGACCCCAAAGTGCTCCTTAGCACCTTCCACTAAGAACACAGTAAGAAGATGACCATCTATGAACCATAAAGCAGGCTCTCACCAGAACTCAACCATGCTGGCATCCTGATTTTGATTTCTAGCCTCCAGAACTCTGAGCAATAAATTTCTGCTGTTTATAAGCCACCCAGTCTGTGGCATTTTGTTATAGAATCCTGAATGGACTAAGACACTAGGTACTGATATTTTCTTTCACCAGGAGGTGTATATCTGGTTGTCTCTTTTTGTGATATGCGCAGCTTATTGATGCACAGTGCATTAATCTGTTGAAAGTGGAAAAGTGATACTCTAAAAGTCCAGCCATTGTTAATATAACAAGAATGGTTTGTGTGACATCGATGTAACCTGGTAGCCAAGGAGAGTGGACTGGAATGCACATGTGTGAACAATGAAAACCTCACTGCACTAGTTAGTGGTGGTGGCAGACACCATTGAGTGAGCATGTGTACTGTGTGACCATCGCAGGATTAAAAAGGACTGAGTGAGGAAAGCAATGAATCTGCATCAAATTTTGTTAAGTTTGAACATTCCTCTGCTGAAACTATTTAGATAATTAAGAAGGATGGAGGTATGGGCAACTGGTGATTTGCAGCTTCATCACAACAATGCACTTGCCTGCTCACACATCACATCTTGTGCAGAGTTTTTTGCCAAAATATCAAATCACCCAGGTGACTCAGCCCAGATTTGGTGCCTGTAACTTCTGGCTTTTCCAAAAACTGAAATCACCTTTGAAAGGGAAGAGATTTCAGACCATCAATGAGCTTCAGTAAAATATGATGGGGTAGCTGATAACAATTGGGAGAACTGTGTGGGGTCCCAAGGTGCTTGCTTTGAAGGAGACTGAGGCATCATTGTCTTATGTGCAGTCTTTCTTGTATCTTGTATCTTCTTCAATAAATGTCTCTTTTTCATAGCCTATAAGTGGATACTTTCCAAACAGTCTTTTTCTGTGTGTGTGTGTGTGTGTGTGTGTGTGTGTGTGTGTGTGTAAACTTTGAAGCTCAAACTGTAATTGTCCTTTTTTTTTGCACTGGGAGCCTCATTTGGTTGACTCTTGGGTCTTCTGACATGACACTGGTAAATCTTAATAATGTGTCCTCACTATGTATTATAACATTTTGAACTTCATTCTGTGTATAGGTATTCCACCTTTTCAAAAGTTCACTTTACACCACTTTGATTTTACAGAAGACCTACATTAGTATCTGATTTTGCTAAACAAAAGGAATCCAAAGAGGATTTTTGCTTTTACAGAAAAATGGCAAAAAGTGAAAATAGTGTCCAGTGTTTGTTTTGCAGAGAGCTGTTATAGAGGCAGCACACACCCAGAGAAGCAAGAGTGGTACCCCTAAGCCCCTTCCCTAGGAACTATTACATACAGCATTTCAGCATCAAGCTGCCATAGCTTTGATCTGTGTCTGTGAGCATTTGCACTTTATCTCAATTTATTCCGTGTATTCTGTTAGTGAGATGAGTCTTAAGGTAATTGCTTCTTCACTTTACACCAACCATTTGACTTATGAAAATTTCATAGGAACACTCTACTTTTAGATGGGGGAAAACTTTTTTTACTGCTTGTTATGGGGTGAATTTTATCACCAAAATTCATATGCTGATGTCTTAACCCTCCCCCCTTGTACCTCAGATTGTGACCTTATTTAGAGATAGGGTCTTTACAGAGTAAATTAAAAATGAGGTCATTCAAGTGGGCCTCAATCCATGACTCCTGTCCTAATAAAAAGAGGGAAATTTGGAAGCAGAAATATATATAGAGAAAAGACTATGTAAGGAAACATAGTGAAAAGGCAACCATCTACAAGCCAAGAAGAGAAAACCAGGGCAGATTCTTCCTTTACAGCTCTCAGAAGGAACCAACCCTGCCAAAGCCTTGATTTTGAATTTCTAGTATCCGGAACTGTGAGACAATAAATTTCTGTTGTTTAGCCACCCAGTTTGTGGTACTTTTTTTACAGTAGCCCTAGCAAACTAATACACTGCTGAACAGCTGATATCAGCCATTCCCCCACTAAACTCTGGTTTCTCTAGGGAGAGATGGTATTCCGGGACCACAGTAGAGCTGTTAGGATGCTCATGGCTACAGGACTGGTCACTATTTCTAAGCCTCGTCAGCAGACAGAGATATGCAAATTGAAAAAGAAAACTCCTTTAAAAGAAACTTTTCATTGTAAAACAACACACAGATAGAGAAAAACATACATTTTAAACATAAAATACCTTTGAATTAATAGTGATATCTCCACTTCAAATTCAGGACTATGGGTTTTTAATTTATCTTTGTTCTCAAGAACAGAGGGTAAAATAAAATCCAAAAGTCCCATAATTGCTATTTACTTTACCTCACATTACGTATTAACAGGCTGAGAAAACTACAATCACTAAGAACAGCTACTTTTAAAATATATTCTCGTCTCTTCCCAGTTTTAATGATTGTTCTATAATTTACATTGTCAGATAGTCATTACATACCATAGTTTCCCTTTTAGCCCTTATTTAGTCTTAGACCTGCACATAAGTATTTGTTTAATGCTTATGAGCAGGCCTTTATGTCAATGTCTATCTAATCACTTTTGTTGTCTAAAGCTTGTTCTCTAGAAGATTCCTGAGAGAGAAAAAGAAAACATTATTTCTTAAAGTCTTGCATGTTGGTAAACATGTGTCTGAGTTTTTTTATATGTGAAGGTCCGTTTTGCTGACTTCTTGGTTCACATTTGTTTTATTTGAGTTCCTTAAATATGTTACTCCATTTTTGTCTAGCAAAAGAGCTCACAAGTCTGATGTAATCTAACTGTGTTTGTTATATGAATTTCACATTCTGTAGAGCCAGAGGCATGGAAACAAGGAACAGACTGACAGTGACCAGAAGGGAGGTGGGAGGAGGACAAGGGAAGAAAGAAGAAGAAGGGTTTGGTCAAGGACTATGTATAAAAGACCCACGGGCATGGACAACCGGGTGGGGGGACTGACTATGGGGTAGGAAGTGGGTGGGGCAGGGGAGGGCAAAGGGGGAAAATTGGGACAACTATAATAGAACAACAATAAAAGAAAAGAAAAAAGAAGAGAAAAATAAATCTCACATTCCTCTTGACTGGAAGACCAAAGGATTTTTCCCCCTTTTTCTTTAAAGTCCAATAATTTTACTATATCGTACCTTGGTGTTGGTTCTTCTGGGTGGATATTCTCAGATACATGGTATAATCTTTCAATATATAACTTAAATTCTTTTTTCTTTTAATTTCAAGAAAGTTTTCTTTTTAAATATATTTTATTAATTATGCTATTATAGTTGTCCCATTACCCCCCTTCATTCCCCTCCACCCTGCACACCCTCTCCCACCCACATTCCCCCACTTTAGTTCATGTCCATGTGTCATGAGTTCTTTAGCTTCTACATTTCCCATACTATTCTTGCCCTCCCCCTGTCTATTTTCTACCTACCATCTATGCTACTTATTCTCCGTACCTTTTCTCACTCTCTCCCCCTCCCACTCCCCTGTTGCTAACCCTCCATGTGATCTCCATTTCTGTGATTCCATTTCTGTTCTAGTTGTTTGCTTAGCTTCTTTTTGTTTTTGTTTTAGGTGTGGTTGTTAATAATTGTGAGTTTGCTGTTATTTTACTGTACTTTTTTTTTTAATCTTCTTCTTCTTAGATAAGTCCCTTTAACATTTCATAAAATAAGGGCTTGGTGATGATGAACTCCTTTAACTTGACCTTATTTGAGAGGCACTTGATCTGCCCTTCCATTCTAAATGAAAGCTTTGCTGGATAGAGCAATCTTGGATGGAGGTCCTTGCCTTTCATGACTTGGAATACTTCTTTCCAGCCCCTTCTTGCCTTAAGGTCTCTTTTGAGAAATCAGCTGACAGTCTGGTGGGAACTCCTTTGTAGATAACTGTCTCCTTATCTCTTGCTGCTTCTAGGATTCTCTCCTTCATTTTTACCTTGGCTAATGTAATTATGATGTGCCTTGGTGTGTTCCTCCTTGGATCCAACTTCTTTGGGACTCTGAGCTTCCTGAACTTCCTGGAAGTCTATTTCCTTTGCCATAATGGGGAAGTTCTCCTTTATTATTTGTTCACATAAGTTTTCCACTTGTTGCTCTTCCTCTTCTCCTTCTGGTACCCCTATAATTCAGATGTTGGAATGTTTAAAGATGTCCTGGAGGTTCCTAAGCTTTTCCTCATTTTTTTTAATTGTTATTTCTCCATTCTTTTCTATTTGATTGGTTCTTTCTTCCTTCTGATCCACTCTATTGTTTTGAGTCCCAGTTTCCTTCCCATGACTATTGGTTCCCTGTGCATTTTCCTTCACTTCTCTTATCGTAGCCTGCATTTGTTCATCCAATTTGCAACCAAATCAAGCAGTTCTTTGAGCATCCTGATCACCAGTGCTTTGAACTGTGCATCTGATGTGTTGGCTATCTCTCGGTCACTTAAAAGTACTGACTCTGGGGCTTTAAATTCTGTTTGAGCCGTCTTTCCCGCCCACCCCCCCCCCCCCGCCTTTGGTCTAGTCACTCCTGTTACGGATGAGGGGCAGAGCCTTAGGTGTTCACCAGGGTAGGGCACCCCAGTCACTGGGTTGTGACATTGTATGTGGGGGTGGGGTCTGAGAGGGAACAATAGCACCTGCTCCATTCTCCATTGGACCTCAGTCCCTTCCGCTGCTTCCCCCAAGCAAACTGGGCCCCTCTGGTGCCAATTTCCATGTGGGTGGGCTTGTGAACCCTGTGGGACTTTCCAAGGACCTCTCTTGTGAAGCTGGGAGTCTCTCCCTGTGCCTCAACTCCCACAGGTGTTTTCAATCAATGTCCTGAGGCTCTGTTTCCCAGCGCTGTGATCCTGGGTTGCACACAATGCCCTGCTTTACAATCACTGCCTCACTGGGTCTGCTGGTTGCCACCCCCCAGCTGGGGTCTGCCAGCTGCGGTCTTGCATGTCCCTGATGCCTTATGTGCCTGGTCCCAATGTTTTCTGCTCTCTGTGCCTTGTCTGGCTGCTCGACTCCGCCCCTCCTACCGGTCTGTATGAATGGGTCTATTTTAACTTCTTGGTTGTCCGACTTCCATACAGTTCAATTTCCTGTCAGTTCTGGTTGTTATTCTGTTTCTAAATTGTTGTTGTCCCTATCTTGGTTGTGCGAGGAGGCACAGTGTGTCTACCTATGCCTCCATCTTGACCAGAAGTCTCAAGAAAGTTTTCTTGAAGTATGTTTTTTAGTATCTGTTTTGTTCCCTAACTTTGATTTCTTTTTTGAGGATTTTTTATCTCTATGTTGGATTTCGTCTGCCTTTAATTTGTTACTTTCTCTTGAATTGTTTCTACCTCCTTTAACTTCTTTTTCAATTTTAAAATTCTTATTCCTTTCACCTTCTATTTCTCTTAAAATAGTATTTGTATTTTTGTTCTTTTATATTCTTTCTAGTTAAGACTTCATTTCTGAAATGACTTTTCTTATAATTCTCTAGGTTCTATTACTCTGAGTTTAAAATAAGTTTATGTTTTATTCATGTCTTAATATCTATTAGATTATTTTTCTTAATACCTTCTAGATTATTTTTAAATTGAAGGTTATAATCTTGATGTATTCTGTGGACACATGTTTCTGATGTGTTGTCATCGTCAAAATGATGTTGCTTTGCTCCTTATTGTGTGTGTGTAGTGTCTGATGTGTTCTTCAATTTTATGTGAAAAGAGTTGTTTTCTGAATTTTTATTTTTATTTTTAAAATATTTTATTTATTTATTTTTAGAGAGAGGGGAAGAAAAGGGGAAAGAAGGGGAGAGAAACATCAATGTGTGATTGCCTCTCGCACGCCTCCAGCTGGGGACCTGGCTTGCAACCCGGGCATGTGCCCTGATGGGGAATCAAATCAGTGACCTTTTAGTTCCCGGGACAGCCTCAATCCACTGAGCCATGCCAGCCAGGACTTTTTTCTGAATTTTCAGAAGAAGGCATGGTTCAGTGTAGCTTTGTTAACTTCACAGAGTTCCCTCTTTTGTTTCCATGAAGTGTTAAAAAATTAAAGGCTTGCTTTCTGAGACTTCCTGACTGGATCTTTTCTTTCCTTTGTCTCTATTATCTTTATTGTGATCAATTTTGAATTCACTCTCAGAAGTCTGTCAGCCTCTATTCTAGAAAGAAGCCCTGGCTGGTCAGTTTCATGAGTTCATGGGCCAAACTGCTTGAATCCTTTCTTTCCTCTGTGTAGGATTCTTGCATTCATCTGCTATTGGAGTAGGGGAAACACCTCCCATTTTCTGCTACTGTTCTCAAATCTATCCTTAGCACTTCCCAATAAATATCTGCAGGTTGCCTGTTCTACTTTGTTATCAGATTCATCAGAGGATCTATTGCTTTCCACTGCTTTCTCACGCACACATGGCAGGTCTTGTAGATTTTGGTGGCATGTTCTCCTCCACTTGTATTTTGGGTTTTCTGGGGATACACTGTCACTTAATTTTACTGTAAATGTTTTAGGGCCCTGGCTGGTGTGGCTCAGTGTATTGAGTGCCGAGCTGTGAACCAAAAGGTTGCTGGTTCAATTCCCTATCAAGGCACATGCCTGGATGGTGGGCCAAAGTCCCAGCTGGGGACATGCAAGAGGCAACCAGATGTATCTCACACATCAATGTTCCTCTCCCTCTCTTTCTACCTCCCTTCCCTTCTCTCTAAAAATAAATAAATAAAATCTTTCAAAAATGTTTTTGAGGTTTGCTATCTAGTGGCTCTATTTGTTGTTATGTGAGGATTTGGAGAGAGTAAAAAACTATGTGGCTGCTTCCATCATTGCAGAATCTTCTAAATCTCAAAACATTTTTTAAATGTACAACAGTATTGTCCAGCACACAGACCATAAGAAGATGGTCTCTTGACAAAGTAGCTTGTGTCATAGATCTTAGAATTAGAGCCTCAATAAATCAGCTGGTCTAGTTCCCTGTGGTTCAGGCAAGAAATATATCATCCTCAACTCAGAACAGGTGGCAGCAGCACTCCAAAGTTAAGCAGGAGTGGAACCTATTTAGTAGTTTTAAATTTTGACATTTTCTTACAGTGTTCGTTCAATTAAATATCCAAACATATAAATATATACCACAAAATATTATTTATATTAAAATAAACACACTTGCAAACAGCAGGTTTACCTTACATTTGGGTATGGATGAGTGTTAGAATGTCTGTAGTGGTTATAGTTATTAATTGGAAATATTAATTTAAAATAGCTACTTTTTAAAACAAATCTAAAAATCAGCTAAGAGCAACATCCAAATCAATCAGTTTGTAAGTAGCTTTTTGAGTGAGCCAGAATATTTTAATTCAAATTCCCATGAATTTACTAGGGAATAAAATCTCTGGTGATGATCAAATATTGAACTAACAAGTGATAGAAGGGTTTTTTTTAAAAAAAAGAAAGAAAATAAAGGAAGGAAGGAATAAAGCTCTCCATAACAACAAAAAGAAATAACTACAAGATGAAAATAACCTAAAAGCAAACAGAACATATCATTAATAGAGTCCTTCATTATCTAGTGTAGCCTATAATGGAGAAAACAGCTATTGTAATTTTGTTATCTTACCACAGGCAGTACGCATACCCTGTAAAATCCATTTCTTCATTTTCTGGTTGAAAAGATCATTGTAGGAAAGGACTGCCAGGGAGTAGAGGTCATGCTGATTTATTGGCAATTAAACCTGCAGGATTTCTGCACTCCCTTCAAAACAAAGTATCTAAAGCTATTCAGCCAGGATGATTACATAGTGGGCTATCTACTAAAACCCAGGAGTCTTTCTATTAGTGAACAACAGATACAACTGACTTGGCTGTATTTAGATTACTGCTATTTTTTTTTTAGCAGATTCGTATTGTATCTTCCTCAAATCCCCTAGGCCCAAAGAATTACCTTGTTAGTCAGTTTAATAAAGCAGAATCTTACCAAGTGGCAAATAATTCTGCTTGGACATATAAGAACTTTGGTGGAAATATAAACTCATTTAAAACAAGCAAATGTATTACTGAATCTAAATAATCTGTCTATGGTGCCTCAGCCCTAGCCTTCTGAAATGTTTTGAGACGATGGTTTAGGGGTTTGATACTTGTTATGGATTAAACACTAATGACTGCTCAAACTCATGTTGAAATCCTAAACCCTAATATGATAGCATTAGAAGGTGAAGCTTTTGGGAGGTCATTAGGTCATGCAGGTGGAGCCCTCATAAATGGAATTATTGAGCAAGTAAAAGGGACCCCAGAGAGCTTTCTCCCAGAAAACTGCTGGAAAAGTCTGCAGTTTGCAGCTCAGAAGTGGGCTCTTACTGGAACTCCACCATACTAGTACCCTGATCTCAGAGTTCCAGCCTCCAGAACTGTGAGAAATAAATTCCTATTGTTAAAAAACCACCCAATCTATGATACTCTGTTATAAGAGTCCAAAGATAATACCAGTGCAAATTAGCTATTTTTAGCCATTCCATATCTAGACACAACTCAGGTTACTTAGGCTAGTTGTTCAGACCATGAATGCCATTTATATAGAGATATTTCCACTTGTCCTATAGATGGTGACAGGCAGACTCAAGTGCTATGAATGATGAACTCTCAGCAACACAGGAAGAAAGGTAGAAATAGATTCGATGAGGGTGGAGAAAAATGATCACATTAACATTTCTGCTTCCACCTAACCTTACCTGCCAGAATGAATCTGATTATATTATACTTGAGTTGCTATTTATTTCTTAGAAACAGGAATATGGCTACTGTACATTGTATCACACAGGATTATCTGCCTCAGACACTAGCCTACGTCCACTATTCCTAGCTTTCTCCTCCTCCCTACTGGCATATATTGCTAAAGTCTCATTTATTCATTCATCCATTTCATTCATTCATTCAGTAAATATTTACTAGACTTTAATATGTGCCAATTACTGTTCTAGCTCCTTGCAATATAGCATGTCTTTATAGTGTCTTTATAGTATGTCTTTACAGTACTCTGGGTTTGAATTTTTATTTATAAAATTTTAAGTTAAAATGATATATTTATTTTGAAAAATATAGAATAATATAAAGGAGAAATTTTAATCTACATGTAGTCAAATACTGTTAAATCTTTACTGTGCATCTTTGCAGTCTTTTTCCTCCTCTACTAATGTTTTTAAGTTGAAATACTACTACATGCAAAATATCTGAGATTGACAAAATAAGCACCCACATGCCCATTACACAGTTTAAAAAATAATATATCACAGAAACTGTTAAAGGCCCCTTCCCAGCTATATTCAACTTGTCACTGTCAGGGTTACCATTACTGTACATTTTTTTAAATCACATAATAAATGATATGTCATACAGTTTGAACTGTGTGGGTTCACTTATACACTCATTTTTTCTTTTCTTTTTCTTTTTTTAAAATATATTTTATTGATTAAGCTATTACAGTTGTTCCATTCCCCGCCCCTTATTCCCCTCTGCCCTGCACACCCCCTCCCACCCGCATTCCCCTCCTTTAGTCCATGTCCATGGGCTATACATATAAGTTTTTCGGCTTCTACATTTCCTATACTATTCTCAGCCTACCACTGTCTATTTTCTATCTACCACTTACGCTACTTATTCCCTGTGCCTTTTCCTCCTCCCTCCCCCCTCCCATTTCCCCACTGATATTCCTCCATATGATCTCCATTTCTGTGATTTGGTTCCTGTTCTAGTTGTTTGCTTAGTTTGTTTTTGTTTTTGTTTTTGTTTCAGGTTTGGTTGTCAATAACTGTGAGTTTGTTGTCATTTTACTGTTCATATTTTTTATCTTCTTTCTCTTAGATAAGTCCCTTTAACATTTCATATAATAAAAGCTTGGTGACAATGAACTCCTTTAACTTGACCTTATCTGGGGAGCACTTTATCTGCCCTTCCATTCTAAATGATAGTTTTGCTGGGTAGAGTAATCTTGGATGTAGGTCCTTGCCTTTCATGACTTGGAATATTTCTTCCCAACCCCTTCTTGCCTGTCAAGTTTCTTTTGAGAAATCAGTTGATAGCCTTATGGGAACTCCTTTGTAGATAACTGTCTCCTTTTCTCTTGCTGCTTTTAAGATTCTCTCCTGATCTTTAATCTTGGCTAATGTAACTCTGATGTGCCTTGGTGTGTTCCTCCTTGGGTCCAACTTTTTGGGGATTCTCTGAGCTTCCTGGACTTCATGGAAGTCTATTTCCTTTGCCAGATTAAAGAAGTCTCCTTCATTATTTTTTCAAATAAGTTTTCCATTTCTTGTTCTTCCTCTTCTCCTTCTGGCACCCCTATGATTCAGATGTTGGAATGTTTAAAGTTGTCCCAGAGGTTCCAAAGCCTCTACTCATTTTTTTGAATTTTTGTTTCTTCATTCTGTTCTGGTTGAATGTTTCATTCTTCTTTCTGGTTCAAACTGTTGATCTGAGTCCCGATTTCCTTCCTGTCACTGTTGGTTCCCTGCACATTTTCCTTTATTACACTTAGCATAGCCTTCATTTTTTCATCTAATTTGTGACCATATTCAACCAATTCTGTGAGCATCCTGATTATCAGTGTTTTGAACTGTGCATCTGATAGGTTGGCTATTTCTTCATTGCTTAGTAGTATTTTTTCTGGAGCTTTGATCTGTTCTTTCATTTGGGCTATTTTTTTTTTTTTTTGTCTCAGCATGCCTGTTACGTAGTAAGGGGTGGAGCCTTAGGTGTTCACCAAGGCAAGGCAACCCACATGGCTGCATTGTGTTGCTGTCTGTGGGGGAGGGATCCAAGAGGGAATATGCTGCTTGTTTAGCTCTCAGTCAGTTTTCAGTCACTTCCCCTGCTACCCACAATCAAATTGGGCCCCTCTGGTGCTGATTCCCAGGTGGGTGGATTTGTATAAGTTCTAGGATCCTGTGGGTCTGTCCAATAAACTATTCTGTGAGGCTGGGAGTTTCTCCCACTGCAGCAACCCCCACAGGTGTTCTCAGTCAGAGGTTTGATGCTTTATTTCCCCTTGTTGGAATTCTGGGTGGCGAGATCTGTCTCACTCTCCAGTTGTTCCTCCCAGTTTATCCACAGGCAAATGTGGGACTGCCCAATCAGCCAGCCACCACCTTGCCTGTCCTGGTTCTCCAGCCGCCGCCTTGCCCCGAGTCCTCTCTTGCCCATCTCCGTCTCTCCTACAGGTCTGGATGAATGTTTCTTCTTTAACTCCTTGGTTGTCAGACTTCCATACAGTTCAATTTTCTGTCAGTTTTGGGGTTTTTTGTGTTTTTAAGTTTGTTTTTGTCTTTCTTTTGGTTGTGCAAGGAGGCATAATGTGTCTACTTATGCCTCCATCTTGGCTAGAAGTCCCCCTCATTTTTTCAGTAAATATACAGTTACTCCTCTGTATGCCCAGATTCAACCAACCACAGATTAAAAATAGTATTTTCTATCTGCCTTTGGGAATCCACAGATGCAGAAGGTCAACTGTATGCACTGTTCTACACCATTTCATATTAGGGATTTGGGTATCCATGGATTTTGGTATTCTCAGAGTGTCCCAGAACCAGCTACCCTCTCAACAGATACTGAGTGATGACTGTATTGTGGAATATTTTTACTTTATACGGGTGATATAAGGGATTATTTTGCATATTTTTAAAACTTTATATGAATATCATTTTGAATACATTCCCCTGCAATTTTATCCTTCATCATTGTTTTTAAAATTTATTCATATTGATGTATATAGTTCCACTGCATTGATTTTAACTGTTGTATCATTGATATTCCCATGGATGAATATGCCACAATTTATCCATTTTCCTATGAGTTGACATGCAAGTTGGTTCTATTATCTTGTTCTTAAAAACATGCAATAACCGTTCTATACATGTTCCCTTAAGCACATGAGGAAGAATTTCTCCTAGGAATAAAATCTAGGAATAAAATTATTGAAACAAAGGGTGTAAATTACTTGGATATTATCAAATGGCCCTTCAAAGTGGTTGTGTTAACTTACACTCCTACCAATAATATGCATAATGTACTCTTTTTTTTAGCATCCAAAATCTTTTTAATAACAAGGGGTTAGTTTTTATAGCCCCAGCTGGCCTATGAGCCTCCTGTGTGCTAGAACTTCTGGCCCATGGAGTATATGTAAGGTTTGGTGTAGTTGTGAAAGGTTCCTAGGGCCTTGCCAAAATACCTGTATACCTCTTGGCCCTTGCTAGGACCAGAGAGGAGAATGGTGCCACAGCCCTTAAGAGTGTCCACGGCCAGCTGGCTGAAGGAGAGGATCTTGCCTCCAGCCTTAAGGATTAGGATCCTGGTACAGCTTCACCCACAAAGTGCACACACCTTCAGTTTTGGCACCTCCTGGACATGCATATCATGGGCTATAGTCCCTACAACCACAGTGGTTTTGTCCTCCTGGCCAGGAAGCTTCATCTTACAGATCACTGGGAAAAGGACAGAGGTGGGTAGTTGGTGCAACTCATGAACAGCCTCTTCAGCACCACTTGGTTGAAGATGGAGTTGGTTCATCTGACCAGAAACCTGTACAACTTGACCAAAGGCCTTAGGTAAGTGTCCTAGCTCTTGATCTCCTTACACCGAAACTTTCAATCTTTGTTGTGGTGGATGTCGACTCCCATGATGGCACCTCCTACACCACCAGGTGCAGAAAGTGTAATGTACTCTTTTAAGTGTAAAGAAATATATACATTTATGCATGTATCAGATGTATATGGTGAATATGTCACATGTATGCATCAGGGATCAAAAGACCTGAGCTTGGATATTCTCACCTGTCTCTCCTCCCCTCTCTAATTTGCCCCAACCTTATTCCTCTCACCTTCCTTCCTTCTAGGCCCTGCTCAAGTCCTTCAGAAGGCCTTCTTTATCACATCTCTCTTGTCCCTGACCTCCCAAGGCAGCCCCTCACCACCAGGTTTTATTTAGTGTTTCAGGGGTCCATGCTCTGGTTTCACATCATATGATGTGTTCCTCAAAGGCAGAAACCATCCTGAGGATTTATTAGCATCTTCCAGAATCCAGTGCCACATTCATGAGTTCTTCATGAGGTTAGTAAATTGTTGACAGAGTGAAGGCAGTTTCCTTTTCCTCCCATAGAGAGATCAGGTCATATTCCTGGAGTGATTTCCTGGAAACAACTAACCTCCCTTGCTTTGGTAACATCCAGTTAACATGCAGATCCACATACCCATTGCTCCAATAATTGCATTCCCCTGTATTTACTCTAGTATATACTCTAGAGAAATGCCCTTATACACAGTCCCACTTTTCTCTTATATTCTTCCTCTTAGTAAATTTTCAATGACATTTCATAAACACTTAGGCTAATCTTGAAGCAACCATAAGTGATAAAACTATTTTTTGAAAACCATAGCTATATATAGGTCTGCATATACAGGCTCACAGTTCATCTTTGTTCAACTTAGAAGAAATCTATCCTGTGAGTTGTTGGTCTGCTCAGTTACCAAAGCACATTCTATTCTTAGTCCTGGGTCTGTGAGAAGTCTGGATTCTCATGTTCTTTATTTCTACTTATCTTCTTGTCTTCTCCTCCCACATCCTGAGCAATACACTCAACTCTTTTTACCATATTTACTCTCAAAACTTATTCTGTTTCCCTCAACAGAATGTCAAATATTCAGCTTCATTTTCTAATCAGGTTTTATTGAAACTTCTTACATTTTGACAGCAATGTGGTGTAAACAGAAAGCAGGCTTTAGAGCCCATAAAACTGGGTTTGAACTCTGCTTTATTAGTTTACTGTTACTTTAGGCTATTTTATGCTCAGAGAATTAAACAGGATAACATTGGTTAAAGTGTATTTACCATAGTGTCTTGCATAGAGTAGGCGCTTGTTAACTATTAGTGTCATTCCTCTTTAATTCTCCTTCCTCCCCCTGAATTACTCTCAGGTACTTTTTCTTAAAAGAGATGCAATGGAAAGCTACCTGTGTGACCAAAAAGACCTCCATCATAGCTCCCCCCCACACACAAAAAAATCCTCTTGTCAGCATTCCAGAAATTTTACCTCTATCAGGTAATTATTTTAGACTCCTAATCGACAGGTATTGCAGATCCTTTCTCCACTGCAAGAGAGTTTTTGGCACTTTGTCCCAGGACAGGGAAAAGACCATCTTACCAGTTGAGCAGAGGAACCTATTAAGTATTTGATGTCTCCTAAAAAGAAAGAAATGTTTCTCTTTTGTTACCAAACAGCAAGTGGAACCTACTGCTTGCCACCACCCTCTAGGCAAAATTTCAGAGGCAAATGTTTCATAATAAAGGAAAGGAGTCTTTATTCAAAAGCTACACAATTTTGGAACAACCGCTTTCCACATGCATTAGTCACTTAAGCCTATCAATTAAGGCTAAACTCTAATTCTTTAGTTACAGCTTTAATCACTTAAGCCTATCAATTAAAGCTAAAAATCTTTAACTTCTGAGTTTCCCTATCATTCCCCCTTTTAGTTTTTAATTCTTATTTCTATAGGATTTGTTTACAAACTAATCAACATGAGATATGAAAGTTACAAAATTTTGGGAAAAATGGCAGGCTTCTGCCTCAGAGTCTGTCCCCTCCAGAATACCTAAAGAATAACCCTGCCATCCTCTTGCCAGTCCAGCCCCATCCAGGCTGTGCATCGAGTTTCTTCTCCCATCCAAAATGCCATCTTTTGGGAAACACAGGCAGCTGCAGCACAATCATCCATGCATCCTCGAGGAAGAGGGCCAGAAAGCCAGTCACTGCCTTCCTTTTATTTTAAATTTTCTGGCCCATAATTCCATGCACTCCAGGCGGTCAGCTTCTCAGGCAATCCCACCCTAGACTGTTTACCACTGCCTCAGGCAACCTCCTCCTATGGCCCCTTCTTACTCCTCCCTAGTAATCTGATCATATCTCTCTATAGATTTGACAAATATCTATTATACTGGGGGAGGAAAAAAATGTCTTCTACCATCAAGGTTATTTTGGCTGGTCTAATCAAACAGATGTGAGGCAGATTAGCAAGAGAGAATAACCAAATTTAATATATATGTGTATGGGAACCCCACCAATGTGAGAAAGTCAGAGATCCCACATGCATGAGAAATTTAGAGACAGAGATGGAACGTGAGTATATATGACATTCTAAGCTAGAGATGAAGTAAATTGCCTTGGAGGCTGCAAAGGCTCATAGCAGAATGATAAGAAGAGACATTTAGTAAACAGAGGTTTTCCCCGCCCTATAGATAGGTCAAAACAGGTTATCTCTAGTGATCTATTATTGGCAAAGCTCCTAATTCAAGTTCTAGGCATTTAAAGGAGGAGCAGAAGTTTCTATTGAGCCCTGGGCTAAAGTTGTCTTTAGCTCAAAATAGTCTACATACCACAGAGGCACATCTTGGTGTGACTCCTTCTGAACCCCCACTACACACACACACACACATACACACACACATGTGCACACACACACACACACACACACAGAGTAAGTTCTCAGTGTCTTGACTGGTGTGGCTCAGTTGGTTGGATGTCTTCCCACAAAGTCAAAGGTCGCTGGTTCAATTTCTACTCAGGGTACATGTCTGGGTTGCCAGCCCTGTCCCCAGTCAGGGTGCATATGAGAAGCAACCAATCAATGTTTCTCTTGCACATCAATGTTTCTCTCCCTCTCTGTCTCCTCCCCTCTCCCTCCTTCTAAGAATAAATAAGTAAAATCTTTAAAACAATTTACCATAGGATTATTGACATAAATAAGAGTTGAATTCCTACAACACATTTCTGGTCACAAAAACATCACCAAACTTCTAAATAAAAACCCCAAATACCTCTAATACTAAACATTGAAATAAATGTGATATATATATATATATATATATATATATATATATATATGTGTGTGTGTGTGTGTGTGTGTGTGTAAGAAAGATTAATAAAAACAAGTGAGATAATTATTTTCCAACTCACTTATTCCAGTTCATGGTACAAGTCAGGAAGCAGCCCTACATAGGACACTCTTCCATTGCAGGGTGCATTCACATCCTCCCACCCCAGGCTCTCTCATACTGGGATGATTTAGACACATCAATTTCCTACTGTGTGCATCTTTAGAACATGGGAGGAAACCAGAGTTCTGGGAGAAAAACCACACAAACATGGGGAGAATGTGCAAACTCTACACAGAGAGTTCGAACATCCGGGAATTGATTATTTTCCCTCATCAACGTTATAACAAAATGATGTAGAATGGAAAGACATTATTCAAGGACCTGTTATATATATTATATTTATGTTATTATCCATTGAAATATCTATCTCCTTATACTGGTGCACCTGGTACATATTGTTTCAGTCTATTTGGGCTGCTATAATAACATCATAAACTGGGTAGCATAAACAACAGAAATTTATTTCTCACAGTCTGGAGGCTGGGAATTCCAAGATCAAGGCACTGGCAGATTTGGTGTCTGGTGAGGACCCAGTTCTTATTTCATAAACCACCATCTCTTTGCTGTGCCCTCACACTGTGGATGGGGGTGAAGACAGCTCACTTGGATCTTTATAATCTCATTCATGAGGGCTCCACCCTCATGATTTAATCACCTCCCAAAGTTCCTACCTCTGAAATACCATCCCATTGGGAATTAGGTTTCAGCATATGGTTTGGTAGGGGGGGGGGCCACAATTATTCAGTCTATAGCTCATACAGGAAGCAATGGCCTCATTACACCAGATACCCCATCTCTCTATACAGTATGTGCTTTTCGATACAGGCCTTGTTATTACTTAAAATATTTAATTACATTTTTAATAATAAAAAATCTCAATTATCAGGAAAACTGCCATCAACATGATCCAGTTAATTTCCTTTCTATGTGTAGCAACATCAAGGTAAATGCTTTGCACTATAACTGACTAGAGAAGAGCTAATTCATTCCAAATTAGTTACCTGGAAAAACTATTGGAAAGCTCAGCCACACTTTCCCTTATCCAGGTAAAGCCATCCTAAATTACTGCAGGACATAGGTAATTTGAGATTAAGAAAAAAAGGAATCATTCATTAGGAAGTGTGAGAAATGTTTTAGGGTTGATTTTGTTAAAATTAATGTGAATTGAGCATTTGCGAGAGCTATGCAAATAACACCACCTAAGGGGCTAAACCAGCAAGGATTGTTTCAGAGCAATTAATTCACTTCCAAGTTTCTTGTATCAACATCACCTATTTTCCCTTGGGTAAATAGACAATTGTTTTAAAAATCCACCAAAAGCTGTGATATCCCTTGAACAAGATTGCAGGGGTGAAAGAACAACCCCCTAGTCAAATGCAAATTGTAGTCATATTAGTATGCTAATGAGCCAAGTGATAAACTGTGGGTCAGATTTCCTCCAGCTTAAATAGCACTTGAAAAGATTTGTTACTAAATGTTTGGGAGAAAAATTAAGGTTTAATTACATATTAATATTATCTGTTCAGCAATATCCAAAATTAATAGATGGACTAAACTGAGGACATAATTCTTTGTAATGACTTATAAGTTATTGAGAAACAGGGCTTAAAGGAAATATTTAATTATTCCAAATTTGGAGTGAAGCCTTTTCAAAATTTATTATTTTACAATTTAAAAAATTTAGGTCTGTTTTGTCTAGCTGAGGAAAATTTAAGGAGGAGCAAAGAGGAAAATAATTGGGAAAAGAAGTTGAAAGGAGATATGTTCCAAAAGAAGAAATGTTTACTGATGTTAATGTCTCCTAACCACTTAAGAAAGAAATTGCTCTTGATTAAATTACTCCCATCAGCTGATTTTACCCTTTCAAGAAGCACCTAAGCACTTCTATAGAATTTATTCTTATTCACTGGTTTTCTTCATATGCTCTTGTAATTTTGTAAGTTCCTTAAAATCCAAAGCAGGTCTGATTGTATTTTGCAATATCCAGCTCAGATACCTGCCTGTAGACCAGGTTTGGAAAAGCCAGTTGAAGACCCAAGAAGTGACATGTGGTGAAGAGCCCCAGAAGAGGGTCCCACAGTCACCCCCACTCCTTTTCTGTGTGACTGTGTCCACTTCTATTCTCTCTGCCACTTCCACAAGCTATGTAACCAAGAGAAATTTGCTGAATCTCCTTGGACCTCAACCTTGACCATTGTGAAAGGGCAATAATAAAGCTTTAGGTGCAAGGCAGTGGCCTCAACCTCCGAGGCACAATGGAATCACCAAGAGAGCTTTAAAAATACTGATGACAAGGTTCCACCCCCCACCAGAGCTTCAAAATTCATCAGTGTGGTTGTTATCAGAGTATAGGGAGATTAAAACATGCTGGGTGATTGTAATGTGCAGAAGAGGTCAAGAACCAGTGCCAGTGAGAACCTGAGGTCTGTTAACACCACATGAGTGAGCAGGAAGGCAAATAACCCCTCCCCTGCAGACCAGTCTTCAGATATGACTATAGTCTTGGTTAGCGCCTTGACGGCAATCTTAGGAGAGACTAAGCCAGAGTTACCTAAATAAGCACAGTCCAGATTCCTCACCCACAGCAACAGTGAGAAAATTAATGTTTGTTGGTTTTAGTCACTACATTTTGGGGTGATTTGGTCATAGCAATAGATAATTAATATACTACATTTTGTTTATCCATTTACCAGTTGATGGACACTTGGATTGTTTTGGCTCTTATGAATAATATTGCTATGAACATTCACATACATGGCTCAAAGGACTATTTTTATGGCACCAAGCTCATGTGGTTCGTCCAGTACAGTTTCAAATATAACTTCAGGTTGTTTAAAAACTGTTTCCTTGATTAAAGCACGTTCTTATCTTAAATAAAATTGTGCAGTATACCACCTATGCCTTTCAGTAATATTTTAAATCAGGTCACAGTATGTTAAAGAAGTAAATTGACTTAATTTTTTAAAGATTTTATTTATTTATTTTTAGAGAGGGAAGGGAGGGAGAAAGAGAGAGAGAAACATCAATGTGTGGTTGCTGGGGGTCATGGCCTGCAACCCAGGCATGTACCCTGACTGGGAATCGAACCTGCGACACTTTGGTTCACAGCCCGCGCTCAATCCACTGAGCTATGCCAGCCAGGGCTAAATTTTAAAAAAGTATTCCTTCCCTGTGGACCTAGTGACTTGCTCTTAATGAACAGAATGTGGTGGGATATCAATCCTAAAATTAGATTATAAAGAGACTATTGCTTCT
This sequence comes from Phyllostomus hastatus, assembly GCF_019186645.2. Lineage (NCBI taxonomy): Eukaryota > Metazoa > Chordata > Mammalia > Chiroptera > Phyllostomidae > Phyllostomus > Phyllostomus hastatus. The sequence goes on along the minus strand of NW_025334041.1, from coordinate 103,971,150 downwards.
ATCCTGAGGGCTCTCGTTCTTTTTTTCTTTCTTGTATCCCTCCCTCTACTACAAGATTTATGTTTAAAATCATATGGTAGACAGAAAATAATGCATTTCATTCCATCACATATTTGTTATTGAGCATGTGGCAAATTAGCTACTTAATTGGTTTGGGAAAGGAAGAAGATATGAGCCTAGTTGGAGAGCAGGAGCCCAACGCAGATCAGCAATGGGTGAGGTTCAATACCTTTTTCCCTTCAGTGGCAACACAGATACCCAAGAAATGCCCAGTAAATAAAAAGGAAAACTCATTTAATTTGTCAAATGAACTGAATTAAGGTTAACATTGTTTTCTCTTAGAGATCAGATTTTTTTCAAGAGAATGTGAAATGCAGTCTTTGCTGATGAAAAAATAAAGCCAATTAGGTAGTTCAGCCTTGTTCAGACATCATCATTGGCTGAATTGCACATTGTATCTAGCTATTACCTGAACAGTATATATAACCTTTGAATAAGTCCTTATATTTGGTGTCTGATAAGAATTCCTAGTTCATAGACTGTCATCTTCTTGCTATAACCTCACATGGTAGAAGGGGAAGGGGAAATCTGTGGGGTCTCTTTTATAAAGGCACTAATCCCACTCCTTAGGGATCCACTCTCATGGCCTAATCACTCCTCAAAGGTCTCACATCCTAATAGCATCACATTGGCCATTAAGTTTCAACTTTTGAGTTTTGGGAAAACACTAACATTCAATCTATAGCAGCTTCTTTTGTTAGCAATCAGTAGAGTTTTAAACGGGCCTGTGTTTTAATGGATCTTCATTGGTCACATCCTGAGCCCAAGTTTCCCCATCTACAAACTGAGAGAAGGGATCTAGAACAGTGACTTCTAGGTCTTTAAAAATTCCAATTCTCTAAAGGCCAGACACATCCCATCTCTAACAGGGATCATTATAGTAGAAGTTCTCAGTAAGGTGGAAGCAGAAGAGGGACTGGGAGTTTGACAAAGCCTGGCCCTCAAGACTCTGGCATTATCAATACTTATGCTCATTCCACTAGATCAGTAGTTTTCAAAGTATTATGTTCCTTGAGGAACACTGGATGCAAATGCCTAGTTTTTTCCTGCCCTTCTCTGCCTTTCAGCATCTGCCCATCTTCAGCCAGAGCAGGTCCACTTTGATCTGTTTAATAGAGTTGGACTCGAGGTAAAATTTCATTCAAACAAAAAGACCCACAACTGTTCTACTTTGAAAGGCCTAAAAACTACTATTCTAATTCAGTGCTTGAATTTCTCATGATTTAATGTGTATATGAATCACCTGTGGGATCTTTAAAACTGCAGATTCTTATTCAGTGGGTCTGGGGTGGGGCCTGGGATTCTGCATTCCTAATAAGCTCCTTGGTGATGCTAATGCTGCTGAGTGTGCTCAGAGAACACTTGGAGTAGCAAGGACTAAAATGATCTCTAAGGTTTTTAAAACTCAAATCATTTTTCTACTCAACCAAAGACTGCTTATGAAAGATTTTCCCCACAATGATTTTAAGATTACCAAATGGTAAATTCTAGATTTAAACTCTCCCTACCCACAAGTCTCAGTTTGTCTGCCTCTATCTTTCCATCTATCTGTCTCATTCTTTCAGGTCCTGTTTTCACTCTCTCTCTCTCTGAAAAGTAAACAACATTTAACCTTCTGGACATGCATTTAAAAATCTTGTAAAGTGAACATTGTGCCTCAGCCAGTTCATCTAGCAAGAGCTAACTGTGCAGGGTCTGGGAAATTTGCCACAAGTGAGTTATTTAAAGGTAGTTAGGGTGGCACACTCTCCTAAATTTAGCAACTTAATGAACTTCTCCAGATTAAGAAGTAACTGTCTTGCACTCTTCTAACCTTTGTGTACAAAATATAGTGTGTACTTGAGACTGATTACTTTTTTCCCTATGTTCAAGCCTTCAAACTGATCTTTTCTCAAAATACTTCTTCAGCTGCCATTTCCTCACATTATTTTTTTTTCTACAAAAAACTCTCGGAGCTTCTATTACCAGAGTTGACCTTCACTAATCCTCTATAGCATTCTACATTTCCACATCAAACTGCAGGGGTCAACTATTTCTGTAAAGGTCTAGAGAGTAAATATTTTCAGCTTTGCAGTCCATTGGTACTCTGTCACAACTACTCAACGCTATCCTTTTAATGCCAAAGCAGCCATACACAATATATAAATAAATGTGTGTAGCTGTGCTCTGTTAAAGCTCTACTTACAAAAGTGGAAGGCAGGCCAGATTGCCTATACCTACTCCTAGCCCTAGGCTACATTGCTGACCCCTGATCTACATGTATGTTGAAACTTTAGCAGTCAGATTACAACTCCTAGAAATATGGAATTGGGATCTTGAGATTAAGTAATAACTGTGGGTTGCTAAGCTATAAAGTTGGGCAAACTGGGCAGTGGCCTGAGGTGGAGAGCTTGGGCCACTATTTGGGACAGCAATAGTAAGTAGCCCTCATGCAAGCAGGTAAGTGAGCAGAGAAGCCAGCCTGCAGATGGAATAAAGCAGACATACAAAGAAAAGCTGGAACTAAAGATCTGACGAGAAAGAGAAAGGGTGAACGAGACTTCTTGTAATGTTGTCTGTGCTTCCCACAGTTGTGTCTCACATAATCCCTGCCTATTTTTATACATGTTCCTCATTTATTTTAGCCAACTGGCATGGCTTTCTGTTTCCTGCAACCAGATAACTCTTAACTCTAGCAACCTTTTATACTCCAGACATTCCAAGCAACTGGCTGTTCTCTGACAAACAATCACGCTCTCTCACAACTAGGCTCTGCTAGGTGTGGTTCCACTCTCCACCCCCCCATATTGCCACTTCTCTCTCACATTTTCTTTCTTCAGACTTTGCTCAGGCATCATCTCCTGTGGCTGAGTTAGGACTCCATCCCTACTGTTCCTAATGTAAAGCTCTATCACTATACTTATAATACTACATTATATATTTTCTGATTTGTCTATAGTTTTAGCTATAGTTTTCATCTCTGTGCTAAGTACAGGGCCAGCCACATAATTGAAACTTAATATGTTTATTAATGAATAAGGTAAATGTGTACGTGGTAAATACTCTATCTTTAACATAGGGATAGGTTCTCTCCAGCCTTAAGACTCAGGATCCTCAGATGTTATAAGCCAAAACAAATAATATAAACTGATAAATTTTTTCATATGTAAAGAACTATAGAAATGTACTCATCCACCTTCACACTTAACTTTGCTAACAGTGTTGTTCAAACCTATATTCTTACTGCATTTTCTGTCTGCCTATTTTTTAATAAATTAATATATTAGCATCTCCTGCTAAAACTGTCAATTTTGTGTGCCTCCTTGTAGTGCTGTAATTTTTGCTTTATGTACTATGAGGTTATGTTATTAGGGTAATAAAACTTGGGTTTTTTTTATCTTCCTGGCAAATTAAATCTTTATCATTATGAATAGTCTCTCTTTATATCCAGTAGTGTTTTTTGTCTTACAGTCAACTGAATCTGATATTAATATAGCAATTCCAGCTATAATATTGATAATATTATATGGTACAGTTATTTTCCATCCTTTTGGTTTGAACATTTTTGCATTTAAAATATTTTTTTAATTTTAGATAGAGAAGAAAGGAGGGAGAAGGAGCAGGTAAGGAACATCAATGTGAGAAACACTGATTGGTTGCCTTTCGTGAGAGCCCCAAGGGATTGAATCTGCAATGCAGGCAACCCAGGCATGTGCGCTGAACAGAAATCAAACTGAGGACCGTGGTTCTTGAGGTGATGCTCAACCAACTGAGATACACCAGCTGGGGCTCAACCTCTTTGCATTTTTATGTTCTAGATATATCCCTTGTAAATAGCATGTAGCTGATCTTGTGTGTGTGTGCAGTGTGTCACAATCTATGCTAGCTGGTTAAATGGATTGGTAGCCTCAGGTTTATCATATCTCTTAATATTTATACCTTCATATAGTTCCCTCTCCTTGACTCTGGGAAGGACATGTATTTTGCTCTATCTGAATAATGTGGCAGAAGTAACAATATGCTAGTTCTAAGTCCTTCTGGAAACACTGTCTCCCTGGAAAGACTACATGGAGAGGAGAAAGTCACAAAACCACTTGAATAAAAACCAAAGAACCCAATCAACAGTGAGAATGAAGGACCCATACATGTGGTCTCAATCAAGCTGATCCTGCTAACCCCCACCATTGGAGCCATCCTAGCTACGTTGCCAGGCACGAGAGTAAAGAAGCTATCTAGGACATTTCAGTCATCACCCAGAGATGGGATGAGTCATTCTTTTCATTTCCTATGCATATTCCTGACCCACAAAATCACAAAATATAAAAAATGATGGTAGTTTAAAATTACCAAATTTGGAGGTAGTTTGTTACATAGCAATAGGTAACCAAAATAATTTTTTTCATTATTTGTTTTCATTTAATGTAACCAGTGATATATTTGGGTTTAAGTCTACCATCTCATTAACTACTTTCTATTTGTCTTGCCTGTTATATGCCCTTATATTTCTCCTAATTTGCATTTAGATTGATTACTTTTTATTAGCCCATTCCCTTTCTCTCCCTTTTAGATTGGAAGGTGCATAGTGCTATGATTAATTTTGTGTCAGCTTGGCTGTGTCACACAAAGTGCCCAGATATTTGTTCAAACATTTTTCTAGATGTTTCTGTAAATATATTTTTCAATAAGATCAACATTTAAATTGATGGACTTTGAGTAAAGCAGAGTGCCCTCCAGAATACTAGTGGGCTCATCCAATCAGTTGAAGGCTTTAAAAGAATAAAGACTGACCTCCCCTGAGCAAGGAGAAATTCAGTCAGAAAACTGCCTTTGGACTGAAACTGCAGCTCTTCCTTGGGTCTCCAGGCTGCTAGCCTACCCTGCAGATTTTGGACTTACTAAGCTTCCACAGTCACTTGAGCGAATTCCTTAAAATAAGTCTCTCTCTTTATACATGTACACACACACACACACACACACACGCACGCACACACACAGACACTCTGTTGGTTCTGTTTCTCTGGTGAACCATGACTAATACACATAGTCTTTTTTTATTTTCTTAGTGATTCTTCTAGAGATTAGAAGATGGATTCTTGAGTTACCAGAGTCTACTATTAATTGTAACTTTTTCGATTCTCTAAAACAATGCACAGATATTAGAATACTTGATTTCATTTACCCTCTCCTGAGTTTTATACTACTGCTCTGTATTTTTATATATAGAAGACATTACTATTATTGCCTTATATAGACAGTATCAATATTAATTTATCCATCCATATATTTATCATTTTGATTGATCTTTATTTCCTTATGCATCTCTGACCTTAAAAATGGGATATTTTCCTTCTGCCTAAAGAATGCCACTGTGAATCTGCCGGTGACAAATACTCTAATTTGTTTGTTTAAAAATGTCTTAATTTTATCTTTATTCTTAAAATATTTGCTTTCAGTCTTTTAAAGTTGTAATTCCATCAGTTTCTGGCTTCAGATAATTCTTTGAAAAAGTCAGTTGCAAATCTAATCACTGTGTTCTTAAAGATCAATTCTATTTTCTCTTGCTGCTCTTAAGTGTTTGCTTTTTGTCTTAGAGTTGAGGCAGTTTTTTCATGATGTGTCCATGTGTCAATTGTGTGTGTTTAAAAGAATTTATCCTGAGGGGGATTCATTAGTTCAAATATTATTTCTGCCCAATACTATCTTTCCTTTCCTTCTGGAATTCCATTTATATGTATATTAAACTTTATCATGGTATTTTCCATGTGCTTGTCCTGTTTTTTGTATTTTTAACCCTTTTTCTTCTTTGTGCTTCTTTCTATTTTCTTCTGATTTATCTCCTAGTTCACTAAATCTATTTTATCTGTGTCTAATATGCTATAGTAGCATCAAGTTCTTATTTTCAATTAGGGAATTTATTGGTCCTACAATTCCATCTGATTATTTAAGTTTCTACTTGTTTGCCTAAATTTTTAATCTTGTGTTATATTTAGGTATACATAGTATGCATTTGTTATTTTGTCAATTAATAATCACAAAGGAAACCTGGTTATTTAATGCAACTACTAATCTAATGTCTCCAATAAAATCTGAACAGTTATATCACAAAACCATGGTTATACTGAATGGACATGCATTAATAATCTATACAATGTAATATAGCACCAGAAAAAGGAATTGAGTACAAAATGTTTCTTGATTTTCAGTGGTTTCTAAATTTCATGGCATAGATTATCCCCCCCCCAAAAAAAAAAACCCTGTAAAAGCAAATTTTAGTATTTTCAGTAAAATGTTAAAATGTTGAATGAGCCTTTAAGTTTTCATATTGGGCTGAAGATTTAAAACATCAAGCTGACTCCAATCTGTCAAAAATGACAGATAAAAACCCTTTAGGGTTAATTTCTCAATGCAAACATGTCTTTGTGACTACTGTGATAATATAAAATTGGAAACATAACTAAATACAGAACAGGGATGAAAAGTAACACAGAAGTCCATCTTATTTCTGACCTGTCATCATAAAGCCTTCTGAGTCCAAATAGCAAACACTGTCTCTCAATGTAAAACTAAATTAAGAAGAGTAGAATGACTTTTATCCTACTGGCTGATATTCTTATACAGAATTATCTTTTACTGCATATAAGGGTAGGTCTCAAGCTCTGTTAATTTGCTTTTCTAGAATGTAATTAGCAGAGCAGCAAATTTATAAACTGATATATGGCAACCCAAAATGCTAAACACACTTTGAAAACAAAAGCAAACATTTTTTCCCATTGTTGGTTCTGTGCCATATTATTCTTAACTTACATAGCTACCAACAAAAAAATATTGGGGAAGCTTTGAACATATTGTGTACTTTTCATCAAGGCTAAAGTGCAAAATATCTCCATATTTTTAGTAGTTTAACAGGAAAAAATCATTAAACATACATAAATAAAGGAACTGAAGTGACAGGAAAACTAATACAAGAAAGACCTCTTTAAATATATGCTTGAAGACAGCATAAGGCCAATGTAATATTTATTTCTTCAGTGTAATGTAATGAACTAAGCTCTCATTGAACTTGAGATTTTATTTTATTTTCTTCCCAAGGATCAAAATTCCAAAATTAGAAGGGGAAAACTGTTTGATAATTTCACTATCCAAATCCCTCTGGGGTCTGTTTTTGTTCTCTGGTATTTCTGCTATGTTTTTCTTGTTTCCTTGGGTGACTAATTATTTCTTACTATGTACTAGACATTGTATTTGTAACATTATTTATATAAATGATGATATTACTTTCCTCTACATATAATAGAATATTAGTTTGCTTCTGCCAAGTGCTTGAGGGCACAAACTCAAATCACCTACATCTAATCTTGGAATTGAGCTGATTTAAAATAGTCATAGCCCCTTCAATTGTAGCCATTTGGATTTCCAATCCAAAGCAATGGGGCTTCAACAGAGTTCTCCTGCCCCCATCCCTTAACACACCCTGAACTCCAATTGCCAGCCCCCATCTCTGTTCATTCATTCTCTCAGCAACTTTCTATGGAAAGGAAAATGGACCTTCCTGGATTTCCACTGTTCCTCAGGTCATGGCCTGGTAATTCCTATTTTGTAAGCTCTCTGATGCCTTGATATGGTATTTTTTTATATTTTGTTGAGTTTTTTTAGTGTCCTCAGTAGGAGGATTGATCCATATTACTGCCAATACCAGGGTTTATGGAAATGTAGATATTATTAAATATAGGTAGTTGCTTTTAGGGCATACAATGAAAAAAATACTTAAAGGAAAAAAACATAGATTTTAATTCACAGTTCTACTTTTTTTTTTGCCCAGGTGGCAGATCAGTATTTAGAAATGTTATATGGTAGTCCTTGTACCATGTAATTTGAGGAAAGCTACTTCTTTCACCAACAAGAATACTTTTACTGATAAGAATACAGGAATTGAACATTACCTCTATTCCAAAAGCTGTTCTAAGAATTTAGACCAGAAAGCTGAAAAAGACATGGTCATTGACTTCAGGGGACTAAAAGTCTAGATTCCTGATTGGTAAACTGGTTATTTTTAGAATCATTAATTCACGATAAAAATTCTTTTATTAAATGCATGTAATACAATGATCAATATGTTTAAAGTTTAAACATATATATTTGAGTTCCTATCACCTTTCAGCCTAAACATGAGAGCATTTTAAACAGTGTATTTTCTTTTTTAAAAAAAGATTTTACTTACTTATTTTCAGAGAGGACTAAGGAGGGGGAAAGAAAGGGAGAGAGACATCAACATGTGGTTGTCTCTCATGCATCTCCTACTGTGGACCTGGCCTGCAACCCAGGCATGAGCTGTAACTGGGAATCGAACCAGTGACCTTTTGATTTGCAGTTTGGCACTCAATTCACTGTGCCACACTAGCCAGGGCTAAACAATGTATTCTCTAATGCATTTGTCTTCCAATGAAGTTTACTATTAAATATGTTCTTTTAAAGGTTTTGGAAACTAACAATAGCTTTGCAAGAAACCTAAATGCCAGGATCCTCTTTTTCCTGAAGAGTTAAGTTCTGGTTTCCTAGCCTTTTTACTATTGTAAACTTCTGGGGAAAGCCATTTATGTTGAATCATCATTATTTTTAATCAGAGCTCTTCCTTGGTGGGTGTTCAAAGTCCTCTAAAAAAGCCTCTAACTACACAAGTGCCCCTGAACTCTAAACGAAGTGTGACAGATTTCCTAAGAGACCTGAATGAGCCTCACCCACAGAGATTATTTAAATGGGCTCAGCCTCTCTAGGGTGAGTCAGTGAGCAGAAAGAATCAGTACAAAGAACTTAGTGGATGAAGATGTTGTAGCTCCATTATGTGGCTTTGGACAAGTTACACACTTTTTCTGGATTTGTTTTCTCATCCATGATAGATATGGCTCCTGGATGACATACCTCTAAAATATATATAACTTCCAGCTCTCAAATTCTATCATTCTTCTAGAGTTGATGGGGACTATTTGCCCACCTGAGTTTAAAATTGATTAGAAGGAAAAAGAGAAGCTAAAGTTCAATGCAGGGGTGGGCAAAAGTAGGTTTACAATTGTTTGTATGGAAAAAGACATGCAGATTATGATTATCACGGTACCTTTATTAACTCAGAGAATGTCATAATGCAACTATAAACCTACTTTCGAAAACTCTTATGTGCAAGTAAGAGGATGAAGACCCGTATTATGCTAAGGACCACCATTACAATGGCCAGCAGACATAAAAACAAGACTGAGGTCTGAGGAGGCTGTGGTTCTCCAGAAGCTACCTTCTCTCAATCTTCCCTTCCTTCTTTCCTCAGCTTCCTTTCTACTACAGGGACTTCCTTCAGTTTGTCCATATGAGGGGACAACAGTGATTGTTCTGGAGAGAATGAAGTATCTCCCATTTCAGTTGAAGGGCATCGCGTATTTGTCTTGTGGTCTCTTACTCTGAATGCAGCCATGAGGCCCTTCAGGGCAGTGTAATGAAAAACATATGGAACTAACAGAAAACTCTGGACAAATCATATAAATACTGCGTTTTCATTTGTAGAACAAGGGTCTCAAACTTCCACTCGTACTTTTATATATCCTGATGCCTATACTTCTTCTGTATCTCTGTCATCCCCACAGCTTGACTTGTCTTATCGTCAGTAGGTAGCTTGTTCCATATCAGCTCACTTATACTCACAGCTTGACACATAGTGAATATCTAGTTAACATTCATTGTTCAGGAAGGAAATAAACCTCTATTAGCACCTCCTGTGCATCAGTCACAGTCCCGGTCTGTTTCATATACTTTTTCTTTTAACCCATTCAATACATTTGTGAGGTACTATCACTACTCTAGTTTTTGAAGATGTGGATATAGATATTAATTATTGGTATCATAAAACAGAGCCACTTGTTTTATATCTGACAGGTTATTTTTCTAAGTCTCAGTTTCCATATCTGTAAAGTGGGAATTTGTAAGAGTTAGGATAGGGTTGGCAGATCTAACAAACAAATCAGAAAGAATATCCCAAATGGAACATTCTTATATTAAAAAATTATTCTACTTTTCCCTTAAATTCAGATGTAATGGAGCACTCCTATAATTTTAGCTGGCAACACCATGTCAGCACTACCGTTATGCATGTAAAGGACTTAGCCCAGTCCCGAGCTGTTAGTGAGCACTCTGTAAATGCTATGCTTATTAAATTTTGGTTCTGATTCCAAAGTCTTTTTTTTTTTTACCACGAATACGCTGAGCTCAGTTTCCACACAAAATTTCAGTCAACAAGGGTGATGATTAAGTTTATATTAATGCTTTATCGTTTCTATAGCGCTTTCAAAAAGCCTAGCCATTGGCGGAAAGCTCTTGGGGAAACCTACAGAAGTTAAAGTTGTTGGGGGTTGTCGTTGCAGTCGACACCGCGGTCCGACGGGCTGGGACGGCCACCCCCCTCGCCCCGCCCTCACGACTCCTCCGCCAGTCAGCGGCTGCGCCGCGCCCCGCCACACTCCTATAGGTCCTTCTCAAGACAGACAGGGCCTTTCCATTTTCCCGCCTTCTCCAGCCCCTCCTCAGCTCGAACACGCAGTGGCCCACCAAGTCTCCGCCCTACCTTCCGTGTGAGCCCCGCCCTTCCGGACAGCCCTTCCTCCTCTACTTGTCTTTCTTGGCGGCCTCCGGCTGGCCCTTCTGTAGGAGGTGGGAGGGGACGGAAAGGGGCAGACCGAGCACCCCTCCAGAAAAGACGAGGGAGGTGGAGCGGGAGGGGAGGGCGGGGCTAATCTCCTAGGCGCCGCGTTGCCATGGCAGCGGGGGCGGAGGGAGCTGAAGGAAGCAGGCGGGAGGGGGATGTGGTGCTGCCCGGGCCGCCACCGCAGCTGCCGCTGCCTTCTCGTTGCCGTGTCTTCCCGGAGGTGGTTGCTGGAAGCTAGCTGCCGGCGGTAGCTGCGGTGCTCTGCCATATTGTGTCTCCCCCTACCCGCCTCTTGCCTCCTCGCTGTGGCGGCTGAGCTGAGGGTGAGTCCGGGGCGGAACGCCGCCCTCCCTGGCCGGCGCCGCCCGGCTTCCGTGCTCTCAGCCCCGGATCGCCGCGCAGCTCCTGGGCACAGAGGCAGCGCGTGTGGCTGGGCCGGGCGTGGGGCCCGGAGGCAGCTGTCCCGTGACGCGCCCGGACATTTTTGTCCTAAGGTTTTGACGCTGGCTAGGGGGTCTCCGCAGCGCGTGGCTTAGATTGTGTGTGGGCTCCAGCGGGGTGTCGAACTGAGGAGAGTGCAGCCCTGTGAGGAGTTCGGAGTTTTTTCCTGAAAGGTATCGACCACCCGGGAGCTGGTGTCGCGCTGAGGAAACTGCGGCGAGCGGTGCCGTCTCTCCCGAAAGGCTCGGAGGACGCTTCGGGCTTGACTCAGGGAGAATCTGCTCTTCGAGGAAGTGTCTGCCCCAAGCCCCCCGGGGAGTCTTTGCAACACCCCCTTCTCTGGCTTGTGGTGGAGTGAGACGTGCGAGCGTGGAGTCCTCGTCGAGCCCCAGGCGGACTCTGGCTGGGCCCGGCCAAGTAGTGTCGGTGAAGGCGCTGGCGCTGGGCGCCGTCAGGAGTGAACTTCGGGCAGCTGCGTGGCGGGGCATTTGGACGGACAAGTTCGGGTCCCGGATGTGGGGGTGGCCGACCCCGACGCCCTCTGGTATCTCCAGCGGGCGCCCTGGGGGCCTCTGAAGGTGGCTGTCTAGGTAGGATGGGAGTTTGCGTTTCAGCGCTGCAATATGGACACTTCCTGTTCGCCTGCTGTCTGGGGGCCGAGGTTACTCTGTTCTTTAGTCCTCCCTCCTGGATGTGAGGTTTGAGGGCGTGCGCGAGGCATTTCAGCCTTCTCAGTTCGCCCCTCGGCAGCGGCAGTGAGTCTGGAACCTGGGAGGGTGGTGGGAGTCAGAGTAAACCAACCCATGTGCTCAGTGCTCGGTCTTACACAACTCCACCCCTTTTACCTTTTAGCCGAAAGCCTCTTCTCACCGCAGCTCACGGTTCTGAGGTATTCCAACTCATTGAGGGCACACTCTCGGGATCTTTTTTGACCCGATTTCAATTTAAAGTCTCTTTAAAGCAGCCTCTGTACTTAGTTTTCTCCTTACAGGAAAAAAGTTATGCAAAGAAATGTCACATGCTTTCTGCTACCCGAACTCCGACATGGGGGAGGAGGGCAGTTGTTTCAGGTTAGTTTACGCTGTTTCTCCTGTCTTCTAATTGTGACAGCCACGTGGCCGTCTGAGTGTAAGAGATTGCCCTAGCGCCACCAGGGCTGAGGCTTCACTAGCAGCCAGGGGCTTTGTAACCGTGCTGTAGCTTTGCATCCACATTTATTTTGGTGTTTTCTGGGTGCGGAAGTGGAAAAAGTTGAACTGGATTTGTCCACATCATAAGACTTAACTTGTTTCCTTGCAGTCCTTGTAAGGTACATATTGACATTTTTGCCCTCCTTTGCTTTTTTGATGATTCTTTTTAAAAATCTCAGCAGTATTAGATACCATTAAAGATTGGTTGGGAATAGAATGGTACATTATGGAGTTTTCCAACTGGGGTTGGGGGGAAATCATTTGAATTTCAAAGCCACTAATGAGAGGTTCTGACATAATCAGAAATAATCACATTCTGGGGGATTTCTTTTTGATAGTTTTATAAAAATCTGTTTATTTTTACCTAAAAGTCGTGACTTGAAATGTATATATTACCATTGAAAATACTTGTTTAGGGATGAAATAAATAGTCGTTTGATTTCTGTAGGTACACTTTTTGAAGCTTTTTGGGAGGAAGGTATTAAAAGATATGAATGCTAACAAATGGATTTTATTTTAAAGGAATGAAGTTTAATTTTTAGACTATGTAAAAATTAAATGTCAAAGATTAAAAATTTAAATATCCAAACTTTTGTAGTGTTTGGAAAATTTTAGAGTTTAAGTACAATCCCTGATTACTAATGCATCATGTTCCATTTTGTGAATACTTTGGTGGATTTGAATTATTTCTATAACATATGTTTTTATTTTGAATTGGTTTTACTTGAAGAGTGATAAACCACAGTAAACATTTAGGATGTGTAGAGAAATTATGGTAAAACTTATTAGAATTTTAATTACACCATAACAATGGTCCTTAATCAATGAGGTTAACAGGTAAAAATATCAGAGAGTCTTTAGTGCAGAAAAGATAATGAGACTGAGAAATGAGCATGTGTGCCCATGCTTAGGTGAGAAAGAAAAGGAAATGAGGTTATGATATACTTATATAAAACAGAAAGCACTGAAAACATACACTGCAAGCTAATTGTTGTATACATTATTAGTTATGGGATCTATCAAGTGAAACTTAAAAATGCCATCCTAACAGTTTATGGCTTAGCCACATGTATGTTGCTTTTAAACTGTTGTTATTTTAATAACTGGGTTTTGCATAAATGCAAAAAGGTCCTCCAAAAACAAAGTTTTGAAAGGCCAATACTTTGCTGATTTATTAGGGAAGATAAGAGGTATAAGATTTGATCCCTATTCTTAGGTTGAAGAGACTAGATTAACACACATGAAAATAAGAGCTTATAATGTGAGAAGATATGGTTAGGAGATAAATTGTACGATGCAGGCAGGTTCTGTAAGAGTTAAGAGGAGAAGAAAACTAGGGGGTTTGAAAAGATACGGGAAGCTTCTTGAAGAAATAAGGCTCTTGCTTTCTAAAGGTCAACCTTTATTTTACTCCCATTAGATTAATCCTCCTGAAGATTATATTGCTCTAATGACCAAAACCCTGTATATGAAACATGAGAACCAAATTTCTTCTGAAGACTTTTCAATCTTTGGTTCCTGTCTTCTTCAATCTTATCTTCCACTAACCTATAGGAACTTTTTATTCATTAGTTCAGCATGGTATACCAATTTTGCTTCTTTTTTACCTTTGCTGATATGACATTTTTCTGTTGAAATACACTTGCACACATCCTCTTAACTACAGAAGATCTACTCAAGGTTGAAGCTTGGTTGAAATTTCGATTGCCTTGAGAGCCTTAGAATAATACAATTTTATACCTGCCTTTATCTCGCCAACCAAAAATCTCTTCCCTAGTAGTATATACTACTTTTCGGCTGTAATATTCTGTACCACCTTGTTTTCATTTATTTAATCAATGTTTTTTCCATACCTACCACGTGGCAGACACTAGGAACTGACGATACAGCTTTGAACAGACAAATTCCCATATCCTTTGTTTTAGTTATCTGTTTAGATTTTATCATCCTAAGAAGATTATAAAGTCAACTACCCAGAAGAGTGTTATCTTCTTAGTGAATATTTGATTATTTTCTGACTAAAGGAAAGGCAGGACTTATCGTATGAGGTGGAAAAATGATAGAAAGGTCTTTCTTTACAAGTGAGGTGGAACAAAAGAATAACCAATTATGGATGGCCTTGAAGACATCACTTCTGAATTTAAATATGGTTTAGTCCCCCAGAAAGATGGCATTTGAGCCTGGGAATGATAATTCCCTTATTTGAGGAAGGTTCATTTAATAGCCATGTACAGGACTAGTTATTAACGGTGGGAATGAAGAGGAGTGGGAAAGAGAGCATTGTACTAACCTATAGGAACTTTAGTTCTAATAACTTTATTAGAGTTATATAGAGTTATTTAGTTCTAAATAACTTTGAGAAGGAGATGTAGAAGGGGAACATCACAAAGAAGATGGTAAGTTTAGTTGAGTGTAAAGTGATGAGAGCTATCAAGGTGAATTTGAACTTTAGTGACTAGAAGTTAAAGGTGTAAGATAGTTCAGTCAATGTAGAGCTGACAGCTAACATTATGAATTTTTGTCGTAGAGTTAGTTAATTGAAATGTTGAGGACTAAGAATGATATTTTAGAAAAGTAGAATTCAAGGGGTATTTGCTTTGTCCATATGTGACTTCATAATTAATACTGTAGGCTTGTATAATACCTATGATATTGTTTTATTAATAACTTTATCTCCACTGTATGAGACTGTTGTCTGTCTTACTGCTAAATATAAAGGGACCAAAAGAGTGTTATCATTTGCTTCCAAGGGATTTTGATTCAAGTATTCCTTCTCTTACTTTAACTTTTTTTAATTTAAAGAATCTTTTTCTTTTAGAATAGTTTACATTTACCAAAAGTACACAGTATATACTCCATCCTGTTTTTCCTGTTAACTTTTTACATTATTCCATGGTACATTAGTCACAACTAAGGAAACAGAATTGCTTGCTACATTACTATTAACTAAACCGCATCATTCAGATTTCACTAGTTTTCCCATAGTGTCCTATTTCTGTTTCAGAATTCCAGTTTCTCATACTTTTCCTATTTTTGATAACTATGATGGTTTTGAGGAGTACTAGTCAAAATGTTATAGAACATCCCTCATTTGAGATATGTTTGATGTTTTCTTCATGATTAGACTGGGGTCATGGGTTTTAGGGAGCAAGACAACAGAGGTGAGCCCTGGCGGATGTGGCTCAGTTGATTGCAGCATTGCCCTTAGAGCAAAAGGTGGTGGGTTTGATTCCCAGTTAGGGCATATACATGGGTTGCTGGTTCAGTTTCCAGTCGGGGTGTGTAGAAGAGGCAGCGAGTCGATGTTTCTCACATCATGTTTCTCTCCCTCTCTGCCTCCCATCCCCCCTCTCTAAAATCATTAAGCGTGCCTTTTTTTTTTTTTAAAGACAACAAAGGTAAAGTGACATTTTATCACATTATATCAAAGGTACATACATACTAACAATATGATAACATTGTATTAACCTTGATCACCTGTTTGAGGTCTTTGTTTGCCAGGTTTCACCCCCAGGCCCACCCATTCCATATTCTGCTCTGGAAGCAAATCACTAAGCACTGCCCATGCCCTAGGCCTTAACCCAATTTTGATTCATATATTTTTTATTTCCCTCAACCTAATTTTCTTTTTAATAAATAAGAATTTAAACTTAGACATCTATTGAGCATCTGTTGTATTTAAGTGCTAAGAATATAGTGGTGAACAAGAGACTTCATTCATTTGTACTCTTCTGGAGCCCACTGGATATAAACATGAAATAGAATTTATCCCCTTACCAATATAGGCTTTAATTTCACTGGCAGTTATAAACATAGTATTACTGTGAGGCCTAAAAGTCTAAGTAAAGCTCTGTAACTAAGTAGTCACTTAGAAGATACGCTGTTATCATAAAGGTTAAATATTATGTACCATAAAAATAACCACCTTTTTGCTACTGAAACAGAGAATGGAAAATTACTTTGATTTTCCCTAAGCTGATGTATTATTGTTGAATTATTTGGACAGTTTAATTATATCAATTATCTTCATATCTAAGAAGGTTTGCAGGTTATATAAGAAAATTCTTGTATTTTCATAGGTATTTAGTACTTTTGCTACTTAAAAGCTTTTTTTTTTTCCCCTGAGAAGTGGTTTGAAAGGTATACTGGGAAAAGAACAGATCCTGAGCTATCTTTTGTGAGAGATATCTTTTGTTTATTTCTTTATGGAAAAGAGAATGAGGTTGTGGGAAATAAAGAACACTAATCAAAATTTTGAAACTAACTTTTTTTGGAGGAAAGTCACTTAATAGAAAAGAGTGATGCCATTCTAACAATGGGAATGTTATTGGGATGTTACTAATACAGCAATACCAATTTTATTGGAGAATAAAACCTGAATAACGACTTGTTGAATAAGGGTTTCAGTTCATTTTTTTTCTAGTTAACTGGGTTAACTACAAAACAATCTTACCTTGAACTCTTACTGATTCTTTTTAAAATGTATTAATACATTTATACATCTCACACTATATTGTACAGACCACTGAGCAAAATTTAATAGTTAAATTACAGTTTTGACACAGTTAATATAAAATTTTAAACTATATTCATAACTTTAGAGGTAGAGAATTGAAGAAGTTGATAACTATATCTTTATAGTTTTTTTCTTTATCTTAAAAGAGGAATCACAGAAAAAAGGAAGAAATTTCTTGTAAATTAAGGTTTTACTGTTCATTTTACCTGTCCTATGCCTTTGTTCAACTCTTCCATCCTTAAAAGTTTAGTTTAAATGCTACCTCCTCTATGCTGATTGAACATCTATTAATAATCACAATAATAATTACTTCTTTTTATTGAGTGCCTACTATGTCCTGTTATGGTATTATACTAGTCATATGAGTATATAATTTAATTTCCATAAAAACCCTAAGGAAGTGTTTTATTCTTATAGATTAAGAAATCGATAATGAGACATTATTCAAATGCAGTGCTGGGTATTTGAACCCAAGTTTGTCAGACTATGAAAATTCATACATTGTTTTTTTATTATTTGTTATTGATTATGCTATTACAGTTATCCCAATTTTTCCCCTGTTGCCCCTCTCCACCCAGCACTCTCCCACTCACTCAGGCCATGCCCACACCATTGGCCATGTCCATGGGTCATGTGTATAAGTTCTTTGGCTACTCCATTTCCTATACTGTACTTTATATCCCATGGCTATTCTGTAACTACCTATTTGTACTTCTTAATCCCCTCACCACTTTTTTCATCCATTGCCCCATACTTCCCTCCCATCTGGCAACCATCAAAATGTTCTTTGTATCCATGATTCTGTTCCTGTTCTTATTTGCTTAGTTTGTTCTGTTAGGTTCAATTGTTGATGGATATGTATTTTTACCATTTTATTGTTCATAGGTTTGACCTTTTTCTTGACTAAGTCCCTTTAACATTAATGGTTTGGTGATAACGAACTCCTTTAGTTTTTTCTTGTCTGAGAAGCACTATCTTGCCCTTTGATTCTAAATGGTATCTTTACTGGGTACAGCAATCTTGGCTGTAGGTCCCTGCTTTTCATGACTTTGAATATTTTTTGCCAGTCCCTTCAGTCTGCAAAGTTTCTTTTGAGAAATCAACTACAGTCTTATGGGGATGCCCCTGTAGGAAACTAAGTGATTTTCTCTTGCTGCTTTTAAGATTATTTATCTTTAACCTTTGGCATTTTAATTGTGATGTGTCTTGGTAATTATGTGGTCCTCTTTGTGTCTATCTTGTTTGGGACTCTCTGTGCTTCCTGGACTTGCATATCTACTTCCTTTTCCAAATTAGGGAAGTTTTCTTTCATTATTTTTTTCAAATAGATTTGCAATTTCTTGCTCATTTTCTTCTCCTTCTGGCACCCCTATGATGTGAATGTTGGACCTCTTGAAGTTGTCCAAGAAGCTGTTTACACTATCCTCATTCTTCTGGATTCTTTTTTCTTCTTGTTTTTATTATTGGTTTTTTGTTTCCTTATATTCCAAATCATTGATTTGAATCTTGGCTTCATCCACTCCACTGTTGTTTCCCTGTAAATTGTTCTTTTTAAAATTAGTGTGGCCTTCATTTCTGACTGAATCTTTTTTATGCTGTTGAGGTCCTCACCACATTTCTTGAGTATCCTTATAACTAGTGTTTTGAACTCTGCATCTGATAGATTTATCTCCATTTTGTTTAGTTCTTTTTTTCTTTTTCTTTTCTTTTTAGTTGAGTCTTCCTATGTCTTAACAACAGGAAAATAAAGTCACCTTGTCCTCAGAATGGGGCTCAGGGTTCATCCTGGTTGTGATACTCTGTTTAGTTCTTTTTCTGGAGTTTTGATCTGTTCTTTCATTTGGGCACTATTTTTTTGTCTCCATGTTTTGGTAGCCTCCCTGTGTTTGTTTCTATGTATTAGGTAGAGCTGCCTTGATTCCATGTTTTGGTAGCATGGTCTAATGTCTTAGGTGTCCTATAGGGTCCAGTGGCACAGCCTTCCCTATTACCCAAGCTGGGTACATGAGGTACACCCACTGTGTGGATTGAGTACACCCTTCTCTTGTAGTTGAGCCTTGATTGCTTTTGGTAGGTCAGTGGGAGGGATTTCCCCGGGCCAGTCAGCTGCAAGGACTGATTATGACCACTGACCACCAATCTCTGCCCTCTGTGGAGGACAAGCTGTGCAGGGGCAGGATGGTGGTGCTCTGATATGGTCTGTAGTTGTTCATTTGGTATGCAGTCTCTGGGATTTCCCAGGTGGTGCAGGACAGGGTAGTACCCACCTGTGTTTTGCCTGGAGCCAGCCTGCATGAACTATAAAGCAGTCTGAGATGGCTGCTACTTATGGTGGGCTTAGAGATTCCCATGTGGAACCAAACTGTAAATCTAAACTGGCTGCTGCTAGTAGTGGGCCTGGGGCTGCTTAGCAAGACGTGTGGGGAATGGGGGCTCACTGAGGCCAGCTTGTTTGATAGGATTTAGGAAATTATGAAGCATGAGCCAAGACCAGCCATTTATGTGGAAAAGTCATGGTTAACAGTTTGGGTGGGATGGAGTCTCTGGGGATCTCTGGAGGGACAAACACTGATGGCCAGGTTGATGGAGTCTCAGATATGGCACCTGCCTGCTGGCTTTGTGGTTCTGTGGCTCTGTGGGGGAGGGTTCAGAAAGGGACAATGTCTTCTGCCTACCCCTGTGTCTGAGAGAAAACTGTCCCCCAGCTCTTGCCCTGATGCCAGACACTTTAGTTCCTCCCTGTATGCCAGTGGTGCCCTTCAACCTGCTACCCTCGTGGTGAAGCTCAGAGAGAGTGAATCTAAGTAAATCTGTATGTTGGTTCTTTAAGAGTAACTACTTGAGACTCCAGAAGTTTCTTTCACCAGCTCATACCTTGCTGTTTTTTTTTGCAGCCAGTAGTTATGGATACTTATCTTCCTGGCACTGGAACGCTGGACTGGAGAGCCTGGTGTGGGGTTAGGACTCCTCACTCCTATGATCTCTCTCCTGAGTTTTTATCCACCACACTTTGGTGTGGTACCAGTGTGTCTTTCCATCTCCACCCCTCCTACCTAACGTTGGGAACCTCCCTGCCTGGTTTCAGAAGCTGTAGCCTCCCCCGCATGGCTAAGGCTGAGTGAGATACCTTGGGACCCTAAGCCACTAAGGAGACAAAGCTTATCTCCCTGGCAGGGACACTGACTCTGCCCCCTTTACTTCACCCTGCTTGGCCCCCAGTGCATGACCAGTTAGCCAATGACAGGTAAGATTCCTCAAGGGAGGGGCAACCTAAGACAGGCATGGTCACAAAGGGGCCCTCAGGGAAGGACTTGGGGAGCTATAGAAAAAGGGGGTGGTGGACCCCCCCCACCCTCAGCTTTCACATAGCCTGAGTCCTCATTCTGTCTGCAAGGAGTCTCCTAATCTCTTGGCTCCCTTACTTTCCCTGACTGACTTAAGCCTGAAACAATGCTGGAAGTAGGTGCAGCCCTGTGCTGGAAAGGGCAGGTTCCCCGAGGAGATCAGACCTAAGAAAGAATGCATAAAATCCTGTGAAACCTGCTTTTGCTAAGAATGCTCTCAATTTTCTGATAAAGGTCCAAGCATGAAATGAGTTTGTTTCCCAAAGTTTTATAGCCTTTTAGGTAACAGACCCTGACTCAAAATAAGCCCTCATAGTTCTTTGTGTGTTATCTATTGTTTGATCCTTACTGCCTGACAGTGATTGATGAGCTTTAGCTGTACTCCTGTGCAAATTGAACCCAATAAAAGCCCATTGAGGAAAAGCTCTTGGTCCTTCTCCTTTGGGAGATAGACCACTTTTCCGTCCCAAGCAGATCACGTCTTGGTAGACTTATTCTCATCTGTGGTGGTGGGGGCCCTGTGGGCAAAGCTCCCCCACACTACCAGTCTAGATGGATCTGGTTTTTTTAATTTTGTAGTTGTTGGACTTCCATTCAACTTGATTTCTCAGGTTCTGAGTGATGGTTCTATATTTTAGTTGTAACTTCGATGTGGTTGTGTGAGGAGGCAAGCTCTATTTACCTTGCTGCCACTGTGACTGGGAGTCAAAAATTCATACTTTGAACTGGAAGCTGATGTCTTTGAAAAATGGATATTTGTCCCCAGAAAGGAGTAGAGGAGAATACAATAAAGGGTCATGGGATTGCCTTTCTGTTGCAAGTACACAAGTGTTAGGTGCTTTGACATTTATTGCCTTAGCTGTTTCCAGTATTAAAAAGCTAACCTGCATTATGTACACTTAGGACTCTTCTTAAATTAGGGAATTAAAATTGAGTTTAACAGCTTCATATTGATTGGTTAGAGTTTTGAGAATTTTGTTTGTTGGTTTTCCTTTATGTAAAGATAATTCAGAGATAGAAAATAATTAGAAAGCTCAATAGGAAATTATGTTTAGAACAAAAATTTAAATAATTTGTACAAGGTGAAGATACTCATTTGACAAATATTAAACGCTTACTACATGTTAGTAATCGGGTGAATGTGAGTAAATAATAGCAGTGTAAGGCATCCTCTTCTAGACATAGATTCATGAGTACTGTGGGAACACAGAGAGTAGGAAGTAACTTTTCCCAAGCAGTGGGATTGGGTGGGGTGGATTTTACAGTCGTGATAGAAGTTTATTATGGTGTATCAGTAATACTTCTTAAGTGGAAAACTGAAATTTAGGAAGTGAAAAGATCACAAAGTAGAATGGAAAATACAGTATTTTGTACTTGAATATTAAATACTTAGTAAATATTTTTAAAATAAATATCATATTTTACTTGAGTTTTTTATATAGTTTGGTAAAAATATCTCTTTTGTTTGGTTGAAGAAAACTTAATGGCATAGTGTAATTTGGGTGTAATTTTCCCTTTGCATTTTTAAGCTAGTTGGCAGCAAGTTAGAGCCAGGTTCTTCTTGCTTGAAGCAATCTGTTTAGGAGTATTGTATCCACTGTTTTTTATTCTCCTTCTCTGTCTTTTATAAAAATTTAGCCTGGATTAAGTATTTTATAAAGTATAGAACTTTATAGTGTTTATAAGGCAGTTTATGTCTATTTCTT
This sequence comes from Phyllostomus hastatus, assembly GCF_019186645.2. Lineage (NCBI taxonomy): Eukaryota > Metazoa > Chordata > Mammalia > Chiroptera > Phyllostomidae > Phyllostomus > Phyllostomus hastatus. The sequence continues at coordinate 103,949,233 of NW_025334041.1, read as the reverse complement.
TCAAGCTATTGAGACATAAAATTACAGTAAAAAAGGATAGATAAGTGCATTTGGAACATAGTAGGACAAAATCTGAGAGACATAAAATTACAGTAAAAAAGAGGATAGATAAGTGCATTTGGAACATAGAAAAATCTGTAACATCTTTTACAGATTTTTAGAGAAAAATCTGTAAAAGATGTTTGGGTGAGATTTACATAGTGGACTTGTCATTGACTTAGGCCTCAAATATTAGGGCTTTGGCTAAATAGTGGTAGGCGAGGTAGACAATCCAATGTTAGAATAGCAGGAGCAAACATATAAACAGAGAAATGCACAGGAAGTATTTGAATAGGATTAGTCTAGTTTGGACTAACTTCAAGCAGAAGAGCATTCGCTTGAGGATGTAGATATTGAGTCAGATTTATTGATGATAGTATGTACTTTTTTAAAAATTCTTTCTTTTGTATTGATACTTATAAAGCAATCTAGGCAGGATGGCAGCTAGTGTAGTAGTGAAGGGTGTGCGCTTTCATGCTATACTCCCTGAGCTTGTGTCCCAGTTGTGCCACTTCAAGGTTTGTGGTACTGGGCATATCATTTAATTTCTCTATATCTGTTTCCAGATAGAAAATGGACATTAATAATGGCAAGTACCTGGTAGGATTGTTATAAAGACTAAAGGAGTTAGTACTTCTGAAACACTTAAAATAATATATATAAAAAAGTATTAGTTCTCACCTTTATATTAACTATGTGCAAAAGTTAGACACATTCAGGCATGTAGGAAATGTACATGTAGGTCTTACCATGTATATATCTGCAGGGAAAACTAGTAGTATTTGAATTTCAGTTTTTAATAGCATGTAGATTATTGTAGAATGAAAATCCAACCATCTAATTTAATAGACGTCAAAGTTATGTAGTAGCATAGCTAGAACTGAGATGTCAGACAACAAATATTTGAGCAGTAAACAAAACAGATAACCAAATTTGCCTTACGGAGATTTTAGTAAGTCAGGAAAAGATGTGTATCACACCATTCTAGGTGTGATGAGTGTTATCGAAAAGTATAGGATATCACCCTGGCTGGTATAGTTCAGTGGATTGAGCATGGGCCTACAAACCAAAGGCTCGTGGGTTTGATTCCCAGTCAGGGCACATGCCTGGGTTGTAGTCCAGGTCCCCAGTAGGGGGCATGCGGAGGCAACCACACATGATGTCTCTCTCCCTCTCTTTCTCCTTTTCTTCCCTTCTCTAAAAATAAATAAATAAAACTTTTTTTAAAGTACAGGATATTCTAGAAGAATGCAATTTGGGTTACCCTCTAATATGGAATGTAGGAGGAGGTTTCCCTTAAGATTGTAAAGCTGAGATGTGAATGATAGTTAGCCAGGGCTAGGTATAGTGAAGTGTTAGGCAAAAGAAGTAGCATTTGTAAAGGTTCTGGGGGAGGAGAAAGCATGGCCTGTCAGAATCTAAAGTGGGGAGGACAAGGGAAAGAGTGGCAAAAGAGTGGACTGGGAGGTTACAAAGGGGCTAAGTTGTGCAGGGTCTCATATACCATGTCAAGAACTTTGGATTTTGACCTAAGGGTCCCCTAGATATATTGAACAAGAAAAGGACATTGTCTGAGTTGCATTTTATAAGGTACTCTAGTTACATTTTAGAGAACAAATTAAGAGGACCAGGCGTAGATGCAGGGAAACTAGTTTAGGAAGATACTGTCACAGCCACTGTGTGTTTGTGCAGAACACAACCATAGTGGGTACCATTTATGTAGACTACTATTGTGGTTGGTTAGATGAGAGATGATGTTAACCTGGACTATAGCTGTGACCATGAAAATGGAGAGAGGGATGGGCAGATTTAAGATATAATTACCCCAAAATCTATCTCCAGACCAGACATATCTCCTAACTTTTGATCACATCTATCCCAAATGCCTCCTTACTTGAATATCTCATAAGCATCTCAAACTTACCAGATCAAAACAACAACAACAAAAGGAATAAAAACCCATGACAAACATTGATCTACCTCCAAGAAAAAACCAGGCACTATCCCTTTCAATATTCTTTATATTATCAAATGGAACTAACATCCACTCTCTTGCTGATTCTGTCTCCTCATTGTGAAAACTAGACTACTTAGCTGTACATAGCTGCAGTTAATATGGGTACTTAGACTTTAGGTTATATGACATGTGAGTTTATTTAGAAACTTGAGAGTTTGTTAGGGTGAAGTGTTATTTTCTAAAATGCTCTGGGGGTCTATTTATAGCAGAAATGTCTTTAATAATTTTTAGTATAAAAATGTTTTACTTTAGTATTTACTTTAGTACAAGTGTACTTATAAGGTTAGCTTAGCCCTATTCAAAATGGACTTAATTTTGCCCAGACCAGTGTGGCTCAGTTGATTGGTGCATTGTACTGTAACTGAAGGGTTGTGGGTTTAATTCCTGGTCAGGGCACATGCCTACCTAGGTTGTGCGTTCACCCCCACGTCTGGCAAATATGGGAAGGCAACCAATTGATGTTTCTCTCCTCCCCTTCCTCTCTCTCTAAAAAAGCAATGAAAAAAAGTCCTCACGTGAGGATTAAAAATTATAATAAAAATAAAGTAAAATGGACTTAATTCTGTGTTAAATTAATCATGCTTTTGTGTTGTTTTGGGAATTACGTATAAAATCAGCACATTAGAAAAAAAAATCAGTACATTAAATCAACCAGGATAGTTTTATTATACTCAGTTTTACTCTTGCTTTCCAAATTTGACACCAGGGGCTTATTGGGAAGATACCAGTTTATGCCTTTAATAAATGTATTTCTGATCATGAGTGTGCTTTTTAAAAATGATTATTTTCAGTGAGAAATTTACTCCATGGCTGACTAATTATGGCTTACATTTAAAGTATTGAAAATCATCTTAAAATCTCGACAACAAAGAATACCAGCTGTCTGTATTCAAATGGTAACCAAATTTACCTTTGTAATTGGGGACATTAGCTCTCTTGACTTCCAGGTTTCTGTAACTTTGTTTCTCTCCACATTACTTTTCAAGCGCAGTACAGGACCATCAAAGAATGACAGTGCTGATTGGCTAACTGATCACTATATGGTTTGTTGCACAGGTGATATTACTTCTAATTCCATTAGTGATTATTATTATTATTTTTTATTTCTGTGTGATCAGTTTTTTCAGCCTTCAGCATATTTTTGCTTGGACCCCACACTGATTGCTATTCAAAGTTTGAGAAGATGAGTTTCTAAAAGTAGATTATTCTTAGAGCTACTTGTGCTTCTTCATAGTGCTTCTTTTCTATCATTATATTTAATAACATGTAAGGTAATTAAGTATGATATTTTAGATACTGATAGCTTACAAGTTATTGTGTCATCTACTTTTTAAACATATATTAGACATAGCTATTTACTAGAGAAAACAGTTTTCACTCAATTTAGATTTGACTACTGCTTTTTAACTTACTGTGTGAAAGGCAGGGTTTTGTGCTAGAGACTCATTGTAAAGGGAAGTGTTTGGTTTTTATGCAGAAAACATGAGGTTTGTTACTGTTTAGAAGCCAATGTGTTCATTTTTTAACTTACAAAGCTATTGCTTCATTTTAACTTCCCCTAGAAACTGATGAACAGTTGAGTTTTTGTTTTTTTTTAGGCAAGTGCTGCAACAATGTATAGGGTAACTCTATACTGTGTACAAATAGTACACAATTTTCTAGATAGAAGTGGCATTTGAGCCATGGTTTACACAGTGTATCTGGGCAAGTTAGGATAGGGGAAAAGTGGCTTCAGTGGAAGGTTACCACAACAGATGTTTTTCGCCCCAGATTTTAGTATTTTCTCCTTTTAGCATGAGTTGGAGAAAGGCTTCCCCCCACCCCACTCATTTTACTTTCTTTTTTAAAAATCCTATTTGAGAAACAGTTTTTCTATGAGACATCTTTGACCCTTTTGTATTCTGCTCCCCACCCCCCTTTCTGGACTAGAAAATGCAGCTGCACACATTTTTTGTTTAGAGACAATGGATCACATGCTGTGTCACCTAAATCTATGACGAAGAGGCAGTTTTATTCCTAAGAGACCATAATGCTTCTGTTGTCCTGGATACATGACATCATGTAGCATTATAATCAAACATACGTCTTTTTGCAGTACATTTGGGATTTGAATCTACCCTCTAATCTCAGTATTGGACTTTATGGGAGGGGCAGTACTTATAATCAAGAATCTTAATAAAAACAAAGCATGTATTGTTAATTCAATAGGAAAAGTTGTGATTTCCTTCCATTTTTATGTCTTTTTTTTCTTACTGAAGGTTACCAAAGTTAACAGATATTTTAAGTTAATAGAATATCTTTAAAGGTATAGCATTTCTTAGGTTTATTACACAATGCCTTGCAAATATTATGTGCTCAATAAATGTTACATTTTGTTTTTGCTAACAATGTAAATTTTTTTTCTTTTCTATTGAATTGGGATGACATTGGTTAATAAAATTACATAGGTTTCAGGTGTACAATTCTATAATACGTCATCTGGATATTATATTGTGAGTACACAACCCTAAGTCAAGTCTTCTATCACCATTTACCCTCCCATACCCTCTTCTACCCTCTCCCATCCCCCTTTCCCTTTGATAATCACTGTACTGTTGCCTGTGTCTGTGAGATTTTTTGTTTGTTTGTTTTTTGCTTAATCCTTTCATATTTTTCACCCAATGTGACAAATTAATGAGAAGAAAATTTTTTTAAATGAATAACTCACAAGATTTAGAAAATTCTTAGTAGCTGTAAACTGCTAAAATATTTTATGTTGAGCTTATTATAATAAGCTTTTTATACTGTTGAATAAATATGGGAAATATTTACTACATTTAGTGGCTTCCAGTCTTGAGAAATGGTACCTTATTGTAATTAACAAATAAAAACAGTTCATTCCTAAGAAGATTGGAGGTGAGGAAAGGAGAGGGAAATTCAGTGGAAATTTCTCTTATGTATAGTATGTGTTAATCAGGTGCAGTGCTTAGATTACAGGAAAGAAATCAGGTAATTGCCAGGTAGTTTTAATATTAGTGCACAAACATTTGATATTTCTGTGGCATGCCATTGCTCTCTCATAGATTTTTTTTCTAAGAAAAACATTGTTTAGTGATCTGAGTGAAGTGAATGCCTATTCCCCTTTGCAAGGATGTCTTAGCCCAAATCAAATGACTTTTAATATTAGTTAATTTAAAGTGATTGGATGGGAAAGTCCAAATTTGAGGTGGGAGGTCTAGTCTCTGGTTGCTCTTTTGACATTTATAAGATTGTTTTACTTACCGATGACATTAAGCTCTTGGTGGGAAGTAAAATGGCAAGTCAATAAGAATAAAATCTCCAAATGTCTTAAGACCATGTAAAATGACAGAATTGGCAGTTGGAAATGCATTTAATTAAATATAACCCCCCAAAATCATGATCATTTGTCACATGCCTCAGAAATTCACATTTTAAAGTATAGTGAAATGTATAGTGAAAAAGTATAAAGTAAGTATAATGAAACTGAGTTTAAGTAGGAAGCTGGACCAATAGGGTGAAAAGGATGAGAAACAACTTCATCTATTAAGTCAGATGCTGCCATATATAGGTCTTGGTTAATCATCCCTTAAGCATGGTACTGACTGCAAGTCTTCAGGGCTTCTCGGTACCATTGCTCAAGTGTTGGTTTCATCTTCTTCTCAATTCTAGTATAACATAACAGGTGATATGGTTCTTTTTCATACCAGTATAGTAAAAGTTTTTTAGAAACAGCAAAATTGATTTTCCTTATTACTCTTTCCAGGTAATGAGGAAAGAAATATTTAGTGGTGCAAGAAAAAAAGTAAATTGGAATAAATTTGCTTTGGATATCAAAAATTGACTATCATTTTATTTTGATCTGAGTCCATTTTTAGTGTTATTTTTTATTTTCTAATAAGAACTCTTAGTGTAATGGATTAAATGTAAATTTTTAACAGTTAAAAATCTTGCAAATAACAGATTTAGGGCTCTGACAATTATATGTGTAAGATAATGCAAGAAAAATGTAACATGAAAAGATTTGATAATACGATTTGAAAAGCAATTTTTAAAAGTATTAAACATCATTAATAGAACTGAGTTAATTGAAATTATTTCTTATGTGCTATGGTGCTGTGTTACTTAGTAAAGTGTACACTAAAAAACTTATATTCATGAGAATTGTTGGACTGAGAGCTTGAGTTCTTGTCATTAAATTTTATGTTCATGAACTCATATTTTTAAAGTATTATAGATGTATGCTGAAGTTTACAATATAAATAATATCTTGAAAGTAGGGAAAATTATCATTTTGAATATTTTAACTTGAAAAGAATTTTGTAACAAGATAGATTTTGAATTAGTTGAATATAAATGAATGTAACTACATATGCTGGTATTTCTGTCCTGTTTTGATTATAGCATATTTGCCATGCATATAATTAGCATTATATATAGCATTATCTTTTCTTTTTGTTATTGACAATGTCATTACTAATGAAAACTAAACATTTCTTATTTCAGAGGTAGTATAGTTATTTTCATTTGTGTGTGTGTGTGTGTGTGTGTGTGTATGTGAATGTTATCCGCCAGAGCTGTTAATGAAGGAATTTAGAGGGGGAGGGGTGCACTAGATAATAAAATACTAAGAAATGTTCCAAAAGTTTATATGATTTAAGTGCTTTTATATTATTTAAATTAGAAAGATTTGAAAGATTCTGTCATGTTGCATGATTGGGTAAGATACTGACATAACCTAACAAATAAAGTTCATAGGCACAAATAGAATAAGGAAGTGAAAATTGTATCATAAAAAAATGATGAAACTGATTGCAGCACTCTTCTGAGAAGGCCTAATTTCAGTTGATTGTTTTGTCAGTGGGTGTCATTGGTCATGAAGGGGATCCATCCTTAACACTGGAATTTTTTTCTAATTTTCAAACTTCAAAACAAAGTATTATTACTGATTTTGTACCATATTTTTTATTCGAAGATATAACATTTATAAATCTATTACTTTAAAAAGAAAGCTAGAGATAATTTAAAGAATTAATAACATTAATAATCACTGTCTTCATAGCTAGTTGTGGGGGCCTCCGCCCTCAGGGCCCCCGCCACCACAGATGAGAATAAGTCTACCAAGATGTGATCTGCTTGGGGAGGAAAGGTGGTCAATCTCCCAAAGGAGAAGGACCAAGAGCCTTTTCCTCAATGGGCTTTTATTGGGTTCATTTGCATAGGAATACAGGGTGTATATGGAAAGCTCATCAATCATTGTCAGGCAGTAAGGATCAAACAATAGATAACATACAAAGAACTATGAGGGCTTATTTTGAGTAAGGGTCAGATAGCTAAAGGGCCATAAAACTTTGGGGAAACAGCTAATTTCATGCTTGGACCCTTATCATTTAAATTGAGGGTATTGGCAAAACAGGTTTCACAAGGTTTTATGCATTCTTTCTTAGGTCTGATCTCCTCGGGGAACCTGCCCTTTCCAGCACAGGGCTGCACCTACCTCCAGCATTGTTTCAGGCTTAAGTCAGTCAGGGAAAGTAAGGGAGCCAAGAGATTAGGAGACTCCTTGCAGACAGAATGAGGACTCAGGCTATGTGAAAGCTGAGGGTGGGGGGGGGTCCACCACCCCCCTTTTTCTATAGCTCCCCAAGTCCTTCCCTGAGGGCCCCTTTGTGACCATGCCTGTCTTAGGTTGCCCCTCCCTTGAGGAATCTTACCTGTCATTGGCTAACTGGTCATGCACTGGGGGCCAAGCAGGGTGAAGTAAAGGGGGCAGAGTCAGTGTCCCTGCCAGGGAGATAAGCTTTGTCTCCTTAGTGGCTTAGGGTCCCAAGGTATCTCACTCAGCCTTAACCCTGGGGGGGTTATAGCTTCTGAAATCAGGCAGGGCGGTTCCCAACAACTAGTATTTATTGTATACTTTACCTCCATTCTAAGTGCTTTATATTTATTCTCATTTAATTTGTACTAACAATCTTATGAAAGTAGGTACTATTAGAATTCTAAATTGGAAAGTAGATACTATTAGAATCCTACTGAGTGGTAGATGGGATTTGAAGCAGTAATTTCTTCACAGCTAATGCTCTTAACCATCTGCTTCACTACATCCAGATGTGATTATAACATCGAGTAGTGATTTAGATTTTATTTTTTTTATAATATGAAATCCTTTTTTTTAAAAAAAAAATTATTTATTTATTTTTGGAGATGGGGGAAAGAAGGGAGAAAGAGAAGAAAAACATCAGTTGATTGCCTCTTGCATGCCCCCAGCTGGGGACCTGGCCTGCAACCCAGGCATGTGCCCTGACCAGGGAATTGAACCAGTGACCTTTCAGTCCACAGGCCAGCACTCAATTCACTGAGCCATATCAGCCAGGGCAATAATATGAAATTCTTTATAAGTTCAAATATACTGCCTCCTCAAGTTTTTGTTTAATATCTCCTAGTATTAGATATCATATTTTTCCATGTATAATATGCACTTTTTTGCCCAAATATGTGAGGGAAAAAATAAGGGTGTGCATTATACATGGGTGGTACCCAAAATCCCTTGTATCTGTTCTTGTGTTTTGTAATTATTTGTTACATAAAATTTCTTTTTTTTTTAAGATTTTATTTATTTATTTTTGGAGAGGGAAGGGAGGGAGATAGAGAGAGAGAAACATCAATGTGTGGTTGCTGGGGGTTATGGCCTGCAACCCAGGAATGTACCCTGGCTGGGAATCGAACCAAGCGACACTTTGGTTCACAAGCCTGCGCTCAATCCACTGAGCTACGCCAGCCAGGGTAAAATTTCTTATATCATAATATGTTAAAAAATAAATGCTAAAGTTTTTTTATAATACAAAAAACAAGTATCTAAATGTAAATAAATAAAAAATTGAATTAAAAAATTAAAATGAAGGATTTTTTTCCTGAAAGGTAGGGCCAAAAACGTAGGTATGCATTATACATGGGAGCACATCATACATGGCAAAATACAGTATATTCTTTCTCAAGAAAAAAGGTTTCCATTTTAGTTGTACACTATTTCATTATGGAATCTAACAACTATGACAACAAAGCCATTAGTTTAGTAGAAGAGGTGTCTTCTTGAAATTTATTAGAAAAGGACCAGGAGAGGTTATTCTGAATAGTATACTTCTCTTTCTCTATCTTTTATCTACATTGCTAGCTGAAGAGACATTGTAATCATAATCTAATGTGGCTAATACGTTGGCTTTGGAATGTATTTTAAATTTCTGTATACATTTAGGTCCTTCTGACATTTTAGAATTCATAATATATTTCCTGCCTATCAGGAGCTTACTTATTCTGTATCTTCCACTATTAAACCATGAATAGATAAAAAGAGATTCCTAAGTAGCTAGGAGAAAAGTTACAAAGTTTACGCATTAAATTTATGTACTTAAGGTGAACTTGTTACCCTTATCCAGTCTTACTGTGATCTGCTTTCCTAATAAATTTATAGGAAATAATGGTTGTACAGATATAGCAAATAAGGGTTGTATAATTCCATCCCCATGATTTAAAAATCAAAAATGCTCTGAAAACCATTTTATTTATTGGTGAAACATGATCTGAACTGATGTAAGACTATTGATGTTCTTTATTTAGTTACCTTTTAGTGTGAACATACGTTTTGCTGCAGAAATATGAACATGTTTATTATGGGGTGCTGCCTCAGACTTCACTGTCACATCATGTAACCCTCTTTTGCATTGTAGTTCCTTTCTAAAATCCAAATACTCTGAATTCTGAAGTGTAATCAAAGATTTTAGATAAGGGGTCATATACCCATATAATCAGGTACAGTGACTACAGTACAAATGAGGACTAGGATATAGAACTAAGAAGATTAATTCAGTAACTAAAGCATAGCAATTTTTCTCAACTTGAATTATGTGGGTCCCTTATGTAGAAAAAATAAATTATAGATCCCATTTTGAGAAACACTGACTTTAATTCCTCCACTAGTTTTTTTTTTTATTATTATTTTTGTATCCTTACCTGAGGACATGTTTAAAGGGGGAAGGAGGGAAAGAGGGAGAGAAACATCAATGTGAGAGTTGCCTTTCACAGGTGCCCTGACCAGGACCAAACTGGCAACCCAGGCATGCGTCCTGACCTTTTGATTTATGGGACGATGATCCAACTAACTGAACCACACCACCTGGGTCCTCAAGTAGTTTTAAGTCTTTTAATTTTTATCTTTGAAATGGTAAAATAGGCCCTGGCCGGATAGCTCAGTTGGTTAGAGTGTCATACTGATATGCTAAGGTTGCAAGTTCAATCCCCTGTCATGGCCCATGTAAGAATCTACCAGTGAATGCGTTAATAAGTGAAACAAGAAATCAATGATTCCTTCTCTCTTTCCCTCTCTCCCCACCTACTCCCCAATTCCCCTCTCTCTAAAATCAGTAAATAAAAATTTAACAAAGAAAATGGTCAAATGCATTTTTATACTATTATTGAATGAAAGCAAAAAACGAAAATTATAGGACTTGGGATCCCTGGAATAAATATATCCTTGGGGCATCCTAATTTGGGAAACACTGATAAAGTGGACAATAGTCCTGTATACTTCAGTAGCTCCTATAAGTATTACTCTTTATCAAGTCTTGGTGGATAATGATGCACCTGAATCATAGTTAAGGGGTTAAAATATCTTTACTGCATTTATGGAGCATGGTGTTTTAAAGGGATGAAAGCACCCTCTTTAAAAATCTGCACCGAGTTTTTGATAACCATCTTCAACCTCCAAGGAAATGTTCTCTACCTAATTCCAGCTGGAAGTCACTCTCATAATGAGCAACTCCTTACAGACATAAGTACTTTAAGTCAAATTCCTCAAGTGTGCTGAGGCCAAAGAAACTTAAGAACACATGCTCTAACATAGAGGATAATGCACGTTAGAGATGTTGCCATCAGAAAGCAATGTAAATATCTGTTTTCAGCAGCATGGTGAACTAAATACCTGGACAGCCTTTCTGCTGAAAACAACCTAAAATACTGGATAAAAATGCATCAATGGTCTGACACAAAAGTGAAGAATATTTAGCCCAACCACTAATTGAAACCCTAGTGAGGTAAGCTGAATGCTGAAACTGGCTATTGCCTTGAGGGTATTTACCAAATTAAGTGAACTCTGTTTTCCTTGCTATGCAGGGCTCAGGGATCATGAAGCAAAGCCCAGACCCAGCCAAAGTTGAACATCAAGCAGGAAATAGACTTCTCCCAGTAATTTGGAGTTCTATAAGGCTATACATTGTAGGTGTAAGAGTGATCTAGAAATTCTTTCCTTGGTGTCCCAGTGGATAACAAAGAAGATAATCTTTCTAGATTATTTCTGCTAATGGGAAAAATAAAATCTCTGCTGAAAATGTATTACCACAAACCAGCCCTCTTATTGGTTTACAGCCTGAATTCATACTAACCCTCAAGCTAAGAATTTAAAAGGATCATGGATTGTGACTACTCCCAGAAGCCTGACAGAAGCAACACAAATCATCATCATCAAATGATTCCAATTGGTAAAGTTCTAATGAAAATTATTAACTGGTAATAAAAATGTGTAAACATCTAGGGAAAACAGGGTATAATATAGAAGAATCTGAAGAATCAGACCTGAGAATAGTTCACTTCTTGGAATTATCAGATGTAAAATATAAAATGTGTTCAGTGAAAGCTTAAAAATGAGGAAAAGTACAGATACTATGTAAAAAAACAAGTTCTAGAAATGAAAATAATTCAGTAATTAAAATTTAAGGGATAGATAAAAGCAAATAGATCCCACCGAAGAAAAATTAATATAATGAAAGATGAATCTGAAGGAATCCAGAATGCAACATGAGGAGACAATAAATGGAAAATAAAAAGAGGTTAATAAAAGGGAAATTTTTAGAGAAAACACAGAATACCTTCAAAGGACTGTGGTTTCAATAATAATAATGGTAGTAGAAGACTATGAAATAATGATAGTGAAAATAAATCTAACAACTATGACTCATGGTAGTTCAAGCTAGAGTTCTATAGCTAGCAAAAATATATTTTAAGAACAAAGGTTAAATAAACACATGCTCAGAGAAATGAAATCTGGACGTTTACCAGCAGACGGCTCTTAAAATAGAAGGAAAGTGGTCACAGAAAATTTGAAATTCAAGAAGGAATGATAAAAAGATTGGTGAGTAGTTATAACTTAAAAATGTCATGACCCCTGTGTCCCACCCTTCCTATTCACACAATCTTGCCCCAAGCAATTTTTTTGTTGTTCTCCCCTCTCCCCCCCCATGAAGAAAGTCCTCAGGGAAACTTTGCCAATATGGAAAGGCAGAAGTAGTATAGGACATCAAATTCAAGTAGTTCAAAAACTGTCTTGAGCAGTGGAAAAAAAGTCTCAAATGGAGAGTACTTTGAAGGTTATTGAAGTTTAAACATGTAAGAATAAATACACAATTTTTAATAAATAAATTCCATTGTGTTTTATTCTTTTTGGTCCTCCCTCTTACTACAGGTAAACATAATCTAGCACAGCCTTTTCCTGCTTGAGTTTCTTTTCATTTTAAACTATAAAAAGGATAAACATGTTAAAGAAATACTAGAAAATAGAAGAACAAAAAAAAATTACCAAGTTACTAATATAAACCACTGTTCACTTTTTATTTTCTATTTACCAGTTTTTAATAAAGCTTTTTTGTTTACCTCACAGTCTTAACGACAGTCATTTTTAATGACTACTAAATATTACATTGAATAGATGTGCTTTAGTTTACCTTTTCTTCTGTAATAAGATATATATGTTGTTTATAATTGTCTATTACCTTTCATTAATCTTGGATGGACATCTGTGTGTGTGTGCTGTGTAAAACAGAGGGAGCCCTGGCTGGGTGGCTCAGTTGGTTGGAGCATCATCCCATACACCAGAAAGGTTGTGGGTTGGATCCTAGGTTGGGATGTGTTCAGTAGGCAACCCATTGATGTTTCCCTCACATGATGTTTCTCTCATTCTCCCCCACCTGCGCCCCACCTCTAAAATCAATGAGCAGGTGAGAATTTTTGTAAATTAAATAAATAAATAAAAAGAGAAGAGAGAATCTTTTCCCTACGGAGGATTATTTCACTGAAGTGATTCATAAGTGGAATTATTGGGTCAAGAAATATGACATTTTTAATGATTCTGGGTGCACATTGCCAGGTAGCTATCCAAAATGATCTGAGGTCGTCACCCCGAATTATTATTGTATATATTTTTAAATTATTGCTTATTTGTGCAAAAATAGATAGTTACTTTTATTACTAGTATTTGTGTTTAGTGCAAGACTAGGTACTGTGCTACATTATCATTTAATATAACATTTTTGTTTTGCGTTTCTTTAATCACTAGTGAAGTTGAATATTTTCTAGTATATTTGTTCTCTATTTTTACAATTACTTGTGAGAAAGATCATTTGCCTATTTGTTTTGATGGATTTAGTGTTCTAATGTTCTAAGTGGATGGTATTCTAAAGTATTCCAAAATGATAGTTTACAAACACTCTTCTTCTCTCCTTGAAAATGAAAGTTCAGACTTTACTAAGAGCATGTTAGCCTTTCAGTGTCAGTACTTGATTTTTTTAACTTTGCTTGGCTGTGTACTTTGTGTAATCTTTAACGAATTTGATGATATAATACTGGTTTTTATCTTAATAAGACTTTATTCTAAACTTGTAATTCAGAGGAGTAACATAGTTGTAACTATCTAAATTAGTTTCTGTCACCTTATTTTCTCATGTCTGTCAACAATATCTATTTGTTTTAAGTGGTATTGCTAAAATATAAATTCTTTAAGAGATTGAGTGTACTTGAATGGACAAAGGACTTGACTGTTGAACTCAGCCTGGTTTATAATTTTGGCTCTCCTTTTTTTAGCTTTAGAATCTTAGACAGATGGCTTAGTTCACTTCCATTTCCTTATTTTTAAACAGTGAATTTCAATTTTCTTGTTGTTACCAGTGACAGTATTTACTAGTATTAAGGATGTGTTTTGAAAATAAATAACTAGTAAAGGTGGGTAGCACAGTACCTGGTACAGAGTAGACATGCATGTTGATTATTAGTTAATTTCAGTTTGAAATAATTATGATTTGATTGATTACTCACACCCAACATTTTGTTAAGATTCATTAGGAATACAAAAGTAGAAGATTCATGCCCTTTATGGAATTCACAGTCAGAAAGAAAGAAGAATGGTACATAGAGCTAAGTAGTATGGAGGAGTAAGTAGAGACAATGCATTTCAAAGCCCATAGCATAGTGTCTGTAATATAGTAAAATCACAGTAAATGTTAGCCAGTGCTATTTGGTACTCCCTAATTTCTATATGTAATTGAAAATAAAGCCTTGGCTGGTGTGGCTCAGTGGATTGAGCAGTAGCCTATGGACTGAAATTTGTTGGTCTGATTCCTGGCCAGGGCACATGCCTGGGATGCGGGCCAGGTCCCCAGTTGGGGGCATGTGAGAGGCAACCACACATTAATGTTTCCCTCTCTTTCTTACTCCTTTCCCCTGTCTCTAAAATAAATAAATAAATAAAATCTCTAAAAAAAGGAAGTAAATGAAGAGATAGGTGAAAAGACAAAAGTGCGCCATTAGAAATTAGTTCTTTCCTTCTTTGGACACTAAATACTAAGTTTTTTTAAAAAAAGGGAACAAGACTTTCTTCAACCAATTAATTCTCAACCTTTACATTTTTAAAGTTTTCTATGAGTAGAGAAACTTGAGTGGTAAATGAACAGTTTGGTCAGTTACATAGAACAGGATGTCATCTCTGAAATATGTGTGCACATGTGAGCATATGTGCATATGTTTATGTATGTGTGGTTTCATTATTGATTGAAATAGACAACAAATTTGTTATAGTTTGATCTTTTCCTTTTTATAGTGTCTTAGTGTAAGAAATTAAAGATAATAGGTGTATGTGAGAGAGAGAAGAGCTGGATGGAGAGAACAATGATAAAATTTAAAATGGATAGGATTGGAATTCATACTCATAGGTGATGTATATGTACTGTTACCAGGATAATGAAATGGTTAGAGTTTTGATTCTAAGTCACTCTGCCTGATTTTAAATTCTAGCATTTTCAGTTACTAGCCAGGCAGCCTCAGACAGGATGTTTAACATCTGTGAATCATTTTTTTCATCTAGAATAATTGGGCTAATAATAGTTCCTATTTTATAGGGTTTAATTGATGATTGAAATTGTGTTTCACACAATGGCTGGCCCCAAATTATTATCAATAACTCATGCTATTGATAATTGAGTGCCCTGAGATTATGTCTGCTATTAGCTACCAGAATCCAAACGTCTCTGTTCTACATCTAAAATTTACTGATTTTCATAAATCTTGGGCTAACCTGCCAGCTATATTCTAAGCAAAGTAAAACTTTGGAGGTACTGTATTTTGCCCTGTATAATGCACTCCTGTGTATAATGTGCACCCACGTTTTTGGCCCAAACTTTCAGGAAAAAAGGCTTCTGTTTTCACTTTTTTATTCATTTATATTTAGATACTTGTTTTTTTGCATTATAAAGGAATTTTAGCATTTATTTTTGAACACATTATAGTTCAAGAAATTTTATGTAACAAATAATTACAAAACACAAGAGCAGATACAAGGAATTTCAGGCACTACCCATGTATAATGCCCATCCCTATTTTCCCTCAAAAATTTGAGCAAAATGTGCACATTATACATGGCAAAATATGGTACTTTGCATATTTCAGTTATGGGATTATAAGTAGATTAACTAGAATAATGGAAAACATAGAAGGTTTTTCACTGAATTCAGAAATGAGGCACATTTATGAATCATTAAATGAATGAAATAATATATTCTGTCCCTTTCAACATTGGTCAGTTGTTTTCCCATGTTAAGTGTTTTGAATTGAAGTGTGTTTAGAAAGCAAAAGAAAAGTCATTTGAGAAAATATAAATAAAAACAGATGGTATAGAAGTAGTTTTTTTCTTTTTGAAAATATAGTAACACTTCAGCCCTGGCTGGTGTGCTCAGTGAATTGAGTGCCAGCAATACAGTGACACTTCAAACTTTATTAAGAGAATGTCAGCCTTTCAGTATCAGTATGTGATGAGATTATACACAATGAAGATGGAAAATACTGGAATTTACTAAAGAAATAACTTGCAGTAAATATAATTTTACTGATAAATATAGTGATTAAGAAATGTTATAATAATATTAAAATGGTTTTTCTTTATAGTAAATATTTTAGATTTGAGGAAAGGGTTTATTTAGGATTATTGTTTAAGCAATATTTTAAATTTGTTTTCTGTGTTGAGCAGTATATATGACTATTATAGTAAAAACGTAGATCCTTAGAAATAGTCTGTTCCTTTTTAATAATAACCATTCCTTATTAAGTAGTAACTGTGGGCTGGGGACTTTAATAAATACTCAAAATACATTATTAATTTTGTTTATATCACCCAGACATATGGTACTATAATGCTGCATTTTATTTACAGCCATTTCAAATAATATGATAAGTTCTCTTACTCATATTGTAACCTTTAGTGTCTTCATTATACAAATACAGTGTTTAAATATGTGGGATAATTGCAAAATTTCTCCAATTAGAGATATTTAAATATGTATTTTATTTTTCCATGAGCCTAAGAATCTTAAGTATTACATTGATTGATAATTGTTTCTTTTGTTGCAGAACTATAAGAGTAAATGGGTCCGGTAATTGGAATGACTCCAGAAAAGAGAGCTGAAACTCCAGGAGTTGAAAAGGTTGCAGGATTAAGTCAGATTTACAAAATGGGAAGCTTGCCTGAAGCTGTTGATGCTGCCAGGCCAAAGGCCACTGTAGTTGACAATGAATCAGCAGATGATGAACTCACAAACTTGAACTGGCTTCATGAAAGTACTAATCTTCTAACAAACTTCAGCTTTGGAAGTGAGGGTCTTCCAATTGTTAGTCCCTTGTATGACATAGAGGGAGATGATGTGCCATCATTAGGACCATCTTGCTACCAGAACCCGGAAAAAAAATCAGCAACTTCGAAGCCCCCATACTCTTTTAGTCTTCTCATATATATGGCTATAGAACACTCTCCAAATAAATGTTTGCCTGTCAAAGAAATTTATAGCTGGATTCTGGACCGCTTTCCATATTTTGCTACTGCACCAACAGGCTGGAAGAATTCTGTTCGACATAATCTGTCCCTGAATAAATGTTTTCAGAAAGTGGAAAGAAGCCATGGCAAGGTCAGTGTTATGAACATTACTATATTTGGGGAAGTGGGGAAAGTTAACATGGAGACCCTAAAATATGGGGAAATCGAAGGAAGACAAAAATAGCCAAGTCAGATTGCTTCAGCTTGATGTTAATTATATCCATCATTTGTTTTCACTCTACTATAGGTACATAAATTAGTTTTTTTTAATGTTCCGATTTTCTATTATTAGTTTCTAGAGTGTTTCTATCAGTGTACCAGTATATTCTTACTTATTCAGTCTGACAACCTTTGCCTTATAATTGAAATGTAGACCATTTACATTAATGCAATTGATATGGTTGGATTTAAATCTGTTACTATGCTGTTTTTATCCATTTGCTCAGTTTGGTTTTTTTCCTTTTTCCCACTCTTCCTGCCTTCTTTTGGATTGAGTGTCTTTTTATGATTCAGTTTTATCACTACTTTGGCTTATTAGCTATTGCTTTATTTTTTTACTTGCTATCGTAAAATTTTCAATGTATCTCTTTATCACAGTCTACCTTTAAATAATGTTATACCATTTCATTTATTATCTGGACTTTTACAGAAAAAGTTGACTAATCCTGATGTCCTATCTGGGTCAATTTTTTTCCCTGGAGAAGTTTATTTAACATTTCTTATAATTCACTTCCACTAGCAATGAAATACTCTTTTAACCATTTTGTGGAAGAAGGGTATAAAATTCTAGGTTGGCAATTTTTAAGTATAGTATTTCCCCCCCTTATCTGCTGGGGTATGTTTCAAGACCTCCAGTGGATGCAGATAGTACAGAACCATATCTATATCTATATCTAATCTATATCTATACTGTGTTTTTTCCTATACATACATATTTATGATAAAGTTTAATTTGTAAATTAGGCACAGTTATAGGTTAAAAATAACTGATAATAAATTAGAACAACTGTAACAATATATTGTTTTATTTATTCATTCATTTTTAGAAAGAGGGGAAGGGAAGGAGAAAGAGAGGATGAGAAACATCAGTGTGTGGTTGCCTCTCACATACCCCCAACTGGATACCTGGCCCACATCCCAGGCATGTGCCCTGACTGGGAATTGAACCAGTGACCCTTTGGTTCGCGGGCCAGCACTCAATCCACTAAGCCACACCAGTCAGGGTAATTGTAACAATGTATTGCAATAAAAGTTGATTATGGCCTCTGTTTTTCTCTCTCAAGACATCTCATTGTCCTGTAATCCACCCTTATTCTTGTGATGATATGAGATGATAAAATGCTTATGGGATGAGATGAAGTGAGAGGAATGATGTAGGCATTGCGACTTTGTGTTAGGCTGCCGTTGACCTTCTGACCGTACATCAGAAAAGGATCATCTGCTTTAGGTGATCCTGGATCATCGAACCACAACAATACTGGTGTTTGGATAGCACCAGCAGACAATGTCAGTGGTTGGGGAAATTTAATATTTTCAGACTGCGGTTGACTATAAGTAACTGAAACTGTGGAAAGCAAACCCACAGATAAGGGGGAACTACTGCACTTTAAAGATGCTGCTCTCTTGTCTTTGGCTTGCATAATTTCTAATGAGAAGTCTCTTGCCATTCTTATCTTTGTTCCTCTGTCATGTTTCTTTTTTAACTGTCTTCAAGATTTTTTTCTTTATCACTACTTTTCAGTAGTTTGACTATGATGTGTCTGATGGTGTTATTTTTAATTTTTATCCTGCATTGGTTTTTCAAAAACCCAATTTCAAAAAAAATTTAGCTCATTATCTCTTCAAATATTTCTTTTGGCTAACTTTCTACTTCTAGGACTCCAAGTAAAAATGTTAGACCATTTGCTGTTGTCTCACCTCTTGGTTGCTCTGACCCTTTTCCTATTTTTCTCCCTTTGTTTCAGTTTGGGTCATTTCTATTAATCTTTACATAGGTTCTCTGTTTCCTCTGTTGTGTTTATTCTGATGATACGCCTGATAAAGGATTCTTCATGTTTATTTCTAGCATTTGCATTTGCCTTTTAAAAAATACTCTCCATCTCTGCTAAAATTTCCCACTAGATCCATAAACAATCTTAGTTGTGGTATCTATCTGATCATTTCAATATTTGGTCCATCTCTGGGTCTAGTTTAACTATTTTATCTCCTGTTTTTGTGTGTGTTTCATAATTTTAGATTGAATGTCAGTATAAAACAATGGTAGAGATTGAAGTAAATAATATTTCCACCCAGAAGTAGGCATGCCTCTACTTCTGTCATGATGATAGTACAAACAGGTATTAGTCAATGTAGTTACTAATTGAACTAGGATTGGGTTTTGTGGTTGTCATAGTTACCTTCAGCACACCACAGGCTTCACATTCCTACAGAGATAGACTGCCAATACTTTGGGCTTAGTGTGAAAACTGGTGTATCAGCCCTGGCTGTTGTACTCAGGGGATAGAATGCAGGCCTGTAAACCAAAAGGTCACCAGTTCAATTCCCAGTCACGACACATGCCTGGATTGTGGGACAGGCCCCCATTAGGAGTTGTGCAAGAGGCAACTAATTAATGTATCTCTCACACATCATTGTGTCTCTTCCTTTCTTTCTCCCTTCCCCTCTCTCTATAAATAAATAAATAAAATCTTAAAAAAAAGAACTGGTGTATCAGATGATTTTTTTTTCAGTGTTTCTGCTTTACCTTCATCTTTCAGCTTGTGCCACATTTGGAGGCAGGGGAGGAGTTTGGACATTTCCTTTCATGTTCTTGCCCTTCCCATAACAATAGATTGTCATTGCTTATTATCTGGTGCAAAAGTTTTGTGTAGGGTGGGTTTCTTTCTTTTGTTCCAGTTTTAGTCTTAAGCAGGTCCTATATGCTTGTACCCCCAGAAAAGGCTCTTTTCATGCCTTGTCCAGGAGCAGACAGTCTGTCCCATCTGCTAGGCATGGAGTCTAAAGCTGCATTCATCAACAGCCAATTGTCTACATGGGGCTAACGGCTGGCATATTAGACAGCATAGATACAGGATATTTCTGTCCTTGTAGAAAGTCCTACTGGAGAACACTGATCCAGAGCTCAGGCCTATTTCCTGCTTATTCCCATTGTGGCAGGTAAACTGGCTAATATGAGTGGGATGTCTTAAGTATAGGTGAATGACCATTTCCTTTCTCAGTGTAGCAGATTTGTGCTTTGTGTCATTGGAGAATCTCAGCATGAGCTGATTTTGTGCCCTTCTCCTAATGACACATGGCACACTGCCTAGTGTCAGTAAAGTATCAGGATAGCTCAGTTTGGTACTTCTCTCCCAGCAGCCATCATTTGCATGGGACTGAGGTGTGTAGGGTATTTTATCTCTCAGTAGCAGACAGCTTTTGCTTCATATTGGAGCTTTGTCCGGAGCGTAGGAAGGTTGTGTGCCTGTCCCACAGTGACACCTGATGCTCACCTTATGCTCATTCAGGGCCTGTAGTGTGGATGAGTTCTGCCTTGGTAGATTCTGTGCATCTGTCTTCATCTCTTTTAGATGAAGGGTATCTAAAGAGACACAAGGATGTCTCTTAGATCTCCTTCCCTGCCTACTATCTTCCTCTAGAGCACAGGATGGAGGCCCATGGAAAAATGCTGGCTAGTGGATGCAGACTCTTTCTGGAGAGGCACTCTTGGAGTGCCAGGGATGCTAACTTATCTTGCTAGCCCACACTTGGCTTTTAAGAATTTGTTAAATTATGAGTCTTTTTTCCTTCTTTTATGACTGTCACTTCTTCCATGCTCTGCCAAAGGTAAAACAGTCTACATGTTCCATCTCTACTCACAGGGCCCTGTCACAGTTTAGAGTTTAGTTATTTCAATTGTCTTGCAGCTTTAGCTCTCATACAGGCCCATAAAAAATGATGATTTTGTAGATTATTTTGTGTTTTTTTCCCTGTTAGTATAGGAGTGATGTTCTCTTATAGTTTACTATACCCAAAGTGGTAGAAGGAGTTTATCCTTATGTGAAATAAGAGTTAAAAGAGTAAGTAATCATATTTTTAGGTAACTGAAGTATTTTCCAGGATAGTGCTGCTCAAACTTAAATGTACCAACTGATCACCTAAGGACCTTGTTAAAATGCAGATTGTGATTCAGCAAATCTAGGAGAGGGGTGAGGCTCTTATTTCTAAGAGGCTCTCAGGTAATCCTGATGCTGCTAGTCCATGGACACACTGTGAGTATCAAGACATTAGCACATATCATCATCTTATGCTTAGAGGAGGTTGTATTAGTTATTTATTGCCATGTAACAAATTGCTATGTATCACATAGCCAAGAAGAGTCATTGAGACAAGTAACAACGAAAAAATTTAGGATCAAAACATATAAGCAGTGGTGTGCTGGTTAATGTTTAATAATTGAGTGAAGGCGAGGACGTAGCTTTTGCAGATTTCCATGGTACACATACTTCCATCATGGCCCGTTTCAAGCTAACAACATTAAATGTGAAGTTGATGTTTATGGTCAGCAACACACCACTGTATATAAGGAACTCATAATTCAATAAAGAAAAGAAAACTTGATAGAAAAATGGACAAGAATATGAACATAAGAAGAAATAGTTCACAGAAGAAGAAATACAGATGGCTCATAAACATATGCAAAGATGTTCATCCCCATAGATAATCAAGGACATACAAATTAAAAAACAAAAGGCCACTTTTTACCTATTAGAGTATAAAAATTTTAAATGTTTGATAGCATCAACTTAGAGGAGGACCTGGGGAAATAAAAAAATCAATAGTTTCACACTATTGATTACAAAAGAGTGTAAATTATGGTCAGTAAATATGACCAAACTTGAAGGCAACTTGGCAGAAATTAGTATAATTAGAAATGTGCATATCCTGCATATCCTTAGTTCTAAGGAATCAGATTCTGATTTCTCCCCTACAGTAACATTTATACTTGCGTAGAAGGTAATGTATATAAGAATATTCACTGTGGTATTATTTGTAATAAAAGTTGTAAAATAATATGTTCAATGTGGTATGATCAAAAGGAAGTTGTTTTTGTCTATAATTTTGAAATGTGTGCATTATTTATGCCATTAACTGAAGTGTTTTTGAATGCTTCAAGAAAGAAAGAAATTAAGGAAGTAAGAGCTAGCAAATGGGAGACCATTACGTCCAGAGTACAGGGACAGTGTGATAAAGAGAAAGAAATTGTGTTCAGAGATAGTAAAGAATATGACAATAAATACAGAAATTGTTATATATTGGACAAAAAGTATCAAGCTATTATCACAAGTCAGAGGGTGTGAGGGGAGGAATTCACAGGTGATGGTCTTCACAAAAATCAGTAGACCACTTTGCTTAAATGTCTGAAATTTGGACACAGAAAGTGATAGGTTGAAGTAGGATTGGGAAACTTTATGGATATTTTAGTTTATGAAATAACTCTTGAATCGATGCCTCAAGATGACAGTATTTCTCTTCTAATCTGCAGAAGGCAAGTAGGGTATACTTACTTCCATTAAATGTTGGCAACCTTGAGGGTACTTTTCTGATGACTAGTAGTTATGTAGAGATGATAATCTCAAAAGAAGGCAAGATGGCAAAGTCCAGGTCAAACTACAAAGCAGTGATGATGTCCAATCAGTTTGTATACCTGCTATTTAGATTTCCCCCTGTCATTGATACCATAGTTACTACTCTCAAAAGGCAGGTCTAAAAATCTTGGCTTGATATTTTTCTGCTTCAAGATTTTAAAATTACAAAAGTTAGATATGGTGGATTTTGGTTTTGGTTTTAAAATTTTAAACATTAACATCCAAGCCTTATATCTATTTTTCTAACTTTTTATAAAGCCAAAGTAGGATTTTAGAAGTTTCATCGTTTAATCTAAAAATACGTTGGTAAAACTTAACTTCCTTTGGAAAAAAATTTAGCTGGGAAATATAAAATTTGACATTTTACCTGGTTTAGTACAATTTTACTCTGTATATTTGCATGATGATGACTTGTTTCAATAGCTGAATTTCAGGCAGAAAAAGTCATGCTCATTGCTGTAAAAGTTCATGCTATAAGCAAGAGTCATGAATGTGGTTTTTAATTAGTTAATTCTTTTTAACTCAGTGGTTCTAAAAACCACTGAAAAAGGTGGTCAAGAGGGGAACTCTACTAAAATGTATAGGGCAAGTACATAAAAGCATTTCAAGAATAGTGAACATTGCCTCTTCTCCCAGTCTATTATTTACAACTTCCATTAAGGTAAGTATTTTAAAAATTCAGCTCATTTCTTCAAAACCTTCATTGGTTCTCTACCAAATAAATCCAGAAGCCTTAGAGTTCCAAAATGCATAACAGTAAATGAGATAATGCACATTTCCTGTTTTTACCGCACCAAAAAAGTCACTTTGTTTTATGCAAATTTAGTTTAAAACAGTTCTTCTAAAGCTCTTTATTATCATGTTCTATCATAAGCACATTAATGAAGAGGCAAAGTTTTAACCTGAGAGTTAAAAATAAGTTCCTTTTTGCTGTGGACTCAAAAAACATAGCTTAGCAAATGCATAGTTTTATCTCTTGTTACTGATAGTTGTGAACAGACTTAGTGAAAGGAAGTGCTGCCATGGTAACATAAACCAGACTGTTATTTGGAGACCTTATTCAGGATACTTAACCGACCCGAACTGCAAGTTTTCAGTACCAGATTTTCTAATTTGCTATTTCAAGGAAACAGCAATTCTACCACTACCAAAACAATTTACAATTCTCTTATGATAGAATTTGAAAAGTAGACTTGAACTAAACAGTTTCTAGGAGTATAATCTCAGTAATACCAAGATAGAACATGGCTAGAATTATTATAATGATTATCTTAGTCAGTATGTGAAAAATAATATATGCATGTCTTTTCTCTGTGAAACAGGAATGGTTTGGGAGCAAAGGATGTTGTAGATGCTAACATTTTATAATTTTGTTTCCCTATCAAAACAATTATTTGGGCCAAGTGACTGAATATATAATTTAAGAAGTTTCATCATTTAATCTAAAAATACACTTGTAAAACTTCCTTTGGGAAAAAAATGTCAAATACTTGTTCGGCACAGTTATGTGATATCTTGCCACAGAAGGCTAGAAAAGTTTTACCTGATATATATGATATATTACTCCCTATATCATAGTGTGATATGCCACCCATGTTTTTCTTTCCCTATATATTTTAAGTTGTGAGAATGTTAAATACTGCTTTGTACTCAATTACCATACTTTTCCTCAGATGAGCTTTTTTCCCTTCTAACTTTAGTTTATTCCTTGTTCTTTACTACCTAACTTTTGTCTGTTATGCAGAATTAATTGATTTTGTTCTTACTGTTAATTTTTTTAAATTCTCTCATTTCTTAGAAGATGTAGGAATATATAGTTTATAATATAAACTCTAGTATACATATGCTAATTTCAGGATAAGCCCTTAATATTCACTTATTTTGTATCTCTGTCACTTAAATGTAAATTACTGTTTTGAATCTCATCACAACTCAAATGGCCTGTTTTTTTTGTTTTATAGGTAAATTATGCATGAGGACTGATTATTAGAGATATATGCTCAATATGACATAGCCAATCAATAAGCATTGTTTAGGACCTCAGTTTTTAAACCGGCAGAAGTGTTCTTTCATTGTGTCATTCTGCCTTAATAATTAACACATGATATTGTAAGGTGAACGAGCCTCAGTAATAGACCAATATTACCTTCAGGAAGATTTTGGGAAATGCAAGCACTCTGGAATTCATCACATCAACAACAGTCATAATAGTTTATATAATACAGGATTTTATACAAACAACAAAGAGCAGGGGAACAGAAAACATAAATGTTATTGTTGTCTAAGTAATTGCTAATGTGCTTTTAGAGTATATTTCAAATTAAAGAAATGGTTTTTGAGATAGAAAAGGTATATTATTAAAAAATTAAATAGTTTGAATTTCACTAATCTCATGTGTTAGTTCTGAGGTTCTGAGGAAATTTTGTACATCACATGGTTGGAGAGGGGACAGGTTATACTTACATCGGTAATCGATTTTTGACATTTGTAGAGAAAGGTCTAGTAGCCAGCTTTTATTGAGTGCTTAGGTATTTGGCAATATACTAAGCAATTTACATGAATTGACTTATAAAACAGTAATTCTTGAAGTAGGTACAATTTATATAGAGATATACTTTGAGCACATTAATACACAGAGAATGTAGATATTTTTTCTGAAGGTTACACAGCTGTTAAGTGGTAGAGCCATTTTCTAAAGTAAAGCAGTCTGGCTCCAAGGCTTCCACTTTTAACCACTATACAGATAGTGTTTAGCTCCAGCACAGTGGGATGAGATTGCCTTTGAACTCCCTCCTTGTGTGGCTGTGGAGTTCTGTGTGTAACCTGTGTATGGATGTGGTGCCTTTGTAGAATATGCTTATAGTTGGGTTTTTCTTCAGGATATGCAGATTGGGATGTTCGGCGAAGGAAATAGGAAAGGTTTATCTTGAAGTTAGAATTAATGGGGCATACAACAGTTCCTAAAGTCCTTCAGTCACTTGACTTGACTAGCTGAACTAGTGTGAATAACATATTGATGATTTTTAAATATTCTCTTGCTCTGGCCAATGTGGCTCAGTTGGTTGGAATGTCGTCCCATAACCAAAGAGTTGTGGGTTCAATTATGGTCAGGGCACATACCTAGGTTGTGGGTTCAGTCCCTGGCCTGGGTACATATGATCCTCCTTTGGGGTGCATACAGGAGGCAACCAATTGATGCTTCTCTTGCATTGGTGTTTCTCTCCCTCTCTCTCTAAAATGCGATGAGAAAAATGTCCTTAGGTAAGGATAAAAAATGTATTTTTAAATACTCTCCCAAATTTATTTATCAATTCCATTCTTTTCCTCATTTTTAGTTTATATATTTATCTATTTTCTTTTTATATGATTTTATATATTTACATTATAAAATATATAGTTTTATTTTTTCTTTTTTTCCCCCATAGATGCAACAAAAGCTTGTGTCAGATATTTCATTTCTTGTTTAAGAAGGAGAGTGTTTGGGGATATAAATTTGCCTTTAAGTAGAGCTATGGCCACATCTGCGTAGTTTTGATACAACAATGTTTCTCATACCCTTTAATTACTAGGTAATCTGTAATTGTGGTTTGGATAGCTTTCTTTTTTTTATTAGTTTTCTCTTTTTTTTAAGATTTTATTTATTTTATTTTTAGAGAGGGGAGGAGGGAGAAAGAGAGAGAAAGAGAGAAACATCAATGTGCGGTTGCTGGGGATCATGGCCTGCAACCCAGGCATGTACCCTGACTGAGAATTGAACCTGCGACACTTGGTTCCCAGCCTGCGCTCAATCCACTGAGCTACACCAGCCAGGGCTGGATAGCTTTCTTAACCAAGAGTGTTTATAAATTTCCCAGTGGTCAGAGAACTTTGTTGTGGGATTAACTGTTGTTTTTTTTTTTCTTTCTGTATCAGGGTCTAAAATTGTGATCTTCCAAAAAAGACTTTATTTATATAGTTTTAGAGAGATAGGAATGGAGGGAGAAATAAAGGGAGAGAAACATCGAAGTGTGACAGATATATCAACTGGTTGCCTCTCACATGCCCCCAACCGGGAACCTGGCCCGTAGCCTAAGCATGTCTCCTGATCAGGAATCCAACCTGTGACTCTTTGGTTCACGGCCTGGTGCTCAATTCACTGAGCCACACCAGCCAGGGCAAAAAAATTGTGATGTTTAACAAGGAATTAATTTTCTTCATGCCTAACCAGCATTTGTAATTGTTTGTTTGGTAACAGGAAATGTTTATTGGTACTCCTTACTCTTCTCCCCAGAGTGTCAAGTTCACAGAAGCAAGGGTACTAGTATGGAGCTCTTAGTATGGAGCAAAGGTCATGTGTGTGACATGGACCGGCATCCACTGTCACATGTGTATATGGGACCCTAGGGAATACTTGCTGGGAGCAACAGGCAGCACAGCACCACTGTTAAATAAATATATGCGATCCTATGCTCCATAAGAGATTTGATTTTGTGTCCTTAGAAAAAGCACTTCCCCAATTGTTAAATTTTTAAGTCTGTTTTTTGGGGGTTTTTTTGTTTTTTTTTTTTCATTTTTTTGTGCCTAGAAAAACCTCTTCTCTCCTGAGATAGCCTCTAAGGCTTGTAGGAACTGAGGGGTATGACAAGAAAATGAAAACACAGGATTAGGGGCAGACAGTCTGCATGGAATATATGCAGTAGTTTCTGGTACTCCAGCGCCTTTAAAATTTTACCAGAGCCTTGGACTTCTGGGAGAGACACAAGGTGCCTGTAGTTACCTGATTTTGTCATTGTTTTTTCCATTAAATATTTGGAAAGCATATTCTATTAGAATTCACTGATCACATCAGTTTTTCTCATAGGTATTCCATAGAACACTAACTCTGTAAATGTTACCTGAGAGAAAGAGGTTCTGTGCCATATAACTTTGGAAACCACGTAAAGCAGGTTTAATTATAGCAGGACTATGTAGATTCCTTAAGCTGATATGTAGTGTGGTGACATGTGCAGCATTTTTAAACCTACTCAAAGGAATTATCTCAAAAGCTTGGCCTTTCCCCTGCATGTTGGATAATATTAGTGAGGTTCTTTAGGTATCTTGTTCATTTACCTTCCTGATAAGTTGTTCCTCCATGGTATAGGAACTGTGGATCAGACAGTTCTTTCTTTTAGGCACCTCCCATTTGTAATTTAGTAGGCATTTTATTTATATTTTCTCCAGTTTCCAGTAATCATACAAATTACATGATTTTAGATTTTCTTGATTATTTTAATGGCATCTGGGCTTGTGTACTCATAGCCATGTTACCCAGAATTCACTCAGATGTTGAAACTTAACCTTCTTGAGGGAAGGAATGATGCTTCTCCCTCTTTTTTATTTTTTACAAGAGTCTTTTCCATACCTCAATCACTGACTTCCTACTCTTTGAGACTTTTACCATTCCATTTATTAAATTATTTTCTGTTAATGCCATTAAAAAAATAAAATTTTTTAAATTTTTTGATGCCTCACTTAATACCATATTCTCTAACAGTTTTGGGGAAATGATGCTGCATAAAAGTATTTTTTTCTTTTTAATTTCTCTATGACAATAATAATGGCATTTGTGACATCTTAACATGTGGAGGGCCACGTTGTGCATTTCTCCATGCTGTGCACGGCATAACTTGGGGTTGTATCATTCTTACCGATTATGATGTGAATGGCATGTTCTGGAGTTGTGCGGCCTCGTGACTCTCTGGGCTAGGCACTGTGCAGGAATCTTTATGCATAGTTTAACCCACGTAACAATTCTTTGTGGTGTAGGTACTGTTATTATCCTACATTACAAGCGAGGGAAGAATGGCCCAGAGAGACAGAAGTTAGTCAGCCACATAGCAGGTAAATGGCAGAGCAGGAGCTAAGAACCCAGGCAGTCTGCCTTCAGGGATTTTAATCATACAGTGTATTCCTAGCAAGCTTACTTCAACCTTTGCATTGTACTAAAAAGGTACTATAGGAGGTTTTTTCCCCTCACATTTATAAAAGCATTCAGATACTAATTGTGTGTGTCTTAAAGTTCCAGGTTATTAATTCTTGTGTATTTCATTCCAGGTTAATGGAAAAGGTTCCTTATGGTGTGTTGATCCAGAGTATAAACCCAACCTTATGCAAGCACTGAAGAAGCAACCTTTTCCCTCAGCATTAACATCTCCACAAAGGTATATAGATAGGGTCTTCCATGTAACTGTCAGTGGTGATTTATGAGATTTCCTTGTGTGAGATGGAGAAACTCAACAAAGTTGTAGGGGTTTGGGATTTTTTTTTATTGTATAAAGAATTATATATGGATAAGACATTAGGCAGTTTTATTTAGAGTCTAACTTGTGTTATTAGGAAACAGGATACTGGATAGGTAAGAATATAAATTCTGGGAAATGTAGTTAATACTGAATATGTTATAACTAATCTCTAAAGAAACATGATTTTTGTTTGTCTTTGCTGGTAAATATAATTGTAATGTATTTTCTTGCCTTTTGTTTTCAAACTCAGTGACTCCTATTGGTCTTATAACTTTCCATTTTAAGTCACATCTGAAAACGTACGACCTCCTTAAATCTGATAATGTTTTCTTATAAAGAAGCCTTCAGAATCTTTTTGAATTCTATTATGTACCATATTTTTTTGGACCATAGGACACACCTAGGTTTTAGAGGAGGAAAATAGGAGAAAAAAAGTTTTTGAGGCAAAAAATGTGGTAAAATACTTAATAACATAAATAACATGATATTTCACCAACGTAAATGTAAACAGAAAGAACTTAACAGCAGCATTAACAACCATTATTCATCTCAAATGGGGGAGTATGTCTTATAATCCAAAAATACAGTGTATTCATTTGAGTTTAAAATGTCAGATTTTGTCAAGATACTTTTAAGTGTTGTGTATAATGGTTAATTTGATTTTTGGGAAAAAATTTTAAACTTTTTAAATAAAATAAATGGAAATTTTCAAACATACACAAAAGTAGGGAGAAAGTTATAAGGAAATCCCAGCTGCAACAATTACCACCATTTCATATATTGGGTAGTTTCTTAAAGTAGTATTAGGTAACTTTTAGAGGTAGCTGAAATACAGTAAAAAAATTAGTATGTCTAAATCACTGTAGCTTGTTTAACATATTATAGATAAAAGGATCATCATAATAAGAACTGAGTGGTTTATTCTTATGAAATCTGAAAAAAATTATTAGTTAATGTTGATGTTTATGTTCCAGTTAAAAAACAATAATAATTTAGAAACTAATGGTAAGTCCTGTGATGGTCACTTATGTATTCTATTTAGCTATGCTATTTTTTTAAATTAAAGATTAAATGGGAGATTTGGCACTATTTTTTGTATATCATCAAAACCACACTTTATTGTGCCTTTCATTTGTTGCATTTTCATGTTTATATTTAACTGTATCATATGTTTAAAGGTAGATAAAGATGATTTTATGATTTAAAATTAAGTAGATTAAACAATGACAGCATAAAGGTTATAATCTTTGACCTTAAGACATTATCTTAATATTTTTAGAAACATTTTATCTTTTTCATTGTTTGGCAAAATAACAATTTCATTTGACATGCCTTTGTGTAGCCCCTTTCATATCATAATTGGTAATTCTGAGGAAGAGAATAAGAGACAGTGTATATAAAACTGTGAATAGAAAATAGATTTTTAATTTAGTTGGAAAACCAGAGTTTTTTAATGATATCACAAGCTCAAAAAACAGAAGTAGTTTGTCTCCAGAATGTTTTAATTTTTGGAACTAAAAAGAAATTGCTGGTCTCTTCATGAATATAGAAAGCTTAGTGTGGTAATGATATTTACTAATAAAATCAGGGACTTACCTATTTTGCATCATTACTATACAGTACTCCTTAAACATTTGTTTTGGTAAACACTTTTATTTCTGTGGTAACAACTACAGTGATATTATGTCAAACTTCAGCATTGCAACACCAAATGGTAGCTATTATGTATTGCCTATTGTTCCCACCATTTTAAATGCATTATCCTTATTTAATTAGCAGAGTAACCTTATGTGGGAGGTTTAGTTATTCCTATTTTACAGATGAAGAAACTAAGATTATTTTGCCTAAGAACGTCCAAAGAGCTGTGATTTAATCTTGGATCTTATGTTCTTTCTGCTCTGGCATACTCTTCCTAAACTGAGTAGTATTAAAGAAAAAAGGTAAAAATAGTTTTTGGGTTTGTTTGTTTGTTTTTTTTTTTGTACACATTAGTTGCGTTTGTGACTAAGTTCTGTAGAAAGTGAGATTAAGTTTTTTATAAGTACATTTCCTTCTCTGTTTTTTTCAGTGGCTCTTTATCACCTCACTACTTAAGCTCTGTACTCAAGCAGAACCAGGTGCGAACCCTCAAAGGTATGTGTAAGAGCAGTATTTTAAATCATTAAAAACTCAGGTTAAAAATTAGGATTTAAATTTTTTTTCTAATTATAAAACCATTATATGTTTATTGAAAATTTGGAAAATAAACATACTTATAAATGAGAAATTAAAACTTCCCTTTATTCTACTGTTAACATTTTGATAGAATTGTTTTGGTTCTTTTTGTGCTTTTTATGTGAGTAGGTCATTTTTGCATGCATGCACAGACATGCCCACAAACCTATCTTTTCTCCGAATACTGGATTTATACTATATACACTGTTGTACATCCCATTTTTTTGTTTCTTTTTTTGTGTAGTTTCCCTTCAAAATAGGAAGATATTTCTCAGCAATATCATCAGGAGAGCATCACATATCTTTTCAAGTATATCTGTGGCTAGAACAGAAGGTTGGCAATCGATGGCTCATGGACCATATCTGGTCTGTCACCTGTTTTTGTATGGCCTATAAATTAGGCATGGTTTTACACTTGTAAATACACTTTTAAATAGTTGAAAAAATAATATTTGGAGGCTTGTAAAAATTTGCTGCAACAGCAGAGTTAAGTAGTAGCACCAGAGACCTCTGTAGTATATCCTTGGTTTTGCCTCTTGGCCCATGAAGCCTAAAATATTTACTTAGTGACCGTTTACAGAAGCAGTTTGCCAAGTCTTGCATTAAACATAGTTCAGAAAATTCTTTTATAGTTTATTTAAGTGTAAAGAACTTTAAGAAGGCAATAAGTTAACTTTTAGAATTTTATAATCTTATTTTTGAATGTATATCAAAATTTCGAATTAGTGGGTTATTTCCTCTACTCATAATCGATATTACAGACTAGTGATGTATTAACATAAAGTTTTCTAGCATTGTTGCTTTGGAGCCTAGAGAAATTTTTATAATTTTTATAAATTATTTTAAGTTGATTTTAGAGAGTAAGGGAGAAAGAGAAACATTGATTTGTTGTTTCACTTACCTTATTTATGCATTCATTGGTTGATTCTTACATGGGCCCTAACCAGGGATCAAACCTGCAACCTTAGCATATCAGGACGATGCTCTAACCAACTGAGTTATCCAGCCAGGGCAGACTATGATTTTTAAAACTAGAAATTCTCAGCCCTGACCAAGTAGCTCAGTTGGTTAGAGCATTGTCCTGATATGCCAAGGTTGTAGGTTCGATCCTTGGTCAGGGCACACACAAGAAGTAACCAATGAATGCATCAATAAGAGAAGCAATAAATTGATGTTTCTGACTCTCTCTCCCTTCCTCTCTCACTCTCTAAAAATCAATAGACAAAAATTATTTAAAAAATAGAAATTCTCAGACCAAGAGTCTTTCCATGTATCAGAAACATATTGGCTCTTTGGAATTACAATAAGCTCACCATAGGAAGCAGTGTAATGATGGTCTGTAAAAATAAGGAAGGGAGAGAATGTGAAAAATCTTAAGAGAACTTTGCAAAGAAAAGTGGATATGGAGTCCATTTCAGATATGTTCTGGGTTAATGTAAGGTAAGTGTCCATTTTTCTATTACTTGATGGATAAATGTGGTTTCTCTTTACATTTATGTATTGTTGAAACTTCCTTTATTTTTTATTACCTCATTGATATATGACCCATAGTCTTTTAAGCTGAGTTCATATATACACTTTAAGAACATTTTCTTTTTGAATTACAGAGCTTATTTAGAATTTTGTCTTGCTCTTGTTCCATTTCATCTAAATTCTGCTGCTTCTTTTTGGAGAGCAGACACTTTCACAAGTTTCTCCTGCTAGTTTCAATCACCATTTTTATAACTAAAGTTTAGGTACTTGTCTTTAATGATTTCTGTATATTATGCATGATCTCCCCAGTGCTACTAGCACCTTACTTCCCTTCATTTCTATACAATTAAGTCTTAAGTCTATTCTCATACTAATAATTAACTTGGTGGGGAAGGTGTTTGGTATTCTGGGGTAAAACAAATGCAGATCTGTCCTGGAATAGAATATAAAGTTCTCATGGGTTTTAAGAGAAAAACATAAAATTTGCAAAAGTGTAAAAAAATGTATATTTAAATCAGGTTACCTTAGGGCATTTTCATAGACTTCTGAAGAAATTTGCTTTTTCACCTCTCTTGATATGAATTCTAAAGAAAAGTTTGAAAAAGAGAACACTAAATGATTAGACAATTATTTATTCTACCAGTAATTGTTGAGTTCCTACATAGTGCCAGGCATTGTAGTGTAGTGGTTGGTTTCGCATGTGCACAGATGAAAGACCCAGGTTCTGGTCTCAGAAAATATTGAGTTTATTTGAAGAAGGTTGGCTAGAATTATGTAGAGTACACTGGGGGAAAAGGAAGTGAATGCCAAATTATGCTTAGAGATGAGTTAGGAAAGGCATCTTAGGAGAAGAAAGAGTGGTGGTTGCGCTGGACTCAAAAGTTGGGAGCATTCTTAACCTTGGGTAGAGGTTTGGTTAACCTGTGCAGTTGCTGGGACCTGCAGACTGATGAGTATGGCTGAAGCCCAGGAGTATAGAAGAATACTGGTAGCCTTAGTCTGGTGGCTGTAGATGTTATCATTTTGTATGAACAAGACCAATGAAGAAATTTAAGCAGGCATTAACCAAATCAAAGAGAACTTAGTTAACATGAGTTGGAACTTCTTCCAATGATTATAACATCAGTTAGCATGGAGTTGCTTACTATGGTCCTTTGCATGCATTATCTCATTTAATCCTCACAACTATTTGAGATACTGGTATTCTTTTCCAAATAAGGAAACTAAAGTTGGGAAAAATTAAGCAACTCTCCCAAGGTGACACAACTAGTAAATAGAATAGAAGGAACTCTGATTTTGGAGCCTGCACTCCTACCTGATATGAGACATTGGGGGAGCTGCTTCAGAGCCTTTAAAGAATGAGGTAACATCAGTTTTGTAAAGATTACTCAGGTGTCATTGTTGGGCTTGATGTTAGAGTCTAATAGTAGATTCATTTATCACTTCATGGAAATGTCTTATCATTATATTAGAGTGACCTTTAGACACATATGAGAGTAACAGAAGTTAGGCTTAGGAACTTCAGAAACCAGTATCAGCCAAAACAGGTACAGCAGTTTGTTTAAAGTATAGTCGTCTGTCTTGGTCACCTTAAAATGACTAATTTTATGTATTAGTATCTATGTTACAATATTGTGTAACAGGTAGCAAGAGGCACAGGAATCTCATACTGAGATAGTAAAAGGAAACCTTTTTTGTCAATCTTTGGTTTGCTTTGTATTTGTGGTAAATTCATCTGTCTAAAAATATTTATGGGTCACACTTGTGTGCTCAGCACTATTCTAGGCTACCAAGGATATGTCAGTGAAGGCCCTGGCTGGGTAGCTCAGTTGGTAGAGCGTTATCCTGATACCAAGGTTGCAGGTTCAGTCTCTGGTCAGGGCACATAAAAGAATCAACCAATAAATTTTTTAAAAAGGACACATCAGTGAACAACAAAGCAGGCAAAAATGGAACTCACATACTAGTTAGTAGATTTCAGTATTTATACATAAGCACTATAGTATACTATAAGCAGATATAAAATTTAGACAGTGATAACAGTAGAGGCTAAGTGCAAATCTGAGTTCAAATTTAAGGTGGCAAATGAGCGTAATTTGTATCTTCATTGAAATGAAAGTAAACCCATGGTCCAGGCAGCTTAAAGTATTGGTAATTTATTGAAATCGCTCTCCTAAAGAATCACAGGAGACAGCTTCTCCATTTGGATGCTCTGTAAATGTGTATGTTAATTTTGATAGAGGCAGTAAATCCTCTTAGTTATTGCTGAGCTTATACCTATTTAAATTCTGCCTCTGTGGTTCTCATATCATGCCCTAGGCAAAAGGGCTGAGAAGGAGATAACAGAAACTTCTAAGTAGTGTCAGAAAAAATACATACGAATGACTTTATAAAAACAAAATTTTTGTTCTTCATGAACTGGATACGTTAGATAATATAGCTAATAGTATGTGTTTTAAAAACAGAGCCACCTTTAAAATAGTGTTAAGTACTTATTAATGAAAAAATAACATTATTAGGTGTTTTTTATTGTGACAATAAAAAGGTAAGTCTTCAGTTTATTTTTAATACCAAGACAGATGGGTTACTATAAATAAAAATTATCATGAAGCCTACACAGGAAGAGTTTATTGTTCAAAGAAGCTCAAGGTTGTATCTTAGATAAGTCATTGAAAATCAGGTATTTTTTTAAAGATTTTATTTATTTTTAGACAGAGAGGAAGGGAGGGTGAAAGAGAGGGAAAGAAACATCAATGTGTGGTAGCCTCTCTTGCACCCCTTACTGGGGACCTAGCCCACAACCCAGGCATGTGCCCTAGACTGGGAACTGAACCAGCAATGCTTCAGTTCTTAGGCTGGCACTCAGTCCACTGAGCCACACCAACCAGGGTGATAATCAGGTATTCTTGATTACCAAGTGTTATAAGTCATTTCTCTAATGCATATTTTAACATTCAATTTAAACTTATCAGCGTTAGAGTTAATTGATGAGCCATTGTGGGAAGCATACTTACAAATGTTCTAAATCAAGCAAACCAGATGTAGATAAAATCCTTTTTGCAAAGTCTTGGTTGCATAAAGTTAATTCTATGGGAGAGTCAAATTAATGAGGTTATAATAACTTCTACAAGAAATAAATGTATTTAAGGAACACATCTATCATTCTGTTGTTACAGAAATAGTACCTAATTTTGTTATCACTTTATATATTTGAAAACTAAGAAAAGAAATGGTGTTCATGCAGCTTACTTATATTGCCAGGATAAGCATGTTACCTGTTTTCTTTAGTTTTAGGTCTAGTGTTCAGAAATATAGTTCCTTGAATTGTAATGGAAGTTTGCTATAGGAAGTCAAATTAGAGATATACTGAATTTGAGTAAGATTTTATTTGCTTCATTTATAAGATTACAATTTTCTCTAATTATTTCCTCATTATAATGAATGTCAGTAGTAGTGGATTTGCTCCCTCACCACCACCTCCTTTATATATACAACTGGAAATAGGAAAACCTTTTTTATTAAAGAAAAATTATTTCATGGAGCAGCAAAATCTCTGTTAGTGCTTTTGCATAATGCCATGTAAGTTGTGCCCTGTACAAGGACAACTGGCTAAGGAATGAGTGGGGTCTGAAATCCAACCCACACTCCAGTCCTCAAGCTGTGTGCTTTGATACAGGAAAGTATCCACCTGGAGGGAGAGTTGCCTCTTTTCCAATTCACACAGAGATACAATATGGGCTCCCGGCTGTACTTTTTTGTCTTCAAAGATGTGTTAGAATACCGAACTCTATCAAGTTGTCGTCGGGTCTCATTTTAAAAGATAGGAATAAGAAAGGTCTTTGTTTTGCAAGCTTCTTGGCTATGACATGTGTAAATCATTGATTAGTTGTTGTTTTTTTGCTTGCTGTTCTTTCTGAAGTGCTTTTCCTTCAGATATTCACATGGCTTCATTCTCTGACCTTCCTCAGGTCTTTGCTCAACTATTACCTTCTCCTCTTCCCTAACCTCTGTATTAAAAATTGCAGCCACTTTTCTCAGTATCACCCTTCCCTCATAGTAATTTTTCTTCCTAGTGCTTATCACTCCCTGACATACTGTGTTTTAATTATTTCTTTGTGTTTTGAGATTAGGGTTTTTCCTGTTTTGTTTTCTGCTGTATTCCCACAGCCTAGAATGATGCCAGGCTCATAGCAGTACACTCAATTTATTGAATGAATAACAGAATAAATGATTTCCAGTATATTCTGTAATTTTCTGCAGAATTTCCTACTCCCATCATGAGTCCTTACTAACTTAAGGGATGCCAAGGGATGATGATGCAGTACAAATTGAAGGCCTGGATTCTGGAAGTAGTCTATGGAGGTTCAGATCCTACGTCTGTCATTCCTAGAGACTCCTGCGTCGGTTTTCTTATCTTTAGGATGGAAATACTAATAGTACCCATATCATAAAGTTGTGAGGATTAGATGAGTTAATAATACTTAACACATGTCGAAACCATTGAAAGTACTCAGTGTTAGTAATTTGGTGATACTCAGCTTATGTAAGGAAAGGGAGGCACTTACTCTTTACACATTTATTAAGGACCTACTGTTGTTCCAGACATTATGGAAGACAGCAGATAAGATACCATTCCTACCCTAAAGAAGCTGACATCTAATTGGAAAGACATTCATGTAGAGACTCTGTTTTATGAAGTCAAGGGAAAAGAGCTCTAATATTATGTGCTCCCTCATAGCAACCATCTTATGATTTACTTAAGTTTGTTTATTAAAGTCAATAACAAACATTTCCTGCCTATTCAGAATTTATAGTCACATTGGGGAAAAAACAAGTCAATATCTTAATGATTTTATTATTTTAAATAACTTTATAATTAGATGTTACAAGTAAAATTAAAAACTAGGATGATAAAAATTTTCCAGCTTTGAGATAGGAATGGGAGTTTTCATATCAGTCTTATTTTAAATGTATCCTTTATAACCTAAAAATTTTAATTATTTTCTAACTTTCCTTCACATTTTAGGTTATACCATTTCACTTAAAAAATTTTTTTATTTATTGATTTTGGAGGGAGAGAAAGAGAAACATCAATTTGTTATACCACTTATTTTCATGCATTCATTGGTTGATTCTTGTATGTGTCCTGACCTAGGATCAGACGCGCAGCCTTGGCATATCTGGACAGTGCTCTAACCAACGGAGCTACCTGGCCAGGGCTACGATTTCACTTTTATTCAACTACAATTATTCAGACTAATAGATCACTAAGATGGAAAGGAACTTCCAGTATAAAAAATAGACATGAGAGCAAAATGACCTTATCTGGAGTAGAACATGTTGATTTTACCATCTTTTAAAGCCCATTTTTCTTATGGAATATTCATAATTATGTTTGACCTCTTGAGTATTATATATCTATAGTACTTACAGACTTATATATAATTATGACTAAAAACATTAGTACTAATATTTTTGTGCCAGGAATAATTACTCATTTAGCTTTTGTAGATTCACATGATCTAGACTGACCAATTATGTATATTTTTATTTCTTGTAACTACCATGTACGAGTAATAATGCAGGACTTTATAACTGCACATATGCATAGGTAAGGGTATTTTTTAAATACTAAAGAGGTAAAAATGTTAAAAAGTAATAATACATTTTTAGGTAACTTAGTCTATCTAACAGCAAATCTTATTAAAATGCAGTTCAGATTTTTATTTTAATTGTAAATAATTAAAGAAGAGAACTTTTATTATCTCGTATACCTCTCAGTCCTCCTTTATATGACACTGTTCACAAAACTGTTCATAATTTTAAGTGAACAAAAGCAGATTGCAAAATATGTGCCTCAGTTTGTTTAATTTTTTAAATTTTTATTGAATTTATAGGGGTGGTATTAGTTAATAAAATAATATAGGTTTCAGGTTTGCAACTCGATATAATTCCTCACCTATATCTTATATTGTGTGTTCACCTCCTGAAGTCAAGTCTCCTTTCATCACCATTCTTTTTTTTTAAGTAGGAGAATATGCACCAAAACCTTAACACTGGTTACCTTTGGGTGCGTGCAAATACTTATGATTAAAAACATTAACATCACTCTTTTCCTTTTTCAGAATCTGATATTGATGCTGCCACTGCAATGATGCTTTTAAATACTTCCATAGAGCAAGGAATTTTAGAATGTAAGTCATCGTGCTTTTCTTTGTAAAATACATTTTTGAGTGACTTTTCGAATATAATTCAGAGTGCAAGATATTTAAATGTTACAGCAAAAATATTCTTTCCACCTAAATTGTTTTTATCCAAATAACTTAGTTTCTCTTTTACTGTATTTCCATTAATTTAGTGAGCATTTGAGAGATTGAGAGGTTATTGCTAAGATATATCATATTACATTGAACAAGTAATTAAGAAATAAATAGCATATTTAGAAATTAAGCTTGAAAATTTTAAAGGATTCTACAAGTAAGAAATAAGAAACCAGTTAAAAAAACTAGCAAAATATATGAATAGGTGGATCTTGGGAAGAATTACATATGGACAATGTGCATTTGAAAAAAATATGTAACTTCTCTAGAAATCAAGGAAATGCAGTATGAAACAATATTGAGATACTTTTTTTGTCCATGAGATTATGAAAAATTTAAATGATTTATAATATTAAGTGTTATGGGAACCGGGTGTTGTCATAAACTGTAGGATATAAATTGGCACAACCATGTTGGAGGGCAATTTGGAAATACCAACTGTAAGCTTAAATATGTATATTCCTTTTACTTAATAATTCCACTTCTTGTTTTTTTTCTAGAAAAGTATTTTCATATGTGAGAAAAGGCATCTAAAAGGATTTTCATTATAGTGTTATTTGTAGTAGTGAAAAATTGGGAATCTACAAATATCAACAAGGAAATGGTTAGCAAACCACTGTAGTAATAATTCAATACAGTGATAACATACATATTCAGGCATTCTGTGCGAGCAGTTCAAATAATCTTATTTTCCTTGGGAAGGTCAAGACATACCATTAAGTGGTTTAAAAATGTTTCAGGTTAATACCTACAGGATGATATGGTTTGTGTAAAAAAAAAAAGAAGAAGAAGAACCTACACAATATTACTAATCTATAGCACTTGCTTTTCAGGAATTATATGGTTGTTTTAAATGGCCTGTTTTTGCAATCAAATGCATTTGACCTATTGGAAGTTTTATTTTGCACAGGTGAGAAGCCTCTTTCTCTTAAAACAGCAATGCAAAAAAAAAGGAGTTATGGCAATGCATTTAATCATACCAGTGCTATGCGATTACAAGAAAGTAATTCTTTAGCCACCAGCATTGATCCAAAAGAAGATCACAATTACAGCGCAAATAGCATTGCAACACAGCGTTGTGCATCCAGATCTAGCGTGTCTTCTCTGTCTTCTGTGGATGAGGTATATGAATTTATCCCAAAGAGTAGTCATGTGGGAAGTGATGGCAGTGAAGGATTTCACAGTGAAGAAGATACAGACGTTGATTACGAAGATGATCCTCTTGGAGACAGTGGCTATGCATCACAGGCTTGTGCAGATGCCTCTGCAAAGGGGCAGCCAGGCAAAAAAATGCGAAAACAGTCATGTCAAGAAATTGATGAGGAGCTCAAAGAGGCAGCTGGGTCTCTGCTCCACCTTGCTGGAATTCGTACATGTCTGGGTTCCCTAATAAGTACTGCAAAGGCACAAAATCAAAAGCAGCGGAAAAAATAGAAATACCTATTAGTGTGAAATTATTTTAAAGTGTGGCAATACTCTTCTGCTTAGTTCTTTACAAGGGAATCAAAGCCATATGGACTTATTTTTGTTTTAGAGTGGGGAAAGGATGCCAATTACTTGTTTATTTCAAAACATTTTTGTTTGTGTTTTAAGTTTTATTAAATAATTGCTGTTAGGATCATGTCCAACCATAAATATGATGTGAAGTCCTAAAAGCATAATTTTTGTGATGTGTCTTCAAGATTTTGAAATTTTTATATAAGAAAACCCACAGCTTCTGTCTTAAACTTGTAGGAGAAGTCTTTTATTCTATTAATATGTCAAAGTGTATTAATTGGCAACTCCTTTTCCTCAATCTGTAATTAACTGCTGATCCAGTTAAAAATTTTGCTGATTTCTTTCTCATATACTCCTCTCTGACATATGCAATCCAGTAGGATAAGATTTGAATTTTTTCTTTTGTCTTAATTTTTTTGTTGTCGAAGCATAACACAGTTGAATATAAATTGGAAAAGACCTTAGATGTCTAGAAAATTCTTTTTGGTTACACAGACAGAGTACAGCAAAGATTTATAAGATTTAAAAAGGCAATTTTGTGGTGTAATGTCATCTAAGAGCACTCCAATTTCTATTACAATATCATCTTTGAAAATTTTTTATTTGCCAGATACTCCATAGAATTTATTGGAGCCTTCTGTTCTTTCCCAGAGTGCTTTGCAACCAATGTTTAAATATTAGCCACTAGCTGTCATTTGTTCAGTGAAAATTATCCAATGAGAGGATATAGCCATAGATTGTTATGAAGTTGACACCCATTTTAACACACTTTTGCAATAAGGGAATCTTTTCATTTGCCAGTTAAATGTACTGCATTCTGAGAAACTTGCAGTGGGAATGGAGTATAATCTAATGCAAATGTTTTGAATAATACTACTTATGTCATAAATAAAGGAAGGAATGTCATCATTTAGGAAAAAAAAACTTCTGTCCAAGCTTTTTATGAATTAAATTTGTATATACCCAATTAAATTACAATGGATTTAACAAGACTATAGAGACAAAGTACCTTCATGGATCTCAAAAGGTATATAAAATTAAATCTTAAAAAATACACCCTTTTGAGGAGGCGGTGTAATATCTATTATGTGCCATTAATCCATGCTAAAATATCTTATATTATATTTTCAAATGTGCATTGACTAAGGCATTTTAAGTACTTGAAAAAAATCTGTATGAAACATTTTTTCATATCAGTTTCATATTATTTAGAAGGCATAAGGGATACTAATAAAACTAAACTTATTCATTATATTTTTTTTTATAATGGCAGAAGAAACTTTCCAACATCCTATTTCATAGGCAGTGACTTTGTTTTCATTTTCTGATGATTTCATTTATACAGGGTCTGGCAGAAGTAATGCCTGTTGGAGTGTGGTTGTTGGTAGGGTAATAATATGGCTATAATAACTTATAGTTTTAATTGGAACATTTCACCTAAAATGTCATATGGTGTGCTTGAGTGTATTATTATGTTACAGAATTACATGCTTACAATTTTGTAATAAA
This sequence comes from Phyllostomus hastatus, assembly GCF_019186645.2. Taxonomy (NCBI): domain Eukaryota; kingdom Metazoa; phylum Chordata; class Mammalia; order Chiroptera; family Phyllostomidae; genus Phyllostomus; species Phyllostomus hastatus. Next base: position 103,907,102 of record NW_025334041.1, on the reverse strand, counting down.
AAGGGAGTGTTATTTGTGACGGACCCTGTACATAAATACATATACACAGATAAATAGGTTTATGATTCTGATTTGTTACTTTCAGCTATTTTTATGACTATAAAGCATTTTTTTGGTTTTTTTGAGACAAATATTTTAACTTCTAAGTTTTACTAGAGCAAAACTGTCAAATGAGAAGCATAGTGAAAATGTCTTTTTTAATTGGCAAGACTTTTAAGTCAGGGAGAACAACAATAATATAATCTGTTCTGCTTCTATGTTAATTGTAATTGAACCTGGTTAGCTACATTAATAGAATCAGTGCTGTTGAAATTTGGTAATTTTTAAGTCTGCTATTGAAAAATAGTCCGTAAGCATGCAGGATGAGGTATTCGGTCTTCATATATGTCACGTCAACTACAGAAAGTGGCTAACCCAAGTTGGCATCTTTTAGATAGTGAATATAACACCAAAAATTGCTTTCCCACAGTATAAAATAGTACACAGAGTATAAAATCATTTTAGTAACAATATTTTAAAACTATTTACCATGGCCTTGTGAACAGACCTTAGTAACAGTACTTCAATGTTCTGGGTCCAGTTTATTTTGTTCAACTGAAATTCTGCACCAAAAATGTTCTCTCTAGTTCCTTTCTATTAGATAATTATTCTTTGTAAGTGATGTAAACTGATCTAAAATAAGAATGGGGGGACAGTTGTTCCAAGTTTCAAAAGTAATCTTAAAAATTATTTTGTTTTAATAATTCTTTAAGCTGGATTTTCTTTTTCTCTTCATGTACTCTTCCCACAAATTTAAAAGTTGAAGTTTATCACTAGCAAGGGCAATAAACACTTTTGCACTAAAAGCTAACAGGAAGAAGTTACACGATATTTTACACTTAATTCTTATATAGAATTTAGTGCCTAACTTTCCATTTGCTGATTTACCAACACAGTTATTTTCAGGGGGAAGAGCCTTTTTAATTATGGTCCCCCATTATTACTTCCGTAGACATTATGATCTCATTTCTCAGGTGTATTGAGATAAAAATATGGCTAATAACCACTCAGTTAAGGAAAGTCATTTGAAGTCCTATGGACTGGAAATTATATTTCCAATAATATATCATCAACAAATTTTACTGTAATAAAACAACAATCCTGGAGAACTTACAAATTTTCCAACAGATTTTAAAACTGTGATTTGAGCTAACTTATAATTTGCCTTACATCAATATAATTTGTTATAGCCAATTTCAGTTTATAAATAGAAGATCCCTAGGAAGAGTTTTGCCTCACACAACCTTTATCTTTCACATCCCAAATAGAATCAGTGTTTCTTGACTACTATATATTTTTGAAATTTATTTGTGCAATATATTACTAAATTAATATTTTATTTTCAAATTCAGATAAAGAAAACATTACTTGTATTCATGGAAAAGCTAATTATTGGTGGATCACCTCCTTTTTTCCACCTTCAAGCCTTTCCTGTCCTGTTCTCCTTATAGCCAGCATGACTTTTCTTAACTTAGGTTTCTGTGTAGATAGTAAAGTTAGAATATATATTTTTTTTTCTTTGCTACTTTCTGAGACATTAGGTAAAGGGTTCATACTAGATGGCCAGTTACACATGCATTAGCACGAATTCAAAGCTAGAGAAAATGTTAAAGAGGGAATGTGTGTGTCTTGGTAGACTAGAAAGCCTTTCCCAGCAGTTTAGGCAACATAGGTGAATACTTCACAAATCTGTAAAGACGATTGTCTTAAATACTACAGTAACTTAACAACTTCTTTTGTGAAGACCATAGCGTTTAAATAAGAAATGTTGAGGCTTTCTGGTTTACATATATTTTATACTTTTTGTTTGAAATGTGTAAGCTTTGATTAAACAAAATTTACTTCAGTTTGTTAATGATGTAGTCAAAATATTTATTGAAAAACAGAGTATTTTAATGTTATACCTGCCATTTTTTCTTAAAGCACATTTTTTTTTGCATCTAACTGCCAGTGCCATTGTCAACACTTGTTTTTAAAGTGTTGTACAGTTATTAAACTAAGTGCTTAATTTTAAAGTATTATGTTGCCATCATATAGTGTATAAAAATGTATAACTGCCAATTCATTGTAACTATTATTTATTTTTAATGAAAGTGTAAGAATGCTATTTGATTCAATAAATTTGAATTATACTGTTTCCTTATCCTCTTTTCTAATGCAGCATAAAAATTGCCCTGAGTTTGAGTTTTTTAACTACCAGTAGATGAGCAGTTCAAGTGAATCACTTCTCAGTTGCCAGTCTTTGCTGATATTAAAAACAACTTAACAAAAGTTTAGTTTTTGTATGTATTCTCTGATTATTAAAATGTTTATAAAGTTTATTTTTACCAAAGAGATGCAATTCATTATGATAAGGTATTACAGAATAAACCTTGTTTTATAACATTTTTGTGTTTTCTCTGTTCTTTTGGTGTGAGCAGTATAGATGTAGGTGACTCATAATCCTATACACACACATACTTTCCATTTTAGTGTTACAAAGTTAGAATTATATACAGACAAAAAATAAAGTTTCAATTTCAAGATATTTTTAAAGTTTGCTTAAGTATTGTTTTTCTTGGTTTTTACATGTCATGTTAATCATTGAAAGCTAAAGTAGTGTCAGTTAAGTGATTTTCTTCCTAAAGTTGAACTTTTCTGTTTCACATACATATATGTGAGATTTTTGAAATACAACTAGGAAGAATTAAATAGAATATGAAATTATTAAGATTATTTTTAAATGCCAGTAACACAATATGTTTAAATATTGAGGCATCCATTGTAAAATGGAATAATCTACAACCAACATCTTGATTTTTTATTTCACTCCCCTGTGATTTCCCTTTGAGGTTCTGCATAGGGTTGTCTATTTAAAATGAGTCAGGTGAGACCGGCATCTTCATTTTAAACTACCATCAGTCTCTCCAAAACCTCCTTCCAAGGCATCCCTTTGAAATACAAAGCCATTTAAAAATCATTGCCACTTGGTGGGTGGTGAACACATAATACAATATAGAGATGATGTATTATAGGATTGTGCACTTGAGTCTCCCTTATAATCTCATTAACCAATGTCACTCCAATAAAGTCAATAAAAAATTTTTTAAATTATAGCCATTTGGGGAGTCATGTATTTGTTTCACATGAGAGCTTTATTCTCTATTGCAATCACCATTTTCTAGGGCATACTGATTCTGAAGGGGAAAAGTACACCATTTTTAGAAAAATAATTTATTAAAATATGGGCTAAAAACATTTAGCTTTCTCCTCAAGAATTTTAGGATATTCTACTTTGATAATTTTTAAAACTAGCAAAAAATGCAAAATCTTAGATGTAAAAGTGTTAAATCTTTTTGTAAAAGTTGAAAATCTAAGAATGAAAACAATTACTAAGCTTAAAAATAACAGCATTATTATGCTCCATGAATTTTTAAGTATAGGAATGTTTAGAAACTGTCAACTGAAAATTTAAATAGCATTGTGCTACATACAGAATATAACTTGTGTATTGAGGGATAGTTTGTGTTCCAAAAGTTGTTTACAAATACATTGTTGAAAAGATAGCTTTGTCACTGAACTTCAAGGCACGTTATAAAGTCTATTTATCTTGTAATGTAGTAAATAACCATCCTTCTGAATTGAAAGTGACTCTTACACAAAACTTTTCCTCAGCCTTGAGATTTTGGTTTAAGTATATACTTATAGATCATACTTGTTGGGAAAATTTAATAAAGTAGGAAACTAGGAGTTGACAGAAAAGAGTCTCTGTTGTAGAAAACATTAACTTAGGTGAGATTGAAGAACATCAAGCAAAATTACTGTCTACTGGTTCAGAATTCTAAAGAGAGACTGCAACCAAATTAAAGAACTCTGCAATGTAACTAATAGGATAATCTTGTATGTTTGGACAGGAATTGAGAAAAAGTTCCACATTCTGTTTAACTGAGCACCTTTTCACTCAAGCATTGGGCTTTAAGTTTCGGACATGTGATATGCACTGAGAAGCAAAAATCGACAGTTCCTCTCTTAAAAATGTAAATGCTAAAAAAATGTAAATGTAAAAAAAAATGTAAATGTAAGTTCCTCTCTTAAATGTAAATACAATTATGAACTGTGGTGATTGCCATGAAAGAAAAGATAGGAAGTTATGAAAACATTAACATTGAATCTAGGGTTTTCGGGAAGGCTACCCAGAGGAATGATGTAAGCTGAGATCTTAAACAGGTTAACTTGGGAATGAAAGTTGGCAGCAAAATGGCACCAGGTGTTAGACCTCGGTTCAGCAACCTCAGTACTTGAGTTCTGGCTAAGAAAGAATTCAGAGCCAAGACTCAAACTAGAAGAGAAAGTTCATTTAGAAAACCACAGGTAGAAGAAGTGAACCATAGAAGAAATGGACTCAGGAAATGAGTTACAAAGGCAAAAGAAGGGCCCTTGGAGCTTAGGAGAGAGACAGAGATACACACCTTGGGAGACAAAAAGGAGGAAAGGTGTGGGTATGCTTGGGAAAAAGAAAGAGCATGTGCAGGGTCCCTGTCTTAAGGGCTTTTATCTGGAGGCCTCAGGGGGAGGATCACAACTGAATATCAGCTCTCCAGGTGTGCCCCTTCAGGGTCGTCATTTCCACTGATTGGTTGGTGCCAGGGCTGGGGGCCATTAGTCAGTGCAGCTGGTCCTGACATCGGCCATGGCATCACTTGCCTGATTTTGCCATTTCTCTGAGCCTGCAGTTGAAACACAGCTAAGGCCTCAGATGTCATCTCCAGGGGTTAATGCTTAAGGGGGTGATCAAGCAAGGGCTTGTAGTTTTGCCCATTGTTAGGCACCTGAGGCTCCCTTGTGACCCTGACCCTCTGTACCTGGCCTATCATTCCCACTCTGCTCATTACTGTCTAATTACCTACTACAAAAGTATGGCAAATTGTTTTGGGTGGAGTAACAGCATGCACCGAGATCCCTATGATAGGGGAGAACCTGAGATTTCTCAGTGAACCAAAAAGCTAGTGGGGCTCCAAAGCAACGACCTGGAGCCAGATTTTGCAAAACTATGTGGATCATAGATTTGGGCTTTTTTTTTTTTTCTTCAGTGCCTAGGCAAGACACTAAAGGCATACACGGTTTAAGAGATTACTCTGACACTTTGGCTTTGTAACCATAATTAAGTGGCAGGACCAGACTTAAGCTCCTCTGTAAACTAGAAAACTGGACAAAACACTATATGAAGTAGCATTTATTGACAAGATTAAAGAAAGTGATATACCTCTAGACAGATTAATTAATGGGAAAAAAGGACAGGAATTAGGTAAGTCAAAAATGAGATAAGACCTAAGGACAGATACTATGGATATTAAAAGGGCAATAAATGAATATTATTAAGAATGTTATGCCAATAAATTCAACAACAACTTAGATGAACAGTTTTCTCAAACGACATAAGTTACTAAACCTAAATCAAGAAGAAATCTGGATAATCTTAAGCTTATTTTAATTGAATTAATAATTATTAGTAATTAAAAATCTTCCAACAAGATGCAATCCCAAAAACACAACCCACAAAACAGAAAGGAATAGTAAGTTACAGTTTATTAAAATAAAAATAAACCTGCTCTGTGAAAGTTACTGTTAAGGGATGAGAAAACAAGTCACAGTCTGGGAGCAAATATTTGAAAAACACACACAAAAAAATCCTAGCATCAAAAATATACAAAAAAAAACTTCAAATGTAACTATAAGACAACATAAATTTTAAAATGGGCAAAAATATCTGAACAGACACCAAAAATAAACAGCAAATAAGGATTATGCATAGATGCCCAACATTATATATTATTAGGGAAATGCCAATTTAAAGAACAATGATATACCATTATATATCTATTAAAAAGTCAAAATCCAAAACACTGACAACATGAAATGCTAGCAAGAATGTGGAGCAGTAGGAATTCTCATTCACTGCTGGTGGGAATGGAAAATGGTACAGCCTCTTTAGAAAACAGGTTGTCAGTTTCTTACAAAACTAAACATTCTCTTACTGTGTGATCCACCAATTTTGCGCCCTGGTATTTTACCCAAATAAGTTGAATACTTAATCCCACACAAAATCCTGTGCACAGTTGTTATGGAAGCTTTATTCATAACTGCCAAAACTCGGAAGCAACCGACATGTCTTTCAGTATGTGAATGGATAAAAAGCTATTATATCCACACAGTGGAATATTATTCAGCCATAAAAAATGTCTACTGACATTTCTCCATGGGAGATATACACATGGACAACAAGTATATGAAAAGATGCTGAATGCAAATGAAAACCACAGTGAGATACCTACCACCTCACATAAGGATGTGAAAAAACTGAAGCACTTGTACACTGATGGTAGAAATGTAAAACTGTGCAGCTGCTCTGGAAAGTATCCTAAAGAAATAAAAAATAAAATTACCATAGGATCCAGCAACTATACTTCAGGGTATATACCCAGAAGAATTGAAAGCAGTGTCATAAAGATATTTTTAAATCCATGTTTATTGCAGCCTTATTCACAATAGCAAAAAAGGAAATAATTTGTGTCCATTAGTAGATAAATGATAAACAAAATGTGGTATTATACATAACAAAGAAATATAATTCAGTCTTAGAAAGAAAAGAAATTTTGACATACTATAACACAGATGAACCTTGAGGATATTATGTTAAGTAAAATGAGCCAGCCATGAGAAGAAAAATACTGTGACTCCATTTATATGAGGTGCCTAGACTAGTCTAACTGATAGATACAGAAGGTGGACAGGAGACTGCCAGAGGCTGGAGGGAGAGGGAGATGGGGAGTTGTTTAATGAACATGAAGCTTGAGTTTTGCAAGATGAAAAAGTTCTGGAGATTGGTTGGTTGCACAGCAATGTGGATGTACTTAACACAACTGCACTTAAAAATGGTTAAAATGGCAAATTTCTTGTTAATGTATTTCACCACATTTAGAAAGAAGGAGGGAAGGAGGAAGGGAGAGAGAGAAACTGTCTAGCCACACAAACACGGAAGAAACTTAAATGCATATTGCTAAGTGAAAGAAGCCCATGAAATAGCTACATACTGTGATTCCAACTATATGACATTCTGGGAGAAGCAAAATTACGGAGACACTCCGAAAATCAGTGGTGACCAGGAATTTCAGGGGAGGGAGGGAGGGATGAATTGATAGAGCACAGAGAATTTTTAAGGCACTGAACTACTCGGTATGGATACCTCCTGGAGTCCAAGTACCTGTTTAAATCCCTGCTTTCTATTCTGGGTATATACCTTAAAGTAGAATTGTTGCATGATATGGTAATTCTATGTTTAATTTGTTTTGAGGAGCCACCCCTACTGCTTTACCCTTTTACGTTCCCATTGGCAATACGTAAATGTTCATTTTTCCTCCCCAACAATTTTCTTTCCTTTTTGTTTATAGTAGTTATCCTACTGGGGCTGAAGTAGGGTGTCCCATAGTTTCCATGCCTTGCAAACAGAGGCACTGCCAGTCTTTTCTTCCAGACTATATATATTTTCAAGGCGCCTATAGAGTGAACAGCCAGAGAAGACAGAGATAGTGTCTCCCTCCAAAGCAGAGGACAGGTTTGATATCCAGGACAATAAAGATAATGGCTCCCTCCAGGGCAAAGGTCAGACATATTTGCCTGCAACCTGATCATATTATTGTTTACTATACTGAACCTCATACTAGGTAAAGTCAGAGTAAAGATAAAACTGAATCTTGATCAAATTACAACACTACTGATTCTAGAACAACACAATTTAGTGCTACCGAGCACACACTTTAAGAACCCAGCTAGCTGTTCAGTATCTTCCCAGTCAAATGAGCAAGACCAGGTCAGGAGCAGGGCTTTTCCTTCACATCTAGTCAGATTTTATGTAAAGAACTCCCACTCGCTCTCTGCTTTCCCTTGCACACCAGTCTGAGTTTTTAAAGGAAATTCTCTATGAAAGCAGTTTTTCCTGAATGTGTTTGATGATAATTCTGAGAATGAGTGATTCCCTGAAACTTCATTTTGTATAAATACTATCTTTCCTTTCTTACAGAGGAATTTTTCCCAGGAAATGTATGGTCAGCTTTAATTCACTTAAAGAATAATGTGGGTTATTCAAGTGAAAAATTATAATATCCAAATACTTACAATCGGCTCTTGGGAGAGACAGTGGTGCACTTACACTTTTCGGCTGACGCACCATAGGTTCTTTTATCAGTGGAGGTAAAAGTAGGGCCATATATAATTTATTAGTACTCTCTCTCTAATTGCTTTCCAGTAGAATTGCAGAAAGGAATTCTCACTCCTCTTCTGTTTCCCAGGAGGGGTTGCCTTTGTTACAGCTCAACTATAAGCTTTATATGGAGTTGCAGCTTTCAAAATAGAGCATTAATTGGAAGCAATTATCCAATTATACCAGCTGTGACTATGTTGTATAATGAATATTTACCAAGAAAAGAACACATTTAACAGATGATTTAATATAGCAGCCTGGCGTAATGAATCTGCAACCGACACTCTGATCGCATAGCCAGTTTTCACTGGCTACCATATTGAAGGGTACACCGGATGCTCGAGTCAGTGTAAAAAGTAAAATAAAGACTGTCATGCTTAGTTTTCAAAGCAGTGTCAACATATGTGATGTAAATTTCAAAAGTAATCAAAACGTTTATGCTTGTTTATTATCTAAAATGAGTGAGATTTCTCTAACTGCTTGATTTTAAAAGTAGATGTGCCTTTGACTTTAATCGAATTTTTAAAAAATTCTTTTGAAGCCTTATGTGTGTACCCTGAAGTCTTACTATAGGACTGTCCTTGAAACTGATGCTTTGGAGCCACTTTAGGTACCGCTCAGATATGCACCGAGAAGAACCTGCCTTGTGTGAAATTCCACTCTGCAACCAATGGTGTGATAATGAGCAGAGGGGTAGTCATTTACTGCCAGTAATCTATTCAGCTTCAGGAGTGCTGACCAAGTGCTCGAGGGGCAACAGGCTCTGGCTGGGCTAGTGCTGATTATATGGATGTGAAGATAATCCATACGCTGTCAAGGAATATTTTTATGGGCAAAAATCCACTACTGACACTTATAAAATTGGCTTTCCGATAAATGTTTCATTTGTTAGTTTTATATTAAAGAAACAAAACAAAGGAACCAAAACACTTTGCTACCAACTCTTGAGTCATTGGTGTCCTCTTGACAAAGAGATGCCCTTCCTCTATGTGCTATGATGTCACCTTTGTCCAATCATAACCTTTCTTATGAGAGTGGGGGATAACTCTCTGGAGACAAGGTGAGTGACAGCAGCAAGCAACACAGCAGTCACTAGGCAACAGGATCCAGCCTTCAGTGGAAGAGAATTTTCAAACATTTAACCCTCACGCCGTCAGGGCTTCTCGTCACTGATATGGCAGTAATCTCGGGACAAAAGAACTAATATGAACAATGTAGCTTTTTTCCCCTAAACCTGTGTTTCTAGAGACAATATGTTTAGGGCTGTCATTCTGTTTAGGGTCCAGGACATTACTTGGTTTGAAAAGGTTGGTAAAGTTACTATGCTGTATACCTGAAACTAATACAAAATAATATTGAATGTCAAATTGTTTAGGTTTGTTTCTAGAAAAACAAAAAGTGTTTTAGAATTTCGCTCACCAAAAGATGACAGAGTAAGGGTAAAAATACTACTGCAGGGTCACAGAGTCCAATGGGTTCAATCACTGTGTGAGCTTCTAAAATAAACTGTGTGTATTTATTAGACAAGTCCAGTTGTCAAACTGAACTGTCTCCGAGTAACCCTCTTTTGTGGCACTGGAGGCTACACACCCCTGGCCTTTTCCAGGGGCTGACTTCCAAGCAGTGTTCAGAACTCAACAGAGGCCATTTCCTCTGTAACCCCAAAACTTGAGCGAGGCACCCCACTTGCACGGTCCCTCAGCACCTGGAGATGGTGCTGTCACACTGGAACTTTTGATCTGTTTCCTGGTCCACACACCCCTCGTTTGCATGTAACTTCTGTAAATTGGATAGGTGTACATGATGAATCTGAATCTGATGTCCTTGTATATCTGTAGAGTGTTGAGGTTACTTATGTCTAAATAAAACTTTTCACTCTTGTATAGCCAAAACCAAGTATGGGAAAAGTAATTGACAAACTAATTTCTGTGGTGTCTGTAACTTACCAGAGTCCTTTGGAGGAGAGGTGGAAGAGAATTTTTCCAAATTTCTACATGTAGAAATATAGATAAATGTGCTATGCATTTAAAGTTCACTAATTTAAGTATTTTAATATGGTCCCCAATGTTAAAAATAAGCACAAAAAAGAAAAACAAAAACAAAACCGGTCTTGAGAATTTTGTGTCTCAGGGATTGGTGCAGTACTTAGCTCAATAAATATTTGTTGAGAGAATAAAAGGGTAAAATAAAAGAATAGACACAAAAATGCATTTAAATCTTCAAAGCTTTTGTTACATGGGAGATTTACCTAGAATTTAGTACTGAAGAGGTAGCTAGCAACAGCCCTGTGAACCAATGAACAGAAGTGGGGTTGAAGCTCTGAGAGCAGTTGTAAGCAGCAAATAGATACGTAAAACAGCATTCATTGTTTAAACCATTCCCAGATAGCCACAATGTCATGTCAAGGTAGGATACCATCTAAAGGGCATTACCAGGTGGATTGAATCTAGACTATCCCCCTGTTTCATTCACTTGAGTATGGTCAACTGACCTTTCTTAAAAGTGAAACTTATAAGGAAACTAGGAAAATTAATGCATAAAACAAAAATGCAGTATATCAAAATTTAGGGGATGCAGCTAAGGCAGTGCTAAGAGGGAAATTTATAGCTAAATGCCTATATTAGAAAAGCCTCAAATTAATAATCTAAACTTCCAACTTAACAAAAACTAGAAAAGGAAGAGCAAACTAAACCCAAAGGGAGCAGAAGAAAGGAAATAAAGATAAAAGTGGAAATAAATAAAATGACTATCAATAGAAAAGTGTAATGAAATCAAAAGTGGGTTCTTTGAAAAAATCAAGAAAATAGACAAACTTTTCCTTGACTGACCAAGAAAAAGAAAAGACACAAATGACTGAAATCAGAAATGAGATAGGGCTGTTTCTACCAACCTTACAGAATTAAAAGAATTTTAAAGAAATACTGAACAACAGTATGCCAACAAATTAGATAACTTTGATGAAAAGTGCATATTTCTAGAAAGACAAATAACTGAAACTGACTCAAGAAGAAGAAACAGAAAATAGATGTGTGTGCAAACATTTTTTCTTAAAGAATATTTTCCTTTTTAAAAAGACTTCATTTTTTAAAGAAGTTTTAGATTCTCAGAAAATTGAGAGGAAGGGACAGAGATTTCTTATATACCCCATGTCCTCACATGTGCACAGGCCACCCCACTACCAACCTCCCTCGCTATACTGGTGCACTTGTTACAAACTGATGAGCCCACGCTGAAATGCTGACACACCATAATCACCCAAAGTCCATAGCTGACCTTAGGGTTCACTCTTGGTTTTGTAAATTCTGTGGGTTTGGACAAATTAATAATGACATCTGTCCATCACTATAATATCATACACAATATTTTTGTTCCCTTCCAGACTCTCTGTTCTTCACCTATTAATCCCTTTCCTGACACCAGTGCCTGGTGACCACTGAGCTTTCAACTCTCTCTACAGTTTGGCTTTTTCCAGAATGCAGTATAGTTAGAATCACAAGGTACATAGCTTTTTCAGGTTGTCTCCTTTCTCTTAGTATATGTAGTCAAGGTTTCTCCTTGTCTTTTCACTGCTTGTTTCTTTTCAGTGATGAATAACAGCCCATTGTCTGCAAGTTCTGCAATTTACTTATTCATTCACCTACATCTCGATTGCTACCAAATTTTGGCAATTATGAATAAAGCTGCTACAAACATCCACATGCAGGTATCTGTATGGACATAAATTTTCAACTCATTTGGGTAAATAACAAGGAGCTCAATTGCTGAATCATATGGAAAGAGTATGTTTAGTTTTGTAAGACGCCACCAAACTGTCTTGCAATATGGTTGTACCATTTTGCATTCTCACTTAAATTTATGAGGATTCCTATTGCTCCACATCCTCACTAGCATTTGGTGTTGTCACTGTTCCAGATTTTGGCCATTTCAATAGGTGTGTAGTGGTATCCTGTTTTAATTTGCATTTCCCTGATGATACATGATGTGGAGCACCTTCTCGTATGCTTATTTGTTATCTCTGTGTCTTCCTTGTTGGAGTGCCTGTTAAGGTCTTTGGACCATTTATTTAATTAGATTGTTCTTATTCTTATTGCTGAGTTTTAAGAGGTCTTTGTGTATTTTGGATAACAACCCTTTATCAGATTGTCTTTTGCAAATATTTTCTCCCAGACTGTGCTTATCTTCTCATTCTCTTGACATTGTCTCTCACAGAGCAGAAGGTTTTAAGTTTAATGCAGCCCAGCTTATAAATTATTTCTTTCACAGATCCTGCCTTTGGTGTTGTATCTAAAAAGTCATCACCATACCCAAGGCCATCTAGATTTTCTCCTATGTAATCTTCTAAGAGTTTTCCAGTTTTCCAGTTTACATTTCCAGGTCTGCAATCCATTTTGAGTTGATTTTTGTAAAGGATATAAGGTCTGAGTCTAGATTTTTTTTTTGGCATGTGGAAAAATATTTTTCTTTTAAGAATTCTTTTTCTTTTAATATGTGTGCAATACAGGTAGAAATAAAGTACAGATAAACAAAAAATAGGAAAATAACTCCACGGCCTGAAGATAACTGATAACATTTTGAAGTGAAACTTTCAAATATGTGCACATGTGTATGTATGTAACAGGATGTTAAAATGGGATTCTTTCTGCTTCCTTTTGGCTGGTGCCCTAAAGGCTGATAACAATGTAAGTGCCCAAGGGTCCTACATCCTAAACATCTACACTGAAGTGCTATGTTTCCTATGCAACCTACAAAGGGTAGATTGAGAGATTATGAAACAGGTTCTGCCAGCATGAAGCAATCACTCCTCCAGCCTATACAAGTGAGAGTTCAACAGCAGTGAGAAAAATTTCCTAGCGAGCCTGTTGGCGGGCTGCGTCCTGCCCCAACTCCCAGGGGAGGCGGAGGGGTACATCTCTGCATCCCAAGCCAAGTGAGAGGGCCTTCCTGAGTCCCACTCAGAAAGCATGTGCCCCCTGGAGTTTGGGGACTGGTATCCGGTCAGCCAAGAGAAGCCCACACGCGAGAGATGGTGGCAGGACCTCAGCCCGCCTGCCAGCAAGGAGAAGGAGGGGCTGCGCTTCCACGGTGGCAGGCAAAGGTGCGTGTGCTTCATCAGGGGCCATGTGGACGTGAGGAGGGAGTTGGTCTGGGTTGTTTTTAAAGAGAACCACACAGGAGGACTCCTGAGTGGGAGGGCAAAGGGCCCAGGAGAGGGTTAGTGTGGGCTGAGGGCTTCCAGCTAGAGGAAAAATAGCATCCTTAACAAAGAGCCTTGGGAGCAACCTGCAAAGATACCTGCTGGGTGAAGAAGCTGAAAAGTTTAATCTGCCACACCCACAGGACAGTCTTCCCCCAGCCCCATGGCAGGGTCCCAGCCTTGGAAGGAAGAGGAGGACCTAGTGGAGGGGGACGGCAACCATTAACCCTTCCAGGACTCTAAGCTGGAAGCAAGTTGGCCTGGAGGAGGAGATTCCCTTTGAATGGAAAGTAGCTCAGAATAGATTGGTCATTCTGATCTTCAAAGTAAGACTGTCCAGCCAATTGAAAGGGACCAGAAAATCTTTGAGATTTGCCTGAGATTCCTCCATCCAGGGACAGGGAAAGGACAAATCCAGAGAGTGGGTTTGAAGCAGACATGGGAGAAAGGAAACACTTGCTTCGTTGTTGCACTTGTGTCCCGTCTCATTCAACAAAATAGTCACGAATACCAACTATTTTTAAACAAGCCCTGGATCATACCCAGGTTCTTATATAAACAAAACGACTTAATGTATGTGAAGCTTTTAAAGTGATATTTAGCATATAATGAATACTATGTATAATTGTTAGCTGTTATTATCCTTATTAATTTTGTAAACTGACTTTTTCATTTTACAGTATATCCTAAATGTATTTTCATGTCAATCAATACAATTATGGCACATAACCAGTTGTGAGATCCACACAGTTTTATTCGCTAATGTATCCTTGTATTCATAAGTGTCGGGTACATAGTAGGTAATCAATATACAATTGTTAAATGAGTCATTTTCAAGTGGATGAAATGTGTTGCTCTAAGGAATGTACTATATTTATTCATTGATCTCCTGTTATTGGCCAGAATATGTTGAAAACAACCACATCTAGGTGCTTTCCAACCTTTCATGATTATAAACCAGGCCCTAACAAAGATCTTTATTTTTGATCTTTGTGTATATCCTTAATTACTTTCTTGGTATAAGTTCTTACAAGAGGAATTGCTAGGTCAAAGGCCATGAATGTTCTATTGAAACTTTAAAAACTACTGTCAGATTTCCTCTGGAGGGATTTTTGAGGCTAAGGAAGAATTAGGAATTTCCAAGTACAGGGATTATTTTTATCATCTTTGCATATTTCTGGATATTTCCCAGTTCCAAGAGTTTTGGCATAGTTTCAACCCAAGAAGGATTTCTGCAAAGTTGAAAATAAAAACATATTTCAGAAACTGTTTTAGGGCATAGTTGACTGAAACAGAAGGAAAAACAGCAACAGAAGCAGCAGTGAGTAACTCCTCGGCCCAGCCTCTTGGAATAGAGCAGCTTCCTCCCCAAGCATCACAGAGAAGAGTTACGAGTCCAAATGCAACTGTTTACTGAGCACCTACAAAGTACGGCACTTCGCTGGCTGTCGTGGACAAACAGTGCCTGCACATCCCTTTCCACCACACTGACCACTTCAGAGTGCAGGGGCCTGTCTCCGTATGCTCCCCCACAGCCTCTCCTCCCCTCACCCGCTCTCCCATGGCCAGACTCTCCAGGGAAGAGCCTTTGTCGGCTTCATGTTGCATCCCTGGCACACAGCAGGAGACATGCAATAGATTCAACACGTATTGAATCTATTGCATGTCTTGTGAAACTGCATTTCAGTTTTGTGAAACTGAACAGAATTCCCCTAGGGAAATTCTAGAGGGTTCAACACAAACTCCAGAAAACAAACACACATACACACGTTTGAATGACTAATGTTAAATGTGAGAAGCTAAACCACTGTCATTTTGATCTCTCACACTGGAAGCTCAGGCAGATTTAAGATTTTGCGTCTGTTCTCAGATGGGTCTGCTGACCCAGATTTGTTCAGTACCAGGATCTGGTCAGAACAGATCATTGTGATGAGGCTTTACTCTGCTCCCTTGCATGAAATGGCAGACAAAAACCCGAAGCCCATATACACTAGAGGCCCTGAGCCAAGCAACCCAAAAGACCGTGTACTTCTCTTAGGACCTATGCGTTGAATCTGCATTTGGACTTCAGCAGGTTCGCTGGACATTGTCAGTAGGTGAAACTATGTGGTAGAGATAGCTGGCTGCCTACCCCATGTCCATTCATTCTGCTTCTTCACTAGGGAACCCACTGTTGTTAGAGACAGCAAAGCACCTAACTAAAGTTACATTCCCAGGCTTGCTTTGAGGATAGGGGTAGCCAATGAGATATAAAGGGAGTTCTTAAAGGAGGCTTATTTGTTCTTCCTGACTTCCATCCTTCTTTCTTCTTCTTACCTAAACCCCAGACACAATAGCTAGAGTTCCAGCAGCCATTTTGTGACCATGAACTTAAGGATGGAAATCCATACTAGGGATGTTGCAGCAGAAAAGATAGGAGCCTTGGACAAACCAGCCCAAGACTGCCTGCTTCCAGATTTATTTTACTTGAGAGAAAAACAAACCCTTATCTTGTCTAAGCTATCTTGTCATTTGAGGACTCTTTTAGTAGAGGCCAAAGGTCATTGTTAGTGGAATGACTTTCTGTGGGGTTAAGGGCACAGTATTACCATCTGGGAATGTTTTGGAAATTCTCTTTTGGGGGTAGGGGGTTGTATTTTTTGTTGCCACAATAAATGGGAGCACTACTTGTATTTAGTAGACAAGAGCCTCAGATGTCCTATTCCAGATGTTCATGCAGATTTATTCAATAAAACAACAATAAAATGTTTATAATTACCTGTGTCTTGAACCTAACATATAAACAATTTTTCAGGATTACAGCTGCCATGTAAAACAAAGAAATCTTGTACTCTTTGTTTTGGAACTTACTAAGATTTGTTCAGCATTCACAAAATTACATCATCAACGGTAGCACTAATTGTATGCAATATAACACACCTATATTGATCTATGTTTATAGTTGATCCATTCATAGTGAATGTATGATAACAACAGCATTTGGCTCCTTCATTTTATTTTCTAAGGTAGTTGGACCCAAGCATTTTCATACTGAAATATATATGTAATAATACTTTATTATACTTTATTAATACATATATAATAATACTTTATAATAAATTACCTTCCTTTTATTTCTACTTTGACTCTTTACAGTCAAGACATTATGCTGATGTTCTTTTTGAGAAGGTACATATGTGTAGGCTTATTATCCATGTATTTCATCATAGTATCATAATATTTGCTCTAAAATGGGGAGAGGAGGGCGAGCATTTGTCTTGACAGTGCCCATTGTCCTAACTGATGAGACTTACCCTCAGCCTTTGTCTGCCTCTTTGCTGTGGTGCTGAGAGGCAGAGAAGCCTGGCAATAGACAGCTGAGTGTCTGGGGTCTGCCTGTGAAAGCAAAACAGGCATGGTTTTTCCATTTATTTGTGGCAAGCCTGGCTTTGGGCATCAATGCAGAAGATGCCTCATGCAATGTCATTTGACAGCTAATTACCTCTGAGAAATTTGAGTATTAGTCCCTCCTCAACCACTGACAACTCTGTATGTTATTTTATCAGAGGACACAGAATTAGGACAGAATGGTCTGTTGATAGAGGGGGAGGCAGAGCAAGGCAGAGTTCTGGGACTCCAGGGACTCAGGAAGGAGAAGGGAGGTGAAGAAACTGCCGTGGCCATCTGGGGGTGGGGGAAGAGTGCCAGGGGAAACAGCACAGCCCAGGCTACCAAGGGGACCCGCAGTGTGGCCAGCCCACCGTTCGCCTTGGTCACCCCACTGGAGTGACTGAATTAACCACATCTCATACTCTTTAATTGGAGCAGATAATTGGCGAGCTGGCTCTGTGCACAGGAAATGTGTTCAGATGGATTTGGCAGAGTGGAACAGGAAGAATGGGGACCACCTGATTTCATCCTGTGCCAAGGAGGGCGACACAAAGAGGCAGTGTCCCTTGTGGAGCCCGGCCCAGCAAAGCGTGGGGATGGAGAGCCCTGTGGATACCCGCAGGCGCGTGGGATCCTCCTGGAAAGATAGCTGGAGCAGATGACGGTCTGGGGCTTCGGGGCTGGGCTTAGCGGTCAAGCTGCTTTGTGACTTTGGGCTAGGAATTTAACCTCTTTATGTCTGTTTCCTCATCTGTAAAACAATCGAGGGGAGGAATGTTACAATGCTGTTATAATCATGTCACTCCATTCCACCCAATCCACAGACATTGCCTGAATGCCTACTCTGTGGGTAGAACCCTGCCAGGAGCTATGCCTGCTTCCTTGAATCCCTGTGGGGGTGAGATGGGTGTAAAACAAACAAATGTAAACAATCCTCGCAGGGTGTTTTAAATCTTCACCTTCTCCCCAGATAAATCTCAAGCAACTTCCACTTTGGGTTAGGAAATATCTTGGTCAACCGCCTTCCCCAGCCTGTCTTTAAGAGATGCAGTGGAGAGGGACTGCTTGGAGATGGCCGTTGCCAGGCAACAGAAACCAAACACCAGTGAAGGTGTCATCATTTCTGAGGATGTGGGAAGTGAAGTGTTTGCCTGATGACCATCCTGTGACTGCCAGGGGCCCTTTTCCAGCTACATTTTGGAATCAGCTGCGAAATGTGCTCAGGTCCAGAAAGGAAGTGAGGGTCAGTGAGCTCCAGAACAACGGCTCCTTTGGAAAGATTCATCCTCATTTGCTCCTGGCTTAGGGTTGGTTTATGATGACTGTTTCCTGGGGATTTCCAACCTGAACTGCAAGGAGCCCAGGCCCCAGCTCATGCCCACATAGAGGGCAGAGATGCTGTTTTTCTTGCATGACTTTCTCTGTCCTGCAACAGGCAGACAAAGGGAGTCAAGAGACCAAGCTTGTATGACCCTGGGCAAGTCTCTTTGCTTCCCTGAGTATCATTGTAGCGACTGAGACATTCAGTAACATGTATTCTTAAAGGGAATTTTAGTACAAGTTACCAAAGCACACCCGTACCCATTTAACACAGATGGTATTATTATTTTTTTGCTTTTTGCTCAGGAGTTATTATTCACAATCTACAGTTACTGAAGTGAACACTTTAATTTCATAAACCCTTTTGACTTAGAGCTGTTCATAGCTAATGTTATCATTCATTAAAAATGTTTCAATGCAGCAATGCATCTGTAGTTTTCTTATTAAGCTTGGTTATCATGTAGAGCTTAGTCTGAATTACAGCACAGTGTTATCGCATAAAAGTGGCAAAGTGGAAAAATTTGGCTTAGCTGTAAAAATCATTGAACATTTCCTAAGAGAAAATGAATCAAAAAGTCGCATGTCATTCCCACGACTAGCTTGTAGCAGACTTATTAATCAGATTCCACTATAATATTTTCCTCACTGGGCTGTAGTGAGGGTTCAATGAGAATATCAAGTTCTTGGTGCCAGAGGCATCTAGTAAATGATGGTCATATATGTTTATAGTCTAAAAAACAGACACACACCTACAAACAGGCGCTCGCACGCACGCGCACACACACACACACACACACACACACACACACACACACTGTTTTGGTCCAGCTCTCTTACAGAGTCCAATTCTAAAGGAAATGTATGAATGCTGTCTTTAGAGTCTTAGTATGAAAGGTGATCATCTCTTTTTTGCTTTGGGGGTTTGGATCATTATCTGAGAACAGCAAGTGTCCCTTAGAGCCTCTGAGAGTCCAGCTCTGGTGTCCCCTGAGCTAATGCACGGGCACTGGAGAAACAAACCTTACAAGTATGAAATACAACTGAAGGCTTCACTTGAATAAGTAAAACTGAATGCGGTAGTGTAGGTGGGGTCTGACTTCATGATCCATCTAGAACAGTCTATGAGACTATGTGGAAGACATACATGTACATCCTGGACTTGGAGAAGAAGAGCAGCCATTTGTGGGATGGGAGACGATTTGAAGGACAGCAAGAGTCATCTTCCTCCAGGATGGATAGACCAGGGTCTGGGACCAGGGGGTTTATGGCACTATAAAAAGTAGCATCTTGGAAAGGTCCCACACAGCTTTGGTAAGAGACAAATTTGGGCTTTGCATGGCTTGTGTTATGCCAGTCACCAAGTACTGGCCCAGTCCATTCTCATTACATCACACACACCTTAACTGAAGTGTTACTTAAGTCAGAAGATGTGGGCATTATGCATAGCCCATTCACATGGGGAGCTTGAATAGGTAGGAGTATTTACACCACAGAAATTGGCAAATGATAAAACACCAGCACTTCTTTTTTGAGACCCAATTTACCAGACCACCATGGCTTTGGAGAGTATATAGCATAATGACTTGTTTTACATATAATATAAAATTGTTTCCCTGGCTGGCGTAGCTCAGTGGATTGAGTTCGGGCTGTGAGCCAGGCATTGCAGGTTCAATTCCCAGTCAGGGCACATGCCTGGGTTGTGGGCCACGGCCCCCAGCAACGGCACATTGATGTTTCTCTCTCTCTCTTTCTCCTTTCCTTCCCTCTCTGGGAATGAATAAATGAAATCTTTTAAAAAATATATAAAATTGTTACCACAAAAGTTTTGTTAATATCTATCATCTCATAGAGATACAAAAAAAATTCTTCCTTGTGATAAGAACTTTGAAGATATACTCTCTTAACAAATTTCAAATTTACTATACAACAATTTAACTATAGTCATCATGTTCTATGTTACACCCGTAGTACTTATTTTATAAATGGAAGCTTGTAGTTTTTGATAACCTTCATTCAATTCCCCTCCCCCCACCCCTTACCTCTGCTATTTACAAATTTAATCTTTTTTCTATGAGTTTGAATTTTTTTTTAGATTCTACATGTAAGTGAGATCATGAAGTATTTCTCTTTCTCTAACTTATTGAACTTAGCATAATGCCTTCAAAGTCCATCCATGTTGTCAAAAATGGCAGGATTTCCCTTTTTACAGCTGAATGGTATCTCACTGTGTGTGCATATGTGTGTGTCTGTTCATCTGATGAGGGACACTTAGATTGTTTCCAAGTCTCCTTGGGGTCTTTGGGGGAAGGGCTGGGCAGGAACCTTTCGTATCTTCACTTACTGGTTCACTGCAGGGGTAGAGATGTGTCTGAAGTGTTTTTAATTTTCCAAGAAGTATTATGGAAAGACTTCACAGGTTGCTTAGAGTCCAGTGGGGGAATCAGAAGGATGGGATTATGGTTTGTGGCCAAAGCTTTATAGGAAAATCTCAGGTCCAGGAGGAGTTCTTCCCAGAGGCAGTCAGCTGGGAGAGTGGAGGAGACACGGGCAGGGGGGCGTGTCAGGCGGAGGGAGCAACGTGTTGGCAGGCACAGCGCAGCCCAGGAACGGAGAGGCCGAGCTGACTGGCCTGCACGGAACACGGGGAGCATGGTCAGGGTGAGACTGAGGAGGTAGGAGGGGATGATTGTGCAGACCCGGTAGGCCACGTCAAGGATTTGTTTCTTACCCTGAAAGCCACAGGGAGACATCAGAGTTTCCCTGATCTCTAAAATTAAATTAAATTTAAAAAAAGTTTCCCACTCTCCCTGAAGGGTTTCCTTGAGCAGCGAGTAGCAGGATCAAAGAGAGAATAAGTGAGATTCCTCTTTTTGTCATCCTCTCCCCTAAGCCGTGTCTTCTCAAGCATCCGTTGCTCATGGGACCCACTGGAACTCCTGGAATCCACTTGTCTCTCAGCACATGGCCAAATGCAGCCAGAAGGCCGGGAGAATCAGCTCCTGGGGTTCGCTGAGCACATGGCAGTTTGAAGCAGTTGCCACCTCTCTGGAGCCTTCGCCACAGAGGCTTCTGAACGTGTATCTTGGGGCCCCAGGGCTGGTCACTGGAGGGCCCCACTTCTGTCCCAGAGAAGCCCAGGTCCAGGGAGGGCTGCTCCACACCCGCTCTGCCTACGCAGGACAAAAAAAGAGGCTGCACTCTTCAGGGAGGAGTGACTCGCTCTTTTCTCAGCTATCAAGTAAGGAAGAAGGGTCCACACCCAAACCCTAAGCCTCAAGGAGATACAGGATGTCCCAACAGGCCTTGTAGAACGACTTAGTAATTTTCCAGTTACTAATTTGCCTTACCTGTTCTGTTCAAGCAGGCTAATTGTTTCCTCAAAAAGACTCAAGTGTAGTGGGATGAGGTCACCAGAGACGTGTCTAAACAATCACACACACTGGTCATGGGAGCACCAAGAAGTAACCAGCTACTCAAGCTCTTGGTCTGATTTTTTAAATCGTTCCAGAAAGCAAATTCAGTGAGGGCGCGCCCCCTGCTGGCAACAGGAAACTATACAAGGTAGAAAGAACCATTCAGCCCAGGGAGCTATTCCTCTGGGTAGGGGGATAATTGAGAATAGGTGGTGTTTTTGGAACGTTCTCAGTGGGGCACATTAATGGTTCTTTCTCAGTAAATATTTGTTGGTTGAAATGTGAAATTAAATTGATTAGTATAATCCATTCGTAATCATGATCTTGGAATGTGTGAATTTAATCAACAGTGAAAAATATGCCAAAGCAGAGAAAAGACAGGGAGAATTGATTTTTGGTCTGAGGAGGAAAGAGAACATAACTTTGAGAGTTTCCATATACTGTTTGCTTTTACATTGTGGGTATTGTCTCTGTGTTCATATAGGACAGTTCAATTTTTTTATTACAAAAAAATCCAAATATACACAAAAACAGGCAAAATGAATAAATTCCCATGTACTTGCTATGTATCCAGGTCCTGGCATTATCAAGACTTTGTCACTCCTGCTTTGTATATACCATTAATTTTTAGTTGCTTTGTCCCTTAAATTTTATAGCCCAGACATTATGTCACTTTGCCCTAAATACTGTACTGTAGTTAATAATGCGTTTCTAAAAACTGAGCGTGTTTTATAACCACTTATCATGATCACATCTAAAAATGTATAATCCCTTGGGGGCATCTATCTCCATCTCTCTCTCCTTCTCCTCCTTCCCTCTTAATTAACTTATCCTTATACACAGTGTGGGCCAAAAGTAGGTTTGCAGTTGTGAGTATGCAAAACCCAGAGTTTATTTTTGTATTATTACTTATTCATTATTGTATTACTTTCTATATGAACAACTGAAAGCATACTTTTGCCCCACCCTGTATAGTGAACTGTACAGGTATTAAGCATACAATTTGGTGAGTTTTGATCGAAGCATACACCAGACAACCTACATCCTTATCAAGACAGAGAACATTCCCATCACATCAGAAACTTTCCTCCTGTGCCTTCACTGTCAGCTGTCTCCACCCCCAACCGCTGCTCTGATTTCTTTCACTACGGATAAATTTTGCCTGTCCTAGAATTTCATATGAAATGGAAACATATAGTACATTCCTTTTTGTGAGTAAGCTTCTTGTGCTCAGCACAGTGTTTTTGAGGTCCATCCCCATTGTTGCATGTTCCTTTTATTGAATGGTATCCCATTGTATGCATGTATCAGAATTTGCTTATGTACAGTTCTGTTGTTGGACTTCTGAATTGTTTCCAATTTGGAGTATTATGAAAAAAGCTGCCATGATTATTTCTTTATAAATTTTTACATGGACATGTATTTTCATTTCTGTTGGGTAAATACCTTGGAGTAGAATAACTACTCACAATGAGTGTGTATGTTTAACTTTGTAAGAAAGCCCCAAGCCTCTTATAAGCACTCCCTGCTCTTCCACTTTTCCAGTTGTCCAGCAGTTCTGGGTTCTGCATGTATTCATCAGCTTCCTTGTGGTGTCTCTTAACTTATGCCTCTAACCCTGTTTCCTATAAACTAGTTTGATCTAAAACCTGGATGAGATTCACTTTAGATGCTTTGACAAGGATGCTTCCGACATGGTGCTGTGTAGTTTATCCTACATCTCACTGGAAAGCTCATGTTGTACGGTTGCCCCTCTTAGTTAAGATGCTGAGCCTGATCTGTAGACGCAGGTGGTGGCAGCCTTGTCCCCTGCAGCGTAAACTTCCCCAGCATCCCTTCATCTCCTGGTTTCAAGTGATTTTTGCCTTGAAGGGCTGAATAAGACACAGTTCTCACCATGAAGATTTTGCAGTTTAGTTAAGGGCACATGTCTAAATATGGCCTAAATATGTTTTAAAAAATCCTTCACAATTTAAAGAAAGTAACTATCAATAATGGCTCAGATTTTTAAAATGCTAAATGACATCAGAAAAAGGATAACAGAGAGAAAAGAATGAATCAGTGTTAAAAGGCATTTGTCAGACGGTGTGGAGCAGGGAAGCCATTTAAAGGGAGCAGGAGAGGGGTGTGCTCGGAGACAGAGGCGTTCTGGGGAAGCTGATTGAAAATCACAACCAGGGAAGCAGAGTGTGGGGAAGGTAAATGGGCCAGGTGTCTTCCTGCGGAACACAGAGGCTGTTTTTAACCTTTGAAGCTAGCAGTCCTTGGCAAGAAAAGAAGCTGCCTGGAGCCATGGAAGACAGTTAGGGGCCCATTCTTTGGTAGACCTGTTGCCTCAGGGGAGGCCTGAATGAAGATGGGTACTATTTGTAGAGCTGTGGAGAAAGGCTACAAAAACCTTACGGAGTCAGAAGCCTGTGCCCTTACTCTGCCCCTCTGTGTAATACTGGCAAGGAATGAGAAGGTGAAATTTGCCATAGAGAAAGCAAATAAACAATGGGTAGTGGTAAAGCGTCTTTAAAAATCAAGGACACCAATAAGCACATGAGAGGATGTTCAACATCACAAGTCATTAGGGAAACACAAATCGGAACCACAATGAGATACTACTTTGCACCCATTTAAGACTGACTATTGTTTTAAAAAATGTCTATATGTGAATTAATAAATACAATGTGCCGTATTATTCAGCTTTAAAATGTAATGAAATTCTGATACGTGCTACGACATGGAGGAAACTTGAAGATTTTATGCTAAATGATATGAGCCAAGCACAAAAGGGCAAAGATTGTATGATTCTGCTTATAGGAGATACTACAGTGGTCAAATGGAGAGAAATAGAAAACAGAATGATGGTTGCCAAGGGCTGGGAAAAGAGAGGAATAAATAGTAAGTATTTAGTAATAGGAGTTTCAGTTTGAAAACATGAAAAATTTCTAGAGATGGATGGTGGTGATTATTGTACAACAATGTGCATCTACTTAATGACACTGGAAAAATGGTAAATTTTAAAAAAGATTTTATTTACTTTTTATTTATTTTTAGAGAGAGGGGAAGGGAGAAAGAAAGAGAGGGAGAGAAACACCAATGTGTGGTTGCCTTTCGTATGCCCCTCACAGGGGACCTGGCCTGTAACCCAGGCATGTGCCCTGATAGAGAATTGAACCGCTAACCCTTTGGTTTGCCGGCCAGCACTTAATCCACTGAGCCACACCAGCCAGGTAAAAATGGTAAATTTTATGTTAGGCATTTCCCTCCCTGCTCTGCACCCCTCCTCCCCC
Source organism: Phyllostomus hastatus (assembly GCF_019186645.2). Taxonomy (NCBI): domain Eukaryota; kingdom Metazoa; phylum Chordata; class Mammalia; order Chiroptera; family Phyllostomidae; genus Phyllostomus; species Phyllostomus hastatus. Next base: position 103,882,250 of record NW_025334041.1, on the reverse strand, counting down.
AACACACACACTGAGGATGTCCACATCGTAGAATTCACAGTGGACTTCCAGAAATGTGAAAGTTAAATCTTTACTTTCTACCTCTTCTACCTGTCCCCACCCCACTGCCAAAAGGCCAGATTTAAAGCCGGTCCATTCTGGAGGGGTGGAGGGTAGAGGGATTGAGCAAAAAAGAAAAGAACTCACGGGCCAGACAACAGTGTCAACAGCTGCTGATGGCGAGGGGGTGAAGGTGGAAGGGAGTATAAGGGGGATAAATGGTAATGAAAAAAAATACAATAAACTAGGAACTATTAAAATAAAAAAGCCAGTACATCCTGTCTCCCCATATCTAGTTTTATCACCCATTGTTCCTCAGTACACATCCTCTGTTTCACAGCAGGCCAGCTCTCCAGCAGGAAGGGCAAGACCAGCATTCACAGGCAGGAGAATGGAGAGAAGTGAAGGCTCTATGCTTAAGAAAACACAACTCTTTAATATCAAAGTGTAACAGGTTATCAAGATTAACCTCTAATAGGTTATCAAGATGATCAACATTAACAGGTCACTTCTGCCCCTTTCTCCTAAACAGCTCTAATGTTATCTATTTCACAAAGGACCAAGTCCAAACAAATATCAAGCAGTGTAATCCACCCTTTGGCATTGCCCTAGATTCTCCCTCCTAATCTAGGGTTCATTCACCTTCTGATCATTTAAGCTGAATGGCCGAGGTTTCCCACAAGTGGCACTTAACAGAGAAAATACAGTCTGCAGTAGAAGCAAAGGACCTGGGTTCTAGTTTTGCTTCTGCCATTGTCTGCCATGTGACTCTGGACAAGGTTTGTCAGGGCTCCGTGCCTAATCTATTATCCTTTCTTGCTGAGGTGGAGACAGGCACAGTTTGAGGGCATGGCCAAAGGAAGAAGTTGCAAAACCTCAAAGTCTAGAATTTCTATTTTTAGTAGAGTTCCTCAAAGTTGCATATCTACAGATTTTTCCTCACTGACTACTCATTACAAAATCTGAACTTTGGAGTTAGCTGCTCAAGAGAAAATCATGTGGAGGAAAGTGTTTTCTCCCCGTGCCCTCCCCCCCCATCTTACTTTAATTTTATAGTAGAGTGATAGGTGTTTCCCACTGGATTAAAAATATAAATAACAACAAGGATAATATGTCATAATATAAGGCCCATAAGTTGCCTTCTTTAATCCTTTTCTTACATAAACTCTGTTGTCCATTATCTCAATAATCAAGAGTGGTGACCAGCCTTGAGGACTGTGAAACCAGGCCAGAGAAAACCTTAACTTAGTTATCTCAGTGACCTCGAGGGCAGGCGCTGGTGGGGCTAGCTGGTCTTTCAAGGTCACTGTGGTGTCTACTACATACCCACAGGTTATTGTGAAGTAGACTATGATTTCAGAAAATAGAGCTTTGAAGCTTAAAGGAAGTTCTTGATTTTCCGATGCATACAAGGATGGAAAACACGTCTCTACTGTACCAGGAAATAGTGCTCACTCAGAGGCTGACAATATCATCTAAGTAACCTGATGGCACACCTGATCACTGTTTGTGTGACCAAGGGAAGTTCCACACTTTTCTCTAGCTATATATAGTTGATTCCCATGATTTGCAGTAGTTGTGTTCTATAAAATCACCACAGACACTGAATTACTTAATAACCTTTCTCCTAGGGAAAAGAAAGGAATTTCTTTTTCTGTGACAGATCTGGTTTTCCTCAATGCTCTTTCCATTGGAAGGGGAAAGCCTACTTTATCGGTTAATAATTTCCCAGTCTTTTCAGTCAAAACAGTTTTCTTTCAGTGTACAACAGTCCCTTGTTTCACAAAATGTTCCTTTGTTCTGAGTGTTATCCTCTCCCTCTCACCTCCTAGATCACATCTGGGAGTGTGGAGAGTGTACTGTGCCTTTGAGGTCAGGGCAGGGGATCTTAGATCTGCATCAAGCAGGTTTCTGGGCCTCACAGCCTCTCTGGTGATGGTCCCTTGCTTAACCCGTCACAGAAGTCTTCATTTGAGGAGAGCATAGTCTCTCTCTCGGTTTATTCATCATCTAGGAATTTTCCCAGCTGCCCTGCCTGCCTGATGTGACTGAGACCTCATGCCAGAGCTGACTGACCCAGGGATGTACCTTGCCCAAGGTGGGCCAGCAGAGCTCTTCCTCGTGTTTTTATAAACTGAAACTAAGCAACCTAGTTCATCTCTGGAGGGAAAGTTGTGTGATGAGGCCCAGGACCCAAGGGCTACTATGCTTGCCACGAGCAAAAGAGGAGGTAGCCCAGCAGCAGGAAGCAGCATAGACAGAGAAGATGAAAGTTGCAGGAGCATTATGGTCCTGGTCTAAGTTGTTCTTGAGGTCCTGCAGCTCCTCATGTCTTCCTATTGTTCCATGATCTAGCCATACATCCTTTTAGTAAATTTCCACCTTTGGGTGAAATAGTGTCAGTTTCTGACACCTGCAACTGAAAAAGAAAAACCTAAGACAGTATGTTTCTAAATGCTTTAATGATCATCACAGAACTTGCATATTTATAATAACTCAAAGCCACCTTTACTTACACCACTTACAGTTTGGGAACTATTGCTGGAAGCATATGAGACGATCAAGGTTTTAAAAAAATTGTTGTTGTGAAATGTAACACCCATACAAAGAAGTACACAAAACAAAAATGTATCTCATGAGGAATTATCACAAAGTTAACACCTGTATAACTATTACACAGAATTAGAACATTACCGACATGTCTGAAGTGCAATAGTTATCTCCCTCTTCCCTCCAAAAAGTAATCAAGCGCCTGACTTTATGGTTCTCATTTGTTTTTCTTTCTAGTTTTATTACCCAAACATGCATCTCTGAACCCTCTAGTTGAATCCTGCCTTGTTTTGAATGTTACACGAATGGAGCCATACAATATAATTGTTTTGGGATATGGCTTGTTTTGCTCTGAATTTTTTTTTCAGATTTACCTAGTTCATACTGTTACCTATTTAATAGTTAACTGTTAACATATACAGCTAACTGTAACTGTATTTCCATTTTTTAAAAGTTGCTGTTTATTTTGATGAATATATATATTTTCAGGTGAGTCAATAATACCAAATTCTTTTCTTTTTAAGATTTTTAAAAATTGTCATTCTATTACAGTTGTCCCAATTTTTACCCCTTTGCCTGCCTCCATATACCCCACCCCTCACCAAATACTTTTTGTAAATGATTGTTCCAGTTTATATTCTTACCAATATTTTACAAGAGTTTCTCTTGTTCCATATCCTAACCCTTGTCAGTCTTTTAAATTTTTGCCGTTAGTGTGGTGTGCATGGTATCTCACTGTGGTTTTAATTTCACTTCCTCTGAGTACTAATGAAACTGAATACCCTTTTGTACATTTAATGACTGTTTGTGTATCTTTTGTGAAATGCCAGTTGAAGTTTCTTGTCCACTTTTCTAGTTGGTTGCCTGCCTTTCTCCTTACTGATTTGTAAGAGCTCTTTATGTACTTGGATGAGACCTCCATTGGATATATATGTTGCAAACATCTCCCACTCGGTGGCTTGCCTTTTCACTCAATGGTGTCTTTGAGGAAAAGAGTCTTAACTTTAATCTATTCAGACTTATCAATTAAGACTTGAAACAATGTATCTGACAGGATCACTAGATTAAGCAATGGAAAATAAATTTCTCAATTCAGTAAAATGAACTTATACAGGCCCTATAGCCAAAGTTGCACATTCTTTCTTTGGGATGTCATTTCTGAGATGTCATTTTATTTTTAAATGATTGAACATTCCATTACATTACAAACCACAGAAAGGCATGTACAATATTTAATTTCATTGCTTGGTGGTGCAGTGGAAAACTAATAATAATAATAATAACAGTAATAGTAGTGGAAGTAATAAAATTGTTGTTCTTAAAGTTTGCTGAACAATAGTACATGGTTATTAAATTGAAAAATATAAACATGTTAAAAGTTTGTAATCTTTTTACACATTTCAGTGGCTGAAAAATACACACAGGTTTAGCCTTTCACTATAAAATCCCAGGCATATTCATAGCCAAACAAGAACCTGGGAGAGCACAAATAGTTTTTTTTAATCATGGTAAATTGCAAGCATTTTAAATTGCTGATGTAACTGGCATCCCTGTATCTATTATCTAGATAATAAATTTTAACATTCTATTTACTTTAAAAAATTACATAAAATGAACAGTGTATGTTCCTTTGTTCTCCTGTTTCATTCCTTTCTCCTTTTCTTACTAGAGGAAGCCACTATCCAAAATGTGAGTTTTTGTTTTTCTATTTTTGTACATGTTTCTGTTTTGAGTAACAAATACTGCTTCATACTTTTTAAATGTATGTTTTCATGCTATAGTATACTGAAAATTTGATGTTAAATATAGTGCTTTATCATGTTGATATATACAGATATATTGTAGGTCATTAGTTTTAACTGCCGTGTTGTAATTTATGGGAAACATATACTCTGAATTTATTTCATTCCTCTACCAATGAACATTTCTGTCTAGCAGTAAGCACAATGCCAAGAACATCTAACATATAATATAGGTCCTCAAAACTTATTTAATAAATGAGTAGAGGCAGGCTGTTAAATGAAACAAAAGTGGTATAAAAATAGCTCAGGCAAAATACTTTTTGTTTCAATTCCCCACTTATTTGTCAACATCCATCCTATTTGCATGCGTAGCAGGTTGTCATTCCTGAAAATTTGTAACTGTCTTTTTAACCAACCCACTGAAAAAGGCTCTGATGTGTTTTGCGTATAGGGGCAGCAGATGGACTGGGTAGAGAAAGAACACAAAGAAATCTCAATGTCAAAATATAAAACAATAAGGGTTTGTCTGGTGTGGAGCAGTGTTATAAATTCAGGGGAGGTCTGAGAGTTTACAATTCAGAGCATGACCAGTGCTGCTACCACATCCGGATAAAGAGATAGCGGAATACAGAGGTCTTTCTCTGCCTGTAGGTTCTGAAAGATGGAACCATCAATTGCCAGGCGGTTGCCATGGGAACCAGAGGGGGAGGGAAGCGTGGGCCGGCCAGAATTCTTGATACGCTTAGAATGTATCTTCCGGTCCGCGGCTCTTCGCAACCACCGCCCCTTTCCTTGGTTTCCCGCCCGTTCTGTGGACTTATCATTCTTTCCCCCTCTTGACTCTCCTACTCCATTCCAAGTTGCCATCTTGGACCATGCGTCAAGATGGCGTCCTCTGCTCCCAAAGACTGAACCCTGGCGAGCCAGCGAGGCTGCGCGCGCACGTGCTTGGGCGCAAGAGGGTGGGGCGGTGACGTTCGGGCGTCGCCCCGCCTCCGGCATTCGCTCCTCCCCTGGGCGAACCCGGAAGTGGAGGAGGAGGCGCGGCGGCAGCGGTGGCGAAGCAGACAGGCGCTGGCTGAGCCGTACAGTGGAGCGTGTCTGGGGTTGGGGGCGGGGGGCGGGGCTGAACGGCCTGGGCAGCCAGGCCTGGACGGGGCGGGAGGGGCCATGGCCTCGGCAGAGTTGCAGGGGAAGTACCAGAAGCTGGCTCAGGAGTACTCGAAGGTACCCATCATGGGCGGGGATTAGGGGGTCCCTGGCCCTGCGGCCTCGGGTTGCCTTGACTTGTCGGGACGGTGGGATACCGCGGAGGAGCACGCGAGGACACTCCACCTCTCTCCTTCGCCTCCTTTGCCCACGGTTACCGATCCTCCCCACCTGCAGCTCCCTAGAGATGGAGCCGGTGGTGTCTGGGTTCGTGTGCATTTCTGCGGGAAGTAGCAGGAGTTTGATTCTTCCTTCTCACTGAACTAGCGGGCGTGGAACTGGGATGTCAGAAATCCTGGCCTCTGCCTCAGTGCTGGCCGGGTGGTGCTGTTTCCTCAATTTTCCCAGCCCAGTGATGGAGAAGATCAAGATTCCTTCCATCCCACAGGGATGGTATTAGCATAAAGAGATTTATCTGCCCCCATTCAATTCGGAAGGGTAAATAGAGTCATGGGTGTAAACTGCTTCACCAGGCATGGTGGTTATGATGTGTTCAGTGATAAGCAAGATGTCTGGAAATTATTTTGAAAGCTTGAATCCTACGCTTGTGGCATTCTCTCTCTTTTCCCTCCATCAGCTGGAGTGGGGCAGGGCACCCAGCAGGTGTTCAGTACAAGTTAAATTAGGCCTGTTTGTCATATTTGTGGTATCAGTCTTTTAAATGATGGTACCCTTCCCTTTGAAAAGGGCTGCTTCTGGGGAGGGTGTTTCTGTCTTAAGAAAATATCCTATTGAAGTTACAAAAGCGGAAAGGTACGATTTAGCAGTCATTAACCTTAGTTTTCAGTGACAGTGGCATTCATTAGGGCAGAGGAAAAACTTAGCCCCCTTTTTACAATTTGGAGAAACTGAGACATTTTTTATGATTTCACTTAATAAATGTTCAGTAAGGTGAAATGAAGAAATCAAACCCATGTCTAAACATGCACATTAGTCTTCACTATCGAATGGGAGCCTTTTGAGACACTATACTTAACTCCAGCGGTGCTGCCAGTGACACAGTTTCTTGCATTTCCATTTGAAATTGCCCTAAGACCCTGTGACACAATGTCAGTGGTGACAGCTTTCATCCTTTGAAGGAAAATTTTGTTGTTTGGAAGGGCCAGAAGTTGGAGCAAATCTGTGTGATGGAGCGGGGTGGGTGGAGAATGGCAGGATTACACAAACTTGGCTCTACTGTTTTGGCGTGAAAACAATTCATGAGTATAAAGTAAGGGGGCTGGTTTTCTTCTCCAGAAAGTAAACAAGCTCAGAAGGCAATACCAAATGGCAAAGGGAAGTTCTGAAACTGTTTTGAGCAGTGACTGTATTGATGAAAAATTGAATAACCTAAAGAAAGTAATACAAACTGACGTATTTGAGGGTTTTGGGGGGATATTTAAGCTCTTTCGTTCAACAGATACTTGTTATGTGTGCCCTGTAAACAGTCTGCCAGAATTGGTTGAGTGAGGCAGAGTTCCAGCTAGAGGAGATCCATTTAATAGAATGTTCAAACATTGTTCATAATTATAATACACTATGAGAAATGTTAGTTCAGTGGGAGCACGGAAGAGATGGAGGGTAAGGGTAGGAGTTATTCAGATTGGGGAGTAGGGAAGAGGGAGGGAAGGATGGTGGCATTCCAGCCAAAGGGACAGGTTCTGTTCACTGACATGAAAGCACGTTAAGTTGCGTGGCAGAGAGGGTGAAATATGGTTGGAGAGATCATTTGGACCTGATTATCAGGGGATGTGGATGTCAAGAAATTTGAACTTTAGCTTTTGAGTAATAGAGAAAGCAAAGGTTTTTAGGGAGGGGTATAACATTACTTTTAGGAAGGAAACGTAACTATTTGGAGGACGGATTTAAGTTGGGAAAGAGTAGTGAAAAGAAGACCAGACTGTAGGTTGTTGGAATAGTTTGGGGGAGAAGAACATAGGGTTAAATAAAGATAATGACAGTGAGATGGAGAGGGGCCCTAGATTTAGGAATTACGGTTAAAAAGTACTTTTTAGCTTACTTCTTGTCTGAGCGTCTGCTTTTTGCTAGCACTACACTTATGACAGATATATGGAATGTATGAGATGTTCATCCTTTTGTCTCATTCATTCTGTGGGACGTGGTAAGTGAGGGAAGAAGACAGAGTTGACCTTGAAGTTTTGAGATGAGGGAACATGACTGCCACTGACAGCAGCAGTGGGCTGTCAGAGGGTGGGCTTAAGCCCAGAGGGTGGGCTTAAAGGCGAGCCATTTTTGAAGTGAAAGGGTGAATTAAAGTTTAGATGCAATCATAGAATTTTGAGGTTCAAAGTCATGTTAAAGTTATTCACAAAGTAATAGCTTGAGGTGATTGATGTTGGGTAATTGCTGAAAACTTCTAGTGAAGATGGACTGGCTAAAATTCAGGATAAAAGTAAGAACTTTTGGAATAATTACCATGAAAATGATAGTTGAACTTTAAGAGTGAATCAGGGTAGACTACTTTAGGGAGACTCTTTGAGGACCATTTGTGGGAAGGATGTGACAAGAGAAGGAGGAGAGGCTAAGGAGACTGTTACAGGTCAGTGGGACAGAGGTTATTCTTTCTTCTTGGGCCAGGCCATTTTTCATCCTTTTAATTTTAATGTGATGGAAATCTCAACACAAGAGAACAAAGATTGGTCAAAAGATTTTGTGTGCCTTTTAAAAAAATATTAATTGATTTTAGAGGGGGGCAGAGAGGGAGGAAGAGAGGAAGAAACATGAACTTATTGTTTCACTTTATTTATACATTCATTGGTTGATTCCAGTATGTGCCTTGATTGGGGTTTGAACATACAACCTTGGCATGTTGGGATGGCACTCCAGCCAACTGAGCTGCCTGGCTAGGGTCTCACGTGCTTTATATTTCTTGCCAATTCTAATGTCAAGGAATTTCTAGACAAGATCTATTCTACCTTCAGCTCTGATTCCATGGAAGGGGTAGTCTACCTTTTTATTACTTTACTTGATGGAGAAATTGTGTGCTGTTGTTGAAATCCAGTTAGGATATAAAGAAAAAAAGATTTCCTTTTATAATCTGTATAAGGAGACCTACATATTAAAAGAGGAACAAACATGATTCCTAAAGCAAGAACATTTATAGAATCTTTTCATTCCTTTTTTTTTAGAGTCTATAAATTTATTGAATAAAAACAAAATCAATGGCAGACGTATCAAATTCTGTCGGGTTCCAATTTGGCCATCCATTTGCAGCAGAGACAAACTGAGGTGAAGAGAAGGCAGAGATGCTGGCAAGGGGACACTGAACAAGACAATCTCCCATGTGTTATAAAAGCAGGCATCACACAGCAGTGTGATGATAGTTGAGTCAGTTAGCAAAGGCGGGGACGTAGCGTTTAATGAGCAGAGATAAAACCAGAGCAAGAACTTTGGAGAGAGGAGAGGGCCAGAACATTGAGAGAACAAGTGGCAGCAGGGGCTACGTGGAGAAGAGGGTTCTGAGCAGGTCTGCTGGTTTACTGGGGGAACACGGTGACCACATCGTAGCCTTTGGGTGGGGTGACCCGCTCTCAGGCGTGCTTTTCACAGTAGATTTGATCTTCCACAAAGAAATGGCCCTTCTGCTTCAGGTTTGTGCCACAGTTGGTGTACATGTAACACTCGGGGTGGTGGCGATGGTCCCGCAGCTTCACAAACACACCGACATTTTCATTCTTTAAAAAAATTTTTTTTTAAAGATGTTTATTGATTTTAGAAGAGAGGAGAGGGGAGGGGGGGAGAGAGAGAGGGGAGGGGGGAGAGAGAGAGGGAGAAAGAGAAAGAAAGAAACCTTGATGTGAGAGAGGAACATTGATTGGTTGCCTCCCATGCACACCCCGCCCAGGGATCTAACCTGTAAGCACCGACTGGGAATTGAACCACCAACCTTTTGGTGTATGGGATGGTACTCCAACCAACTGAGCCACATTGTCCAGGGCTCTTCTCATTCTTATGTAAATCAGATCTCAGCCTGTGTTCCAGGAGAGAGCCCATTGCTTGCTTAAGAACTGTGGTCATAATTGTCTTTCTTCTTGAGAAGGCAAAAAGTCTGAGGAGATTGCATTAAAGAGACTGAGAGTTTAGCTAGGTAAAAGGTGAACCATAGAGGCCAAAGCAGGTGAAAATTGTTGGGGCAGGCAAGTTGCCAAAACATGAAGTGAAAGTGGAGCGTAAGACCCTGGTGGTTGGGGGCAATTAAGAGGTCATCACTGGAGGCTTTTAAAATTTCAGGTTTAATAGGGTTTGGAGAGGAGAAAGGTGTGTAGAAGCTGATTTTCAGAGGCTCATGAAGTTAATACATGAAGCTGCCTCTTTGTGGTGTGAAGGAAAGCTGATCAAGGCCTCAGTTACTACACTGTTGATGAAGACTCCAAGAGCATTTCTTACTTCTTGTCTCTTCCATGGCCTGCCCTGCTTCTGAGGCTCCAGTATATCTCATTATGGAGAAGGGAGGCTAAGTGCACGCAGTCCTGGCTCGTTTGGTTTCAGCCTGCTTTCCACAGGGGCTCCTGTTTGGTTTCAGCCTGCTTTCCACAGGGGCTCCTGCATTCTTGTCTGGCACTGAGTTGTGTGTGTAAAGTTTCAAGTTCTAACTGGATCATTGGTTCTCAAAGTGCTGCCCCTGGGTCAGCATCATGTGCTGGAAACAATTTCTTGGGTCCACCCTGGACTTGCTGAAACTAAAACTGGCGGTGAAACCCAGCAGTCTGTGCTGAAACAAACCTCTCCGGTGATTCGGATGCACATCAGAGTTTGAGAACTGTTGCTCAAGGAATGATATCAGTATAGGGGCTTTTGCTCAAAGATAATCTTTTAAGAACTCTTTTTGAGGCAATAATAACCCATGGGAAAACCAAGCATCAATTACTACTACAACAGTTTGTTTTGCAATTGATGCTTCTCTTAGTTATGAAGGACATTGCATTTGGGAACAAGTCAGATATAGAGCTACTGATATAGGGGAAAGGTCAGTTGTGAGTCTGTGTTTGCTCTCCAGGTAGTGGGGTCTGGAAACCTGATTAATCGCCCCCTCCTGTAAGAGAAACAGGGTTATTATATTATTACTTTTAAATTTTTACGCTGATGTGCAGGGATGACTGCTAAAGCTGGAATGTTGCATGAGAGCGAAGGTGTTCGGTATTTGTGCTGCCCAGCAGGGTAACCACTAGGCATGTGAGTTTGTCAAGCACTCCAAACGTAGCAGCTAGTGCCATTGAAGCACTCAATTTTAGATTTTATTTCATTTAAAATAATTTAAGGAGGGATGTGTTGGACAGTGCTAGCTCAGCCCCTAGACCAGTGCATCACCGATGTAAATGTCCGTGTGACTCATCTGCAGACCTTGTTAAACTGCAGATTCTAGTTTGGTAGGCCTGGGGTGGGGCCTCAGATTCTGCTCCCAGGGATGCTGTTGCAGCCGTCCACGGACCACAGTTTGAATAGCAGGGCTTTGGAAAGACCAGGGTTGTCTTCCTCTTCCTCTTTAATTCACTTGACTTGCACATTCAGTGACTGATGGGGCAACTAGACTGCAAGGGTTGGGGTTGGGGTTTTGTAATAAACCTTACATGGTAGCGGGAGTGGGAGAAAGAGTCCTACTTGAGGGCAGGTCTGAGAGGAGAAGGTTTTTTCCCTGCCTCAGTGACCAAATAACCTCAGCCAGTAGTACACAGACTACCCAGCCACTGATACTTTATTTCCTTCCAGAAGGAGAAACAAGTGAGTAGGTAGAAAGACTAAGTGGTATTCCTGGCACTTTCGAATACTTAAAATGTTAGATCTGGAGGGAATTTTAGGGATCATTGAGGCCAGAGATACTGCAGCTGGGGTCTGCAGATGACTCCAGTATCCTGAAGCTGCAAGTCAGGGCTTTGGTGAAGCTTAGGAATGGGCTCCAGGGTGTCTGCTGCACACATTGATTTGTAATGAAAAAAGCTGTATGTTTAAAGATGGGTTTCACAGAGTTGTAAAACATGTACAGATCTCAAAATGTTCGTTGTATGAAGGTAGCCATGTGAGAGTAGTTCTAACACAGCAGATTGCTGAGAATTAGATGAGAAAATGCATATAGACAGTTCGCCTCTCTTCCCCACAAACTTCCAACAGTTTGTGATTGAAGATAGTAAATCCCTAATCTTGGGCCAGTTATCCCACCACAGATTGTCAAAGTGGCATGAGAGAGATCACAGTTGGCTCACCACTACACTCTGAACTTGGAGAAACTTTGTGATAAGCCTGACTGAGGCCGGGCTGTTCCAGAACCACAGAACAGGCCAGGGCATTGGTCACTGGTCAGGGCTTTTGAGGATGCATGGTGTCTTAGAGAACCAGGAGGCTCAAATCATTTGGAGAAGGGTCTTAGGGACTGTTACAGTAAGGACGGTCTCTTACGAGTATATAATGCATTACATTTAAACACCTTTTGCACACACTATTTAAGTTGATTTTCTAAAAATTTATTGAGTGCCTTCTCTATCCATAGCATTGATCTTTCATTGTTGGCAAAAGATACAAGGAATTATGCTGTAGTCTCTGCCATGAAGGATAGTTTAGTTGACAGATGGGAGATGAGTAGAGAAATTATAAATTAATCATAGATCCTATGTGACTTAATAAATGTAAAATTTACTACTTTAAAAGTAAAATTAAAACTGAACAGTTTAATAAGAGGTGTCTTGTTACTATACTAGTAAGTGCCAGGGGAACTGAGGGTGCAGGCTCACTGTGGGCCATAGGAGGACCACAGGGAGTGGTTAGGAAAAGCTTGGGGAAGAGGTAGGACCAGAGGTAGGAAATAAGCTCATCAAACAATAGTTTGGGATGGGATGTGGTTGGTCAAAAAGAGGAAGGGCTGTGCTTTCAGAGTGAAGGTAAAGCTAATCCAAAAATTACAAGACCATGAAAAATGAGGTGTAAAAGGACTAAGAGGGCTTGAGAGTTGGGATTCAGAGGTACTGTCCGTCTGCTGAATGGGATGGAAGAGCTTGGTGCACGTCTTCTGGAGCGTTTTCCTGTCATAACAGAGACTTCAGATACATCCACGTGCATTGGAGTCTCCATGCTTATCTCAGAGGCATTAGGGACCATTTGGTCATCATATCTATTTCTGAAGCAGGAATAATACGTGTTTGCCTCCCTATGGTGGTGAATGCTGGAGAGGAGAAATAGACTGTGAAAGACCAGGCTGATCACAGCAGTGTCAGCATTTGACAAGCTGCTGGTTCAGTGGTGCACCAGTGTGCTGTTGAAAGGCAGGAAAATGCCAAATGCCACAAAGTGTAATTCACGTGGCAATGAAGTATCCCATGTCACCCTTTTCTACCTACTAAATAATAAAGGTATTTTTAGATAAATATTTCTGGTAGCTGCATTTTCTATGCATATAGTAAAACTATGTTTGAATTGTTACTAATTTAGCAAACTATTTTCAAAAGGAAAATCCAAATCATTTTTCATTATAATCAGATTAAATTCCAAACAACAGTAATTTGAAAGGTTTTTTTTTTTCCTTTTTAACAAAGTAGGCTGTTCAGTTTGCTACAGGTAGCTTTTAAATGTGCCTTAGAAGTGAAAGGTGAGGTTCTTTTCTTTTTTTTATTACTGTAGTTCTCTGGTCCTACAGAAAATTTACAGTTCAGATTTCAAGCTTCATCTCTAGGTTTTGAAGCAGTCACTAGGAGCTTCTAAAACCACTCCAAGAAGACATCATAGATCAGTGTTAGGACAGGGGTATGAAATGAGACTAGATACCTAAGTGGCATTGCTGCCTTTTGGCTAGATGGGTTTGAATGTATGTATTGAATTTTGCTATGTAGGTAACACATTATCCAAGAGTATGCTGATATTGCTTAAAAGTAAAATACTACATGACAGAAGTCAACATTACAGTGTTATTTCTTTCTTCTGAACTTTTAGAGCAGAGGTCCCCAAACTTTTTCTGTAAAGAGACTAATAGTGAATATTTTAGGCTCGGGCCGTACAGTTTTTAACTGCTTGTCTCTGTCATTGTAGCTCCAAAGCAGCCACAGACAATACATAACTAATGAGCGTGGCCGTGTTCCAGTCAAACTGTTCCACGGGTTGCAGGCCAGTTTTGTCCATGGCAGGCCAGTGTTTGCCAGTTCCCGTTCTAGAGAATTTAATGTCTAAACTTTTTTTTTAACAGAAAATTCTAGGATGGCTAGTTATCTTTCATCTTCCCTTTTAAATTGTAAGCTCTTTGAAGACAGGGGCCACTTCTTTTACTTCTTTCTTTCCCCCACGTCATTTAGGGCATTGTTTTGTACCAGGCAAACTACGGTAAGTATATCTATTCTCTTTTGTATTCTATTCTCAAATGAGAGCTCTATTTCCTTTGTGGAACACTTTATGGTTTAGAAAGTGTTTTTACATATTTTTGATCTGGTTCTCACAGCAACCTCGGAAGAAGAAAGATCAGGTAGATGTATTTACCCATATTATAGACCATATAACTGAGTCTCAGAAAGGTTAAGTGAATTCCCCAAGTTTGTATCGTCCAGTAAAATGGCAGAGCAGGCCCTGACCAGTGACTCACTTGGTTGGGCGGCATTCTGCAAGGCAAAGGGTTGTCGGTTCCATTCCTGGTCAGGGCATGTGCCTGGGTTGCAGTTTGGTCCCAGGCATGAACGAGAGGCTGCTGATCCATGTGTCTCTCTCACATTGATATTTCTTTCCCTCTCCCTCCCTTCCTCTCTAAAAATAAATAAAATCTTAAAAAATAAAACTGCTGGGGCTTGAACCTCAGCATTGCTTGTAAAATGGATGTAACATAGTACCTACTTCACAGGATTGGGAGGGTTAATGAAGTATTATGTGTAAAGCACTTAGGACAGTGCTGGTATGTAATGAGCATTAGGATGTTAGCTGCTATTATTATTATTTCTAAATTGAGCCTGCTTCTTAGTTGCTTTTGCTACACTGTCTCAGCTGATGCCTGATGACAGCTTTGCCATTCTTGATGACATTTTCACAACTAATATTAGGTGCAGTGTCCTGCTGGGTATGTGGATGCCTTACACTTTGATTTTCTATAGAATCATTACTCCATAATTCGTCCAATTGTATATATTTTACAGGTGAATGGTGTGCCAGAGTCTCAAGGAAAATAGTAGTTTTTATTTAGGGAGATGACTTGGTTTCATAGAAGGAACCATGTGCTACAAGTTGAGAGATATGGATTTTAGTCTCAATTTTGCCACAAGTGATGTGTTTTATGTCATTGGGTGGCTAAGGCACTGTGCATTTATCTGTAAAGTGGCAGAATGATGGTACTTTCTGTCCTCCTCTGGGCTAATATTTTTGTTCTCATATGTATGTGAGAAGATAGTTACTCAGTGTTATGATTCCTGTAAAGTAATGGTAAGTGATTTTTTTGCTATAAGTGATACTTTAAATTAAATTAAAACTTAATTATCACTTACTCTGTTTTCAGCTTCGGGCTCAGAATCAGGTTCTGAAAAAAGGTGTTGTGGATGAACAAGCAAATTCAGCTGCTTTAAAGGTATGCAACAGGGGATTTGTATTGTGAGGTGAAGTGAGTGGTGGTGCCTAAAGCAGGGAATTTGGCTGGTTTTCTGGGTTAAAGTCTCAACTCTGATGCTAATTCACTAGGGATAGTGATGAGTAATACAGTTATTTGTGTTTAACTTTCTTACTTCCTTCAGGATGAATGTTACGTGCTTTGATTTTCTTGGCTAAAATTTTTTTAAAAAGTATTATTTGACTTTAATGCATTTCTCTTATACTTCAGGGCCTTTATTAGCTAAATTCATCTGGACCACTAGATAATACTCTGAGGAGGACAAGGTCATATTCATATTTATATCCCCAGTATCCAGTCAGAGGGTTGTGTCCTAATAAATGGATTTGAAAGTGTGAAGCGTTTAGTCCAAATTATTGTATTATTCGGTTGGACAAAAAGTCTGTTTAATTTCTTCTGTCAAATAAAAAGACACATTTTTCATTTTCACCAATAACTTTATTGGTTTGGATATTTTGAGTATGTTGGCTATCTCCTGAGTGGTATAATGTTGATTGTTCTTAATAATGTCTCGATTTGATTAATATCAACTTCAACTGGTGTACCTGACCATGGAACATTGTCCAGCGAGAAATCTCCAGCACAAAACTTGGGAAACTACTTTTGACGTGTTCGATCAGTCACAGCACCTTCTCCATACACTGCACAAATCTCTTTTGTGTGCGTTTCAGTTGTGCTTTTACGTTTCTTGAAATAAAGCATAATGTCGAAAATGTTGCATGTTTTCTTCCATCTTCAATAACTAAAATGACTACATAAAAATTCACCAATTTTGGTAAGTTTTTTTTAAATGCACACTGATATGACAGCTGTCACAATATAAATTGTATTATTTTGAATGAAGTTAAAGACTACTAAGCACTACTGGAGCCTGACTGTAACAGAAAAAAACAAATGAACTTTTTGGCCAACCCACTATTTGTAGTATTACATCTAAAAACCTGTTGTAGTTTTGCCCACCCTTGTATACTGCCTACCTCATTCTTTGGCTGTCTTCCTTACCCCTTCTTTAGACCAAAGGGATTAGGATCCCCTTTACCCTTATCTCTTTCGGGAGTAGCCGCTAACCAGTGCCATAGCTCCATTCAGCTAACTGACACCCAGAAGTGTGTCCTTTTACTTAGCATGCGTTGAACCCAACACTAGAGAAATATGTCTTTTGAGAGTGCCCCCTACTCAGGTGTTATTCCACAGACCCAGGGCTGGGATGGGTCAGGATACCTTACCTATACTTCCAGAGCTGTCTGTGCCCAAGCCGAGACGATGAAAAATAAGCTTTATAGTCAGGAGTTGTTAGTCAAGTCATCATTATGCTTAAATCTTTGAAGAAATGATCATTATCTCTCCTAATGATGTTTAAAACCTATTACTGGGGAATGTATTTCCTGCCTTGTCTTTGTAGCCCACTCTTGGTTTGACACCCTCCTGTCGCTGGTTGTGTTTGATTAGCTCTGTGATAGTGGCAGTGGCAGTGCTGATGTTGACAGCAGGTTCTATTTACTGAGAACTCACAGTGTGTCGGGCATTTTGCTAAATACATTATATCCATGATCTCAGTCTTCACAGTAACTGTATGAGGGCAGATAACATTATTATTATCCCCATTGCACAAACTAGGATTTACAGAGAGGTTGGGAAAGATGTCATCTGAAATTAATGATTAGTTAATAGAGTTGGAGCATTAGTCAGCTAGTGATTACCTAATTATAGGGATGTAAGGAAATTACTTTTGTTTTACTATTCATTGCAGTGGTCATTATAATTACAGTTAAGTATGACAGCTACTCAATAGGAATGCTGGGATGTCTTCTGTTATAGTAGGCTTTTGATTATATTGGGTTTGCCTCTTCAGTGAGTTGTGGATACAATAAGCATTCATTGATTTGAGTTTCTTTAATTCGAAGTGTGATAATTCAGACATGGAGTAGAACTGAGTTTACCATTGAACTTCAAGTAAAAATCAAGGGCTATTAAACAAACAATAGAAAGAACAATGTTTTTCTTCTTACTGGAAACATTATTCTATCACTCTAGCCCTGCTCTCAACATAAAAATGTCAGTAGATTGCAGACATCAGCCTGTGGTTTTTAGTTTGCTGTTTCAATACATTTAAATCACTTATTCATTAAAACTTGACCTCTTCTTAGCTTACAAGTGGTTTTAAAGTAAAAGTAGTAAAAGTACAGTTTTGTAAATATACAGTAGCATATGACCATCTATGTTTGATTGACAGTAAATACAAAGTTGTCAGAATATCGTAAGTGAAATGTAGTTAGAATAATATTTTTAACAATAGAGTGAAACTAAATATTTTTCTAATTTCCTATTTTCTTATCCCATTATGGTATAAACAATACAGAATGGACAGCAGAAGTTAGGTTGTTTGGATTTTAGATTTTGTTTCTATTTTCACTTAACTTTAAAGGCAATCAATGTAGAACAGTAGCTGAAAATATTCTTATGTTAGGATAACAATGATTTTTACCTCTGACAAATCAGAGTACAGTAGTTTAAAATTAAGTGTATTGAAAAGATTTCATTTGACTTAAATTCAGGGAGGACTTATAGAAGAAAATGAATACAAATGTATTTCTGGCTGTTCTTGCTTACTGAAGGGCATCATCAGTTGAGTCTGAGATTCCCTTTAAAAATTCAAGTTCATAAAATTGTAGCCTCAGGCTTTGTGTCCCCTCACTGCCAGACACACACATAGCAACATTATATAACAACGGATTGTTGTGGGTATTTTACTTTAAGTTGATGACAGTCTTGTTTCTTTAGTATATATACTCTTTATTTTTAAATGTACTTGGTTTGATCAAAAAGTGATTTTTGCCACAAAACAGAGCTAAAAACATAGGAACCAGAATAATAAACATGCAATTTGAATTTCCTAAAGCAAGAGGTTTTGATTATATTTTGGTGAAACGAGAATAATTTTTTTTCATTTTTAAACCTTCAGGCTAAATTATAAAGAATAGTTTGTTTTCACTTTGATGTAGGAACAACTGAAAATGAAGGATCAGTCACTGAGAAAATTACAGCAGGAAATGGACAGTTTGACATTTCGAAACCTGCAGCTTGCCAAGAGGGTAGAACTGCTTCAAGACGAACTGGCTCTGAGTGAACCCCGAGGCAAGAAGAACAAGGTAGGTCAAATAGAAGCAAGGTAGTGCAACCTTGTCGTTTGCTACAGACAGCTATGGGCCATCCTGCCTGTAACAGAAGGCCCCATCTCCAAATTCTCTAATGTTTCGTTATTACACCTGGGTATTGGGTCAAGAAAACAGATATTTACTATTCATGTGTTCTAGGTATTAGAGGCATTTTCATATGAACGTGAATTTAAAAGAATTTATTAAGAGCAAGCATGCACATACTTGATTTAGTGGCTGAGATCAGTGAAAGGAATATCTCATATTCGTCAAAATTGTTTATCTTTCAGTTACACTAAGTTGCCATTAACTGAAGATAGGGCAAATAAAAAGAGAAATATTGTAAAAGTGTAACTGCTCATGTGAAAGTAGCAGCTATATATGTTAGGCTAGTAAGTTTGCTGTAGATATTTTTCCTTTCTTTTTTTTTTAAAGGTTTTATTTATTTATTTTTAGGGAGAGGGCAAGGGAGGAAAAAAGAGAGGGAGAGAAACATCTATTTCTTGCTTCTTACATGCCCCAATCAGGAACCTGGCTCGTAACCCAGGCATGTGCCAGGGCACCAGCAACCTTTTGGATTGTGGGACGGTGCCCCAGCCCATTGAGCCACATCAAACAGAGCTAGATATTTTTTCATAGTGTTTATTCTTAGGCCAGCTTGGTATTCTTGTCCCAAGATGTAAAAATAAACTTTTTCCCTTATGGTTAATGTAGTGAGGCAAGATTCTTACTGCTCTGATACGGATGATCTGGTACTTTGAGAAGTTGCATTTTTCAAGGGTAAGGGTAGTGATTGAATCTTTAAGTCTATGTGTGTATATAGAACAGCACCCCCAAATGTGCAGATATGAGGCAGTCATAGTAGAGTTGCAGGGTGGGAAGAGGAAGACTCACAGTAACTCTAGCAACACAGTGTTACAGGAAGAATGCAGGCTTTGGAGAAAAGCACAGGATTGGATTCTTTGCCATTTATAGTTCTATGAATTCAGGCAAATTTTTAAGCCTTGTAACCTCAGTTTATCCGTCAGCTAAATAGGGATGGTACTCTTTTTGTGATCATGGGGTTATGTAAAAGTGTCTGGGACTCCTTTTGCCATACGATGGGCAATCCACATAATTATGTGTTAGTACCTTTCCATATGCATTTCCTTTACATGGAAGAATTCTCAAGAGTGGTGATTTTCAAATGGGAACAGAGTTGGCAAAACAGCAATGTATTTGAATCACTTGAGAAACTGTCAAAATACACATGCTCTGGAAATTCGAAAGACCCTTGGGGAAGGGATAGCCATCTGTGCTTGAAACGTGTGCCACAATTTAGTGAGATCCCTCCCAGGGCTGTTTCAGCAGAGGTTCAGGTGTAACACTCCTGAAATCATGTTAATTAAAGCTATCCAAACTTGGAAGCACTGAGGACACAGAGTATGTAATTTAGCAGTTCCCTGTGTACTTCTTGTGTTCCAAACAGGATGGATATTTAATATGTTTTTTAAATATAGCTACTCTGTTTCACAGAGTTTTCTAATCATTGGTTTATATTGGATCAGTAAGTGACTTCATTTGAAGTGAGGAGTGAGGGCACAAGAAAGGCAGAGAAGGGTGCTGACTGATGTCTGAACACAGTTTTATTGTTAGGTTGTCACTTGAATGGCCTCAGTTCTTGTATTCCATGAAAACAAATGTTCATTACTAGCTCTTTTAAATAGCACTATTCTTCTATGTAGAAAAGTTGATATTGGTTAAAAAAAAACAAGCAAAAGAAAGGTATTTTTCATAATCTTTGAGCTCTTTTTCTTCTGTTTATAACAGCTTTATTTTATTTTTTTAATTAGAAATTTATGCGAACTTTTGTATCTTTGTGAATGCTAAGTAATTTATCTTAGAGGAGTTTAACAACTCAGACTCATGGAATTGCTAAAACTGTCATTTCCCAAACCCAAAATCAAATTGAAATGATATTTCTTAGCATATTTATTTTTATATCACTAGCTTTTGGGGTCTTCTCTATCCTCCAACAAAACTACTCCTGAATTCATCTGCAAAGAATAGCAATCCTTATCTGTTTTTTTCTCTCTCTTTTTTTAAGCTTTCCTGCCCATTGCAATACTTGCAGTTCCAACTTGTCACGTAGGAAAAGTTAAATGATGGACTGTATACCTTTTGCAGGATTGTGTGAGAATGATGAACACGTAGAAGAGACAAGCTACTAAGGTGATAGAGAATCTGTGTGCCTTAGGATGTTTCTCTAAAGGATGAAAGTTATGTGGACATAACTTATTCTTTCCATCAGAAAAGTGGAGATTCTTCTTCTCAGTTGAGTCAAGAGCAGAAGAGTGTCTTCGACGAAGATCTGCAGAAGAAGATAGAAGAGAATGAACGGTTGCACATACAAGTGAGAAGATCTTTCTGTTTTCCCATATGAATTTAAAAATGGGTCATATGATCTGGAATGTCGAAAAATCAGTGCAGGATAGTAGAGTGTTCTGTGTATGTGTGGGTGTTTTAATGTTTCCCGTGGCTGGTAGGTATTATGTCACTGTCGTTCATTTCTTAAATCTCATTCATGTCTTAATACGGATATGTGAAGTACACATTTATTTAGAGGACAGTAGAATAACTTTATAACTTAACAATACAGAAATATACTGAGCACTATTTTATTTAGGAAATAATTCATTAGATCATTTAGATGGGGGCTTATGAATAAGTAGTGTTTACCTTTTAATTTATTACTGTTTATCTGGTAATCTGTAATGACTTTTAGGGTACAGATCATGTCAGTGTTGTATACCCAGGCCCAGAACTGGGTCGCACTCATGGCAGGCCCCCAAGTATTTATGGAATGTTCAATAATCTTTGTTCGCCTCCAGTCAGCATATTATAACAGTCATAGTGTAGTGTATCCAACTATGCTTCCTGATTTTATTTATTTATTTAATTTTATTTATTTATTTTTAGACAGAGGGGAAGGGAAGGAGAAAGAGAGGGAGAGAACATCTGTGTGTGGTTGCCGCTTGCATGCCCCCTGCTTGGGACCTGGCATGTGCCCTGAATGGGAATTGAATCAGTGTCCCTTTGGTTCACAGACCGGCATTCAATCCACTGAGCCACACCAGCCAGGGCTGCTTTCTGATTTTTTTGTGTGTGAGAAATGGTGACAGAGTCAAACAGTAGAAAGTAAATATCCATTAATTCTCAGTCTTTGACTGTGCTAAAAAGTGAACTTTTGACTTTAGTGCATTTTGTGTTAAGTATTCATAATTATTAATTAGTATGGATTCTCATTAAGGAAAAGAGCTTTACCTGTTTTAGGAATAACATCTATTTGCATTGTGATTATTTAATTATGGAAGGTAAGCCAATAGAAAAGTTGTACACTGGGCAGTTGAATTATCTGTGTACCAGAAATTGAAATAGAAATTCAAGAGACCGGGAGGAAGGAGGCATAGCCTTTGGAGTAGATCTCCTGTGCTCCAGTCCGACTCCACCGCATGCCCACTGTGAGACATCTGACAAGTTACGGTGCCCCTCTGAGCTCCAGTTTCCCCATCTGTAACAGAGGGCTGACAGTAACACTACCGCCGACGGACGGGGAGGGTTCAGTGAGATCGTGCCTGTGCGGGTTTGGCACAGTGAGCACGCGGAGCCATACGGAAGTTGCTTAATCAGTAGTCATTGCTGTTGTTTTTCTCTTCATTTGTACATATTAGGATATTATGAGAAGAGAAAGTGATCTTTTCTTTTCAGTTTTTTGAAGCTGACGAGCAGCACAAGCACGTGGAAGCAGAGCTGAGGAGTCGGCTGGCCACTCTGGAGACAGAGGCAGCCCAGCACCAAGCTGTGGTTGATGGTCTGACGAGGAAGTACATGGAAACCATTGAGAAACTGCAGAATGACAAGGCCAAACTGGAAGTAAGCCCAAGCTTAAAATGAGAGTACTTTAAGAAATAGTCAAGGCTATTGGACATTGTTTGTGTACATTATAGAACATAAAGTTAGTCATTTAAGGTGAGATGTTGCCTGCAGTGTCTCCTAAGTGTGCTCTCATCTGCTGTCCGAGCCATCTGCTGTTCTTTGTCTTCTAAAATTCAGGTAATATCCCAGGCTCTAGAAAAGGAGGCCAAGGAATGTCGGCTTCGAACAGAAGAATGGTATGTGAAAATGTGAATTCCAAAGGGCCCTGAAGTAAGAATCAGAAGACCTAAGTTTTGGTTTAGCAGCTCCTGTCATGATTGAAATGACATGGGAGTAGGTCCTTTTCAGTTCTGTTATCTCTGGGGCCTCCTGCGTTTGTGGTAGAGAGGCAATGCAGTAGTCCTCAGCTGCAGATGTTTTGGGTCATGGCAGATAGTGTTCCGGGGCTCCTTGACTAAAGACTAGATGCTTTTTGTTTTAGACTACGGTAAAGAGAGAGTCTTTTGGTAGTCCCAGGCAGGAAAACTGGCTGGTAATCACTATGGCAAATTTTTAATAGTCCATTAAAATTTTTTATTTATTTATTTATTTTTAGAGAGGGGGAAGGGAGAAAGAGAGGGAGAGAAACAATGTGTGAGAGAATGGATCGGTTGCCTCTTACACGCCCCCTACCGGGGACCTGGCCCGCAACCCAGTCATGTGCCCCAGCTGGGAATTGAGCCAGCAACCTTCTGGTCCATGGGCCAGTACTCAGTCCACTCATCCACACTATTCAGAGCTAATAGTCCATTTTGAATAAACTAGAGGTTATATGATCTAATTTGGAGATATCTGAATCTTAAAATATTACATATCTATGGGTGATAAAGGCATTCTCCAACATTTATTTGATAAATGACTTAATAGTTTAGATTTTAATAGAATCAGTCAAGTGAGTTTCTTCAGCAGTTACTTTGGTAGAATTACATGCTTGGTTTAGACGTATGCATCATAATTGAATCAAATTCAGAAAGTTAATCAGATTTTGAGCCAAAGGAAAAAAAGATAGAATGCCTAAAAAAGAATTTAACCCTGCTCTGGTTGGTGTTGCTCAGTGGATTGAGCGTGGGCCTGCAAACCAAAGGGTCGCTGGTTCGATTCCCAGTATAGGGCACATGCCTGGGTTGCAGGCCAGGTCCCCAGTAGGGGACAAGCTAGAGGCAACCACACATTGATGTTTCTCTTCCTTGCTTTCTCCCTCCCTTTCCCGTTCTCTGAAAATAAATAAATAAAATCTTACAAAGAATTTAACCCTCATACTTGAACAAATATTTATGTGTCATAAAGAGAAAATGTGTGATGTTGAAATGACTCTGAGATTACATTACACTTAGGGAAATCAACTTAAAATTATAGAAGATACTGAGACAATGGTAAATTCTTCCAAACTTCAACATTATTGAACAAAAGTCCCAGGTGCTTTAGAATCAAGGCTTGGTATTTTTCTTATCTTTATCTTTTAATAATTCTGTACCACCAAGAGTATCCCGGATGTCAGGCACAATTCTCTGAAAGCCTGATACTAGCCTTTGAGGTAACAAGCAAATGAGGATCCACTGTTTAATTGGTGATAATGTGCTTTTGTATTTTTTTCTTTCAGTCAATTACAGTTAAAGAATCTTCATGAAGATTTGTCAGGTAGATTAGAGGAATCCTTATCAGTCATCAATGAAAAAGTACCTTTTAATGATACAAGTAGGTATTATGTACACTTTTCGTTATTTGTAGCTTTGAACCTCTCTGTGGTAGCCAACTAATCAAAATTATTTCTTGTCTATTGGCACAAAACTTCACTGGTTCAGCAGAAGGGTGGTTTTTCTGCTTTTGATCAGGTTTGGCCCTTATATTTCATAGGGAAATTTATTTTATTCATTTTTAAATTTTTGTTCATTTTTTCTTCTTCATAGGGAGATTTTAAATTGTCATATAACTACTCCAAAGCTAGCCTTTTTGAAAAAGCTCAAATACATATTTTAAAATTGTAGTTAGTATATCCCAAGGTAAAAACCAGCCTACACATAAAGTACCCAAAAGTTTGTACAAGAAAAGTTGTTGTTCACGATGGAGAGGGGTGGGGGTAGGAGGTAGATTTCTCAGCCTGGTATCTCCTAGTCCTTGGATGATCCCCAGCGGTTGTTAGGGAGCTGATTCCGGCTAAGTCCTGCTTCCTGTTCCTTTTGGGAGTGGTCTGGTCATTTATGCAGCCAAGAGCAACAACAAGGACTTTAAAACAAATTCAACTTACATGTATAATAGGTGCTGATTCTGTAACCTTTAGACAAGAATTAATTCAGAACCTTGAACACAAAGTAAATGTTTAATTGTTTGAGTTTTGAAACTTACATTAAAAAATTACACATTTCCTTTTTTATAATCACATGATTGAACCAGTTTTTTTACTTCCTCTAAATATTTCTAAGGGAAGACGGAAAAAAAGAGGAAGGAAAAGACACCAAAGAAAAACAGCAGTTTGATCTAACACTATAATCAGCATTATGCCATTATTGCATCAAAACCCCAAATTCCTCTGGAAACAACACCTGTTTCCAGTTTCTACATTAATGTAAATAGCAGGAGCGTACTTTGATACTTAAGACTTGAAACCTTGGCATTTCGTTTTTCCTGTCATTTTTTATCAGTCATCAGGTTCTAATAATTTCCTTCTGAAGCTCTTTTGTGTTTATCATTTCTTTTCCAATACTAGTTGTCACCCTGCTTTAGATCATTATGTCATTGTGGATTGTTTCTTTTAGCTCTGAAGTATTTAGAGATCATTTGCTCAATGTCCCGGAGGGTAGGGAGCATTGGGGATGCAGAGATTTATAACATAAAAATCACTACCATCAGAGAATTTATAGTTCAGTAGGGGAGAGATAACATATATTATAGAAATGCCCAAAACACAAGTTAAACTAGTCCATAGAGAACCTCCTGGGGAGTCAGTGGGAAGGACAGATTACTGCTGGTGGGGTTGTTTGGAGAAGCCTTTTGGAAGAAGTGTGCTTTGAGTGGGGACTGGCTGTGTGGGGAGGTTTTACTATGCAGAGATGAGGGAGAATGAACCAGGGAAGTCGTGGAGTGTGGTGCAAAGGACAAAAGGTGCTGGCATGGTCTATTGACCAATAGTTAGTGAAGTGAAGAGGGCAATGACAGATAAGTGCTGAAAGGGTGGGTGGGACTGGACTCAAAGTTGTGGGCAGAGAGGAACTGTGACTTAATTGGCAAGGCAGTTGGGATTTTTGGAGACGTTTTTGATCCAGGGAATGTCATGGTGAGATCTGGCAAGAGTGTGGACCACCCTGGAGTGGGGAAAGGGGCCCAGGCTACTGTGATGATAGTCCTGGGGTGCTGTCATGGAGGCTTGAGCCTGAGTTGTCAGGGAGGGGCAAGGAGGCCAGAGAGAGGGAGGAGGCAATGTGGCAGAAAGGTGTGGTGTGATTGACAGAAATCAAAAAGCAGATGAGGAACAGGTTTATGCGGAAGATGATAAAGTTAGCTTTGTTTAATATTCAGACAGATAGATTGTTGTATATCTATTACCTATTGGTGCATGTATTTATAAATAAAAGCCTAGACCTCTGGAGAGCAAATGATGTTGACCTTCTTGGGATGGATGAGGCTGCCACCCCTATTGGGAATGGTGGAAATGAGGAGTACAAAGCCCAGAGACTTGTGCAATGTCCTTGGAGAGTTCTCCATCACAGTGATAAGGAGGGGGAGGGGCTGAGGTGAAGAGGAGCTGGGGAAAAGGTGGGATAAAAGCAGAGGAGGGAGTGCTCCACCTGGTGGTGCTGGCCAGTTCTGCACATTGCTGTGGAGAGGTCAGGGAGGGTCATGACAGTAAAGGCAGTGGGTTTGGTGGCTTTGAGAGAAGTGCTCCCATGCAGGAGACACCAGATTGCTCCCACAAGAGTTAGAGGGGAGTGGATGCTGAGGAAACAGGCAGACAGGCTGTTTTGGGGGCAGTGGGAATGAAGGAGATAGGAAAGAATAAGAGCTTATTACTCTAGCAGAGTGAAAGGAATGTTGTGTGTGCAGGGAACGGGCAAGGGCAGAGACTAAAGATGACATAAGTAAAGGGGGAAAAGTCACAGTGGAGAAAGAGTCAAACAAGCTGCAATAAGTGTTGTTGTTGTTTTTGTAATGAGGTAATTTTGAAGATGTAAGGAGGAGGTGATTGATGGACTAGACCGAGAAGGGCCTACTGGTAGGGGCCAGGAGGAAGGTTAACTGAGGAAAGAATATGTGAACGCATAGACTGAGGTGGCAGGTGAGGACTCTAAGAAGCCCTTGTGCTTTGGCTCTGGCCTTCTTGGCGTCATGTGGGGAGGCCAAGCCATCCATGAGGCAGAGGAAGAGAGGATGAATGGTATTAGGGGCTTAGAATGGAAAAGGTTTGGAGTAGAAATCATGGAAAGTATGATTTCAGGGACACAGTCATGAAATCATGGGTTGTTCAGTAGCATTGAAGCCCTCCTTTAGTTAGTTAGATTGTATTATTGTGGACCCTGATCTGGTTCTGAGTTAGCAAGAACATTGTTGAAAATGACAGACCAGGATGGGAAGGAAAACAAGCAAAGCTCAGAAAGGATGTGACAGGAAAGCAGAGACTGTGGTTGTGATTGGGAGACCAAGCTGATTTAACAGAAATAGGGACATAAGAGAGAATTGGATGTGAACGGTGTAAGGACTTTCTGAATCGGATTTTGGCTCTGGGTCCTTCTGACTGAGGAAACAAGCAGAGGAGGGAAGGTTTGAGAGGTCAAAATGGTGTGCAGAGGTTAGGGGAGGCAAAGATCATTAAAGCGCAGAGGTCCAGGAAGTGTGAGGCCAGGTGTTGGGAAGCTGTCCAAGGTTGAGGACAGACTCTAGGGTAGAGAGGAGCACCGTGAGAAAGGTAGGAAAACTGGCCCAGAAAAGTTAGGATTCAGTCATTGGATGAGTTGTAGCAGACAGTGATAGATTTTCAAATATTATGGTGTCATGAAAACTGGTGTTTTGGAAGACTGGTGTGGCAGCTGGGTGCAGGGTATTTAGAAAAATGACTGGGCATAACATGAACACCATGAGCCTTTGCAAGTAATCCTGACAGGTCCTAAAGCAGTTTTTGAAAGGATTTCTTAGAAACAGAAAAGGGTGTTTTTAAATATTTTATGTATTTTTTATTCTAAAGGTAAAAATAATATTAGAGGTATTACTTCATCTGAGAAACAACTGACTGTAAATTCTATTATTCTCCTAGACTGTGACTTTGATAATTTTAAATTCTTGTGTAAAGCCGATTTTGCTGCAAATAATTTATTATTTTGCAGTTAAACTGCTTTTCTATAAATGTAAAATGAGAGATTTAATGTACTTTTTTTTTTGTAGAATATATTCAGTATAATGCTCTGAATGTTCCAGTCCACAATAGGAGACATCAGGTAAAGATGAAATACATGTTTTTCTTTTGAGCAACATGCATGTCAGTTTCCAGAAACAAGGATAACTGATTTGGGCCTCTCTTTAGTGCACTCAACCACTGAACCATCGTATTTAACTTGTGCTTTACTTCCTCAAACATTAAAAAAATGTTAATTTATTGATTTTAGAGAGAGAGAGGAAGGGAGCGGGGTGGGGGGACATCAACTTGTTCCACTTGTTCATGCATCCCTTGGCTGACCCTTGCACACTCCCTGACTGGGGATCAAACGCGAAGAAGCCTTGGTGCATTGGGACGGTGCTCTAACCACTGGACCTGCCTGCCAGGGCTCTCCTATGTTTTCATAAAAATTCTGTAATTTGCTGTTCACTTATCCCAGGTGTAGATTTTTGCTGTCTCTCTTGTCCAATAACATTAGAGCTGAATTGTGGGATGTACTCATTTTTTGAGACATACCTTTCTTCTAGGTTAGTGGACCTTGCAACTAAATGGTCTAGGTTAAGTGGGGGAGGTATGTTTGCCAAAGCTGGTGGCTTTCTACTATAATTTACTTAGATGGGGATATTAAAATCCAAGTAGGAGTGAATAAATTTAAATTAGTGAATAATTATACTAGAATTCAAATGTTATCTCCAAAAGCAGGCTTAATAAAGTAGTTTGAGAATGAGACTTTGATAGTTGACTTTAATTATGTATTTTTCATTTTAAAGCTGAAGATGCGGGACATAGCTGGGCAGGCCCTGGCTTTTGTTCGAGATCTTGTGACGGCTCTCCTGAACTTCCACACCTACACAGAACAGAGGATTCAGATTTTTCCTGTTGATTCTGCCATTGACACTATATCTCCATTGAATCAGAGGGTAAATGTAACTCAAGATACCTTTTGTCTGCCCTAAATAAGTAGGGAAACATATTACTCATTTTCATACCACTTCTGTGCATCAGCCAAGTACTGTGGAAGGCATGGGGAAAAAACTGTAAGTCATAGTCTTTACTCTCAAGATAAAATATGGCAAACATGGAGATTCTTTTTTTTTAAATTTTATTTAAATTGTTGTTGCAGTACAATTTTCTGTCTTTTACTCCCATTCCAATCCACCCACCCAGCCCTCCCCTCCTCCCTCCCATTTCTACCGGCCCCTAGTTTTTATCCATGTGTCCTTTATACTCATTCCTGTAAACCCTTCCCCTTTTCCCCTGAAATTCCCCTGAAATTCCCTCTCCTCTCCCCTCTGAATTCTGTCAGTCTGTCCTCTATTCCAGTGTTTTTGGTTATATTTTGCTTGTTTCTTTGTTTTGTTTAGGTTCCTGTTAAAGGTGAGATCATATGGTATTTGTCTTTCACTGCCTGGCTTATTTCATTTAGCATAATGCTTTCCAGCTCCATCCAAGCTGTTGCAAAGGGCAGGAGCTCCTTTCTTTCTGCTGCATAGAATTCCATTGTGTAAATGTACCATAGTTTTTTGATCCATTCATTTACTGATGGGCATCTAGGTTGCTTCCAACACTTGGCTATTGTAAATTGTGCTGCTTTGAACATTGGGGTGCATAGGTTCTTTTGGATTGGTGTTTTAGGGTTCTTAGGATATAATCCTAACAGTGGAATTGCTGGGTCAAAAGGCAGATCCATTTTTAGTTTTCTGAGAAGATTCCATACTGTTTTCCATAGTGGTTGTACCAGTCTGCAATCCCACCAACAGTGCACTAGGGACCCCTTTTCACCACAGCCTCTCCAACACTTGTGCAAACATGGAGATTCTTAAGAAGCTAAATCCTAGGGGAGTTGTCAAAAGACTTTAGTGTGTTAGTGAGTGGTTATGGCCTGTAAACAACATGAAGTCATTTAGGGGAAGAGATTGCTGTCAGGGTTGGTGTCTGGGAAAGTCTGTGGTGATTTGAATGTGCTTTGAAAAATGAGCATGAGTTGAATAGGAGGAGAAAAGTGGGTTACACGTTCTTTCCCCTGGAAAAGGGAAGGACGTGAGCAACTCGTGGAGTAGGAGAGCACAGGGAGTATGCGTGTCTTCCTCTACCATCACGTTTGCCATCTTGTGTTGGTCACTCAGACCAACCCTGAGGCAGGACGTGAGGAGGCGTCACAAAGCCACAACTAGCAGGAGGCAGAGACCATCAGGGCCCTCTGGGAGGTGGTCCCTACAGGGAGGAAGTTGAGGGATCTTGCCATAAATGTGCTCTAAGTGCCAGCCTGAAATGAGTCATGCCATTTTTCCTACTTCCCTGAGTCTTCACCCCAGCTTGCTTTTGTGCATCACATGGTTTGAATTGCGTTATGTCCATGGATCCCCTAAGTACCAGTTATGTGAGCATTGCAAAGGCTTGGCCTCTGCAGTCAGACTTTCGGGGTTCCAGTCTAGCTCTGCTGCTTTCTGTGACCCCTTGGGCAATTTATTCAGCCCTTCAATTTATTCAACTGAAACTGTGTTTCAGTTTCCTCATCTTTAAAATGGTGGATAAGAGTACCTACCTTACAGGCATGCGTGTATATATAAAAATTAAATGAGATAATACATGTACAGCACTAAGAACAGCATTTAATAAAGGTTAGCTGTCATCATCCTTATCATTATGTCTTACACATAAGAAGCTTCAGTAGGTGCTTGGTTTCATCAGTTTTGGTGTGACTCCACAAATCGATTGAAGTTCATAAAAACTTTTGGGTCTTCGAAATGCTCTTAATATCACTCTTGGGAAAAGCTATCAGAAGACCTGGAAAACAGTACCGCAACATTTTAATATAATGATATTTTTTTATAATTATAATTATGTTATATAAATAATATATAATATATAAGTAAGACATAAATAATATAGAAATATTATATATAAATTTATATATGTAATATATAAATTATAATTCTATTTTCTTTTATACTTCCTATAATATCAAAAATATTTTCTATTTAATACTGGTTCTCTGTCCATTATTGGGATTTTAGCTTATGGAAAATTTTTAAAATTTTTTATTCTTCAAGTACAGTTGTCTCCATTTTCCCCGCACCATGCCCCCACCCCTCCCCACCCCCACCTCCCACCCTTGAACCTTCCCCCTTTGGCTTTGTCCATGTGTCCTTGCAATTTTATCTTAATTAATTTGTCTTTATCTTAATTTATCTTAATTTATCTTAATTTTATCTGAAATACTTCAGTACTTTGAAAAATTTATATATTTCTCAATATTGTACCATCCATGCTTTGGCCTTTGAAAGGCCCTATGCGATTTTCTAGTAAGCCTGTAATATTGAAGGAGATTCAGACACCATTTGTTAGAAGATGACCAGAGTGTTCAGACTTATTTATAGAATCTTAAAGTAGATGTTTACACCTGCAAGCTTAGAGTTCATCCTTGACAGCTTTAAAGATCAAAGACCAAAGAGATTTAGGTAAATTGTCTAGGGCCATATGTTTTGAGTAGTTGGTTGCAGGGCTAAATGAATCACATTTCTGCAGAATGAGATTTTCTATTTGTTTACTGAGACATCAAAATTTGAGCCATTATGTAATACTTATATCATTGAAGTATTTCACGAGTAAAAATTAACATTTCACTTCTAAATTGTTTAAATGCCTGTAGGATTGTTTCTGAATCTATTCTTCCTACTGAATTAATTCTTTGTAAATATTAAAGTATCAGTGACAAAGTTTTTATATCCTCTTTTTGATGATAATTACATTCCTGGAATTTGTGACCCTGAATACTGTATACAGTAAAAATAAGAAGCTGTCCTCAGTAAGACTTGTTTAAAAACAAAGCACATAACACAAAAATATGTCACACAGTTTTGATTTTCAATTTTTTTTTAAAGTGGGGACCCTTATGGACAGAAGCAAGTGTTTAGGAAAGGTCTGCTGGTGCTGGTTGTAGTGCAGTGCCTCCTGCCTGGTTGTTGACTCTGTCACCCTCTTCTCCGTCCTCTGTTTGCACTGGGCGGGGACTTGGGGTAGTAGCTGGGACTCTCAGAGGGGAGCATCTCTGTATAAAAGCCAATTTCCCCCCAAAAAAATTCTCTAAAAGAATTTAGGTTTATAACGCAGTGAGTCCATTTACCAATATGTTGGCTTTTGTTATTTTCCAGCGATCTAACTAAATTCTTTCCCTTCTATTCAGTTCTCACAATACCTTCATGAAAATGCGTCCTATGTCCGCCCTCTTGAGGAAGGAATGCTTCATTTGTTTGAAAGTATTACTGAAGATACTGTGACTGTCCTGGTAATTTTCTTCTGTTTTACTTCTGGGAGTGGGAGCTCCTCTTTGTCAAATAACACTGTTAATCTTGAAATTGTTTTTCTTTTCCAGGAGACAACTGTGAAATTGAAAACTTTCTCAGAGCATTTAACCTCTTACATATGTTTTCTTAGGAAGATTCTTCCTTATCAGTTAAAAAGGTACTTACACCTTAGGCCAGGGAGCTTGGGGAATTGTGGGGTGTCCCCTGGCTGCGCTGGAGTTAATAAAATAGTGACATGGCTTCTTGTGATTTGCCTGACTTTTCTGCACCACAACCAGTTTGGACTTCTGTGAAAAAGGGAAACCATGGTTTGAGCAGCATAAACTTGTATTTAAGAAAATAGAATTGTAGTTCTTCAGCTAGGATATTTTTTACTAATTCTATACTATGATTACTACTACAACCACATAATGCTATATGAATTATTATTTTCAGTGATTGTAAATGACACATTTATTGCAAGAAATATTTCCGTCTGGGGTATTTACTATTTTTTTTTGCAGAAAATATATGTATATCTAGGTGGCGTTTATAATAATTAATGTCTACATTTGGATCTATAATCTTTAGGTTTCTTTGAAATGGTATATTCTTATTATTACTAATTTATTTAAGTTTTAAACTAAAAACGTTATTACACTAGCCCTTATAGGATATGTGTTTTAGTAACCTTAAATATTCCATCTTAAATATGTTTGGAAAGGCAAGTGAGAATAATTTATATAACTGGAAAGTTGATAATACTGCTTGAAAGTTTTGATACTTATGGTCTAAGACTACCAAGACTTCTAATTCTTCTAAATCTTTTCATCCTAAGGTTTAACCTTTAAAAAAATACCAAAGAATAATGGAACATAGAAAAATAAGAACATACATGTATTATAGTATATTGCCAACTGAGGTTTAGAAAATATATAAGTGAGTTACTTACAGGTTTTGAAAATATACAAGTAATTATAGTTGTAAATTCTTATAAAAAAATTAAGGTAGTAGGTTTTAGGTTTTCAAAAACATAAAATTTCATTGCCATCTTATTTTTTAATTCTAACCTATTAAGATATTTCAGTAAATTCTATGATTTATGCATATGAAAGAATTTTAGGAAATCAGGGAATTATGACTTAAACTAACACTAAAGTCAATATACCTTATTGATTTGGCTTATTTTTAAGAAGAATCTGTTTAAGAACCATTGCAGAATGGTATTTACTACTTGAAACAGTTATGTATTTTTCTTTTCTCTTATTTTTCACTATTACATTTTTAGAAAGACTGGATAAGGTCTTTCTTGATCTAAGATTCCTGGTCTTAGAATGTTCTGTCTCATATGCTTTTCGCACTACCTCATCAGGTATTTGTATTTTTAGGCAATTTTTTTTGTCATTGGTTTAAATACCACTTTAATTGACAAGATGGCATGTTCTTTAGTAGTGAACAGGTTTGCACTGAATGAAGCTGTACGCCATCAATAAAGTAGAGGAAGACAAGTGGCAAGGTCAAAGAAAAGGATATGATTATCAGTCCTGTGCTAATCACTTCTCTAGTTGTTTAAAAGCATTTTACTTGATCACCTACAACATTTTCTTTATAGCGTTGAGTCCACATGGATTTTTAAAAACTAATAATTGGGTTTTCCACAGTAACAATATAAAATTGAAAATGATATAATATATTTTATGAACGTTAACCATTTACTTTTAGATTTGAGTCTATAGCTTGTTTTTTCCAATCTGTATGGCTTTTGCAACTTAACATACTAAGAAGAGTTCTTGATTCTCTCTATTAGTTTCTATTTGATTAATTCTCTGTAGGACTTCAGTCCATGAAATATTTTCCTCCTGAAAATATTTTTAAGGGGTGCATTTTTGTGCTGCTCAGGATGGAAAGATAATGGACACATGCCTTTATCTTTTATCCATTTAGTCCTCTGTTACTCCAGGGACACTGCAACTAGCAGGTGTATATATCATGGCATAAAAAAACAAAACCTTATAAGTGAGATCAATTTTTTCTTGTAAAGTCTATCTTTGAATAAAGTTGTTTGTGGATTTAGATGGTTTTTAACAGCTAATTGAAAATTGTTCAGGATGCTCACTTTTTAAATATCTGCCCATTCCTAGTTTAGAAGAAGAATGTGAGTCTTCTCTTTGTACATCTGCATTAAGAGCCAGGAATCTAGAGTTGTCTCAGGACATGAAAAAGATGACAGCTGTGTTTGAGAAGCTGCAGACTTACGTCAGCCTTCTCGCCTTGCCAAGTGAGTATGTTTCTTTTCACTGTTCAACTTAAAAAACTTAGAGAACAAGAAGCCAGAAGAGGGAGATGGTTTAGCTTGGTTGAGTGAGAACAACTTAGGACCTGGAGTCAGAAAAACTCAAATTCAAACCTTCCAGCCCCTTACACATTCATGAACTTGGGCAAATAACCTTACTTTTCTATACCTGTTTTCCCATTTATAAAATGGAGGCAAATATGGTTCTTAAGTTAAATTAAGAATGTATAGTATTAGACATTGAAGACATGCATTAAATGTTAATTCCCTTTCATTTCTTTTTTTTTTATGTGGAGGTGGGCAAAACAAAGACAAAGAATTATAGTGACTTTCCAACAAGTAGTGTAGGGGAGTAAAAATGCCATTCATTTCCCTTTGGTCTTATTTCAAAAAAGTATTTTCAAGGGACTGGATGGACCTCAGTTTAAATGATGTGTTTTTTTTTTTTTTTTAAATGCTGTGATTTTCCTGGTACTGGGATTTTTTTTTGTAATAGCTTTAATGTGATATAATTAACATACCATACAACTTATCCCCCTTTTAAAGCATACAGTTCAGTTGTTTGTAGTATATTCACAGATTTGTACCCCATGACTACAATCAGTACT
The DNA here is from genome assembly GCF_019186645.2 of Phyllostomus hastatus. Lineage (NCBI taxonomy): Eukaryota > Metazoa > Chordata > Mammalia > Chiroptera > Phyllostomidae > Phyllostomus > Phyllostomus hastatus. Next base: position 103,847,493 of record NW_025334041.1, on the reverse strand, counting down.
TTCGTTGCCTCAAGAAGAAACCTGTGCACTTCAGCTGTCACCCTCTCACTTCCACTTTTGCCCCTCCTCAGCACTAAGCAATAACTGCTGTTTGTCTTTAGATTTGCCTATTCCAAACATTTTCTGTAAATGAAATCATACGTGGTCTTCTGTTTTCTTTTCTTTCTTTTATCTTGTGTAATGTTTTCAAGATTCATCCTAGTTGTAGCATGTATCAATATTTCATTTCTTTTTATTGAAGGATAATATTTCATCATGTGGATATACCACTTTTATTTATCCAACAGTTGATGGATATTTGCCTTGTTTTCACCTTTTTGCCTCTTATTGATAATGATGCTATAGACATTTGTGAACAACTTTTGAGTGGACATATTTTTCCACATGTCTGGGGTATATACCTGGGAGTGGAATTACTGGGTCATAATGGTAACTCTTTGTTTAACTGTTGGAGGAACTGCCAGACTATTTTCCGAGGTGGCTGCATCATTTACATTCCCACAAGCAACATATAATTTCTCCACATCCTTACCAATTCTTATTATTTGACTTTTTTAGTTTAGCCATGTAGCATTATCTGACTTTTTGAAATAGTATCTTATTGTAGTTTTGATTCACATTTCTCTTGTTTCTGATAATGTCAAGCATCTTTTCATGTCCTTATTGGCCATTTGTATATAATCTTTGGAGACATGTCTATTCAGCTCTTTTCTCCATTTTTCAATTAGGCTGTCTTTTTATTGTTACTGAGTTGTAAGCATTCTTCATATATTCTCAATACAAATCTCTTATTGGATATATTATTTACAATATTCTCTGCCATTTTGTGAGTTATTTTTTCATTTTCTTGAAGGAGTCCTTTGAAGCACGGAAGTTTTTAATTTTGGTGAGGCTTAGTTTATTTACTTGTTGCTTGTGCCTTTGGTGTCATATCTAAAAATCTGTTGTCAAACCTGAGGTCATGAAGACTTAACCCCTGTTTTCTTCAGAGTTGGATAGTTTCAGCTTTTACACTTACGTCTTTGATCCATTTAGAGTTAAGTTTTGTATATGGTGAGAGGCAGGGGTACAATTTACCTTTTGCCTGTGGCCATCTGCTTGTGTCAGCACCATTCATTAAAAAGGCTATTCTCTTCCTATTGAATGGTCCTCACACCCTTGTTAAGACTCCTCTGATCATAGATGTATCAGTTTATTTCTAGTCTAATTCATTGATCTCTGTATCTATCATATGCCAACACCACACTGTCTTGAGGACTGCTGCTTTGTACTAAGTTTTGAGATCAGGAAGTGAGAGGAGAACTACCTTGTTCTTTGTTTTCAAGATTATCTTGGCTTTTGCGGGTCCCTTGCACTTCCATATGAATTTTAAAATCAGCTTGTCAGTTTCTACAAAGAAGTTAACTGGGATTCTGATGGTGATTGCATTAAATCTGTAGATTGCTTTGGGGAGTTTTTTGGGTTGTACTGTGTCTCTCCAAAAGATATCTGAAGTTCAAATCTCCAGTAATTGTGTGAGTGTCCATATTTGGAAATAGAATCTCTGCAGATGTAATCAAGATAAGATGATGTCTTATTGGTTTAGAGAGAGTCCTCCCAGTACAGTGACTGATGTCCTTCTAAGGAGAGCTTTGAAGAGAGATGGGGACACAGGGGAGAAGGCCACGAGAAAAGAAGCAAGGATTGGAGTTATCCTACCACAAGTCAAGGAACATTTGGGGCCAACAGAAGCTGGAAGAGACAAGGAAGGATTCCTCTCTAGAGCCTTTGGAGGGAGTGTAGTACTGTTAACACTGAGAGAATAAATTTCTGCTGTTTTAAGCCACTCCATTTGCGGTACTTGGTTATAGCAGTCCTAGGAAACTAATATGGGGTTGTCATCTTAACAGTGTGGTTTTCTGATCCATGAACATGGTATGTTTTTTCCATTTATGTAGTTCTTCTTTAATGTTTTAAACATTATTTTGTAGTTTTCAGAATATAATTTTTGCACCCTAACATGCAGAGTCACCCCAGGGAGGACAGTGGTTTTGACAGGACTCTCTTTCACTCTCTCCTTCTTTAATCACACCCAGATTTAAGCTCCACCGATGCTGGCTGATGGCTCTCTTGTTTTCAACAATGCCTTGTGGGGCATAAATTGCTCCAGAGACTGATCTAATTAATTTGGGCTCTTTTGTAGGAATAGTTGGTTATAGACCTAGTATGTACCTAGCAGGTGTAATTTCTGAGATAGTGTTTGAAATTTGTTCTGAACCCAGGAGGGCTCTTCTTAGCTGTCTCTTTCTCTGGTTCTCTCTGGTAAACCAGGTAGCCTACAGTTTAGATTATATCTTTAATGAATTACCAATTTCCTCTTAATTTAACGAATTACCAATTTCCTCCTTTTGCTACCAGCTTCATCATTTTTTGAGCATTTATCTTTAGGCTTGAACCCTTCCATACTCTTGCAAATGAAGTCACTTCCTTTCAGAAGAGATTTAGAGTTTTCTCTTTTAAGGCCTGCTTCCAACTTGGGCTAAATCTCTAAGCCATGGTTCTGGTGCTGGGGGAAGGGACATGGATGTCCTCCTCTCAGAGCGACACCCCTGCACTTTGTAGCTGAGCACTTGGTAGAGGGAGTTGGGCCACAGTTCCTGGTATCCTTGCCTTGCCTGTTTGGGCATGGAACTCCTGTTGGTGAGCTGGGCACGGGTGATCAGGGTCCCATGTTCTCAGCAGCACCACGCCTGGTTAGAGCCTCCATTTCATGAGTTGGGGCTGTGAAAGAAGGGAGCCCCCATCTCTCAATTTTGCTCAGCAGTAGGTACCTGGGGCCATGAGGAGAGCTGTAATTCTCCAGCTTGGTGTTAGGGAGAGGGAGTCCTGTATTCTCGGCTGTGCCAGTCTGGAGTGGGGTTTCTGCTTTATGAGCTGGTAGGGGCAGGGAGAGAGGGAGGCATTGGGTCTTGGTTCATATCATAGACTCACTGTTCTTACAAATTATTATAGATTTTCTTGAATAAATGTCTCATTTGCTGTATGTTTCTAGGATCATTTCCAGAGTTTTGAATGGTTGCTTTTTTAATAATTTTCACCAGCTGTGCTGGAGAGCAGGCCTATACAGCTAGCTGCTCATTTTGTCATCCAGAAGTGGAACTCTGTGATGTTTAAATAATAGTGTTTTTAGTGATGCTTATAAAAAAATAATGTACAGGGAAAGAATAAAATGAAAGAATGTGTTACATAATAACAAGGTAAAAATTCACAAAGACTTTCCAAAAGAATCATGAAAGACATAATCCTGTTTAGAAATTTCATTTTGATTCTTAACCATTAAAAATATTTGTGGACATGGGAGATGTAGATCAGTTAGATGTTTCTATATTTATCACCATTATATCTAAATATGCCTGCAATGACTTAAAGAGCTATTATTTTCAACATCTCACAAGTGGTCTTCATTCTTTCTCTTCCTAAAAGTAGAGGGAGATGGTGGGCTGTCAGTTTTTCAGGTGAAGTCTTCTGGGAGAATGCTTAGGCTTGTGATTTTGGTTTCCTAGGTACGGAGCCAGATGGACTCCTTCGGACAAACTACAGTTCCGTCTTAACAAATGTTGGTGCTGCTCTGCATGGATTTCATGATGTCATGAAAGGTGAGGCTTGGAAAAGAACATAAATAAGCTTAAAACCTTCATCCTACTTTCTCAGATCTGCCTGAATGAGAGTTAAACAAATACTGCCAAGGCTAATAGACCCCAGATAGAGGCTTAGTAGCATTTGGCTTCCATTGAAGTGCCTAAGCTCACTGCCTTCTGCTTTTCCCATCTGCTTCATTTCTGAAGGTAAACAAAGTGCTGAAGAGAAACCCTTGTGCACAGTACTTTAGCCAAAAATACATTACATTGACTTAAGGCAGGTGTATGAATTTTATCAAACCAGACATGCTATTCTGGGAGGCATTTAGCAAAATACATTGCAACTTATTAGAGAGCCTAGGCATGAAGGAATTTTGAGGAAACCAAGGTTTAAAGTTCCCCAAAAGAATGCACTAACTTTCCATCAACCTGTGCATTTTTATGTGTAAAGTCCCCATATCAAGTCCTATTTTGTTCAGCAGAACCTTAAGAAATGAATTTCTGTTTTTAAGGTTTGGTCAGTTTTCATTTGCTTGTGTGCTGAAAAGTATTTCCTATGCTTCTTATTCAGAGTCCTAAACATTTTTAATCTGTAACTCTGTGTGACTTGTAGGGTTTTTTCTTCTTTCTGTTCATTTTGAAGACTGTTGGGGGTAGGAAAAGGAGGAGAGGGAGGGCGCAATTAAGGACTATTGGAAATAGCCCAGGCGCCTAGATCATTTATTGTGGTGTTTAGTTAACAATTAGTGACCAGTTGCTAGTTTTACAGAAAATAATTTTTAAAAGCTTAGAATTGTGGTAGCATGCATAAGATGGGTGTGTTTGCAACCCTTGTATAGATTGGCATATAAGCTGTGGCACTGAGAATCGTTCTAGTTTCAGCTGTGTTGTCCAGTATCACCTTACCATTCAGTTTGGAGAATGGTCCTTCCTGTGGCTTGTCTTCAATTATAAGGAACTTTAAAAGTCACTCTACTTCTGGAGCTAGCCCTGGTTGCAAGAAACAGAGCTTGAAAATAGACAGTCTTGGTGGCAGGTGACAGTAGTGAACCCAACCCTGCAGAACCTAGTCTGGTGTATAGAAAACCTAAGGGACTGGTCCCTTTTTCTTGTGCAGCTTTGGTTTGGGGAGCTCAGATTTAGCTGTAGTCCTGTATTCAAGAATGGTACTTAACCCAGAATTAGGCCACTGAAACTATAGGTGCCTCTGTGGCTAAAGTTTTTTTGGTTTTGTTTTCTAAATTTTCCTAAGCTGATATTATGATTTGTTCCTGCTAGTAACTTCCTCCAGCATTCCCATAAATGGGGGACTAGAATGGTGGAAGGTAGCTATCCAGTGAGAGGGGTCTTAAAGCTTTATTTCCATTAAAAAAAATCTTGATTTTATTTATATTTCTATTTTAATCTCATTTACAAGGTTTTCTAAATATGCTTTTGTTCATATATTACATAAAACTGAGAAGATGCCAGGTGGTCCAAATCCAAGAATGTTACTGTTTGGCATGAACTGATAGAGATTATGGGAGGATCAGAGGCTCCCTAAGACCCCTTTGTGCCTCCATTTATTTCTGTCCTTGAAAATGAACACAATATAAAGAGAAAATATTGGGAAACATGAAGAATTATTGGCAGGATTATGGGGTCCTGTTGTTAGGTTTACAGTTCAAATCTCTTTGCCTCGCTTGGAAGACTGTTGTACATCTCTCATGAAAACTCATGGTGAGCATTAACTGGCATTAAGAGAAGCTTCGTGTTTAAGAGAACTCTTGTTTTTCAGTCCTCTTCCCTTCCTGCTTTGCTCTGAGTAATTGTTTGATTCAAGCTGGAAGGAAAGAAGGCAGGCAGGCTGGCTGGCTGGTCTTGGTATAAATAGAGAGATAGAGATTTATTAAAAAGTGTATCCTATGTGGATTTAAAATAGTGAATTAACCTTTTAACAAGGGCCATTCCGAGTGAGAATTCATCTTTAGTCTCAGATCTAAAGTAGGTAGTCTCATAGGAAACAAAAGAAAAATAAATCTCTGGACTAGGTCACATGTTTTCTTTGTTCTTTCAGAGTTAAAATATAATGTCAAGGAACACCCTAAATATTGAAAATATTTGGACTGAATAAAGAGTAAACAATTAGATTGGGAGAATTATTGTCATACTATAGTAGCATTGATCCAGTAGAAGCCACATAGGTATTTTATGTCTTTCATAAGTATCTCAGTCACCTACCTATCAACCAGGAGTGTCTACCCGCCAGGTTGTATTATAGCACTGTATATTTCCTATAAAATTTTAAATGGAACTTACTGTGGTGTATAGAAAGAAAATGTCTGTGTTAAAGGTTAGCAAGTTCCATATAGAGAAGCTGTTTGGCATTCTAGTAGAAGTGTTATTCACTTGGATATCTTATGAACATATAGAAAAGAATTATTTATTTTTAAAAACATGTTGAACATAATAATTACCAATTAGTTGGTTCCTTTGTTGTGACAACTATACTGTAGTCACATAAAATGTTAACAATAGGAAAAACTGGCTGTAACTTTTCTATAAATTTTAAACTATATTAAATGAGGGAGATTCTCTAGTATGGCAGCCTGGGTAAAGACACCATACCTCCTCACACAACCACATCAAAATTACAACTAAACCATAGAACAACCATCACTCAGAATCATCAGAAATTGAGCTGAGTAGAACTCCCACGGCTACAGAACTAAAGAAGAAAGCACATCCATCCAGGTAGTACGGGTGAAGACATGGAGATGCGGAATGGGATGGTCCCACACCCATGTGTGGTAGATCAAAATTGGGAGTGATATTTTGGGAGTAAGGGGTCCCATCTACACACTAGGCCCCACAGCCCAGGGTTCCAGTGCCAGGAAGTTAAGTCCCCATAACTTCTGGCTGTAAAAGTCAGTGGGGATTGAGTTGGTAGAAAAAACTGCTGGATTCCCAAGCAGTTCCTTTTAAGGGGCCCACTCACAGACTTACTCAGATTCACTCTGAGCTCCAGCACTGGGGAAGCGGCATGAAAGGCACCAGTGGCATACAGGGTGGAACTGAAGTGTCTGGCATCAGGGCGAGAGCTGGGGGACAGCTTTCTCCCAGACAGAACTGCTGGCAGAGGCCATTGTTCCTTTTTTGAGCCCTCCCCTCCATAGCAGCAGAGCAGTAGGCACCATATCTGAGACTCTGTCAACCTGGCTTGTGCTGTTTGCTCCTCGCCATAGTGATTCTTTGAGGCTCTGCCCAACTAACGGGCCCACTCAAGCTGTTAACAGTGGCTTTTCCATATGAATGGGTTGTCTTGGCTCATGCTTCATACCTTCCTAAATCCTCTCAAACAAGCAGCAGCTGGCTTCAGTGGGCCTCCATACCTCTTGCTAAGTGGTTTCAGGCCTGGCACTAGGAGCAGCTGGCCTTGGTTCACAGTCTTGCCATGCTTGGGCACCTCTAAACCTAGCACAAGTAGCAGCGAATCGCAGATCATTTTATAGCTTATGTCAAGTGGTCCCAGATAGAGCACAGGCAGTGACTGACCTTGGCCTGTACCTCCTGGGAAACTCCAGAGCCTACACACCCAGTGGACAGCTACACACTACTTCAGAGCACCACTACCCAGCAGCCTCCACAGGCAACGCACTCAGAGGTGGACTCAGTGGGCACCAGAGCCCTGCTGAAGTAAGTTCTGTGCTGTGGAGTGGGCTCAACACAGCTGATCCTCCACGGAGGGCAGAGGTTGGTGGTCAGTAGTCATAGCCAGTCCTTATAGTTGACTGGCCTGGGTAAATCCCTTCCATTGACCTGCCAAAAGCAATGAAATCTCAACTACAAGAGGAGGGTATACTCAGCCCACATGGTGGGCACACCTTGAGTACCCAGCTTGGATGATAGGGGAGGCTGTGCTACTGGACCCTACAGGACACAAACAACATTAGGCCAAGGTACCAAGATAGAATCATAGCAGCTCTACCTAGTACATAGAAACAAACATGGAGGTTGCCAAAATGAGGAGACAAAGAAATATGACCCAAATGAAAGATCAGAACAAAACTCCAGAAAAAGAACTGAATGAAACTGTGATGAGCAATCTATCAGATGCAGAGTTCTAAAGGATGGTTATAAGGATGCTCAAGGAATTTAGTGAGGACCTCAACAGCATAAAAAAGATCCAGATAGAAAAAAAGGATATACTAATGAAATAAAGAACAATTTACAGGGAATTAACAGCAGAGTGGGCTAAACCAGAATCAAGTAAATAATTTGGAACATAAGGAAGCAAAAAAACACCAATCAGAACAAGAAGAAGAAAAAAGAATCCAAAAAAATGAGGATAGTGTAAACAGCCTGTGGGATAACTTCAGGAGGTCCAACATTCACATCATAGGGGTGTTGGAAGGAGAAAAAAAAGAGCAAGAATTTGGAAACCTATTTGAAAAAATAATGAAAGAAAATTCCCTAATTTGGTGAAGGAAATAGACATACAAATCTAGGAAGCAAGGAGAGTCCCAAACAAGATGGATGCAAAGAGGCCTACACCAACACACATTACAATTAGAATGCCAACAGTTAAAGATAAAGAGAGAATCTTAAAAGCAGCAAGAGAAAAGCAGTTAGTTACCTACCAGGGAGTTCCCATAAGACTGTCAGCTGATTTCTCAAAACAAACTTAGCAGACTAGAAGGAATTGGCAAGAAATATTCAAAGTGATGAAAAGCAAGGACCTACAACCAAGATTATTCTACCCAGCAAAGCTAATATTTAGAATCAAATGAGTACCCAGTCCTCGTTTGGCTGTGTAGACATCTCTCATTATTTCTAGCTAACTAGCTAAGAGCTAGTGAGGATTGTGGGCCATTTTGCCTCTGTTGGCTGCTCCATTTCAACCTTATGGTTTGCTTATATAAGTGCAAGATAAATTCTCATTTGTGCCTACTGGGTTATCAAATTAAGGTTTTTAATCGGTAAATACTGGTCAGGGTTACTTACCCGACACTAGATTAAGGCCTAACATTCAGATGAGGAACTGCTAGCTGGTGGCTGTACTAGAGATGCCAGGACGGTGTTAAGCAGCCCTTACTCCTTTCTGTTCTTTCCATATGGATTGTGACCTAATTGATATTCAGCACAGTCCTGATATTAGGAATGTTTTTTGAGTAAATTTGTAAGAATAGACCTGAGAAGATAACAGGCTGGTTATCTATGTGCCAGTTGTGTATAGATAGTAATGAGTTTTTATTCAATTGCTTTTACAGATATTTCCAAACATTATAGTCAAAAAGCTACAATAGAGCATGAACTTCCAATAGCAACACAGAAGCTCATAACGACGAATGACTGTATCGTGTCATCAGTAGTAGCATTAACAAATGGAGCAGGAAAGGTAATTTTTCTCTGGTTTATAGTGACATTAAATTCAGTTTTAAAATATGCTCCTTTTTTTCCCTTCCTTGAATGATACAGGAAAATTGACTTGTAAAAGGATATCGGAATGTCAGGCTTTTTGTAAAGTAAAGTTGTCTCCTTTTTTCTTCTCCCTGCCCAGTATTTAAAACAATATGGTAGTTGCTGCTAAGCATTTGTGATGAGTAAGGGAATCACTCAACTCTTATGTTTTAATGGGTTATTTGATGATTTGAAGATTCTAGATGGTCTCAATATACACCCTTGTGTATATCAGAGGTCTGCTATTTAGAAATTAGGATACATAAAAAGAAAAAAATCTTCTGTTAACATTTTGTTATATTCCCTCCAAGTTTTTTTGTTTGCGTTTTGGTAATATTTGTGGTAATACTACCTTTGTGGTTTTGTACCTTAACAAGTACTTTTAAAGTGCCTTCAACATACATCTTTTCATTGAACTCTTAATATTGGATAATGGTCATTTGGATCATTAAGTACTTAATTATTATTATAAAATGACAAAAGTGCAGTTTCTTTAAAACTCATTTTATCTTGGATGTCTAGTTTCAACAGAAGTCACGTTCTAAGAATGTATGTTTATTTGGCTATCATCAACACCTTTAGAGATTAAGATTTCTGTGAGAATTACCTATATGTATAAAGCTGAAAGGACAATATTCAGGACTATTTTATATTTTAGCCCCTTTATTTCAACAGACTCAACATAATTTCTCAAGGAAATGCTAATTTCTATCATGTTTATATACCATTATTTTTTGACAGGTTGACTACGATAGAAACAGTTTTTTCCAGTGATTAAAATTAATCGGAAATGATCACAGATTATGTCAGATATTCAGTGTCATCTTTCCCAGACTCAGGCGAGGCTGGCCTTTGTGTCAGTTTGTTATAGTTTGGGGACATGATTAAAAACGTGTTTTTGTCAGGTTCTGTCAGGAGACCCGTGTCTGCAGAATTAAGGAATCCTGTAGAAGCCAGAAGACCATGCCCACTGCTCCCACTTCAATGATTTTATCTACAAGCATGCTGGAAGCTTTCTGAGGATAATTCTAACTTTGATTTAATTAAGACATTTGAGAAAAAGAGAATGTTTGCATTTTACTAGAGTCTGCATTTGCCACTTTTAATGAGAACTCTGGAATATTAAATACCTGTATACTCATAGTTTATTTTCGGTTAGTTTTGCCTGAAACCTTGAAATGTCATCTCAAGGAAAGGTATTTGATCTTTAGTCTGAATTTTTCAAATGGTTTTTAACTAAAATAAGTGTCTGAACTAATGGTAGTGTGTGGTAGCTTAATACTTAGCTAATATGTTTTGATTAAAATAAATTTTATTGTTTGTAATTTTAAGAAACTCGTTTGGAAAGTGTAACATGCATATGAAAGAACATTTGGGAAAGGTAGACATTAGAAAGAGGAAAGAAAATAAACCTCACTGTATACTAACACAACCTAAATGCAAACACTGGGTGTGTGCTTGTCTATGTCATTTAGGAGGAATATGTAGCTCAAGAGGTCTAGGTCCTCATTTTCTTGAATACTCCCTAACAATTTCATTTGACAAAGTAAAGTATTAATGAAAAATAAAATGTTCAGACCACTAGCAATTAATTGACTACTTTTTAGGCAATTTTTGCCAATGTAGGATATTCTGTTCCATGTCACATTTTTTACTTTTCAAAATAGAATAAATACTCTTTAAGGTCTTCAAGATTTTACTTTCCTGGCTAAGTACTTTCTTAGACATTTTTATTTATACCACCATTTCATATATCACTTTAGTTTACAAATCATGGCTCTGCAGTTACAGTTAAGGAGCTTTGTGACTGCTCATGTAGACTTAATAAAGGTTAAATCAGAAAGTGACAAGGGTCTACTTAATTTTCAGTCTTTTCTATTATTGGGTTGGCCAAAAAGTTCATTACATTGTTACATTTTTCATTTTCATGCATAACCTTATTGATTGGGATATTTTGAGTGTGTCAGCTATCTCTTGCTATTGGCTTCTGGTGGGTAGAGGCCAAGGGTGCTGCTAAACATCCTCCAATGCATAATCCATTCCCACAGCAAATACTTATTTGGCTAAAATGTCAATAGTACCAACCAGGAAGCTTTGCAAACTGCTTTTGACACATTCCATTAGTCACTGCACCTTCTCCATACACTGCACAAATCTTTTTTTGTTTTTCAGTTGCGTTTTTACCTTTCTTGAAATAATAAAGCATAATATGCCAAAAATGTTGCATATCTTTTTCCATCTTCAATATTAATATGGCTGCACAAAAATTCACCAATTTTGATAATTTTTTAAAATGCACGCTGATATGACAGCTGTCACAGTACAGTCTAACAAAATTGTTCTGAATGAAGTTGAAGACAACTAAGCACTACTAGAGCCATTGTACAGAAAAAATGTAATGGACTTTTTGGCCAACCCAATATATTTGTGACATACAGATTGAGCCTTACGTAATTAAATTGAAATAGAGATTGCATATTCAAGATGCCTGTGGCATGTCTTATGTTGGAATTTGAAACATTTATAGTTAAAGTTCAAATGGACTGTATAACCCAAATATGTGTATTTTGAGAGTAATGGCAGAATTAATGAGGTCAATAGGTCGTGAACATCATCTAGGGATATTCTGAACAAATCAGAAAGTTTTGGTTTTCAGGAAGAATAAAAATTGTCTAAATTAAGACCTGTCAAAAGTATAGTCTCAATATTTAAACTGGTATTGTCTGGTTTTAACTGCTTTTATTATAAATCATTGCCTAGGCATTCTCAAGTAAATGTTGGCTTTTGGGCAGGTGCTGAAATTTCATTTCCATTCTAGCATCTTCAACTTTGCTTTAAAAGCTATTACATACATTATATTAGATATAGTATTGGAAAACAAAATCTATTTTCTTGTCACACTTCATTTAGGTTGCATCTTTCTTCAGCAACAATGTGGACTACTTCATTGCCTCACTGAGCTATGGGCCTAAGGCAGCAAGTGGATTCATTAGCCCTCTTTCAGCCGAATGCATGTTACAGTACAAGAAAAAAGCCACTGCCTATATGAAGGCTTTGAGAAAGGTTTGTGAGCTTCTGTTAACATTTAAATCAGAGGACAAACCAGGAATAATTCAGAAAATGGCAAGAGTTTTTTTACAATTATTTAGGTTGTACCCAATTTTGAGGCACAGGTGGTCGGTGGGTGTTGGGGTTCTTTGGGGAGGAGGAGGTAATAGAGACCCAAACCTCACCTGACATGTGATAGATGCATCACTCATGTTGGACTCCTGTCCCTGGCACCTGGTAAACTGTGTAGGGCGAGGCAGCCAGGCAGCCAACAAGTGTCAAACTTCAGAAAATCTTTAACATATGGAAGCAGAAAAACAATTGGAATACATTTATAAATTTTATATGAATATAGTAAGAATACACAATCATTGCAAAAGAAACCAGAAGATGAAGGAGACAATTATGGTCACCCCAAATCCTACCACCCAAAGTGAGCTATTCTTAACTTTGTTAGAGTATCTCTACATACAAAAAAACTTTAATGCATGTATGCACACAGACACACATGCTGTGTAGAAAGCATTATATTTGGAAAAAGATACTGTTTTAGAATCTTTTTTTCCTCATAAAACAGTGCGGATATCTTTATATATCAAAAGATGTGTATCTGGAAATATAAATTATTCTTTTTTATAGTATAGCCTTTATAGTATTTCATTATATAAATGTGTGATAATTTAATTAACTAATCTACTTCTAGTGGATTTTTAGGTGGTTTCTTATTTTCCACTGTTACGTGCAATATTACAGGGGGTACTTTTGCACATGCAACTTGTGCATTTGTTTTTACTTTTCCGTCTCTATTTCTTTCTAAATTTTACTTATACATAATGCATAAATACATTCTTATATCACATTAGGACATTATAGGTAAATTACAATCTCTAATTCTAGTTCTGCTCCAGAGGTAACTATATAGTTATCAGTTTCATATATAACCGTCCAGACTCTTTTTGAGTATTTATATGCATCTATATAAACCTATAGACAATATACAATATATAGGATTTTCTTTTTTTGAACATAAGTGCATGCTTTATTGTGCAACTTCCTTTTTACATTTAAAATGTTTTAGAGATGTGTCTATATCTTTACACGTGGTGGCCACTATATTCCTTTTAAATAAGGCATAGAATTCTATAATGTGGGTGATCCATGGTTCATTTAGGTATTCCCTTATTGGTGGTCATTTAGGTTGATTCCATTTTTTTACTGTTGTGATAATACTGCAGTGGATAGTTTTACAAATGCCTCCTTGGGCATGTGTATGGAATACCAAGAGGTGGAATGTTCTGGATCATGTGGTTTGCACATTTTAAATTTTAATATTTACTGCCAAATTGCCCTTACAAGTGACTATACTGTTTTACACTTCTAGCAATGTATAAGGCTACCTGTCTCCCTGTATTTGTCTAATTGTTTTAAGATATCTTTAAGATTAATTCCTTAAAAAGGAATTGCTGGCTCAAAGTTTTATGAGTATTTGATATTTTGACATATTTTCACACTTTGAAACACTTTAGGAGGGTTATTTATTTACAGTTTACTATCAGTAGAAGTGTAAATTTAGCCCATAAATTTACTATTTGTCAACCTCAGACAAGAGGCTTCTTATATTATTTTAATTTGCATTTCTTTGCTTATTGAAGTGGAACATCCTTAAAGTTATCACGAGTATTGTGTCAACTGCCGGTTCAAAGTATTTACCTATTTTTTTAAAATTTTTAAAAAAGATTTTATTTATTTATTTTTAGAGAGGGAAGGGAGGGAGAAAGAGAGAGAAAGAGAGAGAGAGAGAGAGAACCATCAATGTGTGATTGCTGGGGTTCATGGCCTGCAACCCAGGCATGTACCCTGACTGGGAATCGAACCTGCGACACTTTGGTTCGCAGCCTGTGCTCAATCCACTGAGCTACGCCAGCCAGGGCTTGCGTTTATCTAATTTTAAATAAATGTTTTTAATAGCATTGAAAGCACTTTCTATATTAAGGATCTAACTAAACGTCTTATTTATATTGCACTTTCCCCTCAATTTGCTGTAGTAGTTTTCCAAAATAGAATTTTTAATTTTCATATCATCAGACCAGTGTTTTTCTTAACGGTGGTGATTCTGAGGGAGATCTTAGAAAGTTGAGGCACTTCCTAAAATTGTAGACATGGTCACATATTTTTTTCCAGTATTTTTGTGGTCTAAATTTTTGGCTTGAGATTTTTAATCTATCTTCAAATTACTTATTCTGATAAAAGGTATAAAAATAGGGATATAAATATTTATTTTCCTAAGTTATTAGCTGGTTGTTCTTGTTCCATTTATCTTGGAGAAAGGCTACGTTTCTCCTTTGAGTGAAAATGCAACATTTGTCACATAATACATTTTTGTATGTGCTTTTGTCTGTTTCTAGAGTTTCTATCCTGTTCCTTTATCTCTGTGTTTTGGTGCAGGTCAATATGGTTTTAATTAGTGTAGCTTGTAACTTGGATGACAAGTTCTTCTTCATTATTTTTCTTTTTTTTTTGAAAAGAAGTTTCTTTTCAAGTGTATTAAAGGAAATAGTCTATTTTGGCATACCTCTGAATTTATTATCAAGTCCCATTTAGCATTCTAATTTGTATATGTAGAATCAGGAAGATGCTATGATCTTTTTCTTTAATTTTTATGATGCTTTTCCCGTAGCCCCTTCCGGAGTCTGTGCCTTACGAGGAAGCACTGGCGAACCGCCGCGTCCTTCTCAGCTCCACTGAAAGCCGAGAGGGCCTTGCACAACAGGTATGGCACCTGGAAAATCACACTTGCTAAAGAGCATAAATGTCGAACCCCTTGGAAAAGGTTTTTAACCTTCATAGGGTGATTTAAAGGCTATATAAATAAACATGTAAAGTTAATTGTTTAACACATGCTGAAAAGCACCATAAGCATAATTCATTTTGAAAAGCATTTCTTTGTACTCTAAATTTAAAGTCCTCTTGATTCATTTGGTGTTATAATTGCCAGTGAAGTAATATCAACACACTTTGGCCTTGATGATTAATTCTTTCTTTGGGCACTAGATTTCAATGTCTGGAATAACAAGGCCAGGGGGAACGGGCTAGAGACTCAATTATTTTATGAACAGGAATAAAAAATTTTAATATTCAATTGGTTGTTTCAATTTGAGGCAGTAGGTAGGAGGTACTATGTTTATATAAGTTGGTACAAATGGATACCAGTTTAGCTGTTGTCAGAGATGTATTCACTTTAACACTGGCTTGCTTTCAGTGTTGGAAATGTTTATTTTAAAGACAACACAAATACATTAATCTGAGACAATATTTTGTCTATGCTGACCTTATTTTCACTGGACACACACACACACACAGTCACTTATCTTTTCAATATTAGTATGCTCTGATGTTGGAACTAAAAATTTCATCCACAGAATAATTTCTGAAAAACAGAATTCCTGAGACAAACAATAAAATGTGGAATATCTAAAAAAATGATTTTGAATATTCTTATTTTATGTGAAGAAAGTAAGGCTCAAAGAAATGAAGCACCTTTTACCCAAAGTAGCTAGTAAGTGGCAGAACTGTCTGGCTTCAAAGCTATTGCTTTTCCCACCCTGCCATTGACCAGCTGCAGGCTTGTCTGATAAATACTCTGGGTCTCACTTCCTGCCTCTCTAAAGTGAGGATAATGTCTTCCTTTCAAGGTCTGGTAAGGATTAATTGAGCCAGTGGGAGGCAGTGTGATATAGTGAAAAGACTCAGACTTGTGAGCTAGACAGATGGGGTCCCAAATCCTGGCTCTGCCATTTGTTAGCTTAGCAGGTGGCTTAGCTGCTGGGAGCTTTAGTTCTCTTTGAGAAATGCGAATGGCGGGATTGTTAGGAGGCCTCCGTGGGGTAACGGGAGGAAAGTGCCAGGAATAGTGTCTGGTGCTCGGTGACTGTTCAACGTGGTAGTTGGTAAAGCATTTGGAATTCACTATAAGATTTTATTTTATGTATTTCTCAGGCTTTTATTTGTCCTGAGAATTAGCTTTTTAAACTTTTAATTGAAGTGTAATGTACATAAAGAAAAGTATACAAATCAATAATATATGATACCCCAATGAATTAATGTAGCCAGTTACTAGGACCCCAGAAGCCTTCCTCTTGCCCCTTTCCAGTTGCTATGGTCCCCTCCCCCAGAGAAAACCATTATCCTGCATTCTGACACCATAGGTGAGGCTTGTTGCCTGATACCGAACTTTTTATAAATGAGCTTATGTAGTGAATACTCTTTCAGGTCTGGCTTCTTTCACTCAACATTATATTTGTAATCTTCACCTGTGTTATATATAGTTGTAATCTGTTCATTTTCATTGCTGTTGACTATTTTATTATGTGAATATACATTAATTATTCTTACTGCTTATGAGTATTTGGGCTGTTTTAAATGTTTGGCTATCATACGTGTCTTTTAGTAAACATGCATGCATTTCCATTGGTTATGTACCCAGAAGGGAAATTACTGGGTCATAGGATATCATATGTCCAGTTTTAAAAGATCCTGCCAAACAGTTTTTTAGTGTTTGTCCCAAATTCCACTCCTCTCAGCACTATACTGTGATTATTATAGTTACTCACTCCACAAACATGCCCATCTCTGTATTTTCTTTTTTTTTTCAATTACAGTTTATATTTAGTATTCTGTATTAGTTTAAATGTATAGCATAGTGGTTAGACAATCATATACTTTATAAAGTGGTCCCCTGATATCTCAAGTACCCACCTGGCCCCATGCATAGTTACTACAATATTATTGACTATATTCCTTATGCTGTCATTTAAATCTCTGTGGTTATTCTGTAACTGTCAATTTGTACTTCTTAATCCCTTCACCTTTAAAAAAAATTAGTTATTTTGGTGATGTTGAATTGCTTTTCCTTGATAAAAGGCGATATCAAGCACCTTCTTTTTTATGGTTATAATCTTGTTCAAGTGTCTGTTCAAGTCTTTTTTTCTTTTTTCTGTTTCTCTCTTGAGTTGTCTATCTTTTTATTGACTTGTAGAATGCTTTAATATGTTCTGGATATTAGTCCTCTATTAGATACATGTTTGTTCCTCCACTTTTTGGCCTTCCTTTTTATTCTCCTAATGATACCTTTTGGTGAATAGAGATTTTATTTTACTATAGCTCAATTTCTTAACTTTTGGATGTCCTTTTTTGCATCCTGTTGAATAAATTGTTCCCTATTCCATGGTCAAGCTTTTTGGTTTGCCTCTGTGAGGTAGTTTTGCTTTACATTCTGTAAAGTATTAGTTTGGCCACTAAGTTTTATCTTCATCATCCTCTAAGGTGCAGAACTCTCTGTTGCTTTCAAGGTTCAGCAGAGTTTGGAGAAGATTTCTAAACTGGAGCAGGAAAAAGAACACTGGATGTTGGAAGCACAATTAGCCAAAATCAAGCTGGAGAAAGAGAACCAGCGAATTGCAGATAAGCTGAAGAGTACGAGCCCTGGGCAGGCAGTTGGGCCGGCCCAGGAAAACGCCTCTGTGGTGAATGCTTCGGGCCAGGAAGAAGCCTCAGCTAAGGCCGTCCTGGAGCCAGTTCACAGCACCAGTCTGGTGAGTGCCGTCTTTTTTTCCTGTTAATGGCAAGGATCTAACCTAATGTTAGTTAGGTTAACTAACCATATAAACATGTCAGTTTATAATAGGAATAATCTGTGTGCTTCAGAAAAAGCAAGTTAGTAAGCAGATGCCTCCTTCAGAAAGCATCTTCATTAAATTCCCTTTGATTTTACCTGAGACTTTCCCATGGTGAGGGCTGTGTTCCTGGATAAGATATAAGAAGTCAAATTTAAGATGATTCTGTTTTTCCATAGAAATATTTATAAAATGGAATTATATTTCTGACCAAAGGCTAAATGCCTAGTTCTTTATAGAAATTACCACAAATACAATTTTAACCAATTATGTGGTATATTTCTAGACACTGTAAAGCTTTATGGCATACATTTAATACAAAGATCCATCACATTAATTTTATTTCATAAGGCAGTAGACTGGCAGGTTGTCTTGCAACTTTATATTTAATTTCAGTGATTTAGAAAGTGAAGAAAAATCTCTTTTGGAGGTATAGAATTCAAAGTTACTTTGAGAGAAGTTTTCTGATTATACTATTCTGCCTAATGTAAAAACACATTAGAAAATTTAGTAGGAGAGAAATCAGGAAGGGGAAAAAACCCCTTCATAATCAGAAAGGTCTCATTAAGGGCATTTTTACAAGCATTTCTTAAGGAACTTGAGACGAGCCATGGTTCTTGAAGTCCTTGTCCTGAGGTGTGTGACTTTATCCCATAGCTCCTCAATGTTGTTGAAGAACAAGTCTGGTCCTTCTCACATTTACCTTGCACCTGCATCAGAGCGTACCTAATAGTAAAATATGCAACCCAGCTTATTTTCAGAATGTATACTGACCTCATTGCACCTTAACAATATCAGAAACTCAAATTATTGTTAATTTTCCTAGGTCTGATCATGGTATTATGATTATTTAGGAGAATAAATTAATTTTGGGGAGCTAAATGCCAAAGTACAGTCATACCTCAGTACTTGTTGGCCTCAGAACTCGTCAAACCCCGCACTTGTCGCATTTTGGCGAGAAAAAAATGTTTTGGCACTCAGTGCTAGCTCAGGACTCAGGACACGTGCTAGAACTTGTATGAGTCATGACGACGCCCCTCAAGAAGAAATGCTTGCTTGGTACTTGCAATGAGTTCGGAATGGATTAACAAGTACCGAGGTACCACTGTTGTTAGGGTTAGGTATCGTAATGTCTATAGTTTACTTTCAGATTGTTCAGAATAAATATATACATACAGATAAATAAAGCAAGTGTAAAATGTTCATTGAGTATAGGTGGTGGCTATAAAGATGTTTTTTATACTTTCTTCCCCAACTTTATGTATATTTGAAATTTTTTATTATAAAATATAAGGGAGAGAAAAAGAAAAGTTTTAGAAAGGCGAAAGACATAATGAAACTTCTCAGTGTTTGGACCTGAATGGGTGCCATGCTCACAGAAGAATCCCACAGTGAGCCCCGCACAGAGTGCTGTGGGGTCACAGAGAGGTCTCTGGAGGCTAAGGGAGCACATCACAGGGAGGTAACCTGAGTGTGCTGCACAAGTGAGTGAGCGGAGTCCAAGGCAGGAGAAGAGTGCTTGAGGGAGAAGGCGCTCACCACAGACCTTGCTTGCCCTCTGCCTGTCACAGATTCCTGCCAAAAGTGACCTGGAGATAACAGATAAAACGAGATGGTGTTTTCTGCTTTTCAGTCTTTCTTTTTATTCCCTCTCATTTAAGGTACAGTTGAGATTACCTCACTTACCACATTTTCCATGAGCCCCAGTTTTGGGCATGGTCTTTGATGGTCAGGATTAGAGACCCAAGATATGGTTGGCCACCTTTCATTTTTCATGCGATTGATTCTGTTCCTTTCCCTTAGTTGCTCTCAGTGGAACAAGAGCTTGGATAGACATCTGTACGGAGGAGCTCTGTGCTGTCTCACATTCTCAAGTCCTAAGTGGGGAATGAGGGAGTGAGAGTCGGGAGGCAGAATGGATACCAACGTAGTCATATTTGAATATATAAAATTAAACAACTGGTCACTGTAAACAGTTTTTAATGGAAAGGGAAAGACTAATTGCTACTCCTGCTTCAGTGAGTAGAAAATTATGGCTCTTCTTTTTTTAAAAAAAAGAAGTCGTATAAAAGACTGTTCATAGCTAGGTGGGCATAACATTCTTTAGTACACGTTCAGTTGATCTGCTCACTGTTCAGAGTGCTACTCTTGAGCATATTATTTAGAACCTGTGAAAACTTTATTGGGTGTCATCTGACGAACAGAATACATTGAAACTAATATTCCAATAGCCTTTTTAAGTTACTGTACCCAAGCACACGAACCATGACCTGAGTGATCATAACATTGTTTTCCGCATCTCGAGCCACAGAACCAAGCTTTAAAACCTGGCAGCACTTTAATGTGCCTAAAATTACATTTTCATTGATTCAAATCTGAAATGATTATTTATTGATGTCATAATAACATTGCATCAAAAATGTATTTGTCTCCTTTTGAATTTTCAGCCAGTGGATTTTTTTTTCCCTATTTGGAATGTTCTGTTACAATGGTCATCATCTTCACTGCTGCTTTGGAAATAGGCACAGAAACAACAAGGGGAGTCAAAAGCTATTCCTCTCTCTTCACAATTTGTTGGTTTCAGTGATGAAAATGACTAACAGCATTTTGATAGAGGAAATAGTGGTGATCGTAACTCATTACTGCCTCATGGGAGAAATAGCAAATGCGGGTACCTCTCCGCAGGTACTGCGTCCTTGCAGTTTACTACAGTTGTGTTTTAACACAGTCCCAGGGTGATCTGGCATTCCAGCCCCAGTGCTCTTTAAATGTGTGAACCGAGAAGAGAAAATATTATGTGCTTAGACTATTGTGTTTGAAATGTAAACAGTCTATTCTAAAGAATTTTTTTTCCTTATGTTCCAGATTGGGGTTTTAACCAGGACATCTGACAGTGAGGTAATATGTACTTGGCATCATATCATTTGTTAGTAAATATCTGGCTGTGTGTTTGTTGACAAAGCCTTACAAATGCCAGCTTTGTCTAATTGTGTTTTCTGACCATTCTAGCAAATATGGAGCCAGTGTTTTCTCCCTCTATCAGGGGGTCCATATTGCTTTTCTCTCTGGTTCTTTTTTAACTGTCCCAACAAATTATAGCCTGTTTTGTAAATGCCTTGTTGAATGACTTGAGTTGGCAGTTTGACAAGGTGCGGCTTGAGCCGGCCATCAGCTCGCTGGCATGCTGGGTGAGGCTGAGCGCCGTCAGCCCGCCCCGTGGGCAGGCTGGGAACGCAGGGCTTTTCAGGGGCTGATGAACAGTGTGCTTGCTGGTTGTCTCCAGCCCTTGAGTGAGTGAACCCAGGCCAGATTTGGCTTGTCACGTAGGGTTACAAATTTGTTCTGAAATATTATGAGATGTAACTTTATAAATAACCATTAAAAGGACATTGAAGTCATTTAAATTACCACTCAGTACAGTGAGCTGGTAAATATAGTTCAACATGGTTGATAAATTCATTGATTTCCTTATTGGTTATATACTTTAGGTAATCTTGAACTTCTGCTTATATTTTTTAACTAAATTCAATAGTGCATCATTGCTAGAGTAACTAGAAGTAACTACTAGTCTGAGACAAGGGTCATAACTTTATTAAAGCAGTAGTTTAATTGATCAGTATCTTTAAGAGCATTAAAGCTGTGTTAAGATAATGTTAAAGAAAAAAGAATGCTCAGATTTTAGGGGTTCCAGTACATGCTCCCTTTTTCTTCCCCTTTTCCAGTTAGAGAAGGACACAGAAGTCAGATGGAAATTTTGAAAGTCAGGTTTATGGCTAATGAAAGCTGATGGAGGGACATGGCCCTAGGGTTCCCAGTACCTCACTTGTGCTCTGTTCTGGAAGCCACAGCTTCACTCTGAGATGGGCAGATGTTGAATATCAAGACATTCAGAGTAGTCCTTTTCCTGCCCTGTCTGAAGTTTCTTTGAGGGGTAGGAAAACAATGACTCCCCAACAAATTTCAAATGAAAGTGTACAAAACATTGTGTCTTTTTTCCCTAACATGAGTTCCTTTTTATTTTTCTAGAACTGCTTCATCTCACTGGCATTCATTTATTTAGTTATGTGTGTTCTATTTAGCTTCCAGATGTGGAATCTCGTGAAGACTTAATTAAAAATCACTACATGGCAAGGATAGTGGAACTGACGTCTCAACTGCAGCTGGCTGACAGTAAGTCAGTGCATTTTTATGCTGAGGTGAGTAGAGAGTTGATTGGATTTGGTGGTTTTTTCCCTGACCCCTTCAGGAACCGGGTCACCGTCCTGGTCTCCTGCTGTTCGCCAGAGGAGAGAAGTCAGTGTGTGTACACCAACCCCAAATTTTCATTTCAGTACATACAGCACTGCTTTGTCATTTCTAAGCTGATGAAAAATAGTTGGGACTTACAGGTAGCTTTCCTTATGGTCATGTATGTTTTAGAGTGCTATTACTATAGATTACTTCTAGGGAGCTATACGCAGGTAACATTCATAGGCCAAAGAATTTTCATATAGGGAAATTAGAAAACAAAATATACCGTTTTTCTTTTTAAAAAATATTTTTCAGTTTCTAAATGACATTTTATTGAAATGAGTTACTGTAAGTGATAAAAATATAACCTTTCTTTCCTGGCTGGTGTGGCCCAGTGGACTGAGCGCTGGCCTGTGAACTGAAGGGTTGTGGGTTCGATTCCCTGTCAGGGCACATGTGTGGGTTACAGGCTGGCTCCCCGATGGGGCATGTGTGAGAGGCAACTGATCAATATTTCTCTTGCACATTAATGGTTCTCTCCCTCTCTTCCTCCCTTTCCCTCTCTTTGAAAATAAATGCGATCTTTTAAAGAACCACCTTTTTCAACCATTAAAAGATTAAAAAGCTTACTTTTTGTTACAATTTCTTCTTTCCTCACTAAATAATTCATTTTCTTGAGAACTGGAAAAACACTGTGCGAGGTAATCAATAAAATTATATCCCACTGATTAGAAGGAAGAGAACGAAGAAAGTACAGTATCAAAGAGTAAGAAACAAATAAGGTAGAACATCTAAGAATCTCTGTAGGTCTCTCCTTTGAAACTTTACATTAAAAGGTCAGCTGGGGATGTCAGACAGAATTATAATGCTGTTAATTGTTAAAGAATTTTATTTAAAAGACAGCACCCTTTATTGGGACCTTACTTTGTGATTTTGTGCAGTAACTGCAGAGATGGAGAATAGGAGGCCAATTGCTGAAGTGGAGAGGGGCTTTGCTTTTTTTCTGCTAAAGTAAATGATGTGCCTAGCTCCGTGTTGCTCATAAGTAACCATTACATACCTGTTCGATGAGTGGTCAGTACTGACAGCTTGAAGGGCCCTAGAAAACAGGGAGGACTGCAGACTGGATGACTTACAACAAACCTGCTGAAGTACTTAGCATCTGAGACACGTGGTGCAGTACAAAATCTTGTCCTTATTTGGATCCCTAACTGCCTTCTGAGTTGGTGTTCCAGACTTGATTGTTATCTTCATGAGGACCTGAGCCTTGTAAAACACTCTCCTTCTTTTTCAGGTTTAGTGCTGAGTACATAGATGCTTGGTTAATAGAGGGGGGTTGATTTGGCTGGCTGAGCCTCCCTGAGATGAGTGGGGATGTTGGAGGCTGTTTCATTGCTTCTCTTAGTAAATGTCTTCAGCACAAATGTGATACAAGAATTATCAAATTGTCCTAGTTTTTCCCTCATCTATAAACAGGAAGTGGTAACCCCCCTGTATGACTTTACTGGAATAATTAGTCTGAGCATCTCATGTTGACAGAGCATTTGAATGTGTCTTATCAGATTCTCCTCATCTGTCTCTGGGCCTCATCAGGAAGTTTAGTAATTCTTTCACTAGCACACCCTCTTTAAACAAGAGTGTGAGAAAGAATTTTTTCTTGCCTTGGCTGGCATAGCTCAGTGGATTGAGCGCGGGCTGCGAACCAAAGTGTCACAGGTTTGATTCCCAGCCAGGGTACATGCCTGGGTTGCAGGCCATAACCCCCAGCCACCGCACATTGATCTTTCTCTCTCTCTCTATCTCCCTCCCTTCCTTCTCTAGAAGTAAATAAATTTTAAAAATCTTAAAAAAAAAAGATAAGAGATAGAATTTTTTTTCTTTTTTCTTCTATCTCTGGACAGCCTAGGTTTGGTAAAACCCCTAAAGAAAGCAGCTGGGATATTTACAATCCTGCCCTCACTTTTTTGATTCCATGTACATAGAGTAGACTATAAAGCTTTTATTGATCCTGTAATGTGGTCTTTCATAAAGGACTTAAAACTCAAGAAAAGTATCTTAAGATCCATATTGCCTAGTCAGATGCCATTGGCAATGTTTGAAATAACCACTTCCTTTTTGTCCAGTGTGAGTATAAATGAATCCTGGGTAAATGTAAAAACTTTTTATGTTTTTTGTAATCATTGGTCATTGGACCAGAGCTAGGGAAAAAAACACTGATGAGCTTGGGTTAGTAGACATTTTGTTTGCTTAGTAAAATAATCCGAGTGGGACCTCGTTTTCCTGATGTGTACTGTAGCATCAGGTACGAGGCCTGCAGGTACTCTGCAGATACTGTGAAGGGAGGGAGGGCTTTGGTTTGGGGGACTGTCTTCTGATAATCTTCCCTGAAGTAAATATGCTTTTGGGAAATGCCCTCTGTGGTAATGGAATGCTCTCTGATTTAACAGTGCCGAGCACTCTCTAAAAGACTAGCCTTGGCTGAAAAGTCCAAAGAGACGCTGGCAGAAGAAATGAAAGTTGCCAGTCAGAGCATCAGCAGACTTCAGGTGAGTTCATAAGTACCTAAGCCATTTTCAAATTTTTTTGCATTCAAAGTTCTTGGACAGCAAAGTCAGCATTTGCTTTCTAAAGTAGAGGCTTGTGATGGTAGACTTGCTCGATGCAGGGTTGCTGTAAACCTTCTGTGTGTAAAAATATACAATATCTGTAAAATATACTAAGATGAGATATACTTCTAAAAAATAAAAAGTTAAGTCTATTTTGTCTAGAGAAAATAAAATAAAGTAGTAGCATTTGACCTCTAGATACACATCTTTCTAACCACTTTATTTCTGACTCATTTTATTTATTTATTTATTTATAAGATTTTTATCTATTTATTTTTAGAGAGAAAGGAAGACAGGGGGAGGGAGGAAGAGAGAGACATGAATGTGAGAGAGAAACATCAATTGATTGCCTCTCTTATGCCCCCAACTGGGGACCTGGCCTGCAACCCAGGCATGTGCCCCGACTGGGAATCAAACTGGAGACCCTTCGGTTTTCGGGCAGAGCTCAATCCACTGAGCCACACCAGCCAGAGCTCTAACTCATTTTAACGTAACATCTCACTTATATAAGACAAAAAGTGGTTATATTGTTTTTTTCTCTGACTTGATTTTAATTTTAAATAGTTTTGTAGTTAGCATTTCTTTTTCTATAAGTAAAATTACTTTTATTTTTATAAATGAAAAGATAATTCGTTATACAAACAACACTTTTAGCAGAATGCTAGCTGTCATTATCCACTTTAAATGAATTATGAAATGTGCGCAGAAGTTAAAGCAGATAGTTGTATCTCTTTATACCCTTCATGCACCTACTTTGTATTTCTCAAAATTTTCAACACTATCTCAAAAAATATAAATATTTTAATCACAAAATGTCACCTTTTCTGAGTCAACAGAATATTTATCAGCTTATGTCAAAGTTGCCAATTATGGGTTAAAATACCAGTAATTACTTCATTTACAGTAGCACTGAGCTTCTGTAAAATGTTTTCATTCCAAATATGGTAGTGTGATCCACAGCGATGTCAATGCGAAAGCATTCTTTAAAGCAGTACCTGTTTACCCACAGTTCATTCTTTTCCTCCTCCCTGTTACTCCCTGTCCTGTTACTTTCATTCTGTTCCTTCTCTTTACTGTTTCATAAACTGACCTAAACTGAAAGGTAGGGCTGCAAAATATTTCTCCTTACTCACTGCCTTGTTTTAAAGCCTTGTTTCCAGAAAGCTCTCATTAAATATAAACATGACATGGGCAAAGAAAAACACATTAGCACAGCAACACCCACTTCCTCCTGGCTTCAGATTGGTGTGTGAGATTAGCTGGGAGCACAGGATTGATGGAAGGGGCTGAGCAGAGTTTAGGGATGAGAAAGAAGGGAAGGTGTTTCTTCCAAGGACGGTCCTGCCTGGAAGGTCTGCGGGCCATCCCGGTGTGGCGTGGTACTGGAGGCGGACTCCCCCACCTCGCCAAAGGCTTGGAAAGATCAAGTAGCTCTTGTTTGTTTGTAACAGTTTTATACCTGGCCTAGAAGGAAATGCTTATGTTTTTCTAAAGACATTCAGAACTTTCTGAAGGCTCAGAAAAACTTCTTCCTCGTGTCTTTTAACTTTGTTCTCTTTGTTAAGCCTTTGACTTACCCTTCATGCTAATTGATCATATAGGTCATTTGGATAAGTGGCTTTTCCAATTTTTAAAAAAATGAATTTAAAAAGCTTTAGAGTGGTATGACTAGTGGGGTTTTGACCCCCCTTTTCTCCCCTCTTTTCCTTTGCCATTTAGGATGAACTGACAACTACCAAGAGAAGTTATGAGGATCAATTAAGTATGATGAGTGACCACCTGTGCAGCATGAATGAGACATTGTCTAAACAGAGAGAGGAGATTGACACACTAAAGATGTCCAGTAAGGTAAAAAGAGGAGGGGCATAGTCTCTGTACAATATAATATTTAATGTATTTAATATAAGATATTTCATTGTTGTGCATGTCAGGCTCGAAAGGTTAAGAGGTTTAAAGCATTTATAAATCATTTTATGTATATAATTTGTCCTATTATCCAAAAGTAAAGTTAAGTTTCTTTGGCTGAGTTATAAGTTGGGAGGAGGTCTGACCTCTAAGGCCCTAATACTGTGTCCTTTGTTTTTTGGCATTTCTGCTATGTTATGTAAGTTTGGGGGATTCTTAGGAGGCGTATCATGGGACTTGGCTGTTTTTCATATGAATTTAAAATGGTGCTGTTGAAGAGTAACCCTCTTTAGCAAATGTATTCTCAGATATATCCATATAACCTAAGAATGTCTTGTCCTTTTAATTCCAAAAATATTCCTTTGATTTCATTTCACATGAAGCCTCCAGGCTGGGGTCAGTAGATACTGGGATTATTTTTATGTTGAAATGCATCTCCACGTGTCATGAAAAGGAGGCTTCAGGAGGCCCGGGACTTGGTTCCATGCATCGTTTCAGATGCCTAGCACATTTTGATAACTCAGACAATACTGTACCACCACCAGGTTGGATTTACTGTCTCCATCCTGTGCTGTTTGAAATCCACTGCTGCCCCTTATTGATTTAGCAGGCTGCTACTGAATTCCTGCTGTGTGCTGGCACTGGGAAGGAAGCAGAGATAAACAAACCATAGGTTTATTTATCATCTGCCAATGGTGGTGCAGGGCAACATTCTGTTTAATTGGCATCTCCTTGGAAAGTATATCATGTTAATGTATTGGAATCTGCATTATATAGTTTTGTTTCTCAGGGTAGTTTCATGATATTGATTGGCCTCTGGCTACTTCGAGAGTGTCTGTGATGCTTTTCTGGGACATCTTGTGATGATTGTAACCAGCCAATGTGGTTTTGATTATGGTTCTCCAGTTACTTGTGCTTCAGGAAACTTGAGCTTGGAGGTAGGGGGTGGGGGTTGGTTCTCTTAAAGAATGCCTCCTTTAACCCTTTTGGCCTCTTGATATTCTAGCAGGGCAAAAGCTGATGTAGAAAGAACATACATTAGTCCGAGCAGCATGAGAAAGCCTATTTTAGCACCTAACATATGAAAGAAAGTAGCAGGAAAACTTCAGACTGCAGACCTGCAGAATGTATTTGGTTCTGAGTGGAAAAGGGGAAAAGGGTTGAGTACAGTAGAGCTCATTATAGCTACTTTAGAAGTTAGAGAATTTTCAGACCCTTGAAGAACTTTTTAATCTAATCCTTAAAATACCTGTCATTGATAAAGTCCTGAGTTAGAGATCCTTCTTCACTTTGTACTCTATATTGTTAACCTTTCTTTGATTATGCTATAATCGCTATTGCTTTCTCCTCCTCCCTATCCATTAATAATTCAGATTGCCAAAGCATTATCTTATGGCTGAATTGACATTATCTCCACTGGATACCAAGTAAACATCCTGAAACCATTTGCTTGCTATTATCTTGCTCTTAATGTTTGTATTTTGCAAGCTTTTCCCACTTACATGAAAAGAATGTATTTGTATCTAATAGTTAAGTATAGGAATCTAGTTAGAATATTTTTCTAAAAAGTGAACTTCTCCAGAAAGAGGAAAAGTTATGCAAAACTGGAAAGTCCAAATGTCCATATGTGAGGGAATTGGGAATAAGTTAAGACATCTTGCTCTCCAGCTTGTTTCCAACCAGTGTCAGAGCTCCGTTCTGATGATAACCATTGCCATTTGGGTGTCAGTTGGCACATATGCAAAATTATTATCTATTAACACCTTTCAAAGGTACTTATTTAAATAGCAAAGAAACATGTTTAGGCTAAAATGTCTTTCTTTATTGCCTGCCCTTAGCCCCCAGGGGTGTAAGGGCCCATGAACTTAGAGATGGGGAGAGTTAAAAGTAACAAACTGCTCTGTGATTACGGAATGAAAGCAATGCAAAATTATCAGCTTATCTTCCCTTGGAAATTAAAGTCCAAAGTGGAATATGGCTTCCAGACAGCCTGGTCTATAAACTATGTGAAATGTTTTTCTTTAAGTTCGTGTTCTTACTGTTGATATTTTTCTTTGCACAGGGAAATTCTAAAAAGAACAAGAGTCGATAGTTTACACATAGCTGGTTGGTGACTTCTTTCCAGAGCTGCTACTGCTGCAGGGAGCTGCTGCTGCTGCAGGGAGCTGCAGGGCCCAGACTCCACGACCAGTGCTGGCCGCCTTCAGAAGCTGCAGTGTTGTTGGACCTAGTAAACTAGTCAGTGTTGTAAATGACCTTGAAACATTCAAAATATATTTGTAACCAGTAAGGCAAATACAGAATTTGGTGTTGACAGTAAAATGGAAAACTATACACATACCATGGATATTGTAGGTTTCCTTACGCTGTTTTTACCGTGCACTTTTTAAAATTAGGTTTTAATTTCAGTATGTAAGAACAAGAATATTTTGTATATTTTCAAACTCAATTATATGGTAATTGATTTGGTATCTATGGAATAGATATGTTTCTGGATAAAATGCTTACATTGTCAAACTCATTACTTCTTGCTGTAATTGAAAGCAATTTCCAGATTCTTTTTGAAGATTTTTTCCCTTCTCTCTCTCTCTCTAACCCCCTCTCCCTCTCATCTTCTCCCTCTCTCCTCCGTGCTTTCTCTCTCTGTCTCCTCCTCCCTCCTCCCTCTCTGTCTCTCTCTCTTTCTGGGAGGGAGTGGGCCTTGCAAACTTCAGATCTTGTGGGTTTATCATTGTCTTCAGCTCTTCAGGACCCTCTCTGTGTTGGAATAATAGCTTAAGGAAATTGATGTCAATAAATTCATATTTATATCAAACCTTCAGTCTCTCTATGAAAATTTGATAAAGGAAACTGAAACCTATTAGAATAGGCTTTACAAAATTTACCAAATCCCAATTGACTTAGATATAATCTTTTCAATCCCCCAAATTGGAATAATTGTATGGTTAATCCTTTAGTAAGGCTTTGAGTTTTGCCTTGAGAGGTACTTGTAATCATACTTTAGGCTAGGACCATGAGGCCTTTGGGGCTCCTCTTGGTTTATTTTATAAACATTGTGTCATTTCAATGTGCACTTCAGAGGAGTCTCTCTCAGGACCCCCATTCTCCCTCTCTAAAGATAGTGATTGCTCCTTTCTTCTGAGTTACTTTCACAGGCCCATTTGACCCGGGCAGGCCCAAGTCCCCAGATTAGTTGAGATGTTGCCGAAACCGCTTCCTCCCTTCCTCCCAGTCTCCCTGCCTGCAGTTCCATCTCCCTTGAGCCTCTTCTCTAGGCGGTTGCTAATCACCCTCCAAAATGCTTTATTATGGTTGGCCCGAGAGCTCACCATCGGCTTCTCTCTGTGCTCCGCACATAAGCCAACCCCTTGGCCTCGGCCCCAGGTCCTCCATTGCCTGTCACAGAGAGGCTGGTTGTTATGCCCGGTCTTCACAGTAATGAAGTGTTTGGATCCTGCTTTGGGGATCTTGGGTGAGTCAGCTCAGCCCCATTCTTCTTAGCTTTGCAAGTCCTTAGCCCCTTTGCCCTTTTTGTGTTCTGTGACTTGCCCATTTCCAGCTCTCTATCAACTGAACCAGCTGTTTTCACTGCAGCTGTGCCTACGCCCCCAGCACTGTAAGGGAAACATCAAATAACCTCGCTGATTGGCCCCGTCATAAACTTAGGGTTTCCAGCCCTGCCAGGCCTTCAGTGCTTCCTGACAACCCTTTTGGCATTTTTAGTCTATTCCTAGCCCTCCTCTGGAGGGTTTGGGACAAAGAAGGAATGTCATCTGACTTACTTTTTAATGGAATTGTCAGCTGCTGTGATGGATTGTCGGGGAGCAGTGGTGGAAGCAGGGTCCCGTTAGGAGGCTGTCACAGGAACAGGAGGCTATTGAGAGAAGATGGTGGCCTGGACCGTGCTGGTGGCAGTGGAAGTTATGTGGAATCTGTTTGGATTTCTTTTGAAAAAATGGTTGACAGGATTTACTGACAGATTTATGTAAAATTATAGCTCCTTCCTTCTATATTTCTATTGTCATCTGCTTTATTTTACTGCTTAAGTCTTATCATAATCTAATGGACAGTATGTTTTGCCTATTTACCATATT
Organism: Phyllostomus hastatus; assembly: GCF_019186645.2. Taxonomy (NCBI): domain Eukaryota; kingdom Metazoa; phylum Chordata; class Mammalia; order Chiroptera; family Phyllostomidae; genus Phyllostomus; species Phyllostomus hastatus. Next base: position 103,816,882 of record NW_025334041.1, on the reverse strand, counting down.
TACTGCCTGTTTCAACCTCTAGAAGATACAGCTCCATGAAGGCAGGAGTTTTGGTTGGTTTTTTACTGCTGCATTCCTTGTCCCTAGAACATAGCCTGGCATTCAGTGAATGTTGAATGAATGTCAGTTGGATGGGATGTGGTGTGTGAGAGAGAAGAGTCAAAAATGCAGCCAAGGATTTCGGTCTGAACAAACCTGACTGAGAGAAAAGAGTGAGGGAGAAACAACTAGCTACCTAGTTGTAACTTAAGCCGAATACCTGGGAATCATCTCCTTTAATTCTTCTGCACATCTTACTGGTCTTACTGAGTCCTCCTGCCTTGGAAGTACCTCTCGATTCTAACTGCTGCTCACTTGATACCTTAAATCGAGCCCTGGCTACCTAATATTTGGACTGTTCTTTCTCGTACTCCAGGCCTCCCATCCCTTTTACCAGAGCATCTTTCTAAAGCTTAATCTCTGTAGAACCTGATGGAAGGCCTTCACACGGTTCCTCATTGCCTGCTGGGCATTGTCTGGCAGTGTTGTGTGCATGTAAGACACGTACAGCCGACCTTCTCTCCCTTTCTCTTTATTTTTCTCCATGCGTCCAGTATATTTCCTTCTACCTTTATGAAAGCTCTCAGTCCTGGCTGGTGTGGCTCAGTGGATTGAGCACCGGCCTGTGAACCAAAGGGTCGCAGGTTTGATTCCCAGTCAGGGCAATATGCCTGGGTTGCAGGCTGGGTCCCCATTAGGGGGTGCGTGAGGGGCAACCACACATTGATGTTTCTCTCCATCTCTTTCTCCCTCCCTTCCCCTCTCTAAAAATAAATAAAATCTTTAAAAAAACCCCAAAACTCTAAGACCTGTAGGTCAGGAAAAGTCTTACTTCTCCTGCATGATGGGCCTCTTTTTCTCTCAGAAACACTGTGAATCTTGGGATTGTTTCCCTCTCTGCTTTGGGGCTGAGAGTTGTGTCTCCCTCCAGCTGTGAGCTGCCAGAGCTCCCAAAACAGCCACCCCTGTTATCCTGCATGGCGTCCAGCCCCATAGACTCACAGGTAAGACTTGTGGACTGGTTGGCCCTTCTGAGAGGGTCAGTGCCCCTTGGGAGTTTTCCTGAGTCTGGAGGACAGGGCAGGGCTGTAAAGGGTACAGTTGGCTTCCTGGCAAAGTTGCTCCTTTTTAACTTACTTGGTCAGATTTTTGCTCTCTTGGCGGAATCCCTTCCCAAGGCATATAACCACCACCATTCATTAACCATTTACCATATGTCAGGCATGGGTAAGACTTGACATATTTTATTTAAACCTCTAATAACTGTTTCTCATGGTGCTGTTAATATCCCCATTTTACAGCTGGAAAACTAGGCTTTGAGAGGCTATGCAAGTTGTCCATGGTCATATAGCTAGTACATGTTGAACCAGGATTCAGCCAGGTTAATCTGATTCCAGAGCCTGGATTATTTTACTGTAGAACATGTTGCGTGGGTCACCGGCCAGCAGTGATCACGGAATGCTGTGGATGGCTCGTTGAAAAACACACGTGAGAAAAAACACATGCACAGAGACAGACTAGTTTCTGTGGGGAAGTAGGGACGAAATGGCCACCTCCCCTAGTGGGGAGGTGCTGATTTACCGTCCATACCTGCTTTTATTAGGCTCATTTTGCATAATAATTCAGGTAAAGTACAGTACTCATTATGTTACAGAACAGAACAAGGGGGGCCTGGAACGATATACTATTATTGAAAGAAGGCCCCGGGTCCGTTATGTCCGCCACCAGAGGAAAGACATCTCTCAATGCCAGAGATTCGTGAAAAGGAAAGGAAATGTTTATTTAATGCTATACAAACTTAAAGTAGTGACCTAATGTCTTTATCAAAAATCCCAAAGTCCCCCAAAACACCCACAAACACAGTCCTTCCTTCCTTCCCCCTTTGCCCAGTCCAGAGTACCATATCTCAGGGAAGAAAAACGAAGTCCATGGCTCAGACAGTCCTCTGGTTCTTAGTTAGTCCTCCTTCTCGACTGGGAGACCTCCCTGGGTTCCCGGCACCCTCTGCTGAGTCGCCGGGATCTCTGCTAAAACCAGGTGGTGGTTCCCCCTTCTAAAGCTGCCGGGGTCCCCGCTCTGTCCAGGCTTCGTGGTTCTCCCTTTCAGGGCTGCGGGAAGGGGAGAGTCCCCACTCTGCCAAAGCCGCGTGGTTCTCTCTCCTAAAGCAGCACGGTTCTCTCTGGGATGCAGGAGTCTCCACTCCATCAAAGCCGCGTGGTTCTCTCTCCTATGGCTGAGGGAAGGGAGACTCCCCACTCTGCCAAAGCCGTGTGGTTCTCTTTTCTCAGGGCTGCGGGAACGGGAGAGTCCCCACTCTGCCAAAGCCGCGTGGTTCTCCCTCTTCAAGCAGCATGGTTCTCTCTCCTCTCAGGGTTACGGGAGTCTTCAGTCTGCTAAAGCTGTGTAGCTCTCTCTCCAATGGCCGTGATCCTCTCTGCACCTCCACAGCCACATGGTTCTCTCCCTCAGGGCTGCACATGGCTCTCCTTCCTAAAGCAGCATGGTTCTCTTTCCTAAAGCACCACAGTTCTCTCTTTTTGATGGCCACCAAGTCTGGGTTTTAAATCCCCGCGGCCTGTCTTCCTCTGCAGCCTCATTTCCGACTCCTCCGACACTCGGCTTCACATGCCGGAACTCTTATCCTTCCAGCTTTACTGGGCTGCCATCTTGAGTCTGGGCAGGTGTGGCCCCATGTCCTGGAGCCAATCTTCTCCGAGCTCCCAGGCAGGCGCTGTAGCTTGGGGGGGTGGGATCTGCCCCAGTTACGTGTTGGTGGGGAAGTTACTTCCATTCCCCTGGCTCAGAGATGATCACAGCTATTTAACATATCCATGCAACCAGCCAAAGGCTATAGATATGTTAAATGACCATGCCAGAGGGTAGCTGCAAGGCTGTTGCTATGCAAAACAGCTCTCAATGGCCCTGCTCCATTTGTCCCTTCCACCAACCCACACCCTGGGTGGGGGGATGGAGACATCTTAAAATCTCCTGGACACCTTAAGTTCTGGACCCCATTTCAAATGCCTATTTGGGGTCCCCCCTCTTGGCTGCACCCTGTAACAATTAGGGGAAGTAAGGAACCATAGAAAGCAAAGAACCCTGCCGGTCTGTTTTGAGTTAGGGTCAAAGATCTGTAAGACTTTGAGGAACGAACTAACTTCCTCCTAAGACCCTTCTCATTCAACTGAGAGCATTCTAAACAAAGAAGGTTTCACAGTAATTTACATGTTCTTTCTTAGGCCCTGATCACCCTGGGGGAATCTGCCCTTTTCAGCACAGAGCTGCACCACCCTGTCATTGTTTCAGGCTTAGGTGGAGCAAGGGAACTAAGGCAACCAAGAGATAAGGAGATTTTCTCCCAGATGATGAGAACTCAGGCTATGTCAAAGCCGAGGAGCGAGGGTCCATCACCCACTTTTGCTGCAGCCCCCCAAGTCCTTCTTTTGGGGGGCCTCCCAAAGTGATTGTGCCTGTCTTAGGTCGTTCCTCCCTTGGGGAATCTTACCTGTCTTTGGCTAACCGACCAAGCTGTGGGGGGTTCAGTTATGAATAAAGCAGCAGAAGCAGCATTCCTGCCAGGGAGATAAGCTTTTGTCTCCTTGCTGGCTTACGGTTCCAAGGGCGTTCCCTTAGCCTTAGCCTTAGCCTAGGCGGGGGTTTCAGCTTCTGACACCAGTCAGGGTGGTTCCCAACAAGAACACAGGTGGCAAACCCAAGGCCCGTGGGCCAAATCCAGCCCTCTACCTTGTTTTATCTGGCCCAACACCTTGTTTCTATCCGGTGGCAGCCTGATCTCCTTGCCCCTAGTTAAGGAGTAGTTACATTTACACATTCCTAAAATAACATTTGGCCCTTTGAAGGCAACTGTGAGGCTGATGTGACCCCCAGTGAAAATGAGTTGGACACCCCTGCTGTACCTTTCAAGTTGGGGTATTCAGTTTTGTTCCTATAGGCTGTATATATAGTATTTGGAGGATGAAATATATTTAATTTCCCAGTAACTCCAGTATTTCATTCAACTCTCTCATTCCATGTCTTTATTAAGTACCCCTGATCTCTTCTTTCAGTCAGCTTCTGGTTAGCTTCTTGGGCTAGTAATGGCCTAGCACAGCATTAGCCTTTAGCATGCTTTTTTTCATTCCCCGATGTTTCATTTTTATTTATATATTAACTATTATATGAACCTTCCTAATTACTGAATTCTAAACTGAATGTATTTATGCCACAATGCTGCCCCTTCCTTACAGTCCTCTTTCTGTACAAACCTTATTGTTACTTCTCTTTTCTTTAAAGGACTTTTCTAACATACACAAAAGTAGAGAGATGAATGCAAACCCTTATCTCCCTACTGCTTGTTATGAACATTTGTCAATCTCATTTTATCTTGTTTCCATACTTCTTTTTTTCCTGGAGTGGTTTAAGGCAGTTCCCAGATATTGGCTGACTCTGCCTGTAAATACTTCAGTTATGCACAACTTTGTAAAAATGGTGAGCACTGACTTCTGACTCTGCCTTATCCATTTCATCATTCATTCAACAAGTATGTATGGAGTGCTGGCTGTGTGCTCCGTCCTAAGAAGACTGCGATGAGCAAAACACATGCTGGCTGCTTCGAGAGCGTTGAGCCCGCTAGTGAGACAACAAAATGATCACGGGAACACACCCTTACACACTGTCGTGCGTTGTCCATCCCGCCTGGGACTGTCTCAGAGCAGCAAGTGAGAGAGGATGCATGAAGGCTATAATTTTTAAAAATTAAATGCCTATATTTCAAGCTGTTCTAAAGTATTACAAAGAAAAATAAAACAAGGCAAACAAACCAACAAAAATAGTTCCCTGACCTCCACCTCCCTGCCCCCATTTCATGCTCCCCAGAGAGACCGCTTGCACTCACTGTTTCGGTGTCTGTCTCGCTCGTCGCAAACATCACGTTACTTGTGTTCTCCTGTTGGGCACTATCAGTTGACTTCACACTTGAAAGATGGGCAGTTGCCTGTGTTTCAACTATGCCCCACTCTGTACCACTCATATATACATATACACTTTCTCTTTTCCTGTCTTTAAACTAGTTACATCAACGTTTCAATTAGGTCCTTACTCGGTATATACTGTATTATTCAAGTGCTGTTCATAGCTGAGTCATATAATGTGCTATGGTTTTTTTCCCTTTCCTGTACAACTCTTTGTTTTTCCTTGGTGTTAATAGTTGCCTTTTTTACTTACTTACATTTTCTGTGTTACTTACTTACATTTTCTGTGTTACTTTGTTTCTAAATTCTCTCGCAGGTGTATAGCTCTCCTTTTAGTGTGGTCAGATTCAACTGAGTCTTCAGCCAATCTCATCTTCTTCGAGAAGTCTCTCCTGGAGCCCTTTGACCTGCTCCGGGCTGCTTTGGTTGCTCTAGGCCATCAGTGCCGCTGCTGTCCTGGAACTCCCTTCCTCATCATCCTGGGCATCATGTGTCTCCCACTCTTAAAATAACCCTCTCACATGGCCCTTCCAGTGACTGTGCTGTCCCCCTACTTGCCATGCAGCCCACCTCTCAAAGACTTGTCTGTTCTGTTTGATCCTCTGTGGCATGGAAAGGAAAAAGAAGAGATCATTCTCAGTCTAGGCACAGAGTAGGGAAAGTTGTTTGAAGTCCACGTAGGAATCAAAGGGGGGGGGGGAAGGACTTTCAAGTAATCATACACTGTTTCCTGGAGAAGATGGAATTTTCAGAACTTACTGAAATGGCATTTCCTACTTTTTCTTTTTTTATATACTACAGGCTTGTTAAAAGTTTGGGAATGAGGAAAAGTATCAAGAGCACACATCTCTTTGTAGAGATTCAACTATTAATATTTTTGTTCTTGCTTTTTTCATGTATATATAAAATACTTGTTTTTAATCAAAATTGAAATTTATAAGAAATTCCAAATGAGGAAAAAAAGTTCTGTAATAGGATGGGGGGTAATGCTTAGATGGCTGCACAACTCCAGGGGTCACTGTTACATTATGTTCTGTAACAGCACTGGGTGACCCTCCAGGCATAGTCTGTGAGGCTGTGATAAATAGCATGTGCCCTGTGATAGCATTATTAAACACCCCCCCCCCCCTTATCTTGTTACAAGCAACACCGCTCACTTTTCAAGGCTGATAAAATTGGGTTTTTCATTGCTTTTGGTAAGAAACTCACTCTATCAACTTCAACTAACATACTTTTTAACAACACGACCAGTTTCCCCAATTTATTATCCATTAAAACAACAAAACTCTGCATATTTCCAAACAAAAATGTTAGATAAAGGAAGTAAAATGAGGAACAAATTAGCCAAGAAAGTGACCGAAAAGTTGGAGCAAAAGGCTCTCTCCAAATAACATGAATTAAAGCCTTCTTTATCATTAAAATCCTCAAGAGAGAACAATGTGCAGTTAATCATTTTGTGTTTTGGAGCATTAACCCTGGAAGTTGCTCCCAGCTCTTGAAAGCCTTCAAACTGTGTAACGTTAGCATGTAAAGATAACAACTTGCTTGATGATGGCTAAGAAAGCCTCTGCCAGAGCCACACTGACAAGGACTAGTTTGTTCTGTGACAGAAGAAGAAACTTCTGTTCTTGGCTCAGGGCCATGTCCTCAGACACCATGGTGATAAATGGAAAGCTTGTCAGTAAGCCGTTGCCCATGCCTTAAATTTTTAAGCAGTTTAGTAATTAGCTCCAAATTAGGAAATTAACTGGCAGTCAGAGCTTTAGAGCAGGAAAACCCATTATAGCTCTTCCAAATCTTTGAAAGCAGTGGTTATGGAGCATTAGAATAACTGTTTTCATAAGGAGAGGATTATAAGAATTGACTCCTAGGTGAAAACATGGTGGAGGCTATTTTCTGCTTTGCTGGTGTAGGGGCCTCAAAAGGCAACTTCCCCACTTAGAACCTTTGCAGTTTGTTTTTTCAGGAGCTTTAATGATCTCTGAACTCAGCCCCACTTCTCCCTAAACAGCAGAGGAATAGCTAAGTGGTGACACCACAAAGGTCCAAAAATAGAATCAACACAGTTCAGCTAATTAGCAAAGAACAAACTATCAGTCACATCTTGCTCAGATGGTAAAGAATGTTCTCCCTCTCTTAAGCTTTCCCATATTTTAGGACACTTCTGTTGTGTGAAACTGTCAGCACATCTCATGTAGTCATTTCCATGTACGCCATTTCCCTAAGCAACTTCAGATGTGTGAGACAGGAGCCATGCCTTATATTTACTCCTCCACAGTGCCTAGTGGAATGTCTTGTACATAGTAGGTGTTCAATAAATACTAATTGGCTACATTTTAGGGAGCAGGCCAAGGGACCAGTAGCAATAGTCAGTGTAGCTCAAGCCACACCTAAGAGTGTCCCATTTCTAGGACAAAGGATAGCCTGTCGTGGGCCATTCTAAATTACGTGATCATCCCCTTAAATATCATTGGCTCCAGTTGGCATGCTCAGTGAAGATACAGGCTTTTTATTTATGTCTGGAAATTTCTACCTAAAGAATATTCAGTTTCCTTGTGGTAAAGGTTGTTTAAAACCAGTGTGTGCTTCAGATATTAGGCCAGAATGTTTCATGAACCTAAAATGGTGATTTTTTTTTCCTACTTTATTTTTACTTTTGTAAAAGCCATCCATACACTCTAATCTTTTTTTTTCAGTACAGCTTCCCAAAAGCCTTCACTTTCTTGAATGAATGTTGCAATATAGATAGAGACTTAATTGTTGTAAAGTGTTTAGAGAGGAATGTTCTTAAACAAGCCTTTAGGGCCAAGCTTGTCTTAACTCTGAAGTCCTCACTTTTCCCCGCCACATCCCCTTTCAAAGTGGGTATTTCTCCCTTCCAAGTTCTAACCAGACCCAACCCTGCTAAGCTTCTGAGATCAGCCAAGATCAGGCGCGTTCAGGGTAGTATGGCCATAGACCAAAATGGGCATTTCTGCAAACTGGTTTGAATTTCTAGTAATTGATCCCAACAGCTTCAGCTGCTTTCAGTTTTGAGGAATTCCACATTAATCTGCTGGGTCACATCTATAGACACTTTGGGAGCCCCTTGTTAAACAGTGTGGAAGTTCTAAATCATTTCTAAATTGGAGGAAAAGGCTGCCAGGAAAGGGACCTGTTAATACAAAGGAGAATGCTATCATCTGAAGGTGTACTTAGTGTAGAGCAAGGAAAAGAGCAGGGACTGGAGTAAAACAAGGTCATGGCTGACGATGGATGGCTGTGGTGGCTTAGCTAACTGAGGCTAAGCAGGCTGAGCAGTTTACCAGCAGATTTTGGTACAGAGGAACAGTGCCAGGAAAGGGTCCTTTGGAAATGCGTGATGGAGTTACGAGAAATAAATCTGCATTCATGAAAATAACAACCTTTGGGGCAGTGCTGAGTCATACAGAAGAGGTGGTGGTGTGGTGGGGGTGCTTCCCTTGCAAAAGATAAGTGGTTTTCGACCAATTATGTGGTCTATAGAAAATTATGGGCCTATTTGCTTTGTAGTAGTGTCAAACTTTACAGAAGATTTATTAACTAGGTGGACTACCTACTAATCAAGGCCATACTGCTCATACAAAGATGATAGAATTAAAAAGGTGCCCTCGTACTCTATTTAAATGCAATGAAAATTGCTATTTGTCAAGTGTATTGTTTCCTGTATGAGTCAGTCCTTTCTCCAGTTGTTACCTGTGGCATTTTCTGAGATGGGTTGGCCTCCCTAGGAGGCCCACTGGCTGGACACAGGATACAGGAGGTTGAATTTGGAGCTTCAACCAGAAGGCCTGGGGGCAAGGCACTTCTTTGTCTTCCTTCCTCTGCCTTACTCCTTGTTTTGCACCTCTCTCAGCTCCTTACAAGAAGCCTGACTTGCCAACGCCCCTTCCCTCTTGCACCTGTCTGGCTCCATAGAAGAGTCTCTGAAAAGTTACTAGTCAGTTGACTTTTGTCTTCTAGTCTCCCTCCTGCCCTTCCTCAACCGATGACCATCCCCAGGAAGGTAGCTGGAGGAAATGAGGAAGAGGCAGACCTGGTGCCTTTTACTGTTTGTTTAGGGGACCTCAGGGATAAACACAATTATTAATTTTATCTGAGAATAGAAGTGTTCTTTATGCTGTGTTTTGCCATGTATAATGCACACTTTTGCCCAAATTTTTGAGGGGAAATAAGGATGCACATTATATATGGGTAGTACTAATTCCAAGTATCTAAATATAAATTAAAAATTGAATTAAAAAATTTAAAAAGATTTTTTCCTGAAACTTTGGGCCAAAAATGGTGAGTATTACACATGGGAGCACATTATACATGGCAAAATACGGCAGGTCTTGGCTGTGCGCCTTCAGGCACTCCCGTGTCCTTTCAGAATGTTTCCTTCCTCACAGCCCTCGGCTCAGGTTCTTAACTCTGGGTGGAGGTTGAATAGGATATCGAGTATCTTTTCTGTCCCACCAAGGGACTCCAAAGCCAAAAATAAGACTATACCTGAAAGAGCATTTAAAAGAGAATCACACTGTTATGCAAACACACGGAAGTATTCAGTCAGAATTCCTTCATTTTCTTTCTACCAACGGGCACGTCCACTTCAGATGTTCACTAGCGCCTCCTTGGGCCGAAGCCCTCTCTTCCCAGACAGTGCATCTTTCAGGCTGTTAACACCAATATTCCCCAGTCACCATTCTGAGGCCACAAGGACTTACTGGTGCCTCCTGTATACCAGGCTCTGGGAGCGCAAAAGTGACTAGCACAACACTTGGGTCAAAATATCCCCTTGCTTAAAAACTTTCATGGATTTCCTTTGTTCTGCTTCATGTCGTCACACATTCCCATAGAAACATTTCCCGCCTCTCCTAAGGCTTCCAGTCTAGCCGGCCTCCAAAGCACCCCATGACCCAGGCGGGGCCCAGAATGCCCTCCTTTCTCCCTGAAGTCTGTTCAAGCCCCGTTCAGGCTTCCCATCCTGGGGCTGCGTGCCCTTCTAGGGTAAAAGGCAGGGGCAGATCTCTTCATTCTGACTCCTTACCCCTGAGGAGCCCCACTTTTGGAAGAGGCTGAGATGCCAAGTGCCCTGCCCGGAATCACCTGCCAGCAGGTGAAGCAGGGACTAAAAGCCACCCTCTAACCTCTCCTCAGAGGACTCCTCTTCTGCACTCGCAGACGACAGGCGTCAGTAAACCTTTACCTCCCGCCCCTGGCACGCAGCCAGGCCCTTCACCAAGCCGTCCTGCATCCGCCTCCTCCTCCTGAGTACTGGTTCTCCCAGGAAGGTGAGGGTTCATCTTTACGTCCATCCTACCCTACAACCAGGGCTCATCCCACTTCTGAAAGAAAAAAAAAAAACAACACCACCCAGAATCTTTAAAAAGAATTCTTTAGTTCTCATCACAAGACAAAACAAAATCATCCAAATAAAAAGAAATCTCGAAGCCAAGTGGAAAAAACGGCCACAAAGTTCCCCCATCCACCCCATCATGTCACCACCCAGGGGTGACGACTAGGTCCCAGGGAGCGGAGTCTGCAGACCTGACGAGGGTCCCTGCCGCCTGCTTCTCGAAGGCCTGTAAAGGTAACGCCCACCGCACCCCTTACCCCTCTCTTTTGCTGGAGGGAGCACCCTCTCCCCTCTTGGGGGCTGAGACTCAAGGGAAGGAAGGGAATGGAGAATCAGTTTTGATCAGAATCAGAAACTTTGGGGATTCCAAGGTAGGGAAGGAGTGAGGAGAAAAGGGGGAACCTGGCAAAGGAAGGAGCAGGTGGGGGGTGGACTGCAGCGTCTCCAAGTTGCAGCCATCCCTCCCCTCCCCTCCCCTCAGCTCCCCTCCCGCTCCCCTCCCCTCCCCCTCCCCCTCCCCTCCCCCTCCCCTCCCCCTCCAGTAGGCTCCCGGCCCTCCCCTCCTTCCCCTCCCCCTCTGCCCCCTCCGCCCCCTCCTCCTCCGCCCCCTTCTCCGCCTCTCTCCCTCTTCCTCCCACCCTTCCTACTCGTGTGGACGTCTGCTGGAGTCGGAGCCCCAGTGGCGCTGTGGGTGAGTGACCAGCCCTGGGGGACAGGCGGGGAGGCACAGGGAGCCCCCTTTCCAGGGTAGGGAAAGTTTGCGGGTGGGGAGTGTGGGCGCCCCAGGACTCGGGCATCCCGGGGCTGGGCTGGAGTACCATGCCCCGGCCCCCCAATGCCGCGCGCCCTCGCTGCTTCGGAGCTGCCAGGGCCCGCGGGGTGGCCCCGACGGGGCTTCCCCTCCGCACCTCAGCTCCGGGGCTGCTGCGACCTGGGTCCAGCTCTAAACAGAAAGAAAACTCAGAGAGCGGAGCAAAGAATCCAGACTCGGTTCTGAGGGCGGGGCTGGGGGCTCGTGCGGACCATGCGCCCGTCCCGGCCTTCCAGTCCTGGGCCACCAGCCTCTGCGCCTCATCCTCTCTTCTCTCTTGGGGGCTCCGAGACTTTCCCCTCCTTTCCCCGGGCTCCTGTTTTCTGTGCTGCAGCTGCCCCATCCCTCCTTTCCATGGGAGGCTCCTGTCCCCCAGGCTCCCGCCACAACCGGTGTCCCAGCCCCGTGTCCTCTGCAGTGGCAGAAGGCGATGACCCAGGTCAAGGGGCTACAGCCAGAAGACGTTTCCTGCAGGAATGACCGACCGGCACTGGGATTTGGTGTTGGGTCCCGTGGACCCACAAACTGTACCTTTTGAGTCCAAGAGGAAATTAAATTCTGTGTAGTCCATTTTAGGATTTTACTATTGGTTGAGCATCTTTTTAGAAACCTCTTCAACTCTGCTTTTTTTTCTCCTCTTTAACTCTGCATAATAATGGTATTTCATGTAATTACCCTTTCTAATTCTGAAAAAAAAAAAGGAACACAAGAAAAAAATAATAAAGAAGAGAAGAAAGCTAAACAGAATGCTTGCTGCGCAGAAGCATTCTTTGGAAAGTGAAGACTTATTCCGCACTGAACCGTTTCAGTGGGAGACGGGAGTGCCGTGTAGCCTGTTCTCAGACTGCCCCAGCAGACCGGTATGGCTTCCTGGAGGCCAGAAGTTTTAATTGGCCTGACAGAAACCGCAGTGTTCGTTGGCAGTCCTCACCCTGGCACATTCCCTCTGCATTTCTCTCCCTTCCTGCTTCTCTCCACCTCTCTCCCAACTCCCCCACTCCCCCTTCCTCATAAACAGGAGTTGTGAAAATAAGGCAGTGGGATAGGCTAAAAAGAGCAGGACCACAAAGAAAAAACAGCCTCACTTCTTTTACTCCTGAGGCTGTTGCTTCAACTTGACTCTGATTGGGTGGAAGAATGTTTAGTTCATTGTGTGGTTTTATGTCAGTTCTCATTAAGGTTGAATCAGTGTTTCCATGACAGGCCTCGTTCTCCTGGTGCTTAGAAGGAGCTTGTTAATTCCCAGATGGGTCTGGACAGGTCACGCCTGGAATCTGGAGATATTTTGGAGGGGGGCAGGATTGATCTGGATTGATATTGCTGCCCCTGGCCCCCCCCACCCCCATGGAGCAGCAGGGGGCAGCCAGAGCTGGAGCTTGCTTCCACATGAACTAGGAGGGAAAAGCTTTCCTAAGGAGTGGGCTGTGTGAGCAGGATTCTAGGGGGTATTACACTTTTTGTTTTTAGGGAGTATGCACTTCTGAAGAACTTTAGCCAGCCTTTCCCATTTCTATACAAACAATTAGTGTGATTGTAACATATGTGCTAACTAGATCAGGTTCTGACCGACCCATCAGAACAGGTCAAGATGTTGAACTATTTGGAAATAAAGATTTTTTGTAAAATGAATTTCATTGGAAATAAACTCCTTTATTTTGAAAGGGACATAATTAATTTTTCTCTGCTGATTCAGTTTGACCGTTCCCCATTTGTACGATTAGTAAAGTTTTACTGTAGTCTCCAAGTGTGATTGATAAAGGAAGTGTTGTGACGTCCTTCCAAAAAAAAAGCCCTTAAATTTTGAACTTGTTTGGCCCTGTTACTTAGGAAAACAATGCGCTCAGATAAAAATCTTCAGTCTCTTCCTCTTCCTGAGAATTTTTAATAGTGTATTTAATGCCCCAGAAATCAACCTTATGCTTTTTGGAGAGAACTCGCCTTCTGCCTGGTTCAGCTTTTGTACCAACACTTTATGGAATCTTGTTAAACTGGGTGGTTTGCCATCAGTCACAGTTTGCTGTGCAGTCACAGGTAGGCTGCTCTGGACGCTGCGGGTGTAATGAGTGCTGGCAATGTGTCTCTTACCTAAGGAGCAGGTGTTCTGGACGGTGAGATGAAGGCTGCATCCCCAGTGAGCCAAATGGAAAGCAGCCAGTGATCATCGGGCGGGGTCAGATGAGTTGTAAATACGTGAAGTGTGGGGCCTGCAGGGAGGAAGGAGGGCAGGGGTCATTAAGAAGTAGAATAACCCAAAGGAAAAGGATGTGGCCTTTTCACATCATATTGTACAAGCATACCAAATTATACAGGACATGCTTAGGGTATGGTGTTAAATGTGAAAAGCAGATTATGAAATAGAAAGCACTGTAATTTTACTCTTTAAAAATACATTCAACAATATTGGAATTATATGCATTGAAATGAATGGTGGAATTATAGATGCTTTTGATTTTTTTGTGCTTGCCTGTATTTCTCAGCTTTTTTTTACAATAGTAATAGTTGAGATTTATTGAGTACAAAACACATGGATATGGTATTTCATTTATAAACTTTTTGAGATACGTACCATTATTATTAGTCTCATGTTACAAGATTCAGAAACTAGAATCAGAGGGATAATTCTCTAAGTCTGTACAGCCACTACGTGCTGTCTGAATTCAGGTCAGTCTCCAAAGTCTGTGTGTCTCAATCCTACTGTCTGTGGTTTCCCTGCACGTGTATTATCATTTTACTTATAAAAAAATAGAAAAAGGGCCCTGGCTGGTGTGGCTCAGTGGATTGAGTGCCGGCCTACAAATCAAGGGGTCACTAGTTCTATTCCCAGTCAGGGCACATGCCTGGGTTGCAGGCCAGGTCCCCCATAGGGGGTACGTGAGAGGCAACCACACATTGATGTTGCTCTCCCTCTCTTTCTCCCTCCCTCCCCCTCTCTAGAAAATAAATAAATAAATAAATAAATAAAATCTTTTTAAAAAATAGAAAAAGGGAGGGGAGAATATTTTCTGCTTTAATAACTGGTATTTTAATTAACTATAAAATGCCTCCCATCTCTCCCATCTCCCACTGCCACTTCTTTTTTTCTTTGTCACTTCTCCTTGGAAGTCCTTGGGAATTGCTCCAGACTTAGCCAGAGGTAAGTCACCTTCCCTTGGGAGCCAACTGCACCGAAAAGTATCCAGCATTTCTTGGAGGCTTCCCAGCCAGCCTGTAGTTTGAGGAACCCCATGGGATTCTGGAGCAGTCCTGGTAGAAGGCAGAATTTTCAAGCAGATCAGACAAATTATGCCTTCAGAGCTCTGCCAATATGGGCTTACAAAGTTCTTGGCATTGTCAGGGGAGCGTGACGGGTAGGAAGACCCAGGGAGAGCTCCCAGGCTCCCATTTACCTGCATGTTATGTGGACTGTCAGGGTAGGCAGGTCAAGGATTTACCACAGAACAAGGAGAAAGGAAAGTTAATTGCTTCTTGATGCTTATTACTGTGAAATTACAATAATAAACTACTTTGTTAGAAGACTGGCTACTTGGGTGATCCCATGCATTGGCAAGATGAACTGTTTTAATGGAGGTGGAAATAGTTAGTGCGAGTGATTCTGGGGGTAGTCCTGGGGAGGAGATGCCCACATCCTATACCACTGCAAGCCTGCACGGGCAGCCAGGCCCCCAGAGGTCACCTTATCCATCCTCTTCCAGAAATCCATCTGAATATCCCAGAAGGTTGGGCTTTTCTATGACCCGTGGCCATCCAAATACGCCTTCAGAGGGAGGATTTATTTTTCCATTCTACAAGGAAGTGATATCTGGAAGGATGATAATGTAAATCACCTCCTTGTTGAAAAAAAATTGTAAAAGTCAAAGACTTGTTTCCCAAATAATCACACTCGGACTAGTGCCCCGGATCTTGTAGACATTTAACCACATCAGAAATGTCTTTCTGGTCAGTGTCAAGAGAAGTTCTTGTGAGCAACTTGTTTGTTTTGTTGTGTGGATGATGTGATTCCTTTAGTTGACATTTCTCCTTTCTTATTTTGCCACAAGGTATCACAGAGTCAACTCAGTAGCCCACTTTGGCATAGGTATAGCACTCTATTTTTCAATAACTAATAACACTGTTATACACCTTTTATTTCCTACCTATACTTGTCCTTGAGCCCCAATTTTCTCACCTGCTTTACATTGTTTTGTTTTATTCAATGCATTTTGGGGGCTCCTCCTCTGACACGGCACTCCTTCCTTCTGAGTTCATTTTTCTTCTTGCCAACATACATTAGAAGTTCTTTCATTAAAGGTATGTGGTAAACTTTAAAGTATATTTCTTGCAATGTCTCTATTTTGCACTTACAAATGAGAGTTTGACTGAGTGTAGAATTCTGGACTCAGTTATTTTCTCCATATTGCTACTCCTGAGTATCAGGTAACTCTGGTCAAGTTACCTAATGTCTCAGTCTCCTGGTCTATAAAATAGACCATAGTACCCACTTCTGGGATAATTATGAAGAGTTACTGTGTACAGAATATTAGAATAGTGCCTACTATTTAAGGAAGCACACGATAATTGTTAACTATGATGATTACTTTTCTATTTTTTCAGAATTTCTTGGCTTTTTTGGGTTTTACTAGCTCATCTAAGTGTTAGTTTGTCAGGTTACATGCATGTGTGCACACACACACAAACCTTTTGGGAATGTTATTAAAATTGCTTTCAATTTATATTACAGGAGGACTGACACCTTT
This sequence comes from Phyllostomus hastatus, assembly GCF_019186645.2. Classification (NCBI taxonomy): domain Eukaryota; kingdom Metazoa; phylum Chordata; class Mammalia; order Chiroptera; family Phyllostomidae; genus Phyllostomus; species Phyllostomus hastatus. Next base: position 103,800,973 of record NW_025334041.1, on the reverse strand, counting down.
CCAATATTGGGTCTTGTTTTATTCAGGTGAGTGACTGGTGATTTCCCCTATAAATATCGTATACAACTTTTGCTGTATTTATTTCTTATAGATTTTGTTGCTATTTTACATGATGTCTTTTTTTCTTATATTTTCAAATTTACTGGCTCATAGAGACATTTGCTGATTTTTGAATTTTGATCTTTTATATCCAGCGTCCCAGCTGACTTCCCTTATTAGATGGATCTTAGAATTTATATGTAGCTATTCTTGAATTTTCTAAGTAGATAATCACAAAACAATAATTTGTCTTTTTTTTTCTGTTCCTTTTTACTCATATCTTTTTCTTCTATTATTGCATTGGATAGATCCTCCAGCACAATGCTCAGTAACAACAGTGGGCATCCTTATCTCCTTACTGCCTTTAACAAATGCTCTTAAAGTTTCTCCATGAAGTTTACTTAAAGTTTTGGTATATATGCTTTATTAAATTAAGGGCTTTTCCTGTATTAACATTATTTAGCAAGTTAAAAATTTTATCATGACGAATGTTGGTTTTATGTAATGCCTTAATGTTTTTATGTGAATTAGATGATGATATATTTTTCTTCTTTATGTTAAAATGTGATAAATAATGTGAGTATATTTACCTATGTGGAGATATACTTGCATATATATGCATATACATATACATTCTTTTATTTTATGGGATATATTGGGTTGGACAAAAAGTTGGTTGCATTTGTTTTTTTCTGTAAGATGGCTCTAGTAGCACTTAGTTGTCTTTAACTTCATTCAAAACAATTTTGTTAATTGTATTGTGACAGTATGCATTAAAAAAACAAAATGGTGAATTTTTGTGTAGCTACTTTAATATTGAAGATGGAAGAAAATATGCAACATTTTCAGCATATTATGCTTTATTATCTCAAGAATGATAAAAATACAACTGAAATGCAGTGTATGGAGAAGGTGCTGTGACTGATGTAATGTGTCAAAAGTGGTTTGCAAAGTTTCATGCTGGAGGTTTCTTGCTGGACGATGCTCCATGGTTGGGTAGACCAGTTGAAGTTGGTAGTGTCGAATTGAGACATTAATTGAGAACAGTCAATGTTCTGCCACACAGGGAATAATTGACATACTCAAAGTATCCAAATCAATAAAGTTATTGGTGAAAATGAAAAAAAAGTGTCTTTTATTTTATGGAAAAGACTAAATGGACTTTATGGCCAACCCAATAATTTGCTAGTACTTTATTTAGGAGTTTTGCAAATGTTCCTAAGTGAAACAATTGGTTTATAATTTTCTCTTAAAAATATTATTTTTATATTATTTGGTGTCAAGTTTATATTAACCTCATTAAAGAAGTTGGGTAGTTTTTCCTGTTTCATGAATATTTTTCTTAAAACACTTTGTAAGAGATAGACTATCTGTTCCTTAAAAATTTGGTACTATTTATTGTAAAATCATCTGAACTGCTTATAAAGGCTATGTGTGTTAGGTTTTTGATCATTCAATTTTATTAACAGTTACTGATGAATTTGGGTTTCTGTTCTCAGTGCAGAAGAGTTCTGAATGTCCAAAACAACTGCTCCCGTCCCCACATGCTGTCCTTCAGATTCTCTGTAGTACATTAACACCTCCTCATGACCAGCCAGTGTCCTGACTCACATTCGTGTTGAAAAGAAAAACCTCTGTGGAGAAGTTCCTATTCCCTTTGGTCATGGAGACCATATTTCCTCTCTGCTTGCGTGTGTGTCTACATGTGTTCCTAACTGTGCAGAGAGGTTTATGTTCAACACGTGATCCTTTACTTGTGGCTGACAACATCTCTGGGAATGTTGATTCATATCAGCAAAGCCTGTTTATAATATATAAAGAAATCTACAGACATATACCTGTCCCATATCCTCCCAACAAACCCCATTCTTTTAAGGAAACCAGACTAGGAATCATCCTTGGCCTTCTCCTCTGGCCCTCACATCAGCCCTATGTGATAATGGAAAAGAAGTGGACTTTGGAGTCTGGCACGTCTGGGTTTGAATCCAAGTTTTGCCGCTAACTAGATGTGTGGCTATCTTAGTGTTTTTGGGCTGCTATAAGAAAGTACCACAGACTGGGTAGCTTATAAACAACAAACGTTAATTTTTCACAGTTCTGGGACTGGAAGTCCAAGATGAGAGTACTGGCGCGGTTCTGGTAAGGACACTTCTTACAGATGGCCATCTTCTCTCTGTGTGCTCATGTGGTGGAAGGGGTGAGTGAGTGGCCTCCTCTTATACAGGCACTAATCCCATTCATGAGGGCTCACTCCCAGGACCTAATCACTTCCCCTTGGGGGGTTAGGATTTCAACATGTATTTTGGGGGGGACACAGACAGTCAGAGAATAGCAGTGGCCTTGGGCAAGTTACTTCACATCTCTGAGGCTAAGTTTTCTTCTCTATAAAATAGTAATAATAAAACCTATCCCCCCAAATTGTTTTGAAGATTAAGTGAGATAACAAGAAATAATATGGACCAAATGCTTGGCATATGTTAATGCTTACAAATGTTAGTTTCCTTCCATCATCTCCCCTGCCCTGCTCTTTCTTTCAAACTAGGATTGTGCTTCAGACAGACTTCTAGGAAGAGGCCATGGGTGTACCTCCTAATATTTTATATTTCCTTTGTAATCAATTTAGATTTCTCTTGGGTGAATTTTCTCAAAGCTTTGGACTGACATTTTGGTTTTCTATCTATACCACTTCTTAGTAGCTCTCCTAGGCTGTTAATCAAACTGTTGTATAGAATAACTATGTTGTTACTTAAGAACTATGCTCCTTTTAATCAGAAATATCTCTTTGCTTTATTTGTTGGTGCTCCTTCCTTTAAGAAGATAAAAACTCTTTATTTTTGAAGACAATATGTTCAATGCGAAGACCCCAGAGCGAATATAAGGAGTAAATAACAGAACTACTGGGACTAGGTGTTCCCAGGAGGGACCATGAAGTCCCTGAGCAATTGAGGGGTAGACAGGGTAGGGGACTGACAAGGAACAGTCATGATGCCTCATTGGGTAGAAGAGCTGAAAGTATTCCTTGAGGACTTCCCAACACCTAAAATCTGCCTATTTTATAATAATTTGTCTGGATTCTATGGAATCTGCACTTAGCCCAGAGCTTTTTGCAAGTGTCTTATCAGAAATGGTAACAAAAGCTATCACTGTGTTTACATGGAGGAAAAGAGCATCATGAAAACAAAATGTAATTGGAATTATGGATGTACCTCCATATAAATATCTGTGGCTCAGAGCACAAGAATAACTTTTCCATTAGAGAGCTAAGCCAAGAGTTTCATGGAATCTGCACTGAGAATCTAATTTAAAACAGCCGTGGCCCAGAAATTCAGAGACGGGGCTGTCACATTGGCCTCTGTTCATCCCTTTGAACGTTTTTTTCTAGCTCATGGTAACTCATATTCAAGGCCAGTTTGGAGGGCCTAGAAGATGGTAATTGATACTACAAACCTTGCTTTTGTTGGCCTCAGCTTAGTGTTAATACAAACGTAGAGAAATTGTTTTAATTGTATGTCTTTACGACCGAGAGCCTCCCCTAATGCAGCTGCAAGCCTGTTGCTCGTTTGTGGCTTGAAGCAGAACCTCATAAATTTTGTGAAAATTGCCCGTTCCTCTGCTGGTCCTGGATTCAGTGAAAGGTGCCTCGCTGGGGTCATTCGAAGTAGCAAGCTGGCAGTCAGGTGCTCTTGATTTTCAGACCACTCATCTTGGGGGAAAAAGATCGGGCTTTCCTGGGAACTGGGGGATAATGTCAGAATCCTCCAGTTCTTGGAAGGCTCAGACTTGCCTAGATGAGCATATTTCCCCCTTAAGGAAAGAGAATATTTTAGCCTTCTGACCTCATCCTCTGTATCAGTCGTTTGATTGTAAACTCCCAGTAGGAACGGCTCTGTAGCACATGTGATGGGATTTACCCAGCTTTAAACAGCCCTCACTGGTTGGGATCTACCTCCTCCCCACCCACACGTTTCCCCTCTCCCACCAGATGTTCCTTCTTAGCTGTTTGCACACACCCTTCCACGCGTGCGCGCAGGCTTTGGCCAGTCATGGTTGGGACCCCTGCTGCAAACTCCACTGCTCGTGGCCTGGTCTGGCCAGGGGGCGTGTCTTTCATTGATCCTCATAAGAGCACTGTGTGGACTACCCCAACTGAGACAGGTGCTTGCTCCCTTGCTGGTTTCCTAGTCTGTCTGCTTTTAAACCTCCATTCCTGGGGAAAACTGGTGTCTTTACCTCCTTCTGTCCTGGAACTTTGGTTTGTCTTGCTTCTGAATTGTTGCTTTGCTTGGACTTGACTTATCCGTGCTTCTGGACCCTGACCTTACTTTGTTGAGGGCTCATCCTCCCCCATTCCCTTTTGATACAAGGGCTCATGCATTCAGCCACCACCTACCGAATGGCTGCCCTGTTTGAGGTTCCTACACATCACCATTGGTCACGATGCCACAGCTAACATCACTCTTGTGCCATCACGTGACTGTGGAAAATAATGAAGGTGATGTTGTTCTGCAATGTTTTGAAGAAATTGTCTTGTGCCATGAGAGATGTGCATGAAAAACAATCTCTTCTCCTCTTATATTTCAGACTTTAAAACTAAGTGTGTGTGGGCAGGAACAACCAGGTTCAATCCTGGTTTCTTTGTGCCTCTGGCCTCACCACGTTCCAGTTCATCCCCCACTGTCAGAGCTTTCCTTCAAAAATCCCTATCTGATCCTATATACTCTCTCTCTAAATTCTTTCATTGAATCCTGTTGCCTTTGGGATACAGTCTGACTCCTTAACATAATACAGAAGGGCTTCTGTACCTCACTCATCTATTTGCCTCTTCCATCTCCTGGCTCCAGCCACACCCTCTGCCTGCAGCGTCAGGCTCTCTCCTGCCTCCTTGTCTTTGCACATGCGCCTACCTCCACTCTGATCAATTCACATTGACCTTCGAGAGGCAGCTCAGAAGCCCACTCTTCCTGAGGTCCTTTCAGACCACCAGGACCAGCAGTTTTATTCCCCCCTACCACAATTGTGGATGCTGCCACCATCACTGTCGCCCATCTTAATTAAGGATCCGGCTTATTAATGAAGTGCCACAATACCCCACATTTGGTTTTATCACATTAACATGACATATGGGAATTGTCCCTGCTAGACAGGATGCCCGGGGTAATGGACTGTGCCTGCTCTGCACTTGTACCAGAGTGAGGCAGACCGTTCAGGGTGTTCAGTTATCACTGTTGGGTGAATGTTTGCATGCTGAAAGAATTAATTAGTTGACACACACCAAGATGTAGATTCCTATGGGCTCACTTTAAATCTTTCTGAGAGTATTTATTTACAAAGCACATTGTAGGTGCTTAGTGAATGTCTGTTGAGTCAGAGAAAGAATAAGTTGCACAAACATACAAACTATGGAAAATTTACTCCAAAATGTCTTAAAAAGAGAGCCACCATGTAGCCCCGCTTCCTCTCCCCACCCCCGTTTCCTCTTAACTACCCGTAGAAAGAATGTGGACTGGAAAATCAAAGGTTATAGAGTTCATGTTCATTCTCTCGGCTGTGTTTCCCTGAGTGAATCATTCTACCTCTTTGTACCTCCTTTTCCTCATCTGTCATATGAGGTGTTAGAAAAGGTATTTAATGCCTGTTGAATAGTCTAGATTCCATTTTTATTAGATGGCCTCAAGTCAGACGACCAGCTGTTTTCCATTAAGTGGCACGCATGTGGGACTCATTTTCAGCCCATCCCGGAGCACGTTCATGACAAGCCCTCCAGCACTGGGCAGAGCTGCAAAGCTGAGACCAACAGATGGACCAGAGTTTTCCCAAACCGTGGCAGGAGGCCAAGACCTAGCTGGAACGCAAACACGGGGTAAGATGCCCCGAGCCAGGCAGGAGCAGCAGTCAGTGTCCCATGTCAGTCCGAGGTCAGAGTTGGCCAGAGATGCCCAGGAAAGGAGCATGCAGGGGAGCTGGACAGCGTGCTTTCAGGGGTGTGCTGAAATGGGTCCCCCTCCCAGGAGAGTCTTGGGAGAACCTGGTGTAAGTCATCAAGACCAGCTTCAGTTGTCTGAAGGAGGACAGGTAGGTGAAAAGGTGTTCAGTCTTAGTCTGTGTCCCCCCAGAGCATAGATGGAAACCAGGAAGAAGTTAATGTGGGGTAAATAGGAAGGTGAAGAGTTTAATCCTGTCCAAATGATAATGAGATGAACTTGCTCATGAAGTAATGCGGTCTCCACTACTGGAAGTGTTTACTCAGCAGCCGGATAATCCCTCAGCAGGAAGGCATCAGGGTCCCTCAGTTGGGGAGGTTGGACTCGATGATGGTTAAAGTTTTCTTCTGATTCTAGGTCCTCCCCAAATCTTATTTAAGGAAACACTTTCAGACTCTAGAGCCCTTCTTCAGCACAACCTGCTGTCCTGGTGACCAGCCTTTTTGTTACTGGACTAAAGTGGTCCTTTCACCCATGCACATCAAAGTCCAGTCAAAAACAAACAGGAGTTTGCAGCAAAGAAAGTAGAGGTTTATTAGTTAAGGAAACGGCACTGGGCCTGGAGTCTCAGGTAAACTTGTACTGAAAGACCTGGCTCCCTAATGGCTTCTAGGGGATGGGTTACGTGGGGGGAAAATGATGAATCTTGGTGGTTAAAGGAGTCGGGGTCGTGGGCTCTACTGATCAGTTGGGGCCGGGTAGGGAGTAGTTGATCACTCTGTCCAGTCTGGAGGTCAGCCGTGGAGTCCTTCTGTTTCCTGAGGGCGTGGTTCTGCTTTCGTGGGCCTGGGGCTGAAACACAGCTGGAGTCAAGGAGTCAACAGACCTGAGGTTTTGTTCTTAAGACAGTTTGATGCTGACCAGAATCTGGTGTCCAAAGGGCTTAATAATTAAGGAAGGGCATGGACAGACTGAAAGGAGAAAGGGTCATGTTAAATAACGTTTCTAAGCCCTGGCTGGCATAGCTCAGTGGATTGAGCACGGGCTACTAACCAAAGTATCGCAGGTTTGATTCCTGGGTTGCAGGCCATGGCCCCCAGCAACCACACATTGATGTTTCTCTCTCTTTTTTTCTCCCTCCCTTCCCTCTCTAAAAATAAATAAATACAATCTTAAAAAAATAACGTTTCTGCACAGCGACACTTTGGGAACTCTTTGAATGTTTCCCTTAAAGTGGAGCACCCTGAATTGGACCTCATAGGCCAGGATGTGGCCTGGCCAGGGCCTCTCTAGGGACATTACACAATTTTTACAGATAGCGGACCTATTAATTCCTCATCTAATTTGCTCTGAGCTGAGCTGTAAAAGCAAACAGCAGCGAGTCTGGGTTCCTCTGGTATGTGCACCTGCCACCTCAAGAGATGGACAGAGCCTATTTCCTTTTATCTGGTTTTCTCCACTGCAGTTGAACTTCTGATGCCTTTGCGGTAAATCTTCTAATCTAGACTGTGCCTTTCAGGCTTGGGCGACATTTTCTGTACTGGGAACTTCCGTGGCATTCCATCCTTGCCTTCTCAAGAGCGTCGCATTTCACCCCAAATGCTCTCTCTGTCTTATTTGTTTCTTTTCCCCTTTCATTTTTCTTGCTCATCTCTTCTTTCTCAACTCTTCATGCTCACTGACTACATTCCTACTTGTTTTTTCTTTTCAGTGGTTCTCTTTTCAAATTCTTTGCTTTCCTGGTATCCTGGTGAATAGGAATGCGGGTGGCTTGTCAGCTCCATTGTGTTTATGAAGAAAAATGCCCAGAGGTTAAGTGATGCGCTTAATTTACTGGCAGAGCCAAGGTTTCCTGACTTCTCTCCCAGCCCCATCCTGGAGATCACATGCATGTGCTCGGAACACTGGTGTCAGGGAGATCACCAAGCTTTTCTCTGTGTGCGGGGTCATTGGACCCTGAAAGAATTTACCCAGGGGCCATATGAGGTCTCTGGAGATCTTAGTCTGAAATCACACTGAAGTAAATAGGAGTGACTGAGAGCAAAGGAATTTATGGAGTGCTTACCATTTTTCAAAGAAACTTTGGAGTCCATCACTTTATATGATGTTCCCTGGAGCTGTTTGAGGTGGAAGAACCCATGTGAGCCTCATTTTGCAGGTGAAGTTCATGTATGGAGGAGGCCCCGAGCAGACATACTAGCTCTTGGTCCATAAATCTTCCATTTGGCCTGTGCTTCAGGAAAACCAGGAAAGAGGAATGGTTGTTTCCACCTGGTGTCAAAGAAAATGCAGACCAACATTCTGGGCTTGGCAGTTGGCCTAAGGAGCAGTCTCATGCCATGTTTGAACGTGGGAGCCTGTCCTCTGGGCCAGGGGACAGAGGGGCGGGTTCTGACCCTGGGAGTCAGGCCAGCTCCCAGCGGTAGCTGGAATATAAGGCCAGATGGGACGGAAGTATGCAGGCTTGGTGAGTTGGTTGTTGAGACATGAGCGAGCTGGTTTCAGCCTCCTTGGGGGAGAGGTGGCATTCTAAGATCTAGTAGATATACTAGTTGGGGATTCTGAAGTGTGGAGAGGGACAGTTGTTCTAATGTGAGTCTTGTTATAATCTCAGGTTATGCATCCATTCATTCAACAAATATCAGTATAAATCAATCTCTAAGATATTTATAGGTTTTCTTATGAGGACCCTCATATATGTGTGTATAACTCTATATTTCTATCTCTATATGATATCACATATATTTATTCTTACTAATGTACATAATCAGTGGGAATACAAAGTATTTTCCTCTGTTTATGGATTAGGAAACCAAGGATAATTGGTTTGCTCAAAGTCCCACAGTTACTTTGAAGCTGAGCCAAGTTCCAAATCTATGTTTTCTGAGTTCTTTTACTGGTGTTTCTAACTGCTTCCTATATAGTAAGCAGTTCCTAACGGTTAAGGTATGTGCTTTGAAGAGAAACAGAGGAAAACTCCTTTGGAGTTACTACTTAACTCAAGGCACTTTATCTTTAGGGCCTGGAAAACCTAAATGAGAGTTGAAATACAACTTGAACGCCTTTCGTTAAAATCCCAGTGGGTGTTTGTGTGGTTGGCATTCATTCTTTAAGTCAACCAGGAACAAGTCCTCTTCATAGATTTGGAATTAATGTCTGTGCTCTGTTGCATCCTGACTAGTGTGGGGGGCTCCCTAGTTATGTGGCCAAGTGGAGGGGAGCAGCAGGAAGAATGGGTTGGGTTTCCTTGGTAATGTGGTTATGGGTTAGAGGGATGGGTCATAGGACAACCAGCCTGGGTCCTCCTGCAGTGGAGGAAGGTTGCTGTCCCAAAGCACCCAGGGCTCAACTGTATGACTCAGCTCACAGCTCAAGTTCTCTGTCTTACATCCCACGGCTTGTACTGTGACCCTGGGCCGATCGCCTCTAAACCCTGCCTGTGCCCCTATAATGGGCTCATGAGGCTCTGTCACCCTGAGCCCTGGGAATTGGGTCCAACAAGCTGAGCAAGGCTGGTCCCCAACAGGCTTCATCCTGTTGGCTTAGCCTGATGCCTGGCACACCCTTCCGAATGGGACTTCCTCACCTCCAGGCGAGGCCTGTGCTGGGCTGCCTGAGTCCAGGTGGGTGCTTCGAGATAGATTCTGAGCTCCCTTGGAATCCTGGGCTTGGCCATGAGTTTTTCCCCATCAGACTATTCTGCTATTGCTGCCACTGCCTCCTTTTCTTTCCAGCCAGAAGCAGCTGCTCTGCCATGCTTCCCTTGGCACAGTTTTTGTCCTACAAGGAGCCTGTAAGAAACTCTGGGATGAGTCAGAACCTGGCTTCAGTGTCAGGTCCATTTTTCACTCATTCATTGAGCACTTTTTAGGCCTGTGAGCTTGTACCAGGGCAGGACACCCAGGTGTGAATAAGATCCTGCCAGTCCTTGTCCTGGGGTTGCTCCCAGCCTAGAATGTAGACCCCAGAAGGCACCCAGCCTGGTGTCAGAAGTGCTATTGGGACCTGCAGCCTGGATCACTGGCCAGTGTCCTGCTCAGGGTTAATGCCGTGGCGCTCTGTGTTTCTGCCAGACTCACCAGGTCCCGACGTCTGCCTTGGGTGCCGTGCTCTGCTGTCTCAGGGCCACATTGCCCACTGCTCCACTTACACCTTGCTGTACATCAGCATCTCCAGTTACAGAGGTTTTCATCCATGGGCGCTTGAAGAAACAGAATATGGTATACATGTACAGTGGAACATTTCAGCCTTAAAAAGGAAGGAAATTCTGGCACAGGCTTCTGCATGGATAAACCTTGTTGACATGATGTGACTTGTTCACATCATTAAGTGAAATAAGCCAGTCCCAAAGGTTCGAATATCAAATGATTCCACTTATTGGTGGTAGTTAGAGGAGTCAGATTCATAGAAACACAGAGTAGGATGATGGTTGCACAATAATGTGAATGTACTTAATGCCACTGACCTGTGCACTTAAAAATGGTTAAGAGGGTAAATTTTATCTTTAAGTATATTTTACCACATGCCCAAAAATATAGAAGCTTAAAACCACAACTTCATATTATCTTTGCTGGTTCTGTGGTTTGACTGGTCTCAGCCGGGTGGTTCTTGCTCAGGGTCTCTCATGTCGTGTTAGTCAGATGGTGGCTGGAGTCAGAGTCACTGAAAGCTCAATTGGCTGATGTCCAAGTTGGTGGCCCTGGGTGGCTTTTCCATGTGGCTTCTTTGTCCAGACTGGCTTTCTTCTTTGGTGGTTCAGGGCTCTAACAAGCGGGAAATGGCAGCTTCTAGGTCAGTTCAGGCCTATGCCCAGAATTGTCACAGAATCCCTTCTGCCACACTGTAGCCATCAGAGCAGTGACAGATCCACCCAGATTCAAGGGGAGGAGAAATGGAGCCCCTCTCTCAATGGAGGAGGGACAAGGTGACATTTCAGAAAATGTCTGAAGCATGATTGCAGGGGTCCTAAAGAGTTTGAGTGGGAAAGTCTTCAGGGAAGCACATATTTCTCTGCAGACCCTTTTTAGGAGAAATCATCCTATGTTGTTTGAGTTTGAAGGGCCTTTGGAAGCTTGCTAGACTTTTTGTTAACCTCCAGAGTCACAAAGAACTGGAACCTGGCCTCCTGCCTCCAGGCTGGACACACAGCTGTGGGACCTCACCCAGTGGAACTCTGGGTGTTGTGAGCAGTGGTACAGAGGTCTGGTAGAGAGATGTGTGTGGTGAGAGAGCAGAACCCTGGGTGGTATCCAGTGGAGACCTCCAGCATCTTAGAGGCTGGGCTAGATCTGTCTGGAGCTCAGCTCGTGGGCCTTGCTGGGCAGGGCTATGCAGAGGCACCTGGGGTGCTCTGTGAGGAAGCTGAGAATTTACTTATTTAATTCTCAGAGTTGGGATAAAGGAAGTCAGCCTGCCCTAGGCTCAGTTGCCTCAGATTGAGACTTGGAGATCTGTAGGTTTCCATATAAGCTAGTTAATGCCCATTGCTGAGAATGTCAGTTGGCAAATCCATTCATTTGCATCTACTCCAACACATTTCTAATCAGACTTTGCTTTAAGTGCAAAATTATTTGTAAGGTTTTTAGTGGCTTTCAAAATGCAATGACATTCACAACTACTTTGCATTCACTCCTTGTGGACTTAGAGATACAAATATTGTTGTTGTGTGTGATAGCTACATTTGAGACTAAGAGTTCAAGCAAATGTTAATATTCTATACTTGGTTTCTAAGTAGGACCTTTGTAAGTGATTTTAAACAATATTCTGTATTTTTGGAATTGCTCAAGGTGTTTTATATTTATACACATGTACATTAATGGAATTTCCAGGAATGTCTGGAATCAAAGCCAGTATGTTTTTGTTCTCTGTAAGTCAGTGGTTCCTGCCCCCATTTTCACAATGATGTGAACATTTCCAGGTGAGCTTGGTGGTCAGTAACAGCTTAGGACTGGCCACGGATGAACCAAAATGCATTTGATTTGGAATATGCACACAGCCCTGATCCGAGGTTGTCTTTGTGGCTTGAGGCCAAGTTTGGGCAGCCAGAGAGGAGACCTGTTTAGCGATGATCAATGTGTGCATGACTGGATATTATGTTCTCTGAGGGAGGGGGGGATGAAGCCAGGCAGGAGAAATTCCCTTATGCTGTTGTTAACTGGCACAGACTGAAATGCACAGTAGCATGAGCAGAGGTGTGATCACTAATGTCTCATCTACTGCCCTATGTCCTCGCCCAAGCAGATGCCCCCTCCCCAAGTAGCCTCCCTGCCCCTGGGCCAGGAGGGCTGTCCTCTCTGAAACTCCCAGTGCACTTTTGCACAGGAGACAGCACATCTGCCTGTCATTTGTTGTTTTCTGTGGTCTCTGCTACCAGGTTTTAAGCACCTGAGGAGCAGGACTGTAGTAACAACAGCCTCTATTTATGCCATCCCCCTGCATCTGTCTTTTACAGATATTACTTTAGTATGTGTGATGACCCTGTCTCAGTTTGCGTGGGCCCCATAACAGAACTGGTCTAGGTGACTCACACAACAGAAATGTGTTTCTCACAGTTCTGGAGGCTAGAAGTCCAAGATCAAGGTGTTGGCAGGTCTAGTTTCTTCCGAGGCCTCTCTGCTAGGCTTGCAGTTGGGCGCCTTCTCACTGTCCTCACACAGCCTTTTCCCTGTGTGTTCACCTGCCTGCTGTCTCTCTCCGTGTCTTAACCCCTTTTTATAAGGATGCCAGTCAGATTGGCTCAGGGTCCAGCCTAATGGCCTCACCTTAACTTCCATAGCTCTTTAGAGGCCCTGCATCTAAATATAGTCACATCCTGAGGTACTGGGAGCTAGGGCTGAATTTTGGGATATGCAGTTCAGCCCATAACAAACCCCAAAAGCTAACTAGTATTGTCCTTGTTTCACACCTGAGGAAACGGAGGCTTGTGGAATTAAAGTAACCTGCCCCGTGTTGCTCAGTAGGTTGGTGGCAGGGCTGGGGTTTACACACGGCCTCACTTCCCAGCCCTTCTTCCCCCAGCACACGGACCACCAGTGAATCGGGTCTTACTTGTTTCTGTGGTCTACGAGGTGCTTGGTTCAGCACTCAGCACCGAAGACAATGTGACTCTTCGCTGAATGAATGAGCAGCGAGTGTGTAATACAAAAATTTGTACCAGAACTTTTGAAAGACATCCCCAAAGCCCAGCATCCAACTAAAGATCCTGGGGCTCTTCCCCAGGATGCAGGTCCTTAACTTCTCATGCAGACCATTCCAGTTTCAATGCAGCGCCATTAATGCGTGGGTAGGAATCACATTTTAAAGTGTTAAATACTCTTTCTGGGCCATTTAGCTACTGCCTCTTCTCAAAACACTAAAAGCAATTACATGGTAATTAAGATAAATTACTTAACCAATGTTCATAGCAAAGTGGCCAATTTTGGTTTTCCCCCACTAAATATTTAAATCCAGACAGAGATCTTCTTTCTAGTTCTTTAAATTTCTAGGAGTTTCTGTTGCTCGTCTTCCGGAGGGCCCTGGGCCTGCAGAGAAGATGGGAAGGAGACTTGCATATTCAAGATGTGTGATGTGAGCCGAGCCACTTCAACTAACTATCCCACATCTTGTTCATAGTTCCCTCTGAGAATTCAGAGTCCAAATCCAGGAGCTGCCATCTAACAACCACAGGGCCCTCCCTGCACCCCAGCCCAGCCTCAGGGGCCCCTAAGGAGATAATGCCTTCTCATTTCTTTCTCTGCGCGCCTTGCTCTTCCCACGAGAGAGTCCACGGGAATATAAATACCAGAAGGAAGCTCTGAAAGCAGGCCTTGTTTGCAGCCTCTCAGCCTGCACGAAGGCTCACTTGTCTGCCTCCTTCCCCCTCCTCCTCCGTGGGGGGTGGGCTGGATTTTTCGGAGAGTGGGAAGCCCTGGGGCCCTTCTGTGCTCCTGAGACCAGAAGGTAAGAGAGGCTGGCGGTTACTAGGGCTGCCAGACACCAGTCCGCTGGGAAACAACGCAGTCCCAGAGCAGCAGAAACCCAGGACCTGGGGGGTAGGGATGGAGTTGCCAAGTTGCGGACAGCTGAGCCTGGCCTCTGTCTGCGGGCCCCAGCATCCCTGCTTCCCCTGCTTCCAGACTGGCAGCCTTGCTCATCCCCACCCTCAGCTGAAGCTGCCCCCAACCCTGTCACTTGACCTAATCACTCAACCCAGAAGGCATCTGTCTCTACTCTGTCCACCCTCCTCAGCTCTTCAAGGGCCTGTGAGGACACTCCTTCCTGTCTTGTGGGTCCTTGCACCCCCTGGTTTTCTTTTGGCCTTTTCAGTTTGACTAGCTTTCTCCTTTTCTTTCCTTCCTCCTGTAAAATGATAGGGCCCTTAGCTTTGGGTGCCTTGTGGACTCTCCCATTCTCTCCTGTATTCAGCTCTCATCTGGCTGATAAAGACGCCCAGCTCTACCTGTGTAGTGTATGGTTTTCTTTCCAGGCATGGTTTTGTGTTTTAGTTACTTGCTAGATATTTCCACTGGGTTGTACCTCAGACCTGACCAACCTGTGACTGACCTGCTCCTCTTCCTGCCTCTCCTGTGTCTCTGCTTTTCTAAGTGCCAGTCTCCCGTTTTGCATGTGTTTTCTAGATCACCTTTGGTGTCTCAAGTCCTGTCAAATATGCTTCTAAAATACTCCTTTATGTGCACTCTCTCCTGTTGTGATTCCTGCACTGGTAGTCATTGCAATTTAGTGGGAAGAACATGAGATTTGGGCCTGAGCCAGGGTCCAGTTCTGTCAGTACCTTTTCCTGGGTTTGCTACCACAGGAAGATTGCTGACCTCGTGCCTCCAGTTGACTACTAAGTAGACCCAAGCATAAGGGTGTGATAAGGGAACTCAAGAGTTAAAGATTTTAGCCTTAGTTGATAGGCTTAAGTGATTAATGTGTGGAAAGCTGTTATTCCAGGAACTGGCCTGTGTGACCATGTGACTCCAGGAGGATGACTAGCGATTCAACCTTGTGCCCCGGAAGGTCTGCAAGTAATAGAGATAGTATCTGAGCCGTTGTGTTCCCGGGAGGGAAGCGGGTGATGTAGATACAGAATTGTTGATCGACAGATAGAGAAGTACCAGGAAAATCTCCACCCAGA
The DNA here is from genome assembly GCF_019186645.2 of Phyllostomus hastatus. NCBI lineage: Eukaryota > Metazoa > Chordata > Mammalia > Chiroptera > Phyllostomidae > Phyllostomus > Phyllostomus hastatus. The sequence goes on along the minus strand of NW_025334041.1, from coordinate 103,785,895 downwards.
CTGCATCTCTTACTCATCTCCTAACCTTTTTTCCTAACCCCTTACCTACGTTTTCTTCTCCTTATAAAAAGGTCAGCTTGAAACGAGGTGTTAAGATGGTTCTTTGAGGGCACATAACCCACTGTCTTCTCTGATCGCCAGCCATCTGAATAAGGTGCCATAAAGATTCCATACTTGTCTCTGCTTACTGGTTCTGCTGGTGATGGACACCAGCTTTTCCAATTTCAGGTGGATACTCTGCTTGGCACACTCAGCTCACTGACCTCAACAGACAACAGGATTTCTCATCCTCAATGCCAGAGATATTTTGATCTGAATAATCCCTTGTGTGGTGGCTGTCTTGTACATTGTAGGATGTTTAGCAGTATCCTAGTATCTATGCACCAGATGCCAGTAGCACTCAACCCCCAATTATGACGACTGAAAATGTTCCAAACGCAGCCAAATGCCTCCTGGGAGTGAAGTCACTCCAGGTGGGAGCCAGTGGTAGAGATGATGCCGAGTCGGGTTGTGGGTGATGAGCATGGTCCCAGGTTTTCAAGTTTTCACCTTACATGTCAGCCGCATGTAGAAAGGAACTATGTCACTTTTAAAAAATTGTATGTTATTGTTTATGTTATTACACTTGTCCCAATTTTTCCCCCCTTTCCTCCCTTCTACCTTACCCCCGCCCCCAACTCCCTCAGGCAATCCCCACAACATTGTCCATATCCATGGGTCATTTCATGCTGGGTGATTTGCAAGTGCTCCTGCTCACACCACACTAAGAGTTCAGCAGTTTCTGCTTGAAAACAGCATGACCCCCATGCCCCATCCTCCCAATTCACCCAACCTCTTCCTGAGCAACGTTTTTTTTGTTTCCCTGAATAAAAAACGTCCTCAAAGGGAAACATTTTGCCCATGTAGGAGAGGGGAAACAAAAATGGCAGAAACACTAACAGGCATCAAAATCAACACGTTCAAAAACTGTTTTGAGCAGTGGAAAAACCATCTCTATGGTGTATTGCATCAAATGGATAGTACTTTTGACTGAAAGTTGACTGAAGTTGACTAAGTTGACTGAAGTTTAAACACACAATTTTTAATAAATTCTGGGTTTTTTTTGGTCTCCCTTTTCTCTTGCTGCTTTTAAGATTCTTTGTACTTAACTTTTAGCATTTAATTATAGTGTGTCTTAGTGTGGGCCTCTTTGTGTTTATCTTGTTTGGGACTCTGTGCTTCCTGGACTTGTGTGTCTATTTTCTTCACCAAGTTAGGGAAGTTTTCTGTGGTTATTATTTCAAATAGGTTTTCAGTTCCTTGCTCTGTCTCTTCTACTTCTGGTACCTTCATGATGCAAATGTTGGTCACTTGAAGTTATCCTGTAGGGTCCTTACACTATCTTCATTTTGTTTCTGATTCTTTTTTCTTCTTGCTGTTCAGATTGGTTGTTTTTTGCTTCCTTATATTCTGGATTGCTGATTTGATTTTTGGCTTTGTTTATTCTACTGTTAATTCCCTGTAAATTGTTCTTTATTTCAATAGTGTATCCTTTGTTTCTGACTGGATCTTTTTTATGCTGTTGAGGTTCTCAATAGGTTATAACCAGTGCTTTGAACTCTATATCTAGTAACTTGTTTGTCTCCATTTTATTTAGTTCTTTTTCTGGAGTTTTGTCCTATTCTTTCATCTGGGCCATATTTCCTTGTCTCCTCATTCTGGCAGCTTCCCTGTGTTTGTTTCTATGTATTAGGTAGAGCTGCTACATCTCCCAGACTCGGTAGAGTAGCCTGATGTAGTATGTTTCTTATAGAGTCCAGTGGCACAGCCTACCCTATCACCTAAGCTGGGTACTCAAGAGGTGCCCACTGTGTGGGCCATGTACACCCTCCCATTGTAGTTGATCTTTGATTGCCTTTGGCATGTCCAAGGTCAGCCACTGCTTGTGTTCTTTTCGGGGCCTCATGGCATAAACTACAGAGTGATCTGCAGAAGGCTGCCTCTTGTGCTGGGCTGGGAGGTGGCCAGGCAAGGCCAAGCTGTGAACCAAGGCCAGCTTCTGCTATGACGGGCAGGGGGAAACTTAGCGAGAGGTGCAGGGCCCACTGAGGCCAGATGCTGCTTGTTTGAGAGAATTTACAAAAATCATGTAGCCAAGACAAGTCATTCATATGAAAGAGCCACTGGAAACCGCTTGGGTGGGCTTGAAATTTGGGGGTGGGGTTGGCCTCAGGGAATCACCAGGGTAAATGGTGTGAGCTAGGTTGATGGAGTCTCAGATATGGTACCTGCCTGCTGGCTCTATGGCTTTGTTGGGGGAGGGCTCAGAAAAAGAATAATGGCCTCTGCCAACACTTTAGCTTGGGAGAAAGCTCCGCCCTAACCCCACTCCCAATTTCTCACCCTGATGTCTAACAATTCATTTCCTTCCCATATGTCTGATGCATTTCAATATGCTGCCCCAGTGCTGGAGCTCAGAGGGAGTGAGTCTGAGTAAGTCTGTCCCTGGGCTTATTAAGAGAAACTACCTGGGGTTCCAGAAGTGTCTTCTACAGTGTCATGAGCAAATGTTTCACGATATAGTTTCCTATGATTCAGCCTCCAGCCTTTGTCCCGGACCAGAGGCGTTGTACCACCTATATAGCCATCAGCCCTATAGGCTTCATTAGCATCAAGGAATAACAGTGAGTCAACACAGTTGACTATGCTATTCACTTAGCTTTTATTAATGCAGATTCAATCCAAATCTATAATAGCCCAGTAACAATCTAACAAACCTGAATCCCAGGAATCCAGATCAGGTCCAAGTCTGGGAGGCAGTAGGTCAGCGTCTTGCAAAGCAGTCCACAATGGCTTTAGAGTCAGCTAGAGGAGGGTCGATCAGGGCAGTGGGATGTCTCTTAGCCATCTCAGCTTCTTTCAGCTGTCTCAGCAGTCTGTTCAAAGACCTTTGCTTTCATACTCATGTATGATGCAATGTTGCATCAGCCTCTGATTAACACATGCTGTTTTGTACAACCTCGAAAGGCGCATGTGGTTTATGTACTGTGCTTGCTCAGAGAGGGTGCTGTTTACCCTTCAGATAAGCACATGTTGTCTACTACATTGTACTGTGTGCTCCCTTAGGGTCATTCCTCTACTACATGTGCTGTAAACATGGCCTCCCTCGATGCCATCTCAGTTGACAGAACTGACTCCATCTTAATTCAGTCCCGCTCTCCACATACAACCTCAATTCCCACTGGGTTATACAGCCAGAAGTTATGAAGACTTACCTTCATGGCACTGGTAACCTGGTGTGGGGCTAGGACCCCTCGCCCCTAAGATACTTCTCGTGATTTTAGTCTGCCACACGTGGGTATGGGACCAGCTCATTCTGCATTGCTGCCCCTCCTGCCAGTCTCAATGTGGTTTCTTCATTAATTCTATAGTTATAGGACTTCCATCCAGCTTGATTTCTGTTGGCTCTGAATGATGGTTGCTCTATAGTTTAGTTGTAATTTTGATGTGGTTGTGTGAGGAGGAAAGCTGTGTTTTGAAACTGTGTCACTTTTGATCCATCATACTTTTTTTGATTACCTTTGGCATCTCCAGGTGCTGTGCTGACTTGCTTACGTAATGCCTTTCATTTGATACCTCAGTTCAGCACACACAGGGCTTGCACCTTGATTTTCTCTTGCTGGTGAGTGAAAGAGCAGTTCACCGCTGGATAGGCACCACAGGACTCTAACTTGCATGCCCTGCAGGTCTGGCCCAACTGTGGGGGAGCTTTGTCCATCAGAGCTCTCCTGGCTGCCATGGATGAGAGTAAGTCTACCAAGACATGATCTGCTTGGGGAGGAAAGGCTGACCAGTCTCTCAGGGGAGAAAGGTGTCAAGACCCTCAATGGGCTTTTATTGAGTTTAGCTTGCATAGGGATACATATCAGAAAAAAGGAGGTACAGTTTACAGATAACATTTCTGGGATCACAGGGGTCCTTTTGAGTCAGGGTCTGGTAGACAGGGTGATGCCAATTGGCTGTAAACCCTGGGGAAACAAACTTTGTGCTTGAACCCTTAACATTTAAATTGAGGACATTCTTAGCAAAGCATATTCACAGGACTTTGTACATTCTTTTTTAGGCCTGATTGCCCCTTGCTGGGAACTGCCTGTTCTGGCACAGGGCTGCACCCTCCTTCAGCATTGTTCCAGGCCTGAATCAGGTGGGGGAAGCAAGGCAGCCAAGAGATTAGGAGACTTTTTACAGATACAATGAGGACTCAGGCTGTGATAAAGCTGAGGGGTGAGGGTCTTTTGTCCCTCCCCCACAATCCCCTAAGTCCTTCCCTGATGGCCCCTTTGAGACTGCACCTGTCTTAGGTTGTTCCTCCCATAAGGAATCTTACCTGTCATTGACTATCCAGCCATCCTCCAGGAGCCAAGCAGGGTGAAGTAAAGGGGACAAAGGCTGTGCCCCTGTCAGGAGGATGCATTTTGTCTCCTTGGTGGCTTATGGTCCCAAGGTCCCCTAGCTGTGGGGTCTTTTTACCTGTCCGTGTGGTTACAGCTTCTGAAACCAGGTAGGATGGTTCCGAATACCCAATCCTCATGATCAGAGCAGAGAAGCTGGCAACAGAATGAAAAGGCCAAGATATACAGAGTTAAAGGTAAATTATGTGTTCTCTAGCCCCAGGTACTTTATTCTAGACTAGCATGTTCCAGAATGTTCTGAAGCATACTCCATATGGGTCTTTTCCATAAGGAAAGCTGCCTGTTACTCCCTCCTGCAGCCCATGAAAACATTAGCAGCCTATGGGCTTTGGGAAGAATTGCCTTGAAGGAACCTGTATACCCTTGTTCAACCAGAATTTCTCAAATGCCTTTGACCATGGGTCTTTTTTCTCATACTCTTAACTTCTCTCCACTTTGGGAGATGCTTTCTTCAAGGAGAAGTCATGAGCAGGGATTCAGGCACATGGATAGGGCTTGATAGAAACAGATCACGTCTGGAGGGCAGGGTAGAGGCATGGTCATGTGCCAGGCAGAATGGAGACAGAGTTCTAGAAACGGATTTGTAACAAGTTGACCAGATGCAAAGCAGACTCCAGAATCTGGGCTCCTTAATTTCTTTCTGACTATGGAAAGGAAGACTAGAATGGGAGAGAGGGGAAACGAGGGAGAAAGGAAGGAAAATTACTCTATCTATTGAGTACCTGTTATGAGGCAATTTATACATAAGACAGATATTATGACCATTTTACAGATGAAGAAACTGAGGCTCACAGACCTCTGTTTAGCAAATTCCCATAGCATCTATGTCAATGACATGAACCTGCTATGGATACTCCACAAAACTGTCATGGTGAGGAGAATAAGATTCTGAAATCAGAATGCCCACCTAGCCTTCAGTCTTTTCTCCGTTCATGTAAAGACTGTCTTCTGGGACTGGCCAATTTGTTTTGTTATCTGTTCATAGTCCTCTCTAACTTTAGGAAATGAGCAGATTATTAAAACAAGGTTAAAATTATAGCTGGGAGCCAAATGCATCCTGGAAAAGTGGAGGTTAAATATTGCATGGGAGGAGTGAGGTTGGGGAACTCACTAGAACCAGCACAAATAATATTTGAAGGCATGGGTAGGTTTTGCTGTGGTTTAATATTTTATAAATGGTATTTCCTGTCACATAGCTGAACTAAATGCCACACATGTTTGTGATTAAATATTATGGATTGCAGGACATATGTGTTAATAATACATCCAGTACATGTAGTGGGCACTTCTGTGAGCTAAGTTGAGAGCATACTTTGCAAATGTTTTCACTTCATTTAGGGTTTTGTGTTGTCTTATGATTGTTTCTGTTTCAAACTTTTAGTTTCCCCTTTAAAGGAAAGCCTTCTGTAGGAATGATATTTTAAATACTTTCATAGCAAACCTTTAAGAAAATTCTTCATGGATGCATTGTGCACACTGCGCCTTCCCTGACTTTGGCTTTGTTTCTGAGGCATACATCCCAGAATAACAAGGAGGGTAACTTTTGCAGACCTCTAACCATACAAAACAATAGGGAGGCTTTGTAAATATAGTTCCAGTCTAGTTTCAGTGTGGTGGTTAAGGAGTCCAGCCCTGGGGAGAATCAGAGAATTCCTTAATTGGGGGACAGCCAAGGAAACCACACAGATACTGACAGGAAGACATTCTTTCTCTAGATTATGCAGCATTGTTATAGAGCAAAAAAGTCACAGGCATAAAGGACCAAATTCAGCTTCTGCAAAGGCGAGGGCGTTGCTGAGGGTCCAGATGGGTTCATGAGGCTTGAGTAGGAGTCAGCTCGACAACGACAGCTCTGGTGGGGCTGACACCAGGAGACTGCTGCTAAGTGTGATGATGCTTCCCTGAGCTCTCTCTGCTGAACACTCCTCTGGCATCAGGCCTCCCCTAGCCTGGCAGGTGCAGAGAAGCCAGGCCCTGGACTCATCCCACAGGGTGTTGTTTTGCACAGGTAACACGATGAAGTAGGACAGCCTTCAGTTGCAGATAATCTGGAATGCTGATTCAACAACCAAGTGCATCTAATCTGATTTTGACAATCTGCAGGGTAAGATAGAACTTGATATTTATACTTTGTTTGAATGGTTTCTGGAGAAAAGCAAAGGAAAACTGCAAAGAGCAGCAGAAGTGGACACTTGAGCATAATGGGGCTTGGGGGTTGGCATGGGAGGAAGGACAATGCAGGGAGTTATACAAAGTTTGGGGAATTAGTTTACCAAGACTGCCACTTGAAGAGCAGGTGGCACCAAAATGCATTTGTTGGGCAGCAAGTCTGAAAAACTGTTCATCACTAAGCCAGTGGTTTAGCCAGTGGCTGGCCAGTGGATGCAGACAAGAAGGGACAGGAAATAGAGCAGGCTGAGTGATGAAAGCCAGTCTTAGAATTGACCCAAATTGATAATGAGCTGCTGTTGTGCTTGAGCACTCATGGGGACAACTGTCTCAGAGTTTGCCTTCCCCACTCTCTGGGGTGTCCAAGAGGCAGATACATGTGGTGGGCTTTGTGAAGAAATAGGTTCTTCTCAGGTGAGAACAGAACCCTTCTAGTTTAGAGAGTTCCCGGCACCAGGAAATGATGGTCTGTACCCTGGAGCTTCCTCCTTAGGAAAGTGTGGAGGGGTGGAAAGGACTTGCAAGTGGCCGTTAGGGCACTAACACTGTCCATCATCAGATCTTTTGGGGTCTTTGGGGTGATGGATGGTGTCGAACATGGGTTTTGGGGTCAGACAGACCTAGTCAGAGTCCAGGTCTGCCTAACCAAGTGGGTGACTTAAGGCAAGTAGCTTAATCCCTCTGAGCCTTATTTTCCTCTTCTGCAAAATGATGGGGTTGTGAGACTTAAATGAGACCATGCACATGTGGCACTTAGCATGCCATGAGGACATAGTACCTGATGAATGTTTGTTGGTGTGGTTAACTGAACAGAATACCTCCAATTTCTGCCTGACTCTAAAGTTCAGTGATTCTTTGAACTGAGGAGGGCAGTATGAGTTACTTTATGGAAAACTGAATAGACTAGTTAAATTATTCAATCAAAAATTTATTGAGCTGCGTACTCATGTCAGACATTTGTAGGCAGTGTGGAAAATGCCCTAATGAATGAGACATGATTCCACCCTGAAAAATTCTGATTCTCAAATATGAAAGTTTTTCTATGATAACTTGAAAATTTTTATTCCAACATTCTTTTTGGTGAGATCTTTTTTTCAAACCAGTGCTTCTTATTCATAAGGCTTATTGCAAGTAATCTGTGGTATTATCAATAGTGAAAGTATTGCTATTTGTGAAAGATTTCATTTTTAAAACAATATAGAATAAGTTTATTATAATCTCCATAATACTTTTAAAGAATTCCAGTATGATTTTGTAAGTGGAGAAAAGGGGTGCAATGCAGTAATTGCATGTAAGTGCAGCCTTTCTCATGTTGGCGGTGGCCTGGGCCCCTCCTTTGCTGATCCAACAGTTAGCATGTGGGGATAATTAATTATTTTAAGACTCCCCTAAACATTTTGGGGGGTCATTAAACTCTGGGTACATCCAAGAGAATGTGGTAGGTTTTGGGATGCCATCTGTCCCGTGTTGAGACAAGAGGTTGAAAACCATGGTCTACCTATATCTTTGTTACTCCCAATGTGCCTAGGCATGTGCATTTGCTTTCAATTTGACCTTGAGTTTGTGTATTCTGATGCCACTTTGAAAATAGGGAGGCAAAAAGAATATCTAATAGTCTTAAGGGGAAGCAAATACTCCCCTGGAAACCTTTGAGCCTCAGAAACTGATTTCCAGAAATTTCTACTATAATACATTTTCCTTTTCTTTTTTTAAAAAGACTTTATTTATTTATTGTTAGAGAAAGGATAAGGGAGGGTGAAAGAGAGGGAGAGAAACATTAATGTGTGGTTGCCTCTCACGCATCCCCTACTCCCCAGTTTAACTGCAACCCAGGCTCCTGCCCTAACTGGGAATCGAACCTGTGACCCTTTGGTTCGCTGGCTGGCACTTAATCCACTGAGCCACACCAGCCAGGGCTATTTTCCTTTTCTATCTGGTAGGACTCAGGGCTCTCTGGGAGGCACAGGTATTTAGATCTTACCCTATTTGCAGTACAGAAACAAAATAATACTGCAGTTAAATAGACGCTGCTGCTTGAATACTTTGATTCCAAAGTCTTGAAGTAGATGGGGTGAATTTGCAGATGACTGAAAAAAGACACATTCTAGACCCCCAGACTCTGAGCTTTCTCATCCCTCCCTGAAACCCAATGGACCTTGGACAGACCAAGGATCTGGACAGGATGTGGCCCTCTGTCCCTGCTGGGATGGGGGTGGGTTAGGAGGGAAAGAAAGAGAAAGGAAAGTGCTAGATAGAATTGATTCTGGTTGTTCACTTTCAGAAAACTGACTGGTTGCTGTTTTGAGACTAGACTAGAAAGACGAGGTCATAGAGAAGGAAGGGGCAAAAGAGGTAAGAGAGAAATGGAAATTAGTGTAAAAAGGATTGATAAGGAAGGAGAGCAAGAGGGATAGAGAGAAGGAGAAAGAGGAGCAGAGCAGGAAACAAATCTGCCCTTAACCTTGGAGCTGCAGTCTCAGCCATGCACTTCAGAACAGCATCTAAGTCCTGCCTTTTAAACAGAGTCAAAGGTTTGGGCTCTTGGGCGCAATACAGAATTCTGTTTGGTTGCATTTAACTCGAATAACATTTGCTGAGTGCCTCCTATCGAAGAGTATTGCAAAGGGGGAAGAGTGCTTTGCGTAGGTTTTTGCACTCAAGATTGGAGATATTTTGCAAGTTGTGCTTTCTAAAGTTCAGGGGTCACTTAAAAAGTAATGAGATTGATTTCTTTATCTGGTTTATGGAAATCATTTTTTCTCATAATAAGAAAAAGCCCCAAAGAAACCAATATCCCTACTCCAAATTTTGAAGCTGCCAATGGAAAAGATGGGGTAAAATGTTTGGTATAGATCAGAACAGGAGTCAGTCTGAAGCTGAATTATTTCTTCTCTTGGTTTTTAATTCTTTTTCTTTTTCTCACCTAAAGGAAACATTTATATGGCATTTTATCCTATATGAAGAGTTATTCTGGCTGGATTTCTTCTGAAGAGGGTGAGATGGGATGGGTTAATACATACTGCTGCTGATTTCCAGCCTCTGAGGCTGCTGGCAGAGTCCCCTCCTCACTGCTCTTCCTGCCCCGAAGGGAAAGTGCTTTATGGCAACTCCAGCCCCAGGGCAGTGACAGTGAAATGCCCTCCGGAGAGCCAGCTGGCCTGGGCTGCTGCTCCACTGTGTGCTTTTGTGCCCTCAGGAATGTGCGGATTTAGCAAATGACAGCACTGAACGAGCCCTGTCCCCAGCCCTCCCTTTGTGTTGGCTCTCTTCCAAGCTTGAATGATTGCATTGGTTGAGCCTTCATTATCCACAGGGGGAGGCGAGAAGGCAGGCTGGAGGGAGAAAAACAGCCTTTCTCATGGCCTTTATTCCAGCAGGTTTTGAGTTTTCATACCAGTAGATCTTATGGAGTTTTACTTTCTGTCAGTTTGGAAGTTTGGTAAAAAATCCCAGTGGTAACACAATTTCTGCTTTTGAAAGAAAATTCAACTGGATGCCAATTACTGTAGAGTTGCTGTGGAATTGCAGAGAAACTCAGAGATGATTTTAGCCTAATCACTGAATGTCCAGAGTGAGTGGCAGGGCAGTGCCCAGTGTCTGGGTCATACCCGACCCGCATCACTGCTGGTTCTGTACAGTTCATCACCTCTGATGTCATTAGAATAATTTCAATGATTTATGTTGTATTAGATTTGCATGAAGTGACCTATGATCAAATTCGAGTTCTTTCCAAACCTAGGTAAATATACCTGAGAGAAACAATTACACACAAAAAACTTATACACAAATGCTCATAACAGTATTATAATAGCCCCTCAAAATAGAAACAAACCAAATGCCCATCAACTGATGAACAAAATCTGGGGTATCCTCACAATGAAGTTTCATCAGCCACGAAAAGGAATGAAGTACTGTCTGATATGTGCTACAGCATGGATGGACTTGGAAAATGTTACACTAAGTGAAAGAAGCTGGATGCAAAAGGCCATATGTTGTAGAGAGTCTATTTATATGAAATGTTCAGACTAGGCAAATTCAGAAAAATAAAGTAGATTAATGGTTTCCAGGGCTTGGGGTAAGGAGAAAATGGGAAGTGGCTGCGAATGGGTACAGGGTTGATTTTTGGGGGGAGTGATCAAAAATATTCTGGAATTAGATAGTGGTGATGGTTGCACAACTGTTAATGTTAAATACTACTGAATTGTCTTTTTTTTTTAAAAAAGTGAATTTTAGCCCTGGCTGGTGTGGCTCAGTGGATTGAGTGCCAGCCTGTGAACTGAAAGGTCACTGGTTCAATTCCCAGTCAGGGCGCATGCCTGGGTTGCAGGCCAGGTCCCCAGTTGTGGGTGTGGGAGAGGCAACTGATTGATGTGTCTCTCGCCCATTGATGTTTCTCCCTCTTTTTCTCCCTTCCTCCCCCTCTCTCTAAAAATAAATAAATAAAATCTTTAAAAAATAAAGTGAATTTAATGCATATGAATTGTATGTCAATAAAGCTGTTATTTAAAAAAAAATCTTAGTTCTGCCTTTTAACCAGTTAAGTGACTTTAGGTAATGACTCTAAACCCAAGTAGTCTCTGCTATGAAATCGGAATAATGATATACACCTCTCAGGGTTGCTTTGATAAATGAGATCATTAATTTAAAAGTGTTTTTAAAGTATAAATATCACATACTTGGTGGCTGTCAGCAGTTTAAAGTTCCATATACGTTGGGTTTTATCTATTCCTCCTATATTTTCTAGAGCACTAACAAGGTCTGGCTACATAATAATCATTCAAATAAAGACTTTCTGAAGTGATTTAAGTGTTGCAGTTAATAAAAACAATTTTTTAAACAGATTTTTAAGTGTATGGTAGAGTATTATTAGCTAGATGCACTTTGTTGTACAACAGATCTCTACATTTTTTATATTGGCATGACTAAAACTTCATATTCCCTGAACAGCAGCACCCCTTTTTCCTCTCCCCACCCCCAGCCCTTGGTAACCATGGTTCTACTCGCTGCCTCTGTAAACTGGACTACAGTAATGCTCTGCTTAACAATGGGGATGTGGTCCAAGAAATGTTGTTAGGCGCTTTCATTGTTGTGTGAACATCGTAGAGTGTACTTACAAGTACCTGGATGATACAGCCTACTGCACCCCTGCACATGTGGTGGAGCCACTGCTGCTAGACTGCAGGGTTGTACGGCGCGTTCCCGCACACAACAACACAGGGTTAAATCAGGCACGACAGAAAGTCACACAGTCGAGAGTCATGGTGAATCGGAGATGTATGAGCCTGCTGCTGGCATGTTTTACAATAAACATTTTTTAATAAGTAGAAAGTACATTAAAAAATAATGATAGAGGTGTAGGATAACAACTACATAAACCAATAACATAGTTGTTCCTTGTCATTATTAAGTGTTATGGACTGTACTACATAATGGTATGTGCTATCCCACTGGCAGCACAGTGGGTTCGTTCACACCAGCATCACCACCAGCACATGGTGATCTGTTATAATCTGTTACAACAGCTACCAAGTCGCTAGGCATTTTTTAGCTCCATCATAGCACCACGATCATATATGTCATCTGCCATTGACTGAAAAATCGTTACATGTGCTGCTTGACTATACTTTGGATACTTCCCATAAGTGGACTCATACGATATTTGTCTTTTTCTGACTGGTTTACATCACTTATTTTACATAATGTCTCTGTTTGAGGTTCATCCCTGTTGTTGCATGTGTCCCAATTTCCTTCCTTTTTAAGACTGAGTAGTACTCCATTGTATGTATATATACCACATTTTCTTTATCCATTCATCAGATGATGGGCATTTTGGTTGTTTCTACCTATTGGCCATTGTGAGTAATGCTGCTATGAACATGGAAGTGCAAATATCTCTTTGAAATCCTGTTTCAATTCTTTTGGGTAAATATCCAGAAGTGGGATTGCTGGATCATATGGCAGTTCCATTTGAAAAATTTTGAAGAACCTCTGTGTGGTTTTTCATTTTCCAAAAGTGCATAGGGGTTGCTGTCGCTCCACATCTTTTCCAACAACGTGGATTTTGTTTCTTTGTTTGTTTTGTGGTTTTTCTTTCTTTTCTTGTTTTTCAGTGATGACCATCCTAATAGATGCAAAGAGAGTTTTGACTTGCATTTCCCTGGTGACTAGTGCTGTTGAGTATCACTTCACGTACCTGTTGTCCATTTGTGTGTCTTCTATGGAGGAATGTCTGTTGCTCATTTTTAAGTTGGGTTACTTGCTTGTTTTTTTGTTACTGAATTGTAGGAATTCCTCATATATTTTGGATATTAAACCTTTTATCAGATATATGGTTTGCAAATATTTTCTCCCTTTCCATAGGTTGCCTTTTCACTCTGTTGATGCTTTCCTTTGGTATACAGAAGATTTTAAGTTTGATGTAGTTTCACTTGTCTGTTTTTGCTTTTGTTGCTTGTGCTTTTGGTGTCAAATTTAAGAAATCATTGTTGACACCAATGTCATGAAGCTTTTCCCCTATGTTTTCTTTTCAGAGTGTACAAGGCCTCCAGCTTTGTTTTTCTTTCTCAAGATTGTTTTGACTATTCAAAGTCCTTTGAGATTCCACATTAATTTAAGGATTGTTTTTGCACACAAAAAATATCACTGGGATTTTGATAGAGATTGCATTGAATCTGTAAATTGCTTTGGGTAGTATGGGCATCTTAACAATATTAAGTCTTCCAATCCATGAACATGGGATGTATTTCCATTATTTGTGTTTTTAACTTTTTTTAGCAATAATACTTTGTAGTTTTCAATGTACAAGTCCTTTGCCTCTTCAGTTAAATTTATTCCTAAGCATTTTATTTATTTTTGATCCTATTGTAAATGGGGTAAATTTCTTAATTTCTTCTTTGGGTTGCTAATTGCTTGTGTGCAGAAATGCAAGTGATACTTGGATATTGATTTTATATGCTACAACTTTGCTGAATTCATTTATTCTAACATTTTGTGTGTGTGTGAAATCTTTAGAGTTTTCTATGTATAAAGAAGCATACCATCTGCAAGCAGACACAATGTAATTTCTTTTCTGATTTGGATGCCTTTTATTTTATTTTTCTTGCCTCATTGCTCTGGGTAGGACTTCCAGTACTGTGTTGAATAGAAGTAGCAAGAGTGGACATCCTTGCCTTGTTCTTGGCCTTAGAGGAAAAGCTTTCAGTTTTTCAACATTGAATATTATATTAGTTGTAGGCTTTATATATGTGATTTTTATTATGTTGAGGTAATTTCCTTCTATTCCTAGCTTGTTGAGTAGTTTCTTATCGTGAAAAGGTGTTGAAATTTGTCAAATGCTTTTTCTGTATCATGTAATATTTATCCTTTGTTCTGTTAGTGTGGTATATCACATTGATTGATATTTCGTGTATTGAACATCCCAGGAATAAATCCAACTGGATAATGGTGTATGATCTTTTTAATCTGCTGCTAAATTTGGTTTGCTAGTATTTTGTTGAGTAGTTTTGCATTTATATTATAAATAGTAGTTTTCTTGTAGTGTCTTTGATTCAGTATTAGAATAATCCTGACCTTATAAAATGAGTTTGGAAATGTTTCCTCCTCTGAAGTTTTTTTGGAACAGTTTGAGACAAGTTAGTGTAAGAATTCTTTAAATGTTTAATTAGAATTCTCCAGTAAAACTTAGGCTTTTTCTTTTGGGGGAGGTTTTGAGTACCAATTCAGCCTCCTTACTAATTATAGGTATAAGTCTGCTCATATTTTCTATTTCTTTTGGTCAGATCTTGGTAGATGTTATGTCTCTAGGAATTTATACATTTCTTTTGGGATAATCAACTTGTTTGAATATAATTGTTCACGTAATCTCATAATGATATTTTTCAAATTTCTGTGACATTAGTTTTAATGTCTCCTTTCATTTCCAATTTTGAGTATTTTTCCCCTCAATCCAGGTAAAAGTTTGTCAATTTTGTTGATTTTGATTTTTTTCAAAAATTCAACTCTTAGTTTTATTGATATTTTCCTATTTTCTATGGCCTGTATCATTTATTTCTGCTCTAATATTTATTCTTTTCTTCCTGCTTACTTAGAGCTCAGTTGTTTTTTTCTAGTTCTTTGAGCTATAGAAGTTAGTTTATTTTGGAAATTTTTTAAAAATGTAAGCATTTAGCACTATAAACTCCCCTCTTAGAACCACTTTGGCTTCATACTGTAAATTTTGGTATATTGTGTTTTAATTTTTTGTTTGTCTCAAGAGATTTATTTTCTAATTTTGTTTTGATTTCTTCTTTGACACATTTTATATTACTTAATTTCTACATATTTGTGAATTTTCCAGTTTTCCTTCTGCTGTTGACTTGTAGTTTTGTTTCTCTTATGTTGGAAAAGATACCTGGCATGATTTCAGTCTTAAATTTGTTAAGACTTATTCTGTGATCTATCCTAGAGATTGTTCTGTGCATACTTGAGAAGAATATGTGTTTTATTGCTGTTATGTGGAATGTTTTGCATATGTGTGATATATCTATTTGATCTATGGTGTTGTTCAAGTCCTCTATTTCCTTATTGATATTCTGTCTGGATTTCCTATCCATTATTGAAAGTGGTGTATTGAAATCTCCTATTATTATGTTCCTATCTATTTCTCCATTTAGTTTTTTAATGTTTGCTTTATATATTTGGGTGCTCTGGTGTCAAGTTTATATATACTTGCAATTGTTATATCTCTCTCTGGTGAGTTGACCCTATTATTATTATATAATGTTCTTCTTTGTCTCTTATGACAGTTTTTGACTTCGAGTTATTTTGTCTGATGTTAATATGGCCATCCCTGTTCTCTTTTGATTTCTAGTTGCATAAAATATCTTTTTCTATCCTTTTACTTCCAGCCTGTGTGTCCTGAAATCTAAAATGAGTCTCTTGTCACAGTATATGGTTAGATATTATATTTTAAATCCATTCAGTCATCAAAAGTGTTATAGTTTTAAACCATTTCTTTAAAATCAGTTAATCTGTAAATCTGGGTGCTTTTAAATCCAAGTATTTCTCAGCACTAAAGACCGCTAGTCACTTGAATTTTTTCCCTCATTTTATATTTTTATTTTCTTCTTCTCCTTTAACAGAGACAACATATCTGGCTCATTGACAAGATCACAATCTGATTTCAAAGATGTGTTCTACAAACCCAGGCAACTGGGTCACATTTGATGATGACCCCGAATTTCAGACTTCTCAAAGGTCAAAGAATTTACCTCTGGAAAATCAAGGCCTCTGTAGGCCAAATGGACTTAAGCTGAACCTTTCTGGTCCTAAGGAGTTTCCCAGTGGATCTTCCTCCACCAGTAGTACCCCTCTGCCCTCACCCATCATAGACTTTTACTTCAGTCCAGGACCTCCAAGTAACTCTCCTCTTTCTACACCTACCAAAGACTTCCCAGGAATTCCTGGCATCCCTAAAGCAGGGACTCATGTGCTCTATCCTATTCCAGAATTAGCTTCAAACAGTCCACTGACAACACCTGGAGCAGATTCTTCCTTATCGCCTACTCAACCAACCTGTTTATCACATGCTCCCTTTCCCAGTCACCTCTCATGTCCACATCCAGCTCCCAAAGTGGGTCTTCCAGATGAAGTCAGTTCTCCGCAAACTGAAAGCCTAGGGTTCCAAAGTGATGCTCTCCAGTTTCAGTATTTCCGGGAAGACTGTGCCTTTTCAAGTCCATTTTGGAAAGAAGAAGGCAGTGCTTCTCAGTTCACCTTTGATCCTCCAGGAAGCAGAAAAGGGTTCCCATCAAGAGACAAAGAAATGACAATCGATCAAAAAAGCCTAAACCAGTGTTCACTCAACTACATCTGTAAGAAGCTTGAACATCTGCAATCAGCTGAGAACCAAGATTCATTTGGAAATTTGTCTATGCAGTGTCTCTATGCTGAAGACACCACCTCTTCCTTTGTTCCCCTCACTCTTTTCAGGAGTCAGCCCAAAGCTGGATGGTCTTTCATGCTGAGAATTCCTGAGAAGAAGAACATGATGTCCTCCCGTCAGTGGGGACCAATTTTTTTAAAAGTCTTGCCTGGAGGAATTTTGCAAATGTATTATGAGAAGGGGTTAGAAAAACCATTTAAAGAGTTACAACTTGATCCACAATGCAGACTTTCTGAACACAAAATTGAGAACTTTAGTGTAACAGGAAAAATCCATACTGTGAAGATTGAACATGTGTCTTACACAGAAAAAAGAAAATACCATTCTAAGACAGAAGTTGTTCACGAGCCAGACATAGAACAGATGCTAAAGTTGGGGTCCACAGAGTACCATGACTTCCTCGACTTTCTGACTACTGTGGAGGAGGAGCTGGTGAAGCTGCCAGCTGTTTCAAAACCAAAAAAGAATTATGAGGAACAAGAAATTTACCTTGAAATTGTGGACAACTTTTGGGGTAAAATCACCAAAGAAGAAGGAAAATTGGTTGAAAGTGCCGTGATAACTCAAATCTCTTGCCTCTGCTTTGTGAATGGGAACACGGAATGCTTTTTAACGTTGAATGATCTTGAGTTGCAGAAGCGAAATGAACACTATTTTGAAGCAGACCCAGAAAAGAAGGGGATTGATATTCTGGAATATCATTTTCATAAGTGTGTGAAAGCACAAGAATTTGAGCAATCGAGAATCATTAAGTTTGTACCCCTGGATGCCTGCCGGTTTGAGCTGATGCGCTTCAAGACTTTGTATGACGGGGAGGATCTCCCGTTTTCCCTGAAGTCTGTAGTGGTTGTCCAGGGGGCATATGTGGAGCTTCAGGCCTTTGTCAACATGGCCCCCCTGCTTCAGAAATCATCCCAGGCCAGTTCCTTGAGGTCCTGTGACAACATAATGATACACTTTCCTGTCCCATCACAGTGGATCAAGGCTCTCTGGACTATGAACCTCCAGAGGCAGAAGTCCCTGAAAGCCAAAATGAACCGCCGGGCATGTCTGGGGAGTTTGCATGAACCTGAGTCTGAACCTGTCATCCAGGTCACCGTGGGGTCAGCAAAATATGAGAGTGCCTACCGGGCCGTGGTATGGAAGATAGACCGGCTTCCTGATAAACATTCAAGTAAATATTCAACACCCCAAGTTGATTTTTATGTGAAATAGTTTCAGTGTTTTCACCCTCCTCCTTGGATTGAAACCAGGCTGAGACAGATGGTAACTTCAGTCAGCTGAGGACATACTTTATACATTGCTTGGTGGGAAATGGAACATTTAGTTAAACAGCTGGCTTATTACATCCTCTTGTGCTTTTTTCTACCAGATAGGTTAACTTAAAAATTTTTTTAATATCATAAATATCATCCTAGGCTAGGGTGGCACCAAGGGAAAGTTTGTAGTTGATTTCTTGACATCAGATTCCCTAATTAACCTTTAAAGATCTGTCACCCATATTCTTAGCCAGTGCCTCTTCTTCCTTTAGTTTTGCTTCGGGTTGTTTGTGATAAGACTGCCTTTCACTGGGGAGGTGAGGGATGGGTGAGGAAATTTAGAAGAGGTGCCCCCAAGACCATGACAGATAACCTGTGGGTCTGGGGGAAAGGAATGGGGTGGGAGGAGGCGGGGTCTCTGGCTTTGGGGAATAGGTGGGCAATGGTGCCATTAGCTGAGGTGGCCTGGGATCCTTGTCGTCACTCTTCCTTTTAAAATCTGTCTGTTTCCCAGCCCTGCTGCCTGTCAAGAATCCATAGTATCATTAGAGCTTTAAAATCATCATATCCATATTTAGGCCCCCTCCCAGCCATGACTGTCTGGTAGGGGGAGGCCCAGGTATGGGTGCTAATGCAAGGCTCTCCCAGGCAGCCAGGGTTGAGAACTACTGACCTATGGAGCCTGTTATGGTCCCCTAGGCAGAGATCATCGTACCCAGCGCTGGCTATCCCTGTGTCTCCTGGAACTCTGTTTTGCCCTCATACCTGTATTTACTAGCAGATGAGCTCACTAAGAACAATTACAATAGTGGGTATTCCTGAAAAGGCAGCTGGACTTGATCTTGGTCTTCAGGATTCTTTTTAAAGACTTTCATAGCATCAGGCCCACACAGGACAACATTTTGCAAGCATTCCAGTGATAACTGACGGAGCAAATGCTTTGGGATCAAAGCTGCTTTGTTCAGATCAGGTCTGCTTGCAAAGAGGAGGCTCAGGGAAAAGGCAGGTGGACTGTGGCAGGTAGAGTCTGGAGAGCACAGTATGGCTCTGAGGTGGATGGGATCCCGTGGTCCTGTCTTGTGGCTTCACCACTGTGGGAGTGGGGGAGTGAGTGCAGAGAGTGAGAGGGTGCCTGGCCACTTGCCTCTGGAGAAGCATAGAAATAGGTTGGGCTGCAGAGGAAATCTTTGTCCTAAGCAGTGCTTCTTAAACTTGTGTGTGTGTACATGAATCACTTGTTAAATGTAGATTGTGATTCAACATGTGGGGCCTGATAGCTGTGTTTCCCGCCTGTTCTCAGGTGATACCAATGCTGCTGGCCCACAGACCACACGCAGAATAACAGGGTCTGCGACTGCATCTCTGTTTTTCTATGTAATTTTTAAATCAATTGGGTGTTTAGAGAACAGTGGATTTTTAAAAAGCCTTTAAAATATGCTTACCAAGTTAGTTCCTGAAAAACCTATACTGTTAGAAAAAATATTTAAGCATGGCAAATGAAAGAGAATATAAGAACTAGTGTACTAGGTGCTAATTTACAAAAAATTATGCCTTCCTGTGGATTTTTGAGATCAGGATTGACTTCTTTTTCACTTACACATGATTTCAAGGGAGGTGGGAAGGGCTGCTGGCCCATTAAATGTCTCCTACTAGCACAGTGTTCCTTTAACAGTGAGCGGGTCTTTCCACTGTACAGCAAAGGTGGGCTTGGGCAGGTAGCTCGGATAGTTCATTCAGACTAAGGTGTGAAGGACAGCAAAGGAGCAGAGGAGCTTTTCCTTGGGACAGACTTTGGTGGGGTTGGGGTGGGGTGGGAGGAGTTGGGGGTCTTGGGAAAGAGGGGGTGGGGAAAGAAAGGGAGAGGAAAAGAGGGGAATGAACAAGAGCATTTTTAGCCAAGGGAGGTGCAGATGGTGACACAGAATTAGAAAGGGGAGTGAGAGTGGTAGAGGGTCAATTAGCAAATATATCTTTGCTTTCCCAATTTTACCAGTTTTTAGTATATGTAATTTGCCTTTACTTTTTCTCTTTGCTTTCTGTCACCAGCACATTGGTTTCTTTCTCCTCCACTTGTATCCTTCTCCATTCATATCCACCAGCTCTCACCTGTTCCGTTTCAGACGTGAAATACCTTGGTTAGAGAGGGACCAGATCGCTACTGTAGTAGACCTAAGTAGATGTAATTTGCAGCCCCCCCCCTCCCTTGAGAGTTATGGTGAGAGAATAACAATTACCAAAGCCCAAGAGTGCCCCCTGCTGGTCAGTATTGAGATAAATTACATCATTTTCCTCTGTCTTTTATTCATTTACTTATAAATTTGTCAAATACTGGCTGAGCTCCAAATATGCCAGACATTGTCCTAGAGATAGAGCTGATACCTCTCCTCACAGATCCAAGTCTAAAGAGGGAGTATGTTATCAAACATTGTAGAATATTTAGAGTTTTTAAAAGCCAGGGAAAATATGCTAGAAAACTTAAAGGAGCAGTTATTTAGAAAAGCAAGTAGAAGGGTTTTGTTTCTAATATTTTGTAAAATATTAGGTTTTCAACTTGGGTAATTTTGATTGCAAAAGATTCCAAAACAATTTTTGCCTTTAAAATGTGAATATCAAAGTAGATCATCCCCAATATAATTTTCAGCTCTAAAAATGTAGAGTTCACAGTCTCTTCATTAGCAAAATTATAGTAATTAAATAACAAATTGGATTTATAATCTAATTGGATTAATTTGCAAAGTAATCATGTCTGCCCCACATCCGTCTATACCACTTCAACAGTGCACCACTGCTCTCTGGGTCTGCTGACTGCTTTGTTCAACCCTCACAACAACCCTGTAAGGTGTATGTTATTATTATCAGCACCATCACCCCCATTTTCAGGTAGGGAAACGGAGGCTCAGATCAAATAACTTGCCTGGGATTACATAGCTATTAAGTAGCACAGCTGGGACTGGACTCTTGGCAACTTGGGTTCAGTGTCTGATTCTTATGCACTGTATGTCTTAAAAGGATGTAAGAGTTTCTGAATTAAGTTACATGAACTTATTGTGTCCTTACTGTAGGCAGAAGACTAGAAATGGTAATGGATTGTGGAATTTCCCCTGGGGGGTGTGTGTGTGTGTGTGTGTGAATAAAGTTATCCCTTGCGTGCAGTGATCTGGGTAGCCTTACAGCACCTCAGAGGCTGCTGTTGTCTGTCCTACCCTACCTGTAAGTAGTGGAGATGGTAATGAGCCTCTGTTGGTTAATTGATTGATGACTTTTCAAGGCCTTTACAGCCTTAGAATTCTATTAGTCTCTCTACAAGAAACAGGTTGTAAGGAATGAAAGGCAATTTATCTTTTAAGAATTAAGTGAAATCCTTTAAACTCTTGTTTTTGTGCCTAAAGCTATATTCTGATGGAAATGTTCTTTCTGAAGCTATGTCAGTGCTATGGTAATTTGATATGGCTTTGAAATTGCTGTCACCTCACACATTTATTGAAGTAAAGATAGCTTCATTGGATATGTAGATGTTGTGCAAAATGCCACAGAATCATGGGACATTTAGAGTTACTATGGTGATTACAGTGAAAATATTTTTTTTTACTCAATTATCACACACACATACACGTTACATGATCACACTTAAAATTTTTGCATTTATCTGATATCCCTAGGTCTGGCACAGAGCCTGGCCTGACAGAGTAGATGCTCAATAAATGACAGATTGAATTAAGTGAAAACAAGCATTAGGTTGAATCATTGAAAACTAATAAGACCATCTCTTCTACACTGTACATCTGTTTCCATGAAAGCTTTAAGAAGGGTGAGTGGAAATTAATGCATTAAAATACAGATTTAGTCCTGTTCTACCGAAAAAGAAATTCTTGGCCTAGAATATTTTCTGAAATGTAATAAAAATTTCATTAAGTTTAACTTTAAAAAAAATCAGAATTTTTGCCCTGGCTGGTGTGGCTCAGTGGATTGAGTGCCAGACTGTGAAGCAAAGGGTCGCTGTTCAATTCCCAGTCAGGGCACATGCCTGGGTTGCCAGCCGGGTCCCCAGTAGGGGGCATGGGAGAGGCAACCACACATTGATGTTTCTCTCCCTCCCTCCCTTCCCCTCTCTCTAAAAATAAATAAAGTATTAAAAAAACTATCATTTTTTTATAATGTGAACTATTTTAGGCTAAAGTTTACCTTTGCATTAACTTGTCAATAGAAGAGTGGTAAGAAAATGAGTAAGTTAAGAATTATTGTAAAAGCTTATTCAGTCTACCTAAGAGTTTTTTTGGTACTGATCCTATACACACTGTAGCCAAATAATGATACTTAACATAAATGTTACTTACCTTTTTCTTTTTAAATGTTTGATTTTTTAAAAAAGATTTTATTTATTTATTTTTAGAGAGGGAAGGGAGGGAGATAGAGAGAGAGAGAGAAACGTCAATGTGCGGTTGCTGGGGGTTATGGCCTGCAACCCATGCATGTACCCTGGCTGGGAATCGAACCTGGGACACTTTGGTTCCCAGCCCACGCTCAATCCACTGAGCTATGCCAGCCAGGGCAAATGTTACTTACCTTTTAAAAAGAAACTTAGCATACTTCTAACTAAAAACATTTTTAGGCATTAATATATGTATGCACACAGTAATAAAACTGTATTTATTTTAAAGCTAGTACTTAAACATCTCCGATTTTCCCCTAGTTAGTACAGAATTGTGGATTTCAATGGTATTTTGTTCAAATGGAATTTGCACTGCCCCAGTGCTGATGGAATTGCTTATTAAAGAGACGGATGTGTGCTTCTCACATTAGAGAGAAATGTTCAGTGGCCATTGAACTGCTTCAACTGACAGCGTGATTTTTTTCTTCAAGGTCCTGATCATCCCCATTGTTTGTCATACAAACTGGAACTTGGGTCAGACCAAGAAATCCCCTCCGATTGGTATCCATTTGCTACTGTTCAGTTTGGGGTGCCTGACACCTCTGCCTCGAGGACGGAGGTCAGGTCTCTGGGGGTGGAGAGTGATGTCCAGCCGCAGAAACATGTTCATCAGAGAGCTTGCTACAACATCCAGGTATGTACGCCCTAAGCCCCTTTGGCTTGTGTTGGGGCCTCTACAGCTGTGACCTGATTTGGTTTGAATATTTGCTTTGCCCTCTTACGTGACCATGTATGTGTGTGAATGTGTGTGTGTTTGTATCTTTTTGACCTAGAAAAGAGCTTGACCATGGAAATTTGAGGGTCACTAGCGAGCCTAGTTTATCCCCTCAGGTTTAGAGAATATTAGGAGCCTGAGCACACAGTGCCACATACTTAATTCAACTCTTAATGAAAAACAGGACATTAAAAATGAATTCACATTTCAGAAGCATATTTATATTAAAAATTATGTTAGAATTGCATTTCCCAATATGTGTTCTGTGGAACATGTATCCAAGAAAAAAATAAGTTTGGAAATGCCATACACAAAATTAATGTTAAATGAAGGCTCTGGAAGTCCTGCACTAAAGAAACTTGTTAACCTTAACCTAGTTTATCCCAACTTATGGATTAGGTTAAATTATGTGTCAGCATCTTCTGGAATTGTATTCTACTGCGACAATTTTAAATGTTCACCATCATTGCTTCCGCATTCTTCGGCCAGATGAATTAAAGAGTGACATCCATTTGCACCTGTTTCTAACCTGGCTTTCCTTCTCATCTTCGAAGTTAATAGATGTAGAGAAAACCTCTGCCATATATTTCCAATAATATCTTGAAATGGTGACATGTTACTGATTTTGTTTACAAACATATTTCATTAGAAAATATTTCCAGCCCTGGCTGGTGTGGCTCAGTGGATTGAGTGATGGCCTGTGAACACAAGAGTCACTGGTTCGATTCCCAGTCTAAGGCACATGCCTGGGTTGTGGACCAGGTCCCCAGTAGGGGGCGAGTGAGAGATACCCACACGGTGGTGTTTCTCTCCCTCCCCTTCCTCAACAGGTGTCAACCCCAACAGCACTTCCCAGTAGACTTTCTGCACGCCAGTCTCCATCTCAGAGTTTGCATTTGGGGAACCTGCCTGTATCATTGGGCATATAAGTACTAGGTGTGGCTGAAATGTGGGTCAAGTGCACACAGAGTCTTCATTTATACCTACCTACTTTCCTATTCAAGGGATGCACCAGTTTCACATAGTTTTTGAGGACAGCTCCAAATTATGTAAGAAAGTCCCTAGCTTTAATAGCATTTCCTAATTGACCTGCACTTGGTGGCAGTCAGTTTCAGAACATCATGTTATATTTAATAAGTATTTATTGAGCAATTTCAAAGTGCCAGGTGCTGTTGTAGATGCTGGGGACACAAGAGTGAATGAGAGATAGGTCCCTGTCCTCATGCAGCTCACCTTTTAGTGAGGGAACAAAAAATAACTAGTAAACAGGTAAGTAATATAATTTCAGATAGTGACAGATTCTAAGGAGAGAGTAAAATGAGGAAGTAGGATAGAGAGTGATGGGGGGGGCCTCCTTATCAGGAGTGGTCTGGGAGGGCCTCCAGGGGGAGGTGACACCTGAGGTGAGATGGAAAAGATAAGGGGCAGGCAGATGATTTGGCCCAGCTGGTTTACTAGTTTGTAAACTACTAGTTTGTTTTAGTTTATCGGAAAGATGATTCGGGGGTGGGGGGTTATGAACCTCAGGTGTGTCAAAGCCTGGAGCTGTGAATTGGCACTGATTGCATACATAGCCAGGTCTCTGTCTTATCAATATATGTATTCTGAATACATTTTATACAAACTATGTTTGACTTAGAAGACAGGAGAGTTTTAGTTCTTTTCAAGATTTGACCCTAGAGGGAAGGATTGGGGGTGGGGGACTCTGTTGCCTGAAAGTGGAGGGGGTTGCTTGCACTGTGGAGCTCGCATGAGAAGGCAGAGGGCTGTGTCTGCCTGCAGAGGGTGCTGTGGGTACCGTCCTTGCCTCACATTTGAATTGGGACAGAGCACGTGCTAATGGTGTGTTGCATTTGTTAATGCTGCCCATGTTTTGCTTTTGTATAACAGGTTGAAATAGAAAAGAAATGGATTAAAATCGACGGAGAAGACCCAGATAAAGCCAGTGACTGCATAACTCAGTAGGAGTAGCAAGAGTGAATGATGACGACCCACTTTTCATACAGTTAATTTACAGAAACCACACACAGCTCTGCTGCCGCATAGTGGCAATGACTTCTGAATAGAGGGCTAAGGACAGGTCCAGTGGCTGTGTTTAGAGAAGTTTAGACCTGAAACCAAACAACGTATTTTCTGCTTTTGATATGTTTGTGCCCCACACATTTGATCTAAATTGTGTCTATAATTTGTGTGATGTTTCTGCTTCCTATTGAAACTCAAAGGTGCTGTTACTCAATGTGTGACCCAACAGCCAGCTTGGCTAAAGGGTTTTTGGGTTTGATTACTCAGTGGCCAATTGTTTTGTGCTCTGGATTACCCGGGTGTCGTATTTATTATCCTGTAGTCCCTACTTCTTGCTATGTCCGCACCTGTCCTGGAGGGTGAGCCAATCAGAGGAAACAAACCACAATACTGAATTTTCCCTCTTGCTCGTCTCTGAAATGTGGCTAGGCGCAGAATGATGCTGAAACCACAAGCTAAAGTGGAGGAGATGTGGCAGTGTCTGTGATTTTGAATGATTATCTTCCTGTCCTCTTACCACATTGTGAGGAATCATCAGCTGTGTTTGGTACCTGTCTTTCCCTTGTGGTATTATTATTTTAAAAAATGTATTAGCATTCTGATGTGTGTTGCAAAAATCTATTTCTGTTGATATATATATATATATTAGTACAAGTCACTAAGACCTATTGCCTTTCGCTAAGACAGATTTCTTTAAAAATGGAATCTCAGTATTGGACACTAGTTAAAATATTTATGTACATTAAAGATGAGTTTTTAAAGTTCATGAATCTTTCCCCAAAGTTCAGACTCTTAAGAATGTGTTTTGATAAAGTTTTATTTGTGATTAACACAAGCCTTTCTTGAGTAGAAGTCTAACTCATATTATGATTATTTTAAGCTAGTTCTACTAAATTTAGAGTATTTTTCTTTCAAAGAAAAAGGAAAGGCACTAGATTATTTTCCCTAGATTTTTAAGAAGTGACATTTTATTCTTCAGTTAGCTAAATGCTTGGTTTCTAATGAAAAGCCAATGGCATTCACAGTTACAATTCTGCTTATAATTTCCTTTCAATATTTAAGCAAAAGGTCAAATTAAAAAATTTATGAAATCTATATTCTAGATATTTCTTAGCCTGAAAAACAAAGTCCTCCATTTGGTATTAATACACCTTCAGTTTATGTTGACTCTAAAATATTATTAGGAGGTATTTTTCTCTATTTACCAGATTTGTTTTGAATCAACCTGATATAATAATGTTCTCCCAAGCAACATTTATTTGTCAGCCCAGAGTTTATGTCTTATGTTTTATTTAATATTGTGTTACATTCATTGTACTGTGTTCCAAAACCAGATTAAAGCAAACATGTATGATGGTTTGTATCAATCAGCAGATTTTATTGCTTTTCATTATTTTGCTGTAACAGCAAGCAATGCAAAAGTTGACTGTTAAAATGAATTGTTATTGCTCTTTTTAACTCTACTTGATGCATTCTTCATAATATCATATGCTTGAGACTCACTGTTGATGTATAGGAGGGCACATCTGTATGTACGTTATGTTAAAAAAAATCTGCCATCTTTCTCCATCATCTGCTGCAGCACATTCTGGAGTGACTTCAGTCTGCTCAACACAAGCATGGAGACGGCTGGAGGTGATGCTGCTCCAGCTCCCAGGGAAGTCAGCAGGGTTAGTTACTGCCGTTGCTTTCAAATCTGTTTGGTGGCATCCTGCCCATAAACAACTCAGACTCCAATTCACTTGAACTTAATGAATATTTACACCTCGAAATAATTTCAGCCAAGGGTTCAATTAATTACCCCTCATGCTGCACAGGTTGCCTGGTATCTGTGGCTGCCTCACTGCTAGGGTCACTTACTTCTCAGCCATCCAGGTTTCAGGAACATCTCAAGATTCACTGTTGGAAACACAGTAACAAACTGCTGACTAAAGCCCAAATTGAGTTTCCACTGCAATGCAGAGGTTGATAGCATTAACAGCGGGGTGCTATGGCATAATTGTTAATTTGCACATCTATTAGGATCCTTAAATATTCATTACTTAACATTACATTAACATTCTTTTAAGGGAGGAGAGGCTTTTTTATACAATTCTTCTGACCTCAGAAATGGCAGGTCAAATGTGCTATAAGTGAAAAATCAGGTAGGGTCCACTTAGACTTACACATTAAGAAGTAGACTCTCCTTTGCTAGAAAGTAAACGATAATCTTAGAGACAACAACTACAATAACATAAACCCCTGCTTTTAAGGTTGGGAAGGACAGAAGAGAGTGAAGGAGGAACTACTCCTTTCCAGGATTTTAGTTTAGGTAATGTAGATGAACCCTTTCTGAGTTTGACCATTCAGGGGCCAGTCACGTGACTGATGCATGGCCTGCTTCCAAGGACTGGACCAGCGTCTGACTAGCTGACCTGCTCCGGTTGTTCAGGTCTGGTTGTCTTACCAGTCAAAGGATCATATTAACTGTGTAAATGAATTCATGGCTTGATGATTAATTACCTGATCAATTGTACAGATCAGAATTTAAGGACATTTTCTATGGGAATAGAAATAGCGTATTCATTTAAAAAGGTATGAACAAATACTTTTCAGCACATAAATAAAGGCTGGATGTGTTTTGAAAACCTGATTTATATATTAGTTCTAGGGTTTAGTCCCTTCATTCTGAAGCTGTGTGTATGATAGTACCCTTTTCTTATAAATTCAGTTAGCAGGCCTTCCTTAATAATGATGAAGTATTATATTGTACTTAAAATATTACTTTGTCATAGCAACACAAATATAAAACAGATTGAGCCTTAATAATTGTGTAACAAAGTATTTGGTAGATTGCATATTGGTTTTTAAAAATTAAAGATGTATTTCAAATGATTCTGGCTGTGCGATGGACTTACATCTTCTTTTGCAAGGTCTGGGGCTATTCTTTAAAGGTGTGAAATCAATTTCAATAACCTTAAACAATCGACTCTCTGTCAGGCAAATGTATGCTGCTTCACTATTGAGTCAGTGAACATGGCAGCTTGACATGTCCTAGAAGAATAACACCACCACACTGTGATTTGTGATGTGAAAGGATGACTTTTAAAAGAGGATATAATCATTACTCTCCTAAAGGAATAATATGAGTATGTGCCCAGTGTTTTACTGAACTCATTAACTAATGAAGAAATGGTTAAGATGTCACAACTGGTTCCAAGGAGAATTTGAAGAGCAGAGAGACATTGTGGGAAATAAGGAATTCTGAAATGAATTTACAAATACATGTAAAATGGATCTATCCACAGGGCAATGGTCAATAATCAATTTCCCCCACTGCCCCACGATTAATGTGCATTTGTATAGACTTGTATTATGTGTGTCACCAGTTTTCTAAACTTACAGAATTGTAGAATAAGGTAAGGACAAGGAAAGGTGTTGGTAACCTGGACAAGTGAGCTGATGGGACACCTACTACTCAGTCTTCCACAATTTTTTTGACAATAGGACAAACTTTGTCTGCATGAGAATCCTAAGGAATTTTCAAACGGCAACTAGTAGTATAGATATGATACGCATGTAACACAATTTTTTAAGATTTAGAAAACTATTTTTATATAATTGTACAGAATATATTTCAGATAGGTGTGTGTGCTGAGGGGAGAGGCCATAAGAGATTTGAAGATAAATCAGTCCTAATATCAACCAACCTAACAAACCTCTCTACCCACTGTTTTTATGAGAAAGCTCCTGTGAGGAGAGGGGGAGAATAATTTTCCCTATTCTTCTAAATTGTTCTAATCAAATTGGCAAGAGGCAGATTAACAGGAGAAAACAACCAAGTTTATTACATATGTGCATGCAGCAATTCTGTAAGTGGGGGAGGGAGTGGTTTGGAATTCCAAACTGGAGGATGGTAATTCACATGGAGATGAGAAGCAAACATTTGTAAACAAGTGTTTGCTGGGCCATCTTTAACGGTGGACAGAGGACTGGGGTCCAATGGGCCTTGGTGTGTTCCTCCCTCTTCATCACACTTAGTACAGTCAAACTCCAGTTATCTACGATTGTCACAGGTGGGCACAAGTAACCAGGTTCTTGGTGATTGGGACAAAGAATTGAATCGAACACCCAGAGTTTATATCAGAGAACATGGGAGCAGGCCAACTCCAAGCAGAGATTGACCTCATGGGCCGGAGGTACTCTATTCTTACCAGGCGGGTTCTTCCTGGCTAGTTTTGGCAGGATTTTACTGAGCATGTACAAGTAGTTGTATTACTTTAAAGCTACTGCGCATGTGCTCTCCCATGATTTTCCCAGATTGGCTGCCAGGGAAGGGGGTCCCACAATGTTACTGAATTGATCCCCCCTTCTGGGGTCCCCCTCTACTAGGTTCACCTTTCTCTCCACCAGAGAATTATAGCTCTCCATGTTAAAGATTGGTGAAAAGGAAAGGTGTTATTTATTCAAGTTATACAGACTTAAGAGTAATGACTTAATGTCTTCATCAAAATCCCAGAGTCCCTGAAAACACCCACAAACACACACAGTCCTTCCTTCCCTCCTTTGCCCAGTCTGGGTATCATATCTCAGGAAAAGAAATAGGAGTCCGTGGCTCAGGCAGCCCCCTGGTTCTTCCCGGTAATCCGTGCTCGGCTGGTAGGCCTCCCTCAGTTCCCGGCACCATCAGCTGGGTCACCAGGATCTCTAGCTAAAGCTGCGTGGTGATTCTTCTCTTGGCTGTGGGGGTCCCCACTCTGTCAAAAGCGCTTGGTTCTTTTCACTGCCACAGCTGCATGGTCCTCTCTTCAATGGCTGCTGTGTTTGGGTTTAAATCCCCCTGCCAATCTTTCTCTGCAGCCCCATTTCCGATTCCTCCCACAATTGGCTACACTTGCCAGAACTCTCATATCCTTCCAGCTTTACTAGGCTACCACAGTGAGTCTGGGCAGGCTTGGTCCATGGTGTGGAGCCAATCATCTCCAAGTTCCCACGCAGGCACTGTAACCAGGGGGAGTTGCTTCCCAGTTATATCTTGGGTGGAAGTCACTCCCTTCTCCCTGGCTCAAAGCATGCCCACAGCTATTTAACATATCCATGAAACCAGTTAAAGGTTATAGATATGTTAACCATGCCAGAGGTTAGCTGCAGAGCTGTTGCTATGCAGAACAATGGCTCTGCTCCATGTGTCCCTTCCCCCAACTCACACCTGTGTGTGTGTGGGGGGGGGGTGGTGGTGGTGGTGGTGGTGGTGAGGACACCCTATGTATCTTTTTAATATTTCCTGGACATGTTGAGTTCTGGTCCCCATTACAAATCCTTCTTTTGGGGGCCCCCTGGCTGTACCCTCCTACACGATGATAATTCCCTTCTTGGAGCAGGTCCTCTATTTGAATTATTTTAGGCAAGGGGAGGGTCAAAGGTTATTCCCGAGTCTTTTATGTCTTAAAAATAACCAGCTTAAAATAATATCCTCCCAAAAGGCATGTTTTGGGGTAGCAAACTCTGCTCCTCTCAGTGCCAAGTGTTGAAATTCAACTTTTATCAAGCTATTAAAATTAAATTTCAAAACTGCAGCAGGAAATAAAATTTCATAGAGTCCAGATCATTAAGCATCATTTTAGCTACTATTGGAATTAACAGGGCTTGGCTCTAATTCCTAAGAAACAGTAAAGGATTAAGTGTCATAAACTGATCATATTTGAAACAAAATTCCTGAAATTCTCATCCACCAATTCTTTTCTGTTTTGTATCAACCTCACCCACTTTGTGTACACGTGGTGTTTCCGCTAGATTTTGCTCTGTCCCCACCCCTCCCCACTCCCTGGAGCTACTCCAGGGATCTTTTACACCCTTAGCCAGGGTCCTACAGCACAAGGCTGGGTGTATTGCATTGAACCTTACCATAGCAGTTTCTTGATGGCAATTCCATGGAACACAATGCAAGTACCTGCATATTTTCCCAGTGTATATGAAACAAAAGATTTTTCTTGTTACAATTGTATTTAAAAGTTCCTGCTTCAAACTGGCATCTAAATATGAATTTGGCTGTAAATTAATTTTTAAAGCAAGGCAGACTTGTTGGTCAGAAAGCAAATAGTTGAGTTACAAAAAATAACGTAGATAAAAGTTGCAGGTAATTCTATTATGCCTTTAAAATCATGTTCCATTTGTAAGGAAAAGGAAAACAGATTAAACTAGTTGCCCCATTTAAAAAAATTCATTGTGGTAACATTGTTTAGTAACTATAGAGATTTTAGGGGTCTGACTTTACAATACAAAATCTGTATACTCCAGCGGTTTTTAACCTATTTCATCTCATGGCACCTGTGGCATACCAAAAAACATATTTTTTTGCAATCTGATTTTAAAAATAGGTATAATTTTGATTCATTTACACCAGAAGGCTATTGTGTTGACTTTTGTCATTTTTTTTTGACAAAGGGAAAAGAGGAAAGTGCGCCTGACTAAATAGTCCGGTACTGCATGTTGTAAAAAGCCTTGCTGCACTCCAGTGTGCCTCTTGCAGCACACTGGTTGAAAATCGCTGGTTTACTCTTTTGCATACTCACCACCTAAAATTTATGTTTTAAAAGATTGAAGTTAATTTCTATGAGACTTCCTGGGGAAGAAATGCAAACTGCCATTAATTAGACTTATGGGATTGCAACTTTTCCTTCATATTACCCCCTGTATCTTCTCTAGAACAGCCTTCCAAACCTCAGGTGGGAGGATAACTTACATATAGAATTTGATTGTGTGTGTGGGCATTGTCCTGAAAAGCCCATTTTGTCCAACCGGAATTGCTGTGAATTCTATATAAGGTATTTTGCAGTATACTCTGGAAACAGAAGAGGGCGCTCGCATGCAAGCTGCTACTTAGTTTTAGAAACTGCATTTGAATTAGGTGGTGCTTGTATTATGATCAATACAAGATCTTGGGGGCAATGTGTAAAGCATCTCAAAGCATTTTGAGTCCAGTGGAGTATAATTAAAATTAATGCACTAGACAAACATTTTAAAGTGTTCTTAATGCTTTGTCTAAAAATGCTGTTGACTACAATTTTACGCGTCCTGAAGATTTAAATAACCATGCTTGTCTCTAAATATTTCTAAGTACTAGGAAACAGGAAAATAGTGCCTTCTTAAAAGATATCAAACAAACTGGTTCTAATGAGCTTTAAATATACTTACTTGAAAAGATTTATAAAATATTATAATGAATCCATCCTGTTTGACTTCTGAGCTTCAGTTGTGTGTATCAGGGTCAATGTGGTCTCTCAGAAACTTCAGCCTAGGATTCTTCTTTCAGATTTTTAGGTATGAACAAGCATATACATGCTTTCAGGAGAATATTCCATGCCACCTTGACTCAGGAACGAGGCTTCTCACCCTGTTTAGTCCTTAGAAATCAGTAAATGGGCTTTGTCTTTTCAAGATCGGCACTGTCTTCTCAGAAATATTTCCGGCTGGGCGTTGTCCTCTTTTATAAAGACTGTTAGAATAATATAGTTCCCCAAATCTTCTAGCATGAGTAAGTCTGTGAATGTGGCTAGACACCTGAGGCACTCCCAAAGGTGTCTTCCAAACTGAAGAATGGAGCTTGTTTAAGATATTGGCTGCCTTATTTGGCCAAATTGAATCACCTTAAAATGCATTGTTCCAATTAGTTGTCTTGCTGATTCTAATGTTTATTGAGTGCCGACTATGCACCTGTATTTTTCTAGGTACTGAGGTTAAGCAATCACAAAACAGTAAATTCCTATTCTTGTAGAGGATATATTAGTGGAGCAAGTCAGACAATAGACAGATGTCAAATGAGTAGACAGACTGTAATGCGGTGCGATGGGGGCGGGGGTGGTGTCATAAGCATCAGAGTGGCAGAAGAGTGCTATTCTAAGTAGGCTGGTCAGGGAAGTCCTCTGATGAGATGACATTCTAGCAGAGACCTGAAAGAAGTGAGGAAGAAAGCCACCAAGGACACACACAGAAGAGTGTGTCCCAGAGGCAACTGCTAATGCAAAAGTGCTTAAATCGGAGTGCTCTTAGCCTATCAGAGGAATGGCAAGGTGGGCAGACTGGGGACTGGGTGGCAGGAGCAGAGTAACCAAGGAGGATGGTTGGGAGGTGGCATTAGAGAGGTTGTGGTTAGGTGAGGGAAGCAGATCACACAGGGCTCTGTAGGCTATGGAAAGGACTTTAGATTCTGTTCCAAGTGAGATAGGAATCACTAGGTTTTGTGTGAAGGGGTGACATGAACTGAACTACATGTTAACATGATCCTATGGCCATAGAAGGGGCTCAGCAACAGAAGCACAGAGGGCAGATAGCAAATAATTGCAATCATTCAAGTGAGAGGAGATGGTAACTAGGAATGGTGATGGGAGATGAAAAATGCTGAGACTCAGAACCCACTGGAAATACAGAGCTAATGGGCGTGCTGATGGATTGGATGGGGTTTCCAGAATGAGGGAAATACGGGAACCAAAAATGACTGCCAGATTTTTGCCCCGACAACTAAAAAATGGAGCTATCTTTTATGGAGAAAGGAAGACTGTTTTAAGAGCAGGTTTGTGGGAGAAAGTCAGAAATTCAGGTTTGGATGTGTTAACTTTAAGATGCCTATTAGACATCCAAGAGGAGACAGGAGGTAGCAATTGGGTGTATAATTGAAAAGAGGGCTGGGCTGGAGATGGAGCATTAGAGATATAAGTATTAAAAACTGAGAATGGATGAGCTCACCTGAGTGCATATAAAGAGCAGAAGTGGTCTGAGAACTGAGTTTTTGGACTCTGAAGTGTAAAGGTCAGGAAAAGGAGGATGATTCAATAAAAGAGACTGAAGATGAGTAGCTAGCTGAAGTGTAATCCACTGCCTCAACTGTTGCAGGTAGGGCAAGAGGAGGACTAAGAATTGACTGTTGAAATTAGCAACATGCAAGTCGTTGGTGACCCTGACAGACAACTCAAGCGGGTGTGAAGATAGTAGATGGCATTTTTGAGGGGCTTTATTGTAAATACGAACATCGGGACAGTAGCTGGCAAGGATGAGATCTTTTTTAACATCCCTCCCCTGCTTAAGATCAAAGTCTTGGTCTTTACTAGTGTCTCTTCTTCATTTTTTCCTTTTAATATTATTGATGTTGACTCCTGCTGAACATTCCCTTCTCTTCCTCATTGTCAATGATTACAGAAAATGGGACTATGTCATCTTTCTGTTCCATGTCATCTGAATCTTGTGTTGTTTCTGTCATAGGTGCTTTGGATGTGCCAGCTTGTGTTTATTGAGTTTTCATTAATTACAAATTCAGCCATTGCTTCAACCACCTCTTGTTTTGCCTTTAAATTTTTTCTTGGTAGAGCTCCACCAGGAAAAAATTTACAATGTCAATGTCATTTCATGTTGGTGGGGAGATCTCACTTTAGATTTTGTTACAAAATTTAGAATAATTATCAACGAGTTGCTTGTTTCACAATCTTGCAAACACCTGCATATTCCTCCAAGTTTTTACAGGATAAAAAGAAAACCACAATTATTTATTCAATAGCTTTTATATTTACCTAACAGTTTGTACTTCGGTTCTTTGCTACAGTTTGGTGTAATAACATTCTATATAAATAGTTGCCCAGTAGCTAATAACTGCATTTTAATAAAATAAAAATATATTCAAAAGGTACAATTTAAGCAACTTTAATGGAATGTTTTATTTTCTTGATTCCTTCTTTAGTTTTAAAACAATGATTAAAATAGAAGAATATAATTTAAATTTAAAAATGTTATTACTCAAATACAATGACTATTTCATTGTAAAGTAACTAAACAAAACTTACCAAGCAAAAATATTACACCTTGCCCTTCACATTCTATTTCACTTTTTTAAAATTTATTTATTTTCTATTTTTTTATTCTTGTTTAAGTACAGTTGTCTCCATTTCCCTCCCTCCCCCCGACCCCAGCCATCCTCACTTCCCACCCTTGATCCTTACCCCCC
The DNA here is from genome assembly GCF_019186645.2 of Phyllostomus hastatus. NCBI lineage: Eukaryota > Metazoa > Chordata > Mammalia > Chiroptera > Phyllostomidae > Phyllostomus > Phyllostomus hastatus. The sequence continues at coordinate 103,750,958 of NW_025334041.1, read as the reverse complement.
TTTGGTTTTGTCCATGTGTCCTTTATAGCTGTTTCTGAAAACCCTTCTCCCTTTTCCCTCCATTTTCCCCTCCCTCCTCCCCTCTGGTTACTGTCAGCTTGTTCTTAATTTTAATGTCTTCGGTTATATTTTCCTTGCTTGTTTGTTTTGTTGATTAAGTTCCACTTATAGGTGAGATCATATGGTATTTGTCTTTTGCCACCTGCCTTATTTCACCTAGCATAATGCTCTCCAGTTTCATCCATGTGGTCACAAAGGGGAGGAGTTCCTTCTTTCTTTCTGCTGCATAGTATTCCATTGTCTGAATGTACCATAGTTTTTTGATTCATTCATTTAATGATGGGCACTTAGGTTGCTTCCAACACTTGGCTATTGTAAATTGTGCTGCTATGAACATTGGGATGCATAGGTTCTTTTGGATTGGTGTTTCAGGATTAGGGTGTAGTCCCAGCAGTGGAATCACTGGATCAAAAGGCAGTTCCATCTTTAGTTTTCTGAGGAAATTCCATACTGTTTTCCACAGTGGCTGCACCAGTCTGCATTCCCACCAACAGTGCACTAGGGTTCCCTTTTCTCCAGAACCTCACCAGCCCTTGTTTGTTAATTTGTTTATGGTGGCCATTCTGACTGGTATGAAGTGGTATCGCATTGTGGTTTTAATTTGATCTCTCTGATGGCTAGTGATGCTGAGCATCTTTTCATGTGTCTCTGGGGCCCTCTGTATGTCCTCTTTGGAGAAGTGTCTGTTCAAGTCCTTTGCCCAATTTTTTAATTGGGTTGTTTGTCTTCCTGGAGTGGAGTTGTATGAGTTCTTTATATATTTTGGAGATCAAACCCTTGTCGAGCTATCATTGGCAAATATGTTTTCCCATACTTTTGGTTCTCTTTTCATTTTAATGCTGTTTTCTTTAGCTGTGCAGAAGCTTTTTATTTTGATGAGATCCCATTTGTTTATTTTTTCTTTTATGTCCCTTGCTCTAGGGGACATATCAGTGAAATCAAAACAGCCTGGTACTGGCATAAGAACAGACACATAGACCAATGGAACAGATTAGAGAGCCCTGAAATAAAACCAAGTCTCTACGGTCAATTAATATTCAACAAAGGGAGAAGAAGCAGAAAATGGAGTAAAAATAGCCTCTTCAACAAATGGTGTTAGAAGATCTGGACAGCTACATGCAAAAAAATGAAACTTGATCACCAAGTTACACCATACAGAAAAATAAATTCAAGGTGAATAAAAGGCTTAAATATAAGTCACGGCACCAAAAAATTCCTAGAGGAGAACATAGGCAAGAAAATAACTTTTTAAAAATTTAAAGACACAAATAGCAACTCCAAATGGTTACATAGAATGACAGAGTTGAAGTAACTCAGGTTCTGTTTCTCATGTTTGTAATCATTGCTTATTTTGAATCCATGGTTTAAACCCAGGAACATGAAGTAGCAGAGGGGATGCGGAGAAGAACTGCAGCTGAAGCAAGTCTGAGCAACTCTGGACTGTTAGGTACTTCCCCAATGCACATGTGTGTCTGAATCCACCTACATCCTAGGTTCAACTGTGTAACTGGGAGTTTCCAAATTAACTTCTGGGTAGAAGACAATGTTTATTAAATGATGAGACATTAAAATGTGATATCTGAAGCTTACATGTGCATTATTGAAACTCAACAGTAATTCAGCAATTATTTAGAACACTATGCTAGCCCGGGCTGGTGTGGCTCAGTGGATTGATTGCCAGGCTACAAACCAAATGGTCACTGGTTCGATTCCCAGTCAGAGCACATGCCTGGGTTGCAGGCCAGGTCCCCAGTGGGGGGCATGTGAGAGGCAACCACACATTGATGTTTCCCTCCCTCTTTTTCTCCCTCCATTCCCCTCTTAAAAAAAATAATAAATAAATAGACAAAGAAAGAACACTATGCTAATTAAAAAGCGGGGCATTTTACTTCAGACACGGCTTAGAACTGTCAGCACACAGTGATTACAGAAAGCAGACTGACTTTAGTCAGCTTCATTGTTGTGTTTAAGTTCTGAACAGATAATGCATACCATCATTACCTGCACCCAGGACTGACTGCTCCTCACCCATCCTTGTGTACCACTGGATGGTGACTCTCTCTGCATGTTGGCAGTGATCCAGTAGTAAAAGGAAAACTGATGATGCAGAAGACAGAGAGAGAAAATACTAGGGCTGTATCTCTGCGCAGATGAGGGGATGGGATCGGAGGTGCTAACAGAGGGACTGATTTAGACAAGGGCATGAAAAGTTCACCCATTGCAATAGGAGGAAAGACAAGTTTGTGGGTACAGATGCAGGCAGGCCTATACATCCAAGGTATTATATCTTAGTTTCTCTTACAGAAATGGAATTGGATTCAGAGACTTCTCACCCTCTCACCGAGGGTGGGTGTCCGTGGGCTCCCTTTAAAGACCCTTTGTGACTGACTTTAATTTTATTTTCTTGAATACTTTGGTCGTGTCTTTCAATTTATGTGCTCTTTACTGATACTAACGCTTGATTGAATATCAACTATACTGACCCACATGAAGACACTCTTGGGATTTTGGGAGGGTGGTTGTTAATTCCCTGAAACAGAGAATGAATGTTCTGATTTGGGAAACCCACTTGAGGACACTGTAGAGTTTAATCTCTTTTCTGCCTCTCCTCTCTGAGAGACACTGCCAGTCTGTGAGTGGCTGTGTGGTGGGTGGGAGGTGACACCTAGTTGCAGTGCTTGTCCTTTTCTGTAGGGTTTGATTTTGATATTTTCACACTGCTCAGAGAGAATTCCACTGAAAGGTCAAGTGCCATGAAAAGGACAAGGAAAGAGCATCTTTGAACAGTGGCATTGTTAAATGCCAAGAGCCTGCCTCTCCAGTGGATAATTTTGAGATATTCTGAAACACTTTTCAAAGGCTTTGCTAAGTACTCAATGTGGAAAAGGACAGATTCTATATTAAACTCACACTGTGATCAGAAGTGGCCTTGGATAAAACTGTGAACAGGATGATGCTTGTCACCTTCTTTTCATTGCCTTTTCCTCCATCAGTGGATGCTCCATCTCTTTTCCCCTCCCTCCTCCACCCCCTCCCCTACCCAGCCCAAACTTCCTCAAGTCCCTTGGGGTCTTACCCCTGCTTCCTGTTTGCCTTATTTGTTTGAGTGCCAGGAAAGGATACATATCCGAAACGGAGATCTTGTTGTTCCTCCCTGGAGATGTTGCTTCTGCGGCAGGCTCTTCATACAGGGCTGCTGATGCTTCCTCACCCCACAGGCTTCCTACTGCTTCTCTGCATGACGTGGCCATCCTCCAATCCCCGCTCTGTGTGCAGTCAGGCACCTGGCACGGCCCGTCCTTAGCTTTGTCCCACTTGCCTGGTTCTTTGTCCTTTGGCCAAACCGAGCTGCTCTCATTTCCTCCAAGCCAACAAGTTCTCTCTTGTGCCCTAAGCTCTGGCTTGTTCAGCATTCTCTCCCTGGAACACTTTTCCTGGTCCCTTCCTCTGTCCTTCACTCATTCTACTGATTGAAGTGTAGGGATCCCACCACAGAACGCCTTCCCAGACTCTCCCCATTCAGATTAGGTGCCCCTTCTAAGTGATTTTTAGTACTAATCCCATTATATGGTAATTGCTTGAGTATTTTTCTTTTCCTCCTCCCCATCTGGAGTTTTGAGTGGGGTAGCTCTGCCCACAGTGATTTCCCATTTTCCGGGAAGAGGCCCAAATACAGAGGTGGTGGCAGTATCGATGCTAGTGCTACAGGGCCGATCCCTTAGCCAGAGCTTATGGCATAAATGTCAGATAAAAAATATTGACTGGATGAATACATGACAGGGTGAATTTAGATCAATGTACAACTTCTCCGAAGGATAATTTCATCTCAGTCTCTAATTTTTTCTGCACAAATGGGCTAGAAATTCCATTTTATAGCAGTTAAACAATAAATTCAAATCAATAACTTTTAATGAATGCTTTCTATATTGGAAGTACTATGCTAAAAACTCAGGGGGCATATAAGGATGAATAAATAATACACAGACTCAGTCCTTAAGAAATTTAAAATCTATCACACTTACAATTACAAATATACTTTTCCTTACTAAACACACACATAAATCTTCAAGGGGTTGAAAAGATTACAATATTTGTTTTACATTTGATTTAATCTTGTGGGTGAAGGCTACTCAAGTCAAGAATACACACCTTTGCCGTTTTAACACCTACTACGTGCCAGGGATAGTGTTTTTTCATTTAACACCTAACATCTGATAAAGTCAGTGTTGTTTTTGGTTATGAAATGATAGTATCTATGTTTTTTACTTTATTTTTACTGTTGACATTACAGATGTCCCCATTCTCCTTCACCCCACTCCCCTCCACCCAGTGCCCCCCTTCCATCTGGCTCCCACTGTTGTCTGTGTCTATGGTCATACAAATAGGTTCTTTGGCTAATCCCTTCAGCTTCTCTCATCCTGCCCTCCCTCTCTCCTCCCCTCTAACAGCTTTCAGCCTGCTCCATGTTTTTTTAATGCTTCTGTTTCTATTTTGTTCATTAGATTCAATATACAAATGAGATAATATGGTATTTGTCTTTTTCTGACTGGCTTATTTCACTTAGCATAATAATCTCCAGGTCTCTGCATGCTGCTGAGAAAGGTAAGATTTTCCTTCTTTCTTACGGCCACACAGTGTTGCATTGTGTAAATGTACCACAAACTTTTTATACACTCATCTACTGATGGGCACTTGGGTTGTTTCCAGTACTTGGCTGTTGTAAGTAATGCTGCTATGGACATAGGGGTGCATATATTCTTTCAAATTGGTGTATTAGGATTCTTAGGATATATACCCAGGAGTGGGATTTCTGGGTCAAAAGGCAATTCCATTTTCAATTTTTTGAGGAAATTCCATCTGTTTTCCACAGTGGTTGCACCAGTCTGCATTCCCACCACCAGTGCATGAGCGTTCCCTTTTCTCTATATCCTTGCCAGCACTTGTTGTTTGTTGATTTATTGATGGTAGCCAGTCTGACAGGTGTGCAGTGATAGCTCATTGAGGCATTAATTTGCATCTCTCTGGTGATTGGTCATGTTGAGCATTTTTTCATGTCTATTGGCCATCTGTATGTCCTCTTTGTCTCCAATAGACATCTAAAGTGTCTATTTAGGTCTTTTGCCCATTTTTTAACTGGTCTTAAATGTAAGTCACAAAACCATAAAAATCCTAGAAGAAAACTTAGCCAGTAAAATCTCAAACATCTCTTGTAGCAATATTCTTGTCAGCGTGTCCCCTAAGGCAAGGGGAACAAAGGAAAAAACAAACAGATGGGACTACATCAAACTAAAAGCTTCTGCATGGCAAAGGAAACCATCAGCAAAATGAAAAGGGAACCTATTGCATGGAAGAACATATTCGCCAACAATACATCTGATAAGGAGTTAATTTCCAATACATGTAAAGAACTTACACAACTCAACACTAGGAAGAGAGCATCTGTCTTTTGTTAAAAGTATTTTGGACCCATTCTGTAGCTGAAGAAGGTGCTTCACTTCCTTGCTCACATAAGGAGGAGATGTAACTCCAAATTAAAATGGGGAGTTATTATTTAATGGGCATAGAATTTCAGTTCTACAAGATGAAAGGAGGTATGGAGGTGGATAGTCGTGATGATTGCAGAACAATGTAAGTGTACTCAATGTCCCTGAACTGTACTTAAAAATGGTAAAGATGGCAAATTTCAAGTTTTATGTATTGCACCACAATTAAAAAAATTAGGTCTACTCTGAAGAAGAGAGGCTATTTTGACATTTTAACAGCTTTGTTGAAGACTAATTTAATATCACAGAATTCACCTGTTTTACACATACAATTCAATGGTTTTTATTATTTCATACAATCGTACCACCATCACCACAGTCAACTTTAGAACACTTCCATGTACCCCAAAGATCCTTCAGGCCCATCTTCAGCCACTCCTTGTTCTCATCTCAGCTCCAGGCAACCACTAATCTAATTTTTCTCTCTATATATTTACCTTTTCTAGACCTTTCATATAAATAGAATTCCTCAGTGGGGGCCCTTTGTCTCTGGCTCCTTTTACTTAGTATACTGTCTTTGAGGTTATCCACATTGTTCATCCATATTCATCTAGGCTCATGCATACATCAGAACTTTATTGTGTTTTATTGTCAAATAACATTCCATTCCATTGTACACTACACCATTCCATTGTACACTACACCATTTTATTTACCCTTTCTCAGTTGATGGACATTTGGGTTTTCCCTCTTTTTTCACTAGTATCAACAGGGCTGCTGTGAACATCCATGTATGAGTATTTGTGTGGACATATGTTTTCACATTTCCTGGGGATGAGTGGGATTGCTGGGTCATATGGTAAATTCATGTTTCAATTTTCAAAACTCTGCAAAACTGTTCTCCAAAGTGGCTGCACAACTTTACACTTACTTCACATCCTTTCCAACACTGGTCTGTGCCTGTCTTTTTGTTTTTTGTTTGTTCCCTCTGTTCCGTATCTCTTTTCTTTTTCCTGCCTTCCAGTTGGTTACTTGTACATTTTTTTTAAAGTTCCATTTTGATTTATCTGTAGTATTTTTTAGTGTATTTCTTTGCGTAGCTCTAGGCATTACATTATACATACATACCTTATCAGAGTCAGCATTTTTACCAGTTCCAGTGAAGTGCAGAAACCTCACCGTACATTAGCCTCCCCGACTGATACCAGAATTTGAGAAGCAGGAAGCAATGTTGTAAGTTCCGCTTCAATGGTCAGACACACTAGAAAACTCAAGAGAAGGAAAGTCTAATATTTGCCCACATTTTAGTTTTTTCTTCTTCTTTACTTTTTCCTCATAATTTCTTCATTTACCATTTCTTTTCTATTTCAAAAATTCCAAAGCCATTCTGGAGTGATTTGGCTAATGATAAATAATCTTAATTTTGTTTTATCTGAGAATGTTTTGATCCCTGCCCCCGCTTTTTTTCTGAAGGATATTTTCACTGAGTATGGGATTCTGAGTTGACAGTTCCTTTCTTTTAGGTCACTTCCTTCTGTCCTTAATGGTTCCTGATGAGAAATCCACTTATATTTGAAGTGTCTATTTCTCTCTTTGTTGTTCAGATTGGGTTATTTCTATTGTTTGGTCTTCACATTCATTGATTCTTTCCTTTGCCATCTCCATTTTGCTGTTGGGCCCTGTATGTCTCCTAGAGCTACCATATCATATTACCATAAACTAGGTAACTTAAAATAACAGAGACATACTGCTTTGAGTTTGAAGTTTGGCTAGAAACTTGCAGGGGAGAACTTCTGCCTCACCACTTCTGGCGCCGGGGGTTCGTTGGCAATCAATCGTTGGCATTCCTTGGTGAATAGATGCATTGCTCTGATGCCTGCCTCTGCTGTCACATGGCTGTCTTTCTGGTATCTTTATCCTTTCCTTATAAAGACATTGGTTGCATTGGATTAGGGGCCCATTCTGGTATGACCTCATCTTAGCTCATTACATCTGCAAGACCCTATTTCCAAAGGAGGCCACATTTGGAGGTACTGGGAATTATGACTTCAGTGTACCTTTTTGGGAGGACATAGTTCAACCCATAACAAGCCCATTCATCGAATGATTAATTTTGGTCATTGAATTTTGCAGTATATAATTTCCATTTGGTTCTTCTTTATATTCTTCTTTATATCTTCTATTTCTTTGCTGAGACTTTCTATTATTTCATTGGTTTAAAGTGCTTGTTAAATTGCTTGGTTAGTTGCTCATCAAAGCAGATTGATTAGGCTGCTTTAAAGTTTTTGTCAGGTACTTTCAACATCTTAGTGGTCTTTGTGTTGGTGTCCATTGATTTTTTTCTCCTTCAAGTAGAGGTTTTCCTTGTTCTTGGTAGGACAAATGATTTTCAGTTGCATCCTGGACATTTTGGTTATGATGATACTCTGTATCTTATTTAAATCTTCTGTTTTAGGGGATCTTCTCTGACACCAGGCCAGTGGGGATGGTGAAAGTGCCATCTTGTTATTGCCAGGTGGAGGCGAAGGCCCAGGTGTCTGGCTCAGTGTCTGTTTATGCCCTAGGGGAGGGAGGACCCCCTTATTACCTGGTTAGGGTGGAAGTTCAGCCGCCCCCACCCCCCAGTAGGTCTTCACTGACATCACCCTGGCTAAGACAGAGCGAGGTAACTTGTTATTCCTTCTCACATGGCTTCCACTGCCACTGCAAGGGGAATGTCTCACTATCATCCAACAGGAAAGAGAGTCTTGGCCTTCTCTGACACCACCCCAGCGGGACGGGGTGTCTGAGGATGCCTCAGTATAGCTGAGTGGAGTGCAAATCCAGACATCACTTCTCCTGCGACATTGTGGGGATGGCTGCCCCTCATAGCAGCTGAGCGAGACTTGAATTCTAAACTCCCTACTCTGCCTCTGCCGACAGGGCTGGGTGGGGCCTGTTCTTTCTGTGGTGTTGGACTGGAGTAGAAGACTTATACTGTCTCAAAGCTTTCTGTCTTGCTGCTCCTTTCTGGATTCTTTGGCTAGAGAAAAAGGCTTTTGTTCTTTTTATTTTTTTTTGGTCTGTGATCATTAATGTGTCTGGGTTGCCAGCTTCACCAGCACCCAGTCTAGTATATATGAGGCAAAAAGAAAACCAGGGGATTCACTGCTGTATCATTCTTTGGGTTGTAAGGTTCCTAACGGCTCTATGTTCTTCTCTTCACCTTCCAGAGTTGTCTTATGATTGTTCTATGTGTACTATCTAGTTTTTAGCTGTAATTAGCAGAAGGGATAGGAAGAAGCGTCTATTCCATGTTGTCCTTGCCTCTCCTGATATTTGAAGCACCTAAGACAACCTAAGATGTAGAATATGCAAGATGCTTCTGTTTACCTCTTATAGAATGAGACCAGGTAGGAAAAAGGTAGAGTACAATTATTGTGAGAACTAAGCTGGTTGGTTCTCTCCAGGTCTGTACCTCTATCTTTCCTAAGCAGAAATTTAGATTGAAAAATTAACTGGAGACAATAGACATTATCCTTACTAATATTTCATGCTCATGTATGATTATACACATTGTGATTAAAGAAATGAAATGGAATAATTTGTTAGCTAGGAAATTACTGAACCCTTATCAAGACCCTGATGAGAAGAATATTGAAGAAGTGGCCATGGGGAAAATTGTGTTTGAAATCACTCTTCCTACTCTCCATGACTTAATTATAATTACCAATTTTCATATGTACACAATGCATACATCTATTTAATACTAAAATAGTTTAAAATAGGCAGTAACGTGATCATTAAGCGTGTTTCCCTGTATGGTAAGGTTGCCAGCTAGCCATTGTGTTGTGCCACAAGTTCATTTTAATGGAAATCCTATTGGGGCTGGAGAGGGGAGGGATTCATTGTGGTAAAATCGTATCTGATGTTCAGATAATGTCAGTTGATTTTGCAGTTGTATTAGAAAATGGAAAATGTTATAAAAGTGCAGAGTATAAATAAATCAGAACTACTAACATTGTAACTATTTCAAAGTTACAAGGTGAGGCAGAAATTATCTAGATTTTCATTTCCTGGAAGATGTGAAAGATGAAACAAAGGCGGAGAATCACAATACTGCTGGGTGTAGTGCACTGGCTGCAAAATGTTCAGAAACTAATTATGAATATTTGCTGCCTTAAGCCATATGTTCATATACTAACTTGTATTTTTCATTACTGATAAATATATTATAGAGAGTCTCTACAGTTACTGAAATGCTCTGATTAAAAAATTTAATATGTAAAAGATAATGGGTTGTCTCTAAAATACATTTAAAAAACATTCTTATTCAGAGAAAGGACTTCATACATATGGCCTTTTCTCACAATAAGCAAAGTGAAATTGTTTCTTTACTTTTGTAATGGTATCACTGTAACCTCCAGGCAAAAGTAATGAGAACATACAGAATGCAAAGAAATTAATTTGATTATTAAGGTTTGCTTAAATGTTACAAAACTGGTATTGCTTATGAATGATATATTAAATATACACTGTAGTCTCTAAACAAAGCAGGAGGAAATGAAAATCTGATGCTCTGAACTATGATGGGCATTCAGGGAAGAGCTTTGTGCTTTGCCACAGGTTTAATTTCAAAGAACTGAGTACTCAAAGCAGGACCAAAACTCAGCACTCCTTTTCTATTCTCTATTTACCAACATAAAAAAACAGTCACTGTAAAATTGCTTTACTGAGGCTTTGATATCTTGATATTTCAATTTTAGTATCAAAAGTATTTTGTGTATGCAACACACTTTTTCTCTCTTATATTTTAAATTTCATAATTTAATTGAGTTTGAAATATTGACAAAAGAAATTTGCCCATTTCATGACTACAACTGTCTGCTTGTATGATGATAGTCTGATGTCAATGCTATCAAATGATAGTCTATAAGGATTCCTTTACATACTTTTCAAATGCTCTTCTGATTGATGAAGGTATTCAAGAAACTTTAAGATGGTGAGATTACAAGAAGGAAAAAATCATGCTTTCACTAGTGCCAGTCCAATCAGAGCATGGGCCCTGACTTAGTTATCTCATGCTCTGTAACAAATTATCCCCAAACTTAACTGCTTAAAATGATATATTTCTTATCTTACATGATTTCTGAGAATTGAGAATGTGAGACATCACTGGAGGGTGATTCTAGTTCAAGGCCTCTCAAAAGGAGGCAGTCAAGTTGTCATTCAGGACTGCAATGATCTGACAGCCCATCTGGGGAAGGATCAATTTCCAAGGTTATTTAAGTGACCATTTATACAGACTTCTAATTCTTGCTGGCCATGGGCTGTAATCTCAGCTCCTTGCCATATGGGCCTCTCCATAGGCTACCTTAGTGTCTTCATAACATGACAGCTTTTTTTTTTTTCTTTCCCAAAGTGTGTCATCTGAAGGAATCTCAATGAAGGAAGTCATTCATAACCCAGTCTTGGAAGCGATACACCGTAACTTCTGCTTTATCCTATATGTGGGAGGGCACCATACAAGGTGGTAAATACCAGGAGGTCTGGATCATTGGGGACCAGAGCAGATTTGCAACTTGGATTCACCTAGAACGTGGGTTAAATTGTGTACTCTTGGGAAGAAATTACATGTAAGTCTTCTAGTGTCCTGACACTGCTTTGCCAAAGTTACATAATCTCTATATAACCTGAGACTACTAAGTATATTCAGTAACAATTTAACTTTCAGTCACACTTTTTATTGGTACCGAGGTCCAAATTTAATTTCAAAAGTGTGCTTGGTCTATAGTATAGCCTTAGAAGGGTAAAATATATAATGAAGTAATATAAAATAGTATGCTCTCACAAAAGTTAGGTGATTACCAATCCTGTGCATTTAGGAATAAAGGTTTAAAACTTGGGTATGAAAAAATAGAAAACAAGAGACCTTTAAGCTTTCTTATTTTAGAGCTTGAATAATTTAATTGGATTTTATAATATCAGTAGGAATCAATGCCTGCTTCTAGCTTTTCTACTTTGGGTGAAAGATAAGTCAGTTTGAATACTTATGGTAGTAAATTACCAGGTAGATATACAATAATTAAAAATTACTATATAAAATTCTTGGCTTTTTGTAAAAGAAATTCCAGATAGTATTCAATTTAGGAAAGTCTTCCATGGGGCTTCATATAAATCAGCTGCTTGAAACTCACAAACCATAAGGCACCTGACCCAGACAAAGCAAATAAAAAGTGGTAGGGCATAAATAGCTCTACTGAACTTACATGCACAAATAAATAAATAAACAGCCAATTTTAAACCTAATAGGATTTTTAATCATTAAATAAGCCATCTGCTTAGGCTAGAAAGGCTGTTTAACAGGGTAGTCAGAGTAGTGGCAATGGATGACTTCTTCCCCTTTCTAATCGTGCAGATTATTTGCTCTTACATCTAGCCTCTGCCCAGGCAAGGTATGTCCATAGATGCTCTACCCTTCAGTGGAGCGAGGGAATCATTGTAGATTAAGAGACAGTGATATCTGCCTGAGGAAGAATGGACCCTGGGTGGTATCAGGGTACTGACTTTATTTTAGCACTGGTTCTCCTCCTTGGCTGCATGATAGTCAGATTCTTTCGGGTGGAGTTAGGTGCCAAACCTTAATAAGTTCTCCAGGTGATTTCAATGTGCAGCCAAAGCTGAGAGTCTTTGTCTCATTTCAGTGCCCATCAAAATCACCTGAAAAGCACGTTAAACTTACAGAAGGGCCCTGGCCAGTGTAGCTGGATTGGAGAATCATCTGTAACAGAAAGGTTGTAGGTTTATTCCCAGTCAGGGCACATGCCTGGTTTCGGATTTCATTCCCTGCCAGCGTCCAGGTGCGGGCACCCGCGAACCCTGCCCAGACTCCTATGATCCCCGTATGGACGACTATTGAGATCCCGATTTCAGTTACCCGACTCAACTAAATGATGCATCTCTCTCACATTGCTGTTTCTCTCTCTCTAAAATCAATGAAAAAGAAAATGTCCTTGCATGAGGGTTAAAAAAAAGCTAATATAAGGCCCTCCTGCCTGAGAGTTTGATTCAGTGGGTCTGATGGGGTGGCACCCATTAATTTGCACTTTAAACAGGTTCCCAGGTGATGCTGATGCTCCCACACTTTGAGAACCAATTTAGAAGAAAGAGTCTGGCTCTTGTTATATTTCTTTTGGAGTTCAGCTGCAAGTGGGGCAGAGGGGGAGGAATGAAAACTGGTAGGAGAGAACAGATGCCACTAGCTTTCCCTCTTTCCAGGCCCAACCCCCTTGAAAGCTGCGGGTGTACTGGGACCTACCACTGCATTGCCCCTCCCCTATTTTCTTAAGTCTTTATTTCACATATTGAGAAAATCAGGGGTCATGTGAACAGTCTAAACCTGATTAGATCCGATTTAACCTTCCCATTTCAGCTGGCTCTTTGCTTACGCAGGCCGCAACATTTGAAGCACCCGCAGCTCCAGTCAGTACCCCGCTCTCCCCCAGCCCCGGCCTCGCCTGCCCTCGGTGGGCCAAGCGGAGCAGCGCGGGCCGCGAGCCCATTGGAAGCGCTCAGGAGACGGTCCTCAGGGCGCCGCGTGCTGCGCAGGCGCGAGGAGCGAGGCGTTGCGGCGGCGGGCGCCATGGCGTGTGTCACCTCGGTGGTAAGGAGGCGCAGCCTGGCCTTCCGGCCTGGGCTCTGAGTAGAGGGCGTGCTGCTTGGCGTTCATGGCAGCCAAACTCTGCAAACCCTTTACTCTCCTGACGTCCAGACTCGCCGAAACCCTCGCCCGTAGGGGCTCTGGCCGTTCTCTGTGTGGGCGGAAGTGAGAGGGCCCGTAGCCCACCTTAGAGGAAGAGGACCCATCCCTCCTCCCGGCCTCTCTTCGCACCCGACCGAGGGCGTCCGGAACGAGACCTTTAGGAGGGTTTAGGGTGGAACTCAGCTTAACCCTCCCAGTTGCCTGCGTTCAGAAAGTTCCCGAGTTCAGTTTTACTCTAGATGTAATTCTTAAGTACAGTTATTGTTGATTCTAAGCTGTCTTTACACAAAGTAACAGGTAACATGATATTTGAAAGGTCGCCCCCACCCTCACTTCTCCAAACGGTGCATGTTATACTTAACTGTACAATTGGAATGTGAAAACACAAACATGGCTCTGCTTAAGGGGGTTCCTAGGTCTCACGATGGGAACTGGCAGGTGAAATGGCACTTGTGAGACCCTCTGTCAATCTTAAAAACCTGAACTAAGAAAAAAATTAAGGATTCCCTTTCATTTTCAGTTCAACAGATTTCACATTTCGTGAAAGGCCGTGTGCTTGTCCACATCTGTTATTTTATGAGTTCCATGTATGCATATTCAGCATGAAAGGGCCTATTTTTAGAGACATTGTTTTAATGTGCATGTGTTTTATGATCACTTTTTAAAACATATAAAATATTTTTACCTTAGTATGAGCTTACCATGTATACTATTTTATCTAGTGGTGCACTCCAAGGAGAGAAAGAGTGTGTGTGTGTGTTTTACATAGAGAAGTTAAGATAGGTTTCCTGGACTATACATAGTTTTAATAAAGATACCAGATAGGGAAAGAATATAAAGTCTGACTGTATTCCTAGAACAGAAAGTATGTTTAATGCCTACTAGACTTTTGAAAAATTGTGTTCCAATAGGTTACTGTTGGTGGCTGCTGTTACATTCTGAGGGCAGATCTTAAAGATGTGTTGAGCCCTGGGAGTTTTCTCCTTCAGCTTTAAATGTGATCTCACGGAAGCATCCGTTTAGTATGCCTTTATCAGGGTGAACTGTTTTAGAAGAAGCAACTAATCTAGGACACTTAACCTTAATTAATGGATATGCTTGTGAATAACATTATTTAAATGTAACTAATTGACCTATTCATAGGCTTATCCTGGATCTTTAGAAGAATAAGTTTAAAACCTGGCTACTCTTGTGAGCAGGAGTTTTTCGAGTACTTACTGAGTAATATGAACGAGCAATCCTAGAATGCCACAATTTTCATTTTGGCTCGATTAAACAGTTTGAAGTAAGAGCAACTCAACTAAATCCCTGTTTTGCCATTCCTTATTAGTGGAACTTCCATGATGTCGGCGTTGTCACCACACTTAGCATGCCATTTTACACTGGGGTGAGTGAGAGTGGAGCATAGTTTACATAAATTTATAGGGCTGAGTTTATCTCACAGGGCTATTTTTTCTATTGATAATGACCAAAGTTTAATCTGGGTAGAAAATCTGCTTAATATTATTGTCATGGCATGTTTTTCTTAGGGAGCATTTTAGGATGTTGCTTAGTCTCTGCGATATGCAGATTGCGTAAAAGATTCATTCGTTTCTTAGTTTCTGTTAGTCAGTCCATTTTGGTGCAGTTGTATTTTCACCTGACGATGGTTCAGATTATTTTTCTGGGCTCTGTCTATTTTGGAAGTGAGACAGGCTTTGGCTGCTGTATTGTAAGTGCTTGCCCAGTTTTATGGCTTGTAATTTACTTACTTACATTTGTGGAACTAATATAGTGAACTGTAAAAAAAAAAAAAAGCTCCTTTGGCCTCTTTGAGAAAAGGGTAAATTAAAAACAGGTTCATTTCCACTGGCCTTAAATTAATTTCCCTTTTTAAAAGGAGTGGGGAGATTAAATATTGACACAAAAGCCAAGTAACCTAACAGTAACCATACATCTTGATAAGAATATTATCTCACATTTTACTGTAGTCTTGTAATTCAGCCTTGTAGGTAGACTGAGGCTATAGGCTTGAAATAAATAATTCATGGAAAACTAAGACTATATATACCAGAAGCAGGGTGCACTTAGTTACAATTCATATGGTGCATTTTCTTTAAACTGTAGGATTGGAAAGTGTATACTGCATGTCTTTCAAGGCTGAAGACATTCAAACTTGAGAATTTAAAACTTTAACAATTGCTTTTACGTAGCCTAAACTCTACAGATCTGTTATTGAAGATGTGATTGAGGGAGTGCGGGATCTATTTGCTGAAGAGGGTGTAGAGGAACAAGTGTTAAAAGACCTGAAGCAGGTTTGTCAATACAAGTATTTCTGTCTTGTTGTTTTTCACCTTATAAAACTAATATAGTTCTGTCTCTTTAATTATAGTTTAATACATTCATTGTGCCACCAGCTTACAGTTTAATTTTTAAAAGTAAAAAAATAGAAATAAATATTAAAATGTTTTATTTTATTTTCTAAAAAGCAAACTTCTTCTTTGTCTGCAGCTCTGGGAGACAAAGGTTTTGCAGTCTAAAGCAACAGAAGACTTCTTCAGAAATAGCATCCATTCACCTCTGTTCAACCTTCAGTTGCCACACAGTTTGCACCAAACACTGCAATCACCAGCAGGTTGGATACAGTTAGTAAATTAGTACCATGTGGATCTTCAGAACAAATTCTCATTTGATGGTGATTTTGAATTAGGGTAATGTTCTTAAGATGAGAAGGTTTGGACCTGAAAATAACTACTATTAAGTGAACCCAGTTACCCCATGTAACTATTGACAAATAATTGGGTTATTTAACTAGTTTTTAAAATATTAAAGCTCACAAAGGTGACAAAACCTTACTTTAGAGGAACAAGTTATATAATTTGTGGGCTACTGGGATTGTGCGTTAATAATTTCAGAGAACTTGGTTAGGTCTAGTTGAGGAGTAATCCAGCCACTTTTGCTGAAGATGCAGAGCGTGCTTGCATACTTGTGCATTCTTTCTCTCTCTCTTGGTTTCTGTATATATTATACATCTGTTATTGTATTGAAAGTAAAATAGTGGGGGTGGGTAGGACAGGGGAGAATAATGGGGGAAAAATGGGGACAACTGTAATTGAACAATAAAAAAATTTTTAGAAAAGAAAGCACAATGGAGAGTTACTAAGAATATGGAGACTACTCAGGCTACCTCACTGTTTTGGAAAAATGCGATGATGGCTAGAAATTGACCATGTGTCTTCAATCTTTATTCTTCGACTTCCTGAATCTAGACCTTTACTTTTAAGAGAAATATGGGGCGGGGGGAGGGATCAAAAAACCCAGACTTACCTTCTGGAGGGTGGGCACATTGTAATACAGGCTTACCCCGCTAGGTGAGTGTTCTAGGAACCCATGTGTAACAGTGTATCAGCTGGCGCTGTTGTGAGAGGCTGTGTTTGGCTTATTGAATTGTTTTGAAGACTCAATGCATTAGCCTATTTCATGATGGGTGATTTACGAGCACATCTGCCCATAATGTGCTGAGTGTTCAGTTTTTGACAAAAAAAAATGCCATGACCCCGTGCCCCACCCTCCTTATTCACTGGATCTTCACCAGAGTGACATTTTTGTTTCCCTGATGAAAGAAGTCCTCAGAGTGAATCCTTAAAAAATGGCAGAAGCACTTAAAGGCATCAAAATCGACAAGTTCAAAAACTGTTTTGAGCAGTGGGAAAAACATCTTGATAGGTGTATTGCATCAAATCAAGAGTACTTTGAAGATGACTGAAGTTTAAACATGTAAAAATAAATACACAATTTTTTATAAATAAATTCCTTCTTGAGGGGGGTGCCCCTTGTATTCATCTGTATTATTTATACCAATTTAAACTGGAAAAGACTAGTTAATGAATGATAAAGCTATTCTGTTATATTTTTCTGGCCTTTATTCCTTCTTTTCTGTCTTGATTCTTATAATCTTTATGCTCCCCTAATGTGTGTGTTTCTAGCCATCATGGTATAAATCCAAAACAGTGAGGTATCTTGATTAATCTCCATACTCTTGTTAACTCTCCATTTTGTGTGTGCATCTGTGTGCATGTCTGTGTAGATATATAAATGCTATACACACACATATACACATATGCACACATGTATATACATATATGTGCATGAGCATATATATGTATACACATCTGCACATACATGCATCTACACAGACTACATATGAGTTTAGCTGAAATTCAGCAGATTAATGTTTGCAAGAGGTGAGGATAGATTTTAGATCAAGTTGTCAGTAATAACTAGATTTTTCATTGCATAGTTGGGATCATTCACATGAAAATCACATGAACCAAGGTGAAGAGAAAACTGGTAAGGAGGCTAGTACCTCATTTATTACAAAATGAGAGAATTTAAGTGTGGCAGCAATTATAGTGTATAAAAATGAAATAAATTAACAGTGAGTATTGAATTACCAAACACAACTTTTATTTAATGCTATGCTTGTTTAACTCTGTTCTATAAGAATTAGCCATGGAAGTTTTAATTACTAAGTTGATACATTGGAACATTTTCCATCAGTTGTTGGATTTTTAGCTGATTACATTTTTAACTTTCCTATTTTATTAGGATATCCCTTTTATTTCTCTATTTAAATGACATTCTTTTGAATTTTTTCTTTATTAAAGAATTTACAGATTTTTACTTAGGAACAGCTTGGAGGGTGGCAAGTGTGAGAGGTGTAAAATATTTGTCTTTTATCAAAAGTATACTTAACACTTTTCAGGTTCTTTGTTATTCAAAATTGCAATACTTGATTTTGCCGCAAGATGGTAATATTCCCAGTGATTTAAACCACAAAATACTCTTGGAACTAATATATCTAGTTGGCTTTCACTCAGCACTTATTCTCTGTCTTAGAAGTGAGAATAATAGAAACAATTATATTTAAACAAGACAGTTTTCTCATTCTCTTCTACATCACTTATAATGAAGTGGTTTAAGAGAAAGTATATATCTCCTTTAAAAATGCATTTAGGCCTTATTCCTATTCCTCTTCATTTCTAGGTACCCTAAAATAAGATTCTTAAAGCAAATAGCATCATAAAATTGATGTACTTCATTGTATACTTTTAAAAGCTTGATTAAAACAACCTAAACTAACTTCTATGACCTTTTTATCTCTTGAAAACAACTTCAATCTACAATGGAATAAGTCTTTGCCTTTGTCCCACCCTTAAAACTTGTTTGCACTATTATAGTTTTAGACTGTATTATCCATTTATTTAATAATTTCTTGTTAACTTTTGTTAATAATATCTTCAGTTGCTAACATTTTTTTTGGTCTCATGACCTCTTAAAAATTGAGGACCTCAAAGTGCTTTCTTTTATGTTGGTTTTAAGTATCTACTTACCATATTAGAAATTAAAGCTGAGAAATTTTAAAAAATGTTGGTTTAATTTAAAAAACGACTATGTTTACATAATGACAAATATTTGTTAAAAGGAGTTAAAATATATCACTAAAGCTCTTTTCCAGAGCAAAAATTCTTTTGTGAGATTAGTCACATTGCATTCCTTTCTGCAAATTTTGTTAATGTCTGGCTTAGTAAAAGACAGCTGGATTCTCATATCTTTTTTTAGATTCAATCTGTTGTGCTATGTGGTTTTGGCTAAAGTATATGGAGAAAATTTGGCCTCACACAGATAGATAATTGGAAAAGTAGGAGTATTTTAATAGCATTTTCAGATAATTTAATATTACACTAAAACTCAACAAGTGGTAAGTTTCTGAGAGGTAGTACAAGGTGGAGTCTGAAACCACAGCAGTGGACTTTTTGTGATGTTCAAGTTCACTAGTGTTTTTTGCACTTCGAATGACTCTAATCCATCTGTAATTTTGTGACATATGTTGATATTTGGAAAATATTGGGTCACTGAATTATATAGTTCATACATTATTCATTATGTAAGATTAAAAAATCATATTCATAAATATCACCACATATCAGAAAAGCATTAGAAAGCCATTATGCCCACTGTGGTGGATATAAAATTTCCAAATATCTGATTTTTGCTTGAAAACTTGAATTTTATCATTGCCAAACAACTATCAGTTTGCTTTCCTTGAAGTGGTGGACACATTTAAAAAATATCTGCCAATAACTTAATATTCTGAATAACCATAGTTTCTGTCAGTTATTCTTTAAAGTAAAAATAGTGTTTCTTGAATGGAGAGGCTAGGTCGGCTCCCAACTTCAACAGTAGCACCAATTCCTCATATTCCTTGTGCTGTACTTCTTTCTGTATGCTGCAGAAATGCTTTGTGTGCTCCTCCCTCTTCATCACAGAGTATTAAAAGGAAGTATACTTGAGAGTTGAAATTTAGTAAAAATAATTCTTTGTAGTTACATTAAGGACCATCTTAGGTGAAACAGTTTTGTTGCCATTGTTTCCTTCCTCCCTTCCCTTCCGTTTCTCCTTCCTCCTTCCTTCCATTGTGAGTGAGTGGCAATGGAGAGTAAATACAGGGACCACTATTAAGGTTTATACTACCTTAATTAGTGCTAAGGTGCCTTCAGTTTTCCTCGTCATTGCTTTGTGCCATCAGTGCAAACATCAATAAAATATTTAATGAGAAATGAAAAAGTCCTATATTGCCTTGCTATTATAAAAAAATAATTTTGACCTTATGAACACCTTGAAAGGGTCTCAGAGATTCCCAAGGGTTTGCACACTACACTTTGAGAACTCTTCTATTTTTAGGGTGATTATATATAATTTATAACCCACTTTTTTAGGACTTAATTTTTTTAGAACAGTGGTAGGATTGAATTCTTTCTAAAGCCTATTTGTTGTGAAATTTCATATTTTAGGATATATACATGAAGACCAGAATTCTGACAATTTGTTTATGTAAAAACATTTATTCAGTTAAAACTTAATTGGTTACTGAAACCATCTTGAATATTTTGAACAATGAATTTCAGGGTCATGGTGGGATAACTCAGTTGGTTGGCGTATCAGCTGATACGCCAAGGTTGTGGGTTTGATTTCTGGTCAGGGCACTTACAAGAAGCAACCAATGAATGCATAAATAAGTGAAACAACAAATTGATGTGTGTGTGTGTGTGTGTCTTTCCCTCCCTCCCTTTCTCTCTCTAAAATCAATAAATTAAAAAAAATAAAAAATGTGTTTTAGGTATATATATATGTATGTATAAATAAAATTTACGAACATATATAAATGTTGCATGTAATTTGTGAATTTAGTATCAAACTTGAGTAGGAGTTGCATGAAACTTTACTATAATATTCTGCTTATGCTTTTATTCTGATGGCTATAAAGAAACTCTTAAAACTCATACAGTTCTGTTTGATTTATATAACTATAGGGAATTATCCTTTAGGATTTATTGCAAAGTCTTTAAAAGAAGAGCATTGTTGCTGTTTTCCCTCAACTAATTCATTTAATTTCTTCATACAGTGTGTTAACATATTTTTGTTTCTTCTTAGGCTATGGCTTAAGCTGTACCAGCTTAAGCTTTGCTCACTTCAGCTAATTAAGACTAATACCATTGTGTTCTTTCCACTGCAATTCTCTCTAATTTAGCCTTTCTAAAAGAATGCCTGTTAATAAGCAAAGCCATAGATGAACAGAGGATAAAAATAATTTTGTGCTTCATTAGCCATCAATCTAGGTAGCCTCACTTCTGTTGTTTTAATGTGGAAAAAGTGGTTTAAAAAATATTTGCTCTTCTGAGCTGTTTGCTGTATATGATGGAACCATTCTAGTGTCAGAAGCAGATCTTTGGGACAATATTCCTTAATGTGGTATGTGAAAAAGGCCACAGTAAATGTTACATTTAGTACCTATGTGCTGCATGAACATGCTGAACATTCTTATTTTATTAAAGAAACAGCAAAATGATAGTTTACAGTCATGTTTAGCTAGGTAAAATGAACCTTGAGGTAAGATTTAAGGATTAAGATTATAGGAGTTACTCTTTGTTTTTTAGACTGATTTTTGAATGATTATGTTTACAGTTATTTGGCCAGCCTTTTAGGTATATTATAAATGGAATGATAGTTAGCATAGAAAATTGGTACATATAAAGGAAAGGTATGAGATTGCAGCTTTTTAATACAGGTTGAGTTGGTGTTCTCTTAATTTGTTCTTATATTTTTTCTAAGCAGTTATACCTGTTTATGCAAAGACTTTAGGAGACATATTCTTTTTTTTTTTACCCTTACCCAAGGACATGCCTAGTGATTTTAGAAAGAGGGGAGGGAAGGGAGAGAAAAAGAAACATCAATGTGAGAGAGAAACCTCAATCAATTGCCTCCTGTTTGCACCCCAACTATGGACTGAACCCTCGACATAGGCATGTGCCCTGACTGGGAATCAGCCCCACAACCTTTGGTTGATGGGCTGATGCTGCAACCAACCGAGCCACACTGACCAGGCCATCAGACATGTTCTTATTCATGTATTTTTGAAACTGTATAGCTGTGCTTGCCTTACTTGGCTAAAGTCCTGTAAATAATTTTTCATAAAATGAATTGAAATTTATTTTGAACCTATAAAATTTAGAAAGATTTATGTTGGGTTATATGTTTTTGCTCAATAGTATTGTCTTTTGGAAATAGGCACTTTAACAAATACTACCTTTTCTCCCTGTGAAATGTTGTGATGTAGATTTAGTGCTACACTGACTTACTGAAGAAAATCTAGGTATTTATTATGGACTTCTATAATATAGTATACGTTTTTACAATGAAATATTTTCTTTTGGAATTTAAAGTAGGTTAGTTGTAAATTCTTTAAAATTGTTGGGAAAAAAATCTAGTTAAATACTTTTACCTCTCGGGATCAGGCAGTTTAGAATTCACCATGGTCAAACATGTTAGTGAGTGGTGGAAAACAGTTTTTTAAATAAGCTATATTTAGGAATTTTATTCAATTGGTGAATTCTAATGAATTGCATAATTATTTTGTTTTCTAAGCAGCATCGTTAGTTATCCCTGCTGGTAGAAGTCTTCCCAGTTTTACCCCAGCAGAACTGGTATGTAGTTTATTTAAGATATTATTTTAAAAGATATGTCCCACTCTTAGTGAATGATAACAGAAGGCTGGGCATAAATGTAATTCCTAATGCTCCAGTTGATTAGGAAAGATGTGGTAAAGGATGGGAAACAGGAATAGGTTCTGTAACGTTGATCTTGTAAAAACTCAGGAGTTACAAAATGGATATTTTCTTACCAACTTTTCTATCTTTCATAGCAGTTGTTAGCGCCTGCCAAGACTCTACCTACAAGACTATAAAAATCTTTGAAGTTACATTGTATGGAGTTTTAATACGATGTATAATATTATATACTTAGTGGATTCTAAATATATAATTTTGATATGGTATTTTTTCTGATTTTGCTCTCCCCAGAGTTGAGCCACAGCATAGCTATTCCTTTTATTTAAGCAGAATATTTTGGTCATTTTTTACTTTTGTGTAGTAGAGGTTAACGAACGTATAGATTCCCCACACATAGGATTTGGGGGAACAAAAAATTAAAACTTAATATGTATAAACTGAATAGTTTTTGTTGGGGAAAATAGCACTTTTTCTCTTTTGCCTTTTTTCTTTATGTACCAATGGTATATAATCCACTAATTGTTTTTCATTTTCTTTCAGCCCACGAGCTACCTTTCTAGGTTTAAAGGTTTAGTGAGCTATTTATTTCCATTTCAACAAATAACCATATCCCTTCTAGGATTTTTGGGAAGAATGGTGCTGTTTTTGATAGGAGGCCAATGAAGAAATATCTCTGCCTTTGAAATTCTTAGAAATAAATTTTCTTCTGATTAAAGAAATAATATACTTCTAAAAAGTTAAAACAAATCTATAAAGTAAAAAGTGAAGGGACCATGCAGTAATATACCCCAAAGATAACTGTTTTAATTAATGTAGACCATCTAGATTTCTTTTATGAAAGTAATATTAATTTTCAGAGTAAAAGTGAGATCATTCTCTGTATTTCTATAATTTTTTAAAAATTAATAATATAGAGGGATTGTTTTCAATGCCAGTAAAATATTGATTGGCCTTAATAAAGATATCCCAGTTTAATTAACCAATCTTGTTGATGGACATTTAAATTATTTGTAGCTTTTTAAAAATATAACATTGCATTGATTATACTTGTAGATATGTCTTTGTATATTTGTGTGATAATCAGGTAATCAGGATAAATTTCTAGAAGTAGAATTTCTGGGACAAAGATCATGCATGGTATATATTGAAATTTTGATATAAATTGCAAAATTGTTCTTCAAGAGAATTGTATCATATATACTCATATAAGCAGTGGTCTGAGAAAATTGATTTTAATCACATCCTTACCAACATTGAATGTTACTAATTGCTCTTTTAAATTTTTGCAGGTCTGATAGGCAAAATGTTTGTCTTTGATTTAGTATTTTTAAAAATTTAAAACTATGGTTTAATTATTTCAAATTAAAAATATACACTGCTGTATTATCTACTTTAAAATACCATTCGTGATCAGCTTACAGACTATAGGATTCCTATAAACGACTGTGTTTCTTATATTTGTCATCTCGAAGATCAGTGGCCCAGGCAAGGCTATGTAGTGAGCAAGTTTTGTGAGTCATTGTTCGTACTGTTAAGACTTAATGGATTCATTGCTAATAGCCACAGGACAGAATTACTTTTATTGTAATGAGATTATTTGAATCAAACATAAAAAGGCTGTTTAATTCAAAGAACTCAAATGTAATGTACGTGTTAATCAAACTGTTGTCTTTAATCAGATTTTTTGACCCTCTAAGATCACCAGGGAAAAAAAAGATACAAGTAAAGCCCTTTTCTAATACAAATTTCTCATATCTAGAGCACCTCAAACTTCAGTGCAAACTTTACTTTTCCTGCCTATCCTATTCATGTACCAGCAGGTGTGACACTACAGACTGCATCTGGTAAGAATATAGCCTGAAGATGTTTTGTTCTCAGCATTGGCATTCACTTCTGGATGTTAATTTCTATGATTTTTTAATAAACATTATACTGAAAGTTATAAGAACTTTTAATAAACCTTAATTTAAATGTAATGATAAATGATGGTTATTATTATGGAGACAGTCTCCCATGACAGACCCTGCCCTGTATTTCATTCTCAATTCTCTTCTCCAACATTGCATAAGATACTTTACATATATGTTTACTCTAATTCAAGTCAGTTCTCTAAATTGTGATGAATACAAAGTAACATCCCTGTGTCCCTCTAATCAAGAAGAACTAAAGATTAGATTGATCAACTTTTGTCTTCTTTCTTATTGGAGATTGTATGGCACAATAGAAAAAATATCCAAAATGTGTGGAGATTAACCAACTTCTGCTTTTAAGAGTACTCTTTCTTACTTTGAAAGAGAATGATATTTATTCTTTGGGTTGTTGCAAAGTTTAAGCAGAGCAGCTAACACAGTGCTCAAAAAGTAAATTTTGTCTTTATGGTTTTATTTTGAAGGAAGGGGAAAAGTTGGTAACTTTTAAAATTAGTAAACTCTTTTTGCATAGCCTTGTCTTATAGTTGTTATGTAGTATCTTATATCTTAAATATATGGAATGTATCCTCCATGATTATATTTGTTAAAATCCCAAATTTGGGTTGGTAACACTGTAATTTATCAAACAGTGTGAGAGATTTATGGAGTAAATATTGGTGGCCTATATGTATTTCAAAATGTGCTATATAAGCAACAGTGGGAAAAAGCTAGAGTTAAAGCAAGGCATTTAATTTTTAAAAATGAATAATACATATTTATTTTAGAAAATACAAAAAATCAGAAGACTAAAAGAAAATATCTCCTAGAGATAACTACTAATGACACGCAGACATATTTTCCCTGATCCTGTTGTACATGACTTTATTTGAAAGGAAATCGGTATTGTTCTTACAGTTTTGATTTCTCATTTTTAAGGTCACCTTTATAAAGTCAATGTACCAATTATGGTGACACAGACTTCTGGAAGAACAGGTGTTCTTCAGCATCCAATTCAGCAAGTATTTCAGCAGCTTGGGCAGCCTACAGTGATGCAGACCAGTGTTCCACGACTGAGCCCAGGTTCTCTTCAGGCATCTAGCGAAAAGTCACAGGGAACAGAAACTGTGCTCCAACAACCTCCAGTTCTTCATTCTGGAAGAGTGGACAGGAAACATTTAGAAAATGCCACCAGTGATACACTTGTACCTCCTGGAAATAAGCATAAAATTATGTCCGAAGCTTTGTGGAGTCAGCCAGAGAGCTCTCAGTATATCCGTATTCCAGGTGTTGTATTTCCTGCACGGGTCTCTCAAAGGGATGATAACGTGGAGACTTTGCACAGTGTTTCAGGGAGCACAACTCAAAACCTCCGTGGACCCTTCTCCACGGGCCTTCAGGGGCCTCAGCACCAGCACAAGTCTGATGTTCAACTTCATTTTGTTCAAAATAGAATGTCTGGATGCGATTCTGTAAAGCAGTCAAGAAGGATAGAACAGCCCAGCAGCTTACCTGTTTCAGAGAAGGTATTAGGGATAAATAATGGCCAGTAATTAGATATTCTGTTTTTTAAGCTGTAAGGCTACTTAAAGTATATATGCTTTGATTTTCCCTTTAGAAGATTGTTTTTTAATTGTTTTTACTATAACTCAGTTTTTAAAGTATTCATGCTCAGCATTTCTAAACTTTTAATTTCAATTAATGAATTAGAATATTTCTTTAAAGAAAATGCATCTGTTCTAAGGTAATCCATTTTACCTGTTCTTTAACATTGTGAGAATTATTTTTGTCTGCAGATAAAATATAAAAGACCCAGAAATCCATCCAGTAATTAAATGAATATTTTGAGCTAAATTCATTGTCATATTTAATATATAAAAGAGGTCTAAAAATTTTTTTCTTGCTCTACCTAATTTTCCTAAACTCCCATATGAAAATTTTCTCTACATGAGGAATTACCTTCAAATAGATATTTTGTTCCTCCTTGTTTGCTAAAATACTAGTTAACATAATTTCTTTTGGAATTTAAAACCACTAAAAAATAGTTTCTAATTAACTCTCCATATTGAAAATAGGCTTTCATTATTAATTTCCAGGGAATTCATAGTGATGGCAGAAAAATTTATGGGGAATTTTGGATGGTAAAACAGAAACGTCATGTTACCTTTTTACAAATGTAAAATATGTCTTATGGTTAACTCCATTTCTCCACTTTTTCGTGACATATGGCAGATAATGAAAGGTTTGTATCTCAAGCTAAATGGTTTAGTGGTCCTTTAGAACTTCTGTACAGATTTGTCACCATGGATAGTTAAGTGCCACCTGAACATTTTCATAGGTAGAGGGGGAAGTCTTTGGGCCACAGTGAAGGATAACCAACAAAGAAAAAGACTATAAGAAACTATTTGACCTGTTTTAGAATGTTTCAGATATTTGATGAAGCTTGTTCAAAATCTCTTAGCTAGTCTGTTTCTAGTTTAGTTTTGGTATAAAGTATTAAGATTAAAATGTTTTTTGAGTACTCTGGTATTTCCCAAATAATGCACAAAATATAAGAAATGTAGGCTAAAATAATTATGAAGCATTTGATTTTGAGGTAAAATAACTGTACATTTAAAGTAAGTGTTTGTTTTCATCATTCGGAATTTTTAGAGGTGTTTTTCTCCTGGACTCTGTATGAACTTTGCAGATTTTTGGTGTGATGATTCAAGGACTCATTTGACTGTTTATTAGATGTCACCTTGTACTTTGTTCTGATATGGGAAAGTAGATTAGTTAAGGGGGATTAATCAAGGATTGTTTAGGGGATAGTGGTTGAGAGCTTCAGCTTTGGAGCCATAATAGGTTCAAATTCCAGATTCACTACTTACAAGCAAACAATATAATGTTACTCTGACTTCTAAAATTATCTTCTGTAAACTGGGCATAAGACCAATGTCATATTTTTTTTTAGAATTATCAGAGATGATGTGTATAGAGTTTTTAATAGCTTCTGGTGCCATAATAAGCTTTATAGTAGTGTTGTTATGCTTTATGTGATATAATGGGTAACTTTTTATATAACTTGTCAGTTAGAATTAAAATAGATCTATATTTAAAACATAATCCAAACATTCAAAATTTACTTTATCAATTTTTAAAATTAATTTACTGTAGGATATCTTTAAAATACTTCTTAATCTGGTAAAGTTTGTACTGATATAATTTTAAAAATTTATAAATACCATAGCTTTTTTTTATAAATAGCTTTTCAGAAACTCTTTTTGCTTTCAGCAAGTTACAGTTAGCTATAATTGTTTATTTTTCCTGTGCAGACTAGCACAAATCTTAAGTTTCCATGAGACAATCTTGCTGTGTCATAAAATATATTCCTGGCAATTTTTGATGTGCTCCTATTTTAAAGTCTATGTTACTATGTTGAGTTTTTCCTCAATATAGGATTGTTTTTTAAATCTTATAAAGCCACAGAGAACTAGAAACTCAGGTCTTTATTAGAACTCCAAAAATTGGGAGAGAAGTGGGTGTGGTAGCATATCTTTAACTCCTTTTCATTTCTTGCCTGCCCCCCCCAAACCATTCTCATTGCCCCAACTCCAGATATTGCCATTTCTGCTGCCTTATATTAAGTATTTGCCTTTCTGACTGTATTCTTATAGCTTCTTCATTAGCTCCTCCTCTATATCTGCCCCTCCTGTTTCCTAAGGGTCCATCCTCAGCTCCTTTATATTCTCCATGTTTTCCCTGGACAATCTCATGTATTATCATAGTTTTAACTACCACCTATTTGTTGATGACTACACTTTCAACCCCATTACTCCTGTGAGCTTCATGCTCATATGTGCTTTCTAGATAGATCTACCAGAACATCACAGTAATTCACTGTTCCTCATGAGAGATACGGCCTGGTACTGCTGCCCGCCTTCTCTTGCAGGCTAAGGACTACAATTACCATTTGTCTCTTTTTTTCCTCCTCGTTCTCCTTATATCATGGGCTTTTTAACAACTATTTTTTAAATGTTAGAAAATATATATAACACAAGATTTATCATTGTAACCATTTAAGCTGTACAGTTCAGTACTTTTTTGGGTGTACAACATTGAGGACATTCACATTGTTGTACAGCCATCACCATGATCAATCTCCAGCACTTCTTCATTTCACACTGAGATGTTATACACATTAAACAGTAACTCGCCATTACCTCGTCCATTTGGCCTGTGGTATCTTCCGTTCTACTTTCTATCTCTGTGAATTTGGCTATTCTAGGTACCTTATAAGTGGAATCATACAATATTTGTCCTTTTGTGACTGGCTTATTTTACTTAGCATAATATTTTTAAGGTTCTTCCATGTTGTAGTACATGTCAGAATTTAATTCCTTTTTTTAAGGCTGAATCATGTGATTTTGATAACATCTAAAACTAAATATTTCTGAAATCTGGTCTCTCTTCCTGCCTACTGCCATTGCCCTAATTGTTTCTCAT
Source organism: Phyllostomus hastatus (assembly GCF_019186645.2). Lineage (NCBI taxonomy): Eukaryota > Metazoa > Chordata > Mammalia > Chiroptera > Phyllostomidae > Phyllostomus > Phyllostomus hastatus. Next base: position 103,722,175 of record NW_025334041.1, on the reverse strand, counting down.
TTGGGGTAATATAATAGTTTCCTACGTTACTAGCCTATCATTTTTGCTGTTTCTCATTCTGCTTGGCCCAGTCCATCCATTCAAGAGGTTAAGCTTCAGAGATCAGAATTACTTTGAATCCCTTCTCTATTCCTTAGTAACTATGTGACTTGGACAAGCTACTATTCCCTTATTTGTAAAAGAAAGATAATAGTATCTACCACAGAGTTGTGGTGATGGGAGGATTACATGGGATAATCAGTGTGAAGTGCTCAGCAGCACTTACCAAGTGCCTTGCACATGGTAAGTGCTCAGTGAATGTTAGCTATTAGTCTCTGTTCCTCATGGTTAGCAGAGATTTACCCAAAAAGCAGTCTGCTTAATACATCACTGACTACCCATAGCCTCCAGGATAAAGTTTAAGCTCCTTAATGTGGAATGCAAGGACTTCTGTGTTCTTTCTCAGCCAGAGTTTCTTACTTGCACTTCCTTTATTTTATGCCTGCTACTTTACTGGGAACACCAAATGAACTATAAGCAAATCTCTATGTTAACCTTGTTGCTTCCTGCCTCTCTTTTTTGCTTCTGTTATTCTTTCTGCTTGGTGCCTGGGTTTTCTTCCTGCCATCCTTTCCTTTGGTCCATTCCTACTTATCCCTTTATTACTTCCTCCAGAAATCTTCAATATCTACCCTTCTCCCTTCGTTATTGGATTGAATGCATCTCTTCTATGTTATTATAGCAACTTAAGCATGTATCTATTATAATGCAGGTAAAAGATATACACTAAAATGTCCTATTTGCATTAAGAGGTACATTTTATTAATCTGTATATCTAACACTTAAAAATATATACACATTTATGTATGCTAGAATATAAGCTTTAAAAGAACAGGATTTATGATTCTTTATTTGGCTCAGTACTTCTCAATCCTGGCTAAATGTTAGAAGCATTGAGGCATTAAAAAATATAATGTTCAGGTCTACCCCAAGGGATTTAGATATAATTGGTCATGAGTGGGTTCCACTCATCAGTATTTAAGAGCTCTCTGAAGTGACTGTAATATGTAGTGAAGATTAAGAACTACTTCTGTAGCTCAAAATCAATATATGAATGAGAAATGGATGGAGTGAGGGGATAAGAGAATATATAACTTCAAGTAAGAGCTTTTATTTTTCTTTTAAATCCATTCTTATATTCCTCTAAAAGGTAAAATATCATATCAGTAGTTATTTGAATTCAGAATTCAGTTAATTGGATGTCTTGGAAAAGTCCAACTATTGTTAATATAATGAGAATGGTTTGCACGACATTGATGTAACCTGGCAGCCGAGAAGAGTGGACTGAAATGTGCATGTGTGAACAGTGGCTACTTCACTATGCTAGTCTGTGGGGGGCAGTAGATGCTGTTGAATGAGCATGTGTACTCTGTGGCCATCACATTCAAAATGACTGAAAGAGTAGAGCAATGAATCTGCATCAGATTTTGTGTTAAGCTTGAACATTCCTCTGTGGAAACTATTTGGATGATTTGGGAGGGTGCAGCTATGGGCAGCTGGTGATTGGCAGCTTCATCATGACAACATGGCTGCTCATGCATCATGTCTTGTGCAGAGATTTTTGGTGAAATATCAAATCACCCAAGTGACTCAGCTCCACTTCAGCCCAGATTTGGTGCCCTGTGACTTCTGGCTTTTCCCAAAACTAAAATCACCTTTGAAAGGGAAGAGATTTCAGACTATCAGTGAGATTCAGGAAAATATGACGGTGCAGCTGTTGGCATTTGGGAGAACTGTGTCAGGTCCCAAGGTGCCTACTTTGAAGGGGAGTGAGGCATCATTGTCCTATGTACAATGTTCCTTGTATCCTGCATCTTCTTCAATAAATGTCTCTATTTTTCATAGTAAGTGACTGGATACCTTCTGGACAGACTCTCTCTCTCTCTCTCTCTCTCTCTCTCTCTATATATATATATATATATATATATATATATATATACACACATACAGATCGATAGCTAGATATAGATATATATACACACACACATAATTTTTTCATCCTTTAAAAAAATGTATTAAGCTATTATAGTTGTTCCATTTTCCCCCTTTATTCCCCTCCGCTCTGCACACCCCCTTCCACCTGCATTCCCCCCATTTAGTTCATGTCCATGGCTCGTACATGTAAGTTCTTTGGCTTCTACATTTCCTATACTAGTTTTAACCTCCCTCTGTCTATTTTCTGTCTACCATTTATGCTACTTATTCTCTGCACCTTTTCCCCCTCTCTCCCTGTCCCACTCCCCACTGATAACCCTCCATGTGATCTCCATTTCTGTGATTCTGTTCCTGTTCTAGTTGTTTGCTTTTTTTTTTAGGTTTGGTTGCTAATAACTGAATTTGTTGTCATTTTTACTGTTCATATTTTTCATCTTCTTTTTCTTAGATAAGTCACTTTAACATTTAAGGGCTGGGTGATGATGAACTCCTTTAACTTGACCTTATTTAGGAAACACTTGATCTGCCCTTCCATTCTAAATGATAGCTTTGCTGGATACAGTAATACTGGATGTAGGTCCTTGCCTTTTGTGACTTTAAATACTTCTTTCCAGCCCCTTCTTGCCTGCAAGGTTTCTTTTGAGAAATCAGCTGATAGTCTAATGGGAACTCCTTTGCAGGTAGCTGTCTCCTTTTCTCTTGCTGCTTGTAAGATGCTTTCCTTATCTTTAATCTTGGCTAATGTAATTAAGATGTGCCTTGGTGTGGTCCTCCTTGTGTCCAACTTCTTTGGGACTCTGAGCTTCCTGGACTTTCTGGAAGTCTGTTTTCTTTGCCAGATTGGGAACTTCTCCTTCATTATTTTTTTCAAATAAGTTTTCAATTTCTTGCTGTTCCTCTTCTCCTTCTGGCACCCCTATGATTTGGATGTTGGAACATTTAAAGATGTCCTGGAGGTTCCTAAGCCTCTCCTCACTTTTATGAATTCTTGTTTCTTCATTCTGTTGTGGTTGAATGTTTCTTTCTTCCTTTTGATTCAAACCATTGATTTCAGTCCTGATTTCCTCCCACCATTGTTGGTTCCCTGTATATTTTGCTTTATTTCAGTTTGGGTAGCCTTAATTTGTTCCTTCATTTTGTGACTGAGCTCAGTCAGTTCTGTGAGCATCCTGATTACCAGTGTTTCAAGTTCTGCAGCTGATAGGTTGGCTATCTCTTTGTTGCTTCATTGTATTTTTTTTGGAACTTTGAGCTGTTCTTTCATTTGGGTCATCTTCCTTCCTTCCTTCCTTCCTTCCTTCCTTCCTTCCTTCCTTCCTTCCTTCCTTCCTTCCTTCCTTCCTTCCTTCCTTCCTTCCTTCCTTCCTTCCTTCCCTCCCTCCCTCTCTTTTTTTTTTTTTTGGTCTCAGTGCACCTGTTAGTGGTAAGGGCCAGAGCAACCCATGTGGCTATATGTGATGCTGTCTGTGGGGGAGGGTCTGAGAGGGAACAATGGCACTTGCTCAGTTCTCTGCCAGTTTTTAGTCGCTTCCCCCACTACCCACAATCAAATTGGGCCCTTCTGGTGCTGATTCCCCATGGGTGGGTTTGTGTATGTTCTAGGACCCTGTGGGTCTTTCTAATGAACTCTCCTGTGAGGCTGGGAGTTTCTCCCACTGCTGCCTCAACCTCCACAGGTGTTTTCACTCAGAGTCTTGAGGCTTTATTTCCCCACACTGGAACTCTGGGTTGCATGGTCTGTCTTGCTCCCCAGTTGTTCCTACTGGTTTATCTGCACACTAATGTGGGCCCGCCCAGTCATAAGCCACAGCCTCACTGAGTCCTCCAGCTGCCGCCTTGCCTTGCCAAGAATCCTCTCTGCCTGGCTGCCCGTCTTGCCCCTCTCGCCCCTCTCGCCCCTCCTACTGGTCTGGATGAAAGTTTCTTCTTTAACTCCTTGGTTGTTGGACTTCTACACAGTTTGATTTTCTGTCAGTTTGGTTGTTTTTTGTTTTTAAATTTATTGTTGTCCTTTTGGTTGTGCGAGGAGGCATAGTGTGTCTACCTATGCCTCCATCTTGGCTGGAAGTCTATTTTTTAGTTTTTAAATTACAGTTAATATTCCATATTAGTTTCAGGTGTACAACATAGTGATTAGACATTAATATAACTGTGAGTGATTTTAAAACTGGCAGTTTGCACATTTTAATCACTTCCCTTGTTGTATCCATCTCCCCAACCACCTGCCCATCTGGAGACCACTAATTTACTGTCTACATATATGTTTGTTTGTTTTGTTTGTTCACTTTTTTAGATTCGATGTATACATGAAATCATATGGTATTTTTCTTTGTTTGTTTCACCTAGCATAATACTCTCCAGGTCCATCCATATTGTCACAAATGGCAAGACTTCATTCTTTTTTTATGGTAGTGTAATATTCCATCATATATATGTACTGCTTCTGTTAGCCATTCATCTATTGATGGACTTAGGATGCTTACATATCTTGGCTATTGTAAATGATGCTGCAGTGAACATAGGGCTGAATATGTCTTTTTGAATTAGTGTTTTGGGTTTGTTTAAGTAAAATACCCAGAAGTGGATTTGCTGGGTCCTTCTTTGTCTCTTGCTATAGCCTTTGTTTTAAAGTTTATTTTGTCTAATGTAGGTATTACTACAGCTTTTTTTTTTGTTTCCATATGCATGAATTATCTTTTTCCATTCTTCTACTTTCAGTCTGTGTGTGTCTTTTTTGATGTGAAGTGGGTCCCTTTTTGGCAGCCTATGTATGGATCTTGTTTTCTTACCCATTCAGCCATCCTGTGTCTTTTGATTGTAACATTTAATTCACTTACATTTAAAGTAATTATTGATAGGTATGCAGTTCTTGCCACTTTATTCACATTTTGCTCTTTGAGAAGTTCATGTAACATTTCATATGATACTGGTTTGATGGTGATGAATTCTTTTAGCATTTTCTTGTCTGGAAACTCTTTAACTGTCCTTCAATTCTAAATGATAGCTTTGCTAGGTAAGAACAGTCTTGGTTGTAGGTCCTTGTTCTTCATATCTTGAGTGTTTCGTGCCAATTCCTTTTGGCCTGCAAATTTTCTGTTGAGAAATCAGCAGTGCCAAGCTCCTTGCCCCTAGTTAAGGAGTAGTTACATTTATACAGTCCTAAAACTACATTTGGCCCTCTGAAGGCAACTGCGATGCTGATGTGGCCCCTGGTGAAAATGAGTTTGACACCCTTGTAATATGCTTTTTAAAAGAATGTATAATTTGGCCATTTTGGGGTGAAGTATTCTGTAAATGTCAATTAGGTTAAATTGGTTAATTTGGTTGTTCGGGTCTTGTACATCCTTACTGAATTTCAGTCTTTTTTTTTTGATTACTGAAAGAAGAATGTTGGATTTTCCAACTATAATTTTGGATTTGTCTATTTCTTTTTCAGTTACATCAGTTTTGATTTATATTTATCCTTTCCTATTTTGCTTATTTCAGTTGTTACTGTTTTTTATATTTTTTATTTGTCCATTGAGCATTATGTCACTTGTCCTTTTCCATTTCATTGAATTATTGTTTAAAATAATATGAAATAATTAAAACCTAACAGGTACTCTATAAATTTAAGATATATAAACACTGGTAAATACTATCTTAAAGCAGTTAACTCATTTGCTGTCTATGTATGACTATAAGTGGGTTTACTTTATTTATAATTTTAAAATTACTTCTATGTTTCATAGAAATGCTAGGGGTATCTTAAAATTCAAAATTAGGGAACATGATCTTAGAGGAAAGAAACACTTTTAAGTGACCACTTGTGAGATGTTTGAGTAATTTTATATTTTGTGTGATTCAGTGTTTTCTATACTTTGTTTTACTTAAAAAACTTTATTGTATTTCTTTTTCATTTTAGGATTATAATTCTGAGACAGGTATAAGCATTCAAGTAACCAATGATGATATTAATGAAATAATTCAAATAGATGGAACTGGCGATACATCTTCCAATGATGAACTAGGAAGTACAAGGGATGTAGATGAGAATGAATTTTTAGGGATTATTGATGGAGGAGACCTGAAGGTACTTGAAGGAGAAGTCGACAATATATCAAGTGGAAATTCAACTGTTAACAGCAGTGATAATGAAGACCCTCAAATAGACATTGTGGAAGAGGTGGGAATTACTTTTGAGCTGAAACTTTCTTTATTAAATTTATAACATTTGTACTTTACTTTGGAACCAAGAAGAATAACAATTAAGATTAACTCTGCCTTTAGTGTTAAAATGAGTCTTATTAGTACTTTAGTATTTAAACTTTTAAACTTAAACTGTAATTTAAACCAGTACTAATTATTTAGGAATCAGCTACTATATTTGTTGGTCTTAACTAGAGATTGTGGGAAGTTTAGCGTATGGGAGTGGAGGTAAGGAGGCAGCTAGGGTAGAGGCATATAGCATCTACTTTAATCCTAATAAATATATTAAGATCTTTGTGGAATATGGTAATTAAGAAGCATGTAAGTAGTATTAACTACCATTTATGGTGTCCTTACATATGTTCCAGCTACCATATTAAGTCTTACCTGCCTTACATTTGACATTTCCACTGCCCTACAGGTCTTACTGCTGTCCTCATTTTTTTAGATGAGAAAACTGAGATATGAGGAGTTTAATAACTTGCCCAAGATCAGTAATTATTTTTTAAATTATTTTTTAAATTTTAATTGTTGTTCAAGTACAGTTTTCTGCCTTTCACTCCCATCCCAGCCTACTCTCCAGCCCTCCCCAATCTCCCTCCTGTTTCCACCCCCCTTGTTTTTGTCCATGTGTCCTTTATACTTGTTCCCAAGATCAGTAGTTATTAAGTGGCCAAGTTGGGATTCAAACTCAGGCTATTTGACTTTTAAGTTCACTACTATTCTGTCTCTCCAAGTCCCATTATTTACATATGCTTCCCTTTAAAAAAATTGAAAACATCATCAAATTCCTTAATGCGACCATCTTTTGCCTTTAGGACCCTTTAAATTCTGGAGATGATGTGAGTGAGCAGGACGTGCCAGACCTGTTTGACACGGACAATGTGATTGTCTGTCAGTACGACAAGGTACTGTGTTCCCCTTTTAGATTGTGGGTTTATTAATTGCATTAAAAGTAAGAAAGTGTGTAAAATGATGGGAAATATGATGGTGAGTTCTGGTGCACAGTTAAATAAATCTTAAATCTTTAACTTAATCCTAGTTAAATCTTTGAAATAGCTAATTAATTGTATAAATTTTGGGGATGTATTTTGGGTATAATACTGTGGTCTCAGTGATACAAGAAGAGTGGTAGTCCTTGTCTCAAGGAGGTGACAGTCTTATTGAAACAAGATTTTTCTGTATGGAATAATAGAATTTCATACAGTAAGATGGTAGGTAAATTAAAAGCTGAAATATGTGACAGGTAAGTCAGATGCTGAGATGAGTGGCATGTAAATCAAATGCTAAGATATGCGGCACATATAAATATGTCCTAAAAGTGGCTAGAGATACAAGAAATCATTTGTAGTTAGAGCTCTCCACAAATCCTTCATGGGTGATATGGGGCTTTGGAATAGGTCTTGAATGACTTGTAGAATATAGATAAGTGTGGAGAGTAGGTATTTACAGTGGAATAGCCTAATAAAAGGTAGAACAGTGGATGCATGTAGAATGTTCAAGGGACAGTGAAGAGATAGCTCTGTCTTGACTGAACTATTCTCTTTGGGGATGTGCTAGGAAATGAGGCTGGGTAGGGAACAGAGTTGGGAGCAGACTGGAAAATCCAGAATCCTGGTAGGAGAAATCCAGATTTGGTGGACATTAGTCTTCTAAGAATGTTATTGAGAAAATTGTAATTGGCAGTGCTTGCTAATTTGAGAGAGGAAAACAGTAAGAACAGGGGTAGTACAGACATGAAGTAACCAGAGTCCAGGCTAAGGATGGCAGTGTAGAGCACAGAAGCTTCAGAGATTGTGATGGAAGAATCAGTGGGACTTAGTGTGATTAGTTGGATTTTAGAGAATGATTAACAAGGGAGGGTTGAAGGTGTCTCTCAGGTTTCAAGCCTAGAAATTAAGTTAGTAGCACTTTAATTTTAGCAACTAAAATATGTATTTTTTTCTTTTTTAAAGGACACTTAACTGTGATTATGTAGTAGAATGGCCAGTTTTTGTCCTTATTTATGCATATTTACGTATTTATTTTTTTAAAAGTTTTGCGATATAATTCACATACTACACAATTTACCTACTATACAATTTACCTATTTAAAGAATACAGTTCAGTGGTTTTTAGTATATTCATAGATATGTGCAACTATTAACACAGTCAAATGTAGAACATTTTCATTGCCTCAAAAAGAAGCTCCATACCCATTAGTTCTTATTACTCATTTCCTCCCAGCCCCACGACTAGGCCTGAGGAACCACTAATCTACTTTCTCTCTCTTTAGAGTTTCCTATTCTGGGGTTTCATATGAAAGGAATCATGTATTATGTGGTCTGTTGTAACTGGTTTCTTCATACAATGTTTAAAGTTTCATCCATGTTGTACCATATAACAGTTCTTCATTCCTTTTTATTGCTGAATACTAGTTTATTGAGTGGGTGTACATATCTTGTTTATTCATCCTTCTGTTGATGGACATTGGGTTGTTTCCATCTTTTGGCTATTAAGAAGAGTGCTGCTATAAACATTTGCTTACAAGTTTTTGTGTGAAAGTATATTTTCATTTCTCTTTAAGAGTAGAATTCCTGGGTCATGTGATAATAGTTTGGTGAAACATCAGATTGTCTTCCAAAATGGCTGTGCCATTTTTCATTCCACCAACAGTGTATGGGGGTTTAGAGTGCTCCATATTCTCACTAACACTTGTAATCTGACTTTGATTTTAGCCATCCTAGTGGGCGTGAAGTGGTACCTCAATGAAGTTTTGATTTGCATCTCCCTGATCATTAATGCATGCTTACATCTTTGACTTTTCCTTGTTAACAATTTCAATATACTCAGGTGAAACAGGATGGTGTTTAGAATTGAAAATCTAAGTCCTTTTCTCTGAAAATAAGTTTGTTTTCTACCCTATAACATTTTATACAGGTAGAAAATGGCAATTCAGATGCTGGTAAAGATAAACACAAGAAGGAATAGGTAATACAAAAGGGACCAAACTTAGTTTACTTCTTTATAAACAATATATTGCCTTCTGTGAAGAAAACATTATAAGGCATGTAATTATATGTGCCTTCCATAGAGGCACAGAGCAATTTCTAGACCATTATGGGTGGAGTATTCTTTGCTGTACTTCATCATGGTGAATAGCCTGTAATTAATTACCTAGTGCTTTGTATTTTTCAGAGCATTTTCTTATACTTTTTTTGTTTTGTTTTGTTTCTTACCACAACCTTGTGGGGTAGGTAGGAGGAGTCATTTTAGATGTGGAGTGTTAACAAGGCTAATTGTCTGAGGGTACTCTTCAATTAATTAATATTTTAAGTACTAAAATTTTTAATGGGAGCAAGGGCATTGGGGAGCCATTGAAAAGTTTTTTAAAGGGAATGATGAACACAAAAGATAGCTTGCAAAGAGAATGCATGTCTGAGGTTGGACTGGGAAAGACCACTGTAGAAGTGAGTTTTTATAAAAGAGTAACTTCCCAGTTCTGGTCATTAGTTGGCTTGTTTCAGGTAGTATTGAAAGACTCAAGTGAACATACTTTTCAGACTCTTCTTTTACGAGCTTTACTACTCAGTGTGTTTTGAAGGCTCGTAGCACCAGTTCCCCTTGGGAGTCACAAATGAGGCATTTTGAGTTTTACCCTACACTACTGGATCAGAATGTGCATTTTAATAGGATTCCCCTGGTGATGTGCATGCTCTTTAGACTTCGAGAAATACTTAAAAATATATATATATATATATATATTTGGTTTTGGTTAACATATGGAACTTACCTTTAAAATTTATAAGTTAACAATTGGGAAAATAATTTGCAAATATTAAGATGTACAATGAGAAAAGGTTAAATGAAGGTTACTGGTCAACATGCTGAGTGAGAATTACTTAAAGTGTATGGACATGTTATTTCAGAAGTCTAGGGAATGTCTAAGATTAATATAAAGAGTAAAGTAATAAGGATATCATAGGGAAGATTAATGGTGAAATGAAACCTTTTACTATAGATGAGAGTGTTCTATCCTATAAATAGGATACTGTTTACAGTTAAACGTGAAACTATTTGAATATGTTGCATCTTCATTTAACAGTATCAAACTATTGCTTATAGCTGGCTTTGTCCCTTAGATGCTAGTACAATGAATAATTGCTAATTGTGTAGCATAGTTTCTCTCTCTCCTGCGTGTTTTTTGAATTGATACAGCATATACATCGTTAAAAACAACAAAGCACTATAAAAGGTATACTATGAAAAGTCTGGTTCCTACTTTTACCATTTGTACTTCCTACCACTAGCTCCCTTTCCCTGACTTGTGTACAAAGAAGTAACTAGTTACATTAGTTTCTTAATATACTTACAGAGTCTCTTTATTCAAGTATAAGCCTGAAAGATAGCACAGGCAACACTGCATTTTGCACCTTGTCCTTTAAAGAGAGTAACAATATATTTTGGAGATCTTTGTGCTGTTATTTTTATAGCTGTATAATATTCTATTGTAGAATCATTAAGATTTATTTGACTGATCCCCTACTGATGAATATTTGAGTTATTTTTGAGTTGTTTGCTGTTGAATGACCATGTACATAAGACATTTCATATGTGTGGTTGCACCTACTAAATAAATCCCCAGAAGTGAGATTACTGGGTCAAAGGCAAATGCATGTGTTGGATTTTGCCAAAATGCTCTCCTGGAGGGTGTTCCAGTATATACTTCCATTGCAGTGTTTGAGAGTGCTTTTCTTTTCCTACAGCCTTGCCAATTGAGTATAGTAAGACATTTGGATCTTTGTTACTGTGAAAGGTAGAAATGATATCTTGGTGACATTTTTAACTTTTTGTTTAAGGGCCATTACTATTTACTTTTATGTGAATTGCTTGTTCATAACCTTTGCTTATTGATTTATAAGAGCACTGTTATTTTGGGGGAAAATGGTCTTGTTATATGCAGAAATACTTCCCCTCTGCTTTCAATACTTTCTTTCAAGCAGATGTGAATTTGTCAATCTTTATTTTTTGGTTTCTAAATTTTGAGTCATGAATAGAAAGTTTTTTCTTACTTCAAGATTTTAAAGGGAGTCACCCATATTTTCTTCTAGTATTGCTTTGGTTTCTTTTTAAACATGTAAGTCTTGATTGATTTGGTGTTTATCTTAGTGTATAATTTGACATAAAGTTCCAACTTTTTATTTCTAGGTGGCTACCCATTTTTCCTAACATTTATTGAAAAGTTTATCTTGTCTACACTGATAAGCAAATGCTTTCTTTATCATTTACTAAATTTCTGTATATATTTGGGTCTACTTTTTGATTTTATGTTTTCTTGGCTGTTCATTGGCCTGCAGTACATTTATTTAAGGTACTGAGGTTTTTAATATCTAGTAGGGCTAGTATTTCTTCATGATGCCCTTTTCCAGAATTTTCCTTGATGTTATCATTTATTTCTTTGTATTGACTTTAGAATCAGCCTGTATGTTCAGAGCAAACCCTGTTGGTATTTGACTTGAGATCACATTAAATGATTAGAATTTGGTATTTTAATGATATTAATTAAGAAGGAATAGGTTGCAGTTTAAGATGGTATGTTCTGAAGAATATGACAGGGTAAAGATCAAAAGGGAGTAAGAGAAGGAACCATGAGGCTCCTTGGATGTAAGCATTTCAGACAGAGGGAACAAGGAAGAGGTCAGAGCAGTAAGTGAGGTGAAGAGCAGGATCTTGTAGTCTATTTCAAGGACTTTTGGTTTTGGATGGGAAGTCATTGGAGAGTTTTGAGCACAGAAATGACATCTGGTTTATATTTTTAACAAGACCTCCCCTGCCTACCATGTTTATAGTAGACTGAAGGGGGACGAGGGTGAAAACTAGGAAACTAGTAAGGCATATATTAATCCAGGTGAGAGAGGATGGTGGTTTAGACAAGAATAATAGTAGTAGTAGTGGAGCTGGTGGAAGTGGCTGAGATATGAATATGCTTTGTAGGTAGAACTAACATTTACTGATGGATCTGGACATAGGGTGTGAGTAGGAGGCATAAAGAATGTCTGTAAAATTTTTGGCCTGAGCACTTAGAAGAATGCATGGGCATTCCCCACTGAGATGGAGAAGATTGTGAGATTTGGGGGTGAGGTTGTCAGTGTCCTAGTTTTAAACTTTTTGAGATGTCTATTGAACATTCAGGAAGAGATGTTGAAGCAGCTGAATAAGAATCTGGAATTTAGGGGAGAGGTATGAACTGGAAATATAAATTTGGGGAGTCATCAGAATATAGATGGTGTTTAAAGCCATAAAATGAATTCTGATCACCAAGAGAGTGAATATAAACAAAATAAGAGTCTTGGTACATTCTAAAATTGTGAGGTAAGAGAGATGAAGAGGAATCAGTAAAGAAAGCTAAGAAATGGCCAGAGAGTTAGGTGGAAAACCAGGACTGTTCTAGAAGTGAAGTGAGGTAAATATTTCAAAGAAGAGAAAGTGTTAAATGGTGCCAGTAGATCAATTATTTAAAAAATCTATTCCTAGCACTTTTATGTCTTTTGTTGCTGTGGTAAGTGGGCTCTTTCTTTATATTTTTTAATTGGTACATGTATACATAAAGGCTATGAATTTCTGTACATTAATTTTGTATTCAAAATTAATCAAGCAAAAAGGAAAAAGGACTCATGGACATGGTCAATAGTGTGGTGATTGCAGGGTGGAAAGGGAGGATAAAAGGGATAAATGGTAATGAAAATTATAATAAAAAATAAAGTTTTTATAAGAAAAACTATAAGCCCTAGCTGGTGTGGCTGAGTAGACTGAGTGTCGGCCTGTGAACCACAGGGTTGCTGGTTCAATTCCCAGTCAGGGCACATGCCTGGGTTGCAGGCCAGGTCCTCAGTATTCAGTATTGAATTCTTATATATAGTTATTTTGGAAATTGATTATTTTAGGTTTATCATACATGTGGTCAGTGCACCTGCAAATTTATTCCATCATTCTCAATTTTTATATCTTGACATCTTGCTTGTCTAATTGCATTGGCTAGTATGTTGTACTTTCCTTTTGTCTTATTGCACTGGCAATAAGATGCTTCTCTAGAGTGAAAAGTGGGATAATAGTGGGTATCGTTGATAATGTCCTGACCTCTGGGAATACCTTTAGGCTTCCCCCTCTAAGCATTAAGACAACAGCTTTTAGGCTGAAATAGGAGAGAGAGAGGAGAGAGAGAGAGAGAGAGAGAGAGAGAGAGAGAGAGAGAGAGAGTAGGACATAGTCTTTGATTCTTATTTTGAGTAAAAAATTTAAAAAAATTCATGAGTTTTATCCAGTGCTTTTTCAGTATCATTGGAAATGATTATATGATTTATTTCCTTAGCTCTAGAAATATAGTTTTTTTATTTTTTAAAAGAATTTATTTATTTTTAGAGGGAGGGGAAGGGAGGGAGAAAGAGAGGGAGAGAAACATTAATGTGTGGTTGCCTCTTGCACACCCCCTACTGGGGACCTGGCCTGCAACCCAGGCATGTGCCCTGACTGGGAATTGAACCAGCAACCCTGTGGTTCACAGGCTGGCACTCAGTCTACTGAGCCACACCAGCTAGGGCTTATAGTTTTTCTTATAAAAACTTTATTTTTTATTATAATTTTCATTACCATTTATCCCTTTTATCCTCCCTTTCCACCCTGCAATCACCACACTATTGACCATGTCCATGAGTCCTTTTTCCTTTTGACTTGATCCTTCTACCTCCTAACTCACTCCCCAGAGCTGTCAGCCTACTTTCTATGAGTCTGTCTCTAATATGCTTGTTATATTAATACATTTCTAATATTGAACCTGTGCTGCATTTTTAGAATAAATGTAGTCTTGATAAAGCAACTTGAATGAGTTGTTACTGCTATTGTTCTCCTAATTCTGGTTGAATTTTATTACCATTGCTGAGTTCAGGATTCAGTTGTTACTATCATGATGAGACTTTTTAACATACATACATGCAAGTGAAAATTTGGGAGTCAGTCTCTGAGAAGAAATTTTCCATTATTAGGACTTCTTCCCCCAACACAAATAGGGGTTTATCTTTTGCATTTTCTTATGCTTTCGGAAAATGCACCTGAATAGTAGTGATAGACTTCTCTTTCTTCATTTGACTACTTGCAGTCAACAACTAGGTTTAATTTTTAACCTTGCACATTCCTAAGGTTTTAAAAATATGTAGTCATTTGTGGTTTACCCAGGGGTAACAGTTATTTTATATTTCTTACCTCTTGAAACAGTAGATTTTCCTAGTTTTTATTTTGTCTGTATCTAGGCTGACTTACTAAATTCAAATAACAGCTGATAGAATCTAATAGATTATGAGCTATATCTTCTGACTTTGCTCAGTGCTGTATTGTGACCTTTTTCTTCAGGATGAAACACGACTTTTAAAAATTTCTCAAAATGTTAACTACATCCTCTCTGTTTATTCGTTTGCATACATCCTGAACTCTTTGCTGTTCTTAACAATTCAGGCATGCCCCTGCTAAGGACTTCTGCTGTTCTCTGTACTCTGTCTGGAATGCTCTCCAGTCAGTATCTTCCTGGTTTATCTCTCACCTTCTTCAAGGCTTTCCTCAAGTGTTATCTTATAGGTTAGGCCCACTCTTTTTTTTTTTCAATTATAACCCTACCTTAGTATTTGTGATCTTCTGTTTCTTGCTCTATTTTTCATAGCAGTTATCACCTTTTAATATTCTATACAATTTATGTATTTATTAGGCTTCTATTTCTCCCATCCTAACTAAAATGTAAACTTTTCAAAGATAGGATTCTTTTCTGTTTATGAAAAAAAAAATATATATATATATATATATACCCACAGATATCTTTTTAAAAATTGATATACCCTGTGCCTAAAACAATATCTGACACATAGGAACCTCAAATATTTGCTGAATGAATGAACGAACTCTCTTGAGGAGGCCTTATTTTTAAAGAATTCCCATTTAGGGTTAGAATAATCATGTGATATTCAATGAAATGTAAATAATCCTCTGACTTTAAATTTAATTAATTTAGGCTATTTTTCTCCCTCCAGATTCACCGAAGCAAGAACAAATGGAAATTTTATTTGAAAGATGGTGTTATGTGTTTCGGAGGGAGAGACTATGTGTTTGCAAAAGCCATTGGTGATGCAGAGTGGTAAAATTTATGAGCTCAATATATCATAAACATCAGTGGGACTATATTATGTATTGTGAAACTTATTTTTATTTAAATATAGTCTTGAGAACTGCTCAAATATTTAGTTCACTGTATGGAATTTAATAAAGTTGTAATTCAGATGCAGATATAAATATTCAGTTTTATATTTGTTTCACTTACTAATTTTAAAAGTTTCTTTAAAAAACCCCCTCATTATCTGTACCAGTACAAAGCATATAGATACATTAGGTGTGATGGAGCATGAAGAAATGTCACATTTATTTCATCTTGAAGTAAAATTTAAATCCCATTCATAGTGAAGTCAATGTCAGTTATTAGATTGGGGCCAGTGTTCCTCTTGCCTCCCACCAAGTAAGTAGCAGGATATTCAAGAAGACCTGTCTGGGTCTTTTAGTCTACACTCCTTACTAGTGATTTGCTGACTGAGCAAGCCCAGATGGTCCCTTGGAGGCAGATGCCTCTTCTAAGCACATACTATACATGAACATGTAAATTTGCTGAGGCAAGGTTTCCTGATCTAAGAGTCAGCCTCTCTGAGCTTATCCCGTGACCAGGTCATTCTTGCATCCTCCTATTTCTCTGGGGAATTATAAGGGAGGAATGGATTAGGTTCCTGTTCTACTTCTTGAAACTTCACACTTCTGTCCTCTTCCTAGCCAGGGTGGGTTTTCCCTTTCTTCTTAATCTTGTCCTATTTTTCTTACAGTGCAAAGCCCCTTTGCAAACTATTTCTCTCTCAAAGATACTCCCTTTCTTCCTTCTTTCTAACAGGGAATTCCCTCTAACTGAGGTTAGGCTTTCTAAAACATCAGTCAGGAAGAGACATTCTCTTCAGGAACCTCTGCTTTGAGCAGATGAGATTGCCTAATCTTATCTGCAACAGGAAGACCTGGATAACTGTTTTAAAATCATAGAAAAAAATAATGTAAAACACAAATAACTCTCATTTTCCTGCACTGATAAAAACAAAGCAAATTATCCCCAAAATTATTCTGTAATATTCTTTCCCTTAGTAGATTCAAATCCATCAAAGGAATATTTTCTTCATCCTTCAGCTTCTCTTAAGGGGTAGAGTATACATGTTCTCTAAAGTTAGGATCCCTAGTTTCTGCTCTGAATGGTGTTCTCCAGGACTGCACTTTTCACACACAAAGCAGTGCTGGGATGAGTGGGTTATAGTCTGTGAAAGATCCCTAAGGATTGGATCCTGGGTCTGGCAGGTCACAGGGTGAATTCCCCATTTCCTTTTCAAAGGCTACCCCAATTAGAGAGTTTTATTTATTGTAGCACTTGTCTTATTTTGCCCAAGGGACTCAGCTATTATGGCAGATCATTTAAAAATCTGGATAAATCTCTCTGGGTCATGGACAACATATGTGGGGTACTATCTTTGGTCTGAAGTTGGCAGCTACATGAGGTTCAGTTTGTACTAGTAAGTAAGCTGGTCCCCTAGCCAGATTTTCCAGCTGTGTCCTCTTCATCCTCAGCACAATTGTTCTTTACCCTACCACCACTGCTATTTCCGATCCTTCTCTATCTGTTGAGAACTTCCAGGTGCTCTGGGTTCTCATTGGATGTTGCCTACTATGAAATGGTCATCTTTTCTACATAAAAAGCAAAAAGAGGGTGCTTATTTTTTGTGTCTGTCCTTGAAAGTAACCCTGCCAGGGCTGAGGATTACATTTTGTAGTCTTTCTTCTTCCCAGGCTCATCCAGCTACTCTGTATGTGCTTTAGACAAACATAATTGTAAATTATGGACTGAATTTATTGACAAGGTGAATTCACTTGGAAATTGGCCTTTAATATGTTAGTTTCAGTGTTTGAGAAAAGCAGTGATGGTTGTTTCTAAAATTCCTTTCCTTTTTTTCCAGCGTGGATTTTAAAGTGACACTTTGCTTCAGTGATTTTTTTTTTTAGTGGCATATTACAAGTACTACTATTACATAGGTTGTCTTTATTTACGTGGTGCATTTTATCACTAGAGACAAAAGTCACAGTTGTTCCATTTGAGTCTCTGCATGCCTTCATGCTTCTGATCTTTTAAAAACACACAAAAAATCAATTTAAAAGTTGGATTACCACAAAATAAAACAAAGTCCAATAATAATAATTAACCTTGCATGCTAATATATATAATGATAGTTTTCATAGTGATTGCAGAGAGAGTTGAGTTGTTCAATTGTTTTGGACATCATATGCTTTTATTAGTTTCAAATAATGCTAGAAAAAAATTTGGTTCTTGAGAAGTTGTCTATATGAGTGATTTTCACAATTGTTATATAATATACTTTAATAACAAGTATATGTTTGCATGTACATAGATACACATAAGCAATGAAACAAAAATTTCAGAAAATCATGCTTGTCTGTTGTTGGGAACCGCCCTGACTGGTATCAGAAAACTGAAACCCCCGCCTAGGCTAGGCTAAGGGAACGCCCTTGGAACCCTGAGCCGGCAAGGAGACAAAAGCTTATCTTCCTGGCAGGAATGCTGTTTCTGCTGCTTTGTTCATAACTGAACCCCCCAAAAAGCTTGGTCGGTTAGCCAAAGACGGGTAAGATTCCCCACGGGGGGAACAACCCAAGCCAGGCACGATCACTTTGGGAGGCCCCCCAAAAGAAGGACTTGGGGGGGGGGCTGCAGCAAAAGGGGGGTGATGGACCCTCACTCCTCGGCTTTGACAAAGTCTGAGTTCTCAGCGTCCGGAAGAAAATCTCCTTATCTCTCGGTGGCCTTAGTTCCCGCGCTCCACCTAAGCCTGAAACAATGACGGGGAAGTACAGTTCGGTACTGGGAAGTGCGGATTTCCCGGGGGTGATCAGGCCTAAGAAAGAACATGTAAATTACTGTGAAACCTTCTTTGTTCAAGAATGCTCTCAGTTGAATGAGGAGGGTCTTAGGAGGAAGCTAGTTTGTTCCTCAGCCTTACAGCTCTTTGACCCCCAACTCAATAGACCGGCAGAGTTCTTTGTTTCCTATATTCCTTACTTCCCCTAATGAGTATTGTACGTTACCTGAGTTATTATGCAAAATGAGCCTAATAAAAGCAGGTATGGACGGTAAATCAGCGCGCTCCCCACTAGGGGGGGTGGCCATTCTGTCCCTACTTCCCCACAGAAACTGGTTTGTCTCTGTGCATGTGTGTTTTTTCTCGTGTATTGTCGAGCCATCCACAGTGTGCCGTGGTCACTGCTGGCCGGTGACCCACGCGCAACAGTCTCTAGCACAAGATAGCATCTTATATTTTCTACTTGATTTTGTTCTATTGCATTTAAAAGTGATGGTATTGACTTAATAAATTGATTTTACTACATACTGATGGGTCATGATTCATAGTTAAAAGATATTTTTAATGTATGTGCTAAAGATAGAGTGAGACAAATCTCATTCCAAAAGAGAAGATTACTCTTGAAGCCCTATGAGTTGGTGGAGTTTATCCAAGACTTAGTTTTGTTATGATATTACTTTTCCTTTTAGAAACCTCTTCACCATGTCCAAGCTAAACATTTCTTGTTGCATATTATAACAAAATGTCAAAAGTAGGTTCTGAGTTCTTATAAATACAATTCCTTGTCAAATGTTATCCGATACCTTTTTATAGGTAGACTTCTAATTATAGAGGTTACAATTTTCTGTGTTAAGTGAAATCTGTGCAAGTATCATGTATCATAATTCCCAATTCAAACTTTTCTCATGCTGACATCCTACAGTGTTTTCTTATATACTTTCCACCTATCCCTGTAGGCTAAGAAGGTTATACTGAATTTGCATAGTTAGTGTCTTAGGGACTGACCAACTGGCCTTGCCTGGAATACCTTCCTTACCTATTTTATTTAATGTACTATATAATATGTGTAAATAATCGTATGCATAGCCTTGACTTCATAGGTCAGTGAGACTCCAGTTCTGGCTGAGGCACTCAGTTTTAGTCACTTAAGTTGTGTAGGAAAACTAATAGCCTTAGTTTGAATAGCAATAGTTAATTGGAATGGTGAGCAGGGGAATTTAGTGGGGGATTTTCTTTTGACTCATGCTAGCAGGTTAATATTATATAGTTTTTCATGTAAATGTACTCTAAGCCAGGTGGGAACTTTGTGATTTATAACAAGAAACCTAAGTTATAAATCATAAGCCCATGGCAATAACTCTTAGGAAGAAACTCAATATTAATAAAATATTGTACTTTTTAAAGAAAACATTATTTTCAATTGTGAACACATTTATTAAAATCTTTGTGACAAAGATTCTTAATTTACATGTAGACTGAATACATTTTTGAGGAAACTAAAACAGTGTTATAAATGGAGGACAGAAATACCTTTTGAAAATGTATGTAAGTTAAGATGAGTTGTTTCAGATTGATTAACCCTTTTTAGTTATTTTGTTACCTACCAGTGATAGTATCAAACATTATGGAAAAAAATGCAAGGTAGAAATATAAATTTTCTGAGCATTTGATATTTTTATGATTTGTTTATGAGAGATTATATAGCTTAATAATAGCACATGCTTTCTATAAGAACATCTCATAAGGGAAAGGCTTCCCTTTGATTGTTTCATTATTATTGTTTTTATTGTTCAGTAAAAGTTGTCCCATATTTCCCCCTTTGCTCTCCCCTGCCCTGCCCCCCACCCCTGCTCCTACAGTCAATCCCCACTCAGTTATCCATTCCCCTGGGTCCTTTATACGTGTTCTTTGACTTGCTCCTATTCCTCTTTCCTCTGATATCCCCTTTTCTTACCCCCACTGGTCACTGTCAGTTTGCTCTTTATTTCCATGTCTCTGGTTCTATTTTGCTTGCTTCTTTGTTTTGTTGATTAGGTTCCACTTATAGGTGAGATCATATGATGTTTGTCTTTCACCACCTGGCTTATTTCACTTAGCATAATACTCTCCAGTTCCATCCATGCTGTCACGAAGGGTAGGAGTTCCTTCTTTCTTTCTGCTGCATAGTATTCTGTTGTGTAAATGTACCACAGTTTTTTGATCCTTTCATTTACTGATGAGCACTTAGGCTGTTTTTAGCATTTGGCTATAAACATTAGGGCACATAGGTTCTTTTGGATTGGTGTTTCAGGATTCTTAGGGTATAATCCAGCGGTGGAATCACTGTATCAAAAGGCAGTTCCATTTTTAGTTTTTTTGAGGAAATTCCATACTGTTTTCTACAGCAGCTGCACCAGTCTGCATTCCCACCAACCATGTATTAGGGTTCCCTTTTCTCCAGAACCTCACCAGCACTTGTTTGTTGATTTGTTAATAATGGCCATTCTGACTGGTGTGAAGTAGTCTTAATTTGCATCTCTCTAATGGCTAGTGATGTTGAGCATTTTTTCATGTGTTTCTGGGCCTTCTATATGTCCTCCTTGGAGAAGTGTCTGTTCAGGTCCTTTGCCCATTTTTTAATTGGATTGTTTGTTTTCCTAGACTGGAGTCATGTGAGTTCTTTATATATTTTGGAGATCAAACCCTTGTCTGAGGTATCATTGGCAAATATGTTTTCCCATACGGTTGGTTCCTTTTTCATTTTGTTGATGTTTTCTTTAGCTGTGCAGAAGCTTTTTTAGCTTGATGTAGTCCCATTTGTGTATTCTTTCCTTTTTATCTCTTGCTCTAGGGAAAGGTGTTGGTTGAAAATATTGCTATTTGGGATATCTGAAATTTTCCTGCCTATGTTCTCCTCTAGGAGTTTTGTGGTTTCACATTTTATATTTAAGTTTTTTGTCCATCTTGTGTTTATTTAGGTGTATGGTGTAAGTGTGTGGTCTATTTTCATTTTTTTAGCATGTACCTGGCCAGATCTCCCAACACTATTTATTGAAAAGGCTATTTTTACTCCATTTTATGGTCCTGCCCTCTTTGTCAAATATTAATTGACCATAGAGACATGGGTTTATTTCTGGGCTCTTTATTCTGTTCTGTTGGCCTATGTGTCTGTTCTTATGCCAGCATCACCAGACTGTTTTGATTAAAGTGGCCTTGGAGTATAGTTTGGTATCAGTTATTGTGATCCCTCCTACTTTGTTCTTCTTTCTCAGAACTGCTGAGACTATTCAGGGTTTTTATAGTTCTGTATGTTTCTGAAATATTTATTCTAGATCTGTGAAATATATCATTGATATTTTGATAGGAATTGCACTGAATCTATAGATAGTTTTGTGTAGTATGGACATTTTAATGATGTTAGCTCTTCCAATCCATGAACATGGTATATGCTTCCAATTATTTGTGTCTTCTTTAATTTCAGTGTTTGGTGGTTTTCTGAGTACAGGTCTTTTACCTCCTTGGGTAAGTTTATTCCTAGGTATTTTATTTTTCTTGTTACTATAGTAAATGAGATTTTTTTTCCTATTTTCTGTTTCTAGTATTTCACTGTTAGTGTACAAAAATGCCTTTGATTTTTGAATATTGGCTTTGTATCCTGCTGTTTTGCCAAATTCACTTATTAGGTTGAGTAGTTTTTTAGTGGAGTCTATAGGGTTTTCTATACACACTATCATGTCATCTGCAAACAATGACAGTTTTGCTTCCTCCTTTCCAATTTGGATGCCTTTTATTTCTTTTTGCTGTTTGACCTCTGTGTCTAGAACTTCCAGTACTATGTTGAATAGAAGTGGTGAAAGCAGACACCCTTGTCTTGTTCCTGATCTTAGGGGGAATGATTGCTTTATATTTCAGTTATAAAAGTGAATCATCTAAAAAAAATACTACCTACCACATGTAAGGCTTTAGGGTAGATATAGTAGGAGAAACAAAAAAGAGATGAGTGTACTACTAAACAAATCTACAACATAAGTGAAATAATAGATATATAGTACATGTAAAGATAATAATATCCATCAGTGCACAATAAAAGACAAATGGATAATATAGATGACAAGTGCTAAAGGAGTCCAAAGGGAGAAGCCATTGTGGGTTATGTATTATTTATGACCTACTTTATTTCAGGTAAAGGAGGTGTCTTAACTATAGTGTATTGGGGAGGTATTAAGGAGAACTTGATAAAGAAAATAAACTTTTAGTGGGGTCTTAAAGAATACAGGAAGAGGACAGGTAAGCAAGTAGGCATTCCATCTGGTGAGAGTGGCATGGACACCAGAATGGAGATGCACAGGGCATGGCTATGGAAAGTAAGGGGAACAATTTGTTTCATTTAGGAAAACAGGAGATAAAGTTAAGCATATTGAGGGTAGATTCTGGAGCTCTTTGAATATTAGGCTAGGAGATAAAACTTTTATTTATAGGTACTGATGAACCACTCAGCATTTTTGGCCAGTGTGTAATAAGATGAAATAGAATTTTAGGCAGATTAATCAGTGGTGGTAAGTATAAGTGTGTGGACATGGGAAAGATGGAATATGAGTAAAAGGGAGATGTAGTAGTATTCCAGAGGTAAGAGGAAATGACGTGAGATGTGGCTGTGGCTGTAGGAATGCAAAATGAAGAACTGATGTGGAATATAATTCAAAGGAATAATTGGTAGGTCTTAGTGAATGAAAGGATATGAGAATGAGAGAGATAATAAACTATAACTCCATATGTTAAAACATGTAATGTTGAGCCCCGGCTGGTGTGGCTCAGTGGATTGAGTGCCTGCCTGGGAACCAAAGGGTCACTGGTTAGATTCTCAGTCAGGGCACATGCCTGGGTTGTGGGCCAGGTCCCCAGCAGGGGGTGAATGAGAGGCAACCACACATTGATGTTTCTCTCCCTCTCTTTCTCCCTGCCTTTCCCCCTCTCTAAAAAGAAATAAAATCTTTTTAAAAACCTTGTAATGTTGAAAATAAAGATTAATATTTATGGAAAAGGACATACAAGTTGTTTTTAGAGTATGTGTACAATCACCTTGGGCTAAAACAATTATTTAAAAGTAAGTAATTTAAGTAGTGTCTCCACAATGATATGTTTTATTTTTTCTTTTGTTTCAATTTCTGCTTTTTGTTTACTTAGTTGTTTTGGTTCTGGGATTTATGTATGAATCAAAAAGTTTATTGTATATGTATATAGCAACATATCTAATTAGTATTCTCTCACATCACTGAGACAAATTCTAGAACCCTAGCTTACAAGAGAAAGGACTGAATCTGAGTAAAGAAATGTAACTAGTTATGGAGTAAAAATGTCAGAAATGTGAAAAACGTATTACAGAGAAGTGATATTTGTAACATTTGTAATCTTTTATAAACTTATTTAGAGTCACTGCACAATGGCATAAAGATTGAAAGCAGGCTAAATGTGTAGAGAATCTAGTTATGACTGTACATTTATTTAATAAAATGTCAAGGAAAAGTTATTTATTAATGGGAGAGTGGAAAACATTGTTATATTTATATAATGGAATCCTATTCAGCAATGAAAAGGAGTGAACTACTGATTCAGGCAATAACATGGATGAATAGCAAAAACATTGGGCTAAGTTAAAGAAGCCTTACACAAAACAGTATATACTGTATGATTCCATTTATATGAAGTTCTACAATATATGAAACTAATCTATGGGGGGGAAATCAGAATTATTGTTACCTCTAGGGAGCAGGGGTGAGGGAATAACTAGGGAGGGGCATGAGGGAACTTTCTGAGGGTAATAGTGTTCTATATCCTCATAGAGGTTTTGGGTTCACATGGGTGTATTCACTTCTCAAAACTCATTAAATGGTATGCTTAGGATGTGTCCATTTTACCATATAGAAATTTAACCTGAAAATGTAAAAAAATGTTGAATCTTGGTTAATGATGTGCATGCTGAAGTGTTTAGGGATGACAAGTACTAATATCTGCAACTTACTTTAAAATGCACCAGAAATGATGCATGGATAAATAATGGATAGATAATTATATAGTTTATAATGGAACCAAGATAGTAAAATGTTGACTTTAATATATGGGTGTGTACTATATAATTCTTTCAACTTTTCTGTATGTTTGAAAATATTCACAATAAAATTTGGGGGGAAATTTAAGGAACTTTGAATGAACCCATGAAACAAATGTTCAAAGGACTGTGATTTGCTGATAGGGAAGCTGGGGTTCTGAATCAGAACTTTGAGTTTGAATTTTATTAGTTGAATATTTTATTAGTTTTGAGAACCTGGGGAAATTGTCATTGGTTTTCTGTACTATAAAATGTGAATAATATCTGCATCATAGAGTTTTATAAAGATTAAATGAGTTAACATATATAAAATACTTATTGTTTAGCATAGCATATGATAAACTTTCCATAAAGTTTATTTTTAAAAGTTGGAGGGACATACAAAAAATATCGCAGTTAAAAACATAATTTCTTTGTCCTATATGAATTAATTCTGATAGATTAAAGTATTTTCTAGCAAATATTGGATATACAAGTATATTTCTTTGCCACCCTCCAAAGGGCAGAAAGTGTGAAAATTAAATATTTTTAAATATTTAAGTATTTCCTTTTACTTAGGTAAATAAAAAGATGGGACCCTTGAAAGGGAAAAAAAAACAATTTTTTCCTTATAGATTTTGTAACTTCAGTGTGGTTCAGCACATTTATTACGTACCAGTGCCAAGATCTTGAACTTTAAGAGACAGGAAAACAACAGTGAGATCAGTTCCTACCCATAAGGAGACTCCATTTCATTTACTCTTTTATTGGTCTTGAGAAGCTAAATACTGAATCAAGAAAATAGGCTGAAAAGTGCCTTTAGATGCTTAACTTACATTAAATGTTAAATAATAGAGCCTAGACAGGGGATGAATGAAAGTCTCTCTAACAGCACTATCCAGAAGAACTTTCTCTGATGCTGAAAATGTTCTGTATCTGTCTTGTCCAATACAGTAACCACTGGGCATGTGAGGCTACTGAGCGTTTGAAATGAGGCTAGTGCAACTGAGGAACTACATTTATAATTTAATTTAATTTAAATTTAGCTACATGTGGCTAGTGGCTACCAGATGGAACAGTGCATCTCTAGAGTGTGTTTCTCAAACTATCTGAAGAAAAGGACGAGTTATTTTAAATTTCAAATCTGTTACAGCTTAATATTTTTTGTAAAATGCAATAAAAACTTGCTACAAAGATTTTGAAATGAGAAAAAAATCAAAGATATGTAAAATGTCACCTAATTTTTTTAATACTAGAGTCAACAGACATAAAATTACTCTGTCAAAATTACTATAAAAGTTTCTAACACTCATCTTCTGTATCATGTATTATCGTGTACCAATGGCAAGTAGTTTTTGGACTGGTAATTGTTATGGACTATACTTCGAACTAGTTCTAGGTCTTTCTTTCCTTAACATGCCTAAGAATAAATAACTTCCTTAAAGCCACCTCTTTGTTAAAATTAGTGGTACAGATAATGTTTTACATATTTAGGTATAGTTCAATGTGGTTACTGATGGAAGAGTTAACACTCTTTACAACAAGTTTCATCAACTGTATAATGACAGTGTAATGTCGTCAGCTTCAAGGTGGACTGGGAAGGCTTATTTGATTCAGTGAAGCCATTTTTGCAGTTGGAGGTATAAGCTAAAAAATCCTTTTTTCTATGAAGTTCAGCCCGATGTCTACAGCAGCCAAATTTGCTCAGCAACAGAAAGAAATCCCTCCGGAATGCCTTTGTGAAAATCGCGTACAGAAATGGATTGGCACAAGAATTGACAGGATAAAAAAGAACCAGTAAAACTTTAGAGTTGGTTACTGTGATAAGGGGCACTTTGAAGGCAGCTGAGATGGCAAAAAAAGAGATAGGTGCCATGCAGGTGAAATCGGTGAAGACGAGAACTGCCATTTTCTTAGCAATCTTTGTATCTTTGTTGGCAGCCATCAGCTCTGGATTTTGAACTGCAAAATAAATTTTAATATAGCAAGCACAAATGATGATGAAGGCCACCACATTGAGTATCAGAATGGTTAATATGTAGACTTGTGAGAGAGTGGTTTCCACATCCATGGGGAGGCAAATGCTAACCTTCATGTAATTGCTCACACCCACAAGGGGCAACATGGCAATTAGAGTAGCAAAGAGCCATCCTCCAAGCATAATCAGAATGGCGTGTCTTAATCGTAGCTTGTGGTCCAGCCGAACAGCATAGGTGATGGTGTGCCATCTTTCTAGTGTGATGACCGTGAGGGTGTAGACAGAAAGTTCACTTGAAAATACAGTGAAGAAGCCAGCAGCGCTGCACCCACTTCCTGTCTGCCAGTCTATGGCGTGGTTATAATACTGGCCTTTGGTTTGGAAATCAACTGAGGCAATGAGCAGCAGATAGATCCCCATGCAAAAGTCTGCAAAGGAGAGATTGCACATGAGAAAACGGGGCACTGTCAGTTTATAACGACTGGTCAGGAGAACAAAGAGGACAGTCATGTTTCCCATGATGGCTAGGACATTAATCAGCCAAATCAAGACCCTAAGGAAGTCATAGCCCATAATATCTTCACAGGGATTAAAAGCATCTGGTTCAGGAGTACATCGGACTGTCTTGGGTGAGCAGATATCATGGTCATAATCCCAGCCTCTCAGTTCACTCTCAGCAAAGATGGCAGAATAACTGTAAGAAGAATATTTAGGCTCAATGTAAACTTAAGGGATTTTCTATGATTCTGATTTTTAAAAAAGAATTTAACAGTCATCCTTAGTGTTTTCTTGAAGCCTAAGAAACAAAAGGAAACAAAGCCACAATAGTCTCAGTCTTACATTTATTTGTTAAATTATCCGAGAACTCTGAATTGATGTAGGAGTTTAAGAAGGGAATATAAAACCATTTAGACTTTTTTTTATATATATAGATTGTATACATTGATGCAAAGACTTAATGAATCTGCTTACAGAGGTGGATTTTCTTTGGAAAACAAATTTATAGATGACAAAGTATACTTGCTTAATCAAAGAGAATCCTTTCTTGGCATTTTCTTAGTTATTTATCCCATTCAGTTGCCACCCAAACTGCTGTGAAGCTGTTTGTGGTAGAACACAAATGGGATTGGAAGGCTCACACTTTTGAATGTAGTCAGCTAGTGGTGCACTCGCTTGCACCTTAGTCCCTGCTAACTGAATAGCCCAGAGAGAAACAGAACCAAGGAATGGATTGCTAGAGCCCTAGAGGCAGAGGAAAAGTATAGTCATGGACAGTAGGAAGAAATTGTGAAAACAGATACTCCTTAGGGGAGTATAAAGGAAATTTAGAGAGTGGATTGAAGAGGGACTCTATCCTGAGTAATGAGACAGTCCCACCTCTGCCACTCCCTTCCTCCCAACCCCCTGCTACTGTTTGAGTTCAGGTTTTCATCTTTTAAGGGACAGTCACATCTGTTTTCTTCCTGGCATCTTTCCTCCAATTTGCCATCCCAGTCCATCTGTACATTCCTCCTGGAATGGCCTCTCTTAAGTACATCTCTGTGCCTCACATTCTTCATTTGCCACGTGAGGATAATAATATCTTCCTTGCTAGGGTCATGCTAAGGATTAAATGCATTAACACATGTAGAATGTTTAGAATAAATCCTGACATATTAAGTGCTCAGTGAACATTAGGGATTCTTATAATTATCTTGTAAATACCCTGTGCCATTGTCCTTTTGGTCACATAAAGTAACTAGTGGCTCTCAGAGTAAGTTCTACTGTTTCATCCTATGTGCTGTTTCTCCTTCCCTTCCTCTCATCTTTCTGATGAATCCCTTCTCATCCTTAAAGAGAAGCTTCTGTTTCTTGATTTTACACCTTCAAGCAGTTTATTACCCCTTCTCTCTGCTATGGTTGTGCTTAGGTATCACTGTAATTGTTAAACCGTATTGTCATTATGTTGCATATGATGCATATCTGTCTTCTTTAATATTTACTAGCTCCTTGAAGGCAGGGGACTAGATTTTATTTATTCCTGAAATCTCGGTGCCTCACACAATTTTGGCTCAGAATATCCATTCAATAAATGTTTGTGGAGTGAGTAAAGCAGAGTAACCCTGGCTCTGAGAGGAACGGAGAGGACACAAGGACACTCACTGCATACAGTATGATGCATGTAGGCTCAACACATTTTCTCTGTGCCCACAGTCTGCTACTATAATCTTGGGTGCTAGAGATTACTGAGCATATTTTTTTTGTCAGGACCATTACAATTACGTATTTCACCTGACGGTTCCTCACACATTAAAAGTATTTTTCTATACTTTCAAAGCTTTAGCTTCTCATGTTCTGTATAAGGAAGTGTGTACCTAATTCAGTGAGTAGATGGAATGATGTATTTGAGCAGTACAGTTACTGAAGGGAAAGAACACAGATTAAAAAAAAAGAAGAAAATAAATCCATGACCCAGGATTTAAAAAGGTGCTGGGAGTCGTAGAAGCCGATTTGGAACTGGGAGGGAAGCTACTGTGCACAGAAGACTGCAGCGGAACCTCCCCTGTTTTATTGTTAAATTAAGTAGCACGTTTGTTTGTCCTCATTTCATGCACATCGATCTAATGATCTATTTTTAATCTTTAAAGCAATAGAGTGGTTATAAACAATGAAAGAAAATAGGTTATTTCTTCACATTAGAAAGGTCTTTAAGAACATCTCATTGAATGCATTTTATTGGCAAGGAAACCAAAATTAAAGCAGGTAAGTGGCTTGCCTAAGGTCCCTCAGGATTAGGCGCTAGTGGCATTGCGAGGTCTTCATACCCACGGTCCAGGGGCCTTCCCTCTGTTCACCATCTCCTCGTCAGTGTTCACCAAAGTGTGGTCCTTGAACCACTTCCATCAGAATCACCAGGGGGGTTGTAAAATACAGATTCCTGGCTTTACTTCAAATCCTGAAACAAACTTTCTAGGGGTAGAGCCCAGGCATCTGCATTTTAAGCAAGCCTCCTAGATGATTACTACAAAATAAAGCCTTTGTTAAATCAAGTGAAAACTTTCCAACTACTGCTGCCTTAATTTTCCTTATTCCTTTCCCCTTTCCAAAACTACTTCAGCTTCTAGAAGCACTAATTCAAATTTCTAAAGCTTCTGCCAGGATTTCTGAATAAATTTAATATCAGTAAGAGGTCAGGCATATCTTCTCTCCCACTCCCCTGGTCCTTTGCCCTTTCTTTTTTCTTTTTGTGTCACTGGGTATATATGTAGCAATTTTCTCCTTGGTGATTCATCTTCAGGCCAAATACCCATCTGCTGCTACTTAACATTTGTGTCCTGGGATGGCTCCTGAGGGCAGCAGCATGCTTACTGACGAAACCCAGCCCGGAGCTGTGGTTAGTACTGAAGCCTTATGCAGGGAATGTGAATGGACTCACAGAGGCTTAACAGTATTGAGTCAAGGGAAGGAGAAGCAGTAGCACCACTGCTCCAGTCACTATGAACAAAGAAAGGAGAAAAGACTAGACAGAATTTTAGGAAAACAATGGGGCCAGCCTTAGCAGTGAGAATACATGGTATCTTGGGGAGAGCAGGTAAGGCTTACTGGCTGGCTCTAAATGTCTAAATTCTAGAGACTCAGGAAGAGCAATCTGGTGGGAAGGGGTGGGAGGGGATTTATCATAAAAATGATTTTGCAGGAAGCACACTTTTTAAAGTTAAATGATATATTTCAGGTAGTTTTGGAGATTCTGGAGATTAGGGGATTTGTTTTAAAGCAGTGTTAGCAAACTTTAAGATTTTATGCTCATCTGGGAAGGCTTGTGGTGGGGGCTAATGAGGATTATTGAGAGGGAGCTGAAGTCTCCCCATTCCCCAAACCATCCCTTGGTGCTACCATCGATTGTACCCAGAAGTGGCTTCCTGTTGAGATGAAAAGCCATACAACTGCAAAAATAGTAATGTGAAAGGAGACTGGTGGAAGGACTATTAGGGAAGAGTGGGAAGGACGAGGAAAAGGAACACTGGAGGCCAGATGCGGACAGACCTAATTAAAAGAAAAAAAAAAGAAGGATACAGGATATAGTGTTCTTTTTTTAGCAACAACTTTCATAGTTCTGAAAGGCAAATAATATTTCTGCTGTCCCTTAGAGATGAGTAAAAAAGGCTCAAAAAAGGCAATTCTTGTCCTGGAATTCCCAGCATTATAGGAACATTTCTGCCAAGGATTCACACCCAAGTCTAAGGAGGCTGGAAGCCCAGGGTCCTGCCATCATACTTCCCTGCTGCCTTTATGTGACTTGTGGATTGATAGGGGGGAAAAGAAGAATAAAGATATACAAGAGGGAATGGAGATTGGGAGGATTTCTTAGGAGGGAATCTGGTTTTGTAGCCTGAGGGACACATGGGGGAAATGATAAGATTTCTAAATTGCAGTAAGCGTGACATGGGGACACGGGGTTATTGTTTGAGGCACGCTTTTTTTTTTTTTTTTTTTTTTACACAGAGGTATGTGAGATGCCGAGGCAGCTAGGAAAAATGTTAAAATATCAGTCAGTAGAATGGAAACATAGCTCCATTCTATGGAGTATATTAGTGATAGCATTAAGGCTGAGTAATTGTAAGCTCCAGAACAGAGTAGTCAAGGTGGCCTAAGTCTCTTTAAAGGAAGTGACTACTTCTAGAAGCTGTGTTGCCATCAGTTAATCTTCATGGAATGTTGACCATATGACTAGTGAAAATTCCTACAAATGAAATTATCATTTAAAGAAGCCCTTAATGACATTAAAATACTTGCAAGTGTAACTTGAATTTCTGAGGAGAATTCTGTATAATTGTAGAATGAACATGTAGGTACTTAGAAAAATTTTTTTCCTTCAACAAGCTGAATGAGATATCTGATCAACTGGATGCCACTTGCAAAGAAAAGTTCTGACTTTAAAGCTATTAAAAATGCTTTGCAAACACTCTCCCCCCAACCAAGACTTTTATCAAAAGAAAATTGTTGCCACTGATAATAATAAGAGGCACATAGAATGAGATGTGGCTTCCTGGGTTTCTTTGCATGCAAATACTTACAACGTTTTATTGTCTGGTTTCCGTGCTGTGCTTTCACATTGTTTGGGAAAGTTTTCAAAAATGGAAAATAAAAAATTCTGCCTGAAAGAGAAGAGGTGGGAAGAAAAAAAGCAGTTGAGCTTTTGGTCTTTAAACTAAATTTGATCATGTCTATTTATGCTTTGTTCATCCAAATTCTTTACCTATTACACCAACTTTGTGTTCTGTACCATTGTCCTAACTGAAATGCTTCCTGGGGAGAGAATAAAGCTTCTGAATTGTCATTAGAGTGCTTCAAGCTTTGATAAAATGCTTCTGAATGTTAAGTGTTTTGTGCAGGCTCTAGAGAGGAAAAAAACCTTAAATTTGTCATATTGAATCACAGGCTTTTCAATGCTCATTAAAAGCCGTCTTTATGGTATATTAAGGTTTGCTCCTCACCACTCTCCTCACTCTCTTTGAATTGTAACTGGGAATCTCTTTTGTAGGGATTTGAAGATACTGGACCTGACATCATTATGTGAATTTTCTGCCTTTTTTTCAGTTATGTGCACAAATATATGTAGGTGCTCCCTTTTCCTTCATCTTTCCCTTTAAGCCTTTAGCCAATAGAAAGGGGGAACATGCTAAGGAATTAAAAGCAGGTCTATACTTGTATTCCTAAAATAAAACCAAGGGGAGGAACAAAGAAAAAGCTGATGAAAAAATAGAAGGGGGAGCAGGCTGTGAGAACCTCAACGTTGCCTAGGGAGGAGAGGAGAAATGAGGCAATCTGAACCAGACATTTCTATACCCTCTTCTTCCACTATATTAACAAGACAATTCCTTTTAGGAATGACTTTGTACAGAAGCAGGGAAGTGGAGAATATATCAGAACTATTCGACCTACTGGACTCACTTTAAAAAATTAATCAGCTTGTTATTTGGGGTGAGGATTACACATCCTGAAATTTGGATCAAATTGTGTGTGTGTGAGAGAGAGAGGGAGAAAGCGAGAGAGATGCTGTCTCTAATCTGACACTGAGAGATTCTTTGTGAACCAATCTACAGTTAACATGAAATGTGGTTGTTTGTGTCCTTCAGATAATAGCACTGGGTTCCGTCTACTCTGTCTTTTTTGAAATTTTAATCAGAGATTGCAAGGAGGTCTTCGGGGCCCTGTGCCCAGGCAGCTGTGAGCATTATCCAGACTTAGCAGCTGCAGGGCAGAGGGGTGATCAGGGATTGCACAAACATCCCACTGGCCCAGCTTCAGGCTCTGCATCCTCACTAGCATCCAAGGTCTCGAGCTTTAGGGGTATGGAAGGAATCAGTTAATCCTAATCGAGACAACCCCTGTGTGACATTCCCATTACACTTTGATTCTGGCCCACAATTGCATAATTTATTTTTTTAATACTCAGAGACAGTCTCTCTCACCAGCTGGAATAAAAAGCCCCTGAAATACAGTTTTCGAAGGCCAATAATTTCAGAAGGGATGTGACCTCTTTGCTACAAAAATGGTGTCCAGAACCTGTGTCTGTATTGTTCTTCTGGTTGGTCTCTCACCAGCTTCGCTCACTTCCAACCCAACCTACATCCTGCTGCCAGAGTGATATTTTACAAAAGGAAATCTGAGTAATTTTGCTTTGAATTCTTCAGTGGTGGCCCATCCTCTGAACAACTGGCCTGGCACTCAGAGCTCATCATGGCCCACCTCTCCCTAATTTCCTCTCCTCATTCACCTTCTTCCCTGTACCCAGAAGTCTTCTGGCTCCAGTTTTTCTGGATCATTTTCATCGCACTGTCTCTTGCCTTTGTGCCTTCACAGGAACTATTTTGCCTTTTTTGCATGCTTTTCCCCCACACCTGTCTATCCCACCTGTTCTTCAAGGCTCAGCAGAAGTCACTTTCTCAGGAAGCCTTGCATAAGCCCTGCTGCCATTTAGAAACTCTTCCTCTGTGCTCCCAGAGCACTCCCAAACAACCAACCAACCAACCATGAAATGAAACAGACTAAAATAGACAAGACAATATCAGAACATATTACACGTAAAAAGTTAAGTATTGCCTTGTTGTATGTCAGTTACATATGTGATGTGAACTGGGTTGCAGTGTAAAAAAGGTATTTTTTACTATGCATCTCAGGAGAAAAAGTGTAAAAAATAATGCTTGAAGGAAAGAAAGAAACACTATATACACTGCCATTCCATTGTGGAATGAAATGAATCTGTCGAATCAGTAAGATGCCCCTCACTGGACACAAACCAGCCAGGAGCTTGTGCCCTGTTTGTTCCCTAAGCCGAGCCTCAGGGAGCTAGGATTTTGTCTGAAACAGAAGATGGTCTGCTGCTGCAAGAGAAATAGCTTAAACAAAGAAAAAAAAAACCCTTCTGTAGGTTTTTTTTGGTCTATTTTTAATTAAAGGTTTAGACATTAGGTAAAATTTGCCCTCTTGAGGCCACTTTCCCACCTCTTTAGAAATTATGCTGTCTGATACGGATTAGAGCTAATTGATCTTCGAGATGCCAGTTTTGTATTCATTCATAGCCTAATAATTTGAGGCTATAATTCAATTAGCTCAAGATAGGATGCAAAGGTCTTCTAGCTGCAGGGTAAGTTGACTATTTGAAATAATTTTCAGGAGGAACCCGGATGGTTCATTTGCTTCCTGTCTATCTGAAAAGGGTCTAGAAGGCAGAGAGTGGAAAGGCGGGGAGCTGTCGGCCAGTTGACTGTTTTGATGTCTGAATTTCTGCCACAGCTCGGCAGGCTTTACCGTTTGTTTTTTACTTACTCTTTTGCTGGCAAGTTTCTAAAAGCACAGCAGTGGCTGGGGTAAGTCAATATGGCATCCTGGAGGTTGGTGAATTTTTCTCTTGGTGGCAATTTTTTTAGATAATAGGATGATGTGGCAATTAGCTTCTGAATGGACTCCAGCCCATAGCTAGGTAGGGTCTGCAGTTCGGTGGAAGAAATATCTCTGAAAAATAAAAGGGAGAAAGGCTTTTTATTTATTTATTTCATACATTTATTTGATTCATAGAATGAAACCTCCTCCGAACAATAGCACCATTCTAGGTTCTGAGGAATCTTTTCCCAATCTTCTTTCCCCTAATTTTGCATTTTAGTTACTACTCTCATTAAGATTTAAATTCAAAAGAGCTAGTCTGTGTTTTTTTCTTATATGCATCCCACTATTCTTTTCAAGGTTGAGTATAATTCCTTGTACCTGCCATACACTCATTAGCATTTCTCTCTCCTCTCCTGGTTCCTTTCTCCCTCTCTTTCTTCCTTTCCTTCTCTCCACTTAGCAGGAGTAAAATAACTACCTGCTTTATGAGACAGCAGGTGCATGCAGTGACATCAGCTTTTGTGCTCTACCCCAGGGGGAATACTCGGGGCTTCAGATGCCTTGTCTTTGATTGATCAAGCCCTGCAGGGTGGGCTTCCATGAAGCACAGGCTGGTTATGTTATTAAGAGCTGCTGTGCAATGTTAGTCATCATCTGCCTGGGAAGCAGAATGCACGTTCTGCAAAGGCAAACTGGATTCAGCAATCCAAAGCGAGCGAACTCAGACATGCAGGCAGACCTGTGTGGAAAGCTCAGGTTTTGTAAACAAAGTCCTGAACGCTTTGGTTTTTCTAGACTTGAGGCCATGTCCAAGAAAACTCCAAACAAGTTAATTGTGTGGGGGAAGAGCCATCAGTGGAAATTTAAAGTCTGCCCATCTTCTAAGTGGCTGCTGCTGATGCCCCATGAAGCTCTCCCAAGCAGTGCAGCTGCCTCCTCTGCACATGAGGCGGCCCCCCACAGCTAGTGTTACAGGTTGAATTGGGTCTCCCCAGATCCATATGTTGAAGTCCCAGCTCCCAGGACCTCAGAATGTGACATTATTTGGAAATAGGATCTTTACAGAGGTAATCAAGTTAGAATGAGCTCATCAGGATGGGCCCTAATCCAGTATGACTGGTATCCTTATTAAAAAGAGGGAAAATCGGGGACACATGCACATACACACACAGAGTCCTGTGTAGAGATTGGAATTATTCTGCCACAACCAGAAGGTACTACCAGCAGTAAGAAGAGAGCCCAGGGACAGACACTTCCCTCATGGCCCTCAGAAGGAACCAACCCTGCTGACACCTTGATTTCAGACTTCCAGCCTCCAGAACTGAGAGACCATTCATTTTCGTTGTTTAAGACACCCAGTGTGTGGTACTTGGTTACAGCAGCCCTAGAGGCTGATGCCCCACAACACAGGCTGGGGGTGTTGTGGCTGGACACCCCTAAGCAGGCCTGTTGGGGTGCACTGGGCAGTGTGCTCTGCGAGGGGAGAGGAGGCAGCACTACTGTACTCACAAGATGGCAGGCCCCGTGGCCCCCTGGAAGGCTCCATTGTGTATCTTCTTCAGGCGGCCATTTCCCTTCAGGTCCCTGTGGGGAAGGACAGTGTCCTTAGTAGAGTTTGCACCGCCTGTGTAACCAGTCATAGCTGTGTGCACTCAGGTTCGGATCAGCCTGTGCGTGGTGCTCAGGCTGAGAGGGCATGAGGTGGGACTGTAGGTAAAGTGGAAAAAGACATGCTAGTGTTTGGCAAAATTGTGAAATGGTGAGTGTGTGTTTGGCCCCACCTTTCCTCTGTGACACCCCCTACTCGATGGAACTCTTGGTCCTACAACTAAAAGTACTCACCCCCTGTCCTGGAGTTATGGATGATTACTATCAGGCAGCTGGGTGATGATGAAAACGCTGCTCCAGTGTTCAAGGCTGAAGGGTAGATGTGCAGCCTGCCCTGTATCAAGGCTCTCAGCTGTCCTGACCTTGGAGGTCTCAGAATTTACTAGTGATATACTGAGGTTTGCAAATACTGTACTTAAGAAAGTAGGGTTCATTCAAAGTTACTCCTTTCATCATGCTAATTGCACTCTTTTTTTCCCCCCAAATATGCGTTTCTACGTGGGTGAGAAAGGGAAGTACAGGCTGTGCAGAAAATTGTCCCATAACCTGAGTGCCCTGCTGTTCTGTGCTGTGTGTGTGATGATCACCAGGTGTACATGTTATGGAAACAAAAGGGTTTAGGGCCATGGCCCTTAAGCCGGTGGCAGGAGCCCAAAGCTGCTAAGGCAGTGGCTACCTGGGGGCTTCTGTTCCCTTTGACTCAAAGTAGCTCAGGGTGAACTGCTCAGGAACAGCTCAGGCTGGCCCTGCAGAATTGCCTCCTGCCTGGGCCCGGATGCTGGCATCTCCAAACACAGGCTCTTCTCTGGGTGGACAAGGGAGCCGGGAGAGGAGTCCCTGGGTGCAGACTTGCCAGTCTTCTTTTCAGCACTTTCTTTTTATAAGAGAAGGGTGGTGACTCAGAGATCCTTCTGCAAACTGTGGACACTGGGCACAGTACACGTCCATTATTGGTATGATTTTGCACATGGCAACGTGATTCTTCTGCATCATGTTACAGCATTACATGGCAAACCGACACACCGAGACCCAGGCCCCCTCCCTTGCAGGGTGCCTAGGTAATTACTGGGCTCACCTAGTGGTATTACATCTTCTCCAGCATCTTTCTGCACGTCTCCATAGCACACCTGCCATTTAAAAACTGCAGAAGCCCCTGCATTTCCCTCTCTGGGTAACTTTTCCACATGCTTCTACTAAGCGTTCTCCTTGAAATCCCTCAGCCCTTTAATCAAAATGCACCTGTCAGTCTCACATTGTCTCATGCTCTGGGTGTATTTCCATTTTCAAAAGGATGAGGCTGTCAGAGACAATCGCTGTTTAAAATCTAAATCAAAAGAATTTTTTCTTCCTGAGCTTCCATGGCTCTTCTTCCTGATTTGGTTTGTTTTAATTATGTTCAGTTATGGTCACAAATCTTTGAAACTGGGCTCCGTGAACAGATAATCCTCATGTCGGCCAGGTCAAATTAATTTTTCAAATTTCATGACAGTACTTTGCATGTTATATTAAAACCTGGATCTTTTGGTATACTGATGACTCTGCATTGTGCAACTTGGTCAAAAATAAATCAAATTTGTCTGCCACATTTTTTTGGGAGTGTCATTTTTGGGAACTTTCCCAGGTGACGTGATCCTCTGGGGGTAAGAAGCACAGGCAGGATGACCTTTTGAAGCACCATGGGAGAACCACCAAATGCCACCCAAAGCTTTCCAACTGGGGTGCTCTGAGAACGATGGGAACTGACTCTCAGACCCCTGGAGGTGTCTGAGGACAACTTCCAGTGCTGCTCCTCACCACCCTGTCCTGCCTTAGTAAGTAGTGTGTTTGAGAACTTGGCTGAGCTTTGGTGCCATTGTTCTGAACAACTTTGGACAGGCTTATTTATGAGGAAGGTGTTAGGTGCTGGGCTGAATGTAGATTTTGAAAATTTTGCTTGACAATCTTGAAAACTCCTCTTCCTTCTGTGTTTACACCCTTCAATGGGTCTTCTTGTTCTTAGAAGACAATTTGGACTCCTTTCCATGGCCTTTCTGTTCTGCATGATGCGCTCCTGCTCCATCCCCAGGTCTGTCTCACACCAGTCTTCCCCTTGCTGACGGCCCTCCAGTACACTGGCCTCCTCTTAATTCCTGGAGCTTATAAACTTCTTCCTCCAACCCCAACTCAGGACCTTTGCCCACGCTGTTGCTTCTTTCTGAAACACTTCTCTTCATTATTGCCATGGTGGACTCCCTGTCATCTTTTAGGCTCAGCCTAAATGTCTTATTCTTGTTGGGGCTATGACCTATCCTATAGTCAGTTGTCCCTCTGTATTCTCACAGGTCTCAGTGATAAGTTTTCTTCATAGTATACAGGGTCTGGCTGAAGTAACGCCATTGAGTGTGGTTGGTGGGGTACGTGAATGTACTGCATGAGATGGACAGCAATTTGAACATGTCACCTAAAATGCCATGTGGTGTGCTTGAGTGTGGACTTGTTATGTTACAGAATGACATGCTTATGATTTTGTGATAAAAGATTTGGTATAGATTACCAGCTCATAAAAAGGGGTGTTATTTGTGCTGGACCCCATATATCACTACCTGCAAGAATTTACTTTTTGTCTGTCTTTTATTCTAGAACAGAAACTTCATGAGGGCAGGGACTGTTTCTACTCTACCATTGCGACCCAGCACTTAATGTATTGGTGATGCTTAATCAATTGGTGATGCTTAATATAATATGTACTGACTGAGTAAATGAGTGAAATTGGTTTGTGTTCTTGGTTTCCACTTTCTCCCAACAAAGGGTGGAGGACACAGAATCTTGACTAATTGTACTTTTTGAAGCCCACACACATTTTGGTTTCTCTGAAGCAGCTGAGACACTGCTGGCCCAGGCCCTTCCTCCTGCAGTCCTGTCTTTCTGACCTCCCAAAGGATGTCCTCTGCTGGTTTTCCTTCCACCTGTTTGCTTTTGCTTGGCTTCTCTTCCCCGTGCCTTGTTTTCCCTCAATTTTATATTCAGTCCTCCTATTTTTCCCCCTTGTCCAGGTGACCTCAGTCACAGAGGACTTCAGCTGCCCCTCTATTCAGATAATCCTGATGTCTGTGTCTCTAGCTCTGAACTGCCCTTTCCAACCTTCTGTCCTTCCTGCTGAAAGACGACTCTTCTCTAAGCACCTCTCTCATACTTCCCTTCCCAGAACTTCTCATTTTCTACAGAAGAGAGTCCTAATTCTTTATTCTGACACCTAAGACACTTCTTGCTTTGTCCCTATCCTATAACTAGAACTTTCTAGAAGGTACTATTTGCTGGTCTATGAATGTATCTCAGGCTTCCTCCCTGGGCCATTCTTTCTGTTGTCCTCTACCTGGAGTGCATTTTCCTTCTGTCTTTGCATGGCTAAGTCAGGCCCAGCTCAAGGCCTGCCCCTGTCACAAGGCTTTCTCTGATTTTCTTCTTCCTGTCTTCTGTTTTGGTTACTCCTTGGTGTACAGTTTACATACCATTTGGAGATGGTTCTTCCTAGGCTGTCAGCTCTTGTGGGCCAAACACCAGGGCTTATTCATGTTCATTTTCTCTCAAAATACAGCATGGTCCCTTAAACACAGCTGTTGCTTGGCAGACACTTGTTGAGTGAATAATGGAATGAGGCATCTGAGAGGACTGTGCCAGGAGAGGATATGCCTCTGATTTAAATTTGTCAGAAACAGATTCAGTTGGCTAGAGCGAACCCTTCATTAAATTCAAGTCAGCAAGAAAATGACAGAAAATTTACTCCATGATAGGAAGGACAACTTTTAAAAAGCTACTGTTTCTAGAGTGCTTAGAATGTGCCAGACCTATACTAAAAGCATAAAAATATAATATTATTATATTATTATTTATTCATTCATAGTTAATTAACTATGTAATGTACTAAATAATAAATGAGCACCTACTCTGTGCCAGGTACTGTATTAAGTATAGAGGATGCAAAAATAGACCTTTTTATTTTGGGGGGTTATCCTCAAAACAAGCCTATTAGTGGCTCTATTTTATGAATGAGAACACTGTAGCTTAGATAGGTTATGTAGCTTCTCCAAGATAGCTGATAAATAGTGAGATTAGAGATCTGTTCTCTTAGCTACCAAACTATATAGCATGGTATCAATATAATAGGGTCTTTGGTTGATATCTATAGTTAAAATAAATATATAGTATGAGAGTATTAGATAGACTTATGCTTTTCAACTTCAGACTGGCAACATCAGCATCTCCTGGGAGCTTGTTAAAATCTCTATCTTAGGCCCATTGAATCAAAGTCTCTGAGGGCAGGGCTGAGGAATCTGTGTTTTAAGAATTCACGTTATCCTTATGTGTGTTAAAGTTTGAGATATACTGGTGTAGACCATAGTTTATATGATCTATTTATCATAAAATTCTTTTTACTTATTTTCCTTAATTTTGACTTTAGTTGAGGTTTTCATGTACTCTTAGTTTTTATGACAGAGAGTGGTAGTGTGATCATCACTTCACCTCATACCTGTTAGGGTTCAAACAGTCCTCGCCCTGCATGCCTTGTGAATGAACCACTCTTGTACAAATGGAGCCATACAAATAGAGAGGTTGAGAGTAATGAAGGAATCAGTTGGTTGGGATGCTCCTCTTGATTTAAAAGCTGTTAACACTGGGGACTTGAGTAGGGTGTGGTGAAAATTCAAGGTTCCTTCACTCCGTGGAAAATAAGCAACCTATTTCCTGTTCCTTCTGTCCAATCCCCCCCCCCCCCCCCCAGGCCCCCACCACTCAGGCAGCAGGGAGATGGGACTCTGAGTTGGTCTGTTGTGGCTGAGTAGCTGCTAAATGGTGTTACCCAATTTCTCTGCAGTGGGGCCAATGGGAAGACTTCCTTTGCTAAAATCATGCTGCCTCTAATGCACCCTCCACCTGTGCAAGGGGCCTAGAGAGGGAGACCGTGAGATGGCAGAGCCTAAAGTAGGGTGTCGAATATTTCAGTGAACTGTCAACTTCAGTGTATGCAGGCTGCATCTATCTTTGAAATCTGGGTGCTCTGGTATCTCCAGCCGACCAGTTGCCTAGTAACATGCATGAAACATGGAGGACTAGCCACTTGAAAGTGTATTTTTGTCCTGAGTTAGTTGCTGAAAATTGAATGTAATCTGGTAGCCAGAGCAGTATTTCATTTGTATTCATGAGCTCAGAAATAAGCATACTTACAGGGCAATCAGCGTTGTCCCATTGAATGCATGACTTTGTATTTCTTCAAATCCGTTTTCATATAGTTTGCTGAAGAGGGAAGAGAGAGGGTTTAGGATAGAAAGAAACAGTTTGGAATTACACATTCTTCCTCATGTGACATTTATTACTAAGATAATTGCTGGTATTCATAATGTCTATCTTTGTTTCTCTAACATTTTAGATTCTAAATGTTAGAATCTGGTAAAATAAAGCTATTCTTTTTGCTCCAGTTTTCCTCCACCTCCACCATTATTACCTCCAACCACCATCAATTTTAAGTGTTTGTTAAGTATCAGATACTTAACCAGCCATTCTACATATATTTTGTGATTTAATCTTCATCATCATTTCCTTACTATCCTGATAAGTAACTCAAGCCTCACTGTTCTTGTGTAGCTTGCTTAAGGTCAAAGAAAGCAGGGGCAGAACTGGGATTTGAAGACAGAGCTAACCAGCAAGTCTTGTCTCTGGTTGTGCAGGACTGTGGGCATTTGGGCGGTGTTCTAGGATGCTGAAAGCTGAGGGCAGAGGAAGGAAGGCTCCCGTGCGGAGTTACCTATCCTTTTTCTTGAATGAGTATGTGGCTTTGGTGATGTCATATCTGGCTTCACAACCAAGAAGATTTCAATATCTGCAAACAGTTCTTTAAGACCCATTAGTGGATAATGAAATCAATTTAGTTGGGTGCAGTCAGCATTTAAAAAAACAAAATAGAAGTGATTAGAACAGAATGGAAAATATTAGCATATTGCATGTAATTAGGACAGTACTGTTTATGAATTTTTCCATAATTTTGCATGTTATATACACATAAGTATATATACATATGTACATATATACACATATACATATGCATACATGTCTACCCAGAATAAGACATCAGAGGCTTCTTAGAACACAGATGCTGGGAAATGCTGGAACCAGAAAGGACTTTGGAGAGAATCAAGCAGCACGCCTTCATTTTGCAAAGAAGGAAATAGGATCAGAGAGTAAAGTGACTTGTCTAAAGCCAACAGGTGGCAAAAATGGGACCAGAACACACTTTGTCTGTAGCTACTTCTTGCTCATCAGTTTTGCTGGTGGTTTTTACTTTTCTTCCCTGAGGTGACCCCCTCTCCTTCTTCCTGCAGGGCTGTGTTTGATTCACAGCGTAACCTTTCTTGGCTGCTCTGTTTAAACTACCAGCCTCCTGTCCCCCAGCATCTCAGCATTCCCTAGCTCCCTTCTCTGATTTTTCCTTCTGTTGCTTTAGCATCGTCTGACCCATGATTATATTATACTTGTTCATTGTCTACCTCCTCCAGTAGAATGTAAACTGTTCTGTTTGTTGCAGAATCCTCTGCATCTGGAACAGTGACTGGCATCTGGGATGATGACCGTCAGTATATGTTAAATGAATTGGATGAATAAGTGGGTCTATGGAAGGTGAATTTCTTAATATAAATTATAGTCAAATGCATTTGAGAGCCAGTCTTACATAGAAATATTTGTGTAAATTCTTCATGAACAAGGATGTAAGGCTCAAGTGAGAAAGAGCTGTGGTAAAATAATTTAACTCCTGTGTCTGGCAGGACCCTAGCTTCCCTTCCCGAGGTTGCTGGCAGCTGCGTGGCCATGTCAGGAATGGTTTGGGGAACGTGACTTGTGAAACAGTTTAGGCACATTCTCCACCTGCTCTCACTCCATATGGCTGTTAGCTGACTGGTTCCCCTAATCTTTGTTTAATAAAACAACTGTGGAATTTTATCTCGGAATTTATGTATGTGTGTAGTGTACATGTGTGTAATACTTATGTACTTTTTTTGTGTGTGTGGCTTCTTTCCATCAACCCAGAGCACACCTGAGACAAACCAGCATGTAAATAAATAGAAGTGGGGCTCATGTTGAAGCATGGTATTTGAACACTGAAATTCAGAAAGCACAGAGGTAATGAAATACTTTGTAAAGTCTCCTTATTAGATTGAGTTCAAAGAGGGCAGGGGAACATGTTTAATTCATTCCATGAAACCCTCAGGCCTCTCATAATGCCTGCTGCCTCGCAGGAGCTCCGTCGTCAGGCCGGGTAGAGCAGGAGCTGAGTCCGGCCATGGGAGGAAGAGCCTTCCCCGGCTCCCCCCATTCCCGTGTGGTTTGTTCCGGGAGTCTTCTGAATTTGAACTTCACTTGCCAGCTCTTAACTATATTCTGTAGTTGATTATTGTATGCCATTTTTTTCAATAGTTTTCCTTCTCCATTTGTATTGTACCATCTGAGGGGATACATAATTGGTTTATACTTGTTGTCTTATATAATTATAAACAACCTTCTGGCCTCTTTAGCACTGAGTTGCATGGGAATTGTATTTTTCATTTTATACTTAGAATATTATTCTTTGGCAGTATCTTGTCATTTAGAGCAATCTCTATTCGTTAACAGAATCATACCTGTCTTTT
This sequence comes from Phyllostomus hastatus, assembly GCF_019186645.2. Classification (NCBI taxonomy): domain Eukaryota; kingdom Metazoa; phylum Chordata; class Mammalia; order Chiroptera; family Phyllostomidae; genus Phyllostomus; species Phyllostomus hastatus. The sequence goes on along the minus strand of NW_025334041.1, from coordinate 103,678,873 downwards.
CTCTGAACCTCTTTGAGACTGGATTTCTTAGAGTCTAGGCTAGGCTTCATCAAAGCATTCTCTTCCATCTACTGAATCAGAGTCACCTGGATGCTTGCCAAAAATGCAGACTCAGACCTACTGGCCAGGGGCTCCACAGACCTTCAGAATCACACTCTGGTAATGGCATCCAGGAACATGTGCTTTTTAGCAAGCTTTCCCAGTGAGCCTTGGGTGTGCCACTTTGGGACCCCTTGCCCTAGGGTATGTCATAGGCTGATGCAGTTCTCATCATTTCCACAGTGCACGTCGGGTAATCTGTTGGCCAGAACTGAGTTGAGTCTAGTCTTCTTATTGCTTCCTCTGCCTTGCAAGTGAGAAAGCTGCATGTGTAGTGGATCAAGGAAAAGTAGCCCCTACTTTGATTTTGGCACAGCAGTTGTCTGGATGCCATTTCCCAGCACTGCTAGGTGCTGCCCTGATGATCCTAGTTTTGATACATATTAGGACTTTGTACTTTTTTTGTACAATGTTCTTAATACCACCTCAAAGTTAAGTCTGCAAGCTTATGAGCTGAATTTACTTTGGAGAAGCTACTTAATCACTCTGCGTCTCAATTTCCTAATCTGAAAATAGGGGTGATAATAATAGTATTGACCGCAAGGCTATTGTGAGGATTAAAACAGTAAACATGTTGAAGACTTAGAAACAGGTTCTGGAACACAGTAAATACGTAATATGTTCCTCCTATTACTCTTGTATTTGGCAGTGGCCTCCAGCTTCCTGACCAGAATGGGGTAAACAGTCTCCCTTTCTATGTTCTGTACAGAATTTTCATGAAATGCAGCCACCTGTTTAAACGAACTCCACAGGGGTAGGGTCGTTCTGTTCCCAGGTGGAGCAGGTCGGTTCAGTGGCCAGGGCTGCCCCAAATGTACTCACTCTCTGAAAGCCCTCAGCCACCTTCAGTCTGGGTTGGCATCATTGACATTTTTGCATTTGGACATTGTTCATGTCTTTTTTTTTTAATAGCTTGAGTCCTGTGTGTGCCAGTTTTCCAAAGAATATGGCTCATTGTTTCCTTTTCAGCAGCTGCTCTGCATCTCCGTTCTTACCAGACTCACACAATAGAACGCACTGCATTGTTTTGATTAAAAGACTGGCTTCCTTAGTCCAGAGAAATTACAAATGCAAGTGGGAGACCTCATGTTGTCAGGCCCGTACAATGCTTTATGCCCTTTAAAACATCTGGAGAGTCACTTCAGATAACTTTTTTCCCAAAACCTCATGGTGTTGGAAGGGCCTCCTTTGCCTTGAGGATGCTGTCACAGGCACAGAAATGAATTTCCCCCTCCTCTCCTCTATTATAACAGTTGCACTTTACTTTAAAGCATTGTCTGGGTTCTCTATTCAAATGTCAGTAACTGTGATTCAAACAGAGAGAATGGCACCTTTTTATTCAAAATAATATTCAGATTTTAGAACTTAACCACAGATGACACTTTCATTCTGAACGCTGCCTTGTAAAAAACTCCAAATATTCATGGGGCTGTGAAAGCATTTCTGGGGTGATATTAATATTCTGCCATAGTTCTCTCTTGGATTATGTAGACACCTAGTTTTGGGTGATTTCAAAGAAGAAAGCTTAATTTATGTTTACAGCCTCTCAGGGTCTCAAAAAGTGGCCCCCATTTTTGAAGGGCAAAGCATACTATTTTAGAATATATGCCCCATGGTGCTATATCTATAAGCAAATTTTAATCAAACAACTATACAAACACAATCTCAAAGAAGGGAGATCCTAAATTCCCCACGGTCTTCTTCATGTGGTACTTGGTTGAAGTCCTTTTATATTTGAATAATTCCTCATGCATAAAAACATTTCTCTAGTGGCTACCCTGGCAGTGGTTTTATGGATAATTGTCACCGGTCACTACTATCTGCTGCCAGGACACTAGTTCTGAGTGTTCATCAGAACTCCCCTATTTCTGTGGGGTTTGCAGCCTCTATGGCAGGAGATCTCTCTATGATTTGGTGGTGCCTCCTGCTTTTCAACAGCAGTTGAATTCTTGTGTTTCCTTCTGCCTCAGTCAAGTCCTTGTCAACTTAGATGACTTTGTCATATGTAATAGTAAAAAGATGACAGATATTCAAGAAATGCTGACAACAATGGATTATAATGTATTGAATAAAATTTTTTTAAAAATCCACATTCCATATTTAAAAAGAGAAAGCAAAAGAGAGTGAGAGATAAAAGGAAGGAAAAAGAAACCTCTTTTTTACAGAAGAGTGCTGGCTAATAAATGTAGAGGAACGGCATACTTTAAAATTACCATCTTGTCATTCCATATCTAATAGCTGAATAATCAGTAGATGCTGAAACCATTGCATGAAAGGTTTTTGGCCATGGCATAGTCACACAAACTCAAAATGATCCCAGCACAATTTACTTAGTAATGACAAAGCGAAATATGTACCCTTATGATTGTGGGACTGTCAGTCACTAACTACCTTAACTAAATGGCCAAGAGGTGGCACAGGGGGACATGATGTGCCTCCTGGTTTGATGCAGTGGGAGAGACATAACATCTTTGTTGTGTTCTTGCAGAAATGTTGACCTGAATCTAGTCATGACAATATAGTCAGATGAGGCCAGACAATTGGCCTGGGCCCCTCAAAGGATTCAGTGTCATACAGAACAGAAGAAGGCAGGGGTGTAGAGCTTGGAGGTAGGGTGGGAGGTGAGGTTTGGAGGACTAGGGACATATCAGTGAAAGTGCAATGCAAAAGCTTTGATTAGATTCTGAGTTTAACAAACTATAAAAGACATTTTCATTTGAATATGGACTGTGGGTTGGATAACGCCATTAAATTCATGTTGATTTTCTTAAGTGTAATGGCATTGTAGTTATGTAGAATGTCCCTGTTTTGGGGAGATACATGCTGAAGTATTTAGGTATGTGGCATCATGATGTCCACAAACTTCTTTGGATGGCTTGGCAAGAGGGAAATGTGTTGTATGCAGTGACATATAAAAAAAATGGAGCAGGTGGGGCAAGCTCTTAATAGTAGGTGAATCTAGGTAAGGTATATAGAGAAGTTTATTGTACTGTCCTTTCCATTTGTCAGTGGGAAGACATGGAGAGAGACTCCAATTATCAGTTAAAATTTCAAATAAAAATATTTAGAATGAGATGATGTGATGCAGTGTTTTCATGATGGTCTAAAACAGCCCGGCTTGCTGAATGTTGGCTTTTAATTGTGATGGTGCAGTGTAGACGTAGATGGTGATTGAATTTGCACAAGAAGGTATTAATAATCCTGTTGGACAGACAGAGACAGAGGTATGAGGTGATATGACTTGACTAAGGCTGGCTGCACACAGAGCCAGGACCAGAACCCAGGCTTTCTATTGCAATGCCAAGTATTTTCTCTACTGTGGCTTGTCACAGGCACAACCTGAAATCTTGTCATCTTCACCGGTCATCTTTTCTCTAAAGGGCTTTAGGGAATTACTTGCTGTGACCTTTCCTTCTCTTTGTGGAGTTTAGATGTGAATCAGGGTTATCAACTTTTTGAGATTGGTATGACCAGTGATCTAGAATATTTTAAAGGCTGTGCAGCCAAACAAATCCTGCTTACCCAGGAGGGCATTTCAAAGTGGCCTCTTGAGGAGATTCAGTGAAAGGCCAAACGGCTATAAAGGGACACCGGAGTGTAATGTGTAGTTTTAGCGTTAGCCCCACTCAGCTTCTCCGGCATCCAGTGAAGTGTTTTGTTTTCATTAAATAAGCTCACAGCTGGTACAGATTTGGGTCAGGGAGGGCAGGAAAGGTTCCACAAAAAACAAAATCTTCAAAACTACTACTCACGAAGAGAGAAGGCTTGCCTTTTTTTTTTTTTTTATAATTAGGGAGTAGAACTTCATTAGGTGAGAAAATCAGGCTTTCCTCTTTAACTGTAATAACCTTATTCAGCAGGGTGCTCCACATGATTCTTTGCTTACAAAAGGGCCCATTCAGCTGAGAACAAGTGCCAAACAAATGACTGACCTCTCCCCTCGAAGATGCAGGGTTGAGAGTGAGGAGGGGATGTAGCTCAATGCCCCCACAGGCTCTTTGGGGGAGAAGGATGCACAACCCTCATTAACTTCAGAGGTGGGGCAATTACACCCTGCTGGTAGGCACTATTCATCTTAAAATCATTACTAACATAACGCAATAGTCCCAAAATAAAACTACTATGTAGCTGTTGTTTACACATGCTGAAATGTGATGTGTGAAAAGGAATCTTTGGTTGTTCTGTGAAGTTCGGTGGGTGGCCCAGTCTTGTGAGCTTGTCAGTAAGAAAATAACAATCCACGGGGGTATTCCTCCAAGTCTTCTGCCCTTTCATTCCTATTCCACTCCACTCCCATCATTATACATATGTCTCCTCACCTATTAGTTCCTGATTATTTTTAGGTCAAAATCAAAGGAAGTCATGGCTATTTGTGATCTTCAAATAAAGGCTATTCTATTGGGTGGTTTCTTCTTAATACCTTTTTTTAAAGACTATTATTTTTAGAAAGAGGGGAAGGGAGGAAGGGACACATCAACATATGGTTGCCTCTTACACGCACCCTACTGGGGACCTGGCCCATAACCCAGGCATGTGCCCTGACTGGGAATCGGACCAGTGATCCTTTGCTTTGTAGGCTGGCGCCCAGTCCACTGAGCCACACCAGCCAGGTGTTCTTACTACTTTTATTCGGTTGCTTCTAAGCCTTTAACCCCTTATCCCAGCATTCAAGACCCTCTGTAATCCACCTCCTTTCTACTCCTTTTTATGTATAGATATTTATCTAAATGTATTTCCCATTCCTTAAGCAGGATGTTTACTCCCAGTGAGTATGCCTCATCCCGTTTTCCTCCTCCCACAGCCATGCTTTTGCTCATGCTGTCCCCTCACTTGGATTATTTAACCTCTCAGTACCTTCGTTTCTGCATCTAAAAATGCGGGTAATAGTCCCTACCTCAAAGGGTTGCTGTGAGACTTAAATGTGTTTTTTTAAGTAATTAAAAACAGTGCAGATACTTAATAAATGCTATCTAAATACTAACAAAGGTTGTTGGGTCTATGAGGTCTGAGTCAAGTCTCAGTTCTACTCTGCAGTCTCCTCTGATTTCTCTAGCCAAAGAGGACTTCTCCAAGATTTCTTATTTCTGTGTACCACATACTGTAACAGTGAATATCTACTGGCTTATATTATTCTTTTATTATTTCATGTTTTTTCCCCATTGAGATTATGAGCTACTCAAGAATAAGGATCTTATATGTCTTTTGTGTTCTCAATAAAGACATTGGGAAGACACCCAATCCTAACACATGCAGTACACCTCCACTCAGTATTTTCTCTGTGATACCCGTTTCTAACAGGAGGCATGATGGAGACGAGTAGTTGCAGATCCACGTGTAACAGTGAGTCAGAGACACTGTAAACAGCTAGAAGAGCTGTGGTGTGTGAGGGAAGTGGGGGAGTAGAAAGACTGTGGAGAGGTTTTTCCAGGATCTACAGTTGCCTTCCAGGTGTTTAGGAACTATAGGTAAAAAATTTTACTTACTTTGAAATTTTTGTTTCTTTGCTCTGTATTCTTTTCATTGAAATACTGAGCTGGGGCCACAACTTTGTAGCATAACAATTATATGTGTTGGATTATGCCTACACAAAGTAAAACTGCTATACAACTGCAGCGTACCATTGATACCAATTTTTAGAATCCACTGATATAAAAGAGAGTCCCCTGAGACTGTCTGTCCTCTCGCTTCACAGCTACTTTATTTCAGGGTCATCCAATCCATTCTCTCTGTCTGTCCGTCTCCCTCTCTCTAAGGGCAAGCTCACTTATTGCCTCATTACAGTCCTGCCATGGGCTATAACCACAAAGTGAGAGAGAGGGATATGGATGTGTAGAGCAGAGCTGAATATGGGTCCAGGGCATTGGAAATAAATGAGAAGTGGTGTCCAGGATGCTGCTTCTGAATGGTGGGTCAAAGGAAGGCACCCTATGTGAAGATGGCAAGGATCACAGAGGGAAGGAAGTCAGGCAGGTGTACAGTGAAGAGAATGACTTGTGTTACCTTAGTACAATGCCCACTCAAACTTTAATGTGCACATGAATCATTTGGGATCTTGGGAAAATGCAGATTCTGAGTTAGTAGGTTTGGGATGGCCCTGAGAGTTTCCATCTTCTGAGTAACCAGCCCTCAGAAGATACTGATGATGCTGGTCCATGGACCATACTTTGAATAGCAAGACCTTAGGAAAGAGCATGAAAGGGTCAGGGCCTTTGGGCCTAATAACTTGATGAGTGATGGTCAAATAAGAAGATATTATTTTCAAATGTAATATTAAGGGGTTTAGGGAATGGGCATGGATGGTGTTGCTTCACAAACCAAGATATCCAGGGGGTGAAAAATCAGAGAGAGAGGGAGAAGAAAGAGAGCAGGGTCCATTGATCAACTACTCTACCTACTTGGAGAATATCTTTCCAAGTTCTTCTCTGATGAAACTTGAAATTTCTGTGCTCTCTTTTAAGCACTCCCCTTCAGGCTGTCTCTTTGCAGCTTCAAAGCATTCCACTGATGCATGGAACAATTTCATCAATTGGAAATGCGGGTTCTGTAAATCCTCAGGGCCCATTTGATTAATTTGAAATGGAATGGGTTGCTTGGTTATCATGTGAACATATGACCCAGCTTCGATTCCACACAACTCCTCTCACCTTTGGCACTTGAGGTCAAAAAGAATGTCACCCGAGAGTGAGGGACATGGTAAAAGACAAGAAAGAGATCGCCTTTTGCTAGAAATGAGAATAGCAGGGGGCTCTGTGGCAGAACATGAATCTGGGAGTTTACTCACAGTGTTGTGGACTCATTAGTCATCCCTTGAAAAGCATTTCCTGGTATGGTGGTTATGTGTACATTATCACAAATTTCCCTTGAGGAATGAAATGAGAAATATTTACTTTCCAAATTTTAGCTGCAAATAGAAAACTGTTATGTATAGCAATCAGCCTGGTACTTACAGAATGAAATTAAATTCAGAAGAGAAGATCTTTGTAACATCTGGAAGCTTTCGAATGCCAGTGTTACAGATGCTCCTGTGATTCGGGGGCAAGGTGGGGATGTGTGCAGAGAATGAGTACAAGCCATTGTTATTAAGGCATGAAGATAAAAACACAGAAAGGCATCTTGCAAATACTATTACATTTAAAAATATTGAGTTTGACTTCAGTCATGCTTTTAGCTGTGGAAGGCTGTGAGAATTTAAAAGCCCAGGACACTGTGGGACAAGTTGCACTAATGATTCCTATTTAGAGGCCTAGGGGCTGAGACCAAGCTTTCAGGTCTTTTTCATTTATATTTACTTCCACCCTGTTTTTACCTATCACATCACTTGCACTTTCACATTATATCAGGAAGTTCTTCCTTGTATCTCACTGAAATCATTAAACATTCTTTGATTATCTGAGCTACTCAAGTCTCCTTTTCCCTCCACCTTTTACTTAAACTTCAAAGAAGAGAGAGGCTGCAGTGGTAGGTCAAATTGGAGGGTATTTTATCATACAAGAATGGGATTCCTTTAGGGGAGCCTTGGCACCTGAATTCCCCCCAACCAAGTTTTAAATTCACCAGTCATGGACTCTGGACAACTGATATGCACCGCCTGGCATTTTGGTGACGATGAAGGGAAGCCTGGGTTCTCGTTCAGCTCTCTCTGGTCCTCCTCCTGACCCATTACCCCAGATCACACTGAGTCCTTACCCTGTCTGTGGCTTGTGGTAGCAGCATGGGCTTAGACTGCAGTGTGTACTGGGGTTGAGGGGATGTCACTTTTTTAATGGGGAGGTGAAAACGCTATTTAATAAAGACACTGATTCTTAGATAGCAAGGGGCTGTAGTCAGTAATTTCTGTTCCAGCATTTCCTTATATTTTTCCAAAGTGGTTAATGCTGAGGTGTTTATGTGTGCTATAGACCTCTTGAATGTTTGGAAAAGCAAAACACCTGGGTTTGGAGTTCTCTAGCACTGGAGCTGCCAAATGAGCCACCCTACTGCCAGCAGCAGCTCCCCTAGGGGCTCCAGAGCCAGACCGCACAGGTGGCATTGAACACCAGAGAAAATGTCCTTCTTCTCTCTTTCCTTTTTTTTTTTTTGTAGATTTTGTGTCCTCTGGAGATTTTATGAAATTTAACTTATCAGGAAGAAGAGACAGAGGACATCTATATCAGAGGGATTTAAATTTTTCTGTGTGAGTACTTGATATGTGAGAAGACCCAGAGTGATATATTTATAGATTGTATCAGATTTCAGGAATTTTGGTTTTGTTGGCAAAGCAGTGAATCTGCAGGGCTACAGTGGTGCTCACCTGACAATTCTACCTAGTGGACTTCATCAGACTTACTGGGAATTAGAAAATAATGGTTTAGTTTATATGACACAGTGCCTACCTGAAAGCAATACGTAAAATGTTTTCGCTTATGAATGAATGAAGAAATGAGATAAAGGAGATCAGTAATTCTCAGTCAGAGGTCGGGGGTCAAATCAGGACTGCCTTTCCCACTTTCGCCTATCCTCTTTCCACATCACCACCTTGACTTAGGGATTCTGATTCACCCTTTTAAAGTGTCATGACCCCTCGCCCCCTTCCCACCGCCCATTTGAAAATGACTGCAAAGAGTGATTCGGCACAGACAGTGTTGAGAACCACTTACAGGTATGTCAGCATAGTGGCTGACAAGAAATGCTAAATTAACTCGGAGAACTGAAGACGGAAATGCAAATAATGCTAAGTATATGGTTAAAAACTTTTTTTCCAACCTTGGAATTGTTCTGATTTCTATCAGATGCCCACCTTCCCCTTCCCAATTGCTTAAAAAGGGAAATTCCTCACAAGTATTTTAACCGGGGGAGATTCGTAAACGCTCCAGGCTCGATGTATGCCAGGTTTTTGGTGTTCTGGATCAGTCTGTAAAGAGAGAAGGGAAAACAGGCAGCGGTTTACTAGATATGTATTGTTTGGCACACATGACAGCATGGTCACCAGAGGTTGCTGGCTGAAAACAGCATCAATAAAATCAAGTGCTTGAGAGGAGCTCCTGAGACCCCGGGATGGAAACAGCATGGTGTGAGCCAGTGGCCATTTCCAGGAAGCTCTGCTCTCAGTATTCTGCCAAGGCAGGTGCATCATAGCTGGGAGTCTGTTCAACTCCCCTTCACCCTGGTTCCACCTCCTCCTCCCCTCTTTGCCTCCAGGAGGCATCAATATCCAGGGCTCCTGGCCAAGTAGGTCCTGTCACACCGTGGAGCCCACACACTGGGGCGGTGGGAGATTCTGCTCCTAGGAGAGATGAGCAAATTAGCTACTCTCCCCTGCAGGTAACCCTGTGTCTCTTCTTATTAGACTGGCAGCCACACTGACCAGTTATCCAGATGGTCACCCAATCTGTGGAACAGCAGGGCAGAGTCCAGGGGCTTGGATTTTGGGAATTTTATGTTCATTCTGTAGATAGTTTGTTGTGTGATGAGGCGCAGTCTCCTAACTTCTCTGAGCTAGTGTTCCCTTCTGTAATATTGGAATAATAATGCACACTCTTTGTACTTCACAGGTTGATAAGTAATAATAGAACTTGTAGAGATAATGTACAAGGCAGGGCTTTGCAAACTGTAAAAGTAGAGCCATAACATCACAGTGGTGTTACTGTCCTTCTCCCTAGTTCCACCAGTGATTTTGACCCTTGAGAGGAGGCCACAGTTGCTGTGTCCTGTCTACTCTGGATTCAATAAAAGGCCAGTAAATGCCATTGAACAACCACCTGAGGAAACAATAATTACTCTTGTGTAGAGGAAATATGGTTAGGTGGGTAGTTTCTGGAGTTAATTTGCTTTCACACCCTGGTTTTACTAATTGTATGACCTTGGATATATCACTTACATCACAGTTTCCTCATAGGGTGGTCAATGATTTAAAGCACAGGTGGCAAACACAAGGCCCGAGGGCCGAATCCAGTCCTTCACCTTATTTTATCCAGCCTGGCACCTTGTTTCTACCTGGCGGTAGCTCTGAGCTCTCACTTAACTGTTAAGGAGCAGGCTCTGAGCTCTCACTTAACTGTTAAGGAGCAGTTACATTTATGCAGTCCTAAAGTTACATTCGGCCCTTTGAAGGCAACTGCGGGGCCGGTGTGGCCCCCGGTGAAAATGAGTTTGACACCCCTGAATTTTAAAAGAATCAATGTGTGTGGTTCACTATAAAGCTTCAACCAATGTTCACAATTATTATCATAGTTAATGAAGTCAGGAAATTGAATGATTTGTCTGAGAAATAGCAGAATTTGGAGGTGAACCCTTTTCTTCTGAGTCCAGGTCTAGTGCGCATTCCTTTTTACCATATTTACCCACCATTGGTGCCTAATCTTGTATGTCCTTTTGATTGTTTAAAGGTGAGTGACATTTTGTTGTACTTATTTTTACAATGGAATCAAGCAATTGTGGGCCATATGTGGGTGTGATGGAAGGGACTTTTATCTTTTAAGGATGTTTTGGGGTTTGACCTTAAACCACTTATCTAACCATTCATTCATTCAACGAACATTTATTGAGCTCCCGCATGCGCCGAACACTGTTTGGATGCTGGGGACCCAGCTGTGAGCAAAGCGAAAAGGACCTGTGCAGAGCTAACACCCTAATCTCAGGGCCTTCCTTGGGAAGTCTATGCAGTTTCCCTTAGAGCACTTCATTTTTCTTCCTGTTGATAAATGTTGCTTTGCCTCATGAGAAGCTTTGTTTACCTCATGTTGTTTTTGTAGTTCTCAATGTAAGCTGTGTTGAATCAGCATCACTTGGGAAGTGTGTTTAAATTGCAAATTTCTAGGTCTGGGATAGGACTGTCTTCTACAGTTGTAATGTGGACCTCACGAAGTTCTACCCCACAGACAAGTTTAGACTATACCTTTAGTACTTAAATACCTATTATTTTGGATTTCCCATAATTGTTTGGTGAGTTATTCTCACTTCCCTGGCTACACTATCATCATACTGATCAATTAATTCTCTTCAGATAATTGCTAATTAGACCATTCACAGTGAGGTCTTCTGGTATAGTGGAAAATGCACAAGCATTGAAGAAAGGCAGGCTGGGCTTGCATCCAAGCCCGGCCGTTGCCTAAGGTGCTGCATTGGTCACGTTACCTCTCCGAGCCTTCTAGAGAAAATAAGTACCAAGCACAAGCACTTAAAAACTATTTGTTGGTAACATATTTTCCCCTTCCCTTAACTTTCCAAACTCCTATGCAGGGGAAGTTTGTAAGAGCTCAGGTTTGGGCCCAACCAGGCAGCAGTAAGAGGTCCAGTTTAGGAGTTACATGACCTGATTTACAGTCCCAGCTGACTTGCTTACTGTGTGACATCAGGTAAGTCAGTTAACTTCTTTGGGATACAAGTTTGTCAACTAAAAAGTGAATTAAGCCAGTCTTCTCCCATCCTTTTTGTAAATTGGAGAAAGAGGATGATTTGGAAAGGATACTTTTTAAGAATCAATTTTAAAACATCACAATAACAACAACAAACCCTACAAATGCATGTGCAATACAGGGCTTTCACGTGATAGGTGTTCAAGAACCATTTACTGAATGAATGAATATGTCCAAACAGTTCCCAATGAACTAATTCATAATCTCCAAGCTCCTTTCCCAATTTTTCCACTGGCCCAAGTATTTCATACCCTCCCTTCCTTAAGGTAAGAGCTACTTGGCAGGACTCCACAATGTCAATTTTAATTTCCATCTTGGTGTTGTGATGTTTCAGAGTTTATACAACTCTCAGGGAGAAGCAGTTGTCACCATGGCAACCTCGAGGCCACTGCAGTGAGAGAAATTAGTGCCTGCCCAGACCTGGTAATTGCTGTAGTCTTTTCCTCTTGGATTCCTAGCACTGGATGCTTCAATACAAAAACTGAGTGGGCTTCAGCCAGTGAGAGTAATAGCGTATAGCAGTGAATGATCTGTTAGCTGATGCTTACATTTCAGACAAATTGAGGAGGTTGTCAAAGGCATTAGCTTCTATCTTTTCCAGGGAATCACTCTGAGAAATTTCACTAGGGCAGAGAGAGAGGGAAAAAAAAGAAGAAACATGAAATAAATGACTGTGTCTGCATCATAAGGAGTTGTGCACGTGGCCCAACAACTGGGCGCTCCAGTGTGTTCCTTTAGAAAAAGAACATGGGTGCCTTCAGCTCTCCTCACGCCACACAGTGCTACCATCTCCCTTTAGGAGCACTGATGGGCACCTACACCCCAGGTGCTGTTGAAATGCAAATTTCAGTAACCCCTGTTTTTTTCTTCCTTGTTCATTATGACACAGCATCATAGATTATTAGAAGTGGACAGTCCCTTTGAGAAAATGTATTCAGATTCTCTTGTTTTGCAGCTCTGAAACTTGAATGTCTAAGAAGAGAGTCACCTAGTGTTTTTCTTCCATCTACATTTTATTTATACCCATATATTTCCTTTAAAATTTTTTCCGTGCAGTTTATGTTCAATATTATTTTGTATTAGTTTCAGGGGTACAACACAGTGGTTAGACAATCATATACTTTACAAGTGTTTGCCCCCACCCAGCACCATACATTGTTATTGGAATATTATCAATTATATTTCTTATGCTGTACTTTACATCCCCATGACTATTTTATAACTACCAATTTGTATTTGTTAATCATTTCACTTTTTTTCACCCAGTCCCCCAACTTCCTTTCCTCTTTCAACTATCAATCCATTCTTTGTCTCTGAGTCTGTTTCAATTTTGTTTGTCCATTTATTTTATTCTTTAGACTCCACGTATAAGTGAAATCATATGGTATTTCTCTCTCTCTGGCTGATTTATTTCACTCAGCGTAATACCCTCCAGGTCCATCCACACTGTCACAAATGGTAAGTTTTCATTCTTTTTTATGGCCAAGTAGTATTCTACTGAGTAAATGTATTATACAGCTTTTTAATCCTCTCGTCTATTGAGAGGCACTTGGGTTGCTTCCATATCTTGGCATTGCTGCAGTAACATAGGGGTGCATTTGGATGTATACCCAGAAATGGGAACGGTAGGTCATAAGGCAGTTCCATTTTTAACTTTTTGAAAACCCTTCTACTGTTTTCCATAGTGGCTGCTCCTCTAGCATCTAGTGTTTTTAGGGTAGTTTCAGGACCAGGATCAGGCTATCTGGGTTCCCAACTCCATTATTCTAGGGAGGTTTTAATTTGGGTTGAATTTATTGTTTCATAACATCCCCTTCCCCCAAATCCTGTTCTGAGGCAATTGCAATGCTGTCAACTCCTGCACATAGTGTCCTCCTTGGATTCTATTTCTTTGACTGTTTTTTTTTTCCACTCTTTTAGCAAACTGAGGACAAGGAGTATGTCCCATTCACTTCTGAACCCTGGTGGCATCATAATGCCTGGCACAATGGGAATAAATGAATGAATGGATTAATGAATGAATTGATTTTTTTAAAAAGACACAAAGTAAAGGAAACAGTTTTGCCATATACCACCCCTGAGCATGTAGGTAATGTCAATGTTATTCTAAACCCCTAACATAAGCTACCATTTACTGCCAGCTGAGAAAAAAGTCTCAAATTCACCAATTGTCCATTTGCACGTTTTTAAGGTTAACATTCACGGAAGGCTTCAGACTTGATGAGAGCTTTAGCTCACAGAAAGGCCGAGCCTAAGGCAGTTGATGTCTTTTGTGACAACACAGTAATGGATTGGTTCCTGGGCTGATTCATCCTATTCCCACTAATGGTTTGTTCATTTAACCGTGGCTGCTTCTCACCAGGAGGTCTTAAAATTCCCAAAACTCAACATTTAAACTTGAGAAAAGAAGAGTAAGAATTAGGTTTAAGCAGACTGATATTTCTGTAACCTGCAGTGAATTTCTTATAATATACACTAATTCTTAGGGAATTATTTTTTTCCTATGCTCATTGCTTGCTAATATCCTGAAGAGCAGTCAGAGGTTCCTGTAGGAGCTACAACTGCTTTGAAAGCCCAGTGGATTGTTAAGATCAGAGATGTTCTCTGGAAACTAAAAGTCCCCTTACGTTCCTTTGACTCAGACTGACATTAAGGAGGATGCAGGAGTCCTGGAGTACTGAGAGAGTTCTCTCTTCGTGTATGGAGTCTTAGGCCACAGAACCTGAGCCCCAGGGCAAAGGATTGAAGTTACATCTGACATGAAAGTGAGATCACACTGCCTTATTAGGCTGCTCTACACTTTGATAAATGCCTTTTATCAGTAAGGCTATAAATATTGTATTTTTGTCTTGCGCTTATTATATTTTAGATACAAAGATTATCTTCTCATGCACAATAAACTTCTGACACATTTTCTTCTATGTGGGTGTTATCTAAAAATATGACACAAGGGAATAGCTGCTCTAGCAGGAGAATTTTTATGAGTGGAATCTCTCATCTTTTCTACTTGAGAAATTTATCATCACTTAATCAAAATGCATTCAGTTCATTGAAGCAAGGTTAATTATCTAGATTTTAATGACTCTTGAAAACCATACCTTTCTTTAAAGGTCCCTAGATATTATTTGTATTAAAAAAGATAAAGTATTAGGGGTTTCCCAAATACAGTTGCTCTCCTAGAAAAATTATCCCCTTTCAAATATGATTTCTCTGAGAAAAAATGTATTATTCCAATTATGAATGTCTTTTGATATGCAGTAGCTTACTTACATTTTTATGACCTCATTAAGTCCTCTGAAAGCTTGAGGTGGAATTACGTTGATAGGGAGATAGCCAAGTGATCTAGAAAAGAAAGAAGAAAGGCCAAGAGTTTAAGATTTAAGATTGGGTGCCTTTTACATTCATGAATAAAATGTGGGGTGTGTATGTGCATGTGAGACTACAGAGTTCTCAACAACTGAATTTAGCTTGAGAATTTCCAACTTACATCCATAAAAAGATGTGCTATGACTTATTCTTGCTCTCTATCAGTGTGTGATTTTTGGATTAATATCTTGAACTTTGGGATCAGACACACCCACGTTCAAATCCCCACTCTCTACCTGGCTATGTGACCTTTAGCATGTTATTTAAGCACTCTGTTTCAGTTTCTTCATCTGCAAAGTGGAAATAATAATTCCAATTTCAGAGGATTGTTATGATGATTAATCAAGGTAATGCATTTAAAGAACAGGGCTTGGTACTAAGTAAATAGTTAATACGTTGTTCTATAGCAGCCCTATAGGTTTGGCTGGGAGGATAGAAAAGAAGCTTTCTTGGGTAGAGTGGAGAAATGAATGGTGAAAATACAATTGAAAATCAGGCAGACAGGAGAAGGGAAGATTCATTGAGAACATGGTCTATCCCCTCCAGGTGGCCTATTTCCATATTATCCCAAGAGCACTTGCTAATATGGTTAAATCACATAGGCATCTCATGCCATTTTGGGGGAACATCTATAGAGCATTTCTTTCAGACCCTTACTTATATCCAAAAGAACAATCTAAGTGTTTTTGAATTGAGACAAAAATCATGTATTACATAAGAGTTGAGAATAGAGTGATTACTTGGCAACAGCAAGAACCTGAACAGGATGATGTACGAGTGATAAAGGAATGTGGGGTTAAGATAAATCAGGAGAAAGCGTCTGCCAGGAATGAATGTTCAGCCACCATTTATTAAGCATCTACAATGGTTTACAGTTTTAGCTCGAGGGCTGGGGGAGAAAAGGGGACTGGAGCAAGACATTTCAGGTGGGACATGAATATCATGAGTATGAGAACAGAGGTGCGAGTTCTTCCTTGCTCTTCATGTGTCTGTGCAGCAGAGACTGCCTTAGCTGCTAGAGAAGAACACCTCCATGATGTGCAGATTTGAGTCAGTGAGATGCCTTATATCTCCAGAAGAGACTTGCTGCTGGTATAAGGTGCTATGCAGTGATGCACAGCCACCTCTAGCCATGTTATATACACTCAACAATGGAGTGAGGTGGGAAATTCCCCTTTGATAGCAGAAGGAACTGGATCACAAAAAGAGTAACTCATTTGAACAAGGTAACATGACTAAGCAGAATGAGGCCAAGTGTCCTTTCCACTGTTCAATATTGGGCCAAAGCATGTGATTTCTAACCGACTTTCTCTTTGTTTTTTGTTTCCCTCAACTTTATTGAGGAATTATTGACAAATATAATTATATATACTTAAGATGTACAATGTGATGATTTGATATACACATTCATTGTGTAGTGATTACCAAGATAAAAATAATTAACATGTCCCTCACCTCGCATAGTTAACTCTTTTTTGTATATGTGGTTGATACAGGGTGCAGCCAAGAGAGGGGCTCCAAATAGGGATTTGGAATGGGGTCCAGAACTCAAGGTGTCTAGAAAATATTAGAAAGACATATATGATGTCTTCCCCCCTCCCCGCTCATGTGTGAGTTGGGGGAAGGGACACATGGAACAGGAACATGTAGAGCTGTTTTGTACAGCAACAGCTTTGCAACTAATCCATGGCATGGCCATTTAAGGTCATTTAAGTTCAATTAAGGTCATTTAAGGTCACATCTATAACCTTTTATTTATTTATTTATTTATTTTATTTTTTAAAATTACTTTATTGTTGTTCGATTACAGTTGTCTGCATTTTCTGCCTGGCCCCCTGCCCCAGCCAAACCCACCTCCCTCCCTTGCTTCCACCCTCCCCCTTGGTTTTGTCCATGTGTCATTTTTTTTCTTTTTTAAAAATATATTTTATTGATTATGCTATTACAGTTGTCCCATTACCCCCCTTCATTCCCCTCCACCCTGCACACCCTCTCCCACCCACATTCCCCCCTTTAGTTCATGTCCATGTGTCATAAGTTCTTTAGCTTCTACATTTCCCATACTATTCTTGCCCTCCCTCTGTCTATTTTCTACCTACCATCTATGCTACTTATTCTCTGTACCTTTTCCCCCTCTCTCCTCCTCCCACTCCCCTGTTGCTAACCCTCCATGTGATCTCCATTTCTGTGATTTGTTCCTGTTTTAGTTGTTTGCTAAGTTTCTTTTTGTTTTTGTTTTAGGTGTGGTTGTTAATAATTGTGAGTTTGCTGTCATTTTATTATACGTGGAAAGACGTATTCCAAGTCATGAAAGGCAAGGACCTACATCCCAGATTGCTGTATCCAGCAAAGCTTTCATTTAGAATGGAAGGGCAGATAAAGTGCTTCTCAGATAAGGTCAAGCTAAAGGAGTTCATCATCACCAAGCCCTTATTTTATGAAATGTTAAAGGGGCTTATCTAAAAAAAAGAAGATAAAAAACATCTATAACCTTTAACTGGCTGCATGGATAGGTTAAATAGCTGTGGCCATGCTTTGAGCCAGGGAGATGGAAGTGACTTCCACCCAAGATGTAACTGGGAGGCAACTCCTCCTAGTTACAGTGCCTGCAAGAGAGCTTAGAGGTGATTGACTCCACGCCGTGGCCGCATCTGCCTAGACCCACTATGGTAGCCCAGTAAAGCTGGAAGGATATGAGAGTGCTGGCAAATGTAGCTGATTGTGGGAGGAGTTGGAAATGGGGCTGCAGGGGAAGATTGGCTCGGGGATTTAAACCCAGACGTGGCAGCCATTAGAGAGAGGACCATGCGGCTGTGGCCATGTAGGACAGAGCCATGTGCTTCTGGCAAGAGTGGGGACCCCCACAACTTGGGTAGAGAGGACCATGCAGCTTTGCCAGAGTTGGGGTCCCTGCAGCTTTGGTGGAAGAGGACCACGTGGCTTTGGGGTGCTCCCTTAGGCTGCATGGCCCAGGAAGCAGGAGAGACTTTGCCTGGAAGAAGGGTGAAAGAACTCTTGCCAATAGGCCATGAGAATGTGCCACATGGCTTTGGATTAATTAGAGATCCTGCCTGGACAGAGACAAAGCTGGTGGTGCCAGCAGCCTGAAACATGGACATTTGCTTCTTTTCTGGAGTTATGGTACCCCAAATTAGGGCAGGGGGAGAAGGAAGCCCTGTGGGCGCCTGTGGGTATCCTAAAGGACTTTGATATTTTTATGAAGACATTAGGTCACTACTTTAAGTCTGTATAGCTTTAAATAAACATTTCCTTTCCTTTTCACAAATCTCTGGCATTGAGAGATGTCTTTCCTAAGGTGGCAGACATGATGAATCTGGGGGGGTTCCTTTCAGTAATAGTATACCGTACCCCCCTTGGACCTGTGTGTGGGCCTGTTCTGTAACAGTTTTTAGCATCCCTGGGTGGGCCAATAATTGAGCCCCCCCACTTGGTCTTGTTCTGTAACATGGTGGGAATACTTAAGATCAACTCACAGAAACTTTAAAGTATACAACACTGTGTTGTTACCTATAGTCACCATGCTGTGCAGTGGATCCTCAGAACTTACTCTTATAACTGATATAACTTTGACCTAGGTCTCTCCATTTTTCTCTCCTCCCAGGCCCTGGCAACCATTCTATTCTCTGTTTCTATGAAATCCATTTTAAAAACATTTTTTAGAGTGCACATAAAAGTGATATTGTACAGTATTTGTCTTACTCTGTTTGGCTCATTTCACTAAGCACAATGTCCTTCAGGTTCATTCCATGTTGTTACAGATGCCACTTTTCTTCTTTTCTTTTTATGGCTGAAAACCATTCCATTGTGTGTGTATATACACCTATGAGGTCTGTCCAGAAGGTATCCAGCCATGTAACATGAAAAATAGACATTTATTGAAGATACAAGAAACATTATACATAGGACAATGATGCCTTAGTCCCCATCAAAGTAGGTACTTTGGGACCTCACACAGTTCTCCCAAGGTCTCTTCCACTATTCAAAACACTCTGCAAAATCCTTTTTTGGAATCACCATTAGCTGCCCTGTCATACTCTCCTGAATCTCATCAATGTTCTGAAGTCTCTTCCCTTTCAAAGGTGATTTTAGTTTTTGGAAAAGCCAGTAGTTTTTGCAATCCCCAGATCAGCTTCTGGTTCTCACACTGTCAGTCGCTGATCTTTGTTGACTGCAGCCTGTGCATGCTCAACATTCTCAGGTGTCCTGCTTGTTGCAGGCCTTCCAGAACATGCATTACTTTCAACAGGTTCTCAACCATCTTTGAAGCATTTGTGCCACACTTTTATTTGCGCTGTACTCATTGCATCATCCCCAAAAGCCTTCTGAATCATCCAAATAGTTTCTGAGGAGGAATATTCAAGCTTAATGCAAAATTTAATGCAGATTCATTGCTGTTCTTAGTCATTTTGAATGTGATGGCCACTTAGCACACATGCTCACTCAATGGCGTCTACTGCCCCCACTGACTAGTACAGTGAAGTTGTCATTGTTCATGCATGTGCATTCCAGTCCACTCTCGTTGGCTGCCAGGTAACATCGATGTCATGCAAACTGTTCTTGTCATATTAACAAAGGACATTTAGATTGTTTCCTTATCTTGTCTATCATGAATAATGCTGCAGCGAATGTGAGAGTGCAGATATCACTAAAGATAGTGATTTGATTTCTTTTGGATATATACCCAGGCAACCCACTTTCTTTCAGTGAGCATGATGGAGGGGCAGGTCTGTAACCTTGCTTATCTTGAGAGGAGGCCTGTCTCGATATTCCTCCTGCAAAGCACCTCACCAACAGTTCCTCTCTTGGGGCTAATGCAAAGAAATTTTATTTCAGAAAAATTCATTCACTCAACAGTCTCTTAGAGATGGTACAGTCTTGAGGAAGTAATCCAAACTTGGTCCTCTGAATCTATTCCTGAAGACAGTCCCCTCAAGCACATTGTTCAATACCTGAACTTACTTAACGGGGCATCCAAGAAGAACAGGGACAGTGGGGGAGAAATATTCTTATGATGGCATGTTTGTTTCCTATATTTCTTCTGGAATCATGTCTGCTTGGTTTACTGATTAAAAACACAGTTTTATTGCTCTCTGCACTGCCAAGTCAATAAATTTCCAGAAGAGAAAGCTGTATTCTACTGTACCCCATGCAACATCAATAAAACTGACAGCCAAATTCTGATTCCAGAATCTTTATTGCTGGGGATAATGCAGTGCAGAACATATTTTGGAGAGTGTTTACATAAAAGCTTCAACTGAACCCTTCAGAGCCATTTATATGCAAATGGAGCCCAGAAGCCAGAGCCTCTCGGCAGGCAGTCTCCTCCTCCAATAGGGGGCACAGCGTGGCTCCCAGAAGAGCAGTTTGGCTCAGATTTGACCAGGGAAGTTGTTTGAGCTTTTGATTGATGTAGGAATGAGGGATGAGGAGCAAAGGTCAGACAGAAGTGAGAGAAGCAGTAGATCAGGCACTGGCTGTCCCCAGTGACTACGGAACAGCCCTGTGCAAGATGAAATTTTGCAGTTGATGTTGATGCTGCAGAGCAGGAAAGGCAGAGTGATTGAGTTCCAACCGTAATAGAGTCACTGAGCGAACAGCAGGGAGCTATGTGGATGTGCATGGGGGAAGATAAAAGCCTGGGAGCCAGAGAATGGGGAGAGAGGTTGGGTGAGGCAGGAGCACTGAGCTTTTCACAACAGATGTATTCTCTTGAAGCCATGTGGAAAATATGGTTCTATGAATCCAAAGCCATTTTTTTTCACTGACTTATGTTTTTATTTTAGAGATGTCATGTCTTTATTTCTGATGCATCTTCAATTGGCAGCAGTTCCTAAGCATTCAAGTGCCTGTTTCCTGTGTTTAAACTTGTTTGTTCACGTGACCCATAATTTGTTCATAATCATTTGAATGTACTTCCTTTAAGGCACTCTGTTCTTTGATGGATGCTTCTATGATTCTTTCCATGAAGCCAGAAACTTTTAGCAATGTGATTGTCCTAATTACCCTGCTGTTCTACTTCTGCATATGTCCCAGAGAAATTCTCACACTGAAACTTAAGGGCAACTGCACAGGGATTTTTTTTCACAGCATGTGGCATTGGGTGGGTTGGAGGCACACTGGGTGTCTATTACTGAGTGAGACAATGGTAAAATGTGGACAGTAGACACGTAACTAATCGGTCAGCAGTTGGCAGTGAGAGTTTAAAGACACACAGGGCAGCATGCATTGATCTTAGAATCATGGTACTGAGAGAAAAAAGTAAGAAATTAATGATATACATAAAATACTACTTGCAGAACTAAAATACTTGCCCATCAAATATAGACATTTTAAAAGAGAACATATAAACATACATTAGGATTGGGTGCCCGAGGTGAGTGAGAAGGAAGTGGAAGAGGATAAAATAAATTACTAAAAACAGAAAGAGACTTTGAATGGACCAATGATAATGTTACTTGAATAAAGAAATATGATCAACTTAACCCTCTGTACCTATGAGACAAATGGAAAAGAAAAAATGTTTTATTTTGATGTATTGAGTCCTTCCTTCACTTTCCTCTCTCCTTCCTTCTTCCTTTTCTTCCTTCCTTAATTTTTTTTGAAGTTAGACCTACATGTATCCAAAAATTTTGTGAACTTCAGGGACTCTGTGAAGAGGTCTAGTCAGTATCATTAGGTATAGAGTAGAAGCCAAGGAGAACTGGAGAAAAAAGGTCAAGGCAAGGACAGTTCGGCGACTCTGCTGTCCAGGGTCAAAAAAGACATGAAAACTATGCATAAAGCAAAGAAAAAAATAAAAGAGAGACAGAGCCTGTTCTGTCTCAAAGACAGCGGTACTCCCAAACTGGGCATCATCTCAGATGGGTGGTAGAGAGCCAGGCTTAGTGGGCAGATGGGAGTTTGAACTTGCAGGGTGGGGAGGTTCCTCTGCTTCTTGAACAGTGAGATGGCTGTGGAAGAATATGACTGGGAAACCATGTAGCTGCTTACATTTATTACATTTTCACAGTCCTATGTACAGTTTTAAACTTTGATGTCTACATGAATGAATGATGTAACACAGGTGACACCTGGATTATGGCCAAATCCCATCTTGCCCAAGTGCCTTTGGCGCAGATGTTGAAACAAATACTTAGATTGGATGATAAAGGTTGACTTAATTTCATCATTTCTGGAACTTCCATCTGTTCAAGAATCCTGCCTGCAAGTTCCTCAACTCTTCCAGTTATGCAGCTGGGGTAGAAGTAGTCTCTATCCCTTAGGATTAGAATAAAGCACTCACTCTATTTTTGGGATCGTGTAATTGGTTATGACTCTGGTGATGGTCTGTGTCTCTTTGCATTGTCTACATTAAGCCCAACAATATTTGGAGTGTAGGAATGTGCCTGCAGTGCCTTGGATTATACCTGCTTCCCCCCACACCATGTTGGTGCTTGTTTTTGCCTTGATTCCTTAACCTGTAGCTTGTTGTGTCTTCCCAGACTCCATCTAGGAATGGAGCCCCTGCCCTGCCTTCTTCTCAAAAACAAAACAAAACAAAACAAAAACAAAACCCCTGTATTCCTGTATCTTGGCCCCTTAGAGGAGCCAAGACAGACTGATGATCCAAACAGTTCCTGGTTGCTATCTGGTTAGGATCAATGTAGTTTCTTTCACTGCTGGGTTCTGACTTTTAAACTGGGCCCCCTAACACAGATGGGGACCTTGTGTAGGGTGTACCCAGTGTAGCTGGGTTTCCTATAGTGTATGCTGTGGTGAGCTGCCAAAATTACCCCAGCACATGGGAGAGTGGACAGCTAAAACTTCCAGCTGAGTTGCTTTCCTGGAATTACCCAGAGACCAAAACACCACCTCAAACAAGGTCACATCTTCTTTCCTGGGCAGACCACATCCAGTGACTTGTCAATGCAGTCTCAAGGTTGGACTACTTAGAAGGGCTATCCCACCTTCAGAGCTTCTTCCCATCAACTTTTGCACCTGGGTGCCTGACTCAGGTTCCTTCCCAGCTACCCCTAATTGCCAAGCACCCAGCACTGGAGGCTTTGCTTACAGAGAAGAAAATAGCTTTCAAATAAACCCCATCACCTTGAAGAGGGCGATTCCACATTATCAGGTCCTCCCTAATTGTTCCTAATGTCTCTTAAGTACTCAAGGGTGGGCCTTGAGCCCCTCTTCTTTTTCTCTTCTGAGTTTAATAACACAGATGGCCTTCAGAGGAGCTAATCTGCCCAGTTTACTGGACTGTTAACCCTAAAAACAAAGTTAGTTGGAGAGTTTCAGAGTTCAGAGCGCTCTGTGTTCCCCTTCAAGGAAACCCAAGATTTGGAAATCCTTGCTTACAAAACCTATCAATTGGGAGACATTTGCATTATCAAAGGGTTCTTTTTTCTATGAAAGGATTCCATGCAAAGTTCCCTTAAATAGCAAACTCTCTAGGTAAATGGAAAATATGGTTCAGTGGGTACACTCTCTCCTTTTAAAGATGGGCAGAACATAAAACCAATAACAAATATATGTTCCCCACTTCCCCTTGGCTTTTAAGAGCTTAGAGTACACAGATGGTTCCCAGGGCAGGACCACTTCTGAGGCCCACAGGCTGAGCAGGGTCAGAGGGAGATGAGAGCCGGGGAAGAAATGCAACACCAATCTGGAGTCTTCAAAGCCTGGGTAAGGTCTTTGGTCATTTTGCTGGAGCTCTCACCTTTCCTTCTGTTACTAGTGGCATTAGGTCTTGGTTCTTGAGTTCAGCAAAGAAAGAATTCAGAGCCAAGGACTCTAGCGCAAGAAGAAGTTTAATTAGCCAGCAAAGCAAAAGTACACTCAAAAAAGAATTGAGCCAGCTGCTCAGAGAGCTGCCTTTGCTTTTTAGAAAGAAAGTCATAGAGGTGGAAGAAGTAAGCCAGCTGGGCTGCATGGATTCAGGAAACAAGTTACAGAGGCAAAAGGAGGGGCCTTGGAGACAGGTTCAGGGGGTTAGTCCGGGGCAAGCTATTGCTGCCTGCTGCTATTGCTGCCTGCTGCAGGTCTCATGGGGACACATAGAGCTCAGGAGAGAGAAAACAAAGATGTATAACTGAAGAAAGAAGGCATGGGTGTGCTCTAGAAAGTGTGTGTGCACTGAGTCCTTTGTCTTAAGTGTGTTTACACTCTTCCTAAAGGTGGGAATTTTAGGGGAGTTCTCAGGGGAGGATCTCAATGTTGTAGAATAGTTATCAGCTCTCCAGATGTGTCCTTTAATATCCTGATTCATCAAAATGAGCCTATAGGGTTAGGGACATGCCCCTACTGATTGGTTAATGACTGGCCATTGCATCTGGTCCTGATGCCAGCCATGGCATCTCTTTGCCTGGTTTTGCTGCTTTTCTGGGCCTAGAACTGAAATAAAACTGAGGCCTGGATGTTTTCTCTGGTTTGACCAGAATTCTCTCTTTGTGGTCAGCAGACCCGAGGCTTTGTTCCTAAGATTATTTGATGCTGATCAGAACCTAATTGTTCTGAGGGCTTAATGCTTGAGGGAGGGAGTGGTTGTGCAAGAGAGAAGGAGGCAGGTGAGTCAGGGTGCTGGATGAGACCAGTGTGAATCAGCTGTGTGTCTCAAGTTCCCCATTCTACTTGCCAGTGAGTTTTCCCAGCTTTGTTCTATCCTGCCTCACTTCTGCCCAGTGTGGCAGCAGTGAAATATTTTTATTCACTTCCCTCTAATTGTTTAGAAAAGCCATCTATATTATTGATTTAGGAAAGCTACACAAACATCCATTCATCTGTTACAGATGATTAGTTTATTGTTGGAGCTACACATTCTGAATTTTAAAACACTACAAAATCAAAGGTGGGGAGGAAGGAGAGAAATCAGATGGTCAAAGGTTTTTTGCCTAATGAACTAATTGAAATGGGAGGGAGGAGCATTACCTTATTTAAAATCAAAAGAATGTTAATGTTTTTGTATTTATTATAAACGGAGCATGTATTTTGTATACATTTAACAGAGACTTAAGAATTTTTGTATTCTTTTCAGCACTGTTCAGTTATTATAGTAAACTTGCCTTCATCTTGGAATAAAACAAAATTGCTTTCCTCTTTCCAAATAATTTTAAATTTTCATGATTTCAAATGCATTGATCTATCTGGTAAGTTTATTACTGGGTATGTCTTCATTGGTTGACCTCTTGTCTTTAGCATTTACCTTGAGGGAGGTGAGACTTCAATGTTAACTGAAATATGAAGTCAGTATAGATGGACATCCAATATGGTAAGTTTTACATCAGAAAATTTTGGAACATGCCTTAAAAATACATCTAGGTAGTTTTGATTATTGTTTGACTACCTTTAAGCACTTACTGTATTAGGCTCAAGGAACCCGAGTGAAAGGGCCACTCTTCACTTTACAGATGAAGAACCTTACGTAAGGAAAAATGAAATGACTTCTTGACTTGAAAACATGTGGCCATTCAGTGGCAGATCTGGATTAGAACACAGGTTACTTCATTCCTGGTCCAGTGCTGTCCTTCACTAATCAAATCACGTCAGTACTCTTCCTTTGAGGGTTTGTTCATGCACCTTGCTACATGATCCCCTGGTTCTTCTGCAACAATTTAGCCTTGTGACGGAGCCATCACCTTCTCGATGGCACATGCTCACAGTCTTCAACATCAAAGATGCAGCTCAAATTCCTCTTCCTCCATGAAGCACCAAAGCCTACCAGAATGGGTTTTCTTTCTCTCCTCAGTTCTCCTCAGCACTTAATAACTACACAGGTATTGTTTTTAATGCATTGTTGTCTGAAATTGACCAGATGCCCTGTATGAACATTTCTTCTGTTCTACCATTAGGCACCCAGTCTCTGATAGATTCTGCTTCACACATCTCTTGCTTCTAGCCCTTTTATTCCTTTCCCATTGCCACTTTTCTTGGCCTTTCTTTTCCCCACCTTGACTATTCTATGCTCCCCAAATTGGTTTCCTCCCACCCTGTCCTGGGTTTCCCTGCTCAGTCTAGATTAATCTTCCTGACCCCTCCTACTGTGTCCCTCTTCTACTCAGATATCTGCAAATGTCTCGGCCATGCACTCCAGGGCCTCCAGGTAAAGGCTCAAGCTTCACTTGTGAGTCCTATCACCCTCCATTCCCCTCATGCAACTGGTACGCTGAACTTGTGCTGAGCACTTGAAATATGGCCAGTCGAAACTGAGATGCACAGGAAGTGCAAAATACACACTAAATGTTGAAGACTGGCAAGAAAAAGAATGGTAAGTATCTCATCAATAATTTTTATATTGATTACATGTTGAAATAATACTATTTTGTACATATCGGATTAAACAAAACATTTTCTTAAAACTGATTTAACCTTTTCAAAGTTTTTTAAATGTGGTTATTAAAAAATAAAAATTACCCATGTGACTCACATTATATTTCTATTGGACAGTGCCTTCCTAGGTGCTCCAGACTGCTGTGCTTCCTGAACTTGTCTCATACTTTCCTGCCTTCAGTCACTCTGTCTCCACCACCTGGCAAACCTGCACTTCTCTGCTGGTCACATTCTACATGGTTAAAGGGTTATCTCAGGTGCTTCATTCTTTAAGGAAGGTGCCTTCACCATCAGCTGCATGCTTGCTCTCTGGAAGCAGCATAGTGGGGCAGTGAAGCTAGTCTCTGCAGCCAGGCCTCTTTCCATATCTGTAAATGATGATGATGCTAACTCAGAGAGTTTTGACATTAAATTAGAAAATGTTTATATAAAATGCTACAGCATCAAGCACAAGATAAGAGCTCAATAAGTACTTCTAATTCACAGCTGCTTACTGTGAAAAATTCAAGCTGCTCCACTTGTGCCTAATGATAGATAACTCTACTTCCTTGTCGGGGGCGAGGTAGGGTGGCTTCAATACTTTGGAGTGTACTCTTCAATTTGTCACAAATCCTTAAGCTTATAAAGCTGTGACTTGTCCCTGACATTTGACTATCTTCTGATAATACATAGACAACTGAGAGGAAGGGTAAACGGTCCCAAGTTGGCACCTTTCTTTTGGGTTCAGGTATCTATTATAGGCCTTAACTGATAGCTTTTAAGAAATGACCAAAAACAACTTTCCATTAAATATTTCAACCCTAGGGAGCCACTCTGCAGAATTTACATTTGCTCATTGATTTAAAAAAGTCTACTCAGTTGGAACTCGCCCCTTGGAAAGTACAGTTTGAGTGACTGTCCTCTAAGACAGCCATTCCAGAGCACCCAAGATGCTGCTAGGTATTTATGAATTATAATGTGAAGCAAGATGTTCAAGAAGATTCCTGGATAATGGATTTTCCAAGTCACTTGTGCTACAACTAAATTAAAAATATAAAGCCTCAAAGGAAAATGGTAAAACATCTAAGCGCTCACTCAAAATTCATGTAAAGTTTCCTAAAAATGCAAAGCAAAATGATCCAGTCTTTATCCCCAAAACTAGAATTCTTCTAGCAATAATATAACATGACAAGAATAATTCTGGTAAATAAAACTGTATGTTGAAGTCTTCCCAGGGGAATGTTGGTGTCATCTGTAATGATTTCTCAAAAATAGTTTTTAGAAGCAGAGAATATTATGCTGTCAGGGCAGTGACATCACAGATATGCTTCAGGAAGCTTTTTCATGATAAGATTCTGTTTCCAGAAACTTAAAAACTCTTTTACTTTATTTTATTTTAATTTTTAGTGAGCCTGTGAAAGGTGGTTGCAACTGATATACCACATATTTTAATTAATCTGAGGATGTACTTGAAGTGCCTGAAATTACCAGCATGGGTGTTTTCTGGTAGATACATTTGTGGGGTTGCCTGGCTCAAAAATGCCCCTTCTTTCTAAGCATCTCATTGCTAACAGCATCAGGGTAGAAGCATCTGTCTCACTGACTGTGCTCATATGCTTCTGTCTTGGGGATGGGGGATAGCGGGGAGCAAATCAGATTCTGTCCTTGGGAATTTAAAACTGTAATGGACACACAGGAGTCTACAGAGCTGATTCATTGTAAAAGTAGAATCTAGAAAGGAGTTCCCTGACCTTTTACTGCTAAAATGCCAGATTCTCTCTGGATTTTGCCTGCATTCTTCTACCTCCTTATTCCTCTAGTAGATTTATCTCATGATTTTTCAAAGTTGATTTCCAGTGCTTGCAAATGAGAGAAGCCTCCACCAGAGCCCAACCCAAGGTTTCTAGTGGAAGTAGCCCACTGTCCCATTGGTGTGCCATGGCATGGCCAGGGCATGTGCTGTGGTCAGTGACAGCAGAAGACCTAGAGTAGTGATTTTCCAGTAGCTTTTCTAGGTTGGTGTCAAAGGCCAGGACTGACCTTACAGGATAACTATTAATACAGCTGCCCCTATAGAGAGTGATGCTTAAAATACTACAGCTCAAAAGATATCTCCACCAAAGTTTCTTTATTACTCTGGCTAGAAAGGATGGCTCCCTTCTCTGAACTCCTGTCAGATTTTGTTTATAACCTTTATCTGGCTTTTATCACTTTCTATTGTTCCCTGTAGCCACCTGAGAACTGTAGTCCTCTCTCCTAGTTTGGAGACTGTCACTGGGTCCTGTATGTTCACCTGTTCTTTTCAGTATTTAGTTCCTGAGTGGTCAACAAATCTGAACGTAAGGTTTTTTGTTTCCAACCTGAGGCTTAGGGATGGGGAATGGGGAAAAGAAAGCATGCAGAATGGGTTTGGGTGCTCTCTGTGGGCAGATAGGAGTGAACCAATTGAACAATGGAAAATAGCTTATAATCAGGTGTTAGCTGGTGTGTCTGAGAGGCAGCTCAGTCTGGGCTGGAAAGACCAGCACATCAGACTCTAGGCAATAATGAGCTCTGCTATTTTGGGATTCTTATTCCCCTTTGAGGTTGAGAAGACCTAGTAGGTCATTCTCTGTAATTAACACCTACCAGGAACTAGACTAGTCCATTATGCTTGCCCCTGGATGATAGGTATGGACTGTTCAACCTCATATATGGCCTATGAGGTTGAACAGTAAATGCAGTGTTCTCTGCACATCAGATTGTTATAATAAGACTTTGTAGCTACGTGAAACCTTTATTTCCTGGCACTTTTGGCTCTGCTGTCTTGTTTGTCTTCACCACAGTCAGACTCACTGGGCAGTAATCATCACATACCTTTTACAGACAGCACTGAGGCTTTCTCAGTAGCCTGAATCCACAATGTAAATTAGAGAGAAGGACCTGGTGCTAGAACTCAGGTCTGCCTCGTCTTTGTCCTGGTCTTTGATCAATTCAGATAACCTGGGGGCTGTGTTGGACCCTGCCCTGTCATACCAGAGCAACCCCACCCCTGTGGGCTCAGAAATGCTGTCTGCTCTTGCTCATGAGATAGAAGTAGGGACCTAGGAGTCACCTCATTTCATCAGAGTTGAGGATGATTCTGAATTTGGCTCAGGTGGCATTGCAGAGCCACGCATTCAGGGCCACACAGAGCAGCTGTGAACGGTTTACTGGCCAGAAGGGGGTTTCAGCTCCCAGTGAGGCAGAAGCTGGGAGTAAATGAGGACCATGCAGAGAAGTTGCTAGAAGCTGCCCACCAAGTCAGAGAGCCCACCTGTTTGGTGGGCGGGATTATTTTAATTCCCTTCTTTAAAAAATAGTTGGTGGGAGACTTGCTAAAATCTGCATTAAATGTGATTTTTCACACACCAAGGGGAGCTGCCAGAACAGAACACATATGCTCCCGTGGAGCCAGCCCTCTGGGCTCTGGAAGTGAGCGGCAGGGCCTCTCCCCACCACTGTGGCTCAACTGGCCTTAAAGGTCCTTGTGTGAGATCAGAGTTACACACGGCTGAGACACTGTCTGATGCAGCCACTCTGGGGGATTATATTTTGGAAATAAAGCTTTTGGGCCTCATTTTAGGACATGAAAAGAAACCAAACTGAGGGGCTTGGAAAGAAGATAGAGATGGGTAAGGGAGCAGAACTTGAGCCTTGAATTAACCTGAGACTGCTTTTGAAATTTTTTTTTTAAAAAGGCAGGAAAAAAGTCAAGGAATTATTGCTCTCCAAGGCAGGAGCTGGGTCCAATGCCAAAGGGGTCTGTATGCAAACCGTTTGGCTCTACACTTCCACTGAGACTTTGGGAACTCTGTTGCTTGCTTTTTAGTGTCTCTCTAGGGGCCATCATTCACTTTCCCCAAAAGGATGATTTTTAAACTAATAAAATCTGGTTCTTGCAAAGCTTCCCCCAAGGAGCCTGTTTATAGGCACAGCCATGTTTAAGAATTGCCTTGAAGCTATAGCTGGGGGAGCTGAGTCAGAACTAAGGTTCAAGATCAACCACTATCTGGCCTTTGGTAGGGAGGTGGGACGTGAGCTTCTGAATTCTGAGATTTTTTTGGTCTGGCCAGGTTTAGGGAAGCTGAGGATAGGACAGACTGTCCTATTGGCAAGAATTTGGTAGGCTTCTCCTCTGTCATGTGGACTCCTACCTGGTTTCTGGACTAGAAATCCATTGGTCTCAATTCAGGCTGCCTTGGTGGTGGTTTTGTTTTGTTTTAATGAATTTTGGTCTGGGGACTGATTTTTTCCCAATTAGTAAGTTAAATAGACAATAAAAATTAAAATAATCTGGCTGCAGTATATTAATATAGGTAAGCTTCCAGTCTTACTTCCCCGAAGCTTTCAAAGGACAGACCGGGGGTTGCAAAATCTGGGACCTAGATGTTGACATAACACAGTGAACTCCTTCCCATGCCTACAGTGCCCTTTGCTTCCCTGTTCTCTAGGATGGGGAATTTTAAAATGACATGCAGATAGGGTGCATGCTATAGCATGTGGGTTTCCTTTTTGCATTGGTTCATTGTTATTATTCCGTGATCTCCTCCATCTGAGCTCCCTATGTGTAGCTCAGTAAACACTTGAACCACACTGCCTGAGAAATTCTGGGAATCTTGAGTTGAAAAGACCTCTTCAATTGGTTCTTACATTAACACAATGATTCGAAACCAAGGGAGGCAGATTTTACCCCCAGGGGCCACTCGGCAAATGTCTAGAGACATGTTTGATTGCCACAGTTTGGGAGGGCAGCACTGCCAGCATCTAGCAGGTAAAGGCCAGCAGTGCTGGATGCTGCTAAGCATCCCACAGTGTGCAAAATAGCCCTCCCCAACAAATACTTGTCTATCTCCAAATGCCAGTTGTGCTGAGGTTGAGAAACCCTGCTCTAGCAGAAGAGGCACCCATTGAATAAGTGGTTACGTTGTGGTGGGATATGTGCAAAAACGTATATAAGTCCAGGGAATCAAAGCAAGTATGTTGTTGGTGGTGGAGGGGTGGGGGGGGGGGGTACGCTGAGGGAAGCTTCATGGGGAAATGACTCCAAATCATGATTTTTACTTAATGTCTTTGCAGTTAACTGTCCAAGAATGATTTTGAAAGTTTATTAGTCAAGAACTACATACTGGAATTTTTTCTTTTTGCACAACTATCTGTTAATCTACTCAACTGTTTTTGGTGATGTTATTATCTTCCCTTAAAAAAATTCCTCCAAAGAGCCTGAGAGAGTATAATAAGAGAAAAACCCATTCAACCTTATTCTGTGCTTCTCTAGTCTACTATAATCTGTGGTTCTTCTATCTGGACTCTTCTTTCCTTTTCTCCTTCAAGGTTCAGCCTCATGTGCCCTGGCTTGTGAAGCCTTCCTTTGGAGATTTCAGTCCATAGTGATTGGTCTATTCTTGAATTGCCTTAGAGCCTTGTTGACTCTTTCCCTGTGTACATCAGTCTCTTGGGTATCTTTCCGGGTAGACTGTGGGCTCCTCAAGGTCAGGGACCACACCCTTCTCCTATACATGCCTCTACAACATTAAACACTATTCTGGACCCTGATTTCCACTGCAAGGGGAAGAAGGAGAAAGATATTTAGGAAAGATGTCAGGATACTGACATCCTCTTGTGAAGCTGGACTCATGGATATGGCACATTTTATCTTTCCAAAGTCTCTGGATCGTGTCTTATAATAAAGTCTAAAAGTTTAATCTCTGTTCAGTAGGAACAACATGCAAAAAATAAATTTCCATAATTATTATTAGCATTTTCTTACTAACAGATTTTTCAGAAGCTGTTTCTATATCAAGCAGATCAACCTTTCTGTTGTCATAGAGACAAAGATCTTTATATAACCATAGGCAAGGTGAGATTTTTTTCTTTCCCTTCCAGTTGTCTGGAACTAATAAGAAAAGGATAGAAAAATTTTTAAAATCATTTTTTCTATTTTTTATTCCCCAATTAAAACGAGTGAAAAGTGGGAGGCTTTTTTTTTTTTGCATCACATTTTAGATTTTAAATACTTAAGTTTTAATAAAATATGGAAGGGATGGAGAGGTATGAAGAACTGAGCAATGCCATCTTCCAAATTTGCAAGTAGTGGGCTCGTCAATGATAAGCATTTAAAATCCACAGTTCCCCTCCAACCTTTTAAACCAAGTAGTGAAGGTTGGTTGGAGGTCTTAAAAGAGAGGACTAACAAGGCCTGCAATAATTAAAATATACACTAGTACCTACTGAGGGGCTGCTGGTGAATTCTGAGGTGTTCTGTGGCACTCTCCTTCTCCAACCCCCAGAATGGACAGTGCTCCTCTTCTCTCCTCTCTGCTGCGTAAATCCTGTGGATGACTCAGCGCAAAACAACATCCCTCTTTTGCTGAGAGTCTTATCTTATAATTCCAGTTCTCTTCTTTTTCAAACTCCTGATAACTTGTTATTCATAGCATTTGTCTATCTTGTAATTACCATTTACCATTTCGTTCATTCATCATTAAGAAAATGAGGACTTTAGCATGAACCTGTACATATTTCCTGTCCTTTTCCTCAGTGTTTTTTAAAATACTTTTTAAAGTATTTATTTATTTATTTTTAGAGCTGGAAAGGGAGGGAGAAAGAGAGGGAGAGAAACATCAATGCTCAACTAGGGACCTGGCCCACAACTCAGGCACATGCCGTGACTGGGAATTGAACAAGCGACTCACAGGCTGGCACTTAATCTACTGAGCCACACCAGCCAGGGCACCTGAGTGTTGAATTATACCTTTCCCCAACCATTTTCTTGCCCCAGGACTCAGAAGTCTCCCTATTCTTTCCAAGACCAACACTTCCCCTATCATCTGAGACTAATACTCTCCTCCCACCCACACTGAGACACCACTCCATCGAGCATTACTCCTCCCCACCCCTTGTATCATCAGTGCCTGTCCTCCATGGATTCCTTTCCCTCTTCTTCTTTAAAGATTAAAAAAACCCTTTTTCTCAGGCCTGTTTTTTTCCACATGTCTTGGAGTTCGGGGTTTTAATTTGATCACAACTGCCTTTATAGTAAATAAATATTGTGGATGTTTGTGGGGGGCGGGGCAGTGGGGATGGAGAAAGGAAGTGTATGGCACAAGGAAGTTTAAAATGTACTTCTTGCTTTTCTGAAGATTATATGCTCTGTGGAGAGCAATAGCTTGGTTCTCACACTTCGGCATGCATTAGAATCACCTCAGGAGTTTACTGAAACAGACTGAGGGACCGTACCCTCAGAGTTTCTGATTCAGTGATGGGGCTGGGGCCCAAGAGTGTGCATTTCTAATGTTTCCCAGGTGATGCTCATGCTGTTGGTCTGGGACCGCACTTTGAGCTACATATTGCCTTGAAACATTTACTCTTCTGTTTTTTTTTAAAGATTTTATTTTATTTATTTTAGAGAGAAGGAAAGGAAGGGAGAAAGAGAGGGAGAGAAACATCAATGTGTGGTTGCCTCTTGTGTGCCCCCTACTGGGGACTTGGCCTGCAACTCAGGCTTGTGCCCTGACTGGGAATCCAACCAATGACCCTTTGCTTCGTGGGCTGGCGCTCAATCCACTGAGCCACACCAGCCAGGGCTACCCTTCTATTCTTGTGAATCTCTTTTGTCATATTGATGTTGAGGTCACTACATCCTGATAAAAAAGTTATCCTGTTTGGGCCTTTACCGGCTCCACCCCCATAGGGTTCTCACCTGAAGGATGAGGTCAGCACTCAACTGTCTGATTCTCAGGAAGTCCGACCTTGTGAGGGACAGCACACTTGTTGACCTAAGGGGTCTACATGTCTAGGAGAAGATGCTCCTGGTGTGGATGCCAACATAGTGCATGTGAAGGGAGGAAGTTAAGGATTCTGCAGAACCCCACAGGGATGGCAAACGGCTTCAGAGCCTGGACAAATAGCTCCTTTTTGAGAGTGAGACTAACCAGCTCCATCATGCTGGCAGTACTTACCTTGTCTCACACCCCACCCTCAAACCTAATCAGCCCTTAAAATTTTTTTGAGGGGCTCTCAGCTTCTTTAAACCATGGACAACAAGAAGATTTTTGTTTTGTTTTGTTCTTTTCACTTTAGTCTTCTCCAGGGAAGGGATACATTCCTGAGGCCACCATGGCTGTGGCAGCAAGAATTGTTGAATGATCTCAGGAAAAAGCTGAATCTGAAAGGAGCTGGGACTTGGTGCACTCATTCCTGCCTCCCACTGTGGGGGTCTCTACTCAGTGCCAACTTTGGAGAAGCTGGGAAAAAATTTATATATATAACAGGGGAGTTTTCTTACTAAGAAAGCAAACACAGAAAGATCATTAATAGATGAAGTGTCTTTGCTACTCATTAGCTGTGGGACCTTGGGTAGGTTATTGCATCTCTTTGGATCTCAGTGTGCTGTAATTTGTATGATGAGTACCAGGCAAGTGAGAAAGGCCGTTAGTGGCACAATCATTCATAAGAGCAAGATGAGAGGCTTGTCAGAGAAGGACAAGGGCTGGGACTTTGAAGGCAGAGTCCATGGATTTGTTGATTGATTGAAACATTCTATCATCATGGTCCTCACCTTCAGGGAATTGAGCTGACAAGATAATTAATGGAAACTAATTAATATAAACCCCTCAACCTTTAAACTGTATCTGTCAACCACAAATATTCCCTGAAGGCCACTAACTCTTCCAGGGGAGAAGTCCAGATTCTCAGGAGGGAGGGGACTCCCCTAGTGAAGTGGGCCTCTGACAGACTGCTGGGACCCAAGGGATTTGCAAGGGGCAGGGAGTGTCTCTTTCCTCCCCCAGCACGGAACTGTACCACCTCTAATTGTTAGAACATAACAATTAGACCTCCACCAACTTGGTGCCTTTTGAATACTTTTGAGAGCACTACTATTCTCTTGTTTTATCTTCTAACAACTGTATTAAAATATAATTCATATATGATGAAATGTAACCATTTATAGTGTATAATGCAGTAGTTTTTAGTATATTCATGGAGTTGTGCTCCCATCACCACCATTTAATTTTAGATCATTTCTGTCACTCCCCAAAGCTGCACCCATTAGCAGTCACCATGCCTGTATTGCAGTCTGGCAGCTACTAGTCTACTTTCTGTGTGTCTGGACATTTCATATAAACACAATCACATTATGTGTGGTACCTTTTTCTAAATTGAAGAAAGGAGACTGGGCAACACTCTGTACTAAAGGCCCCCCTTCTCCTCTTCACCCTATCACATCAGCAAACGACTTCCTCCACCCGCCTGCCGCCGTGAGTGTGGAGGTGGTGGTGGTGTGCCCCAGGTGGGACACGAGGGCTTTGGTCGATTAGGCCTTGACTGAAATACAAGTAAGCATGGGACAGGGGTGGAGCTCAGTAAAGTGTAGGTTGGGGGAGGCAGCTTCCCAGCAGTCTGGGTTGAGTGACCAGGTCACCCCTGGCCATAGGGCCTGAACACTTCATTCCTAGAGGACCACAGGATGACAGGGGTCACAGTAACTTTCTTTCACCAGCCTGGCAGGCCCAAGGCTCAAAGACCATGCAAGATTCCCCTGGAAGAGAGAGCGGTTACTGAGGAGCATCAGCCACACTGTTCCCTATGGCTTCTGGGCAGTTCCACACGCCCTGCTGCAGCCCCAGCCACAGAGAAAGAGGGGACCTGGGGCTGCCAGGGGCTGGAGGCTGCACCAGCAGGTGGGGTCCAGGTCCAAGGCGCAGCACAGAATGGTAAAGACAGACCCCAAGCTTTGGCTTCTCATCACCCTAAAAGGTGGTGGGTTTGATAGGATGAATGGGCTTTCTTCAAGATTCCAGGTAAAGGGGACCAAAGAGCATGGAGGCAAGATGACCAGGAGCCAGCGAGGGTCCCAGGGTGGTGGTTTATACTCACAGTTGGGTGAGGCCAGCCAGCGGGCCAGGACAGCGCAGCGCTCCGTTGGTCGGGCAGCTGCAGGGCACGGGGCAGTGCACCCGGCTCAGCGCCTGTGGCAGCGCAGGAAGCGGCAGCAACAGCAGAGCCAGAAGCAGCCAAAGCGCTGGGAACGGCCACCCCATGGCGGGAGAGCCTGAGGATGGGCTCTTGCAGCTGGGCGGGTGCCCTTGACAGCCCCGGAGTGCAGCCTGCACCCATCTCCCCGCCCCTAGGTCTGTCCTCCCACCTCCTCCCTCCTGCCCGTCCCTTCAGCCCCATGCTGCTCCCTGCAGCTGAGTTTCTGTTCTGTGACCCCATCACTTCCTCACTGCAGCTTTCCCTGGACTATCCTGTCTGCAACATCTGCAAACAGCCCTAGCTGTAGGAGGCAGAGGTAGTAATGGTGCGTGCTTTGGGTGAGGGGTGGGGAGTTCTAAATTCTGGCCCTGGCTCCCCTGTGACTGTGAGTGTGAAGTTGAGTGAGTTGTGTCACTCACCTTAACCTCTCTGATTTCATCTGTGAGGGGCAGACCGATACTCAGACACTTGGATACTGCCTTGCCCACATCTGAAGGGTGAAAGTGTGCAGCTGCGAAGCTCCTCTCCTTCAGTCTCAGCCCTAATTCCTTTCTCCTTCCCCACAGTTTCCCTCCACACTCAAGTACCTCTGTCGCCCCAGCTTCCCCAGTCCTCTGGGGAATATTCCTCAATATTCTGCTGGTAGTAGCAGCTTTCCTCCTTATAGAGATTTGAGTCTGTTCTAATGTCCACTGTAGATGGTGAGGTACTAGCAAGCAAAATACAGTTCAGATTAATTTTTGTATTCCTCTGGCTTTACATGGCAAAGATTTGTTGAATAAATGAAACTGCTCTAGTAATATACAGTGGTTATTTAAATGGGAGGCTAAACTTCACAGCAAACTAGCAGGTGTTAAACCAGAAGAATGATGTCCCAAGAGGTTACATGACTTCCCCAGAGTCACATAGCTCACAAGTAGCAGAAGCCTGTTTGAAGTCATATCTATCACCAGTTTTCTCCCACCAGTGCAAGATATTACTGTATGATCTATATACCAAGGACTTCGACAGGAGGCAGAACTTTCCCTATTTAATTTCATCATTAAAATACTTTTTCTGCCTTCCTTCTAAGGACTCTATTTGGACTCTGGAAATCCTGCAAGTCTTTCTGGAAGAGCTGGATTTTGAGAGCTGGGAAGGTATCTAAGACTGTACAGACAGTAAGTAACAACAGTTTCCTTTCCTCTGTGTTGAAGCCAGCTCTCACAAGCAGACTGGCTCAGCGGCCAGTCTCTAGTCTCTTGTAGTCTTTTGCCCAAGAAAGGCAGAGTTTTAAAGGTTATTTTAGAAAATCATTGGGCTTTGCTAGATGACAGCATTGTGCTAGATGACCTGAAAAACAAAGCTTATGGCTATAGGATTGTCTTCATTTTCTGGCTCCCTGTCTCCAGCTGTTTACCTGGCTACTCTTCACCCTTTCACACCCCTGCATTTGCTGTTCCCCTGACTTGGAATGATTTTTTCCCTCCTTTTCCGTATTCCATTACATAAACTCCTAGTTGTCCTTCATGAGTCATCCCAACATCATTTCCACTCTAAAGCCCTCTCTGATTCAGCCTATCTGAGTAGTTGTGGCCATAGCACCTGAGTCTATAGCCATTGATACAACACACTGTAATTACGGTTTTAATTTTGCCTCCTCCTGTCCATTCATCTTAGTATTGCTAGGGCACGTCATAGCCCCTAGCTCCTAGTAGGTGCTCAGCATATATTGTTGAATAAAAGAATGCATAAATGAAAGCCCATGCATAGACCTATAGCATGTGCTCAATGAATCAACTGAGAAGAGATTAACAACCTTGCTTGATTTATTTCCATCCACATTGGATCTATCTGGATTGGTATCAAGCAGTTATCCCTGACTACTTTGGGGTCACATTTCCTTCTGTTTTAGCTTTGTCAGAATTTGGTAGGGAAGTTAGGGTAACACTGGGATTTTGAAACATTTCCACCATATATCCTAACTTGCAGGAAAAAAGGAGTGAATACTTCAAGGTGGTTGAGTGGCACCTATTTCAAATCTTGTGTTTTGTGTGGCCTTTTCTTTTTACCCCAAAGGCCATCTGTTATAGAAAAAGAACGGTTGCTCCCACCCACCCCTGAAGAACCATTTGATTTTGTGCTTGTGTATCCCTGGGGGCTCCTTAAACGCCTGTAAGAAAAGGAAAGGGCAGTCAGGACACCTGGATTTTTCCTTTCTGTTCTGTCACCAACCATGTGACTTGGTTGCTGATTTCCTCATCTGTAGGAGGAGGGGTTGGAGTTCTCAATCCTTAGGCTCTTCTAGCTCTAAAATGCAAGGCCTTTCTGGATACTGGTGGAAGGAGCAGGATTGTGTATATTAACTTCTTATTATGTTGGATTGGAAATAAAACCCAGTTTATGAAAAGTTAAAGTTGTTCATCTGAAAAACAACTTATAACTATAATGAGTTTTCATAAAATTTTTACATCTCTGATTAATTTCAATTGTATTTTAATTATCACATCAGTTCTTGCAATGTACCTATTATAACAAAATCAGCATTGATTGTTATAATCACAAAAGTTTGTTACAGTGGAATTTACCTATTCTACTCATTAATATATAACCTATTTAGCGTGAGTGTTTTTAAATATGAAGAACTTCTATGTCATGTAACTATACTTATAGTTATTTTTGTCACAGACCTTCAAAAAAGCATGACCCATAAGGATTGCTAATTATATTTTGCTGACAAACTAAAGTTCATGGAATTCACAAGAAGTTTATTCTACCTTAGAGATATAAAAATATCTCACATTACAACTCAGAAATTCTAGAGCAGGGCTTCTCATATTTTAAGGTGCAGAATTGTTTTTTGGGAAGCTTTAAAAACAAGGATTCCTGGGAACCCCCCTCTCCAAAAATAGCCTAATTCAGTTGATATTGGATGGAGCCCAGGAGTCTGTGTTTTAACAAGTGCTCAAGCAACTTGGATGTGTGGGCTTCCCAGAGCACAATTTGTGAAACACTATAATGGAAATTCTAGAATTAAATTTTCCTTGAGAAGACAAAGCTCACGAATCCTTACAATGAACTCTGGTGTGTGTTAGCACATGCATACAAATAATATGTGTGTATGTGTATAAAATCACTCAATTGATTGTAATAGATTTAAAACAAATTTTAAGGAGCAATCAGTTTACTTATTTTAATTTTGGGGGGTGGGGAATGAGCAATTTCACAAGATTAGAGATCCTATTTTTCTTTATGACTCACTAGATCAAAACTCAATATCATTTCATGTCACATTAAGATAGCAAAGTAATGAGAAAACCTCAAGCAGGTTAGGTTAAGATTTTCTGATTCTTTGACATATACCCTATTAGTACCATAACTGATATTTCTTCCTTCCTAAAAGCAGTGTGTTTACCTTTTCCTCAGAAGGAAAGTAGGGCAGAAGAAGAAAAAGTGTAAGAAAAGAAAAATACAGTTGGCCTGCGAGCTATCTACTTTGCCACCTGGAACAAAAACAAACAAACAAAAACAAAGAAAACAAAAAAGATGACCTCTAAAAGTTAACACTGAAATTTCATGCAATCTCCCTGTGACGTGTTTGGAAATTTCATCTCCCATTTCACTACCTACATGATGTGAAGTCAGAGATGTGACCAGCTCTGTCCATCTCTGGCTCTGCCCTGGGGTTCCTGTAAGCTTTAGGAGGAGCTAACTAGAGCAGCAGGCTGATGGGCACCAAGCGCTAGGGATGGACCTGTGAGGGGAGGCTTCAGGATGGTCTGGGGCATGAAAATCCTTCTCCAAGATTGCTGGAGAGAGCTAGAGAAGGGGCTTGCCATTTAGGTCCTATTGCTGGAAGGACATGAATGAGTTGGGGGCTGCTGTCTTCCTTGTCTTGTGAAAAAAGCCTACCTGGCCTGGCAGTGATTAAAACTGCAGAGAGAAAAACAGATGTGAGAGACAGATGTGGGCAGAGCCTGAGGCCAGCACCTCCCTTGAACTTCCCAAGTAATGAGCCAATACATCCTCTCTTATCCTTGAACTAATTGGAGTTGAGTCTCTCTGACTTGCAACCAAACTTCCTAATCTCTACTATCAGCCTTGCTGTGACTTTTATTTGACCTGCATACTACCCCCTGCCCTCCCCAGCTAGGAAAGAAGTAGGACTCTTCTATTCTTATCTCTGTGGTAGGACTCACTGTTCCCCTTTGATTGATAGCATTTATCACTGTGCTGCTGGGAGTAAACTGGTCCGGTGCGTGAATGAACAAATGAATGAATGTGAATGAGTGAAAAAAGAGGCGACAGTGTAGAAATACAGCATTCTTTTTAGAGGAGCTGTATTTTGCTAAATAATTCACCAAGCATGCTTTCTACTTCAGGGAAGGACTCCTAATAAACTACAACCTTGGTTTAGAAATTAAATTTCAAACCAAAATATTAACCAAAGCCTACACAGGAAGAGAGACTTTCTGACGTGATAAAATAAATAAAAAAGGAAAGAGGATTTGATTTTAAAAAGACTGATGCACAACTAACCAAAGTGTGCACCACAGGATATTGGTCGTCTGCCATGTTAATTGGCAGTATTTAGGGAAATGGTGTGAAGACTCAAGAAATTTGGGAGAAATTGGGTTGAAGTTAAACAATGTTTTTTACAAGACAATTTCTTAGAACTTTTAATGTGCATTCTGAACCTCTAAAGAGGGCCATAGTACATGCACGGGACTGGTGTTTCTTTGGGACATGCTTTGAGCATACTGATTTGGGAATACAGGTTGAGAAAACAGGAATTTGTGGCGAAGAACCCCTTCACTAAACTGGAAGCCAGAGCCGACCTTGGTGTGGTGATAGCTTACTAATATTGCACTTGGTGGTGATGGGAAAGATCGCCTGGATCCCTGTTCTTGTCCCCGTAGCCTTTGATGTGGACAGTCAGGGTCTGGAAATCCCAACGTTGTCAATATCTCCTTTCAGAGTAGCATTGCCCTCTGCAGTCTCCTTTTTCAAAATGAAAATACAGCACAGGGTGGGGACATACTGATTTGATTACATTGTCATTTGGATTGTTTATTTAAGAATAATTTTTGCCCTGGCTGGTGTAGCTCAGTGGATTGAGCGCAGGCTGAGAACCAAAGTGTTGCAGGTTCGATTCCCAGTCAGGGCACATGCCTGGGTTGCAGGCCACTGCCCCCAGCAACCACACATTGATGTGTTTCTCTCTCTCTCTCTTTCTCCCTCCCTTCTCTCTCTAAAAATAAATTAATAAAATCTTTAAAAAAAAGAATAATTTTTAAGGGCCCCTGGGTGGTGTGGGACCCAGGGAATATAGTATAGGAGGTGGATGCACCTTGATGGAGGGGAGGGAGGAGTACGCAAGAAGCTTCCTCTCCTCAGAACTATGCTGGGAACGAACCATATGACTTGCCCTCCAATGCATTCAGAACACAGAGATTGGGGTCTGGAGAGTGAAGAAAACCTCTGTTTTCCTCCTGGCTGCTTTGTGCGGAGGTGGTGGCCCTCTTCTCTCACCCTCCTGCTCTCATTCTGTCCCTGCGGTCAGGCGTGGGTCCCACTGATAGACCCTCTTGCTCTCCTGTCTATTAGAGATGCACAGAAAGCCACACTGTCTGATGGTGCTGATAACACCTGTCACATTGAATTATGCTTTCTGGACATCATGTCACACGTAGACAAACAGAAAGGCCAGTCATTACCCTAGGGCCTGCAAGGCGTTTATCAAAAGGGGAATCTCCTTCAAAGAATAGTTTGCAAATAGGCGTCAGTGCTGAATTGTGCAGCACAGGGATGACAGGCTGAGGGAATGGTACTCCTGTTTTTTGGCAGAGGGGAGGCAGCAGGAGCTGATTTGCAGCAGTGCCAAAGGCACTTGGAGAGGTGGCTTGAAGTGACAGCTGGCTGGAGAGACCCAGGAGGCAGCTGAACTGCACTGGCACGGAGCAAGGGAAACACTGAAATGGGGAAGACAATTTTGGGGATCCTAGCCTAATGGCTGTCATCTCTTAGAATCACTTTTGGGAAGTTACTTAAGAGATGGATTCAAGGGGCTCCTTGGGAGATTCCGCTTCTGTACATTTGGCTCAGGACAGGGAATGTGCATTTTAAAAGTGTCTCAGGTGATTTTTTAGGAAAAGGAACTCCAGTACCCCCTCTGAGAAACACTGTTCCAGAGTGGTGGATGGAACCCAGAAAGAGAATGTCTGAAGGGAAGTGGGCTTAGGATGGCATGGGGGCTTACCTGTGTTAGAGAGGATGAGGAATGGGAGGGAGGAGCCCTCAGAGAAGTTGGGAATGGGGTGAAATTGGGGGAATAGGCTGTTCACCCAAGGAATAAGACAAATGATAGGCAAACACAAAGGAA
Organism: Phyllostomus hastatus; assembly: GCF_019186645.2. Lineage (NCBI taxonomy): Eukaryota > Metazoa > Chordata > Mammalia > Chiroptera > Phyllostomidae > Phyllostomus > Phyllostomus hastatus. The sequence goes on along the minus strand of NW_025334041.1, from coordinate 103,636,351 downwards.
AACTTTATTCTACCTTGAAATTGGGATATGAGAATTAAAGAAAACCTGATGTATAACTACTTTTACTAAATTAGCCAAAAGAAAAGTTACTTAAAGCAAACACCAAATGATAGAGAAATAATTGTAAAACAAATACATCTGTGCATTTAAAATGAGTTCAACTTTTTGGAAAGCAGTATGGTAATTCCTATCCAGATCTAGGCACATGGGCACGAGAAAGAAGATCTCACGATAGTGGTGTCTGTCTGACAAAGCCGAGATAACCTGAATGTTCAGCAGTATTGCAGTGATTTAAGGGAACTGACTCAATAAGGTATTGCAGTAATTTAAAATAACTGGACTAATTAAAAGACATAGAAAAGTTGGATATGTTAAATAAAAAGTTAGAATAGAAAAGTTGGATATGTTAAATAAAAAGTTAGAATACAAGTTAGTAATATTTACATCGTAAGTGCAATAATATAAACATGTTCCTTTGTGTTGCGCGTGGGTCACCGGCCAGCAGTGACCACGGAACGCTGTGGATGGCTCGACAATACGCGAGAAAAAACACACATGCACAGAGACAAACTAGTTTCTGTGGGGAAGTAGGGACAGAATGGCCACCCCCCTAGTGGGGGAGCGCGCCGATTTACAGTCCATACCTGCTTTTATTGGGCTCATGCTACACAATAACTCAGGTAAAGTACAATACTCATTAGGGGAAGTAAGGAACTATAGAAAACAAAGAACTCTGCCGGTCTATTGAGTTGGGGGTCAAAGAGCTGTAAGACTGAGGAACAAACTTCCTTCCTCCTAAGACCCTTCTCATTCAACTGAGAGCATTCCAAACAAAGAAGGTTTCACAGTAATTTACATGTTCTTTCTTAGGCCTGATCACCCCGGGAAATCCGCACTTCCCAGTACTGAGCTGTACTACCCTGTCATTGTTTCAGGCTTAGGTGGAGCACGGGAACTAAGGCCACCAAGAGATAAGGAGATTTTCTTCCGGACGCTGAGAACTCAGACTTTGTCAAAGCCGAGGAGTGAGGGTCCATCACCCCCCTTTTGCTGCAGCCCCCCAAGTCCTTCTTTTGGGGGGCCTCCCAAAGTGATCGTGCCTGGCTTGGGTTGTTCCCCCCCGTGGGGAATCTTACCCGTCTTTGGCTAACCGACCAAGCTTTTTGGGGTTCAGCAGCAGAAGCAGCATTCCTGCCAGGGAGATAAGCTTTTATCTCCTTGCCGGCTTACGGTTCCAAGGGCGTTCCCTTAGCCTTAGCTAGGCGGGGGTTTCAGCCTCTGATACCAGTCAGGGCGGTTCCCAACACCTTTGAGGAAAAGAAAACCGAAATTTATTTTCTGTCCCCATTCTCGCACCTCTAAGTCAGCTCAACTCCTCATAGACCATGTGCCTGGTAACTTATAAAGCCAGCCAAAGATGCTGGTTGGTTTTCTGAGCAGTTACACGGTTCTCAGATGTGAACATTGTAACCCTAGTACTCACCAGTTACATCAATGGTTTGTTTTCCAACTCTTCCCTCTCCTTTATCGAGCTTAGGATGCCGCTTCTGGCCCTTTGCACTTTATATTCACATCTGGTTTTCCTCGGTCCTGACTTGCACCTTCCCCTCAGACTCTGCTGTGATGGACTCTCCCGGTTTTAGACAGTGTCAATAGTAACACCCAACATAAGAATCCCACAAAGTGTATAAGGTTTTACTTAAAATTTTTTTTGTGTCAAAATAATGTTCCTGCTAAAATGATAAAAAAGGGTTTAAAATATTGAATATTGAAAAACATGATGCTTTTTTATATTTCTGCCCCATCTACAGCCATGGCATTCCCTTCATTTCTAAATAATATACTTTTATCGCTACCTGTTTTAATTACTTATTGCTATGTAACAAATTGACACAAAGTAGGCCGCCTACAATAACACATATTGCACAGTTTCTGTGGGTCAAGATTTGGGGCATGATTTAGCTGGTGGAGGGTGGGCAGAGTTGGGAGCAGATCTGGCAGCCCAATCTCTGTGTATTAACTTTCACTAAATTCTGATGCTAACTATGTTCCAATTGGAATGTTGGCGCGATTGAGGTCTCTCTGTGAATCTGCTTGCAATGGTCAGCCTGCAATGAGCACTGACTTAGGTATCTTTGGGTAGGGTGGGAGGGGTGCACCATGCAGTGTTGCCTCTGTGGTTCATGAAGTTCTCTCCCCCAAACCTTTCTCTGCCTTCTGCACAGGTCTGTGATTCTCCCCCAGAATGATGTCCACAGAAGGTATCAATATTTAATAAAAACAGGATGGATTCTTTAAATGGGGATTTTTTGATAAATATAAAATAATTAGTTGACAGTAATTGAATTCACATATAATTATGAGAATTATGTGTATATTAGTGTATAGCTATCGGGTTGCCAAAAAAGTGTTTGTTTTTTTCCATAAGATGGCTCTAGTAGCACTTAACTTTAACTTCATGCAAAACAATTTTGTTAGATTGTATCATGACAGCTGCCATATCAGTGTGCATTTAAAAAATACTTATCAAAATTGGTGAGTTTTTGTGCAGCCATTTTAATACTGAAGATGAAAGAAAATGTGCAATATTTTTGGCATATTATACTTTATTATTCAAGAAAGGTAAAAACTCAACTGAAATGCAAAAAAGTTTTGTGCAGTGTATGGAGAAGGTGCCGTGACTGATAGAACATGTCAAAAGTGGTTTGTGAAGTTTCATGCTAGAGATTTCTCACTGGACAATGGACACTTCCCAGTCAGGTAGATCAGTTGAAGCTGATAGTGATCAAATTGAGACATTAATTGAGAACAACATTATACCATGTGGGAGATAGCCCACATACTCAAAATATCCAAATCAATAAATTATTGGTGAAAATGAAAAATGTGCCTTTTATTTTATGGAAAAAACCATACGGACTTTTTGGCCAACCCATAGCTTAGATATCCCTTTATACAGCAATGAGGTATGTTTTTTGGAGTGAGATTCTTGAACAAATCTCAAGTTTCCTTCCATGAAAACTGATAAAATCTTTATCCTTAAGAGAACAGTCTTGCTTTTGGTCTATTATTAGTTTTCAGGTGGCCTATTCTTTTCTATTCCCACATAGTCTGCTCTGGGGTGATCATTTTCATATATTAAGGCTTGTATTATTTTTCTTCAGCCAGCTCTTGGTGTTTGCATCTGCAAGTGTTCCAAGTTCATTTTAAGAATTGTTACTTGTGTCATTAATATTGATGAGGATGTTTTGCTTTCCTCCACACACAGTGCTCTGCCCCTGGCAACTCATTACCTGGAAAAGTTCTCTTTTGTGTGATGGGCACTAATCATTTGCCTACCCATCAGGCTCTTCCTTTGGCAGCAGCACCCTGCTTTTCTTTTAGGGGAACTCTCTGCCCCCTCTTCAGTGCGTTTTGTGAACCTGTTGACCTAAGCACTACTTGGTCTCCAACTGTCTTGCCCCAGAGGTGTGGAGCACATGACCTAATGGGTTAGGCCCATGAGACTCTCCCCTGGGAGTTTAGACTTCACCGAATTACTTGTTGACAGAGGTGGCTAGAGTTGACGCAATCTTCTTTCATCTGTGAGTTCTGACCGAAATTCTTGGAATTGATTATTTCCCCCTGTCCTTCTTGATGACTGCTTGTTCATATCTTCCTTCAGTTCTAGAATATTACTCAATGTTCTGTCATCCTAATAAATTATTATTATTTTGTCCATACTTTTTAGAGTCAGTTTCAATTGCTTACAACCAAAGAACCCAGTCACATACAAAGTCTCTCTTCTTTTCATGTGTGTTTTTTTTTGGTCTTTTTGCTCTACTGATCACAAGCTGATGGACTGCTTCTTACTTGTTTTAGCAAGCAGATGGACTTCCTGATTGTGTTCTGAGTAAGAGCCTGTCCTGACTCAGTGGTATCATTTAAGGGACTCTGGTGAATGCCATGGAGAGCAACAAGAGGAGCGGGAGAGGGATTTCCCTTCGAGTCTTAGCAAGACAGGGGAGGAGGTAGTGAGAAAGCCTGGCAAAGACTTGGGCTCAGCAATGTGAGAGTCCCCTGCCTAAAGCGGTGGCAAGATTTCAAGGAAGGGTGAGAAATAAACCAAGAGACTCTGACATTAGGCCCCTTTGCTCTCAAAGGCAAAAGCTCCTTTTCTTATGGGCTTACCATTGTTTGGGACAATAAGGATGTCAGCAGTGGGCATGACAAGAGGAGGACAGAGGCTCTTACTCTGGTTTTCTGAGCGCAGTGGAAGCCACCTGAATTCTAGGGACACCCTGAGGAGGAAAGATACCTCAGTAAGGCCTGAGATTGAAATTCTTACAAGTCCAGGAAGATGAGAACTCAAAATGAAAATTAATTTGATTTAATGAAAATAAAGAAGTAATTTTTTTTGCCTGTCTCAACTTGTTGATTTAGATTCATAATGATTATAAGCCCTTAAGAATTCTCATCTATAGATTAATTAGTGCACTGAGTTTCAGTTCTGTTCAAAACATTAATAAGACTGAGGATGAAGCAAAAACATGGGGTTCTGCTTCCACCTTCTAAGAGCATACAGCCTAGTTGGAGAGAAATGACTCGAATACCGTTATGAGGGCTGATTATCAGCATCTGACAACAGTTTAAGGGCTATACTTGTGCTTAATTGACAAATGAGTGGCTGGTTGAATAAGCGGTAAGAGTTCAATGACTGTAACATTAAAGGAAAATGGAAGGAAGAAAAATAATTTAATACCTTTTGTCCCAGTAAGGGTAAGATTGCAGGGCTGCTTGTTCTTAGAAAAGGAACAGTTTGTTCCTGCAGCTCAATTCTTCTCAGGGAGCTCGTGTTTTGCCAGCCTGTGGTCTCAAGGGTCCGTCCTCCAAAGATGGGAGTCAGGCTGTCTGGAACAGCCAGCAGAAATCAAGTAGGCTGTTAATACGCTTGAAGATGTTTTCTGCTTATCCTTTTTCTCTGACTTCCCAAATACACAGCACTTGTCCAGGCCAGTGTCAGAGGAGCTTTTGTCCCCTTGCAGCAATAGGGCCTGGCAGGCAGGGGATTATGGAAATTCAGAGTGGCTTTGTGTGTCAGAGACAGGGTCCTCTTCTTCCATGCCTGTATCCAGCACAAGGTTGTTTGAGAGTCTTGCTTAAAAAATTGTCAAATTATGGCCACCTTGGAGCTTTGGGCTCCGATGTAGGGAAGGTGAAGAGATCAGATGAAGCTCCTGAGAGACCCAGGCTGTGAGGTTGGGTGGGTAAGGAAGGGATTAGAGAATCACAATAGGGCTGTTTGTCCAATGGTGCTCTTAGAGGACACATAACTCCCCTTTGGAACTTGGTTTTACTGTCTATAAAATGACCATAAGACTATAGATAAAGCTTTAATGAAAACCAAATACGAACATCTATATATCCTACATTAAAACAGTAAGAAGTGATCATTCACTTTGCAAAATGGATGGCCCCCTTTATAAGCATTCACAGTAAAATCCTTTTACAGGGAAATAGCCTTTCATTTAAAAGTAGAATTTGTTTTGCAAAATGTGACTGTATTTTTCAGCATAAAGGGAGTTTTGCATGTTTCCTTGCTCTGTTCCTTCTGTACCCCTCCACCCAAGAAAGCAGTACTTAGCAGATGTTTATGATATAAGCTGAAAAAATCCAAATTGGTGGTGGATTTCTCAGCAAAGATGAAGTAAGGTTCATCTTCCAGTGGCTTCTGGACTGGCAGTGGACAGATCTGAGTTCTGGTCCAAGGTCCAAATAGCTGGGTTCCTTTGGACAGGTCTTTGAATTATAGAGCCTTTGTGTTAGAATTAGGGATCATCTAATCCACTACCTTGCTTCTTTTGACAAAGGTGTTTCAGCATCCTTGACTGATAAATTTTCTGGGCCTCCGTATGCCCATCTGTATGATGAGGGGAATTGATCTTTAATTCGAGTCAGGGTCCCGGATGGGAGTAGGAGGTTTGAGAATGTAGAAGTCAGGACTCTGAAGTCTAAAGGTGATATATCACAACCTAGCAGAGGCTAAGCTCTAGATATAGGGTCTAAATAAGAATGCTTGGGGAATTGAACTCTATACATTCTCTCCCTCTTCACAGGGCCCCCCTCCTGTGGTCAGTAGTGAGGAAAAGTTCTGAGACCTTGAGATACTTGCACGTTGACCTGGAGCTGCGAGCAGCTCTACCTGTACATTTTCAAAGGAAGATGAAGTCAGAATGTCAAGTGAGCTATTTTCATACTTCAGCTGAGCATTATTCCAGGGCCGAGCAGCCTCACTCGCCTCTTCTCCTTTGCTTCAGGCTCTCTGTCCTTCCTACCCACCCCCAACCTTTTTTCCTTCTTTCTTTTTTCCTCTCTCTTTTTAACAATATGCAAAGCTCAAGGGCATGCAGTTGGGTCTGGCTGAAATCAGCTGAGTGTTTACAGGATTTATTCAAGGAAGAGCCCTTGGGTCATTGTCATGGCAATTTTGATAATCCTGACAGCATGCAGATGGGCTGTCCAGGGCGGTCTGAGAGCGGCTCCCACCCTGCAGCCGCAGTCACTGCTTGGGGCACATGGGCTTGCTTACCCTCTTTTAGTAATCTGTGTACACAAAAGAGTTCTCAAAATTTTAGTTATGAAAACCCTGGACCAAAAATATTTTGTCAAAAACTTCATCTGGAATGAGAAAAAGGTTCTGCAAAGGCTGGGTGAATCACCCGTAGGACTAGACAAATAGGCCGTTTCTGTGTAACTACATTGCTTCTTTATTGTCTAACGCATCTATTTACCCTCTTCAATCCTGCTTCCCCCTTCTGCTCCCAGATCTTGAATATGAAGTCCTCAAGGCCAGGGATCTTTTCCAATTCATTTCTTGATGTCTCCAGTGCCTATCATTGTGCCTAGGAATGGGGAATGATTGCCAATGTGTATGGGGTTTCTTTTGGGGGTGATGAAGATGTTCTAAAATTAAATAGTGGTGATGGTTGTATAACTCTGTAGCTACACTAAAACCCATTAAATTATACACTTTAAAAGGGCAAATTGTATGGTATGTTAATTATGTCTCCATAAAGCTGTTGTTAAAAAATAAAAGAAGCAGTTATCTGACCTAAGGGTTTAAGGGTCTCTTGGGCTTTGGAGAGAGGCTGCAGGGGTTCCAGAGAATAAAAATGAAGCAACAGACCCTTGCAGCAGGCTGTTCATGCTGATAAGTAATGTGTTTGTGCAAACCAATTCTAATGTCTGCAAGTGGCCATCTCGTTTTATTTCCATTTATTCTGAATGTGGGCTGATGCAAATGTAGCTTGGGTGGGGTCCACTTGATTCTGCAGAGCATTCTACAAGTCCTCCCAGTTCCTGCTAGCTGCATACCAGTGAAGGAACCCAGGGCTGTCCTGTACTCTTGCTCCATGTTGCTCATTGATCCTTATGAAGTAACTGTTTCAGGTTTCACCTGCTCTATAGCCCCCTTTTCTCTAGGACTCAGTTTGCTGGAGGACACCATTCTATCTTCATTGATGCCATTAGAATGAGAGGCTTTCCCAGAAGCTGCCAGTGCTGTGCTGGTAAACAAGCTCTCCTGAAAAGAGGTGAAGTATCAAATGGCAGAGCTGGGACTAGAGCCCCTAAAAGTGGGTGCATTTAATGACTGGGCCGCTTCACTCGCTTCTAAAGCACTCACATTAGTTCCCATGATCCCTAGCTGTAAGGTCTTTGAAAGGAAATGGCCCACGTCAAGGGATGTCTTGGACTAAGTCAAGCTAAGAAAAGGGATGCCATTCCAGAACCTCCAGTGCGGCTGACCTCACACTACCAATGTGAACATAGGGCAGGGAGGAGAGGAGCATGATTGGCTCTGGAGAGGTGGACTGGGCCAGCCCCAGCGCACCATCGCTCTCAGGGCAAGCTGCTCTGGTGGCTCTTTCACCAGTTCTTCAGGCACATTCAGATAGGTGTTAGGGTACTCAGGACACATGAACGGTTTTCACTTTTTTCCCCATATCAACTTATTTGACATTTGTGCAGAGACAGAGGACAGGAATGAGTTATTAATGAGGAAATGATATATATGTTTGATATGAACAAATGGCCCACCAGACTACTATGGACTCAAGTTTGTTTGCTCTCCTGCCAAGTTGAGAAAACATATGACTGTGCAGGGTAGATCCATATAGATTATGTGGGGCTTCAATGTAAAATGGTGGACTTCTTTTTGTGCATGCTGTCATGGTTTCTAGTCTTCAACCTGGAGGGAAAGTACCATACCACCAACAACTTTTCTTGGGTTTCCATCTTTACTTTTGCATTCTTTCTAATTTTAGAACATTTTCAACAACTCCCAGAAGAATCTCCAAATGCAATAATAGTCACTCTTCGTTCTCACTCCCTCCTCCCACTGTGCTGACATCCCCAGGCACTGATCTACTTTCTGTTTCTATGGATTTGGCTCATTTTGGACGTTGCATATAACTGATATCACACATCACGTGGTTTTGTTGCGTCTGGCTTCTTTCTTTCAATTTAATGTTTTCAAGTTTCTTGCATGTCATAGCAAGTATCAGCACTTTATTCTTTTTTGTTGTCAAATTGTATTATGTTGTATGGGTATACCACCTTTTGTTTATCCATTTATCATTCAGTGGACATTTGAGTAGTCCACTTTTTGACTATTATGAATAATGCTGCTATGAACATTTGTGTAGAAGTTTTTATTTCTCTTGGGTGTATGTATGTTTAGGAATATAATTTCTGTTATATGAAATTCTATACTTTCTCTTAGAGGAATCTTTAGAGGAATTACCAATTGTTTTCTATCATGTTTGCACCATTTTACACTACCATCAATAGTGTCTGAGAGTTCCAAATTTTTCACATCCTTACCAAATACTTGTCTCTGTTTTTGATTATAGTCATCCTAGGGATGGGAAGTGGCTTCTCATTGTGATTTTGATTTGCATTTCAGCAATGATCAATGATGCTGAGCATCTTTTTATGTGCTTATTGGCTATTTGTATATCTTCTTTGGATAACTATTCAAATTCTTTGCCCATTTAAAAATTGGGTTATTTGTCTATTTATTGGTGAGTTGTAAGGGTTCTGAATACAAATATGTTGTCAGATATGTCACTTGCAAATATTTTCTCCCATTCTCCAGGTTGTCTTTTCACTTTCATGATAGTGTCATTTGATACACAAAAGTTTTCAATTTTGATGAAGTTCAATTTATCTGTATTTTATTTTGTTGCTTTTATTTTTGGTGTCACGTCTAAGAAACCACTGTAAACCCAAGGTCATGAAGATGTACCACTACATTCTATTCTGAAAGTTTACAATTTTAGATCATACACTTAGGTTTATGATAAACTTTGAAGTAACTTTTATGGATGGCGTGAAGTAGAATTACAGCTTGGATATCCAGTTTCTCTAGCACTATTTCTTGGAAGACTCTTTTTTCTTCACTGCATTGTCTTGGCATGTTTATCTAAAATCATTTGACCATAAATATAGTTTATTTTTGGACTCTTAGTTCTACTCCATTGATCTATATACTTATCCTTATGCTAGTCCCACACTGTCTTGATTACTTTGTAATAAATTTTGAGATATCTTATTATGAAAATATCTTGGATTTTTTTCAAAGGCTTTTTCTGTCTATTGAGGTGATCATGTGTTTTTTTTTATAATTCATGTTATTAATATGGTGTATTATAATGCCTGATTTTTGAGTGTTAATACAACTTTGCAATCCCCTTTTGCTTTTAACTAGCACCATGAAAAAATAGGAAAGCCTGGCTACTGTCTTCTGTTGCTTTGTGGAGGCGGGGTTCCTTTTGAATTAGGTTCAGCCTAAGTGTGACTCACTAAGCCTAGCTTTAGGATTTATTCACAGGAGAAACTGGGGTCCGACAGCTATATATCCTTTGGGGATGTTATTGACTGAATGTTTTTCCTACCACTTCCAAAATCACATGTTGAAATCCTAACCCCAGTGTGATGGTACCAGGAGATGGAGCCTTTGGGAGGTGACTAGGTCATGAAAGTAGAGCTCTCACAAATGGGATTTGTGCCTTTATTTAAGAGACTCAGAAAGCTCTCTCACTTTTTTTTCATTCATGTGAGGACACAAGAAGATGGCTCTCTATGAACCAGGAAGCAGGTCTTCATCAAACACTGAATCTGCAGCATCTTGATCTTGGGCATTTCAGTCTCCAGAACTGAGAGAAATAAATATTTATTCTTTAAGCCATGCAGTCTGTGGTATTTTTGTTGCAGCAGCCTGAAAGGACTAAGACAGGGGGCAATGAAATGGCATATTTTCTGTCCAGAGGAACAGGAGTAGAGGTAGCAGGGCTAGATATGGGGCATGATCAAAGGTATTGGAATTGGGAAATCATAAATGGCCTGAGGCTCATGGCTGGACAGGAGTGGGGTTCATAGGCAGGTGCACATAGCTATGTCTTAGGTAGGGAACAGAATGGAAAGAAGAATAAGCAGACTGGAGTGGGGCACACATGATGAAGTAAGAGAAGGCAGGCCCTAAGGCAATGTTGTTTTAGAAGTTTCATACCACTCATGTGTGTGACTGATCACCCCTGTTAGGCTTTCAACATATGTGGCCCCAATCACTCATGTACAGTGATAGTGGACTTCTCTCAATACCCTCCCCACAAGTGGGGCTTTTCCAACCCATGAATACGCCCTGCTGCTGTCTTCCTGGAGCTGGGCTGGTTTGCAGCTCAGTCAAGGACTGGGCAGGAAGAGGCAACTTCTTCCAAGGCCTCAGATTGTTGATAGTGAGAACTCTCTGGATTCCAGAAGGTGGTCCTTCTACCTAGTGCCCAACATGACTGTGAATGGATTTAGAAAGGCATCAACATTCTTGACTTAATTTAGCTCCAGGTGCTGTTTTGCTTAGGACAATTCCTTTCTGAAGGGTTTACAGCCAGGAATCATGTGAACTAATGTGAAGGCCTTATGAGTGAGTGGGCAGTCCAGTGATAAGGAGTATCAGCTCTATTTTTAATTATATTTTATTGATTATGCTATTACAATTGTCCCAATTTTTCCCTCTTTACCTCCCTCCACCCAACACCTGCTACTCCCTCAGGCAATATCCACACCATTGCTTGTGTCCAAGGGTGATGCATAGGTTCTTTGGCTACTTCCTTTCCTATACTATACTTTACATCCCCATGGCTATTCTGTAACTACCTATTTGTACTTCTGAATCCCCTGACCTCTTCATTCATTCCCACATATCCCCTCCCATCTGGCAATCATCAAAATGCTCTCCATATCCATGATCCTCTATCTGTTCTTTGCTTAGTTTGTTTTTTAGATTCAATTGTTAATAGATATGTATTTGTTGCCATTTTATTGTTCATAGTTTTGATCTTCTTTGTATTAAATAAATCCCTTTAACACTTCTTATAATAATAGTTTGGTGATGAGAGCTCCTTTAGTATATTTTTCTTGTCTGGGAAATTCTTTATCTGCCCTTCGATTCTAAACAATAGCTTTGCTGGGTAGAGCAATCTTGGCTGTAGGTCCCTACTTTTCATGACTTCAAATATTTCTTGCCAATCCCATCTACTCTGAAAAGTTTCCTTGGAGAAATCAGCTGAAAGTCTTATGGGAACTCCCCTGTAGGTAACTAACTGCTTTTTTCTTGCTACTTTTAAGATTCTCTCTTTGTTTTTAATCTTTAGCATTTTAATTATGATGTGTCTTGGAGTGGGCGTCTTTGTATCCATCTTGTTTGGGACTCTCTGTGCTTCCTGGACTTGCATGTCCATTTCCTTAACCAAATTAGGGAAGTTTTCTTTCATTATTTTTTCAAATAGATTTCCAATTTCTTGCTCTTTCTCCTTCTGGCACTCCTATGATATGAATGTTGGATCACTTGAAGTTGTCCCAGAGGCTACTTATACTATCCTAGATTTTTTGGATTTTTTTCTTCTTATTCTGATTGGTTGCTTTTTGCTTCCTTATGTTCGAAGTCATTGATTTAATTCTTGGCTTCATCCACTCTACTGTTGTTTCCCTGTAAATTGTTCTTTAGTTTAATTAGTGTATCCTTTGTTCCTGGATATTTTTTATGCTGCTGAGGTCCTCACAGAGTTCTTTGATCATGCTTATAACCAGTGTTTTGAACTCTGCATCTGATAGATTGCTTATCTCCATTTTGTTTAGTTCTTTTTCTGGAGTTTTGATCTGTTCTTTCATTTGGACCACGTTTCTTTGTCTCTTCATTTTGGTAGCCTCCCTGTGTTTGTTTTATGTATTAGGTAGAGCTGCTATGACTCCCTGTCTTGTTAGCATGGCCTAATGTAGTAAGTGTCCTGTAGGGTCCAGTGGCACAGCCTCCCCTATAACCCAAGTGGGGTACTTGAGGTATGCCTTCCTTGTGGGCTAACTACACCTTCCTCTTATAGTTGAGCCTTGATTACTGTTGACAGGTCAATGGGAGGGATTTACCCAGGCCAGTCAGCTGTAAGGACCACTGACCACTAACCTCAGCCCTCTGTGGAGGGACGAGCTGTTCAGGGGCAGGGTGGTGGTGCTGTAATGTGGTTTGTAGCTGTCCACAGGGTATACAGGCTCTGGGGATTCCTGGGTGGTGTAGGCCATGGTTAGCCCTAACCTGTGTTTTGCCCTGGGCCACCCTGCCTGAGCTATAAAGCAGTCTGAGATGGCTGCTACTTGTGCTGGGCTTGGAGATTTCAGGTGAAGCCAACCTGGGAATCTAGGTTGTTTGCTGCTAGTGCTGGGCCTGGGGTCCCTTAGCAAGAGGTACGAGGGGGCTGGGTACTCACTGAAGCTGGCTGTTGCTTGTTTGAGAGGATTTAGGAAATTGTGAAGCATGAGTCAAGACAAGCCATTCATGTTGAAAAGCAGCTTGGGTGGGCTTGTAAGTTGGGTGGGACAGAGTCTCAGGGGATCTCCAGGGATGGGCAGACAGTGTAAGCCATCACCAGTGTTGGTGGAGTCTCAGCTGTGGCACCAGTCTGCCAGCTGTGTGGCACTGTGGGGGGAGAGTTTAGAAAAGGGACAATGGCCCACCTTTAGTCTGGGAGAAGGCTGTCCCCCAGCTCTTGCCTTGATGCCAGACACTTCAGTTCCTCACTGGATGCCACTGGTGCCTTTCAATCTGTGACCCCGCTGCTGGAACTCAGAGGGAGTGAGTCTGATTAAGTCAGTGTGTGGGTTCTTTAAGAGGAACTGCTTAGGATTCTAGAACTTTCTTCCATCAACTCAGCCCTCACTGATTTTTGCAGCCAGAAGTTATGGGGGCTTGTCTTCCTGTCACTGGAACCCTGGACTGGGAGGACCTCATGTGGGAGTAGAACTCTTCACTCCTAAGATATCCCTCTTGAATTTTTATCCACCACAAGTGGATGTGGGACCAGCCTGATCCACGTCTCCACCTCTCCTGCTGATCTGGATGGATATTGTTGTCAGACTTCCATTCAACGTGATTTCTGATGGTTCTGAGTGATGGTTGTTCTATATTTTAGTTGTAATTTTGATGTAATTGTGTGAGGAGGCGAACCGTGTTTATCTATGCTGCCATCTTGACTGGAAGTCTCAAGAGCACCAGCTTTACAGTCAGAGAGGCAAGAGCTCTGTCATTTGCTGCTTACTTAATCTCTCTAAATCTCAGTTTCCTTATCTGCCAGATAGAAATACTATGAATACCTACCTTTTAAGTTTTATTGACCACGTATAGGGAGTCTGTAAACAGTACCTGGCCCATGAGTGTTCAACAGCAGCAATCGTTATGTATAATTAATGATGTTTACTGTGGTATAAATTCTCTGGCCCTTTACTCTCCCCTGATGATTATCTGTCAGTGGATCTGGCACATTTTGGAGAGTACAGGAAGTACTCTAGCCTGGAGATAAACTGTGAAAAACAAGAAAGGAATAGAAAATTTATTAACAAGTTTGTTTGGATGTGCATGGAAAAATGAGCTCTTATATTTGCACTTGATTTAGTGTTTCCAGTGGAAGAAATGCTAATGAGTGTGATTAAATGGCTGTGTTTAATCCTGCAATTTGAGGGGAAAGAAGTCACTATCAGGTTGATTATTATTATTAATATTCAAGGTAATCAGGCTCATTTGTAGAGACTGATTAAAAATAAATGTCCAAATGAAAACACTGCATTTAAATTAATGATAGTTGGAACCCCAAATATTTAAGACAGTAATCTGTGGTACCATAATAAGATTAAAGCAATTAAGTTATTGGTGGTATTTGAGCAAGAACATGTGTATGTTTTGTTTTTACTCTCTAAGAATGGGGAGTAGAGATTTCCAAGTCTTATGCTTCAATAAAAACATTTTCTCACTCAGATATAAACAGTTTTATTCATTAACTTTCATACTTTCTCTGATGGGCTGATAGAATTTTATAAATTCTGACAGGACCAGATAGATATGCTTCAGTGAAGGCTTCTTTGAATCAGTTCACTATTAGTCATTCTTCTTTTTTTAAATCCTCACCTGAGGACATTTTTTCATTTTTTTTTTTTTTTTAAGAGAGAGAGGAAGGGAGAGAGGAGAACATCGATGTGAGAGAGTGACAGAGAAACATCGATTGTTTGCTTCCCATATGCGCCTGGACAGGGGATTGTACACACCTGGACTGGTATGTGCCCTGACTGGGAATCAAGTCCACAGCTCTTTGGTTAAGGGATAACACTCCAACCAACTGAGCCACACCAGCCAGGATGTTACCAGTCATTCTTTACTGGCTTGTACTTTTACATGAGATTAAAGACTTAGCACACACTTGCACTTTAGATAGCAGATCCTGGACTCTAGGGCAGTAGGACTCTTGAAAGAAGAATATGGCCTAATTTTTGTCCATGCTGCCCTTTGTTCATCTGCTGAGACATCAACCCTTTTAGTGCTGGCATATCTTGCTTTAAGAAATGTTTTCTCCAGAAAATGAAATGTTTGCATTATATTCTATTTTAAGTGTTGAAAGATAGCTCTCCTTTTAAATTCATTATGTGGTATTTCTATTTCTTATGCCTCCAGTTCCCTTTCTCCTGCCTCTTCTGCCTGTGAAAGTGCTCAGGTGATGCCAGTATCCCAAAGTCCTTTTCCTCAGCCCCTGGCAACCACAAGTCAACTCCCTGTTTTTATGAGTTCAGTTTTCCTTAGATTTTGTATATAAGTAAGCTGATACAGAATTTATCTTTCTCTGACTTATTTCACTTAGTGTAAAGTCCTCAAGGATCATCCATGTTGTTGCAATGGCAGGATTTCCTTATTTTTCTTTTTTTAGCTGACTAATATTTTCTGTGTATGCATTTTCTTTATCCATTCCATTTGTCAATAGACACTTAGGTTGTTTACATGTCTTGGCTATTATAAATAATGCTGCAGTGAACATAGGGGGCAAGTACTTCTTCATAATAGTGATTTTGTTCCCTTTGGACCTATGATTATATCCAGGAGTGGGATTGTTGGATCATATGGTAGTTCTATTTTTAGTTTTTGAGGAACCTCCATACTGTTTTTCTATAATGGCTGTACCAACTTACATTTCTACCTACAGTGCAAAGGCCCTCTCTTTTAACACCCTTGTCAGCATTTATCTCTTGTATTTTTAATAATAGCTGGCTTAACAGGCATGAGGTGATATCCCACTGTGGTTTTGATTTGCATTTCTCTGATGATCAGTAATGTTGAGCACCTTTTCACAAACCTGTCAGCCATTTGTATATCTTATTTTGAAAAATATCCAGTTCCTCTGCCCATTTTTAAAAGCCAGATTATTATTATTTTTTGCTATGAGTTTCTTGTACATTTTAGATATTTGCCCACATTGTTATATGATTTGCAAATACTTTCTCCCATTCCATAGGTTGCCTTGGTATTTTGTTGATTATTTCCTTTGCTGTGTAGAAGCTTTTTAGTTTGATGTAGTCCCTCCCACTTATTCATTTTTGCTTTTGTTGCTCATGCTGTTGGTGTCATATTTAATAAATCATTACCAAGTCCAATATCAAGGAGCTTTCCTTTATGTTTTCTTGTAGAAGTTTAATGGTTTCACATCTTACATTTAAATCTTTATTTGGAGTTCATTTTTTTGAGTGGTGTAAGATAGGGGCAGCCCATTTTCCTTTTTCTGTGTTTCCTTGCTGTTCTAATATCCAACTTTGTGACCCTAGGCAAGTCATATAAACTCTCTTAGCCTCATCTCAAAAGTAATAGGCATTATATTAATGATCTCCTGGGTAATTGTGAGTATTAAACATATTAATCCCACATAAATATGTGTATAACATGTTTAGCACAGCATTAACCATATAGTACACACAGTAATTGTTTATTTCCTTGCTTATTTCCTTTTCCCCTTTAAAAACTTGCTATCCCAAAACATTCCATGCTAATATAAGTGTTTAATGAGTTATCATTCTTTGTGGTATTTGTATTTTATTCTAGGTAATTAGCTCAGCCATTCATTCCTTTATTCCACATCAATAGATATATTTTGTGGGCCCCTATGTATTTCAAAACTGTTAACTTTAACAGCTGAAAATTAAGCAATAAAATAAAAGGGTCTGCTGTTCCTAAAATTTTACATAGTGAATTTGGACCTAATTGTATAGATATGGTAAGATACTTGAATTATTTAACTAGTATGTGATTGCCCAGGGTATCTTTCTTCTCTGAAAATTTCACTGTCACTGGGGTGCCTAAAAGTGGCCACCAACACTGAGAATGTTATCATCTCTGATGGCCCAGACAGAAAGAAAGAGGCTCAGGAAAGGCAGCATGCCAAATACCACCATCTTCTCAAATATTGCTGTTTTGTCTTAACAAGCATGTTTTTGTAGCAAACCTATCTGACAGAGGTGAATTTGGCATCACTCTCTAAGGATTCTGGACCTCATGATAAAGTGGTTCAGAATATTCTGTGGTGACAGGCACTGTGTGAGGAGCCAGAGATTTCCTTGGGACCACTTTAGCCATAACACAGATAGGACCATATGCAGAGCTAGGGGAATGCAGCAGACATGACTCTGGACTGGGGCTTCAGGGAGGGTATGGGTCATTAGATCAGGGACACAGTCCTGCCAGATTTCTTAGCACTTTTGAATCCAAAGAGCTTAAAGCACCTTCTCAACCTATGTAGGAAGAGAAGAACTGTCCTAATTTGTACCCACTTTACAGGCGAGTAACTGAGGGGCATGGAAAGATTCAAGGTGTCTCTTACTTGGTTCCAGCTTACCTGTTTGTCTTTATCTTTAGTACTCTGGTGTCATCTTCTGCAGCAATCACACTACCGTTTTAATCATTCCCCAAGTATACCAGGTTCCTCTCTCAATTCTGGTGTAGAGGAGGGAGATATACTGATCCCAATTTACAGCTGAGAAAACTGCAGCTTAGAAAGCTTAAATGACTGAGCCCAAACTCATCTGGTTAGTCATGGCAAGGCTGGGACTCCTGGCTGTCAGTTACTTTATTATAAAATTTCGAGAAGTAGAGGTCTGAGGAAGCTGCCTGAGAGCATGCTGAGTCTCTACATCCAGGACAGCAGACAGAGAGAGCAGGGGGTAGGAGAAAGGAAGCATTGCCCATCCATCAACTCCGTCCATGTGGTCCTTACCCAGGGCTTCTCCTTCCGGCAACCTAACCACTTTCTAGAGTCAGCATTTAGTGATGTTTGTGGAAACACAAACAATTTAGCCACAATACTCTGAACTGTAAACTCTGGTAAATAGGATTGGGGGAAGATTTAAGTGGAAGGGACAACTGCTATAAAGACTTAACAGAAATTCATTAAGTTCCACAGATAAAGCAAATAAAAGACCCAAAAGCACATGTGGGAAGTGAAAGGAAGATCCTAAATCATTAAGACGCAATGAGGTCCTGCCACAACTTATTAATCAGCTCATGCTCAGGGGCACTGGCGTGGTATTCAAAGGAACCTCAAGAGGGAAGGCTTCTTTGCACGCCATTGTAGATGAGAGCAGCGTCCGACTGGCACACAAAGACTTAGTGTCACCTGCCTAATGCTATCATTTCTTCCTGTTTCTCTATGCGATTATTTGCTTCCTTGCTCTTTTGCCTTTTGTTCCTTCCCTTTCTCCTCTCTGCTGTCCCCCTTCCCTCCCTTTAAAACAGTTCCTGCTCTTTTTCTTTCACTACCCACCTCTGCCTTTACTAGCTCACTTCCACCTTCTCTCTGGACCTTTTCATTTCCCTCCCTCCTCTCTAAGGACTTGCCTTCCTCCTCTTCCCGTACCCCCACTGCCCTGCACACTCTCCCTGCAGGATTCAGTCCACTGTGTGCTGGTCAGGGGTGGGGGCGGGATTCACGCAGCCCTCCTCCCTGTCTTTCCCAGTTACATTGCTTTCAGCACTGCATGTGACTGAGAGGAGCGGAGGGTGGAACAGCAAAGACAGTTCATCTGGTCCTACATTGTTTGCTTTTATCATTAAATCAGATGTCCTCGGATTTCTATATAAAAATCAAACATAAGTAGGCTGAAAAATATCTCCCTGTGTCTTTGGATTTTAAAAGGACATAACTGAAAAGAATATTAACTGTTATGAAAAGCGAGGTGCCCATTTCTCACCTCATGCTGATCAGCACAGATTTTTCTAAAGCAAATGCCAGTGTGGCTTCCCATCCTCCTATTCTCCGACCTTCCCTTGGAAGAGATGTAACAGATTCTCAAGAGCCGAGCAATATCTTATTGCAATTTTTATATAATTTTTTAAGTAATTGCTTGTAAGTGAAAGAGAAGAATTAAAGAACTTTGGAGCAATGCTGTGTCACTTTCAATAAGTCAA
The DNA here is from genome assembly GCF_019186645.2 of Phyllostomus hastatus. Lineage (NCBI taxonomy): Eukaryota > Metazoa > Chordata > Mammalia > Chiroptera > Phyllostomidae > Phyllostomus > Phyllostomus hastatus. The sequence continues at coordinate 103,617,552 of NW_025334041.1, read as the reverse complement.
CAAGGGAGGGTGGGTGTTGTTAAGTGATGGGGGAAGTACTCAGAGAGCAAACTGTGTGTGTGTGTGTGTGTGTGTCTGTGTGTGTGTGTGTTCATCTCTGCAGAGTCTTGGAGATTCACTCCAGTCTCATGGGTTTTCTAAAATTGCTGGTGACACTGTGGTATGACGAATATCTGTGCTCCCTTCCATAATAAGGCTCTGGGTGTACCCTTCACACATTCAGTCACAGGAAAAAGCAATTTTCCATACACCGGGGGGTGGCGATTTAAGTACTGTAAGCATTGAGTTGTGGGTGACTCCCTGCTCACTTTGTATATTAGATGGTAAAAAGGGCAGGGAGCAAACTTGGCAGTGCTGGTTGATTGAAATTCTAAGAGAAACTTTCATGTAGATAAAATCATATTGAGAAAAGCCAGGGTGCTGGGAAATTCAGGGTGAAAAGGAGAGAAATAGAAAGAAAATAATGATAATGGAAAGGCTCCCCAAAGTCTTTCTGATTGTGAATAATGTTCACACATTTTTTAGGCTGTTTGGTGTATTGATTCCATATTGAATGGGTTTTCAGCTCCTTCCTGGCACTGTGTTCTCTCCTGTCCTACTTCTTCTCCCCCTTACTTTCCCCAACTGCTTCTTTTTCTCCTCCATTCCTCTTCTTGCCTTCTTCCTTTTCCTCCAGAAAGAAGCTGTAAAATACCTTCCAAAGAGGCTGACTCTATAAAGGTGACTTGTTGTCATGGAAACACAGATTCTAAGAACTAGAGTCCTGCTGGAGTAACCCAGTTTCAGACACTACCTGGGTAAGAGGGCAAGCCTGTCCCTAGGATTTCTGGATAAGGAAAACCAGAAAACTGACTTATACCTCAAACGACCTTGAGGTATAAGTCAGTGCCCACAGAGAAAAGCTTGAAAAATGGCATCTAAATAATTATTCCTTATGTTTCACACTATCCATAATTACATTTGCTGTAATGTAAGTAAATAAATGTATCTGTGTTTAAGGGGATGAAAAATAAGAATAATTGCAGTATTATTCTGATGTTTCCTTATTATTCTTTATTTATAAAATGATATAGTTCATGTCTCTGGGGAAGGGATCACAATTTCAAGGAATTTTTGCCAACTCTTTCATATCAAACCTGATGCAAAGAATTACTGTTTTAATAAAATAAAAAAGTTCAGTTTTATAGATGCCAAAGTCACCTTTGTGTTTTCAAATCAATAACATCACATTTTACAAAGCACATCAAATTTTACTGAGATTATTTCATCTTGGCCCAGTATTTCAATCTAGGTAACAGGGGACTAATCTCTAACTCAGATCCAGATTTCTAGAATGTCCAGTTTTCCACTCTCAAATCTAAACACAGGTCTGAGGGCTTTTTCTCCATTGCCTCATACAGTGTTGAGGGTCACATGTCTTTTGGGTGTTATGTACCATCCTGCATAGGGGCACAAGTAATGGCGAGGAGTGAGCAAAATTCACTAAATTTTTGACCTTTATTTAGTTTGGGAGAAATCATCTCTCTCTCTCTTTTTTTAATTCTCAAAGACATTTCTCCTTTCCTTAGTTCACCTCCTCAACCCCAAACTGATTCTCCTGCAGTTCATTCACAATAGACTCCAATGAATTCAGAAGCAGATTCTAACTCATTCAAAACTGGTCCTATTTCCATGATGACAAGAGAGTTTTCCTTTCAGGTCATCCTAGAAGATGAGCAAAGTATTTATATTCTACCCTTTAGGGAAACAATAAAAATACAGTCATGTCTGCAATTAAAATAGATCACCAATTCTTGACCATATAGTCTATATAAAAATACTCTTTTCTTCAACTTGTGCACCTTGCAGGCTGATTGATAAATGCATATGGTAAATAAGTGGTGAATGCTGCTGTAGTTGACATAATTAACTAAAATTGGGATTTTTAAGGCATGTAAGATTTTGTAAGGTTCCCATCCATGTCAGGCTATGGTATCTTAACAAGGACTTAAACAAACCACCTCTAACACATCCAGGATAGATAAACTTCAAGTGTCTGCTCTGATACCTTCTTTATCAGTTGTCTGTCCTGCTTCTCTCCACCCCCAGTACAACCCCCTTCAAAGACAACCTATTTAAATTGTTCAGCTTTTGTTCATTCACCATATTTCTAAATCACACACTGATTTGTTGACTTTTCCACATTAGACATTGTATTGATTTCACACTGTAGCAGATAAAGACTTGATTCTTATAAACTATTATGGAAGATTGTTGGAAAACATGGTCACAACAAATTCTCTCATCCCTTTAGGAATACCCCTGGCAAAATGCCTTTGTAGCTTTTTCTATCAAGAGGTAGGTCTGTTTCCCTTACCTTGTGAATCTGGGCTATCCATGTAACTTCTTTGTTCAACAATCGTGCTGACAGTGCCGTTGTGGGACTCACAGACCTAGGCTTTCATAAGCCTTGCACCTTTCTCACTCTCTCAGAACACTGCCCTGGGGCTCTGATGTGGACAAGCCCTATCTAACCTGCTGGTGGGTGATGAGTCAGGAGAAACACGTTTGAGGTGTTCTAGCTGAGGCCCTTAGACCTGCCAGTGGCAGACAGTCCCCCAAATTGAGTGTGAGCCCATTCTAGAGTGGCTTGCGTTTGTTGATATCTCATCTACCAGATGGCAGTAATCAGATGAGTGAAGAACTGCCCATTTGCGCCCAGTTCAAATCACCAATCTACAGATCTATAAGCAAATAAAATTATAGTTGTTTTAACTCACTAAGTTTTGGGTCAGTTTACTACACAAAAATAGATACCTGATATAATCATCTCTCACTCATACATAATTCATCTTTCTCTATCTTTCCATTGTAATTTATCACAGTTTGATATCCAGGTTCATTATTCTCATAATTAATACATGTTAACATTGTTCAATTTTTGAGTCAAAACTATGTTATGAATGCCTTTTCTTTCTTGTTCAAAGTTTAGTTTTCCTGAAAAACTAAACTTTTTGTCTTTTGAAAAAAAATTTACTTAGCTTTCTTCAAATCAATCTTTTCCTATATCTGACAATATTTCTGTAAAATGACTCTCAATCCAATTTTTCTCACCATAAACCTGTCATAAGATCTACCAGTTTTATTTTCTTCTGGAAACTTCCCTCTCAGAACCTTTTATCTTCTGTTTTAATCTGAACTGGTGGCTCTCTAAAATGTCTGCTCAGCTGTTGTTATGGGACTTACTTTCCTGTCATACCAGGGATGCTACTTACCACTCTTTTCCTGAGTCCCCAGTCATGGCTCCCACATTTCCCTCTTTCTTATTTTGCAATAACTCTTTTGTTTTTTAGGAACTTATCCTCTAGAAGTTTCTTGAGAAAGCATGCATAGGAAGTATGTTTTTTGAGACCTTGCATATAAACATCTCTATTTTTACTCTTCTTTCATAGTTTGGCTAGGTATGGAATTATAAATTGAGCATTATTTTCTCTGACTATTTTGAAGATATACCTATCTGTAATTTAAAATATTGCTGTTGAGAAGTCATTTGCCATTCTTATTCTCATTTCTTAGTATGTCATTTGTTATTTTCTTAGGATCTTTTCTTTATCCTTTGGATTCTGAAGTTTCATAGTTATGACCTTGAGGTAAACCTTTTTCTTTAATTATTGGGCCTTTGTACTTTTTAAAAAAAACTTTATATTTACTGTTGACATTACCTTTGTACTTTTCAACCTGGAAAGTCATTTTCTTCTATAATACATATTTTACATTGTATTTTTTCCTTTGACTTTTTTTCACTGTATTTTCCCTGTTTACTAGGAGTTTCAAAACTCCTAGTTTGGAATGTTGGACGTCTTAGATTTCTTAGTTTTCATTATTTTGTATTTTTATTCACATTTTGTGATATATATTGTGAACTGAATGTTTGTATCCCTCCTAAATTCCTATGTTGAAATTCCAACCCCCAATGTAATGGCATTTGGAAGTAGGCTACTTGGGAGGTAATTAAGGCTGTCATGATGGGATTAATGTCCTAATAAAAAGAGGAAGAGACATGAGATGCCTCCCGCCCCATGTGCATGCACCAAGGAAAGGCCATGTGAGGCTGTAACAAAAGGTGGCCATCTGTAAACCAGAAAGTGTGCTCTCACTAGACACTAAATGTGCTGGCATCTTGATTTCGGACTTCACAGCCTCTAGAACTATAAGAAAGAAATATTTGTTTTTTTAAACCACCCAGTATATTATAGTAGTCCTAATGGATTAAGGCAAGATGTTCTCAACTTTGCATTTGAACTCTTTTCTTGACTTGAACTCTAGACCCACATATCTAGCTACCTGTTTAACATCTGCATGTGATTGGTTTTTTAGACCTAACTTCAAATTCAACCAATCTCGGACTGAATTCATCTTTGGCAAAACCTCTTGGTCTCTATTCTTTGAACTGGGGGATGGTATTACTGTCTTTTAAGAAAACCTAGCTATAATTGATAGGTACTACCCTTCTTCCTCATCCCCCAATCCAAGTCCTTAATGGTTATTAACTCTATCCACTACTCTTTACCCCCACTACCTTTGTCCTAGTTCGTGGCCATTTACAAACCTTTCCTACATTATGGCAATGCATTCTCCACTTGAATCTCTGATTTTTAGGTGAACACAATCTAACAGATTTTTCATTTTGCAACCAAGCTTTAAGGTTAAACTCAGTTAAGTGTTGCTCCCCCTACCTTCTACTCCTCAGGCTTCCATCTATGTTTTTCTCATCTCTATTATACAGTTCTTCACCATGGATATTACAGTTACCTATTCCCTTAGTTGGCTTCCACTCTAGACCTTGGATGACTTAAGAGTAGGGTAATGTTTGTTACACAACAACTTTACAATATATATTTATTGTAAAAATCTCTATCTCCTAAAGTAGCACATTTAGTCTTTGGATAGTTCTTTCTATTAAAATATTTCCCTTCATACTGCATTGAAATTTATTATCTAGAATTTGTACTCTTTCATTGTAATTATATTCTGCAACTATAAGTCCCAGATTTTCTAGAACATAATGTCTGATTTCAAATATTTACTACATCTATAAAACATCACAAGGTTCTGAAAATTTTCAGCTTTCAGTATTGAAACTGCATGCCTTAGGTTGCCTCCTATACTTGGAAGTGGTGCAAATACTCTTTGTTATGTAACGAGTCCCGAATTTTGGTTTGGAAAGTTTGGAAACTGCACTGTAGGGAACCAATCTAATGTCTCTGCTTGGTACTCCCTTCAGTATCTCTTTTTTCTAAATGGCAGCTTTTCAGGCTGAGTCCCATGGATTATTCTTACACTCTGGATCTCTATACCCCTGTTTAAAGTTTATGGTGACACTAAATAATCTACCTGTACAGGACAGATGAGACAATTCTGTCCATGCCTCTAGAAACGGTCTCTTACTAACACAGCCAAGTTTGCTTTTGCTATACATGGGGGTAGCTACATTATAGTTGTGACTCCTGGTGTTTACTGTCAGTTATCAAGCTATATTGTTCAGTCCTTTCACTTAAAGACTGTTTTGTTTTCTGTTGAAATATGTAAGGTTATGTTGTAACCATCACACAATCTTATATTTTACTTTGGATGCCAATTCTGCTACCCAGTATACTCTCCAATCCATCTCAGACTAGGGACATCCAAACAATGTCAGTTTTTGGTCTGTACCCCATGTGGCTGGAACTTTGAAGAACAAAATTAAAATTCTCCTCATAAGCTGTTTTTCCTATGATGTCATTTGCCTGCTGAATAGCTGTTTATGTGTTTGTATTTCACTCAGTATTGTATTTCACAGCAGGAACTTGGGGTCAGAAAAAAGTATCCTCTGAGCTAACACAATTAAGAAATACAGTTTTCCTAAGAAATAATTTTCCTTCATAATAGAATGGCAGAATTTAGTCCTATTCACATGCCTATTGAAATATTTGCTTATCGTTTTTCTGATACATAAGTGTTTGCAGGTGCATTGTAGTAATAAAATTACTAGTTACGAATCCCTTTCTTCTGTCTCTAATCTGATTTTTTAAAAAATCTATACATTTTAATGTTCTCAGGGGGAGGGAAAATGCTTTATACTTCTCTATCAGACTATACCTAAAAATACATTCCCCAAATATCAAACAATTTTCTTTCCTCCCTTGCATGTGACTTCTCCTTTCTAGAATGTCTCCCCCCCACCCTCATGGGCTAAGATTCTTATTGTTTTTCAAAGCTTAACTTAAATTTCACATCCTTTGAGAAGCCTCTCTGGATTTTTCTACACCTAAAATTCCTAAGGTATTCATTATGTCATCTACTTTGTTTTTGATGCAGGATTTATATATGTGTTATTTCTAGAGCTGGATTAGACACTCCCTGAGGCTGGGGACCATATCTTGTTTTCCTATGTGACTTCCTACTATTCTTTGCAGAGTGCTAGGCACATAATATAAATCTAGTTGAACTGAATTTCAGAAAACTCAGGGAAGGGAAATGTGTCCAGGAAAGCAGGTTTAGGGGATCATTACTTTTCTTTAAAAACAGATGAAAAAATAATAGGCTCTTTGAAATTGCTGCAGCAGTGTTCCTTGGTGCTGCTACAGTTCCCCACACAAACATGCTAAGTCTAACCTGAGCATCTGTCATGACAAGCATTTTCATACCCCTCGGTGGAATCTTTGTGCAGGGAAGGGACTGTGCAGGAGAGGCCGTGATGGATGGCCCAGGCCCGGGGCCAGGCCGGGAACCTGCATGCACTCTCCAAGATCTGGCCAGGCACATTTGGAAGCTCTCCTTGGTGTCAACACAAGGGACACATTATTTGATTTTTCCCATTTTTCTACCTTTTTTTTGCCAGAAAAAAAGAGAATCCTTGCCTATTTTAGGATAGATTTATCAGCTTTTAGTTGAGACCCATCATTTGGTTTCAAGATAGCAATACATGCTTCTTTCTTCTATTTCCCCGCATCCCTCCCAACTAACTAATCTGGGAGGTCAATGCTGAAGGACTGGGTTTGACTCTTCTTTAAAAAAAACTCCAGTATACAGTTAACTGAACCAGTTCCCTCCATCTCGCAAAGCCCTCCTTATTCAATGGAATCATCCACTTTTTTTTCCAAAGGATATTTGACATTTATTAAAATTCTAAGCTGTGCTATGCATTTCAGCTTCCCATCTGTTATCAGTGATTTATGTTTTTTAAACACAATCCAGACATTTATTTATTTATTTATTTATTTGCTAATTAGGTAGTGAAGAATTAAGTATATCCAAAGAGAGGTCTGGTCTTTGTTCCTCTAAAGGCAACGTCTAAAACCTTGGAATTTCCAGGATGATGGGAGAATCTTTGTTGTTCATGCAGGGACATCACAGTAGGCCAGGAGGTAGTTTGTGCTAGCAGGATGACTCAGGGTAGAGGCTCTTGGCCACACCAAAAAGACCAAGCATGTGGTTAGAGGCTTGGGGCTTTGAGGCAGGTGATTTTAGCCTGACCTCCAGGTTGGGGAGAGGGGCAGGAAATTGAGTTCAACCAAGAGGGCAGTGACTCAGTCAGCCTTGCCTACATGATGGAGTGTTAGTAAAAACTGTGAACACTGAAGCTTGGTGGGCTTCCTGACTGGCAAAACTCTGTGCAAATTGCTGCACATCAATGCTGGGCGGGTAACCCATCCCTGAGGATGATGACAGCTTTGTGTTTGGAAATTCCCCAGACCTCACTCTATGCTTCTCTTTTTTAACCTGGTTCTAATTTATATTCTTCTGTTATAATAAAACCATCATCATAGGTACAGCATTTTCCTGAGAGTTCTGTGAGTCATTGTAGTAGATTATCAAACCTGAGAGTGGATGTGAAAATCCTGGAATTTGTAGTCAGCTGGTGTGAATTTAGGGCAGCCCTGAAGACCTCCTAACCTGTGACCGGTGCCGGAGTGAGAGCAGCCTTGTGAGGGCTGCGTCTTCAGATCATGCAGCTTGTCCGCTCGTTGTAGTAATCTATCCAGAAACACAAAATTAAAGGATAACAGAAGAAGGATAGAAAACAAAAATATTTATGACAAACAATGAAACCCAGGTGACTGAAAAGAAGTTCTTTTTATCCTTTTTCTCCTAAAACAAAGTTGGGTGAAGATAAAAAGGTATTTTTTTCTGTGTTTCTTCTGTTGCACCTTAAAGCTTAACATTTTTGAAAGAATGACCTTATTTTTCTAGGAGAAGGAAGTAACTCACACCCTTTAGATACTTAGGGTCAGAGGTGTGGGAGTCCTGAGTTGGTGAAGGTGGGGATGACTGTGAATCATTTCACATCTCCTCTCACGATGGAGTTAATTGGACTTCTGGTGTTTTTTTTTTTTTTTTTTAATGGAGATGCCATGGGTGTCACTGGATCAGCAGGCTCTTTAACAAACTGAATATTCAACAAGAGAGGGTGAACTGAATTAAAAGAGAACATTAAAAGAGAAGTTGGGGTGGTGAAGGATGAGTGGGGCAAACCTTTTTCCTGGGGTTCCCTGCTTTGTCTTCTCCCCTGTCAATTGCTGGAGAAACTTGTTCCCCTTTTGTCCTCCTTATCCTTGCCCTCCACAAAACAGGGCTCTTAGCACTTTGCTCTTCTTTCCCTTCCTACCACCCATGCAACTCTAATTCTCCGTTTGTTGATTCTCTATAACGGTGGAACACTTGACAGGGATGTTTGCTTTTTTTTGTATGGTGAAAGGCTTAAACCTAGAGGTCTAACTTGGAGGATGGAATTTCATACCTCACTGGAGGTCAAGGTGTAGATTCAGAGGCTGGAGAATTTGATCTGTGGAAGTCTCCTACCCAATTTGATTTCCATTCTACTCACCCTAATGCTGCCTTTCAGTGATAACCTCAGGTTTTGGAAGGAGGGGCTGTTATTCCCCTTTGAGCTGATCTTTAAAAAGTAAACCATTGTTTCACTTAGCATAATGCTCTCCAGATCCATCTATGCTGTTGCAAAGGGTATAAATAAGCTGGGAGGTGAGGGACCAATACCATATGATTTCACCTTTAACTGGAACATTATCAACAAAAGAAAAAAATAAACAAAATATAACCAGACACATCGAAATTAAGAACAATCTAACAATAGCGGGGGGCGGGGGGGGGTGAGGGGACCGTGGGGAGAAGGGTTTTCAGGAACTACTATAAAGGACACATGGACAAAACAAAGGGGGAGGGTGGAAGCAAGGTAGGGAGGGGAGTTTGGCTTGGGGAGGGGGCAGGGGAGGGGAGAAAATTCAGACAACTGTAACTAAACAACAATAATGTTAAAAAATAGTAAACTATTGTCCCTAGTTGCATTAGGGGATGTTACTTGAGAGCACCTTGAGAGCGTTGCATTTAGGAAGTTAGTAAGTGATCCATGAATCACTTTCGCTCTCAGCAGCAGAATTTGGAGGTGCTTCTGGGGAGCATGACCTTGAGTAAGTCCTTGAGAGAAGGTGGCTGAAGGCCATAGTTAACTAAATTGATACTGAGTGCAATCAGGCCAGGATGGATGGAATCCAGGCTTTGCAGCAGCAGTTCCTCTTGTGTGAATACAGAGAAGGGTCTTTTTTTCCCCCTGCAAACAACTGCAAAGTTCCTTTTTGTATATAAAGATGATAGTGATTTAGAAATTCTTTAAAGACATTTTAAGATCTAACAATGTTATTATTTTTAGCCTAGGAATAAGGTTAGGAATAGGAGAGAGAACCACCAAGCAATGAAAAATTTGCATGGGCACAGGCTACTTTGGAAGGACCGATTTTATGCCCTCTAAATATAACCAAACATGATTATGCTGCAGCACAGAACATGCAAATGCCAGGATAGTTCACTCATGAACTTCTGGTAAAAATGTTTGGGATAGGTTCTTTCAATGTGGAGACTCCTATATATAGGTGTCAGGAAATTCTTTGTGTTATATCTTTGATTGTTTTTTTTTTCTTTCTGATCTTTCTGGGCTTGAGTTTTGGAACTTATGTAAATCTGATAATGCTGGATCTTCTGGATTTTTCTTTTCTATTTTTTTTTATCTCTGTTTTATATTTGGAGATATTAACCCAACTTTTTCTTCTATTGTGTTTTTAAAATTCTGTCTTTACATTATATGACATTTTATTCTTTGTTCATGAATGCCTTATTTGGACATTTTTATAGCTTTTGATTATTTTACATTGATTGTCAGTTAAGTACAGGGAAAAGAATATCATAAACAAAAACAGTACAGTACACAAGAGGGAAGTGCTAAAAATATGACTCAGAGATGTGCATGAGGGAAGGGGGACTTTACAGTGATGAGTAATCACATGGGGACTCAGCTATTTCATTGGAGGACTGTCCCTGTCTGTCGTTCTTTCTTCTTGGACTGGTCAGTTTCTGCCCAGCAATCTTCTGTATTTTCTGTGTAGAGATATAAACTTGGTGGCCAGAGTTCCAGGAACTGGGGATGGGGTCCTCTCTTACCATTTAGAATGCTAATTTTCCTTTAATCCCCCATTTCTGTAGTCCTCCTCCTCATTTGACAGATTACTGAGGTATAATGAACATACACCCTTGCATTTTAGCTCGGCGACTCATCCCATCCTCTTTTGTGCAGGCATCTCTCTTCTTCTGTCCTGGAGGAATCTTTAGAGGTCCCTGGTGGCTTCAAGTCTGTCTTTCTGTGGTCTGCAGCACAAACCAGATTGCCTATTGGTTGAGGTTCAGCTTTTATGATCTGCTAAGTCATTTACCACTGCCCATCTGTTTTCTAGCTTCTACAATTTAAACATTGATAACATTTTAATGGGATTTGAGAAGAAGAGGAGGAAAATGCATGTGTTCAATCTGTCAAGTTTAACCGTAAGCCCTATCCATTGTATTTTACCAGCATTAATACTACCAATTCCTGCTTAGATGTGGGATCCTTGAATTGTTTAGGGGCAGAGGGTCAGGAGTAAAGGATATATGTGTATGTGTGCATCCTTGCATTTCTTTGAGTACGTGCGAGGCTGTATGTGGTAGGGTGTGTATGCATTGGTTAAAATGAGAGCAAGTATTTTAGCTGAGGAGCTATAAATAGGCCTAGAGTGGTGAATTGTTGGGAGAAGGGCCAAAAAGAGGAGGAAGAAAACCTGCAAGTTGTAGAGTAATATTCTACCTCAATGAACAACTTCCTTCTTCTTCTTTTTTTTTTTAACCTGGCCCTTCAGCTCATCTCCTTAAACCAGAAACCCTGGAAGCAGGGTTGAACACAGGTGAAGTGTGAGGTTTAACTTTCTTCCCTCCCTAACACTTTATTAGCTTTTGCTACTACTTTACTTAGTTATGTTGGACTTAGAGTTCTCTGATTGCTGAAACTTCCACTTTGTTCTTTCCTTCCATGTAGTGCCCTCTGCTTCTTTGCCCTCTTTGCATAGAATTTAAAGGTAGAGATATCTTCTTTATATGAATTTGGTATCTCATTATAATTTCTGTACTACCTTATGAGGCAGGTCTAGTTTTTCCCATGTGATAGATGAAGAAACCAACACTTGGACGGATGTAGTCTCTTTCCCACAATTACACAGAGAGCGGGGAGCAGAACTATGATTTGAACTCAGCTGCTCTGGTTTTAAAGTCCATGCATTTACCAACTTATTACGCTGTCTCAGTGTATTTAATTACATGAGTATTCACTGATAATTCTGCATGAAAACCTCTATTTACGACAAGAATGGATTAAAATCAATTTGATAAACACATATTGGCATTTGATTGTGTACAGCACAATACAAGTCCTTACTGAGGTGGAAGTGCTGCTCCTAAGAAGGAAGGCGTAGTCCCTGCCTTTAAAGAACTTGCCCTCTGGAATAATGCTACCCCTCAATGTCGACGTCCTGGGATAGGCGAAGGCAAGACTTTGAAACTTCGGGTGGGCATAAAGTATAGGTTTGAATAATAACTGGGTGACCAAGAGCCAAACCTCTTTTGGTTTCACAGGTGTAAGGGTCAAGATATAAAGTGGAAAAGGAGGGTATACTGCAACCTATGATATAAGTAATGCAAGCATCATTATATGTTAAATATAAGGAAAATGAAGACTGTGAGGTTGAGAGGCTTGCCCAAGGTCACGTCACTGGAATCCAGTTTTCCGAAAGTCAGCCCAAGCTTCCTCTCTTCTCCCTGACATTCTTTTCAGTCCTGTGTATTTTTCAAAGATGTCACAGCACTCTTATGAGGTAGGTAGAGTATGTAATATTTTTACTTTGTAAGTGGAGAAACTGATGGGAAGAGTAAAGCTTAAGACTGCTTTTAATAAATGCTATTTTAGGGTAGGTATGAATGGAACTCCTGGTTTCTGAGCAATTCGAGCTGATAGGATAGGAGGACAGGTATGAAGACATACAGAGGAAAAACCTACAGTTGTTGAGTATGCCAGATAGCCAGGGACTGAGCAAGGGCTTACATATGATCTTGTCTAATCTTCAAAGCAGTACTCTGAAGTCAGTATTTTTATCTTCATTGTACAGATGAAGCTCGGAGAGGCTTTGAACCTTTCCAACTGTCACACAGACCATCTGGCTATCACTAAATGGGGTCATGTTTCATGTAACACCTGATGAAGTTGATATTTGGTCCAGGAATGTATAATTTTAGAGCCCACAAGAGTGTGTGTTGTTAACCTTTTCCTCATTGTCTAAGATGAATCATTGAAATTTCTGTGGCTTCTTTGAGCTGAAACCATTGATAAACTTTTCTGCAATCACTTCATAGAGATTCCTCTAATTTAAAGAGCACGCTCATGTCTTTTTCTTGCTGTTTTGGGAGATGGATAAATAATGTGTTTGAGGAGATGTTTCTTCAGTGACCACTTTAATAAAGGCTTTTCTTGTTTTCTTCTTTCTGAGTCCATAGACAATATTTTTAATTGCCCTGCCTTTCCCCTGTGAGTTATAAAAGCTGTGCTATGAAGGTTATACATATTAGAATTTTATTCATTTGCTAAAATTTCTACCTCAGAATATATTCTGTTGGTTGGATATACACAAAAGTACTATGAATAAAAGATTTAAATAGAAAATATGTTTGATATGAAAATTCAATATTTAAGAGGCCCACAGAATTTTCTGGATGTTTGTGTGAAAAGCTAGCAGTTCAGTTAGATAAGTATTTATTGCTTCCTATAAGATAATATGAGCCACTTGGGAGCCATGAAGTAGAAGAAAGAGACCCTTGGCTGTACAGGGGCGAGAGTGTGGTGGCACTGACTTCATAATTAGGAAAAAACTAAATATGAGGCTATACCAACACACATCTCTCCTGTTTTGAATTATCTTCTTATTTAAAGTATCTTTTTCGTTTGCTTATGATGCTATTTTTTTCCTAGGGAGTTCAAACACGTTGCTTAGAAGGTGACCTCTGGGGAAGGTTTCCTGGACATGAATTTTATAGTCTGTGAATTCCAGGCCCATTTTTGGAAGCACACACTGGCTGTTATCACAGATGAGGCAAATGAGGTGCTGCGCACGTCCAAGCACAGCATGAGCCACTCAGCCGCCTCTGGATGAGTAACTCTTTGTGAGATCCAAGTGGAAGTGAGTTCTACTCCCTCTCACACTTCACAAAGCCCACCAAACACATTCCTCAGCTTATCGCATTAGAAAGACTTTCCAGTGGACTCATTCTCTTGTGTCTTCTGCTTCACAAAAACTAAATGTTTCCATATGTATTTTCATTATTCTAAGTCTTCTTTCTCAGTGTCCTGAAATGACAGCTGGTTCTGGATTTGCCTAAATGTTCTTGTTTCTTTTTTTTTCTTTAGAATACACAAGGCACATTTTAACATGTGGACATTAATTGATACTCTGCCCAGGAATTGGTTTGGCAGTAGGAGAAATACAAAGGAAGTGAAACCAGCATGTGTATTAGAGTGAAGATATGAATAAACTCTCATAGTTGGGGAAACCAAGGACTAAGTACAATGGATACTCATGCCTGCAATTAGCAGACACTCAAAAGCATTTCTTGGTTGGGTAATTGAGAGAAGACGATGATCCAGGAGTCTGAAGGAAACAGAAGGAGATTCAGGGAGGAGGCAGGATTTAAGGTAGATATTGGAACCTCAGCTACAGTTAGACAGGTAAGAGGGAAATCCTGCCCACTGTGGGGGAACATTGTACAAAATGACTTAAGCAGCAGCTTTATTTATGAGCAGACAAGTGAGAAGCTCTGTCTGAACCAATTAGAGTGCCATCTTGCAGAGAAATGAGGAGCGATTCTTAAAATCCCATACATCCCTGCTTCTCTCCAGCTATATTACTCCATCCCTTGTTACTCGTTGTCTGTTAGCATTCCTAGGTTGTGGGGAATTCCCTCTTCGCTTCATGTATCCTATACGAAGTAGGGTCAGAGACACACTTGTTTAAAAAATAGCAATATATAAATAGTCTTTGAGTCCTATAGGGTGTGTGTGTGCTATTCATAGAGAGAAATTATCTAATCCTTAAACCTCAGCACCAAACACTGGATAGCTTGTGTCAGCATTTCTTGGCATGAATTTCCTCATTGCAAAGTCTTGCATTGTATTTCAAAATTATGCAAAGAGGATTTTTAGCAACATAACAGAGTTGTTTAGTTACTCCTTTATTGGGGAGTAGATTAGATGGTTATAAAGTTAAATAAAACCCAGAAAATTCATATTGCATTTTCCTAAAATCCTTTGTCAAAACAAATAGCCTTGAAATGAACATAAAAATTTAAATGGCATTGACTCTAATGAAACAACATGAAGCCTAATGAAGTTGAAGTGCTCTGAGAGTACTGGGAAAGCGGGGCTGCTTTTATCTTATTGGAATGTTTATGTCGTGCATGTCTCCTAATCACACTGTGATAACATCATTTGGAAAAAATGCTTTAGGAAAGATTACTAATGAAAAACAAAAATGACATAGCCTAAAGTTAACAGCGCAGGGTCTCCCAAGTAGTCAGACTGAATCAGGTGTCTAGGACAGAGGGCACCAGGCTGGAAGAACTTGACTGGAGGTGGCACCCATCTGATATTTGGTGCCATTGATAACAGGATCCTCAACTATAAACTGGGACAGCACCTCAAACTCTACACGTTAGAAAGCAAAGTCTTCCAGGTTCTTGGAAACCGGCTTTCTATCCACAGTTCCTTATTTCTATGAATGAGTAGTCATTCTTTCAGGCATCCAGGGTTGAAGCTTTGAGTTATCCTTGGTTGTTTTTTCTTTCCTTCCATATCCTAAGGTTATTAAATTTTTATCAGTTCTTCTTGCAACATCTCCAGAATCCCTGCCATTCATTCCATGGTTACAGCAATCAGTTCAACTTATTTGCTTGATCCTCATCACTGGACTAGAGCTCTCTCTCATTTCAGGCTCACCATCTTCCACCTTATGCTGCCTCAGCTGGTCACATAAATCATCCTAAAGCTCATGTCATTGTGTCATTCACCTGAGTACTTCCCCACAGCATAATCCTGATAGTCAAGGACCTTTACCACCCAGTTCTAACTGGTTTTTCCAGCTCCATCTTCTGATACTGCCTTAGATGAGCATGTGACCACTACTACTACTCGTCTCATATTGCTCATTTTTCTCTTAACTGGTTTGTTCCTTCCCTCACAATTCCTTTGTTTGTTCCCCTATTTATGATGCTGCTTTTGTTCCTTCTTACTTATGTCATTTCTTGCAAGGTAATGTTACAGAACAAACAAGGGGGGCCTGGGACGATATACTATTATTGAAAGAAGGCCCTGGGTCCGTTATGTCCGCCGCCCAAGGAAAGACGTCTCTCAATGCCAGAGATTTGTGAAAAGGAAAGGAAATGTTTATTTAATGCTATACAAACTTAAAGTAGTGACCTAATGTCTTTACCCAGATCCCAAAGTCCCTTAAAACACCCACAAACAGACACAGTCCTTCCTTCCTTCCCCCTTTGCCCAGTCCAGAGTACCGTATCTCAGGAAAGGAAATAGAAGTCCATGGCTCAGGCAGTCCTCTGGTTCTTCCCAGTTAGTACTCCATCTCTACTGGGAGACCTCCCTGGATTCCTGGCACCCTCCGCTGAGTCACCAGGATCTCTGCTAAAACCAGGTGGTGGTTTCCCCTTCTAAAGCTGCAGGGGTCCCCACTCTGGCAAAGGCACATGGTCCTCTCTCAGGGCTGCGGGAAAGGAGAGTCCCCACTCTGTCCAGGCTGCGTGGTTCTCTCTCTCAGGGCTGCGCATGGTTCACCTCTTCAATGGCTACTGCATCTGGGTTTAAATCCCCGCACCAGTCTTCCTCTGTAACCCCATTTCTGACTCCTCCTACACTTGGGCACACTTGCCCTCAATCTGCTGTCCCCTCCAGCTTTTCTGGTCGCCATCATGGGTCTGGGCAGGTGTGACCCCATGTCCTGGAGCCAATCTTCTCCCAGCTCCCACGCAGGCACTGTAACTCAGGGGACCTGCCCCCCAGTCCCATCTTGGCGGGGGAGATCCCGTTCTATCCCTCTGGCCTTGAGCCTGGCCATAGCTATTTAGCATATCTAAGCAACCAGCCAAAGGCTATAGATATGTTAAATGACCACACCAGAGGTTAGCTACAAGGCTGTTGCTATGCAAAACAGCTCTCAATGGCCCGGCTCCATTTGTCCCTTCCCCCAACCCACACCCTGGGGAGGGGGGGTGAAGACATCCTAAAATCTCGTAGACACTTTGAGTTCTGGACCCCATTTTAAATGCCCATTTGGGGTCCCCCCTCTTGGCTGCACCCTGTAACAGTAATGGCTTATAACTTTTGTAGTCACCTCTTTCAGAATCTGGTGAAGGCCGTGAAACTTCATCCCAGAAAAGTGCATATCCAAAGGGCTCATTGGCTCCTGCAGCTCCATTCATGTGCCCCTAAGAGAACATTGACTTAAATTAAGAATCATTGCTCAAGATCAAGTTGAAATTTCGAATCCTTCATCAAGCCTTCTTAAATCACTATGGTTTATGATGAGAACTTTCCCATCCCTTCCTCTCTTACCTAACTCCACTGAAACTGTGTATTGTTTGTTTTTTTTTTCTATGCACATGCTTTATATCCTCAAATAAACTAAAAGCTCCTTGAAGGTAATGCCCTGCCATATAACTCCTGGAATTGTATATAACTCAGTGTATGTTGTTTTGATTGGACAAATAATATAATTAGATACATAAGGGCATCCAAATGGGCAATTTTTTCTTCTTCCATGTTAGTTGCTGTAGAACACGTTTGGCAGAGGCCTCTGGTGTCCAGTGAGTTGGTCACAACCTGATGACCCTGGAAGGCCTCTTGATCTGAGTAAGTTTACTGGAGTTGTTGCTAGAGTGGTCACTGGCCGAAATTTCTGACCTGGAAGAAATGAGGAAAACTACAGGTGTATAATATTTAAGGGCATTTTGGGATACAGTAAAGGGATTGATACTTACTACAAGATCTCAGCAAATTTGGGAAGATAATGAATTCCTTCTTGGTGTCCTCTCCTCTCCTCTCAGGGCCCCTTCTTCCCTGACATTATATGCCTCAGCTATTTCCTTTCCTAACCTGAATTTGTACTCAGCAAAATCTCTACTATAAATCATTTAGACCATAGTCTGAATGGCAATCTCTCTATTCTTTATTTCAGCATTAGTTATAGTTAAAGTTATTTCTAATTATGGCATGACAAACTTCATTTTCCAGTAAAGAGAGTCTAGGCATCTAATAATATGAAAAGAATTTAGGGTGCTAATGACTTATACCTAAAATCACACCATGCAATTTAACATGTACACCATCCTTCCCTCCACCTCCAACATGAACACATAGACACACATATGGGCACACATGGCTGGGACTAGCTTCTGTATATGAATCTATAAAGTCCTAGTAACATTAGTTATTAACTGAGGAAACCCTCATTTTCCATGTTCCCCAAATAATCTGAGCTACAAATGCTTTACCACACCCTCATTATGCTCTCCAGTAGAGAAAGAAGAAGTGATAAGAAATTGGGTGAGTGACATGTTGTAGATTCAAGACCAAGAGTTGTATAGGAGTAACAGCTGTGGGGGTGCTTGAGTTATAAAGCCCAACAGCAGCAAAGGCTACATGCATATTATAGGCAGTTGAGAGCAGTGCCCTCAGACTAGCCTAGGTGATAGGGTGCCTGGACAAGCTTGTGCTCTTTCCTTACATCATGCTCTTTGTGGAACACTGTAAAATATTGATATATTTTTACCCCAGTAGGCAAACAAGAAGCATTTTGCTAGCGTATATTATACAATATATGTGCAATAAAAGCTCCCTGTCAAAAGCACACTTCCACCAGTACAAAATGAAGCACAATACCTCAGTGGAGAGGAGAGGGAGGAAGATTTCTCTGGCCTGTTGCCATACAGGAAGAAGGTCTGGAGATAGCACGTATGCTTGAAACTCTTCAGAGCAGAGGCCCTGAGTAGAGGGCTGGTGGTCAAGTCAGTGGCCATGGCCAACTGAGGACAAAGGGCCTTTGTTTTTTTGATTTTTGTAAAACTACATAAGCTTCCTGGTTCTAATTCAAACAAGGAAAGGAGGGGGTCTCCTGAATAACTGTGACTAGATTTCCTGCTCACCAGGTGGGACTGAACACAACTTAATGTGATTTACACAATAAGGAAATGTGATGTTTCTTGCACTCAAGTGCCATGGACCAATTCATATCATTATAGGATTTTAGTTTTTATTTTAAAGTTGGGACTACTTGTTCTCAGGAATGCCTTTATAAAGTCTTGAGTTCAAGAATTTCTCCTACCAGGAAGCCAACTTGGGACAATGGGGTGGGGGCAGGGATGGAGAGACTGCCTTCTTTGCCGTGGTTCAATGGAACTGGAGAAGCGCCAGGACAGCCAGACAGGACTCCAGTCAAAGGCTAGATGGAGCTCTGTAGTAGAGGAAGTGCCCTGGAGGATGTGCCCCTTGTCCATAAGCGAGGTCCTTCGAACTAACATTAAGATTTAATATGTTCAGCAGTCGGCCAAGAATGGAAGTATAGGTGGAAACGCTTTGCTTCCTCACACAACCAAAAGAAGTATAACAACTAATTTAAAAACAAAAAACAACCAGAATGGCCAGAAATTCAAACTGCATGGAAATCTGACAACCAAGGAGTTAAAGAAACATTCATCCAGACTGGTAGGAGGAGTGGAGAGGGGCAGCGGGGACAAGAGGGGGTGACAAGACAGCAGCTGGTGGACAGGTTGGTCCCACATTCCTGCACCAATAAACTAGGAAGTACAATTGGGGAATGAGACAGACTTCAGAACCCAGGATTTCAGTGTGGGAAACTAAAGACTCAAAACCCCAGGCTATAAAAACTCTGTGGGGGCTGTGGCAGTGGGAGAAACTCCTGGTCTCACAGGAGTCTGTTGGAGAGACCACATAGTCCTAGAATGTACACAAGCCCATCCACCTGTGCATCAGCACCTGAAAGGGCACAGTCCACTTGTGGGAAGCAAGGGAAATGTTGGAAAATGGATTCAGAGCTGAGTGAGTGGTATTGTTACCTCTTTTACCCCTCCCCCATATACAGCACCACAACACAGTGAAGAGGGTTGCCACACTATGGCAAGTACCTAAGGCTCCACCCCTTACAATGTAATAGGGGTGCAGAGACAAAAAAATATGGTCCAAATGAAAGAACAGATCAAAACTCCAGAAAAAGAACTAAGCAATGAGGAGATAGGCAACCTATCAGATACAGAGTTCAAAATACTGGTAATTGAGATGCCCACAGAAATGATTGAGCTTGGTTGCAAAATGAAGGAAGAAATGAAGGCTACACAAAGTGAAATAAAGGAAAATATACAGGGAAAGAACAGTGACAGGGAGGAAACCAGGACTCAAATCAATGATTTGGACCAGAAGGAAGAAATAAGCATTTAACTAGAACACAATAAAGAAGCAAGGATTCAAAAATATGAGGAGAGGCTTAGGAACCTCTGGGACAACTTTAAACACTCCAGCATCCAAATCATAGGGGTGCCAGAAGGAGAAGAGGAACAGCAAGACATTGAAAACTTATTTAAACAAATATGAAGGAAAACTTCCCCAGTCTGCAGAAGGAAATAGACTTCTAGAAAGTTCAGGAAGCCCAGACAGTCCCAAAGAAATTGGACCCAAGGAGGAGCACACCAAGGCACATCATAATTACATTACCTGAGATTAAAGATAAGGAGAGAATCTTAAAAGCACCAAGAGGAAAGGAGAGAGTTACCTACAAAGGAGTTCCCATAAGACTATCAGCTGATTTCTCAAAAGAAATCTTACAGGCAAAAAGGGGCTGGAAAGAAGTATCTGAAGTCATGAAAGGCAAGGACCTACATCCAAGATTACTCTATCCAGCAAAGTAATCATTTAGAATGGAAGGGTAGATAAAGTCCTTCCCAAATGAGATCAAGTTAGAGGAGTTCATCACCACCAAGTCTTATTATATGAAATGTTAAAAAGGGGACTTATCTAAGAAATAGAAGAAGATCAAACACTATGAACAGTAAAATGACAACAAACTTACAACTACCAACAAATGAACCTAAAAAACAAAAACAAACTAAGCAAACTAGAATAGGAACAGAATCACAAAAATGGAGATCACATGGTGGGTTTTTTAGTGGGGAGGGGGAGAAGGAGGATGGGGGCAAAAGGTACAGGGAATAAAAAGCAAAATAAGTAGGTAGGGGGATAATAGACAGGGGGAGGTTAAGAATAGTATGGGAAATGGAGAAGCAAAATAATTTATGTGTACAACTCATGGGCATGAACTAAGGTAAGAGGAGGAATGCTAGAGATGGGTGGGGTGCAGGCAGGAGAGGGATAAGGGGATAAATAAATTGGGACAACTGTAGTAGCAAAATCAACAAAATTTACTTAAAAGTAAAAATAAAAAGTACATTAAGAAAAAGAATTTCTCCTACCACTGTGTTGGAACTTGGCTTAAGTGCACACCCTACTGTTAAGCTTCTGGTGACCATGCAAGCTGCCCTCTGTCTGCGTGTGCTAATAGCACACGGGAATAGTTCTCAGGGTTTAGAAAATGAAGAAACACTTAGGTCATTTTTTTCCTATGAATTGAGAAAAGGTCATCATAGATCAAGTTCAGGTGAGGAATATCTGGGTTCTACTCCCATTGGGTGACACAAAGGTTGAGATATATAGAGCAGCATTCCTCACATTTTAATGTGCATGTGTATCACCCAAAGAAGTTGTGAAAATGCAGATTCTGACTCAATAGGTCTTTAGTGGTGCCTAAGAATCTGAATTTCCCAGATGAAGCTGTGCTGTGGATCCATGGACTGTACTTGGATAGCATTTATCTTAATATCTGCTCTACCTCTACCTCAAACTTCCTCTTCGATCTTTAAAAGTTATTTAACTTTTCTAGATCTTACCTTCCTTAAGTGTAAAGAAAGAGAATTAACTTGTATATTCCTGATATGCACAATTTTTAATGCCAACATTGCCTCTTCCTTATAGCCCTTTGATTTCCTTTTGAGGAATTTACTTTGTGATTTTGTGTGCAGTGTGATAGGTAGGTAAGCCTCAGCATTCACTGTCCAATTATGGAAGCTGATGGAGACCCTCTTGGCTCAGTTCTCATGACTTTCCTCTTATAACCCAAGTATAGTAAGAGGCAGGTTGCTGTCTCCTAGGACTTCAGATCTTGAGTAGAGTGAACCTAGGGTAGAGGAACTGTTGAAATTTATCCTTCCAGCTGTGGGGCCAGGACTCAGCTGTCAGTGAAACTTTCTGGAGCCTGCTCATACCTGTCTGTTTCAAGCTTGGTTATTTAGTCTTCCCTTCAATTTGTGAGCAGCTCATAGTTTTCCAGAATATTCCTTTTTCCTTAAGTTACCCAAAGTCCAGAAATTGTTGCTTTCAACCAGAGGCTATTACAGTTCTCTAAGCTCCTTCTGACTAGAGCATTGCAAATGCAAGACCTGAGCAGCTTGTGGATGAGTTTGCCCACTGTTCCCTGTAAGAAAAGGAAAGGTACAAGAATATTTTTCCTAAGGAAGCTCAATTGCTTTGAAGTCTTGGACATGGCATTGGGTATAGGTTATTGGTGCTGGTGAGGGATTTAGATTATTTTCTAGCAGATTGGTAAATGTAGTAATGTGATCAGGATATTTCCTTGAGAGTCACGTGGAGACTGAGGTGCATCCTGTGTTTCAGAAGTAACAAGGATCCCCATGAGGCTTCTTGGACCTACTTTACTTGAGAATGTCAGGAGAGATTTACACTTTACTTCTTTTGACCCTACCCATCAGTGCTTGGAGTTTTTTTGAGAGGCTCCAGAATTTCCTGTCCATAATTGGGAACAATGGCTAAAAGTAGTCAGAGAGGATTCTGAAGAGTAAGACCACTGCTAAGCAGTAACAGAGCTCACAGCTCAATCACCTTTAATGACTGTGTGAAGAATGAAGACACCTGACACCTTGCCCTCATTACCAAGACTGTAACAAAAATAGGAAATGGCATATGCGTATGTCCCTTCTTCTAACTTGTGCCAGAGCAGCCAGCCGCTCATTAGCTAATTTAAGCCACTCTCTTCTTGATCTAAGGCTGTTGCTGCTGTGACCATTTCAGGTTGTTAGAGCCTACCAGGAATAAACTTGCATTCCATGAGCTCATGCTTCATTTTTGTTATCCCCATCCTACAATGGGGACGTTGTAGGATGTATGGTATTTACTGGCCTCCTTTTCAGGGGCCAGTAAATACCATATTTTGTGATGTATAATGTGCATCCATGTTTTTGTGCACATTATACAAGGGATTATTATACCCATGGTATGTAATCACTATACCCATGTATAACCACATCCTTATTTTTCCCTAAAAATTTTAGCAAAAAAAATGTACATTATACATAGCAAAATGTGGTAACACTCTTCTATTCTCATCCCATTCTGAATCAGAAAGATGAAGTTCGCATGCCTCCTTATTGAAGGGTGCAGCTTACACTACTGGCCAGTGGGCATTTCAGAGCCTCACTTTGGTCCCAGTCTGGCTGTAGGCCCTGTCCACAAGGGCAATACTTGTTGTGCTAAGATTCTTCTTGGAGAGGAGCAGAATGTATGTATAGCCTGCAAAGAAAGATAAGGGGGAATGCAGTCATTGTGATTCTGAGCTGAATTATGGTAGGGTCTTCTGTTCTATAGCCTTCAGTGACAAAAGAGATAATCCCCCCCTTTTTTTAAAATCACTTTTTGGTTATTAAGTTGACCTATTTACTTTTTTAGATAGTTTCTTCCTACTTCCCTTAGTCTCATCATCCTTGCTACCCCTCCATATTTAGAATCCCAAGTGTACAAAACAAGTATCTACCCTGGATGTCACGTTACTAGCATTCCTGACCTCAACAGCACATGGCCAGCCTGCATGCCAAGGACTTACCAGCCATTCGCACTGTGCAGCAGGACGATCTGCACAACCATTTGCTGAGGAAGGTACTTGGTGCTGCACAGCTGGTGCTCCCTTAGTGGGGGGCAGGGAAGGGTGCAGTCCTGCTTAGGTTCTTCAGTTCTCATAAGAGAACGTCTTTTATGAAAGAGACATGGGGAGAATGTTCCCCCTTGGTAGATTATTAAAGGATACAGAGCTTCCCCAAGATAATCTATATTCCAGACTTCTGCCTGAGACATGACCTTTACTCTGTTGTTTAGTTCTTGTCAAAAGCTCAATTGTGAGGAATAAAGCTCTTAGAGGATTTTTAGAAGGCTATCAATTCCTCCAGAAACTCAAAATTTATCCCTAGATCAAACCAGACCATCGAAGAACTGTGTACTTAGACCACACTTTTTTGGTTTCTTGTAAACTGCTTTTACTGAGCTGGACTTTGGGGTGATGCCATGAGGATGCCATAAAAAGAAACCATGTGAAAGTTGCTTATTGTACTTCTTGATGGTGTTGCCAACTAATTTGCACCATACCTATTTGGACCCATAGGAGATATTTTTTTCCCCAGACTTAACTATTTGGAAAATCTACCTTTCTCCTAAACAAATGCATATGAAAAATGTTATGTTCACTTTGATTCCTGTAATCAATAATGCTTCCTTTTTAGCTTTGGCTACCATAATATTTCAGAGTGAACTTGTAACATTTAACCTTTGTATATGGCATTTTGACATCCATTTTTGGGGTACCTTCAATTTGCTTATAGTTTCAAATATTATTCTATCTTGTGTTCTTCTTTGCTCTAATTCCTTTATCTTTTTTTTTTTTACCAAATTGTCGTATATTTTATAAGCTGTTTCAAACTCTCTTTAGTAAGGATAATTAGAGTATCAGTGAATTAATTAATTAAAATAGTAAATATGGAGTTATATGTCCTCCACAGAAGAGAATATTCTTAGCATTTGTCTACACAGTAATTTCTTACCTTGCTATCTCAGGTCCATTTCTGCCTGTGACCCTCAGGCCTCTGATCTTGGCCTGCTTTGAAGCTTACTTGGTCCATTCTCCTCCTTAGGTTGCCTCATCTCCACCCCACACCACCACCAGTCTCTTCCCTAGGCCATTTCATAGTGTCCAGTCCTGTGGGTGACTCAAAAATCCACATTTCTAAATTTCAAATCTGTGCCACAAACCTGTAGGTTGTATCATTTAAGAGCTCTAATTCTGAATTTGCATTTTTGCCTCAGATCTGTACCTTCTCATGTATCCCTGATGGGGTGAATGGGGCCACTATCCTTGAAGATACCTTCATCAGAGAACTAGGAACCATCTTAGACTTGTCTCTCCCTTCTGTTTTTCCATATCCAATTCATCCCCAAATCCGATAGATTCTTCCTGTTAGATATGTTGTGAATTCCAGCAGTCTTCTCCACCTGCACCACTAGCTTAGCTCTCATTATTTTTAGCCTAGACTGTGGCCATGCAGAGCACCACCTCCAGCCCATTTTCCACACAACTCCCAAAGTCATGTTTCTGGAGAACAAATCTGATTATAATAGCTACTTAAAAACCTTCAACAGAATCCGTATTCTGGGGAGATAAAGTTAAAACTTTGATGCAGTATATAAAAATGGTACCACAGGTTGTAAAGAAAATGATGGTCTACCACGCTAGTCTCATTTCCTGCCACTCTTTTCTTCATGATCTTTATACTAATATTTGACTATTTGGGATCATTCCCTTGGTTTTCTTTTTAAGGGTCAACATCCTAGTGCTAGTTTTATATAAAGGCAAGTTGGTAGCTCACTCATAATGGGACCGGGGGGCAAGGAGTACCCTCACCCCATTTTCTGTTGGGATGCTTAAGATTTCCAGGAGGAATAGTAGTTTAATTCTTCATTAACCTAACTATTCTGTGGTGTGGTAAATCAATTACATCAAATATGCACTTGCCTAAAGGTGTGGGACCAAAAACTAGATACATTTCAATGACAGAAGAGGAAGGGAAGGGAAATTTCTGGGCAACTCCATTATATCTCCAAATTGAGGTTGCCTAGTATAAAGGCAAAAAAAGAAAGAAGGAGGCTCACTTACAGGCAGTGAAGATGAACATGGGTTGTGCCACAACTTTTCTAAAGATTAGAAATGATTCTGATGCTTTTTCTATATCCTAGCAGAAGGTTAGTTATTTGATGGAATGATTCTATTCTCGCTGTGAACTGTGAAGAACAGATGGTGTGAGGTTAGGGGTAAGAAGGTATGTGTTGAAGGGAACTTAGACTAGTCATCAGCTTTACATCATAGATAATGGGATAATGGAAAGCCATACCTCTCTACAGAATATCTTCTAATTTAACGTGGCTCAGCAAACATTTGTGGAGTAAATATTTTACTAGGCTTTTCTCAGTGGCATATGCATTGTCAAAGTGGTAGAAAGTCATCTCTAAGAAAAGAAGGGTGTATCAGTATAATGTGCTAAGTTAGAAAAAAAATCATTTTGAACTCATGGCCTAAAAAAGAAATACCTTTTCTAGTTCCTTCAGCTCCCTAAGTGGCCCAGCAGCAGAAACATCCCTTTTGGCCCCTGCTGACCCTCATACACAGTCCTAGCCTAGGAGCCAAAGGGGAAATGATTCCATGGAATAGGACGATTTGAGAATATTCTTGGTTGGAAAAAATGTAATTTCAAGGATGTTGGGTGGAACTGAAAGGGCAAAGGAATCAAGGCTAAACAATCAAGTTGTAACAATTTAAGCATCAAAAATTCAGAGGGATGTTTATATATATATATATATATTATATTTTTTCTATTTTGTTTCTTCTATTAAGTGTATATCTGTTGTTATAGCATCTTAGAGATGTTAAAAATACATTCCCAAATAGTCTGGGGAAAAATAGCAGAAACTACTAGGACTAGGAATAACTGATCAGCATTCTTTGTCTCACACAAAAATGACATAGAAAGAGGGTTCAAGATTTAATTGGCACAATGAGAAAGAGGTTAACAGTCTATGGGCAAGGTTTTCAATTGTCCAGGTGTCTTCAGGAAAAGAGATAATTGCACAGACTCAATCTCTCATCTCCTAGGAAACAGAACCCCTGGATGGCCTCACTAATCACAATAATATAGTAATCAGGAATATAAGCTTTTCTAAAAATGCTAATAATCCAGGTAACTGATAGGACAAAGGTTCAGGCTGACCGAGAGACACTTAGAGTACAGTACATTATTTTAAAGGGAGATGCTAAAACCTGTGTGATAAGTGTAATCTTAGAATCTTATTGACATAACAAAGGAAGTTTTCATTTCTAAAATAGCTTAACCATATCCCAGCTTAGACCAAAAACAAAAAATAAAACAAAATGAATAGCCAAGATCTGGAAGCAGCCCAAGTGCCCAGCAGTAGATGAGTGGATAAAAAAGCTGTGGTACATTTACACAATGTAATACTATTTGGCCTCAAAAAAGAAGGAACTATTACCCTTTGCAACTGCCTGGATAGACCTGGAGAATATCATGCTAGCTGAAAGAAGCCAGTCAGAGAAAGACAAATATTGTATAATTTCACTTGTATGTGGAATCTAATGAACAAAATAAACTAAAAATCAAAATAGAAACAGACTCATACAGTTACAGAGAATAGGCTGACAGCTGTCAGGGGGAGAGGGTTGGGGGGCTAGGTGAAAAAGGTAAAGGGATTATGAAAAACAAAAGCAAAAACAAAAACAAAGCTCCTAGACACAGAAAACAGTGTGGTGATTAACAGAGGGAGATGAGGGTAGGTGGAGGTAGAAGAGGGTAAAAGGGGGATTAGATGGTGAGGGAAGGAGACTTGACTTGGGTTGGTGACCACACAATACCGTGTACAGATGTCTTACACAAAATTAAAGGCGTTCATCATCACCAAGCCATTATTATATGAAATGCTAAAGGGAATTATATAAGAAAAAGAAAATAAAAATAATTAACATTAAAATGGCAATAAATTCACAGCTATTAATAATGGAATCTAAATAACAAACTAAGCAAAGAAGCAGAACAGAAACAGAATCATAGGTATGGAAATAATTTGGAGGGTTATCAGTTGGAAGAGGGAAGTGGGGAGAATGGGGGAAAATGTGTAGGGATTAAGAAGTACAAATTTGTAGGTACAAAATAGACAGAGGGGTGTTACGAACAGCATGGGAAATGGAGTAGCTGAAGAACTTATATGCATAGTTCATGGACATGAGCTATGGTAGGGGGATTGGATTGCTGGAGGGAATGGGGTTATTAGGTGGAGGGGGGCAAAGGGGGAAATTAGGACAACTGTAATAGCATAATCAATAAGATATATTTAAAAAAAATAACTATGTGCCTGAAACCTATGTGATTTTATTAACCAAAATCACCCTAATAAATTTAATAAATAAATTTAAAAATAAAATGTTTAAAGCATGCATAAGAATATAACACTAGCTTTCTGATTGTAATTAAATATTTAGGAGAATTTGAGCAAAAATGTTTGTACTCAATATTTGAAAATTTAGGAAAGTCTAATTTGTTAGATCATAGGTATTGATTTATTATTTGTGTAACTAAACTGTAAAATTTGAGTACTATTGATTCCTTAATATTTAAAGGAATATTTGTTATCTCATAGATTTATAAATGTTACATACTGGTCATGAAACAAAGTTGAAGTGGAAGTTCCTCTCCATGAACAAAACCCGTGAAAGAATCTTTTGTCATAAAGGCATAAGTCATAGTTACTGCTCTCAAAATTCTCTCAGACTTATTAGGGGCCGTAAGAGTAGTCTGCAAGTAATTATGTGGAGTTCAGCTGTGGTGACAAAACACAGAGTTTGAGGCTTGAGGCAGGTGTGAGAGACACTGATACAAGACAAAACTGTGCTGGGTGCTTTTTTAGGCAACTGGGTCTATTATAGAAACTTGTATTTGTCTGAAGTAGATACCTCAAAACCCAGCTCTGCCAGTTGGTTGAGAGGAAAGTGGACACTGGCACTAGAGAGACTCCCAGGTTTGACCAAATCTCCAGCTCGTTGGGGCAGAGATGCAGCGTGAGTCCAGGCCTCCTGACCGAGAGTGCAGGGCTCTGTTCACTCTGCCAGGACACGTGGGGCCATGTATGACATATGCGTGGTCAGCAGCCAGTAAGTGGTATTAGTAATGATAAAAATAGAAATAACATAGCACTAATATATCCACTCATGAGGACTTAGAGTTAAGTTGGGCAGATGAAACAGTCTTCTCAGGAAGAAAAAAGTAATTGTAAAAACAAAGTTCTAATATATGTAGGGGAGAAGGTAGAAGAAAACATTTCTGCTCTTTCAAATTACTCAAATGTAGACAAAGGATCTAACCAAAAAGTGGACTGAAAATAGCAGCAGACATTTCACAGAATAAGATATTCAAATGGGCAATGAACATATCAAAAGACAATCAGCTCCACTAGTAGTCAAGAGAATAAAAAATGTTATTTCTCATTTATCAGACTGATAAATATTTAAGAGTGTTGTATTCATTGTGGGCAAGGATGGGAGGAAATAGAGCTCTCACACAGTGTTGGGTGGAGTGGGCTCTGTGGTAAAGACTTTTAGGGGGCTGATTTCTGAATATTTTTCAAAATGTAAATTGTGTTCATGGTCGACTCAGAAATCTAATTATAGAAATTCTAAAAGTGAAGATGTTTAGTGCCACATTATTTTATGATAATGAAAAATTGATATTACTCAGTTTCTTTATAAGAAGAGATTAAATAGGTTATGGTGCACTCACACTATGGGCAACTGAGTGGCGATTAAAAATTAAAAATTAGTCCTGATCAGTGTTGCTCAGTTATCTGGGCATTGTTCTGTACCGCAAAAGGCTGCTGATGGATTCCTGGTCAGGGCCCATGCCTGGGTTATGAGTTTGGTCCTGAGTCAGGGTGCGTAGGGGAGGCAACTGATTGATATTTCTCTCGCACCTAAATCTTTCTCTCGCTTTCTTTCTCCCTCCCTTACCCTCCAAAAATAAGTGAATAAAATCTTTAAAAAATTAAAAATATCTCCAAGGGCAGACATAGGCAGATCACTGATACATTTTGTTAAGTGACAAAAGGCATGAAAAATGTGTATAATGATCTCATTAAAGCTAGACACAAATGTGTATATGACTATATATGATTGTAAATACATACATAAATCATTTGAAGGAAAGCCTTAATTTTTACCGGTGGTTACCTTTGGAAAGAGGAATGTGTTTGGAGGTGGGGGTAAGGGTAAGAGACAATGTTCCATTTTATACTCTATTTCTTTTCCTTTTCTTTCTTTTTTCTTTTCTTTTTTTTTTTTTTTTAAGATTTTAGTTCTCCATTTTTGGACAGAAAGGAAGTGGGGGAGAAAGAGGGAAACATCAATGTGTGGTTGCCTTTCACACACCCCGTACTGGGGACCTGGCCTGAGACCCAAGCATGTGTCCTGACCGGGAATTGAACCAGAGTCCCTCCAGTTCTCAGGCTGGTGCTCAATCCACTGAGCCACACCAGCCAGGGCACACTCTATTTCTATATTTTTAACTGTACCTGTGTCTGTGTTTGTGCCTACTGATATATATGTCAATGTGATGTTAACATCTATATCTCTATTGTTTCAACATTTGAATTCATATAGTGCTAATCTAATCTAAATTATCTTTTAAAAAAAATAAAGACAGTAATTTTAAAGCTCTGGCATTCCAGTCCAGTTCTGGTTCCACTGTAAGAAAATAGTCACTTATGGTGGAGTAAAAGGGATGGCCTGAAAGGGCTTGAGAGGAACAAATGGCCACTTCTTGGCCCTGGTTCCTTCCCTCCCTCCCTCCCCATATTCTCATACTGCACGTAGAGGCAGAGAGCATCCTGCTGCACCTGTGTGTGTCCCCCCAACCTTTACCCGACTTCTAGAGTCAAAATACACCTGAGATTAAAACTCTATGAAGTAGATGATGCCAATTTGAAATGTTTTTTTACCTCATTGTCTAGTTTTCCTGTGCTTGGCTGATGTCCTCAGCACTGCCCGTTGTGGTTGCTCCAGGTGGAATAGCAGCTTGTCTCAGCTCTGCTTTGTACTTGCTTTGTGGAACCACAAAGGATAACTGGCCTCATGCTGGGGTCAGGACTGCAGACCGTGAACTCAAAGCCTGTACTTCGTTTATCAAATGGAACAGTTCCACCAAAGGAATCTGTTGGGGATGTTGGCCTTGGTTCCCAGGACAAAAGATGAATAGTTTGCTTTGAGCACTTGGCAGTCCTTTGCATTGGCTCATGCTAATTAGAAGTTGGTGCTGGGACAGCACCTGCATCTCTGGGGATATGAACCACAGCGCTCACACAGGAAGGCCGTTCGATAAGGCACCAGCCATCAGAAGCTTGAGACTGTTCCCCAGCTTTTCGACTGATTATTTCTTTATTCGGCAAGCATTTATTAGCTTTTTCAACTCTGGTCTTCTCATGGAATCCTTCACCAGGCACAATTTCAAAGTCCATAATTTCTGTGATTTTTCTCACACTGCCCCCTCCCCGGCTTGTTTCGACTTGTTGTCTCCGGCTTTCCTTCATCTTCGCTGGCTCTCTGCTCCCTTGGTCCTGTACTCCTGCTCCTGAGAGTGGTTGTTCCAGGACCCACTTGCTTTGAGAGACTGCCTAGACACAATTTGCCTGCCCTAACCCACAGCTCTCCCAGGACTGTGACTTGCCTTTGATTCTTCGGCTCTGTTGTGGCGGCAGAAACCAAATGGGCTTGGCTAAGCCTTTAGGATTTTCTAAGCAGCAGAGGTGACCATGTAACTATAGTCCGTCACAGGAGAACCTGGAGTATTTCTTTACTGGCCTTTGGTTTACCAAAAAATAAAAATATATAAATGCCCTGAGACATCAGACTTGCCTGCAAAGAATGAGTTAACTCTAAAGGAATTTTCAACGGGCATCCAGAGGAGGAAGGACATAGCCATGGAGTCAGTGTGTGGCCAAGTGTGCAGACCTTTGTGGTCCTGTGTGAGGACTTCAGCTTTTCCCTGCCGGTGAGCTGACGAAACAGTCACTGCTAGTGGGGAAATCCCTTGAGTAGGGGTGGACACACCCTCTGTGCACTACACGTGGGCCCTGTCCTTCGGTGGTGGTGAAACCAGGGCTGTGCCCAGGATGATGGGGAGTGGCCAGCTCTGTCTGGGGAAGCTGGGGAAGAGCTGAGTTTGGAAGTGTGAGTTTTACAGGCAGAAGAACTAGCACGAGCAAAGGCTGGTGTGCGTGACATCATGACAGCTTCAGAGAAAGGAGGACAGTATGCTTTGGCTTGAGATGGCGGTGTGATAGTGGAAAGGTGGCAGGCCAAACGCTGAACAGAGATGGATGAGGCAGGGGATCCCAGTTTAGAAGAGCCTCATATGATGCAATAATGTGGTCAGATTTAATCCTAGAGTCATAGAAAACCACAGAGGTTTTCAAGTAGGGAAGTGTGACATATTCCTCTTGAAATAAAAATAATTTTCACCCTATGCCTCAGTTTCTACATCAACTAACAGTGGGTAAGCTTCGAATCTAAAGAAAGAAGTAGAACTGAGTTCTCACTTTTCACACAATCCCTACTTTCTTGATCTGTAAAGTGGGGGTTTTATCTGCTTTATCCAGCTCACCAGGGTTCTCTAAGGAATAAATGAGATAATGTATATGAAAGAAAGAGTACTGCAGTCTGCAGAAGGCCCAGGGTTGCCATAACCCCAAAGTAGCATGGGGTGGAGTCAGCAAGAGTGGGCAGCCTGCTCAGGTGGGAAAGGCGTGGCTCTGGAGTTGGACATCAGTTGGAATCGTGGCTCCAGCACATACTGACTGTGTGACCTTGGACCAAGCTGACTGGCTGGACCACTTGGAGTCTCAGTCTCCCCATTAGAAAAAAGTGTTAATTTTTACTTTACAGGATTGATGTATAGACTAGAAACAATGTGTATGAAATACCAAGCCCTGTGCATGGTCCAGAGGAGAAGTTTAGTAATTGACAGTTATTTTTCTGAGATGATTGTGGTGAACACAATTGGATGGATACTCATGACAGCCCTACTGTGGGCAAGACACCATGCCTAGTGCTGTTTTAACAGCACTACTGATGCTGGTGGGTTTGCATCTGAATCTTAGCTGCCTCTTTAGTAGTAAGGATGGCTTTGTGCTGATCCTTCACCTTATGTAGATCCATTTGTGCCATGGCATGCTGCATATCTGTGGTTGGAGGCACCATCTGGACCCGTGAAGGAAGTGTAGCTAATGGGCCCCCAGGAGCACCTGGCTCGTGGTTGGCATGATATAACCTCTCGGCTCTGCCCAGCTAAGCTAACTGGCTGCAGCTCGACCTAACAGCCATCGATTCAGACAGGCCAAAAGGAAATGGAGGCTGAAACATAAATTCATAAAACTAGCTCATAATTTTATCCTTTTGAGAGAAGAATGGCTGATTTTTGTCTGAGTTTAGCAGAACAATTGTCCACATTGTTTGAATTCTTCAAATAACTTCTTATCTCCCTGCTGTATTTTGTTTCAGAGCACATGGCTTCACATTTAAAAGAGAGAAAGAGAAAAATTACTGACCAGCTGTAATTTCTCATTTGGCAGGCGCCCAGCCATCTTCTCAGGATTTGATAGAATATAACCTCGTATTTAACTCGTGTCCTAATACTGCCCCTGGGCTGGACTGAACTGAATCGGACCCAGTGCAATCATCATCTTGGCTGAAGATTCGCACCTACAGTTCCTCCTGCAGACTTCTCAGGGCAGCCGCAGTAGACTCGGAGAAAAACAATCAGCAAACAGTGCTGTTGCGGAGTGGAAACCAGGCTCACTGCTGTTTCCGACAGGGCCGCCTTACTTCTGCCTTTTAACAGTTCTCCACAGTCATTAATTATTCATTCATTCACTAATTAATTAAGCACCTAGAATGGTGCAAATGCAAATAGTATGATCTATGATCTTTTCCCTCAGGGATCTTACAATTTAGTAGAGAAGATAAGATGTACACAAATAACTCGGCTTTCATACAGTAGCACGCAAATGGGTGACAAATAGTAAGAGTAGGATTTGAGAGCAGAGGAGGTTCAGCTTTGCCAGGAATTACTTCATGGAATGGGCAAAATGGTTTGGGTGGTGAGCTGAAGGAGTGGGGTAGGCAGAGATCGAGATGAGGGAAGTGGGTGAGTATTCCAAGCTGAGAATGTGAGAAATAAGAATGGTGTCTTCTATAATTGCTTGGAATTAATTGGAATTGAAGTGAAATAAGTATCATTTGGAGTAATGCAATAGCAATCCAACAGCTTGCAACTTTTAAAGAGCCTGCAGAGAGGGAGGCCAGTTAGGAAGCCAGCATAATACTCCAGGTGAGAGAGAAGGTGATTTATGAAGGTGATAGTAATGAAGGTGGCAAGAATGGGTGGGCTTCTAAATATATTATAGACTTTCCAGTCTCATTTTGACTTCTATGTGTGTTGCCTTTCTAGAAGATCCCTGGCTTTCAAATTTGAAAAAAGGATACTATTGAGGGCAATTTCTGTCTATGTGTGACCAGAATATCTTCCCTCACCTCCCCACGGCATGCCTGCCCTTGGAGTTATGGCTTTGCCCTGTTGGTAGCTGTGTTCCCTCAGGGTCATAGAACCCCAGAATGAGAGAACTGAGGACTAGGGATCCTCTAGTCTAGTCCCACATTTTACAGATGAGGAAACCAGGGCTCAGAGTGAGGTGAACCGGCTTCCCTAAGACGTAAAGGCAGTTAGAGAGGCACTGAAATTGGGTGTCCTGATTCTGACCAGTGGGCTTCCTAAATCACCACTTCCTGCTTCATGTAGAAGACAAGGTGTTCTTCTCCCTTGTGGCAGAGACTGGCTGGTTGTACCCCAAACTCTATTCCTCTTGCCCAAGTTAGTCTATACTTCCCAGTTTCTCTGGCTGTTAGGTGTGGTCGTATGATCTGGTTCTGGCCAGTGGAATGTGGGTGGAAGTAGGAATTGCCTTCCATAGGTTTTTAGCTGGTGGGAAAATGGAAAGGAGTCTTAACTATGGATGAAGACAGAAGTGCAGATTAATAGAATGAAAACTTTCTCAGTTGAGTGTGTGTTTTAATACTTAAAATGACCAAAGTATATTTAGTTTTCTAAGATGGATGAAAACTATCAGAGGGCCTGCCATGTTTTCATCCAGGGGAAGGGGCAACACTCTCTGCTGGCAAACTTTTTAGGAGCAGCGGGAAATAAAGAATAAAGGCGATTCATTCATCAAGTGGTGCTTACTGAAGGTAACATGGGTGGTTCCAAGCAGCCTGATAAAGTCTAGAGGCGAGTAAGGGCTGAGTGCTAAGGAAGCATGTGGGAGGACACTGAACCCAGACCTGCTGGAAATGACATCAAGGGTAGAACCTAAGGGAGGAAGCAGGCTTCGAGGTAAAAAAAGGAGTATCCCAGACAGATAAAAACAGTGAACAAGATGGAAACAGAAAGAAACTGAAAACAGGAAAATGACTGCCACGTAAGAAGTAGGGTGGTGCAGAGGCTGGATTAGGAAGCCAGCTGCTGGCGAACGTGTTGAGAGGTTTGGAAATACCTAAGAGACCCTGGGAAACCTTGGGAAGATTTTGAACAGAAAAATGTCATGGTCAGGTTTATGTTATAGAAAAATCACTCTACTGTTGTGGAGAATTGATGAGAGCAGGATGGGGCTGAGGTGGGAGACAGAATACGAGCCTCCACTGGTGTGTGGTTTTTCTCAGCAGTGCTCCATAGCCTAGGTGTAGGATGCTTAGGGTTATCTAGGGTGAATAATCGGTCCAAGAGGTGTGTTGTAAGAATGAGGGACATGGGACACTGTGAATCCCTATCTCTGTGTATTAGAGAGTGACAGACTATGGCCCATAGGTCAAATCCAGTCTGCTGCCAGTGTTTGCATGGCTCACAAGAATGGTTTTACATTGATTGATTGATTGATTGATTGATAGCATTCCCTCCCATTACCATTTATCCTCCTTATATCCTCCTGGTTTTTACATTTTTAAATGGTTCAAAAAAATTAAAAACCATTTTCTTTCTGAAAATTATGTGAAATTCAAATTTTAGTGCCTATAGGTAAAGTTTTAGTGGGGCGTAGCCACACTCATTTGTTTTTATATTATCTATGACTGGTTTCATGCTTCAGTGGCAGAGTTGAGTAACTGTGGCAGAGACCTACGGCCTACAAAGCTTGAAATATTTCCTCTCAGGACCCTGACAGAAAGTTTGCTAACCCCTGCCCTATATCCTCAGCCTCTACTTAAAACATTTCTTCTTTCACTTTCCTGTTGTGATTTATTGGAATCAACCTTGGCTCAGTGTTGCACTCGCCTGGGGATCTTAAAAGGTTCTGAGGCCTAGGACCCATTTCTGAGACATCGTGATTTAATTGCTCTGGGGATATGGCCTGATCATGGGGATTTTCAGATATTCTCCAGGTGACCCTCACGTGTATCCAAGCTTGAGGACCCCTGAATAGCTGAAACCTGCACCTAAATGTATCTCTCAGGTGGATACTGCCTTGTTCCATGTCTCTGACACACCTCAAGGCAGGAGATGTTAGTATCTGTCTTGCTTTCAGGCCATTAATTTCTTTCACCATTGCAAAAAATGCTGTGATTGGAGATTTGATGCCTAGCTCTGTAACCTCTCCATGGGCTGATTTATTGTGGACTGATTTCTTACCTCCTTTATTTATTATCTTTACTGCTTGGCTCATGGTTCTGATTCCTGATATAATTCTTGGTCACTTCATCTTCTACATTGAATGAACTACCCAAATAGTGAGACCTTGAGTGTGTAAAGCTACTCATCTTTAGTGAGCATTTTCTTGTCTCCTCCTCAACCACAAAATCTCACAGTTACACCTTGGACTCTGTCAGCTCTCAAAACTTCCACCACGTATAAAATCTCAATTTCAAACATCTTACTCCCCAAGTGTTATCTCCTATCTTTCTAGCTTACTTGCTGAAGTGTGCCCACTTCTTCCATTTTCAACCTCACCGAGACCCTCAATCTATTGATTCTCCCTGCCAATTGTTTACTCTCAGTCAAACCTGAGGCTTCCCATTCATCCTTCTTTGGCCTGCCCATATTCCACGTTTACTTTTATAATTATGCATCTGTAATTAGAAGTAATGATGACAGGGCATCTATCTTTTAGGGCTGTTATGAGGATTAAAAGAGTTAGCCTGTTTAAGTGCTATGACAGTCCCTGGCATACAGAAAGAAAGCCAATAAAAGTTAGCTGAATGTCTCTGGAGAAAACACAACCCCAGCTGACCAGTTTTACTTAAAACATATGACCATGGATGGCCCTGGCTGGTGTGGCTCTATTGTTTGGAGTGTTGTCTCCTAGACTGAAAGGTTGCAAGTTCAAATCCTGGTCAGGACACATACTCAGGTTTTAGGTTTAATCTCCGGTTGGGGCATGTATGAAAAGGCACTCAATGGATATTTCTCTCCCATGTGTATCTCTCTCTCTCTCTTTCTAAAAGCAATATAGAAATGTCCTTGGGTGAGGATAAATATATGTATATATACACAAAATATATATATACACACACATCCACATATATATATTATATATAAAATATATATATATAAAACATGTGACCATGAACCTTAAGTGAACATTTCTCTCCCACCCGGTGGTCCTTTTGTAGTTTCACTGGTAAATTTGCTTTTCTGCTCCCTGAGAGGACTCTTCCAACCATCCCTTTTCCCAAACTCTCACCTGTCCTCACTTCTAGCTGTGAAATACAGCTAGATTGACTTCATTGACTACAATGACTTCATTGTATTTCACTCTAGAATACATCTAGAACAAAATTTAAACTTTTAAATATGCCCTGCCTGACCCACCTACAGAATCTTGCCTGGTTTTCTAAAGTGTATTGTATGCAACCTTCCCCTTTTTCTCTGAACTTGAGCTTTAGGGGTCTGCTTCCATTCCAAAAAACATGCCAAGCTGTCTCCCCCTTCATGGCTTTTTGCACACACTCTTCCCTCTGCCTGGAACATTTTTCCTCCATTTATTGTATGACATTTACTCATTTTTAGGGGTCTATTTTAAATGTCAGGGCTGAGTTTCTGTTGGGGGGCTCTAGAGAAGAATGTGTTTCATTTCCTTTTCTAGCTTCTATAGGCCACCAGGATTCCTTGACTCACTGACTCCTCCTTCCATCTTCAAAGCAAGAAACTGGGTCAAGTCCTTCTCATCCTACCATCTCTTTGGTTCTCTCGATGTTTTCTTCTATCTTTAAAGACCTGTCTGACTACGTTAGGCCCACCCAGGCCATCCAGGATAATCTTCCCATTTTAAAGTTAGCTGGTTAGCAGTATTAATTCCCTTTAGCCCTGTAACCAGCACATTCACAGATTCTAGGAATTAAAACAGAAATTTCTGGGAGGGGTTTCTAGACTTAAACCCCTGCTTACCACACTATTTAAAGTAGGTCTCCCTCTAACTTTCTTGCTTAGCATTTGTTTGCTTTCATGGCACTAATCACAAATTTGAATTTCTTTCTCTTCTTGTTTTCTTTTGATTTCCCTCATTAGAATACATTATTAGGGCAGGAAACTTTTTGTCTTGTTTGTCTTTGTGTGCCTAACAAATAATAAATCCCTAATAAATATTAGTTGATTTGACAAATGAAGAGTTGTTGAAAGGCTGGATCATGGAATTTAGGTTGGAAGAGAATTAAAGTAAAGCTTTGAAGAGGTAGTGGAGACCCAGCCATCAGAGGAGTAGCTAAGGAAAGCAGCTGGAGAGATGGGAGGCTATGAACTGAGAATAAGACATTGGAATGTGTGATGTCACAGGTGAAAAACACTGAGGGCAATTTTAGTATCTGGGGAAGTTATTCTTAACTCTCTTTGGGGAAGGTTATGTGGTCCCTTGAAAATAAAATAAAAAATATATAGGCCTTCAGTCAAGGGAAATAGTTAACTAAAAAACAAAATTTTGCATCAGTTTCAGAAGGCCCCATTGTCCAATACTTTGGCTAAAGAAGGGACAACTTGGAGCTTAGAAAATGACGATGTAAGGGGGATAGAGCATTATAGAGGTTAGCAGCATGAGCCTCAAAGGGTATTTCCTCCTAACATTCATTTACAATACCTTAATTTTACAACACTTTAACTCATGCCAAATTAGTACCAGCAAGAGGGTTGCAAGCAAAAGACACGGGCCACTTGGAATTGGTTATTGGGGTAAGATGGGGCAAAGGGGAGTGAGACTTCCTCCTCCTTTTTATTTTAGGGTGGTAATTATCGCTCATGCTATTAAGGTGATTTTGAAAAAGCGACTGAGAGAGGGGTGTAAAAGAGGGAGAAAGGGTAATGGAAAAAATTTACAATAAATTTTTTAAAAGGTTACTCAAGTTACCAACACTGTTCACTTGGAACCACACGCTCTCTGAGGATGAAGCTCTGAGGGGAGTGGGTGAGACAGCTGCCACCGGAGGCTCCTGCAGGGGGCGTGGTAAACGTCAAGTCTGGGACCAGGGGACATTCTTCTGACAACTCTTCTGACAAGCTCATACCTCATAATTCTCACCCCAAAGCAGGGAATGCGATGTGAAGCTTTTATGTGATGATGATGAAAGAATCTTTTATTGTTCATTAATTTAATAGAGTAGTTTTCTGTTGCTTGCAACCAGAGAATGTAGGATCCATAAATTACAAAGCAAACACTAGTGTCACACCTGTTCTGTGAAGTTCAGTTACACTCATTTTACTGAGAAGAGAGCCATATGACCATCTAAGGCCATCCATAAAATTGGGGGAGCCAGCACAAGAATAAGGTCTTTTGACTCTTCGTTCAGTTCTCTTTGAACTGGTTGGTCTGTGTTATGCTCAGCCTGCTTCCTGCAATAAAAATACAGGCCATTTGTCTTTTTCTTCAAAGCAAAGTGAATACAAACATGATGGTACAGGTTATGAAACAAGGGAATATGTGAAGCATTTTTTGTCCATATTTGACTTGCAAGCAAATGAACAACAAATAATAATAATAAAAAAAAGAAAACAAAACCTTCAAGCATTGATTAAAGACAGAACAAATTGTCCCCAAAGTTTCCAATGTAAAACAAGACAAATTCTGAAAATTAAGTTGACAAGCATACACAGCAGTGTAATTTTTTCTTAATTAAACTGACAAAGATTCCCAGTTCCACATAAATCAACAAAAACAACAAACCTAGAGTGCTCAAAGGAAGGACATTAAGAGTTGCTAAAGGGGAATACAAGGAAAAATGTAATAAAATAATCTATGCTTTGCTGACTTGCTTTCCTGGGGGTAAGTGATCAGTTGGGGGTGGAGAGGGTAAGTGAAGAGGAAAAGAGATAGCAAGTTGTATGTGTTAATTTTTGCTTCTTGTGGAAGGTACAGCAGACAGGCAAAGTGGCTGCCTTCTTCCACCTTTTGAATAAAGGAAGTATAAAATTAAAGATTAAAAGAAGTATTGATTCTTGATTTTGGGGAGATTCTCCTGATGGATTCTTTGTTGCTACATTGTACAAGTATAACTGTGTTCCTTTAATTTTGTCTAAAGTGAATTTTTACAAATTAAACCACTTTTTTTCATTTCCCATAATTATACAAGGGGGAGCTGCACAAAACCCATAATTTATTTATAAAAAACTGTGTATTTATTCTTCCATGTTTAAACTTCAGTCACCTTCAAAGTACTCTCTACTTGATGCAATACACTTATCGAGATATTTTTTCCACTGCTCAAAACAGTTTTTGAACTTGTCAATTTTGATGCCTTTTAGTGCTTCTGCCACTTTTTGTTTCACCTTGTCCATTTCAGCAAAACATTTTTCTTTGAGGACTTTTTTTCATCTGGGGAAACAAAAAAATGTGGCTTGGGTGAGATTGGGTGAATAGGGAGGGTGGGGCATAGGGGTTAAGCCATTTTTTGGTCAAACACCGCTGAACACTCAGCATAGTATGGGCAAGTGTACTTGTAAATCACTCATCATGAAATGGGCAAATGTGTT
Organism: Phyllostomus hastatus; assembly: GCF_019186645.2. Classification (NCBI taxonomy): domain Eukaryota; kingdom Metazoa; phylum Chordata; class Mammalia; order Chiroptera; family Phyllostomidae; genus Phyllostomus; species Phyllostomus hastatus. Next base: position 103,577,094 of record NW_025334041.1, on the reverse strand, counting down.
GGAAAAGTCTTCAGAAAAATTCACTGAAGCTGAACTCAGCTTCTCGCAACATGCCAGCTGGTACATTGATACACATGGGTTCCTAGAACACTCACCTAGTGGGTGAAGCTTGTATTACGAGGGACTCACCTTCCAGAAAATAATTTCAGGGGTTTTTTTTTATCTCCCCTCATATGTAAGAAATGGCTTAATTTCTAGTAAATGCATATAAAATACATAGGCCTGCTGTGCTCACAGAGGTTATTGGCAATTAATAATGGCAGTTTCCCAATGAGCTAGTTATGGCAACAGAATCCTTCTCAACACAGCTTCTGGGTAAGCCATACCAGCCAATCATAGTGGGCCCATGAAATAAACTCTGTGTGTCATCTCTGGACTAGTTGGCTTTGGAGGCAGATGGGTCAGGATTTATATCATCCTTGCCTGCTATGTAGCCTTGGGCAGATAATTGAACTGTTCTGAATCCCATTGATAAAAATGGAGCACATGTTGCCTTGAGGTTTAGAGAAATATATGTTCAGCTTGATCATATTTTGAGGGTTTAGTTTGTTTTTCCCTGACTAGATTTCTCCTGTCTCACTGCTTCCCACCAGCTGGAGCACAGTGCAATGTCCAAGAAGAACTAGGTGGTGGGTGAGGAAGGTGGAATGCCCAATAGAGACTCTCTGGCTTTTGATTTTACAAATGTAAGGCCATCAGACAATATAGAGGTTCCAGAGGGGTGGAAGAGATAAGAGGGATTGTGGAAGAAACAAAGTGGCTAGAAAAACCAAGAGGAAGGGTGGCTGTCTCCAGACTAAATGGAGTTGCCCCAGATTCCTTGAAAAGGTCTGCATGTCTCTAGGAAGTGGGAACTCAGGTTCTACTTTCTTGCATAAACCAAGGTGTGTGAGGCTCTGGTTGGGGTTCCCTGCCTTGGCAGAGGGGTCCAGGTGCCACCTGGTGCATCTCCGAAGATGGAGTGAGCCACTGCATCTGAAAGACCATGCCATTTTGGACAGGGGAAGGTTCCAGGGCAGCCTGCGTGCACAGGGACACAGACCAGAGGGCCCCGTACCTTGGCGCCTGGTACCTTGTCCTTTTGGTTTGGCAAAGCTGGAAGGATGACTGAGGTGAGGTTTTCCATCATCCTGGTTGGATAAGAAATCAAAATAAAAATTAAATAGTTTATAGAAAATAAAAAAGTGCAATATTTTTTGTGCCTTTGAGTCTGAACTGAGACCCATACCAAATGCCTTTGTAAAGAACCCAAAACAGTGCCAGGTGCATAGCAAACTCTTTAAACTACAATTATTATTATTAGGAAAGGTATTTGCAGAAATTCTTTTTGAAAAGTAAGGAACTGCTTTACAATGTGCATACACATCCCAGTAAAATCATTTTTCCCCTCTTCATCTGAATTATTCTCCACTTCCCCCACCTCCAGTCCAAACTGATTTATTCCCCTTCCTGCAATACTCTGTGCCCCAGGAGGCTGACCTTTATGGGCTGCCTGGCTCAGTCTCTCTTGCTGGTTGGCTTCCAGTTGGGTCTGATCAGCAGGAGGCACAGGCAGGGCCTGGGAGTGTGGGAAAGAGAGAAGTTGGGGCTTTCTTAGCAGCTCTCTCCCTGCTGGACACCAAGGGTCTGGACATAGCTGTGTCCCCGGGTGACCACAGCTCTTGCTGGTGGCCCTTCCTTCCCCAGGCTACAATCACACTACTTCTCCCTTTGCCCTTAAGGGGTCAGAGTTGGAATGACATCCTCTTATTGGTAGTTTCTGGGAACTCAGCATCCTTTGATGGTTCCCTAACTCTGCCCATAGTCTGAGAGGAGTCCTTCCATTAAATTCTCGTTTGAAATATCTGAGTGGAATTGTTTCCTGCTAGGACCTTGACAGATAACATAAGCAAGCTTATTCTTTGTGTTGTTTTCCCAGTAGGTGGAATAGTTATAATGATCTGGTCACTTTCTCCAACTCAGATTCCATTAGGACCCACAGCTCCTCTCAGTCAGCATGAGAGCCAGTTGAGACTGCGGAGTGTGTCCAGTTGATGATAGGAAAATGGATGGCCAGGGCCTTAAAAGGTGTTGCCATCACTCTGACCTTGGTTCAAGTTTCATTTCTACTTATGATTTACTTTCACTTGGGTAATTTAAATAACCTCTACAAGCATTCATTTCTTCATTTATAATGCATGCTTGACATAAGCTGGTGGTAAGAAAAACAAGATGATGAAAAGCGCTTTTCATACATGTATTACCCTGAATATGTGAAAATGGTCAGCGTTGTTCTTGGGTATCAGCTGTGAGTCTCTGTAAGTCAAGCCTTTCAGCAGCCTTAGCTTTCTACTGTGAGCTAACAACACTGCAGGCACTTCTGCCCTGGGAATGGCAACTGTGGAGTAAAACTGAAGGTTCAAAGCCCTTCCTTATCTTCTCTGGCCAAGACAAAAACTTCCAGAAACAGAGAATGGGTTGAATTGTAGGTGGTTACTTGCTGGGTGTGATTCTTGAGGCAAAATGGAAGGCTATTTAGGGATGGTGAATATTCATCAACTCTGATATCTCCAAAGCCCTTTTATTGACTGCTTGATGAGACCTCAGGCCTCACGCCAGTGGTTGAAGGAACAATAAAGCTTTAATTTCCATTACAATGCAAATGACCTATAATCCAGCCTTTCCTGAGATGGGGGCGGGGCTGTGAAAGGGTTCTGGGGGAGAGGATTGGGTACCAGTCCTTGGATACAGGGGATACAGAGGTGATAGGCAGCTTCTCTAGGAGCAAAATCTTTGAGGAAAGCTAACTTTAGGCTTATTTAGAATAATAATGTAGCTTCTCTGGCAAAGTCTTTACTGTGCAGGAATAGGAATCTAGGCAGTGGTTGCTATACCAGGCTGAACATTGGAATCATCATCTCGGGAGCTATAAAAAATACTTAAGCCCAGGTTCCCACCTGAAAAGGTTTATTGTGGAGTGGGGTTTGAGCATCTGGATTTTTCAGAGCTTCCAAATGATTCCAATTGCAGCCAGAATGAACCACTGGTCAGGATATTATGATGTTTGTCTAAATGTAGGCAGGAAAGTCTCAGGTGTGGTATTTAGGGACCCATCAGTTGGGAGAGACCTACATTGAGTACTTGCAATGTAACAGGTGTTCCACATACTTTGTCCTTTAATCCCCACAACAATCTCATGGCATTGCCATTCCCATGGTGAAGATGAAGAAATACACTCAAAGGTTAGCATCCCCAAGGTCACACTCCTGGTAATTGGCAGAGCTGGAATTAGAAACTTCGTCTTTCTGACTCCATGGCTATGTACTTCCTCCTCTGGATGCCTGTTAAAAATTCCTTTAGAGTTGACTCATTCTTTGTAGACAAGTCTGATGTCTTAGTGTATTTATTTATTTTTAATTTTTGGTAAACCAGAAGGCCAATAAAGAAGTACTCAAGATTCTCCTGTGACAGGCTCATAATTTTAAAATAATACAACTTTATTTAAAATAAGCCGTCATGTCTTTCTTTTTCTCAGCTGGGAATTTATCCAAGGTGTCTTGCCTTTGATGGTATGCTATGTACAGTCTGTAGCAGGGGTGTCCAAACTTTTGGTGTCTCTGGGCCACACTGGAAGGCGAAGAGTTGTCTTGGGGTATACATTAAATATACAAACACTAATGAAAACAAAAAAAATTCATAATATTGTAAGTAAATTTGTGATTTTGTGTTGGGCCACATTCATAGCCGTCCTGGGCCTCATGTGGCTGGTGGGCCACGGGTTGGACAGCCCTGTGTGTAGAGTGTCTATGTTTGCAAATCAGTCCCTCACATTGAAAAACATGTTATAAGTTTCTCTCCATTCTGATGTAGCCAGGGAGTCCCAGAGGGACTCAAGAAGGTTCTGATTTGAGAAACTGTTTCCTTCTCATATGCTTGTTTGTGTATAAGTGTGTGTGCTCATGTGCACACATGCCTATATGCACTGACATTCATTGTGAAGGGGGAGTGGGAGAGGCCATGGTACTTGAGATGATGAGCAGCCAGAGGGCAGCAATGAGGCATTTCCCCCCCACCCAACCCATATATCCCATCACAGTACCAAGAATAACTCAGTTCACTGGAATATTCTATAAATGTAAGTCTGGCTAACAGCAATTTTGAGGAAACTGAGAGTTAAAGATTGTAAGATGGAACACATAGGTTAGAATTTTTGCTCTGATACAGCTGCATTACTGTAAACACATCTTACATTGTCCAAGCCTCAAATGTATTGCATGTACAACAGTGATTTAAAAATAAAGAACAACAAAAAAACCTAAGACTCACATAATTATAGACAGTTATATCTAGGATAGTACCTGGAATACAGTAGGAACTCATTAATGTTAATCAGTCTTAAAAATCTTGATTATTAGAAATCTTGAATCCTTATTTTTGTTGCCTAAGAATACAGCAAGGTGGGAAGGGGGTAATAATGTTGTTTGGTGTAATTTGGGAAATGCTTTCAGGGGAGGAGAAACTGGAATGAGCCTTAAAGAATGCGTGGATTCAGGTAAAACCTCCATTTTGAACCTTAGCTCCACCCTTCACTAGCCACTTATAACCTGTAACCTTTAACCTTTAAGCTCATCCTTTAACCTTTCTGTGCCTTGGTTTCTCAAGGTGAGATGGGGTACTGTGAGCTTTAAGCCCATGCACAGGGCTGTTTTGAGGGTCCTATGAGATGCTGCTTGTACAGTACTTGGTAAACTGTAAAGTGCCATAGAAAGGTGAATTGTCATGCAGGCAAGTGTAGATGGGGAAGTGTTCTAAGTACAGGGAAGAGCTGAGATGGGGAGGAATAGAGGCAGCACCAAGGGCACTCTCTTTACCCAAACCCCTTTAACTCACCGGCCAGCACTGCTCCCTGGCCACCTGATGCTCTTCATTGACGGTTTTGTTCAGGTCCCTGTCTTATAGTCTCCCCACCCATCCACCCAGTCGACTTTAAGGACCTAGAGTGCAGTGAGTATCTTATATTATTAAGTAATATTTCTCCTGAGCAGGGTCCTGATATATGTGTTTGCAGTTGACGTTTGTGTTTCTGTCTCCTTCATGGAAGGAAGTAAGTCTTTTGTTAGGGGCTTATTCAACACCAGGCAAGACTGAATGCTTGGAAACTGCCAAGAGAGCATCTCATACCTTTGCTGGGTCTTGTCTATAACCTCTGAGGTTTTCAGGACAGGCAAGCCAGTTGGGGAGGATCAGGAGGAGGAAGCCCTGAGTGATCTGCTGGTCCTTGGTTACTCCACTGACCTCTCCTGCTTGGTGGGGATGGTCTCTGTGTTGGCACTCCTGCCTTAGGCCACTCCTTGATTTGAACTGGTTTCTGGCTTGGTAGCTGGAGTAAAGCCTCACTCCTCCCTGTCCAGTTCCCTCCACTTACCAGCCTTCAACAGTCTCTGGTGCTCAATACTGAATGAATGAGTGAATGAATGAATGAATGCCCTTCTTGCTGGGGGCTCTCAGAGTACTGGGCTTCTATGAGTCCTTGCCCTCTTGTTTGGGGCTCTTCTTTACCAGCATATAGATTCTCAGCAGAAGCTCAGCCCTCAACAGGAGCTTCCTTAGTTGGAACTACCTATTCCCTGCCCCTATCTGCTCAGGTTAACAGCTTCTATCACCCGCTGCCACAGTCAGTCACTGTGGCCAGCCTGTCAAGCCCTGCCAGGTGGAGGACCATGGTCTCACTGAGAGATGTCAAACTGATTAACCAGTGGACCATTGATACGACTTTGAGGGTGCTTTCATTTAAAATGACAACTTGGGACCAAAATTGGAAGTAAAGCAGAACCTGACAATAAGACTGGGATTTTGAGCACTGTGGGTGAGAAATCTCAGCTCCAAGTAAAACTCTGTCTCTGACCTAAATTAGCTGGTGTGACCTTGGGCAAATTGCTGATCATCCCTAGGCCTGTTTCCATTCTTCAAATTTGAGGGAATGAAGTATATGATTTCTAAGGTATCTCCTTGTATTTATTCTCTGTAGTGCTCTGCAACTATAGCTCTCAGATAGATGTTGCCTTGCTGGCTGCAACCACCAGCTGCTCTATCTGGGGGCCAGGAACTGGGAAAAGTGCCCGCAGCACTAGTGTGGGAAGCCATTCCTAGCTTAAGTCAGCCTCTGTCGACTGATGGAGGCTGTGGATACCTGTATCCACTGTGCTATTCTCACATCTCAGCAATAGCCCTCTTCTTCAAGGGCTAAATGCTCTTGAAAGAGGATCATGTCAGGGACAGGGACTGGGCCGAGTCAGAAGGGTGACTGGTTTGCAGAACAGAGCTGGGCTTGGAGGAGAGTTGGGGCTTCCCTTACCTGTATAGGACCTCTGGTCCTTCGTCTTTCGTACAACACAGGTGGGTTAGTGAAGACCAGAATCCAGCCCTCATGTACCTTTTTTCTCCCTAGATACTTTGGCAAAGACTGCGCTATAACCTGAGCATACTTTTGAACTGAGGTAGCATTTGGCAACAAATCTTTTATAAAGATGGCATTGACATTATATCTCTGTTAGAGTTATTTACTCCCCACAGTAATTTTGACTTAGTTTGTTCTACACAGAGGGTTATTTTAATCATTCTTTCAGTTGTTATTGATGAGGGCTCTTTGAAAAAGATTAGAAGATTAGTTTAAAATTATCTCTGGAGAACTTAAAACAATAACAAGGACAGGAATATAGATTTAAAAAGTCAAGGGCTGTCATAGATGTATTAAAAGACTAAAAGACTATTATTTGATGAACTGGTGGCATACTGGTACACTCATGTCAAGACTTGAGTACACCCTCTCTTGCTTGACTTGTACCTGAGGTTGACCCTCACTCTCCCCCTGCTCCTGTGCATTGGTGGTGCTCATGCGTTTGTGCCTCTGTTCATGCTCTTCCCTTTCTCTGCCAGGCATGGCCCATCCAGAGCACTCCAGTCCAAAGAGTCCTTTTGATTCCTAGCTTTCCCTGGAAGCTCTGTATTTAGAATCTGTGTCTCTACCTTCACCTGACAGGCTGCTATTATCTGTGAAGATATCAATTATTTTAGAAGGAATATCTGTTGGTTTCCCAAGATACTAATAGTTATTCTGAGGAAGAAAGAGGAATGGTTTATGAATAACTTTCTTTGGGGAATGTAGAATCAAAGGTAAAAGGATGTGTGTGTGTGTGCGTGCACACGCATGTGTGTGTTGCAGGACTTCTCAGAGCCTTTAGTATACTACTGAACTTTTTGAATTTCCCAATAGGGAGACAGCATGCAGCTTTTTTCAAAGTCCCTTGATTTACCTCTAGTAAAGAGGATGTTTAATGTAAGGATACATGGGAGAATAAGAAAGATATGAATCTCCCCCCAAATTAGGGCAGCCACACTGCTGGGCCTTGTGGGGATTAAAGTGGTTTAAGAACTAGAGGGCTCCAGTGAGACTCTAAGTTGCTCACATCCAGGCTTCACGGACTTTGGTATCTCCCCATAAACAGGACCCACATCCTTGCTGGAGTAGACTCCTGTGCTACTACAATGACCAATACTCTATGTATTTCCAATTCAAATTCATGAAAAAGTTTATGTATTTGAACCAGCTAATAACTGCAGTCCCTGGTGGGGCAGTCTTGTGCCAAGGCCACTAAAAAGAATGTGAATGTACTACCCCTTGGTCTCTGATGTAATCAGCAGTTGCTTCTGTGCAAAGTCAGCCTTAACACCCCTTCCCTGGAGCAGGAAGCTTTGGCTGGAGGGAACCTGGGATAGGCCATCTCATGAGTGACACACTGTATTGCTACCCCTTTTCAAGCACTGCTAAATAGTAGGGGACAAATAGGAGTGGTTTACATACTTTAGATGTATGATCCTGCCTCTAGTCATGAGTACTCAAGGCTTTCGGGCCCTGTCCTGTGATGCTTCCCTACAATGTCCACTCTAGCTCTGTGTGTGTGTAGGGGGCGTGGGTACAGAGGGCTGGGTCATAGAAAGGGAAGGGAGGATTGGCATGACTTTGCAGGGTGAGCTCCTCACTATCAGATCTTTGTTTCTCTTCTCTTGGAGATGACAATGAATACCTTCCCCTCCAAGATAGATCACAACCACCTTACCCTTTGTCTGCAGTTCTCCTGAGGGTCCAGGCTTCTAGCTTAAGAGCCATCCCATCACATCTCCAACTAATTAAAGCCAAGAGGGACTTGGCCTCTAGGTGAGATCCCTCCCCTTTCACACAGGGAGGGTCTTTCTTTGTAGGATATCACCAGGTAATGGCCATAGCATCTGTATAATGACAGTATCACACACATGGGAGGGATCATGTCTCTCTCACGATCTCTCAAGCAGATGACAAAGGATGATACAGAGGAATCTAGAAGTGGAGTCATTCAGAAGAGAACCTGGCAGGGCTTAGGCAGATGGTCAGAGCTTCCCTGTGGGAAAGCTGAGGTTGAAGGGGGACTTAGACTGCCGGGTTGATAGACAGTTAGGCTACCCCCAAGAGTGCAGGTTGGGATGTTTGCAGCCTGATGCTTATGTGGGAGTGCAGGGGCTAAAAATTGTTATCTCTACATTAGAGGTCAGGTGTGGGGGAGCCAGACCATGCCTGGGCCCCACTTGATAGTGACAAAGGGATTTCTATAGAATCAGGAAGTCTGGCTTTTATGGGTACAGGCCTTGGCAGGGATGGCCTTAAACCTGAAAGAGGAAGAAGTCATTAGAGGCAGCAGGGGAACGTATGCAAGGTAATTACTGGGACCTTCCTCTTGGTCTTGCTCTCAGCTCTGCACCTTTCTGTCTCTTACCCTGGTTCTAGCTTTCTCTTTCTTTCCCCAGCTCTTTCTTGGATGCCTAACAATCCCCTGGGTATCTGTCAAATTTGCACTTTGGTAGGACTCATCCCCAGTGACTCTGATTTGGTATTTCTGGGCTGGGGCCCAATAACCTGAAATTTTAATAGCTACTCTAGCTGATGCTGAAACAGGTCTATGGACCCCACTTGATCATTATGTAAAATCTAGAACTGGATTTTATTTACTTTTATCTGAAGTGGTATTAAAACAATTTGTTCTGAAGAGTGTCCATTTACCATTGATAACTGTTGGCAAAACTTGAACTTGCTGTTGACTTTCTGACTACATCATGAGCATTAGCCAGGAGATGTAAGAAACAGCTATAATTTTAATTCCCCAGTTTGCACACATGTGTAGGGATATAGTTCACAGTTCTGTGCCTATCTGTGTGCACACACAGAGTTCATTTATCTTGGCTCTATCTTGGCAAACCTTTGCCATTCAGGAATTAAAACCCATTTCTATAAATTGTAACTGGTTTCTGCTGTTCCTGACTGTGTACTGAACAAACAACTGGAAAAACTAATGTTCCTCTGTGTCTTTATTGCTGCAATATTTTTCCCCCAAACTCTCTAAGCCTTTGCTATGTTTTTATCTAACAAGGATGTGAATAGCAAATTTCTAAGATATTAAGCTCATGTCTCCACAGGACCTCAGAGTTTAACCATTTATTCTCTTGTGAGTGGAACAGAAGAAATGTCTCAGGAGGCTCAGCTGAACTCTCTCCTAGTACGTGGTAGGCAGAATTACTTCCCTCCACTTGCTGAGTGTGGTTCTGGAAGGTCAGAGCTCTTCTGGTGAAAGGTATGTTGCTGCCACTGGATGATTGTGCTTGTCCTAGGTTAGCCTCAGACTTCAGTTCTGTATTACCAGTATTTTTAAAGTCTCTCTGTCATTAGATACTTTGTTTATGTGGTTGGAGAAGGCCATTACCACATTCTTATTCAGTTGGGAGTCCTCATGTCTGGGTCTTGTTTCGGTCTGTCACTAACCAGCTGAGTGACTGAACAACACATTGAATCTCTTAGTCATTGGTTTTCTCATCTTTGATCTGGGATTGTACTTGTCTTATCCTCAAAGTCTTTGGAAAGGATCAAGTGAAACTGGGTGGGGGACTTCTGTGGGGAACATACACATGATCTAAATTCAAATAGCACTATTATTTCAGGCGTGGTTTTTATACAAAGCCATGGTAGAAAATGCATCACAGTCTTTATACTAATGCCCAACTTTCAGAGACCTAGTTCACAATCAACACTATTTTTTAAATAAAGTTTTAAACATAAAACCAGCAGCATCCAGAATCTCTTCTCTTTTTCTTGACAATGATTTATTTCTTATTTTTCAAAATTATGTGATGACCAGGAATCTCTCTGGGGAACTCAGTGTATGCATGACCCCATTTATCTGGGTGGCAGGTAGTCAATCAAATCCAAAGCACAGTGCAGAATCATAGCTCTAGTGAGAACAGTGGTGCCAAAGGTGACAGCAGAAGTTAGGAACTTGCTGTGGAGCTGCCAAAGTTGTCATTGGTCATCTGAGGTGTCCAGTACCAGAGGATATTTATAGTAGGAACCATAAAGCCATGAATCAGCTAGGTGAGAGTGGCTCTTCACACACCCCTTAGACAGATTTTAAAAAGTCTACAATTAAGCATATATTAAGCATAAATCAGTCAGCTGGGTGCTGTGACATCTGCCCCATCACTAGGAAATGCCTGGGTAAAGCATGGATGATTTAATGCATTTGTTACATTCTGCATTGTTGAATTATATAATATTAGGATTATCTAGGGCAGAACACTTACTTACAATGCTTCTGAAAGATTAGAAATTGGTAGAGACAAATATTTTAATGCAGAATATACCACCAACATACCAAGCAAGTCACTATTTTTCTGTCTAAAATCAAGATTCACATTGGTGACTCAACCAATGTCCCGAATTGTTAGCCAAAATAGAAATAGACTCATAGAGAACAGACTGACAGTTGTCAGAGAGGAGAGGGATTGTGGGGTTGGGTGAAAAAGGTAAAGGGATTAAGCAAAACAAACCAACACCCCAGAACAAAAACACTGATAAACACAGATAACAGAATGGTGACCACCAGAGGGAAAGAGGGGCAGGGGAGGTGGAAGGAGGTAAAGGGGTGATGGATGGTGATGGAAAGAGACTTGACTTAGGATGGTAAATATGCAATAAAATATGCAAATGCTGTATAGACTTGTGTACCTGAAACCTACATAACTTTACTAAACAATGTCATCTCAATAAATTCAATTAAAAATTAAAAAAGAAGAAAAAGAGAATTGTTAGCATACCAACTGTGAAATTGTGTAGGAAAGTTTAAAATGTGAGACAAAGATAAGGTGTTATTTTGATATTTCTAAGAGTTGTAGGAGTCTCCTTTTAAAAAATATTTGTTTATTGAGATATAACACACATTCCATAACGGGCACTCACCAGTAGTTGAATATGAGCTCATTACTTTTTAAAATTTTAGTTAAAATTTTAAATTCTTTAAAATGCCTTTGTGCCTTACATGCTTGAACAGGAAGGTGTTGTTGCACCTGGAGCAGGAACTGGCACCGTGCGTGCACCTCTCAAATCAGGAGTGTGTGTGTGCATCTTAATGTATTCACATGTGTGAGCATATGGATATGAAAAGGCCGGAATTGAGGACTTATATAGGAGTGTGTGTGTGTGTGTGTATGTGTGTGTGTGATAAGGTTCTTCTGGCTGTAGGAACACAGCCCTAATAAAGAAGATAAAGGATAAGTTTACAAATATCTGGACCTTACCTGGAAAGCAGAGGTCCCAGGCTCCGGGGATCAAATTCCTCACCATCATGAGCTGCACGGCTGCTTCTCCTTGTCGGTGACATTTTTGCCTCCCCCTATGTAACTGCTCTGTGTTCCTGTCACTAGGGCCTCTATTTTTGACTCATAGTGTGTTCTTTCTCATAACTCTGTGGCCTGCACGTGGCTTCAGCATGCCTGGGCTCCACCTCTACATTTAGGCATCTTTTCAGCTTTGGTTCCTACCAATGATGGGGCAATCTTTTCCATGTTTCTGAGTTCAAATTTCAGAGACAGAAAATGAGTTGTATAGGCTGCCGACAGCCTGCTGTTGGGTGGTCTTTGTTTCAGCAGTTCACATAAAGTATGGTCAGGGAGTGGGAGGGGAAGGCACTCATGAGACAAAACCCGGGCACCTATGTCTTTCCCTTGAGCAGAGACTGTGGGTTGGGCGGTGCTGCCTAGAATGCCTCGGGACTGACAGCTTTAGCTAGTGAAGTGGGGACTGGAGAGCTGGGCATGTTGGTGGTTCCAGTGGATACTGGGACTCTGACAAGGAAAGGGAAGGATGGAAAAAGAGAGAGCACACCCTTGAAGGGGATTAAATTTCTCCCACCCATTTGGTGGAAACAGGACTAGTTCAATGACAAAAGCTGTGAACTGAGATAAGCAGCTAAACAGGTCAGTATGGGGTTACAGCTCAGAGATTTACTAGAAGGTACTAGCTTTAGCCAAGGAAAGTCCATGTTGTGAGAGATGAGTTAGCCCTGGCAGACACTGCTTCTAAGAGAGCCCTGACTCATAAGGCTGCAGGCTTCTGCCTGTTTCAGGAATGGCTTTTCCAGGCTGATGTATCCCAGGAATTCCCATGTGTCTTTGCAGCATAATCCTCAGTGTTGGAATGTGTATAATGTTGTTATTCTCCACTAATTGCTTTAGTATGCTTTTGTGGGATTGAAGCTTGTCCAGTATTTTAGATGTACCTGGGGGAAAAAGGAAAAGAGAGTAAAATGGAGAGAGGGCAGTCTCTCTGGCCTCATTCTGAGACCCTGAATGCCTGGAAGAATTCACCGAGTTAACATGGAGGGAGGTGCTCTCTGGTTGTTTTTCTAAGGAAGTAATTTAGATTTGACATTGAGAATATGCATAAAACCAGAGGGAGCTAGCTAGAGGCTGTAGTGAGCACGAGATACCTCGAATGTTTAGCCTCAGACAGAGAGCTACCTCATGAGCATTTGGTCCCTGAAATCCCATCTGTGTCAGGAAGAGGGAGCCCCTCCTGTCCCATTATAGAGCTTTGGGGGCCAGGGTTTGTATTGAGCAATGCAGTAGTACCAGCTTACAAACACTCCAGCTTCTTATTTCTAGCCATGGAGTTCAGGGGCCTGCTTCTATCTCAGCTTACCTTAAACCTGTCCATGCTGTTCCTCAGAAGAAATACAGATTAACACCTTGGTTTCCAAATCTGTCTGTGCAAGAAGCAGGTCTGGTTATTGCATGACCTGTATGGCAGCATGTGTCAGGAGGATTGCCCACCTCGAAGTCCTTCAATAGCCTAGAGCCTGGGACAACTCTCTTTCCAGGAGCATCAAGTACGTGAGGAGGCAGAGATGAAAGTGATGTGGACCCCGGCCTGCAGTGTCCTCGTCATTATGGATGAAATGAGACATTCATGCGGACTACCGAGTCCGGTGGAGGAAAAGGGACAGCATGGCTTTTCTCTCAAGGGTAGAAAAAGCCCAAACATTTGTTCCAGTGAGCTTTTATTGTCTTACTGGGCACATTATAAGAAGGTTCTCACTAACTATGCACAGGCTTGTTTTAGGTGGTTACCTTTTACAGAAAACAAAGGAGCCAATGCTGCTAATCACATCACAGAAGAGGGATATTTGCAAATGAAAAGGCAAAAGTGGTTGAACTGGTTATACTCATCCTTGGATGATTTAGCATGGATTTTAGGAAGGTGCTTTGCAGTAAATGTCCTCAATTCAGGGTGAGAGATTTTTAGCAAAAAGCAAGACTCATAGTGGCCTAGATACATTGCAGGCCTGATTCCCCACAGGAGAACCTATCTGTGGGCGGGGGTCCTGTGCATCTCCAAGTGGGAGCTGGGCCCATGCCACGCAGAATGGTCTACTACATGAAAGGAGTGGTTAATAACATATTACCTATTGCCAGAGGCATTTACTGCCTGTATGTGTGAGTGTTTTAAATAGATAAAGCCATGTGGGGGTGCTGTGGTTACGACAGATAAATGTTCTTTTACTGAGTCTGTTTGTTAAAGTCCACGGTGGCGCCGAGTACTCACAATCAGACAACCATGTAAATGATAGCTCTGGCAAGCTGCTAGACATGGATGGAAGAGTCAGCCTGTCATTTTGGAGCCACTGGCCAAGCCTCTATTTTTCTCTGGAAACCCCAGGGAGGTCAGTGGGAAAGCCTTCTCTGGCTAGCTCTCTGGCTGGACCTTAGCTAAGGGAGAATAACCTTGCTTAGACCCTGCGTTTGGAGGATGGAAGCAGACGCTCCTGGGTGGTTTCAGGGTCTGAGGCTGGGAGCACTGCACATCAATTCCAGAGGGGAACTTTGGAGGCTCCTGAAGCATAGAAATGGCAGAAATAGGGCCTCATTAGATATTCTCCTTCTTTTACACCACAGGTGGCAAACACAAGGCCCGCAGGCCGAATCTGGCCCTGCACCTTGTTTTATCCGGCCCGGCACCTTGTTTCTATCTGGTGGCAGCACTGAGCTCTCGCTTAACTGCTAAGGAGTAGTTACATTTATACAGTCCTAAAGTTTATACATTCGGCCCTTTGAAGGCAACCACGAGGCTGATGTGGCCCCCGGTGAAAATGAGTTTGACCCGCTGCAGTTTACACTCAAGTCTCATTTGGCTCCCGTGAGGCATGCAGAAGATGTAAAAAGTCTTAGGTAATCTATAGTTTGATGCCTGGTGGGTTTGACAGGCATTCACCTTGGGGTAGGTTAGGGATCCCAAAGCAGGTGCTATGAGGTGGACATTTCAGGTTTGAGAATAAATCAGGGGAGGAGTGGCCAGGACTAGGAGGACTGGCAGGGTCTGGGAAAAGCCAAGGTGAGGGCTGAGATGAGGGAAGGAATCAGAGCCTTTCCTAGAGCTGACCCAGGCGTGGCTTGTGCCCAGGGAAATGATGACAAGTTATCTCTGAGGACAGTGCACATGGACCACCCAGTTATCAACTGTGATGCGTGCCATGAAGGACATGGATCAAGCTTGGTGATAGAGGATTGCAAGTGGGGTGGGCTGCCTCGGTGGCATTGAAGTTGGAGGCAGGAGGAGAAGGAGACAAGCATGCAGGAAGAAGAGCTCTAGGCAGAAGGAAGAGAGTGTGAAAGCTCTGAGGGCAGAGAGGGCAGGCTGGGTTTCAGGCACTGAAAGGATATCAGAGCCCTGGACTGTGGAGCAGGAGGAGGACAGTGGCGGGACGCAAGTTCGAGAAGGTGGCTGGAGGCAGATCATTCAGGTCTTGTGACCCTGGAACTGAGTTTGGATTTTTGTCTTCAGTGCAATGGGAAGATGTCAAAGGGGTTTGGATGAAGGGGTGAAACCATCTGAAAATATCATTATTAAAATTATTTTGAAATATTATTGTGGCTATTCTGGGGAGTCCAAACTGAGGGGTAGGGAGGGTTGGAATAGCAGGCTGGAGGCAAGATTCTGCAACCTGCAGAGGGAAGCTCAGCATATTCAATTCCTTTTCCTTCTGGTTCTTTTGCCCTGAGCATCCTTTCTGACCTGGGGTTTGATATGGGACTGAGATGTTCTAATCCTTGTAGGAGTTTCATTCCATGCAATATGTACTTATTAAATGTCCTTGAGCAAGGCACATTGGGGATTCAGGAGACAAAGACCTGATCTCTGCCCCCCAAAAGTTTTAAAATTACCTAAAGAGGGAAGATACTTGCTTATTAATCAAAGAGACAACCATCCTCTACCATCTATGTGCTAGACTTAGGGGAAGACAAAGATATGGTCTTTGCCCTATGGGTGGTCATGTTCTGGGGAGACAGAAGTTTAAAGAAAGCTTGTATTATGTTACATAGTTGGGATACTTGCTGTGTTAAGGAAGGAAGGAAGGAAGGTGTGTATCATGAAAGCTTCTTAGAGAAGGTGAAATTTGTGTTAGATTTTGCTTGACCAAGACAAAGGATGGGCTGGGGTGAAGGTGAGAAAGGGCATCTTGGGCTTAGCTAGTCCTATTCAAAAGTAGGCTGCTGGATGCTATACCCGATATGAGTCAACAGTGTGAAATGGCTAAGAAAGGGGGTGTCACTGAGGATGCATGAATGAAAGCATAGTTCCTAGAATAGAGGAGGAGATGACTGTGTGATGCTGACCTGACTACAGAGTTGTTATATGTAGATGAGGGTCACTCTCTTAAAGAGGGATAGACATGTAGAATTGGATGGATGTGTTAGTCTGGGACCTCTGAGAAGCAAATGCCAGCATGGGATTCAACATTGAATTTTATTAAGGGAAATGCCTTGAGAGAATACTAGTGAGAAAGCCAGGGAAGGCTGGGAGAGCCATCAGACCAAAATATGTCTTAACTTAGTTGTAGAACAGAGGGGCAAAAAGTTGGGCGAAAACATTCTTGACTGTCCTGCGGGTCTGGGAAGGGTTGGCAAGGCCTTCAGGGAGTCTTCTGGTCGAAGGTAGCTGTCTGAGCATCTCATGTTTTCCAGGATTTAACATCCCTGATGCACTCAGTTATTGGCTGGGAGCAGCCTAGGGGATGTGTGGCCTTAGTGCAAACACCATGTGAATTTCTGAGGCAGTAGCTGGGGTCCTCCACTGATTAGACTCCAGTAGCTGGGGGACTGGGAGATGCGCATGGCTGCCTGTAGAGGATGCCTTGGGCAGTGAGAAAATTCAACACTGTACATGGGAAAGGTGGCGCGGTAGACTTAGCCTGAAAAAGTCTCGGAGGTGACTTTTGTTATTATTTTTTTAATTACTTATTTGACACTTATGTATTCATATGGCTATATGCTGGAGATACCAATATGAATGGAACAGACCCTGCTTTCAAGAATCTAGTGGGGAATACAGTCCAATATGTACCATGACAACGGTATGAACCTGGGATGCTAGGAGCACAGCTTGGTGGTGGAGCTGGTGATGACGGGGTCATTGGATTCCTGGAGACCTTGATCTGGGTTTTAAAGTCAAATTGCAAGGTGGATATGGGAAAGGATTCCACTAACATTCAAAGAGTCGTGGTATATGGTATGACACTTAATTTTCACGTGATTAACATAATTGAATTGATTTGGTCCTAATGTGTCTGAACTCTGGGAAGACAGATTTGTGATCAATATAAGCAAGAACTTTCTGATGGATAGGGCTTTGCAAAGGTGGGGTAGGACTGCCTTGGTGTATTTCCAGCACTGCTCAGATCTAGTTGGGGAAGCTGCCAGCAGAGGCAGAGTCAAGCCTGGGAAGGGTGTTTGTGATTTTCAGGTGATTGTTAAAGTCCTTCCCATACTCAAGATTCTGTGATTCAGAGAAGCCCTTTCTGCCCTACAATACCTGGTGAGGGACTACCTGGGGGATCCTCTGTACCCCCTCAGCCTCAGGTTGCACACTGACTTGCAGTTTCTTATTGGCCAGGGATGGGGATGGTGGGGGGGCCTACTTCTTGGAAGGACCAATTTCCATGCCCAACCCTGATACACAACAAATGCTGGGAGTCCCAGGCTCATCAGAGGAGCTATTTCCATTAGCACTGTTCTGATTGGCCTCTCCAGAGAAGGGAGCCAGACATGAACAAGCATGAGCAATGTAATGCAGCAAAGGCCTCCCAAATACTCTATCCTTCCTGGACAAGCCCTCCCTGGAGGCTTGATAAGTACCTGAGAGGAAATACACTGCTAATTAGCAAAGAAGTTAGATTACCTGTGTTCCTGACAATATCCATATTCAATAGAATGGGATACTAGTTGTGTAAATCTGGCAGCAGAACCCACTATCAAAATGATGTTCCACATCTACAGATTTTTTCCCAGGTTTATCTTGTTATTTCTTGCACCTCCATTTCTTTACTGTAATTCACGTTTCCTCCCAGACTAGGCTTCTCAGCTTCCAGGTGTCCCTGCACTTGAACACTCAGTCTTTCCTGGTTAGATTCATAGCATTGCTCCATTTGACCTCTTGCAGGAAACAACTAAAAGCCTTTCACACTGGGTTCCACAGAGCACCAGGGTTTAGCTTAGGCAGGAGTTATTGGTGGCCTGCAGTGAGGGAGACTGACCGAAGGACAGGCTGCTGACCTCTTTGTAGCAGGCTGGGTTTCCCAGAGAGCCAACCAGGGGCAGAATTTAAAGTGGACGATGTTTATTACAGAGCACCATTGGGATCAATACCCGTGTGAGGGTATGAAGACCAGCAGTGGGCAGAGGGAGAGGCCGGGCTGTGCCGCAGCCCAGCAAGAGTGCCCGTTGGCCGCACAGGAGTCTGGAGGTCGAATGGCCCTTCATAGTTGTCCTGAGTTGGGCCAAAATGGCTGGGTCATCACTGAATGTGGGCTGCCGAGGGGAGAGAGTGTGATCTTGGTTGAAGGGGCTTCCTGTGGCTGAGGCAGTCCCGAGGGGCTGTCTGTGGCCCTCAGTCTCAGGAGCTGTGATGACGAGTCTTTCCTTGAAGGGAGGTCTGGGTAGCACATGGCAGTGTCCACCTCAGCCTCCCTCCCTGCTTCCCTACCCAGCTGACCCAGAGAACAGCTCTTCTTTGATCTGTTTTACATTGGGTTGGCCAAAAAGTTTGTTATTTTCTGTAAGATGGCTCCTTAAGATCTGTAAGATCTGTTAATTGTCTTTAACTTCATTTGAAACAGTTTTGTTAGATTGTATTGTGACAGCTGTCATATCAGCATGCATTAAAAAAAACCTTATCAAAACAGGTGAATTTTTATGTAGCCATTTCAATATCAAAAATGGAAGAAAATAAGCAACATTTTGGGCATATTATGCTTTATTATTCAAGAAAGGTAAAAATGCAACTGAAACACAAAGAAATTATTTGTGCTGTGTATGGAGAAAGTGCTGTGACTGATCAAATCTTTTTGAAAAGTTTTGTGCTGAGATTTCTTGCTGGATGATGCTCCACAGTCAGGTAGACCAATTGAAGTTGATGGTGATCAAATCGAGACATTAATTGAGAACAATCAATGCTCTACCATGGGGGAGACAGCTGACATACTCAAAATAATCCAAATTAATAAAGTTACCAGAGAGAATGAAAAAAAATGTCTTTTATTTTATGAAAAAAGCAAAACAGACTTTTGGCCAACCCCATGGGGGTATATACAAGAATGCCCCAACTTTAGATCTCGAGTAGATCTCGGTGTTTCCTTGCATCACTGTGAGTCTCCGGTCCTCGCCTCCTGTGACTGAGGCTGCGCTGGGGGCGGCCCATGGGGAGTCACACTCTGGGACGGTAGTTAGAGGCTGGGAGGCTGTGGCTGGGGCAGGTGTGGGGTACAGTTTTGCTCTCATTTATTCACTGTTATTTATT
This sequence comes from Phyllostomus hastatus, assembly GCF_019186645.2. Classification (NCBI taxonomy): domain Eukaryota; kingdom Metazoa; phylum Chordata; class Mammalia; order Chiroptera; family Phyllostomidae; genus Phyllostomus; species Phyllostomus hastatus. The sequence goes on along the minus strand of NW_025334041.1, from coordinate 103,557,908 downwards.
TTTAAAATTTTTGTTGCATTTATTGAGGTGATGTTGGTTAATAAAATTACATAGTCTTCAGGTGTACAATTCTATAATCTATCATCTGCATATCGTATTGTATGTTCACCACCCCACTGTTTGCTTTTAAAGGCTATTTTTTGCTAAGTATAACCCAGGTTATGAAGGATTTTCTTCACATAAAATTCTTTGTGTTTTTTTTTGTGGGTTGCTTATTGGCTTAATTAGTGTAATTAAACACAATTACAAAATTAGTGCGGAGCTGTGTAATCAGGTAGCAACAATACGTAGGTAAGTAACTGCATCTTGTAATTAGAGACGGGGACGTGCAGCGCCACTTCGGAGTCTTCGTTCTCCTTCGTCCGAGCGCCGTCCCGCATCCACATGGAGATCACGTGGGACTTTCACTTCACTCTGCAGCTGGATGGGTGCTATTTATTCCTGAAATTATAAACAACACTTTTATTTCTCTGTTAGCTAATAATAACTTTGTATTTTATTTTCAAACCAAACATCTCATTTTGGCAGGCGGTGACAATTAAAATAAATTTTATTCATATTTTGAAAAAATACATAGTAGCTTTTGACTCAAAAAACAATCGGGGGCTTGAAAAAATGAAGGGAAAAGCACTGCCAGCTTTGCTTCAGGTCACGTAAAATGGAAGGTTTGAAGGCAGTGACTGAATTCTGGGGAGGGAAGCCCAGAATGGCACTGTATGAATAACCCTGGAGTTATATTGTCAGGTATTTTCCAGGTATTTTTAATTCATTTTATTTGCAACAAAATATTTGGATTTATAATACTTTTATTCTTTGGCAAATTCATTATAGGTGTTCCAACATGAGGGAAGTATTTCAGATTTGTGAGATCCCCAGGTTTAACAAATAGGTTTGCAGGAATATTGTTCTAGAGAGCACCCAGAAAAGTTCAAAGGGAGTCTTTTGCCCCTTTTCCCTTCTAAAGGATGGCATGTCTCATCGCTGTATGAATTGGCTAAGACCTGGGTATAGCTGCCATACTGATGGAGTTGAAACCCCTGAGTAGTGACATACATTTCAGATGCATTGAAGCCAAATGATAGGACTTTTGGGGAAGAGGAACACACAATAAAATATGCAGATGGCATGTTATAGAATCGTATACCTGAAAGCTATATAATTTTATTAACCAATGTCACCCCAATGAATTCAATTAAAAATAATAAAAACAAAAGATATGGCTTCAAATGCTCCCTTTCCTTAGAACTTGAGGGCAGCCCCCAAGAGGTAGCCGAAATGTCCTGGGCTGGGAGTTAGCATGCTTAATTTTGGTGCCACTTCTGTCACTGACCAGCACTGTGAGTTTTCTGATTCCTCATCTGGGATTTGTACCTAAAAAGTGTTCTTTTGTTTTTTTTAAAGATTTTATTTATTTATTTTTAGGGAGGAAAGGGGAGAGAGAGAGAGAGAGAGAGAGAGAGAGAGAGAGAGAGAGAAACATCAATGTGCGGTTGCTGGGGGTTATGGCCGGCAACCCAGGAATGTACCCTGGCTGGGAATCGAACCTGGGACACTTTGGTTCCCAGCCTGCGCCCAATCCATTGAGCTACGCCAGCCAGGGCTCAAAAGTGTTCTTTTTAGTTTATGTAGTACAGGGTCAAGTGGACAAAGGGTATGGAAAAAGGCAAAGAAAATTACAAAGCAGATCTTTGTGTAAGGTTTTATTTGCTATCATTTTTGGGGAGATCTTTTTGTTTTCATTTTTTTTATCTAAGTCATTACTCACTTCTCTTACCAATACAGGTAAAGCTTTTTAAAGCTGTCAGGGGGTCCTTGATAAAATACCCTCATATTACAGGTGAAACTGAGGCCCCCAGAGGTCAGGTGGTTTGTTTAAGTTTTGAAGTCAGCTAGTAACAGAGTTATTTTTAGAGTGCAATTCTTTTGACTTCCAGTGACGTGCCCTTTCCAATCACACTGGTGTTGTCCTTGAGGACTGGATGGAGTTGGGGACTCCCTCTCTGTCATTGATACATCTCTGGGGGGATGGCAGGCCTTTTCCCACACTGACACTTTCCCCAGAGGAGATCTGGATGCGGATGCTTCTCAGTAGCTCCTTTCCCTGAAAGACAGGGAGGGAAGCACTGCACTGGGTGACCTAAGACAGAGCTTTCTTGGGAGAATTATGAAAACTGGGGATGAAGATGAAAAGCACAGTGCAAACTGGCTCTGCCTTATGTGGTTTGTGGGCATGGTAGTCTGGGGACTGGAAATGGTGAGGGACACCTTGATTGTCAAGGTTTTTTTCAATCTTATAAAAGAAGGTGGCTTTGCGCCTTTGGTTAAAGCAGCCTGGGAGGTAGATCCAGAACTATGGCCTATTAGTTCTCTGGGTATGTTCTTATGCCATAAGTTGGAATATGCTTTTCCATGTCTCCAGTTTTTAGTGGTTACCACTTGCTAACTCTTAACTAAGATGGTTGGGTTCGTAGGTCCGCTTCAGGAACTTTTTCACAACTGGAGGAAAGAGTGTTTTTCCATTAGGATTTGATAAAGATAATAAAAAGGATTCATTTTGGGTGACAGAATCCAGTCTGTGGAATGTATATATAATTTGCAGAGGAGTTAACTGTAATTTATACGCTGTACTACGATCATGATGTAGTGTAATTATTTTTTTGCCTTATCTCTCCTTACTAAGAAATGGAAAAAATTCCAAACATTTCTAGTTTCCATTCAGCTTCTCTTCTTTCAATGCTTTGGCTTTTAATTTCTTGTCAACATTCACTGCAGTTCACATCCCACGAAGTGGGCATGCCTTAGAATTGTTTTATTGAATACTGTAAGGAGACTCTTCAGTGCCTGCACCTGCAGTTATTGAAGTTGACTGCATTTCTAAATGGACTGCATCCCTGAAACTCTACAGCTAACCTAATTCCCCAAACTTCTAATTCACCCTTAAAGGTGTTGCCCAGACAAGAACAATGGCCAGGAAGCTTAGTCACTGCCTGTAGAAGAGCATCAGAGTATATTCTTTGCCTGGTTTTGAGAAATAGTGATATCACATATTTTGTCTGCTCTGGGTGAACAGCATTTTGTTTTTCATTTAATTATTTTAAGCCCACTGTATTGTTAAGTGAGAAGCTGAGATTTTTTTTAAAACAAGACTTTCTTTATTTTTATTTTTAGAGAGGGGAAGGTAGGGAGAAAGAGAGAGAGAGAAACATCAATGTGTGGTTGCCTCTCATGCACCCCCTGCTGAGGTCCTGGCCCACAACCCAAGCATGTGCCCTACTCCGGAATCAAACTGGTGACCTTTTGATTCGCAGGCTGGCACTCAACCCACTGAGCCACACCAGCCAGGGCAGTTCTGAGATTTTATTCTACAGGCACGCTAACAAGTTACCATGCCGTGGTTTTGTGTGTGTGTGTTTGGTATGCTGTGTATATACAGGTGACCTCTGGGCTGGAGACAAAGACACTTCATTATGCATGGCAAACACTGCAACTTAGCACTAGTTTTCCAAGCCCCAATCTCCACATGCTGATAAGTGAGGGCCAGATGGCAACTGCACATGTGGTAGGGAGCCTTACAGGAGAGGAAGCCCCAATAAGAAAGCTCTGATGTTATACAAGGCCTTCGGCAACCTGCCCATCCCCCACTTCTGAGAGAGAGACCTTCCTTTTTCTCTGGAAAGTAAATCAATCCTCTCCAAATTGGGAGGGAGAGGTTTTCATCGTTACTACCTTGAAATGTATTAGGAGGGGTCTTGAAGCTTCAGTTGTTGGTAAGAAACAATGTCTCCTTCTGACCTGGAGGAATACACTACCTCTAGTTTCCAGGGTTGTTTGCTATTCAAACATCCTTGAAGAAATTGTTTGAGATGTGCATAAACACCAGACTCCTGGGGAGTTATCTTTCAACATATATGCAGGCAACATCTTTACCATAAACAAATAAATCAAAAACTGGAAGCACATACACATTTGAGAACCCCCATGAACTATACAGTAAGATCTAAACTCCTCCACTTGGAATGCAAGGTGCTTTTTCATCTGTCCCCTTTCTATAACCCTCTATCTCTAGTCCTCTGCTTGGAGATATGACTGGTCTTCTCATTGCTGGCTTTTCCTTTCTGCGTGGTCTCTCTTTTTAGCCTTTCTTCATGCTTTTACCTGCATTTGGAGTACCCTCACTCACCTCCTTTCTATCTTTATGAATTCCTTCTCTCATTTCAAGATCTAGTTCATCAAGGACACATCACCAATCAGGTACACATTCTTTTCCATTGTAGGACAACTACATCTTCCTATCTAAGCTAATACTAAAATCCAATATCTATTCTGTGTAAAAGAAATAGTGTGACCTGATTTCCTTGCAAGGGGACTATCACCCCCCTGAAGCCCAGGGCTCACCTATTTTAAGTTCAGGTTGCAGTTGGAAAAAGAGCGGATCACAATCATCTGTGGCCTGGTAAACCTAGTAAGTATCTCAGTCCCTCCAAGTCCCTGTAGACTAAATCAGGTTGCTGGGAAAGCCAAGCTTGTGCATTTTATTCTTATTCCCTAAATTCAGCATTAAAACATGCTCCCAACTTCTTCACCTCTGCCCCACTTCCAACTCCAAAGAGCTTCTAGAGAGGGGCTTCTCAAAGTTTAACCGGCACGAGCAGTACCTGAGGAACCCGAGTCAGCAGGTCTGGGGAAGGACCTGAGAATCTGTACTTGTGACAAGCTTGCACTGATGCTGCTGGCCCTTGGGTCACACTTTAAGTAGCATGGATCTAGATGGCTTTTAGTGGTCAGGGTACGTGTGTGCATACATGTGAATCTCTGCAGATGTTGTTTGCCTAGAAAAAGAATCCAGAAAAGGAACTGATGTGTTCTGAGCGTATTACACTAGAGGCGAGATTTTTCTCTTTTGTGTTTAATAGCTGAGAAAACTGAGATTAGAGAGGATAAATATTTCTGAGAATAAGCAAAAGAGCTGGAATTCACACTCACTATCCTTCATTCCAAATCCCAATCCTGCCCTCCACACTAAAGTCGAGGTGTTTTAGGTCTGTTGGCTACGAAGTGGAAATAACAGCCTCGGCAGTCCTCAGACCTTGAATAACCGCGCGGTGCTCTCACCTGCGAGTCGCTGTGGAGCAGGCAGGTCAGCTTGTGTGTGGTCAGCTTGACTCTGGTTGATCAGAGCCCCCTGGAAGACAAGGCTGCTCACGAATGGAACATGTTGGAAAGTCCACTGAGTTCTTTGTCTGCTCAGTAGTTTCCTCTGAATTATCCAGACCAGGTAATGCTCTGTAATTTCCAGAACCTAACAGCATTTAAAACTTTTCCCTGTATTTATTCATTGCTTTCCTGATTGGGGTGTTTGGCTTTTAGCCAAATGACATAGACAGGTGGGTGATGACTTTCAGGAAGTAGCCTCCCATGGCTGGGCAGAGGCACTGGCCCTCCTGTCACCACCTCACCCACCCCACCCTCCCCCAGCTCTGCCTTCTCCTGACCACACCTGTGGTTGCTGTGGGGCCTTGGGGTTGGAGTTGAGCCAGTGAGTTAGGGCAGGGGTAGTTTCAACACTCATCTTCTGGTACACCCTTGATGTAGCAGGGGCTCCCTAAAAGCGCAGGCCCCCTGGGGCCATCAACACCGTGAAAGCCCAGCAAGGACAGGTGAGCTCAGTGACTCTCAGAGCTAGCAATGTGTCAGAGTCACTTGTGGGAATGTTAGAAAAATACTGATTCCCAGCCTCCCCCAGATATGGTGATTCTGAGTCTCAGTAAGTGGGGACCCCAAACTCCGTGTTTGTGGAGAAGCTCCCTAGGTGGTACTGGCACAGACGGTGTTTCCACCAGCCTTCGGGGACCCTGTGTGTAGAGGGGAAAAGCCCTCATACCAGCTGGCAGTCAAGGCTGAGCCCCATCACCACGAATTCCTGGGTCCTGGGTAGATCTTTGCCATGTCTGTAAAAACGAGGGGGTGGCGTCAGGTAAGTTATCTGACTCCTTATAGTTTTAAGTTCCTAAGATTAGGTTGCGGTTGCAGTGGCCCTAGAGAAAGCTCATAATGGTCTCAGAATTGCCTTTACCGAGGTCCTCTGAGGTGTGTGTGACTCCTTGTTCAGCCATGCTTATCCTCTTTTCAGGCACGAGGCAGAGTTCTTCCCCTGGAGGATGCTGTGGGACAGCCACTGGTGCTGCTGGTGCCACTTCTGGGGCTCACCTCCTTCCCCACCAGTCACGTGGAGACTAGACTGTACCATTTTCAGAGTAGTAATATTTTGACTGGCTTAATTTAATTGGGCCTAAATTCACTCAGCATTACAATGTGTCTAGCACTCTGCAAAAGTTTATGAGCTACAATTCCTGCAGATGAGTGGCTTTCCATCTGGCTGCAGAAACACGATGTCAATACACCGAACTCAAGAGGGATTCCAGATGGGATCATAGGTGTTCAGGGATGGGAAGATGGGAAGGGGCTGGAGGACTTGGGAAGGCTTCATGGAGAAGCTGGTGCAGATTTAACTGAGTTTCTAGGCACAGGTGGGTATCAAGTGGGCAAAAATAATTAAGGGGGTGGCTAATGTGGGAAGATGGATCATTCTGCACACACATCCTGGACTATTTGTAGAACAGGTGGGGCACTAACTCGAAGGAACGACTGACTGGGAAGGGTAAGGTGAGGGTGGGGTCACTGTCTTGTGGCCCCAGGGAGCCATGGTAGATTCTTGAACCAGGCAGAGATGTGATACAAGCATTGTTCTGAGAAGATGGTTGTAGTAGAGATGTGTATAATGGTCTAGGCAATTGTAATGTTGGTCAAGGAGTTCATCTCTGGCTATGGCCACTGTCCTGGAAGCCCAGTTCGGGGTCTGCCCTTGGTCTTTGGCCTGGTGAAAACCTTTGTCTTGAGTTGGGTTCCCCTGGTGCACTATGGCCTCAGTTAACTCAATAACCATTTACTCAAACCCTTCTCTGTTTGCAATTAACCTCTGTAGTTAGGCTCGGCAGAGGATATGAAAATAATCAGGACAGGGACCTTTATTTCAAGAAAACTGTAATCCAGTAAATAGCTGTGTTCCTGACAGCTAGGTCCTGGCCCTGTGCTAGCCAGATTGAACAACTGTCTATTCATTGTGAACCTATTCATTTGTCTATTCTCTGAGTACCTTACTGTGCCCCAGGACCTATCAAAGGCACTGAGGGGAATTTAAGTCACTAAAAAATACTCTCTGTGCTCTGATGAGCCTAAGAATCTATATGGAGAAACCTGTGGGCCTGGGATAAGAAAATTAACAATCACCTGTGAAATTATGAGTCTCTAAGTGGAATAGGAGCCAAAGCAGAAAGAGAACCTTGTGACAAGAAAGGTCAGATAGAATGGGTGAGACTTCCTCTAGCGAGGGGCTGGAATGTGCCCAGAGCAGCACAGTACAGTGGTCATACGGTGCAAACCACAAATGCCATTTTAAATTTTCTAGTAGCCGCAGTTTAAAAAGTAAAAAGAAACAGATGAAGTTGATTTTAATATGCCCTATTTAACCTGATACATCCAAAGCATTATTATTTCAACATGCAATCAATATGAAAATATTAATATTTTATTTTTCTTTGATATTAATGTTTGGGGCCTGGGGTATATTTTATGTATCTTGCACACCCCTGTTTGGGCCAGCCACATTTCAGGTATTGCCACGTGTACTGGACCACATGGGAGGGTGGGTGATGAACAAGTCCATGTAGCCCTTGTTAAAAGAGCAGCTGAGCCCTATTAAACATTTTCAGAGCAAGGATCAATTTGAATCAGGTAGCACCGAACTGGAAGTAGTTAGGAGTGCTCTGCTGACAGGAATCATGGGAAAAACTTCATATAGAGGAAGTGTGGAAGCAAAGAAAGGAGATTACTTGATTAGCTATGGTTTAAAGTCTAGTTGGCTGTTCGTGATTGGTTATTCTTCACTTTGATTTGGTTTGCTTACACAGGCCACCACTGGCATTAGAGCAGATCAGTCTAAGGGCCTCCTGTTGAGTTAATTTGATAGTGTGTTACCCCTACGTGGATGGTCTGGAGGACAGGACTCTGGGGAGTGGGTGAGGTGCGTAGAGGGAGGTTGTGGAAAAGTCCTGGGCCCAAGGAAGCAGACGTGCTGAGGGAAACTGAGGAATAGAAATCAGTGCAAGTTCCAGGGACCTAACAAGACTCGGTGCAGGCAGGTCCCCACATTTTCTGACACAACAAACAGATTCTAAATGGCTCTGGGAGCAAAGAGGCCCTGAATAGGAATTTCCTTTCCAGAGAAAGGAGAGTCCTTAAAGCTGTCTGAATAGAAAATAAGGTTATCATTATGCCTTATCATTAGAAGAGAGAAGAATATTAAAAGGATGCAGTTCAGCTTGAATAAAAAAGATAAATTTCAAGTAAACTGGCATACAGTTTATCCATGACTGGATTTGCTATAATAAAGTCAGCGAGGGAATAAACTGGGTGATTTACAGGGAGCCTGCTTCTGTAAAATTTACAAACTGCTGTGATAAAATGTCACATTTTATGATGCATTCCACCCGGGCCATATATATAAAGGGCACTGCAATGGAAAAAGTTGCAAAAACAAAGCAGTGGCCTGGCTCCCCAGCTGACTCTGTCTGCTTTTCCAGCAGAATCGTGGATTTATGGGGAGATGACCTAGCCACTCGCCTTTTACGGTTGTGGATTGCAAACTGCCAGTGAAATGGCATCATTTCCTTCCGTTTTTATTTTGCCACCTCAGGGACTGCTTTCAATAATTTAGACTGTGAAAGCTGGGGTGGGGGAAGAGGGTGAGATGAGGGAGGACAAGACACCTGACTCCAGGGGTTCCTAATCCAGTGGGGGAGACCAGTGTGTCCATGAGTGATTTAACACAAATGTAGCAGGTATGAATTTTTAAAAAAGATTTTATTTATTTTTAGAGAAGGGGGGAGGGAGAAGAAGGGAGAGAAACATCAATATGTGTTTGCCTCTCACATGACCCCTACTGGGGACCTGGCTGCAACTCAGGCATGTGCTCTGACTGGGAATCGAAACAGCGATCCTTTGATTCACAGGCTGGCGCTCAATCCACTGAGCCACACCAGCCAGGGCACAGGTATGAATTTTTAACACAATCCATGTCGTAATCCTTTTCTAGGTCAAATTTTATCTGCTCTGAGTCTTCATCTGCCTGTTGGGCAGGAACTTAAGTCTCAGTTATTATTGGAGTTCCCTCTCTACTCTATGAGATCATGGATGAATCCTGGGCTTACATGGTATCCCAAACTAGGGAGGGGCCGGATTCTTGGGCCATGGTGTTTCCATTTTCACATTGACCCTTTGCCTACATAGTGGCCCTGCAGGGAGTGATCCTGTCCCTCTGCCTCCCAGTCCTAATGCTGTGGGGGAAGTCACAGGGATGCCCCTCATGTACCTCCCCCAGTGATGGCAGTCTGCCATCTAACAGTCCCCAATTTCCTATCCCTTCCCATCCAGGGCACTGCCTCTTAGGGAGGCCATTGGCATCTCGCCTTAACCCCTGTCTCAAAGAAAACAAGCCTCCTCAAGCAGGTGGCTTCCCTGTCTCCCCTCTCAGCAATCATATCCATGCCTCCCCTTCAGCACCCCAGCTCAGTCTTCCTCAACAGGTCTGAAATATAAATTCTGTGTCTGTGTGCACGTGTGTGCATGTATGTGCATGTAAATTTCAACTTGAATCTTGGAAGAAAAGCAATGTTGGCTCCTTTATCCTGAGGTGGATGAGAAGAAAACAATATTTACACCAGTAACTTTATTTCTCAACAATTCACCCAGTTATACAGCACTAGGTAGACGCGGTGTATGCTCTCACGGCATTAGCAAAGTATCTTGGGCTCTCAAGGGTGAGAGCGATTACTATGAACATGGAGGAGCCTGGGAGAACTCCAAGGAAGAGGTGAGATTTGACCAGAGCTGTGAAGGATGGGAAAAGTTTGCTCTGAAGGCAAGGTCATTTCAGGCTGAGGGAGCCTGAGCCCGGCCTGGGGTGTGGGGATGGGGCCACACGAACACTTGGTTTACACGTGGGTGAGGTGGGAGGCTAGGGAGCAGGAAGTGGGGCTGGGGTTTGATAGTGAAAGAGGGAGTTGGTGCTTGTTGTGTGGGGTGCTAAGCTGTGTGAAAAATAACATAGCTATATTAAGTACTTAAGCTCATCCTTGGCAGTTTCAAGTAGTGGATATAATTTAGCTTATAAAACTGGATGTGTGGGTGAAAACAAAAATGCTTTTTGCGATACTGCCACAAAAATGCTTGTCTACCAGATACCAGTGGGTGGGGGCAGGAGAAGAAAGAAATCCAGGCTGTAAGGTAAGGTAGGTGGCTCAGAACTGAGGCTTAACCAGCAGGGATTGTACAGGGCATTTCTGTTACATGCTGCTTGGTGTGTATGGCGCTGCATGGGCGTGGGGACTTGCAGGGACGGTTGACCTAGTTTTTGAGGGAACAGAGGTAATAGAGCTAACTGGTTCAAACTTCAGCTTCACCTGAGATATGAGCCCTCTTAGCTGGGGGAGGAAAACAAGTTTCCTTGTTCTAGTCTCTCTTGGTCAGAAGGTACCTGGGGAAATGGTGAGGAAGTAGCCTGGACAGTGCCCTCTGTGTAACCATGATTGACCACATCTGCACAGGGCCCCAAATCCAGAATCTGGGGTGGCTCTCCTACTCCTTAGTTCCCCTCACTCCCAACTTGTCTGGCTTTGGGAACTGTCCCTTTTGTATTTGTCACTTGCAAAAGATGTATCTCCCAAATTAAGAGTTTAACTCAATTTTATTCTGGGAATTGAACAAGAATTGACCATAATTTAGCTTATAAAATTGTAGTTTAATGAAAGTATAAGACAATAGGCCCAGAAGAGGCTTTTTACTATCATAAGATGAGAGTTTCTATGGGCTGTTCTGACAGATTTACTGTTGTTTTAACTTAATAAGCTATTTCTGTTTTAGCGTTTTTATTGTTTCCGTGGTTATAGGACACTCTGTATTGTTTTATTATATTATCCCTCCCCCTCAGTTTTATGGTGGCATTTTTCTGTTTGCCTTGCTTGTAAATATACACATTTCCTCTGATCCTCCAGCTTTTCCAGGCACGTGTGAAAACAGAGCAGTTTTTCAGTAGATGGGGGTGGGGTTTGTCCCGGCCTGTCCTTCCCTTCTTCCTTCTGGCTCATCAGGGCAGGCTCCTCTTGAAATCAATATCCTCTTCCCAAGTTGTTTTTATTTCTTTCCTCAAGCTATCCAAATAAATCACATTTATAAGGTTTTATGCTTATAAAGCATTTTTAGCCTTAGAATCTGTTGTCTGGTGTGATTCTAGGAGTCATTCTGCTACTTTTAGGATCTGTGCCCAGCGTGGCTGAGAAGTGCCAGAACTGCTAACTGGGGTTGAGCCTCTCGATTACTTGTATTCCAGGAGAGTATTTTTACCGTTATTATCAGCATTCTTTTTCCCCCTACTCTCTCAGCATCAGCATTCTTAGCTCCTAGGAGACTAACTGATTTATCACCAATATTTTAATTTTAGCCAATTCTGCTATTTCTCTGAGCCCCAAGTCAGCATGCCAAGTCTCAACATCATAATTTTGAGAGGAGAAGGTATAGGGCATAGACCCAGGCCCCAATAGACCTGGTTACAACTCATAGTAAATTATTCTGTAAGCACTGAAGAATTTGCACTAAAAACCTCCTGGGAACTGCCCTGCCTGGTTTCAGGAGCTGTAACCCCCCCATGGCTGAGGCTGAGTGAGTGACCTTCGGACCAGAAGCCACTAAGGAGACAAAGCTTATCTCCCCGTCAAGAGTGCTGCTTCTGCTCCTCTTTTCATAACTGGCCCCCAATGCTTGATCAGTTAGCCAATGACGGGTAAGATTTCCCAAGGGGGGAACGACCTAAGACAGGCATAATCACATGGAGGCCCCAGGGAAGGACTTGGGGGGCTATGGAGAAAGGGGGTGATGGATGCTCACCCCTCAGCTTTGACATAGCCTGAGTCCTCATTGTGCCTGTGAGAAGTCTCCTATATCTTGGCTGCCTTACTTCCCCTGCCTGACTTAATCCTAAAACAATGACAGAGGTCCGTGCAGCCCTGTGCTGTAAAGGGTGGGTTTCCTCGGGTGATCAGGCCTGAGAAAGAACGCATAAACTCCTGTGAAACCTGCTTCACTAAGAATGCTCTTAGTTAAATGATAAAGGTCCAGGCAGGAAATGAGTTTGCTTCCCAGAGTTTTGTAGCCCATTAGCTAACAGACCCTGACTCAGAATAAGCCCTCGCAGTTCTTTGTATGCTATCTATTGTTTGATCCTTACTGCCTGACAATGATTAATGAACTTTACCTGTATTCCTGGGCAAATTAAAAGCCAATAAAAACCCTGTGAAGGAAGGATCAGGGTGCTCTCCTTTGAGAGAGTGGCCAGGCCACTCCAAGGCACCCTCCCCTTGAGAGGGTAACCCTGCCGTCCCTATTCCTCCACAGGACTTGGTAGTCCATGTGTATGTCTTTTGTATCTTGACCATCCACAGCGCTGTAAGTATTGCAGGCTGGTATCTGCAACAAAAACCAGTCTCCAAGGCCAAGGCTAAGACATATTTTGGGCAATGATTGTGGGTCCCAGACAATAGGTAGCTGCCTAAAATTTTGAGGAGGGGCTAGACAGAGTCAATGTATTGTTTTATGGAGTATTTACTGAGATTTTGAGATACTTCCGATCAGCAGCTGTGTTTTATTCATCTTTCTATCCCTAGTGCAGAGCTCACACTGAGCATGACAGAGGCATGGATACTCTGATAGTGTTCATGAGTAAATGAATGAGTAAATATGTGCATGGCACTGATTGCAGAGAGGAAAAATCAGAGGCTGGGAGCATTTCAAAAGGCCTATGTGATAGTGTGATAAAATGACATAGTGATAGACAACATGAAAGGAAGGAAATAAAAACTGACTTAAAGTTCATTTATTAAAATGTTGAAGAATGGAAATAGGTAGTCTTTAAAAATAGAAAAGTTACATAAGGCAGCTGGACTGGGTGGGAGAGAAGTCAGCATCATTTAGGCATGCGGAGACGGAAGTGGTTCTGGGCACCCAGATGGAACTCAGAGCAGGCAGCCAGAGAGAGGATGCGAGATCAGGACAGAGGTCAGAGCAGGGGGTGGGGCTGCTGGAGTTCTCTTCTAGTAGGTGGTATTTTTTTTTTCATAGGAGAAGATGAGATACTTGGGGGAGGGAGTGCAAAGATGATAAAAAATAACCGAAGAAAATGTGACTTGATGAGAAGCTATAAAGTTTTTATATAGGGCTGGTAGGTTAGTTCAGTGACATAGAGAGCTAAATTAGTCATGGTACCATTTCCAATGCTATATACATGTACCAGCTCCCAATGACCACTCTTTAAAAAGTACTTCTTTCTGCAAGCAAAGGATGAATCTTTATATGTGATACAGAGATCCACCCATTTATCCTCCCACCCACCCACTTACCCATGTCCATCTCCATCCACCCATCTTCCCATCTACTTAGCCACCCATTCACTGACCCACAATCTCTCCAACATTTATGGAATGACTTTTCTAGGACAGGTTAAACAACAGAGACTTTCTAGCACCACTAATAATTCTTAACATCCACTTGTTATTAAAGTGAAATTGTATTTGGAGCAAAGTTGGCAGGCATCCTTAAACCCAGAAATTGATATTTGGATCTTTCCCCTCTTACCTCTGCAACCCATGGGGAAATGATGTCGAAGAGTATTATTAGAGCCTTCAGAGATCAGATGTCAGCTCTGAAAATGTTTCATAAACCTTAGCAGTGAGCTTTAGGCACTCCCCTCTTTCTTCTGCCCATCAGCAACTCCATCCTTCCTTCTTTGTCACTCAGGCGTAGAATTTGATCATCTTCTTGTTACTGGAAAATATAGCGATTGATACCTTTAGTATAGGGGGATGATGTACGAGATGAGAGAGCAGAGTTGGGGCTGTGTGTGAGATGGGTTGTTCTGTGGGTAGTTTTTATTCCAGTCCCTGGAAAGGGTAATATGGAAAATGCACAGGGTGGAGTCATCCAAAGGAACAGGGGAGAAAACTCAGCCCAGTCTGTTATTTTGGTCTGGGTGGGTGGGATGTCCTTCTCTATCCTTTTCTTCTTATTCCTTCCTTCTTTCCCCCTCTGTCTCCCCTCCTCCCCTCTTCTGTTCCTCTCTGCCAGAGTAAAATCACTGTCCCACTCTAGCTAAGCCTTCTCAGAGCTCTTTTGTAGGGATGAGGGTTGGGCCAGCTCAGTCTCCATTTTGCCTGTGCCCTTGGTTCCTGTCCTGTCACACCAGCCAGGGGAGGTCAGGATGTTCTGTGTCAACAGCAGGATGGAAAACTCACCTCTTCCCCCCTTGCAAGTCATTGTAAGAAGTCATCCATCAGGGGAAATTCTGCAAGGGCCATGTTTGCGCTGTCTGCCCACATGTATGTCCCAGTCGCACCAACCTCTCACCACATCTACCTCCTTTTCCTTCTGCTCCAGATCATACAAAAGTGGGACACCCCACAAATGATGGTGGTACCCCACAGATTGTGGTAATTTTCTCTTCTATAACCGCTTCTCCCTCTCTAGTCCTCATGTTATCAGTTCAGCGAAGCTCCCCCCCAAGCTTGATTTTCCCAGATGATGCCTTGGTCTCCAGTCCCACCTCCCCCACCAAAAAAAAAAAAAAAAAAAGCTTAGAACAATGCCCATAATCTGAGAATTCCATTCTCTGGTGATCCTTTTGCAGCTCCTTATCTGTAATGAGTTATGTGTGGAGGCATCTTTACAGAGGATGCTTTACCTTGAAAGGCTAATAGGCACTGTGTTGGCTCCTGGAGAGATACTGTGGATAGAGGCTCTTTTCAGAGCCCTGTAGGCTCTCTGCGATGCCCACTTTGGTGTGGCTGGTCTTTGCACAAGTCATGGTGTTAACAGCATGGACTTTGAAATTGAGGAAGCTGGGTTTGATCTAGCTTTGCCAGTTCCCATCTGTGTGACCTTGTATATTTTGTCTTATTTCTCTAAGCCTCTGTTTCTGCATTATCAAAATTCTGAGGTACCGACTTCATAGGGCTGATGTGAGGGTTAAATGGAATAGTAACAGCAGTTATTGACCTATGGATGCTTAGTGTGTACCAGGAACCAGTTTAAGTGATCTCTATGGGAATTATATCATTTAATCCTTACAATGACTGTATTATCTCATTTGGTAGCTGAGGAAGCTGAGACTCAGAGATGGCTAAGTAACTTGACCAAGGTCACATAGCTAGCGTGTGGCAGAGTTAAGTGTGACTCTAAGAATATGATTTTGCAGCAATGCTTTTAAGCAATTCACCATACTACCTTGTAGATTATGAAGGTTCAGTTTAGCCTCATAATCTGGCTAGCACTTAGGAACTGTCAACTGTTATCGTACAGACATTGTCCCTGTGGCCTAAATTTATTTAGCACTTGTACTCATTTATTCATTTACTCAATTTCTAGAAAGTTTAAGCTCCATAGGGCAGGGATGAGATTTTGGACTGTTTTATTTACTGTTGAACTCCCAGTTCCTAGAACGGTGCTTGGTATGGAATAGGCATTCAATCAATTTGTAAACAAATGCATCCATCATCTGTTGACAAAGGTGTATTGAGCACCTACTATGTGCCAGGCTGTGTGCCAGATGCTGGGATAAGATAGAGTTTCTGGCCCCAGGGAGGTCATAATCTGGCAAGTGAACCAGTAATTCAGTTTTAATATGAGGTATCTAAGATTGTTACCAAGCATCTGGGTGAATGAAGGGGACAGCTCTCTTTTCTTCTGGGATGCTGCCTAATTTTTGTTTAGTGTTGCCACCTGATACCTCTCCTAGTCAGTAAATTCCTGTCTATTAGAGTAAACTTATATTCACCTGGCACAATTTCCTGCTAAAAGGAGAAGCTCTGTAGGCTGTGCACTGCACGACTACAGGGGGTGCGATAGCAGACTCCCTAAGGGGAATGGTGCCATCGTAGGTGTGTAATGTAGTGGCCCTGTGACAGCTACCCTTAAGGTCATCTCTGAATCATTTCACTAGGGTCTTGGGAGATGGAAAGGATTTAGATTAAGTCCCCCCAATGCATTTTTCTTGGTCCCAGTGACTTGTATGGAGTTCCAGGATGCAGTCCAGTAAGCAGTGTGAATGGATTGCATTGGTAAAGGAAAGGAACTTCATTGGGATCCCAATCCTGTTTCTCCCAAGTTGGGCATGGGCCACACTGACATCTTTGACATCACCAGAGACATGACCATGGCCTCCAGGTTTCTCCCTATGTAACCTTTGGCCCTTTTATTTGCCACATAACTTCCACTCAACACCATATTGTGGGCAGAGTAGGCTGTACACCCAGCCCTTGGCAACCTTGTGGAATTGAAATGAGAAGCTTCCGTTTTTAAGCAAGTTTTCTTGTGCTTTCCAAGATCTCTCCAACTGAGTTTGGGGGAAGCTTCTGAAACTCAGTACCCTGGGCTAGCAGGAACTCAATACCAGGAGGACCCTAGGGTTTTAGCAGAAGACTTTGGAAACCAACAATGCTTGTTCCGTTTCTCGGCATGGGGTTTCTCATAAGGTTCATACCTGATCCCTCCTTCCAGGATCTACTGCCACCATACAGGGCTTTAAGGTAAACTCAGAGTTTGTCTCTCTGTGGCAAATTATTTTCTGTCGTCTGTCTTGGGGACTCTAAAAAGCAGGTCAGAATTTCTGGGTATGCTGGAAAAATTAGAAAATTGAGCTCTAGATTTGGCTCTGCCATTCATTGGCTACATAAGTTTTAGGCAACTCAGTTTTCTTTTCTGAGTCACATTTTCTCCATCTGCAAATGGTGTCATCACATAACTTAGGAGGAGGCCCTCGTCCTAGAGCTCTTATGACAGTAAGACTAGATATGAATGAGAAGGTATTTGAAGTGCTATTTATGCTACAGGAATGTGAATGCTGTTGCATGTTTGCTCTTTAGCATAGTTCGATTTGATCAGAGGGTGAGGGGGGCAGTGCTCTGAGTCGAAACAGGTGTCTTAATTCCCTGACATCAAGGACTGAGCCACGTGCTATGGCAAAGTAGATCATAGCACAAAGAATCTTGAGTTTCCTTTGGAATAAAAAATAAAACTCTTTCATTAGTTCTGGATTCCTAATGGGTATATTATTCAGAGTAATACTGGCTTCTGTAAGAAATAAAAACCCAAAGTATCAGGAGCTTAAAATGTGAGAAGTTTATCTCTCATGCACTGATAGTCAAATGTGTGTGGCTATTGTCAGTGGTGGGTTTTTTCCTGGTGTTGTTTAGAGACCCAGGTTTCTTCTACCTGCTGGCTTCACCATCCCACCAGGGGGATGGTTCTCTACCCTAGCTGGTCAGTAGAATCACCTTAGAACTTTTCTCTAACCTAGCAGGTCAGTAGAATCACCTTAGAACTTTAAAAATGGACAGTGGACTTGGTTCCTACCCTGAGATCCTGGTTAAACTGGTTTCTGGTGTGGCCCTCTCACTGGGATGGTCTTTTAAAACCTCAGGTGATTCTAATGTGCAGCTCAGGTTGAGAACCACCAGCACATCTTGGTGTCCTCTCTTTTTGACCGTAAGAGGGAAGAAACAGAGCAGAGGGGGCATTTACTTCTGAAAAGCCTCAGCCCATGTTTGGTGAGTGTTGCTTCTGCTCTCATTCCTTTGGCAGGAGTAGATGTGTGGACACCCTGAGTACAAGGTGGTGATGGGATACGGTCCCAGGGCTGGTGCTGTTTCCCAGCAGTGGCTGTGTAGGGCAGAAGGGGAGCATTTGGTTGGTTGTTTATCTGTGTTCCAGGGGCCGACAGGTTGATTTCCCCAGAGCCTGGGAGACCTGACCTGTGGCACTGAAGCTTGGAGCTGTTGTCAGTTTAAAGAGCCTCTCCTGAGAGTTGGGAGGGAAATGGGTATGACCTAATTGTCTTGGATTTGGGAGCCATGGTCACCCACATTCTTGTCTCTATCCTGGTAGAGGATCATTTACTGTTGTAATAAAGAGTGCCAATGTTGTAGGCAGGCAAACCTGGTTAAAATTTTCCCTTACTCCTTGCCTAACTTGTGATTTTGGGCATGTTAATTAACATCCATAACCTTCACTTTTCTGAAATGTAAAATATATATAATTACTTCTGTGTTGAAAGGTTTTATAATAATAATACAAAAATGCCTACCTTGCCTTAAATAAGATAATGTCTGTTACGGTACTGGAAATAACAGCCTCAAGGCAGGGGTGGGATCTTTGTAGAATCTTCTCGCCAGAGGGAGGAGGGAGGAAGGAGGGGCTCTCTGCAGTGGCTGGCAACCTGGGAGTGAGGAGAGAGTCTGTGTTTCCCTGCTAGGCTGAGCAACACCCTCAGGACAACCTTCCCCTATCTGAGTGGAACAATAGATTTCCTTCAACAGACAGGACTTCTTGGAAAGTTGAGGATCAGGTTCCATTTCTCAGTCCAGGGGCATCAAATGATTAACTGCCATCTCTTTTCTCTGCCAGTCCCAATTCCCCCCCCAGTAGGGAGACCCTACTCCCGGAGACCTAACCTGCTGGGTTGAGAAACTTCCTTTAAGGAACAGGAATGTTCCAGCAGGGCCGGAGCTCATCAGCGGCTTGGCTGGAGGCATCCTGCTGGGGCTGCTGCAGCAGCAGCCTGGGGCTGTTGATAAGGGAAGATGGCAGAGATAGCAGGAGGCCTTCTCGTTAGTGCCTGCTAATAGCTGGGTGCAGATAACACAGCCTGTCAGTTCCTAGCCTGGAGTGTGACAAGACTGGCTTCGTGTGACTCAGATTGATTGTGTGTCTGGTGTGTGGCAGGGGTGGGGCCATGGCACCCGGGAGGAGAGAAAGGCTGGGGTTGGACTGTGAAACTGACAGATAGTTTGGGGTGGGGAATTTTCCCGTTTTCTCTCTCCAAGGCTCCTTCCTTCTCAGTACACAGCATTTTTAGATTTCCCCACAACCCTTTCCCTTGGGGGTTGACATGGGTGAGCTGGGGCTAAGGTTACCCCGAGACTTTCAGGGTGATTGTCTCCTAGAATCCCAAGACAGTGAAGAGGAAAGGCTACCGCCTGCACTGATGCTAGCCAGTCTGCCACACTTCCAACAGCAGGACTACATCATTATCAATCCCCTGGGGGGAAACCCCTGCTCACTTTATGGTTTATCATTTGGAGGTTTGGGGTCCTGAAGCTTTCATGTTTCTATTTCTCCTGGAGTGCAAGAATCTTCTGTGGTCCCTTATACATACTGCTGAAAATGACATCAGACCCTGAGTGTGTGCGATGCACTGTGCTTGACACTTTTCTAGTGATGGTTCAAGCTCCACAGGGAATGGTTCAGGGTATCTATTTTTATCCCTTTTTTATAGATGAGAAAATAGGCCTGGAGAAGGTATGGCATATGCCCAGGGTCATACAGCTCTTAAGAGGTGCTGGATTGTGGTTTCAAATCCACCTCCTCCCTGCTCTGATCCCGGCAGGTTTTCTAAAACACCTTGGTACAGTAAATGAACAGGGGATTATTATAAGAAATGGGATGCTATTTTATGAGGCTGAGTTTTACAGTCACAAATCTAAACATATCATCCTCTGTCCTTTTGGAAAAAATTATTGTTCTGTAGCAGTACTCAGAAAATTGAACCCTAAAGCCCCAACATGCCTACTGTGTTTCCTCGGCTGTCTCCAGATGATACCCCATTATTTTGCTACAATTTTCAGCAAGTCTGCTCCCATTTTCCCCCGCCCTCTGACCAACAAATACTAAATAGTTTTACTTGTTTTTCTGAACTATGCTCTCAGCCAGTTTTAATATGGGGCTCAACCAAGGTGATGCGGTGCGGTGGCTGTGTGAGCTCTATGAGATGGAAGGATCAGGATATCTGGAGAGCATGTGCATTTTTTAAAAAAGCATAGTCAGTATTATAATTATTTGGATTTGTTATAGTGATGATATGTAAATTGTGATAATGTTAAATACTAAAGGCATGAATAAAATACCTGTTTGTCAAAAAGGAGCATACGTTAAAATTTTAAGAAATATAATAATTCACAATAAGGTGTGAGTGATGAATGTAAAATGCCTGACCTTCCATGGAATATTTTAATTTTAGCATGTGTCTATGACAAAGGAATAATGACATTTCCACAATGAAGCAGGCCATGAGAAAGATGAAGGAGAGGAATTTAGGAGCCAGAGGATTTCTGGGAAGCATTCCAAATCATACCCCACAGAGCTCAGGGGGTTTGGAAGAATACTGGGGAGTTAGAGTCATTGGCTCCCCTCTTGACCCTCCAGGTGGTAACTCTTTCTCCGAGAATGCTCCCTGGGTAACTGCGGTCAGGTGGTGTACGTGGAGGGCCTGGTGTAATGAAGGACAGAGGGCGCTGGAGACCAGATTGTAGATGTATATGTTTTCTAAAAAGCATAAAACCACCATGTTCAAGAAGAGGACTTGTGTGGGAAAGAGAACACCACATTACCTACATTTAGATTTAACTCACTGGAGAAATCTTTCTCTGCCTCTGGAGGAAAATTCTGGCAAGCTCCTTAGGAAATACAGTCCAATGGACTCAGTTACACTGAATCGATTCAGAAATGAGAATATCCAGTCCAAAATATATACATAAAAGCTCTGAACTTGACCAACATGAAACATTCCTTGGCTCCACCTGGACGTTTTCCGAGTGGGAATGGGGACCTTGTCTTCTGCTTCTCCTCTCCCTCTCTGCCCACTTTGTTTGCTGCTGGTTTGACCCTTCGGGGATTGGTGTGAGAAGAGGTGAGGATACAGGGCAGGGTTCATTGGGTGGCTATGTTCTTTCTGGGGGCTTGGAAAAATGATTTAAAAAGCCTTTCTTGATTGAGGACTTTGTAGGCTCTCTGGGTTTCCCTGCTGGGTCCTTGTCCTGCTGTTCCGGATGTTCCCTTGAGATTCCTTCCTCAGCTCCTGGACGTGGGTATGCATCCTGCCTCTTTCAGCTGAGGCTTCCTCGTCCCTATAGACACCCTCATTCACGATGACCTGATGACAGTTTTCTTTCCTGGGTGGCACACATGTAGCTCACAGGGAGACCTCCCATGTTTCTTGGAAATACAAGCTTGTCCAACATAGCTTGCCAAACAGCTCCTACCAAACAGTTGCTCTTTTCTCACCTTCTACATTTCCTAGGCAGGAGTCAGACCTCAGTCTACATTCCTCTGATCCTCCTAGGAGTGAGTCAGGTGTCCGTCCTTGTCATTGTCCAATCACAGAAATCACACCTGGACCATCCTGAGTGATTGCCCTGCAGAGTTTCTCTAGGTGAATTGTTGGAGCAGCACATCCCTGCCCCTGAACAGAGAGCAGGATGGGGAATTATAGCCCACAACAGCTCCACAAAGAAATTGCTCAACCAATCTCTCTTAAAATCCTTTTTTACCCAGTTTTGTATCTTTGATCTTGTTGAGGGTCCACATATCATGGCCCAGGTTCTCTTCATTTTCTTTGTGAATTCTTACACGAAGCATGTCTGCTTGGGAGGCCTGCCTCCCACCTCCCTTGAAATCCTGGTAACTAAGGTATCTATGGCACCTCCATCAACACTGCAGCACAAAGAGTGCTCTTCTACTATCCTGTGCATGATCCATTCGAATCTGATCGCTGGTCTTCCAGTAGGCTGCTTTGCTGAGTAGAGAGACACAGGAAATGTGACAGCAACTGATGAGAGTGTATGTACCACACTAACCACCAAGTAGTGGGGTCTGTGGTTGGCACAGTTAAAAAAGGCAAAGGCAAAGTGAGTGGATAAGTGGATGGAGGTAAGTCTACCTGATATTTGATGTCTGCTATAGTGATAGAATCCTTTGGCTGAGGCTTTGACCCCAAAGTCCACTCCAGTCTCCTAGGGATGGGATATAATTCTTGGATCCATGTGAACACAAATTCCTAACCAACAGGCACTTGGCAAGGACATAGTGCCCACCTAGGAGCAGGAGGACCTTCCTGAGATGCTAAATACTTTGACTCACACTGTGGAACCCACAAAGCATGTCCTGTTTCATGGTCCTGACTGGGCCTTTTCTCATCTTGTGAGACATATCGCTGCACTGTTGAAACTGTGTGTGTAGATGGGCTGACCTGCGCAGGCATATGTAGCAGTTGAGAGCGAGGCCCAGGGAGGAATGCATGTTGCCTGACTCCTGGGGCTAGCAGATCTCAGGGGGTGTTCCTATTGCCAAGGAAGGCCTCTTACGTTGCAGTCATTGTGCCTAGTGACTCCCCTCTAGGAGATCACTCCTCAGAGTGATCCCCTCTCTGAAGAGCGAGGGCCTCAGAATAGCTCTGGCGAGGCTCAGAGACTGTTTTTGAACCTTTCTGCTTCTTGCTTTGGTACCTTGGCTTCCTGCCGTGCAAAGCAGCAGGGGTTAGGAGCCTTATCCCTGGAGTGAGGTGACCTAGGTCTGAATCTCTACCTTTTAAATTGAAAATTGTATAGCCTTGAGCGGTGACTTTTTTCTGGGCCTTAGTTTTCTCATCTTTAATGTGGGATAATAGCAACATGATTAATTGAGGTAATCCATGTATAGCATGTCCTATTTCTCTATAATCATTACTCTTGTGAAATTAGTATGTGGAAACCTCCAGAAAGACAGTACTTGGTACTCAGAAACACTCAACCCCTGCTTCTGAACTTGATATATTTATTATTGGCCTAACATCGCCAAATGAGGTTTTTGAAATGAAAATATCAAATTATTTGTACTCTTAGGGAAAAAATGCTGTGTTTATTCACCAAAACCAACAAAACCACAAAATAGCAACAACTGCGTAGACATACAATACTCTACTGGTGACTCGGGTAGTGGGAGAATCTGTCTTCAGGACAGAACCTTGTCAATCCACCACAGAATGAATAATGTTCACAATGTTCACACTCCCATGGTTTTAGCGTAATGAGATGCCATCCTTTCCATTGGAGCGCAGGTGGCTCTGTCTCTCCGGGAACTGCATTTCCCTAAAAGCAGCCTGGGTTAGTGAACAAGAGGCAGGGAGAAGGAACCCTGCTGAACTGGGCAATCCTGGTTGGGAACCATGTTTGATTCCCAATTTCTCTGTCCCCACGCCCTCAGCCCCATCTACCGTGTTGTTAATATTTATAGTTGCAGTTTGCTGCTTCAGTAGAAAAAGCCAGAAGTGCTCATGGATGTCCTCATAAAGGAAACTCAATTTAGAAAGGCTTATTCACTAAGGATTTATTAGCTCTTCACACCCGGGAAGCCTGGATTTTTATTTTGTCTCAGAGTTATTTGTGCCCCCAAACCAGCTGAATAATTCCACCCTGGTGACAGCAGGGCCGTTTGAGACAAGAGTTTTCATCTGCCAGCAGCCTCCCCTCTCGCCTCCAGGGTGTGTGTGGGGGGGGGGGCGGGGGAAGAGGTGGGAGGAATCCTCTTTTCCCAGGGGGCAGCCTCCCAGGTATGCCCCTCTGTACAGACTGAGCCAGGAAGCCTTACATTTTAATAACCTGAAAACAGATGGTGGGGTTGGGGTGGGGCAGACATTTCTACAAATTGATTGTTGAAGAAGACTAAAGTAAAATTTTCAGGTATCTTAAGCGGTTAAAGGGAGGTTAGAATATAAAGCGAAAAGGTCCCAGTTGAAGAATTAAATACATGTAGGAGGCAACCTTGCCAAGGTGATCTCAAGGGGCCAGATAAGAGATTGTGAGTTAAAGAGTAAGAGCTGGTGTTCCGAGCAGAACTGCTCAGCCTGCACTGTGCTGGTCAGGGAAGGCTCCAGGTAGAGACAGGATTTCAGCTGGGTCTGCAGGCATGGGTTTCATCTGCACGGGCAAAGAGGGAGGGGGAACGCTTCATGTGAGGACTGCTTTGGAGTTCAACCAGGACTCGCCTGCCATTGAATGGGAGAACTGTTAATGATTTCAGAGCTGTGTTCAGTTTTAGCTGCATGTGCCTACACCAAGTATTTGGGAATATAAGGAAAAAAGGCATCATCAGAAAACTGTCTCTGTCTCCTCCTACTTTCTGCCCAGTCCCCTAAGGCTTAATGACTGAGTAATTACCACAGGCCCATGAGAAAATAAAAGCTGTAAGTTATGCATGTCTTTAGTGGCAACCACTTCAGGTGTTTTCTAAATGTGGGGGGAGCACTTCAACAATCTGAAAAACATCCACAAAATGGGAGTCTGATCCAAAGACCCCTGATGACAAAGGAGAGGAGCCTGGCATAAAGCCTGTGAATATCACTCTGCAGGAGGGAGAGCAGGGGCGCCTCCTGGCCAGAATCAATTCTGAGTCATCATCTTGTAAAAACTGAGATTCTCTGAGTTATCATCTTGTAAAAACTGGGGTTGCCGGTGTGGCAAAGCTGACACTCTGAGGAGTCCCTGAAAAGAGGAGGAAGATAGCAGAATCACCAGTTGGAGGCCACCCAGGGTAGAGCAAGCAGTCTTACACCTATATTATTATATGATAGAGCAATCAGTATGAAGATTAGAGGCATTAAGAGAAGGTTAAAGGATGTACTTTTTTTTCTGTTTAATAAATCAGGGTTGAGCCCTGGCTGCGAACCAAAGTGTCGCAGGTTTGATTCCCAGTCAGGGTATATGCCTGGGTTGCAGGCCATGGCCCCCAGCAACCGCACATTGATGTTTCTCTCTCTCTTTCTCCCTCCCTCCCTTTCCTCTCTAAAAATAAATAAATAAAATCTTTAAAAAAAATAAATCAGGGAAGAATTTTAGAAAGATTTCCCTAAAAGTTGGGCAGCAGGCCCCCTCTCCTGGGGGCTTCAGCCTTTGTGTCACTTGATCGTCACAGCTTGGTGAAATGATTGGTGTAAGTTTGCTTTATCTCTAGGGAAATGGGCTCAGAGAGAAAAGATAACTTGCTTGTTGTTATACACCTAGTGAGTGGCTGAGGCAGGCTTTGAACCTACCCCTTAGGCCCCTGTAAATCACACCACAATTTATGTAGAAAACTTGTTTTTCAATAATGCGCATGACGGAAGTTATGTTGTTCTGCTCTGCGGGTCTGCTGTCTGGCAGCTTGAAATAAAACCACCTGAGGACAGGCACTGGCTTGGTTTAATGTGAAGAGCCAGTGCCTTGTGCCATCTGATAGTTACTAAAACGTTTTGCAAGGGTAGAAGATGAGATGTGATCATTCATAAATAGTGCCTGCCACATAAGAATTCACTAAATGTTATCTATCATGATGGTAATGATGATGATGATAATGAAGACGATTAAACAGTTTCTGCCCAAAAGGATTTCCTCTGACAGGCTACTGATTTCTGCAAAGTAATCAGCTAAATGGGACAGATTGTCATCTCTGCATTATTAATTATGAAGCATTTATAAAATGGAGATGAGGAAACAAGCTCTGGTGCCCAGAGCTTAACCTCCATGTTCTACTGCCTCCTAATGGTGCTGCAGGGCTCTTGTCCTAACAGGACACAGTGGGTTTTTTGTTTGTTTGTTTGTTTGTTTGTTTGTTTTGAGTCAATGAGAAACACTGGAGAGAGGTTCTCCTCTTAGAGCTGAGATAACTTGCTGAATGAGCTTGTGAAGATTTCCCTTAGGATTACACCCAGGTGCGCCTGTGTGGTGACAGGTATTCTCTTAGCCAATTAATGATCCAGCTCTTCTTTTGCATATCCCAGGCCCACCTTCCCTTGACCTTTCAGCCCTGCCATTCTCTCTCTGAAGACAAAATACATGGTGTTGAAAGCTGCCTTTGGGGCTGAGGGAAGGAGAGCGGACAGCATCTTTCAGCCTTGACTTCTATATAAGACCATCAGATGGGAAATTAATTACCACATAAGCAGTACTAAAAATAATTGCTAGAGAACTTCAGGATTTGTACATGGGTTGGTGTGCTCAGGTGGGCTTCTTGGAGGACATGGTTCCTGAACTGGTGAGGCCTGAACTTGTCCTCAAAGCAGATAAGTGCCAGGCTGTGTGACCTTAGTAGGTCACTTGGTCTCTCTGTGTCTCAGTTTCCTCATTTGTAAAATTGGAATAATAATATTACCTACCTGATAGGATTATTGTAAGGACTAAATGAATTGGTACATCCTAAGTGTTGAAAACTGCCTAACACATAGAAAGAGCTGCATAATTATTAGCTATTTTTAATTGAAGACTGAGAGCATTTGGATAGTCAGAGAGGAGAAGCCAGATCTCAGAGGCAGGAAAAAGAATTCAGGTCAAATTTATTCTCCCTCCCAACCATGGCAGGAGGCTTGACTCATCCTGTTTCACTAGTGACGCAGCCAAGGGCAAAATTTTTATCCCTTGACTTATCGGAAAGCATAAGTGCTGCTCCCTGGGTAGCTGCAAGCTGGAAAGCAGCTTTCTGAACGGCTTAATTTGCTCTTTGGAATATATTTGGGCCTGGGGAAGTGCTGGCCCTGAGGGGGGACAGTTTTGTTTCTTATAGAAAACATGACTTGTTGGAGATCCAGAAGACTTGCCTGCTCAGCTTCACTAGAAGCCGTGCCTGAGCCCAGCTGTTGGTTAACATTTCAGGCTTACAGGGAAGACTTGGTTCTGACCTGAGGTTGCCGCTGTTCTTGAGGCATTTATTGATCATCTTCAGTGTGCTTCGCTTCTGCATTTATAGAGTGCACAATTTATTAGGTGACACAGGCAAGTAAAGAGGCAATTACCTTGTGGTGTGACAAATGCATTCATGGGGTAAGCGTAGGGCATCACAGGAGCAAGTGGGGAGGGAACAGCTAATGCAGTCCAGGACAGAGAAAGATGGGGTATGTAAATCAAGCCCCCAAGGAGGAGGAGGAATTAGCATGGAGCAGTGGGGCCGGGGCTGAGGGTGACAGTGTGGGACATAGACTGAGAGACTGTGTATACTGACCTGCAGATATGGCCCAAGGTTAATACCGCAAATGTGTGAGCACATGTCCATGTGTGTTAGGGGGAAAGGAGGACCTGATGAGACAGGGCGGGTTGGGATGGCGAAGAGAGACCAGATCTGGGTTAGGGAGAAGAATCCAATATCTTACTGGCTGACTTTAGGCAAGTTGCCTCGTCTGTATAGGACTTAATTTCTTCATCTGTAAAATGGAGATAATATAAATTTGGTTTGTTTCCCAAGGCTATTTCATAATGATAGACATGAAAGGGCTTTAAACATACAGTATTAGACACTGTTAAGGAATCATCATTGTCATCTTATGATTTTACCTGGGAAGGCTGCTAGTGCTTTTTTCACAAACCCATGCACTGGGGGTGTGTGAAAGGGAGTGATTAGGAATCCAGTGCAGTTATTAGAAGCAGAGAAGTGGAGCCTCTGTTTATGGTGGTGGATGGGGTTAGTCTATCATCAGAAAGAATAAATGGTCACCAGTGTCGTCCGTCCCTCTGTCCCACAGCCAATTCCCACCTCCATGTGCCCAAATGGGGTGGCTGACAATGTGCGGGAAAGATGGAAACTCTGCTTAAATCTCAGTTATAGAACATCAGTTCTGGCTGTTCCTTTTCTATTACTTAGTCGGATGGCTCAGATGATGGTGGGAATACTGTGGACAGTGATAACATGATACAGCAGGGGACTTCTCACTCAGCTGAGAGGTGATGGGAAGGACTTCAGAGACAAGCAACAGGGATCAGGTATGAAGGTGGTGATCTGGGGGCCAGAAAAGGCAAGTAATCTGCCATCCCATCCCAGTTTCAAGGTCACTGTGACCTTGGCAAGTTACTTTTCTCCTTGAAATCTCACTTTCTTATTAGCTGGAGACAATAGTAGGACTAACTTCATAGAGTCATGAGAATATTGGAAGGTAAAATCATGACACAGCAATATAAAATGAATGTGTCAAAGATTTTATGTAACTTTTTAATTAACAAGGGAACAAGTATGATGATACAACAGGCTTAAAGGAGAATTCAAAGAACCTCATATGATATAGGCATTAATGCTGCAATGAATTTAAAAATAGATTGTTCACTGAATTTATCCACAAGGCAATAATCAATTGCATTCCACTGGGCACATTTCATTTGCATCTCAATGGACAAAGTTATTTGCATTAGTTATTTGCTATCAGTTTTCTATATTTTACAGAGTTGTGTAGAATACTTCCAAAAATTATAATTCAGATCTTACTGAGTTTTCCATTGAAGACAACCAGTAACCTTTTTGGTCCATTTCAAAGTCTTTCTCACAATTTCTTGCACTTAATTAGAGATAATGACACAGAGTGCTTGGCAAAAAGTAGGGGCTCAATAAATGCTAGTTATAAAAATCACTAATTAATAGTAATAATAAAAAATTGTTTCCTCTGTTGGCACAGTTATCTCTCTGAAGTAAAGTTTCGGTCATTATTTAAGACCTCCTCCTCAGAAACTTTCAGTGTGACTCATCATTGTCTCGAAGAGAAATTCCACACATCTTAGTTGAACATTAAAGTTTCTCTGATCCATCCTCATCCAACTTGCCGGTGAATTTCTTATATATAACTCCTTGCAAGGTCTGTCATGGTGTCTGGAATTTCACCATTAGGGGTCAAGTTCTTGGATGCTGAAGACTCTCTGGTCTCTAAGTGCTGTCTCTGGAAATGCAAATGCCACTAACAGAGGATTTTGCCTGGAAATGATCTGGCAGCACAACACAGTTGTCCAAGTTGCAAGTGAATTAGTAGGCTCAGGCTACTTCAAGAAAATATCACAGGCTGGGTGACTTAAACAACAGATGTTTTTTTAACAGTTCTCAAGGACTGAGGTCCATGATCAAGGCACCAGCTGATTGAATTTCTAGTGAGGGGTCTCTTCCTGGCTTGTTATAGCCACTTTTTCTCTGTGTCCTCACATGGCTTTTTCTCTATGCAGAAGGAGGGAGAGAGATCTCTGGTGTTTCTTCCCCTTCTTATAAAGTCATTAGTCCTACTGGATTAGGGCCCTACCCTTAGGACCTTTAGTGAAATAATTAAGGTTAAAATGGTCATATTTCCAAATACAGTTACACTGTGGTTAGGGCTTCAACATGTAAATTTTAGAGGGAGACAGTCTAATCCTTTCTAGCAAGGTACAAGAAAACAGTGGGTGATTTAAGAAACGGAGACCCGGAAGTCTAGTTTCATTAGGTCACACACCTGTTTTGCTGAGTTGTCCTTGTTGTAAGACCAGGGCACCTCTCACTGGAAAGAGACTGTAGTCACCTCCATATCCCAGCATACTGGCCTTCGCTGGGAAAGATGCTGGGTAGGTGGGGTTCCTCTCTGCCGCTCTCAGCCTCCAGTGGGTATCTTACTTAAATGAAAATTCAGGACAGCTGCGTAGGCCTGGCTAAGATTTTTTTACTGGGAGAAAAACACCCCAAAACGCTAAGGCTCTCTAAGAATTCTTAAGATTATGTAGTTTGCTTTTATTAGATAGCTAAGATGTAATTTTCTTTATACTATTTTTTTATCCTGATGTGTTTATTTTAAAGAAGTTTTCCTTTCATACTGCTTTTTATAGACATAGGGCATAATTAGGCTTAATTATAATATCCAGTTTATCTTGATGGAAATAGGTGAAAAAAATTACAAAATATGCATATGATTTTGAGGTAACCAAACACCTGGGATTAGCTAATAAAGTTTTCATTTTGGGAAAAGTATTATTTTTCAAAGTGTGTTATACCAAACTCGATGATCAAGGTTTACAGAAAGACATTTGGGTAATTTCAGGAGCAATTTCAGGGCCGGCACTATTATATGAAATTGTCTGCTGAGTGGGTGGATATCACTGTTTATTAAGGGTTATTTACTGGGAGCCAGGTGAAATGAAAGTGTCAAGTGAGTTGAGGCAGTGAGACAGAACAAGAAAGGAAAAAAATGACCAGCTGGGTTTGTAGCTTAACAACAAGATTTTCACTCACTAGCTCTATGGCATTGGGTAAGCTCCTTAATTTCCCACAGCACAGTTCCCTTGTCTAGACAATGAATGTTGACAACTGCTAAGGTTCTGTATTAGGATAGTTTTAGCTGTTGTAACAAACTCCACAGTTCCAGTGGCTTAAACACAATAGAAATAATAATACTTAAAAGATAAAAATACTTTTGACTATTAAAGTTTTTTCTTTGTCAAATAGATTGTTAAAACCAAAGTTATAACCTTATTGGAAATGCACACATCAAAACCTTGTAGCTCAAGTTATTAAAAAAAAAATGAACACCCAAGTAACCAGCACCCAGGAACACTCTCCCCAAATCACTGACAGCAACGACCATTCTGACTTCTAATATCATATATTAGTTCTGCTCATTTTTTGTGTTTTCTATAAATGGAATCACATAGTATGTATACTTTTATGTATGTCCTCTCTGAGTGAGAGATTCAATTGTGAGATTCTTATATTCTGTTGCATGTTGCAATAGTTCATGAATTTTGATTGCTTCATGCTGTTTTATTGCATGAATATATTAAAATACGGGATCCAGCAGAAATAAGGCTTGCTTGAGTGTGGCTGGTAGGGAACATAAATGTCTTGCATGAGATGGACAGCAATTTGAACATTTCACCTAAAATGTCTTGTGGTGTGTTTGAGTGTGATATTGTTATGTTACAGAATTACATGCTTATGATTTTGTAATAAAAGGGGCTTTATTTGTGCCGGATCCTGTATATTTGTTCTTTGTTGATAGATATTTGAGTTATTATGAAGGATGCTGCTATGAAGATTCTTATATATATTTTGGTACATATACACACATATATAAAATACATATTCATTTCTAGTTTAAGAATTTCACTATTGAAAAATATTACAAGTTTTTCAAGTGGTTGTACAAGTTTATACTTTTACCATCAGGATATGAATGTTCTTATTGATCCTCATTTTCACCAACACTTGGTATTGTTAATCTGGTTAATTTTAGCTATTTTGGTGGGGATGAACTCTTATATTTTAAATTTTAATTCCCCTAGAGGTTGATGAGGATTAGCAACCTTTCGTATATTTATTAGCCATTTGGGTATATTTTTTTGCTGACTATTTAAGTTCCTTACCTATTTTTAAATTGGGTTGTGTTTCTACTTATTGATTTGTAGGTGTTCCTTATGTTTTTTGGATATGAAATTTTAGTCAGTCCTGTGCCACTGTATTAACCTCTTTTCTAATTCTTGTTTTTTCACCTTTATTTAGTCTCTCTGTAGTTTTCTTTGGATTGCTTGATTTTATTAATTTTTTGAGTTGGAAGCTGATTACATTTATTTTAATTTTTCTTTAAAAAAATAAAAGTATTTAAGGCAATGAGTCTCTGAACACTTAGCTTTTCTTGTTGGTTCTGATAGGTAGTGTTTGTTTGTTTTTTATCATTTTCTATATATCCTGTAATTTCAGTTTGGATTTTCTCTTTGAACCAAGAATTGTTTAAGAAGAAAGTTTTCTTTTTCTGTTTTGTTGATTGCTTGTTTGCTGCCTTGGGATCAGAAGATACTGTTTATACTACTACTTTGGGCAATTTATTAACATTTTCTTTGTGACCTAGTCAATTGATGGCTCTTCCAAAATCACTTGAAAAGAAAATACATTATTCATATTAAGGAACTAGAAATTTATATTATATGTAAAATCAGTCAGCTTTATTATGTTGCCTTTTATAATCTTTTATTTAAAAACGTTTTATTCGCTTGTTTGTCATGTACTGAGATTAGTTTCCTAAGACTGAAGTGTTTTTCTCTACTCTCTGAATCTCCTAACAAATGTATTTTATGAGTAATACTCTAAGATGTGCACACTATTTTATCTTCTTTGAGATTTGTACCCTTTGGCATTATGAAATACCCTTCCTTGTCTTATTAGATACTTTTGGCCTGAATTCAACTTTGAACAATATTCAGATTATTATTTTTTCTTTTCATATACATTTGCCTAATATATGTTTGCCTATTATATCATCTTCACCTCTTTCTGAGAATCTGTATTTGGCACAGAACTATATGTTGTGATCCAATAGGAATATATTTTTCTTTGAAAAGGTGAATTTGGCTCTCTCATATTTGTTGATATGACAAATACAGAATATCCGAATGCCCCAGTCCTGTATTTCTTTTTTATAGTAGATACTATAAAGAAATATTTTATGGCCAATAGAGAGAATTAGTGTATTATATTTTCTTTTTTGTCTCCTGTTCCATCTCCTAACACTACAATTACATATCTTTCATACTGTTTGCCATCGTATTATTCTGTAAAATTTGGTCTTTGTCACTTGATTTTTTGTAAAGCTTAAATGATATCCTTTATCCTCGGCAGGATCATTGTATCTTCCCTACTTCCATCTTCTTTTCTCCTTCCTCTGTCAATTTTTGCTTTGATTCCATATTTTCAGGGCATGTGACATTTACCTTTTGTTCTATTACCTTATACTCATATTGGTTTTAGTCTTAGTATGTAATCCACTGAAGCAGAGGAGGCTGCACTCCACCTGTCTCTTTGCAGTAATTGTTTCAGTAGTCCCTGGGCTGGATGAAGTTTGACTTCTAGTAAATTACTTAGGAGGGCTTAGGCAAATGATGCTGTTTGTTTTATCTGAATATAAATCAAAGTTTTGAGTTTATGGTTTACATAAAATCCTGAATCCCAGTTTTGTTTTGTTTTTTTAAGGATTTCATGGGTATTGTGCCACTTTTTTTTCTACTACTGAACAATTGCTATGAAGATGTTTGAGGCCAGGCTGGTTTTCCCTTTGAATTTGTGACTCTTTTTGTCTAGCTTCCCAAAAGTTTCCTTCTTCATCTTTGAAGTCTGGAATATTTATTCGGATATGGGTTGGTATAGGCTGTTCAGAGTCACTTATCTTGAGGAAATGGTGTGCTCTTTTAATAGATAGATTCACATTTCTTGAAGTAAAGCTCACAATATTGTGGAAATAAACTAAGACCACCCAACTGCAAGGGCAATTGAGTCAGAGCTTCCAATACAAGCAAGTCAGTCACCATCGCCTGTGTTTGGCAGTCACACAAAGGCAGGGAGAGAAGTGGGAAAGCTTCATGGTCAAAATGGGAAGGCTTCAGGTGTGACCTGATAGGGGGAAGGTTCAGGCACGGGGAAACAATAGGTAGGCTAACTGTAAGTGGGGCATCCTAATGTGATTGGTTCAGAAGCATATTTGATTTCTTCTGATGTTTCTAATGGGACATTGAGGCAAACATTAAGGAAGCTGCCAGTTATTGATCCAAACATGGACGTTTTGGACTAATTGCTATAAGGGGTTGTTTGGTTTCCTGGGCTGGTATTTTATATATGTCTGGATATTGTCAGTAAGTTCGGGCTTTTGATTTTTATTTTTCCCATTATTTAAGCTTTTATTCTTGGCATTCTCATAATGCTTACTCTGCCATCCTTTAACTGTCTTCCATATCAATCGTCTTCTCTCAAGTCCTTTTAAACTTTCACTTATTTTTTTTTCCTTTTTAAAATTTCTCTTCCTCATACCTCAGACTGTGTCCACTGCATTTATTTTCCCTTTTACTCATTCTGATTTTGCCTTTATTTCTGTGATTGCTTTATTTTTACTTCTTCTACTTCTTTCCAGAAGGCTGCCAGCCCATATTTAATCTCTCTCTTGTGTTGTGTATTCCCTGGGCTCTCACATCTGTGCTTTGCACTCACGTTTAATAGAGGAAATTTCTTTACTAGGCATTAAAAAATTTCATTTCCTCAGTGGCAACACTGATCTGTGTTCCTCATTGCCATTTGCTTTTCTTGATCTTTTCTTTGCTTCAAAAAAATTCTGTATTATCTTTATGTAGAGCCTATGCTTTCTTATTACTCAGCTTAAGAGGCAAGTTATTCTTGACCCACTAAATTGTGTAAGGGTGAGCCAAGGCTACTTAGATTAGTTGAAATTTTTCTTATGATCCAGGGTTGTATGTGTGAGTTCATTTAGACTTTACTTCTTTTTGCCCAATAAAGAAAACTCCATTGCTTTTTATTTATTATTTATTCTTAATGCATGGCTCTCTTCTCTTCCGATGCCACAGACACAGGCTGAAACTGTGGCATGTGATTCTTTGTTTAGCCCAACCTCTTGGTTCCAGGCTCTCACAGTGCACCCCTCCCCCTCCCGTCTGAGATCCCTGCCCTTCCTACTACAAACTAACATGTGCATCGCAGTATGTGTTTTCTCATGCTCTTTGGAAGCTGTAGCTGAGTATTCCTCCCCAGAATCATTTTTTTTTGTTTCCTGTTCCTTTTTACATTGCCCCTTCTTCATTAAAACTGTTGTTTGAAGCTCTTACCTAACCATTAGGTGCCAAAGGGGTTGTGGTCAGTATGAGGAATCTGAGGTTTTAACTGTCTCCCAGTTTTGTCTTTTGGTTTCTTTTTATTCTTGCTACTTTTGGATAAATTTGTATCATTTTTCAGGGAAATAGGAAGGCAATGTTGATTCTTTGCCATCACATTCAAACCATCATTTCCAGATTGCCCCAAAGAAGACAGGGAAAGATGGCCCCTGCTGTGACTGGGAATGTCCCTCGGTTTGGTGGACGCAGAAGCAGGGAGTCCTCCCCTCCTGGGGCCAGATCCTTTTATCTCTGACTCCTCTGTTTCCCCACGAGGCTGGCATTCAGATTTTCACATCAGTAGTTTTCATTAAAAAAATGATTTATAAGATATAACAATCATGTCTCCAGTGTTTGCTTCTAGAAAAAAAAATAGTAACTTTATCTTTTTCCCGTCAAATGGTAAAAGACAGGCTGCAAATCAGTGTTTGAGCTAGTGTTTTAGGAGAAAATTGGGAAATAAAGTTTAGACTTTGGTTGTGTTTTATTGGTAGCACATGTAGAGAAAAAATCTTGTAATTTTTTTCCCTCCTTGAATCAACTTTTTTACGAAATTATCCCAGATCTGGCCTTTCAAGAAAGATGAAGAGACATTAATCTGTGGGATGTGACTTCTGGGAGCTCCTAGAAAGCCTCCCTGGCCAAAAGCAGCGTGTGCTTCTGGTTTGTCTCCCTGCTTGACTGGGAGCTGCTCATTGGTGCTCTGCCAGTAAGGCAGAGTTTCAACAAGTGCAAACGGACCTGTTAGCCATTCTTCCTCTCATTTGATTCTCACCCCCGTCCTCTGAACAAAACCTCCCTGAGAATTTTCTGACTCTTCCCCCAAGGGTGACAGCAACGGTTGTGATGGATGTTAGACTGGGCAGTTAATACAATGGATTAAGATGCAATCCAAAATATGGCAACGAAGGGGGTGTGGTGGATACTCTTTGTCAGCCTGAGCTTCCAAGCACACCCACCTCTGCTAAGGTGATTAGTCAGAGCCAGGGTCTTTGATTAGAGGCTTCAAAGTGGGGGTGGGGGTTCACTGTGCCTAAATAGGTCAGGATCCAGTCTTGTCTTTTATGGGCTCTGCTATTTCTTTCATTCCCAACTGACATGTCTGATGAGCATCTGTGCTAAGTTTAGAATTGGGAGGGAGGGAGTTAATAAGAGACCCTACTTTCACCTTGAAACTTGGTCCAACTCAGCCTTTAATCAGAGCTCTACACCTGTGTAAGCCACACTTGCTCCAATGTGCATACAACGATACTCTGATTTCCGTTCTGTGTTTGTTCTTTGAAATACCTTCCTAGAACTTCGCTGGGAAGAGATGGGGGTGGGGTAATAACAGGGCATGATTAAGTCATTTTTTTGTTCCTGACCATAATACCATAGTAGCACCTGGGACTCTCATATTCACTTCTCAATAAATAACCTCACTGGGATGTTGTAAAGACCAGAGGCAGGGACAACTCTGTAGAGAGGGGGAGAAAAACCCAGCAGTTGGGAGAGAGGATCCTGTTCTGGAACAGAGGGCAGTGGAATAGGAGAGCCTTCTGCCAGATGAGTGTGGATGAGGGGGTGGGTGGGGAGGGGCTGGTGGCAGCAGAGAATGGGTTTGGGAAAACAAAATCTGATGGTGCAGTTATCTTGTTTACAATCTTTTAGTGCCTCCCCCTGCTTGCTCTGAGGATGAAGCCCAATCACTTCAGCCTCGTGTCATGTCATGTCATGTCCAGTCATGTCATGTCTCCACCAGTGCTAGGCACAAAGACCCTAAATTCCTTAACTTAATCAAGTCCCATGTTGATTTAAGGCTTTGGCATCATTTGTTCTGCTCCCTCTTGAAATGTTTGACTTCCTTGGCAAATACCTAGTGATCATATAGATCACCACTTAAATTGTCACTTTACGGAGCAGGAAATATAGCAGGTGTCATATGTTTAAACCACAAAACCCAGGTGTGTAACAAATGGAATTTATATTTTACATATCAACTGTTTTATACTAATTCCTTATTTTGTCTAATGGTAGGAAAAGCTACAATGTTGTTAATCCATTAAACTCAATCACTTTCAAGATTTCCTCTAATTCCAGAATTAAACTTAATTACCTCAGATGTTTCCCCACCTTTGGGTCTCTATAGGGCTGCACCTAATTTGCAGGTGTACTTACAGATTTTCAAGGCATTTGGGAGAACATCAAGTCCCTGGTTTCTAGCCCTGAAATAGTCATTACTGTGACTGCTTTTTGATGCATCTCTGGTCATGGCGTCCTGCTGTCTGTCTTCTGTCAAGGTGTGCCATCTTGCCTGACCATGGGGGATGGCCATTGTCAGGAGGATTAACTACACCTTTATACCACCCAAGGCAGGCAACCCACTACCCAATCTCTGCCAACGTGCTGCTTTTCTTGGTCACAACACATCCACAAGCATGTTGGCTTTCTCCCTCACAACTGATGTCTTGGAACCAAGTAAATATATGAATTGACTCTTTAATTATCTTCATTTTGTAGAATTGTCATGGAGTAACCTGATACTCTTGACTCCTTAAAGATGTTGCTATTGATATTTAAGTCTAGGCTTATTTTGAAACTCAAAAACCTAGAATGGGTTGTATTTTTGTATTCTTGCTATGAAAATTCGGTTCCTTTTTTAGACTATTGAATGCTTCCAACTCTATAGGGAACTCACAAGAAATCATGGGTTTTGGAGGGAAGTACTTTGCTGATTCAAAAAATTAATCCACCACAGAAGCTTTTTTCAATGTCAGGCCCAGCTCAAGCTCAACTGTTATGGGCTGAAATTACATGCTGAAGCAATTGTGTCTCTGTCGTTGCCAGGTCCATGTGTCCCACCAAACTCTGAGCTTCACTAGAGGTCTGGGACCATGTCTGTATTACTCACCACCAAGACTCGAGCTCAAAGCTCAGGACTTGGCAGAGAGTAAGAGTTCTGCACATTCTCATTAAACTGTTGAGTAATTGGAAGAGACAGGAGATCAGTCTGACAGGAGGCGGGGTCTTGTACCCAAGGGGCAGTAGGTGGGGAACTGAATAGGGAAATGGCTGCAACTAGTCCCTCTTAGTCAGAGCAACGATGCTTTATAGGTACAGTAAGGGCTTAAATGTTGTTGTGGAACCCACTGGTACCAGAATCATTGTGTGCTGCATAAATTCCAAGTACACACTGAATTCGGTTGGGAACCCATTCTCGGATAGTAACAATATGCATATAATGAGGGACAGTGGGGGAAAACACCTCATCTGCATGTGAGTAGCACTGTTTGCATCTACCTAGAAGCTTCCTTACATGTTTCTCCCTCTCACCCCCCACCACTCTCTCAAATATGGACTGACTGTAGTTTGGGCTCACTAGAGGGGGCTCTATGTTGCCATGGTGAAGACAGGGCTTTGCAAAGTTCCGTGCCATGTGCTGTGACTGAGGTCAGAGGTTTCCTGCAGAACAAGTAGGCTTGCTTGCTTGAAGAAAACAAATATGTTTAAAAATAACAAACTGGTAATTCACTTTCTCATCTTATCAGGTTGTCAGGAAATTTGTGTGTGTTGTGTGTGGTTTTATAATTTGAAAAGCATATCTGAATCTTTCTTGTCAGGACTGATTATTTTGGGACTTTAAAAAGCAATACACTCAATCAGGGAGCAAAACTGTGGAAAATCCTGACTTGAAAGCAGATGGTGAGATTTCTTACTCATTTGGCTCTCAGGGAGTCTGGGCACATTGTTGGTGCTCCAGAAAGCAGGCTAATGTCTTTAGGTTTCTGTGTCAATTTATCTTCTCCAGAGAAGGACGCGAGAGGAAAACATAAGTAAGTTTTATCTAAATCTCTGTGTGCCTTGAGCTCCAGTAGTTGGTGGCTTGGCATTAGCTTTTAGAAATGGACATCAGATCAAAAACAACAACAACAACAACAACATTTTTGTAAGTGGGTTCAGAGACAAGTAGGAACCTCTAAGACCAGTACTTGGCCTTCTCATTTATAGACAAGCAAATGGAGGCCTAGAGACGTGAACTGACTTGCTCAAGGTGACATAGTTAATTAGTGGTGGAGCTGTGTCATGATTATTCAAACCACTTCTTCTCAAACTTTTATTTCCATACGAATCACATGGGGATCATGTTAAAAATGTAGATTCTGATTCAGGGGGCCAGCGGCATGACCTGAGAATCTACATTCTTACATGATCCAGGTAATATTGATGGTACTGTTTATTGGGCAACACTGGTTTATTATGTAGCAGGGACCTAAACCATTCCTGAATACCTCCTTCAGAGAGGATGCTGGGTTCATGCAGGGAAGGATGCTCAAGAGCACTCACCGAAGGTGGGCTCAGTGAACAGGGAGGCCCAGTGAGGTCAGGGAAGCAAGGTCTGGTTTATGGAGCTCTGACTCTTCGGGTGAATTTTTCTTCTTTCGGTGTTGACTCTGGCACTTTTCTTGCTTCTCCCCCAGGACAGGATCTTGGAAATATGGGATACCTGTTAATCATGTAAGGAAAGATTGTAGAAGATTTTACAATGGCAATAAAAAATTACTGGGTACCCTATGAAATTCTAGGTCTTGTCTAGCATACTGATCTGAATTATCTGATTCGATAGTGATCTACTTCCATTATCTTTGATATGTTATTTAATCTGCAAATTGTGGAACTCTAAGTATAACACAAATGATTTCCTGTCTGTAGAAATGCAAATGAAGTTTGTCCCATAAAATGCAAGTGATTATTGCCATGCGGATATCGACCACATCTTTTTGCAAATGCATTCTAGAATTCCTTTGTCTGTCTGTTTGTTCTTTGAATTCTCCTTGGAATTGATCATATCATTGTACTTGTTCCCTTATTACTTAATGATTTAAATAAAATATTTGACACACATTTAGTGCAAAAGGTATGATTTTTATCCTTTTAAAATTATTATTCTTCAAAAATCACTTGATTGTTTAGTTAAATATCTTTTCCAAAAGAGGTAAGATTGTGAGCATTTGGGATCTTAATTGTCAACATTTATATAGCACTTAGTGTCACACCACTTTGTGGAGCCTCAGAGGATCTAAAGTTGCTGATGCGGCTCAGGGATGTGAAGAGACTTACCCAGGGACACACAGCTAGGATGTAGTAGAGCAAGGAATTATCTTTTTCTCATACTACTTTTTAGTTATTTGTATATTCAGATGACCCAAGTCTTCACCATTGCCCCAGACAGTGAATCAGTCAAAGGTAGGAGAATCAAGATGTGGGAGAGGGCCTGTTGGAACTGACACCCTTTGCCTGTTTGGTGGATTCTTCTGGAAAGGGGCCAAGGAAAATGTGAAGGATTGTGTCTGTCATGGATAAGTTCACAGCTTCTGCTGTTCATCTCAAGAATGTCTCCTGCAAATGCAGAGTGGCAGTTCAGGGTCTCTCTGTAGCTAGATGGCCCAATGCCACTGCGGATGAGTGTGGCCATGGTGACAATGATGGCAGTGATAGAAAGTCTTGGAATGAGCACATGCTTTGGAGTCAAACTGACCTGAGTTTGAATGCTGATCTGTCGTTTACAAATTGTCCCACTCTTGGCAGAGTTGCTTAACCTCCTTGGATATATATTTTTTTAATATGTAAAGTGGGATAGCACAATTTCATAGGCTTACTGTAAGGATTCATGAGATGACAATATAGTTCCTAGTCAGTATTCATCAAACATTATTTCTTTTTGTTTCCCTTTACTTTTCCCATAAAATATATTAACTTAAATTCAAGTCTGTTTACCCAGATGAGAGTTAACTACTCAATGACATTTATTGAACACGTAATTCCAGCCTTGTGGGAAAGACTGTGGGCTATGGCATAGAGAAATGTAAATGTTCCCATGCCTGATTTTGGTGAATGCTCAGTCTGACTGAGGAGAGTAGTAACAGATCTTAAACAAAGATATCAGTGCAGTAAGAACTTGGAGAAGGAAGGTGTCAGTGAGGTTGGAAAAGGTGATTGTGGGTACAACATGAACAAAGATGAGGTGGCAGAAGCAGAATGGTGTGGAGGAGGAATTGATTAACCAGCAGGGAGGGTCGTGTTGGAAAGCATTGGAGCAGAGATGAAGAAAGCAGGCCCGTGCTGGCCTGGAGAGGACCATGGGTGTCAAAATAAGCAGTTAGGGCTAGATATAAGAGGTGACAGCCGATCCCTGGTGAGTCTCAAGCAGAGCAATGAGTGATCTGTGCAAGCATGAACACTGCCTTCTGCACCTTCTCCCATGGCCTCTGTTTGAGCTCCCTGCATCTCTCCTGGAGGTCACAGGTGCCACATGCTACTCCAACACTGATCCAGAGGTTGCCTCTGAGAAGTGGCAAGGAGGAGGCTGCAGTGGGGAGCGATCACAGTTTAAATGCCCCATGCAGGCAGCTCTCCCGGATTTCTGCATATCATACTTCCTCCTCCAAGTGCCAGTGCTTCTGATCGCTTTGGACCGGTGGATGTTCTCTGAAGTTCTTCATCATAAATCTGTTTAATTACCATTTTTGCTCTCTAGGGCCTCAATTTAATGAAAAGATAATAATTATGACTGCTAGAAAATTGAGCTTTGCTGCTTTAGTCAATATTTTTCATTACCATTGTCATTTCTAGAGAAGCCTCTTCATAACAGAACTGCATATGAGCCTTTTATGAAGATTTGACAAACTTTCATTCAAAACCAGGGCATTTTCAATGGCTCAGGGACCACATGCCATGGGCTTTGGGTAAAAGGGATGAAGCAGCTTTTCTTTTTACGGATGCATAACTGCTGAGGGCCAGTGTCAGTGCAGGTATTTGCAGAGTGGACAGACCGTCCGCTGTGTGCACGGTCATCAGCAGGTGAAGTGGGAGACGTTGGGCCAGGAGCAAGGGCAGACAGGACACACATGAACCACCTGGGCAGGGAGGGGAGATGCAGAATGCAACTGATGAGTGATATTGATGGAGCAAAGCCGGGCAGCTACCAGTCCCTGTGACCAAGATGATAATAAAAATAACATTAACATACCTTTGCTGAGTATTTTACATATACTATTTCATTTTCATCCTCATAACAACCCTGAAAGGTTGATGTTATTAATCTGATTTTAATAACAGATCTGGGACTAGATTCCTGGTCTTTCCAAGGAAGAAGGTTGAACTCTCTACAGCATTACATTGCCTCTCTAGGAAGAGCCTTCTAAGGAGAAGGGCTGTTAGCTTGAGATGAAACCATTCTTTTTTTAAAAAAGTATATTTTATTGATTATGGCATTACCATTTTCCTATTTTTTTCTCCCTTCTACCCCCCTCCACCCTGTACCCCCAAATCTCCAGCATTCCCCTCCTTAGTTCTTGTCCATGGGTTGTACATATAGGTTCTTTGATGTCTGTTTCCTATCCATTCTTATCCTCTCCCGGTCTATTTTATACCTACCAATTATGGTTATTATTCCCTGTACCTTTTCCCGTTCTCCCCACTCTACCTCCCCACTGATAAACCTCCATGTGATCTGCATTTCTGTGATTCTGTTTCTGTTCTAGTCATTTGCTTAGTTTTTGTTTTTGTTTTGTAGGCTCAGTTGTTGATAGCTGTGAGTTTGTTGTCATTTCCTGGTAATAGTTTTTGATCTTGATAAGTCCCTTTAACATGTCATATAATAAGGGCTTGGTAATGATGAGCTCCTTTCACTACCTTATCTGGGAAGCGCTTTATCTGCCCTTCCCTTCCAAATGATAACTGTTCTAACCTCAGGATTGAGATGAGTCCTAAGGAATGGTGAATTGTACTTGCCAGTACAGGTATACCTGGCTTTCTTTTACTTAGCTTTATTGCTCTTCAAAGATGTTGCATTTTTTAATAAATCAAAGGCTAGATTCTCCAACAGCAGCAAAAGGATTACAACTCACTTTATGGTGATACTTGCTTTGAACCCACAATATCCCTGAGGATATTGAAATCTATTTCCTGAAATCTATTTCCATGGGGGATCAGGGAGTATGTGGGAAATAACTGTGTGTGTGTGTGTGTGTGTGTGTGTGTGTGTAGAGGGCAGGG
This sequence comes from Phyllostomus hastatus, assembly GCF_019186645.2. Classification (NCBI taxonomy): domain Eukaryota; kingdom Metazoa; phylum Chordata; class Mammalia; order Chiroptera; family Phyllostomidae; genus Phyllostomus; species Phyllostomus hastatus. The sequence goes on along the minus strand of NW_025334041.1, from coordinate 103,515,519 downwards.
GAGGAAATGAATTGGGTTCTGTCAGGGTTAAAGTCTTCCAGTTGAAAAGGAGTACAGATTTTGAATATATTAATAGACAGTGGTGGCAGACACTCAGGCCATTGACTGCCCCAGTCCCCATGGGAGGACACCTGGGTGTTAGAAAGACAAGCCTAAAACTAAAGACTGGGTGAGTTATGTCACCAAACTCACCATATATCATTAGTGGTAAAAGGCATCCTTTCTTGGGGACTTATGTAGCAAAATAACATAAAGTGCAGGGAGTGGGATTCTTTCCTGCTTTTTTGGATGGACTGCAGAGTATTTAGAGTACCAATGAATTCTGCAAAGATGAGCAGTAGCTTTTCCACATCTGAATTGGCCATTTTGGCACAGAAATCAGGCAAATATCCACAGAAAGAAGCCTTTGGTAGGGCCCTTGTCATGGCAGAAATGCTAGACTTTGTCAGGAAAAATTGAACAACTTTTAAATAGGGTTGGGGGAAGGAAAAGAAAAAAGATTACAGTGTCTTTTCAGTGGATTACTAGGGGATGTATAGTGGCCCCTTCTGGATTATCTGATCTTCTTGAGCTGTGCATCTTTCATTGTCTTTGAACTTGCATCATTTCAGCATTCCTGAATGCCTGTATATGTCCGCTCTTGATTCTCCCTTGAACTTGTAACATCTTACTGGTTTCCTCATTAACTAATAAGTTAAATAATATTTGTCATACAGCTTTATCTTGTATTTGTACCAGAATCATGCTGTTATCTCTTCTAAAATTATCCTTTAATGGCTTGTTTTAAATGTTTAGCAAACTTACCCATATCTCACTTTTGATGGGTCAAATTTATTCACAAACAAGAGTGCCTGCAGCCTTTCCTGCATCTATTCTGCTAAAGGGAGGGGGAGGGCAGGTCTGGCTTTGCTTGTTCAATTTCTTTGCCTTTTTTTTTTTTTGAAATAGTGTTCTGCCCCTGCTGAGTAGGTTTTACAGACTTTGATGATGTGGTTGGGTGGAGGGTAAAGAGATGAGGGAAAGAGGGGCTTTGGATAGAGCTAGGGGAAGAGATTTTTGGGACTGGGGGAAGGTTGGGACTAAGGAGGCAGGTACTCTATGCACTGCCAGCGTGAGGAAGGTAGACAGGGAAGGAAAGAAATTTCAAGAGCTGTATCCCTATGCACAGTATTTGATAATCACAAGCAAAGCTACCTTGAAAATACATTTGGTTTACTAGACTATGCCTCCCTAAGTGTGACCTCTCTCTGAGAAGTCGTCTGGCTCAGTCATGGTTTTGTAGGTTTTACACCAACAAACTTGCTGTTGCCCATGGTACCGCTTGGGATGACATTTCCACAGGGCACTTTGGTATAAACAGCTATTTTTAAACCAGAAAAGTGTGCCTGGTTCCAGCTTCAGAGTTATTAGTGTGATGTTTCAGTAGGATATAGATGATGCTATTTTTTTCCTTTCAGTGTTGTATTCCTAATTTCCCACTTTCCTCTCATATTTGCACTTGCTTGAAGTCCATATAACCACTGGCTTTTACTGGCCAAACCTAACTTGCTATGGCTAAGCAGAACAATTTTGTCCTTTTCCTGGACTAAACAAGAATAACTGACCAGGCCAATAGTTTTTCTTTTGCAAATTTCCTGGAGCCTTCCAGCCCTCCAGGAAATATAACCTTGACCCAAATAGAAAAATTTCTTAAGAGATGCTGGAATGAATGACCTCACATCCTTAAGTCACCACCTTTCTATCTGAGTGCCAGCCTCTCTGTGCCCTCCCCCCGCTTGGTAGCAGGCTGGGGACCACATGTTAGACTTTTGACAAATAATCATGCATCAATGGCAAGAAGAGACGCTGCTGGTCATCAGAAGCAGCTCGAAGTGGTCCCATCTCTGCCTATTACATATGGTGTTTCCACTGTAACAAATACCCTGTTGTTAGGATGAAATATGTGAATTTGGGTAATAATCTCTCTAGGCCTCAGTTTCTTTATCTGTAAGGTGAAAGGACTGGACTAGATGATCTCTAAACTATTTATGAGCTTTCTGATGTTCTAAGAGCCCATGAATTTCAGGCATGAACAATAGGTGATGATGGTCTTCTTCACATCTCCTCACTATATCACAGCCCACTGCAATTCTGGCCCTGGGCTTGAATCGTCTGTTTACTAGATCATCAGGTTAACGGGAGTGAGCAGTTCTCCCTCCTTGAATATTTTGGCTAATTAAAGTTTCTCTATAAAGGACACCACCTGACTGCCAAAATCTCTCCTGGACCCTGAATGGAAATGTGGGTGCACGTGAAGGCATGACATGTCAAGACAAGTAAAGTCTAGTGAAATAATGACAAGTGATAGAACCAGTCATTGCTGACACTGGGCATAGCTTAGAAATTCCTCAGAACCCAAATAAAAGAAAAAGGAGGCATCAGGAATCAGAGAGGAGAGGAGATGCCACAGGGGGTCCAGAAAGAAGGCAAACAGGTGCTAATGGCAAGGCTCCCTGGCTCCCCATCTTGCTGAAAGAATTAGCTAGAACCAGCAATTGAGGACAATTCTGGGCACCGCACATGTCCTGTCTCAATCTCTCTCAGGTCCGCCCTTAGCCACCTGACACCTGGCACAAAGGCCAGATGTCAGTCACCTTGAACAGGAGGACATAGTTTCTATTCCTAAGCCATATGATTGTCATTGAAAAAAATCACTCGGGCATTGAAGTGTATAAATGTTGTTTGAGAAGTAACACTTATTTTCAGGTGATAAAAGAATTGTCTTTTTGTTGTTATTGTTCCATCATCTCCAACTTACAGAAGGCCTTAGGTATTCAAGAGCACTCCCATGATGGCCTACCCAGTAAGAGAGGTTATATTCTCTTCTGCTGTGAGTGACAGAAGGTTTTAGGAACCTCAGCTCCCCTCTGGCTTCTCCGCCTGCACTGTGTATGTTGGGGGGAGGAAGTCTCTATCTGCCCATTTTCTAAAATTAAATTCTCCTGTAAATTTGCCCAAAATAATTTATATGGAAGGTCAAAATCCTGCACTACCTGGCCAGTAGTAGTCAAGTTTCTCTCTGGCTTTGCCTGGGGGCACTTTTACACCGCTCTCTGGGAGCATCGGGGCTTTAGCTGCTCCGTTAGGTCCAGGCTCTCAGGACCGCTCGTCTTCCCCGTCACTCTTACTTTTCCCGTTTGTTTCCAGTACAAGCGGGACCTGTCCTTCATTTGGCTTGCCACTCATTATTTTGCTGGACTACCCTTCCAGAACACACTTGCACCATTGCCAGGCCCTGGGGACTCAGCATAGCTTCCTGTTTCAGCAGAAAGCAGGTGGTTGGGGGTAGGGGGTACAGGGAGGTAGCTACTATCTTTGTCTCTTTTTTTTTGTTTGTTTTTCTTCACATTCTGGCAGAGAAGAGAAAAACCACACAACTTATCTAAAATGTGGACACTTTTTGAGTGTGTCTGTTGATATTAGTTATTGATGATTACTCCTAGATAACAAGAACAAGCCAGGGCCAGCCCAGATGAACAAGGATTCTATGGCCCCATACCAATGGACCAGGAATACTTTGGCTCTAGGCCTCAGTTATGCCATTATGGCTGTCTAGAATGTTCTTCCCCTGATTAGTTCCTGTTCACTCATTTTTCAGGTTTTGGTCTTGATAATGACATTTCTTCTAGGAAGACTTCCCTTGTGCCCCTGGGGCTGGGTTCGATGCCCCGCTTCCAGACCTTTCCTTCGCTATCAAAGACATCATGTCATATTATAATTTCCCACTTTCAACTCCCTCATTCTCCCTCATGAGTATGTACCCGGGGCTCAGAGACTGGACACTGTTTACCTTGACCCCAACAGTACCCAGCTTGGTGATCATGGCTCACATTATTCATTGTGTGCTACACTGATTTTCCTCCCCTCTCAGCCTTTTCTGGAGCCTTGGGTCTTTAGTGTCTCCTGCAGTAAAGCTGTAGAAGAACTGCCTGTTTCTAGTTGAGTTTTGGCTTCTTATTTCTGGTATTCCATGTCCCCTGATGTTCCTCCTCCCCTTTTTCACTTTCATCAAGCTCATCCTACCCTTTTTCCTCTCTGCTCCGCAGCTCTCATTGTGTCCTGTGCCCAACAACTAAATTTCTCTTCCCACTTTTCCCAATCTTAAAATAGTGCCTAAGGCAAGTAGGTGGCTTCTTCTGTGAAAATGCAGCCTAAGAAGAAAAGTCTCTAAGCTCCAGGACTTGGGAGTAAGAGCAATGGGAGTCCAGGCCTTGCTGGCCTAGATCTCTGCTTTAATTTTCAGTTGGTGACTAATCACTTTTTAGCAGATCTGCATGAAGTCTTAACCTCTGCTCCTTTCCCTCTGCAGTCTGGCCCTTTTAACGGCAGTAGGTTTGAAGCAGGTTTGCTGCTGGGCTGATGTCTGTTGACAACACTCAGCTTCTGAATCTCCAAGCATTCTGGAGTTGAGAAGTGGGTAACACTGTTCTTGGTCTTCTTGGGCACCGATTGTCCCAGACCTATTTCCCCGGGAAAGGAATCTTGCTCAGCACAGATGTTCCTCAAAGAGGAGGAGGCTAAGATGGAAGGAGGCTGTTCTGTAGTAATTTATTTCCCTGCACTGCCCTTTTACGTTTCACTGCCTTCCTTTGCTGTCCTCCCTGTGTTTTTGACAGTTTTGCTCTTGGCCCTTGTTCTCTTTTCCCACATTAATTCAGAGCCACAAATGAATCCTGTATCTCTGTTCACCTCTGGCTTTTCTGAGCTTCTTTGCTACCTCATATGCATTCGCCCCCACCTCCCGCAAACCAAGGCTAGCCATTGGCGTGCTGGAGCTGGCAGGCGCTGGCCCATGGGAACCAGCCCTGTGTGTCTCTTCTCAGTTCTGCACTTGGTAGTCTGTAATTTACCACAGTGAGAGTATTTACACCACAGTGAATCAGCGAGCTTGGCAAACTTAGAGATCAAGGGTGTGTGTGTGTGCATCTATCTACCTTGTTATTAAACATTTATCAGCACCTTCACTGGCTAAGGCCTCAAAGTTCTAGCTCTGTACTGTCTGTTACGGTAGTCACTATTCCATCTCTGGCTATTTACGTTTAAATTAAAATAAGGAAAATTAAGAATTCAGTTCCCAGTTTCCCTAGCCACATTTTATGTGCCCAACAATAGCATGAGGCTCGTGGCTGCTGCATGGGTCTGTGCAGGTGTAGAACATTGCTGTCATCACAGGAAGTTCTGCTGGACAGCCCTGACTGGCCTTTCTGTTCCTGCTGGACATTTGGTGCCATGGTTCCATCGGAGGGATGAGGTTAGAACCAGGTTCCTGTGGTCCATGGGACACACCAGGCAGAGGTAACTTAAACTAGACTGTGTAGAGTGGTGGGTGGTAAACTTCCTGTAAAGGCCAAATGATCTGTTGCAATGACTCAATTTGCCAAACACACCCATAGGCAATACGTCCAAAACCAAGCCTGTCTGTGTTCCAGTAGAACTTTGTCTACAAAACCAGGAAGCAGGCCAGAGTCAGCCCACAGGCCATAGTTCACCAAGCCCTGATCTATTGGGCCATCTGGTTCTATTTGTGGAATTTGCACATATACTTAGAAAATCCAGTATGGGTACATTTTAGTTTCCCAATTCACTCTGTTTTTAAAACTTTAGTAGGCAAAATTTAAAGACAGACATGAAACTAAAAGGAAGAGTATCTTGAATCCCCATGTACCAATTTCCCAGTTGCAACAATTCTCATTATAAAGCAAATCTTATCTTGACATCCCCCTCATAGACTATTTAATGTATGAGAACATTATGTGTCAAAATGCAAACCTATTTCAAAGACAACTTAATAAAATAGGATATTTTTTAATCTATAAAACCTAAACTTTAGATATTTTCAAAAGCAATCTTATCTGACAGTGTTTGATTATCATCTGTGACTCCTGGGAAGCAGACCTTCTAAACCCACACTCTAAACTGCCGGTGGCTCTCCCCACCGTGTAGTGTGAGGTGGGATCGCACTTCACGGACTTGCTCAGAGGATGAAAAATGAAACAGGCTGCAGGGAGCGTGCAGCAGAATGCTGCCAGGCACTCTCCTAGCCCCTGGGCTGTTCTTTAACAAGCAGGGTGCTTGTCGCCAGGGAGTGACACAGACAGGCAACAAGGCTGATATGGACTCAGTGGCTGTTGACATGCAGAACCCTTCCATTCCCCTCTCTTTTGTGCCCCCCTCCCCTCTCTCTGCCCCATTTCTGCTGTGAGAAGTCTCAAGGACAGCCCTTCTTTCAGTGAAGAGAATCAAACTGAGAAAGAAAAAGGACCTCTGTGAGCATGTAGTCCGCTCTCACTAGAGTGATGAAGTGATAGGCTCAGAGAAGTGAAGAAACTGCCTTAAGGTCACACAGCCAGATTGCAACAGCAGGGTATGGAACTGAGTGAGCCTGCTGATACCTAGTAAAGCATTGGCAAGGAAGATGCAGAGGAGGGGAAGCCTATCCCATCTTGCCACTGTGTCTTTCCCCTGTCCATGTCCTATTCACTTGAGACCCACGTTGCTTTTTAACTGATTCTTAATTATTTCCTGGCTAAGGCACTAGGTGGTGACTAGTGATGGTGTTGCGTTTCTCAGAGAAAACTGGGTTATAATAGCAGACACTGAGCCGAGACACGATGCCCTGATGCTAGGGAACTACTGTGGCTTTCAGTTTGTTCTTCCCCCTCACACAGCACCTTTCTCTCCCACTGGCTCATGGCAAGGTCCATGAATGGGAAACCTACACCCCTTCCCCATGACACACACATGCAGACACTGACCTGCTGACAGGAGCTTCTTGCAGGTATGTAATAAGCTTCCTAATAAATGCACCTTCACCCCCTCCCCAACACCAACCTTTTGGAGTTTTTGACCAAAATCACACTTAAGCTTCAACCCAAGTGGTTCCCTTTTTTTCTGGACTTCCATTTCACGAGAGATGGAATTGGTGACTGGATCAGCAAACTTGATGAGTGAGTGATTCCTAATTCCCTGTGCTGTGGAAACTCTGAGCATGTTTGGACACTTCTCTGCCAAAAACCATTTGAAGGCTCCCTTTTCCTGGGGATAGAAGATAAACTGCCTCGACCTGTCCTCACGGCCCTGTATACTGGATGCTGCCCAGGTCTCTCTCTCCCTCTTACATACACACTTCGTAACATGCGCTTCAGCTCCCAGAACGAAAGCTGTTTGCACCTCAGGGATCTCACACATTCGGTTCCTCTGCCTACAACACTGTTCCCCTGATTTTTCAACTGACCAGTGTGTATAAGTTCAATTGTCACTTCCTCAGAAAAGCCTTCTACAGTAGATTATAATCTATAGCTGCTTATGTTAGTCTATATAACATGCATTCTGATTTGTGTTTTTGTTGATTTACTATTTTTCCCTCCACCTAGACTGTCAGCTCCATGGAGAGGACCACAATTCACTACTAAATACCCAAGCCTACTCCCGTCGTGCCTGGCACATGAGCATGCCCACCAAATACTAGCTGCACATGCTTTCTAATTGTTTCGTAGCCATATCTAATGTTCCCCTTTCCCAGTCAGATTACAGACTCGGGGACAGGATTGCTGCTTCTCCTGTTTCCACCGTAGGGACCGGGCCGGGGTTCAGCCAGCAGTTGTTCACCAGGCACTGTTTTCAGTGCACAGAGACAGGGCCTGGGGGTCATGGCTCATTGGGAGGCTGTCCCTTTTACTTTGTAGTTTTCCTGTATAGAATTTACGTAATAGAGATTTTTAAAAGGACTTTATTTTTTAGAGCAACTGTATCACCATTTAAGTTAGCAGAAAGTGCAGAGAATTTTCCATACACCCTGTGGCCCCACATGTCACAGCCGCCCACACTGTTGACATTCCCCACCAGAGTGGTCATTCGTCACTGTCGATGGACCTGCACTGACGCTTTGTCATCATCTGAAGCCCATCATTTACACTAAGGTTCATTGTGGGTGGTGTGCACGTTCTGTGCATTTGGACAAATGTGTAATGACACGCACCTGCCATTACAGAATCATCTCACTGCTCTAAAACTCTTCTGTGCTCTGCCTGTTCATTGCTCTCTAGCCCCTGGAAACCACTGAATTATTATTATTTTTTTTATCTTTCCCAGAATGTCATATGTTTGGAATCAAACAGTTTGTGGTCTTCTCAAGTTGGCTCCTTTCACTTAGTAATATTCACTTAAGGTTCTTAATATAGTTTTTTAAAAACTATAGTATTATCTAACTCATTATTTCCTCAATGTTTGTTTCACGGAAGGTCGCTGAGCCTCTGGTGAAAAAGTGACCCAGTTCAATGAGGCTGGAAAGCCTGAGAACCTCTCCTTCTTTGGGACGCCAAGTTCACATTGGCATTATTATCAACGTTAACCCCACACTTCGCCTCAGAGACTTTTCTGGTGAGAACTATTAATTCCTTGCCACAGGATGTGGTCTGTGGAACCCGTTTGGAATCCAGCTCCTTACCTACTCTCTCTTTTTCTGTTTTGATCCCTCCTCAGAGGCAGTGGCTCATTACATTATCTTTAACTCTTCCCGTTGAAAGAGTACCAGGAAGTACTTCATAAAGCAGTATGTTAGCAGCACCTCATGTTCTATGTGCCAAGTTTAACTATCTGTTGCTGTGGTAACAACATAAACATCAAAATGCTGTATAACACAAACCAGAGAGCAGAGCTAAAGTTTCTTTAAAAAAGAAATTCATGGTTGCCTTGCAAAAACTGGGCACACTGATGGTGTATTAATGTAAGATCTTAGAAGAATTATGAAATGATTACAGGCATAGTCTGGCTGAAAAGTTCCCAGTGATTTGTGCTTTTGGGGTAGATTCGTGTGTTTGTCTTTTCATACTGCATAGGTTCACCTGAGTGCCTGTCAAACAGCGGACATTGGAAACCGGCTAATATCTCAATTTCGCACAAGTATGACGCTATATTGATATTTCTGTTCAAGTCTGATAGCGGTTATCTAACATTGGGGCCGTCCATCATGTATTATATTGGCAGTTGACCCAGTGGAGAATGTCCTGCTGTGTCATGGCTCTGGGTGCATCTTTTTTCCTTCTGTCCGCAGTATCTCCATCTTCCCTGAAAACACTCATCCCTCAAGACCACCCAGTCTAAGTGTCTCTGATGAAGTTTTGCTTAATTCCTAACCATTTTCTTCCCAGAGAACTCTGAGTTTTTGTTGTCATTCTCATCTCTCTCACTGCTTCATAAATCCTTGTCATTGCCAGTCTTCAGATTTCTTGGGGGTAATGACAATGCCATATAGCTCACCCCAGAAACCACACTCCTGTGGCACATAGTGGCGTGGTGTAAATGTTTGTTTAGTGAAAGAAAATGAATCACTCAAGTTTATAAACACTTAAGACTCAGCAATTAATACTGAGATTATGAACAAACAAGTGTTGTCAATTGCTTCTCAGGCTCAATAAGTATCAGTTTAGTAAGGACAATAAAAATAATTTAGACTTTTAGTTTTCCAATAAGTGATCAAAACAGGCATATACTACAAAATTGCCTCTTAGTAACAAAAGGTAGTTTTTTTTTCCCCACAGCATTTGCTATGGCAAGGCACATGTACAATTTTTTGCCTAATTAATTCTATTCACACTCAGAAGTTTAGAAGTTGTGTCTTAATTTATGAAAATAATTTTAAAGTTAAAGAGTTAGAGGTATAGGGAAACAATTTACACTTTTGTTCTCCCACTTTTTCTCATCAACTATGTACAAACTTTGATTTTTTTTTTGGTTTCATTACATGTCACTTAAATGGGTAGAATAGAATAACTAAAAAACCAAAGGGTTGAGATGATGATAGAGATCTTGTTTTGTTGAATCAAGGAGGCAAGAATGAGAATCTTTTCCTTTTATGCCTTTCATCATTCATCATCTTTGTTTTCTCTTTCCCTGCAGTAAGATATAAACCCCATCAGAGCAAGGCTGCTGTCTCATTTGCTCCCTGCTATATTCCTGGTACCTAATACATGCCTAGTACACATTAAGCTTTCAAAAAATATACATGGAATGAATACTATTTAAATGATGTGGTCAGAGCAGAAGAGAATGAGAACCTGAATCAGAGCAATGGCCTTGGGGAAAGAGGGAGGAAGGGATGGTGAGAGATCGGTGCAGATACAGAACTGACTGCTCCGGGACTGATTAGATGAGAGTGCCCTGGGAAAGGACGGAGTTAATGCAGGAACAAAGTATGGAACCTGTCGGCCTGACATTGCGAACAAAGAGCAGTTGAGTTTGGAGGAGAAGATGCTGATTTCTGACGTAGGCATGTTGAGTTTGAAATTCCAGGGAGAGCTACCCAGTAGGCAGTTGAAAATGTGGAACTAGAGTAGAGCTTAGAAGAAAAGTCAGTGATGGAGATAATATAAGGTCTGTCCAGGAGAAGTCCAGCCATTGTTACTATAATGAGAACAGTGTGTGTGACATTGATGTAACCTGGAACCAAGGAGAGTGGACTGGAATGCACATGTGTGAACGATGATGATTTCACTGTACTGTACTAGTCAGTCAAGGGTGGTAGATGCCATTGAGTGAGCATGTGTACTGTGTGGCCATTGCATTTAAAATGACTGAGTGAGTAGAGCAATGAATCTGTATCAAATTTTGCATTCAGCTTGATGACTCAGAAGGCCACAGATATGGGCAACTGGTGATGGACAGCTTCTTCATGACAACACGCCCGCTCATGCATTACATCTCGTGCAGAGTTTTTGGTGAAATATCAAGTCACTCAAGTGACTCAGCCCCCCTACAGCTCAGATTTGGTGCCCTGTGACTGCTGGCTTTCCTCAAAACTGAAATCACCCTTGAAAGGGAAGAGATTTTAGACCACTGATGAGATTCAGGAAAATATGACAGGGCAGCTGATGGTGATTGGGAGAATTGTGTGAGGTCCCAAGGTACCTGCTTTGAAGGGGACTGAGGCATCATTGTCCTATGTACAGTGTTTCTTGTATCTTGTATCTTCTTCAATAAATGTCTCTCTTTTTCATATTACATGGCTGGACACTTTCTGCACAGACCTCATCTCTCTCATATATATCATGACATATCTGGTAGTTGAAGCCACAAATGTGATAGATTGTCAAGATAAAGTGAAAAGAATGAAAAGACAAGGAGCTCCAGGCTGAATCCCTGGGGAATACATACCTGGAGAGTCATGGGGGTACTAAAAACTGGATCAAGGTGTGATCAGGGTGGTAGGCTCTGGTACAATAAAGAGAGTACAGGTGAAAGAATTAAAGGTAGGGGAAGTCTTAGGAAGAACACTTGGTCAATGGTGCTGTCTGCAGAGAAGCTCATAATGTTTAAGATTGGAAAAAAGGATAGAATTTGGCATTTAAAAGATTTGTTTAATATGAAGATTGTAGACTCTTTAAGAAGTTATATCTTTTTAATTTTTCAACTACAGTTGACATACAATTACTAGTTTTAGGTGTATACCCCAGTGATTAGACCTTATATAACTAAGTGATCATTCCCAAGAAATCTCATACCCATCCAACACTGCATAGTTATTAGTGTATTATTGACTAAGACAGCAGATTCTATGGAGTTGAGAGTTGTGGGCAAAAGCAAGATCGCCAGAGGGTTGTTTAATACTTAACATACCTCATATTATTATTTAAGGCTATAGTAGGTGTTCAATAAATGCTTGCTTGACAGTAGACTCAGCGTTTACTTTTTTTTTTTTTTAGAAATAGCCCTTTTTGCTTTTCTCAATCCTCAGTAGCTGCTGGATTCTCAGGAAGTTGCTCAGACTGTAGAGCTCCTTTAGTGCAGTCAGATCTAGCACTGACCTCAAGTTGTGTTTACGACAATGATCTGCCATGTGGTTCATATGTAGTGTTTGCTTGATGTCTCCTTGCACGTCCAGCTCTAGGCTGCTGTGAGCAATCTGCTGGCAGGGTAGATGGTTACCTCGATATGAGTCTAAGTGTATCAATTTAGTAAATGACTAATCCAGAAAATAACTAAAAAATCACTTAATGTTTTCTGTAACTAAAGATTCCTTATTTCCTTCATTTCTGGAAGTTCACTGGAAATAACGGCCGGGGCGGGAGGTGAGCGTGGAAAAGCGTGGAAAGAGGGCAAAAGGGGCACAGAGAATAATCTATCAAGAAGTGCTCTGTGGCCAGCAGTTACTGGATTTCACCACTAGATGGTGACCTTGCACTGGCCTGGTGAATTGCCCATTAACAAAGGGTGGTAGAAAGTCAATTACAGGCAGTTGAAACCCACCACAGTGCAACAGAGAAGCTTTTGTGATGTTGTGAAATAAAATGGTTGATGTATACAAATTGAGGAATACCACTGTCTTCCCAACTCTCCACAGACTTTGACGAAGTGAGAATACACGAGCATCTGGCTAAAAACCTGCAATGTGGGGAATGAGAATACTGTTTTAGGAAGCATAAACCCTTCATTTCTGGTTCAGCTGTTGCCATGTGTTTGTGATATTTTTGGCAAGTCATTTAACTTCTAGGGGCCTCAGTTACTTCGACTGTAGAATGGAAGATGTTAATACCTAACTTGTCTGAGACTGGGCAAGTTTTCCCCAAGACCTTCTCTTTTACCAGTGAAGCCAAAAAAGAGGCTGAGCTTTAGCATCTCTGAAGGAAAAATAAAGAAGGGGTTAAAGAATGTTGCTTGGTCATTGTGTACTTTTTACCTTTGTTACTTGATCAGGTGGGGTGGAGGCTTCGTGGATGCTTCTTTCTTTGGGAGAACCATGGGCATGAGTTTTTGCCACAGGTTGGGAGCAGGCAAGGGGACAGAGGTCAAGGCTGCAAGGGGGCAAGTTCTACAATGATATTGTGGTGTGGTGGTGGTGTGTGTGTGTGTGTGTGTGTGTGTGTGTGTGTTTGTCAGCATGGGGGTCTACTTAGGTCCAGAACCATAGAAAGGAGGAGAAATAAAAAATGCTCATTATTTCTGGAAAGTATTATTATTGATTGGCCAAGACATCCTCAGTTATCTTGAATCCTCATAACCTGTAATGATGATGGTTTTGTGTCCCTGCTTTACAGTTTCGGGGAGCAGTCTTGTGATATTCAATATATTTAAAGATTTATTATCAATCTCATCATTAATATAATGACAGCCTTTTTACTCCATGCTTAGTCATAGGGCCTTGTATGAGGAACACTTTAGGCGTTTACCCAGAAGTGATTTGGGTTTTAAACTGATACTGTTTCATTAGAAGAAAATAATGTCTCTAGCAGGCAAATTTCCAGGAGGCTCAAGTCACGGCTGCTTTCCTCAGCTTTCTGTAGGGTCCTGTGCAAATGCTGAATGGCCTTTGGCAGAAAGAAGGAGCTGGATTCTGTCCTCTGTAATCCAGGATTTCCATAATTGACCCATGAAGAGTGTCTTGCTTCATCTCAGAGTAATTAGTGTTTGCCCAGAATTCACTGAAGGAGCTGAATTGTGGCCCTTCTCATATGAAAACCCACAGCGAGTCTTCCAGCCCTTGCCCACACCTCTTTATTGGAACAGAATAAATAAAACTAGACAAAGATTCAATATCGGAGAGGGAAAGGAACAGAGAGCCAGCGATGGAAGTTTGAAAAGATACATTAAGAGAAAAAGTAAATTAGATGAGGGCGGGTATTATGTCTTATGGGATATATTTCTGCAATTGTTTATTCAGTCCTTTCAAGAGTTAGTTGCCTTTGAGCAATTGTAGGAAGCAGTCAAACATTCTCTCTCCAGTGCTCCTGGGGAGCGTTGATTAAATTAAACCTACGCTGAAATTCTCTCTTCATTTTGAGGATGGTCAGAAAAGCCGTGTAGCCCGAACTAGGAGCTGACATGTAATCCAGTTCTATACTCGGTCATAAATATCCTGTATTTTTTTTTAATTCTCTTAATGAAGTTTTACCATATAATCTTAATATACCTGGAGTCCCACATGGCTCTGTCTTTGCATGGTGTTCTCTTCTTCTCTCAACCTAACAGTGGAGATGTCACAGGGAAATAAAGTGTCGAATCTCAACTGTTTTCATTAACTCAAGCGAAAACTGTGAGAACCCTGGGGAGACATGAGGGAGCAGAGAGGAAGAAGGCCCTTGCCTTCTGGGTTGACTGGCAGAGAGATTTCTAATGTGTCCTTTCTCTTCCTATGTTACCCTGGTGACCCATTGCCTGCTTTTGTGGGTAGGCAAGCAGCAGAGCCAGGCAGGCGTGGCAGCGCCAGGGTGGTGTGAGGGCAGCTCCAGAACCAAAGTGAGAAGCCAGCAGGTACATCAGCTGGATGCCCTCTGATCATTCCCTTATCCTGCCTTCTCCTCGCACCCAGTGGGCAAGGCATTGTACCAGAGGCTGTCTGTGCTTAGGAGAACGTGTCCAGAGGGGAGGTGATGAAGTGTTCCCTGAAGGCCAGGGGGATGCGTGGTGGTGGTGATGATCAGGGCATGGGTGAATTCAGACTGTAACCTTGGAGACTTTCTAAGACCATCCTTCTTTAACTCACTCAGAGAACAAGCAAAGCCTAAGTTTTTGTGTCTCTCCCAGGAAGACATTATTTGCAAAATAGGTGGTAGTCCTAAAGGAATAAAAGTGAGCTAACAAGAAACAGTGGTGAGACTTGTGAAGAGTAAAAGTTCTATGAAAGATATTTAACAAAATAATAAACTAAGATATTTAATAAACTAAACTAGAGGAAACAATGAATAATTTAGCACACAGACATTGTCATTATCCTTAAAGGTAAAGGAGAATATTGAAAAATAAAGCAGGGAGAAACCAATAGGAAGCAAAACTAGCCGGGAATGTCAGACACCTACACATAACTGCCAAAGTAAAGAACGCAGTGGGTGGGCCGCGCGTGAGAGTGGATCCAGCCTGGGAACGCACTGGACTGACAGGCTGGGACGGGAATTTCCTCAGGAGGCACTGGAAAAGGAAGGAGGGATAGGGAGTTGAGACATGTGGGGGACTGAAATTTCCCTCAACGGAATCACAGAAGAAAAGACCTTCAACTGGAAAGACGGAGAGTGTGCTGAGTGGGCAAGGCGACCTCACACAGAGACGTTCCACAGCAACATGAAAGAATGGCTAAGAGAAACTTTTAAAAGATTTTAAAGATAAAATGCATACTGCCCAGGAGGAACAAGAATATATCAGATTATAATCATACTTTATATGGTTATACTTACATACTTTATAAACTCATATGGATAATTGACAGCCACAGTTGGTATGGGAGAGCAGTGAATCGATATCTTCAGAGTGTTGAGGAAAAGACAGTAACACTAGAATTGTATAATGAGCAAAACTATTATTTAAATGTGAGGTTGGAACACAGATATTTTGGGGCATACAGTATCTCCTAGTAATTACTACCAAGGCTTCATTTGGAAGAACTCCTAGAGGCTAGACTCCAGCTAGAAGTAAGACAAGTCTGGTAGGAAGCAATTATTTCCAGGAAGAAAGGTAAATAAGTAACAAACAGAGAATGCATATTATTTTGAGTAAAAACGATGACTTTAAAAAATTTGCCATGATGTTAGGCCACAAAGGATTTATCATTCAATTTCAAACAATCAACCCTATACCATTTCTTCAATTATAAAGAAAGAGTCCAGCATCAGAAGTGCCATTTTTTTTTTTCTGGATTATAAGATGCACCCCTTGGCCATGCCCCCCACTGCCAACCTTTGGAGGAATAATGGTTGTTAATGCTGCTGTTGAGCTCTGTTTACATTTACATTGCTAAAATATTATGTTATTTTTGTTATTAAATATTTTACCACATTTTTTGCTTCAAAATTTTTTTCCCATTTTCCTCCTTTAAAACCTAAGTGTGTCTTATGGTAAAAAAATATAGTAATTAAAAGCAACTTATGTTTTATTGGTGTTTCTTACAGAATGGTTCAATGATCACCTACTGTCTTTGTGCATTAGAGTGAGTCTTTTCCTTGGAATTTATTCCTAGAAGTAAAAATTCTAAGTTTTATGATAGAGGCATCTTTACTTGTTTTGATATAGCCAAATTGATTTCCAAGGTTTCATAAATCCTGTGAACCAAAGTTGGGGATTTTATTGAAACCACATTGAATTTATACACTCACTTGGAGGTGAATGATAGCTTTAGGATATTGGAAGTTCACGTTGTTGAACATAATTGATCTTCATTTAGGTCTTCTCTAAGCTTTATAATTTTCTTTGTGGAAGTCTTGAACTTTGAAAAATAATCATTGCTATGTATTTTACTATTATGAGGGTTCTCCTTTCCTCCTCTACTAAATATTCTAGTTGTTACTAAAGGAATGAACACAACCATACTTCTTTTGTGGATTGTCACAAAATGGAGGTATAATGTGCAATAAAATGCACAGGTCTTAGGTGTTCAGTTTGACAGGTTTGGTAGTTGTTTGCATCAGTGTAGCCACTACACAAAACAGCCTGCTTCCCTCACTATTCAAAGTCGCCCTTTCCAGGCAAAACTTTACCCCACGACAACTGCTTTTGGACTTACCTCACCACACATTAGTTTGACCAATTCTTGATCTTTACATAAATGGAATGATACAGTATTCAGTCCTTTGTATCTTGTTTCATTTACTTCATGTGATGCTCTTGAGATTCACCAGTGTGTGATATGTACCAGTAGTTCACTCATATCTATGGCTGAGTAGTCTTCCACTGTTTAACTATACTAACATTTGTTTATCCATTCACCTTTTGATGTACATTTGCATTTGGAAATACTCTTGGTTTTACAGATAAGGCTTCTATGTACATGTCTTTTTGTGATGTATTTAAAACAATCTCTTGTAGAAATACCTAGGAGTTGCTAGGGCATATGGTAAATGCATTTGTCTTCCTCTTATTTGTTGTTTATCTTTTTATTGTTCATTTGTAGGAGTTCTTTATGTATTCTGGATATGAATCCTTTGTCAGATATATGTATTAAGAATAATGCTCTGTTGGTATTTGCTTTATATATTTAGGTGCTATGATGTGGGGTGCATAAATACTTACAACTGCAGTATCTTTTTGATGGATTGACCCCTTTATCATTATAAAGTGGCCATCTTTGTCTCTTTTGACCATTTTCAGCTTAGTGTACAGTTACTTCTGCTTTCTTTTGATCGCCATTTACTTGAAATACTGTTTTTCCACCCCCTTACTCTCAGTCTGTGTGGGTCCTCAAATAAAATAAGTCTCTTGTAAGCAGCATATTGTTGGATCTAGTTTTTTGAGCTTTTAAAAAAATCCATTCAGCCATTCTGTATCTTTTGATTGGAGAATTTAATTTACTTATGTTTAAAGTAATTATTGATAGTAAGGACATACTATTGCAACTTTGTTCATTGT
The DNA here is from genome assembly GCF_019186645.2 of Phyllostomus hastatus. Taxonomy (NCBI): domain Eukaryota; kingdom Metazoa; phylum Chordata; class Mammalia; order Chiroptera; family Phyllostomidae; genus Phyllostomus; species Phyllostomus hastatus. The sequence goes on along the minus strand of NW_025334041.1, from coordinate 103,498,155 downwards.
TTTCTGACTGTTTTGTAGAGCCTTTGTTTCTTGTTTGTCTTGTGGTCTTCTTTTGCTATTTGATGACTCTTTTGGGGGCTGTGTCTGAGTCCCATATCTCATCTATTGTGTGTCTGCTGGAGGCTTTTCCTTCGTGGTCACCATGAGGCTTACATAAAATATCTTATTTTTGTAACATCTTATTTTATACTAATAACAACCTAACTTCCTTACCATATAGAAACCTTATATTTTTCTCCTCATACTTTAGGCTATTGATGCTACAATTTACATATTTTGTATTGTGTATTTGATGAAAATTATTGTAGTTATTTTTTATTTTTTATTTTTTTTGGTTGATAAGATCATATAAGTTTCAAGTGTACATTTTCACAATACATGATCTGTATATTGCATTGTGTGCCTACCACCCAAGGTCAGATCATCTTCTGTTACCATGTATTTATAGTTCTTTTTAATACATTTGTTACTAATTTTAAGTAAACTATGCACCACTGTTACAATACTAGACAACCTGACTTTGGCTGTGTATTTACCCTGGCCAGTGAGTTTTACACACATATATTCACATGTTTTTATGATGTTAATTAGCATATTTTTATTTCCTGCTGAAGAATGCCCTTTAGCATTTCTTGTAGGCAGGTCTAGTCGTGATGAGTTCCTGCACAGATGGAATTACATGTTCCCCTGCCTATTTCCTGAGCTGGTCTCTACAGCGAAAGGAAGACGTTGTACTCATTGTTGTAATCTTGTTGCTTAGCACAGCACTTGCTCCCAAGTAGGTGCTCAATCGATGTCCATTAAATAAAGTGATGTTTGAGCTGAGTTTTTGTAGATGAGTTGGGCTTATTAGGCAGTCAGTGTAGGGAGGGAGGGTCTTCTAGACAGGGAGCACAGCAAGTGCAAAGGCACAGCAGCCTGAAAGACAGGCAGGTTCTGGGAGAAAAGGTTGGATTGAGAAAGGTAGTAGAATAGTGAGGGGATCAGGGAGCAGATTTTTAGGGGAAAACTTCTGAGGAATGGGGACTGTTTCTGGAGATTAGAAGATCAGGACTGTGGTTACATGTTCCAAAGTTCATGAAGGTGTAAGGCATTGGGAGTGAATAAGTTAAAGAATTGTGAGGCTGAGATCCAGGCTGGGGGATCCATGAAGATGCCGGAGTCACCAGGAAGGTGCAGCACTGGGGAAGCAGATGGAGACAGAGGTTTTAACAAATGTCCTTATTATGCCAGGCGTGTTACTAAATATGGTGGAATTCTCTGAAGGGCAGAGCAGGGTTCACATGATGTGTCCTAAATGAAGGTGGCAATACCGGCCTTCGAACTGTGAAGGAATAGGATGGTTTTTAGGTCCTTTCGACTCAGCAGCACCTGGAAAACTCTGTTCCCGAATGTGTGGTGAGAAGGATGCTGAGGAATGATGTCTGGCTCTCCTCTGAGCCACAACCGCCTTCCTGTTTCCTCCCTACCAAGTCTGGCTTTAACTGGAGGCTGCCATGGTAGGGGGATGGCACACTGTGGGGACGGCACGTTGTGGGGACTTGCTGTGCTGTTTGTCTCAGTGTTGGCCTCAGGGTCCCTCTGCCTCTGGCTGCCTTGATTAACCCTCAGATGCGAGGCCTCGTGCTCTCACAGGCCACAGAGTGACAGTGGGCAAGAGAAGACGTCGGGACCCTGAAAGCCTTCCTCTCCCCCGCCATGCTCGCCACAGCACCCTGTCTCTTCACTGCTCTGTGGATGCTCTTGTGATTGCAGTTTGTATATTGAAAGATGTTTATATTAAATATGTTTGGTTGGTATAAAAATAAAAGGCACTTCATCTAGGGGAGAAAAATCCACCTTGAAAGCCTTGAATAGTTTTCTCAGTAGGGGGGATGGGAGGGCACCAATGCAACTCTACTCTTTCCTGCAGACCATCATTAGCATCTGCAGGACTCAGGGCAGGGTGCAAGTGAAGGTACTGGCCCGCAGCTCCTCCCTTCCCTTCTCTTCCCATCCTGATTCCATCCAGCATGCATGGGGCCTACACCTCTAGGCTCCATCGACACCCTGTCAACAGCGATCCCCAGGCCTTGTGGTATGCACACTGGGGGTATGGTTCACTGCAGGGAGGGCAAGGCAGACCCTGGGTATTTTGGCAGAGATTTCGGGACCACAAGTATCAACACGTTCAGTGCACGCTTGTGTGGTCTTGTCTGATGGGCCCTGTGGGCTGCTGGGCTCCTTAGCTGTGGGTGGGGCAAGGCCAGAATGGGGCCCGCTGCAGTGGTATGTTGGGCCGGGTCTAAGGGCACTGCTGTCCTCATATTGTTTCATTTGTAAAATGATTCATTATGGCAGAGAAAAGAGCTCAGGTCACTTTTCACACAAATGGGCTCTTATAGGGATGATCAAAAATACACTTAAAGGTTATGCCCTTCTTGAGGAAATACCTTAGAGTGTTCAAACTCCTTCTTAACTACCTCGGCCCACGGCCAAATTTTGCCCATGAGTTAGGGCTCCGCTGGGTTAGAGTGCACTTCATGGACTTTTTTCTCACTCTGCCTTTTGCTGAGCTCAGCTGTGTGCCAGTCAGGGTGGCCCTGGGTTTAGGGTCAGGAGGAGAAATGGCATTACAGGGAATTAGTAAAATTCCTGCTCACCTGAGTGCTGTGCCAAGCTGTGCTTTGTGACTCCATTTTTCATGTCCATCTGATTCACGTTGCACCATCAAGGCTTCAGTGGGACCAGTGAGTGCGAGCTCTGTGAGCACGCAGCAGCTGGTCAGCTGCTGGGCCAGCCCCACTGCCAGAGGCGTCTGCTACGGGCCACTGCCCTTCGTTCAGGCTAAGGCTGGTGTTTCCAGGGTCTCCACTTCTGTGTACCTCTAGGAAGGGGGCGGTGGGCGACTTAAATTCTAATCTTGCTGTGCCTTCTGTTTACTGCATAACCCTAGATAGGTCACCTAACCTCTAAATGTGATTTCTTCCCTTATAGCAGGAGAATCCTTCTACCTCCCAGGAATATTTTAAGGATCTAATGAGCCAGTGCAAGTAAAAGTCTTCAAGAATGTGTAAAGCCTGTTGAAATTTAAGAGATTATTATCACTGTGGTGTGAACCATTTATCATATCCCTCACCAAGTGACAGGCCTGTAGGAGAGGAACTCTGCTGTGGGGAGGGTGGAGAGATGATATGGAGGGTGAAGGTGGGGGGGGTGGGGAAACCAGGAAGATGAGGACAGAGGAGGAGGAGGAGGAGGTGGGACAGCTGGTACAGAAATGGAAAGTGCCTGGAATTTGAGAGCTCCTAGTGTTCAGTACTAGTCTAGGAGACCTATTCCTATAGGCTCTATTAATACTTACTATAAACTTTCAGATATTTTTCTACCACTTCACCTTCACCTTTTTGGAAGTAAAGAAATTAAAATGATCTGGCTGCCTGTATTTTCTTTTGTCCTTGTCCCTTGCTATTTTCTCTCACTCCCTTTTCTTTGTTCCAGCCACACTAACCTTATGTGTCTAGAACGAACAAGTGCAGCTTAGCCTGAAGGCTTTTGCACTTGCTGTTCCCTCTGCCTGGAACACCCTTCCCTCAATATGCACATCTCACTTTCTACTTTCTTCCTATCTTTAGTCAAAAGCCACCTTTTCAGGGAGGACTTTAGCTGTTCCCTGACATGTCACATCATATCTTGCTTCCCTGATTTGTGTTTTGTCATTAATTTGTGTCTAGCATTCAATACATTTAACTTATTTAGCTTATACGTCCTCTGTAACTTCTACTTGAATGTAAACTCCACAGGGGCAGAATTTGTCTGGTTATTTGCCACTGTATTTCCAGTGGTTGGAATCATGCTTGGCTTAGCGTAGACATTCGTTAAATATTTATTGAATGAGTGAATGGATGAAAATAAAACAGAACTGTCTGGGCCTCTTCATAGTTTGTTTTTGATTTCTGTAAGTGGTCACCAGTGATATAATTTATCCTAACACCCAACATTTGCACAATTCCAAATGCAAAGCAGTATGTCTTTTGATTAGACTTGAATTTTGATATAAAGCTGTTCACTGTAATATGTAAAAACCAAGCTGCCTTAAGTACTGCAGGTGTTCTAGGAAAGAGGGCTTGTCAACTTAGCCTGGTTGGCCCACAGCCCAAGGTGGGTAAGCTCTGTGTGGATGGAGGTCTTCCTGGGTGGTGTCCTGAGGGACCACTGCCTTGGCTTATGGTACTGGGGAGCCTGGGCTGGAAGAAGCTCATAATGTTCTTGGATTAGATGGAGGGGATGATTTTGTTGAGATTTCTGCAGGGATGTGCCCTAGGAGGTGTTCCCATCAACTTTATAGACTGAGGCAGTGTATTCTAACGTGTGTTTTTCAATATTTTCCCCTTTCTTTTCTTCTTTTTCTTCCTCCCCTTCTCCCCCACTTTACATAAATCAGGAACATATAGCTCTTTGGTAGACTCATTCCTCAGAGACAGGAACCCTGCAGTACAGCTTCTGCTATTTACGAGACAACTTTAAAACCTTGTGTACCCAGACCTCATCTTTATGCAAATTATAAATACCTGGAAATTTAAATGACCCTACCTAATGAAACATGGGAGAAAAATTGCCTGAAAATTCTCTAAATGCAGAGCTGAAAATGTGTTCGTATCTTATTATGTGGAAATTATCACTAAAAATAAGATGATTTTAATGATAGTTTTCTCCTTTTGTGTTTGTTTAAAGGGGATGTCTCAAGATTCTGTGTTGTAAAGAAAACAGCAACAAAAAAATAGGAAGCAAGAGAACACAGAGTACTTACAAACTTCAGAATTTAGTGAATTTTTGTGGATTATCTGTCCCAGAACAGAATGCTCAGGGGCTGTGGGTAATGCTGTTGGAGAGAATAGAATGTTATGAAGACTGTGAGTCTTCATGAAAAGGATCAAGATGTCCTTGCATTGTCTGATGTTTGAAGTGAGGAGGCTTTGAAACCCTCCAGAAATATTTTTCTATTGCCCATTCTTTAAACCAGCTCTCAGGGCCCCAGACTGTGGTGTGTGGAGCCCTGGGAAGTCCGGAACACCCATGGTATGAGCAGTGGACCTTCCTTCTGGCGTCTGAGACTGAGCCCATTCATGTTTTGAGCTGAAATCTTGCAATAAGTTGAAAGGGTTTTGAGACCAAGTTGAGTGAGTACTAGCTCAAAGTGACACAGTCAGGGCCTGGCCCCCTTCCACATGGCTCCTTTCTTTAGTTTGTCTGGCCCTTCTGCCTCTCTCCTCCTCATATCTCCCCTCTTTCCATCCTGGTGCATTTCTTTTATTTGTGACTTCATTTTGTCTTTTATTTCTTTTCTTTCTCTTTTTCCTTTTTTACATTTTGCCTTAAACAGGGCATTTCTCAGGCAGTGTCTGAGTCCAGTGGTTGCCTTCAGTTCTAAGCAACTTTTGAATTTGTTCTAGGGAGGAGTAGAACAGACCAACATGGGGAGGAGGGGCTGGCCAACAGGGTATAGGGAGAGGGGGAGGGGAGAGAGGGAAGAGGACAGAAAATGAGGTGTGAAGGTGCCACGTGCACCCGGACCTCGAGCCCCGTGGGCTCCATCCCATGATAGAGGATTTGGGTTTTACTAAGGTTGGAGGATGAGATTGCCTCCCCAACCTTCCTCCCACTGCAGCACCCCCTTCCACCGTCCTGCCTTCCACCTCTGGAGGCCAAATGTGGCCAAGATTCGTTTTGCCACCTGTCTTGCAGCCAGGGCAGTAATCGTGGATAATGGGCAGGAGTGAATGTTTGCCGAGGATCTATGGGAAGAAGTTTTCTTCCCCTGAAAAGAGAGATGCGTGGAAGGAAAGACTTTTCCTTCTTTGTTTCTGGGTTTGGTCATGCCCATCTGTGGCATCTAAAATTGCTATAGCAACTTTGCTACCGCCCTCGTGAATCGTGGCTGAACACTCCAAGGATGGCAGGGCAAACACATGGAGAGGTCCTGGCTCCTTGAGAACACTGAGCTCCCCAAGCACGTCTGGAGCCTCTCGTGTAATTGGCCTCATTGTTTCAGCCATTTTTACTAGGAGTGTCTGCTTCTTGCAGCTGAAAGCATGATGAGAATTAGTGAGCACGATCTCATGGTTGGCTTTAGTTTGTGCCTTTAGTTAGTTTCTTTAATATATTAAACAGACAAAACATCCTACATTTGTCTTCCTTCTCCAATTCCCCTTATTATCCAGAAGATGAAAGTTTATTCCTTGCCTGTCTTTATAAACTTTCCTAATAAAATAAAATACTTTATGAGCCCAAAGCTTGTGGCTGTCTCACTAGAATTAAAGAAAAATCAGTTTCAGTGATTTTTTTTTGATCTTCTAATGAGTGCTATTTGATGCTAGCCTAAATAACTCAGAGTGTCACTTCTCGTGAGATGTGTCACATCTTGCTGATACAAGAGCAGAAGGGCCTTTCCTCTTGTTTTGTTCCTCCCTCCACGTCTTCCTTCCAGAAACAAGTCTGAAGGGCTCCCCACGTTCAACACGTGCAGCCCTGTTGTCGAATACAACGTGCAGTGCCGTAACCCCTACCTTGTGGTTCCTAGTCCTGTGTGTGGCAAAATAAAAATCGTTTGTTAACCTGTGCACCCAGTTCATTGTTCTCTCGAGTTTCTGGAATTATTTATTCAGTTTCTTTGCTCTGATCCCTCCAAGTAGTATTCTGTATTGTATAACTGCTTCTTGGGATTCGGTGAAAGAGAATCTGGAGGCAAGGGTCAGTGGGTGGAGGCAGTGTGAGAGGCTGGCCAGGGCAGGACTGAAGGAGGTGGGTGAGAGTTTGAGGAGAGAGAGACATGTGACCAGGCCTAAGTTGGGGTCAGGGGTGGGAAGAAACCACACAAGGGTGGCATTCACCCATTTTGCACCAGGATGGCCAAAGAGATCGTTCACAGCCAGTGCCCATTTTCAGAGATCAGTACCTGGGTTGTACCGGTTAATATTTTGAATATCACTTCTGGAGACATGGATACTTTAAGAGATGTCTGAGAGTTATTGGCCCTCTCAGTGGTGTTTGAGGTTTGAAATAAAAGTTTCAGAGGAACAACAATTTGAAATAACATGTCGAAATTTCTTTCGGTTGTGTATCTTTGGTGTTCGTTTCTGTTGGTTTCATCTGGGTCACCACTCTGTCACTGAAGCCCCACTCTGAAGCACCACCTAGAGGTGTTGCCTGTATAATCCCTTTCTAGGGGGAAGAGGGATTGGTACACTGGACCCAGTTGTTTCTGTTCAGATACAGAAAATGTAGGAAGATTTGTATAAAGGGTTTTAAAACACTGAATTTAATTACCTATAAATATGTTTGCTTATTTGAGAAAAGTCTTGCCACCCTGGCTGGTGTGGCTCAGTGGATTGAGTGTTGGACTGTGAACCAGGGGGTCACTAGTTTGTTCCCAGTCAGGGCACATGCCTGGGTTGTGGGCCAGGTTCCCAGTAGAGGTCATGAGAGAGGCAACCACACACTGATGTTTCTCTCCCTGCCTTTCTCTCACCCCTTACCCTCTATCTAAAAATAAATAAACAAAATCTTAAAAAAAAAAAAAAGAAAAGTCTTCCCCTCTTACCAGGAAGTGTTGTAGTGACAGTGATGGACCAGAAGTCTTCTGAGCTTCTCTTCGTGTATACTTATCTTTAACTATTCTTGCCTCTCCGAACCACTGTCTGTTCAACCAGTGTGTTATCAACAGCTATGTCGTAAAATAATTAATATTGTATCCTTTTTTTTTAAGTTAGTCATTACTTGCTTTTGAGCCCAAATTCAGAACTATATTTCCTCTGGCTACAAACAAGGAAGAAAAATGACAGCAGATGGAGCGGGGACAGCCCGACAGTGCGGCAAACTGGTGTGGGCCAGGGACGAACACGCTAAATGAAAGTCCTTTTTCCCCACATGGCTCCAGACCAGCCCTCTGCAGCAGGAATATGGCATGAGCCAAAAACGTGATCATATATGTAATTTTAAATGTTTTAGTAGCCACATTAAATATGTAAAAAGAAATCAGTGAAATTAAATTTTAAATATATTTTCCTCAATATTTCCAAAACCACATTGTTCCAATATGTAATCAATGTCAAAATTATTGTGATATTGTGTATTCTTTTTTCTTTGAAGTAGTCATTTGAAATCCAGTGTATCTTTTACACTTATGTGTCTCAGCTCAGGCTAGCCATGTTTCAGGTGCTCAACAGCCACGTGTGGCTGGTGGCTACTGTATTAAACAGCACAGCTCTAGCCTGTTTCTAAGGGTAATGATTCTCTTTTTCACTTGGTGTTTACAGTATATCAAGGTGGTCCCAGGTCACATAGGCAGGAATTATTTCTTTTGATTCTAGCCATATAAGGACTTCCTTGTTAATGCATTTTAATGGCATCCACTTTGAAATGTTTGCCATAGGGGAAGAGGAGGAAGGACTGGCTTTGGCATGTAAAGAAGAAACTCTGAGAGGAGACTCGGAGCTTTGTGGGCTGGTCATGGCACAGTGCTTGGTAAGGGCTTGTGGTTGGTATTTGTTATCCAGATGGGGTCACTTATGAAAATAGGTATGGGAAATATAGTTACCAGAGACAACATGGTATAATGGAATGAGTTCTAGATCAAGGGTCAGAGGAACTAGGCACTAGCCCACACATTGGAATAGGAGGCGAGAAGTAAATTAACATCAGCCAAGCCGATTGTACTAGACACTTTGAACTCATTTCATTATACCCAGTGAGCCCAATAGTTAGGTATTATAACCAACTCCAGTTTACACAAGAAGAAACTGAGGGTAGAGATGGAATCCTGGATTATTATGAAGTCAGAATAAAGTCTCACCTCTGATTCCAGAGCTGCTATGTTCTTAACATTATAATCCATATGCCTGCCACACAATAGGTTGTATATTCTATCAATTAGAGTTCAACTAAAGAAGCAGAACCAGCCACGCATGCACATAGGTGTGTATGTGTTACGTTACATGGAATGGGCTTAAACAATTGTGGGGTTGACTGAGCAGTCTCTGTAAGGATATTGTCTGTACATCTGATCCTGGAGCTTGAAGTCCACAGGGCAAGCAGTCATAAAGGGAAGACCATGAGTATTGTGGGAGGTTATAAGCATGAGATGAAACCTCACAAGGTCAAACCAAGCCACATTTTCTTATTGCCTCTGACCTTGATGATGAAAGCATTCTGCAGAATCTGGGGTCCTTCATCATAGAGCTAAATACACAGACCTGGTCTGGGAGTCAGAGAAACCTGAAGTAGGATCCAGGAGAAGGTAGAGCAACTGCAGGCCCAGCTGCTGCTTCATAGCAATGAGCTGAATCAGCAGATCAGCAATAAACTGTATGAATGACCAAATGGCTACGGCTTCCTTGCTACCCTCCTGTTTTTCCAAGAATCTTCCCTATGGCCCACCCTAATAGGAAACATAAGAAAAGGAATTCTGGGAAATATAGCTCACCCTACCCAAGTTGCTACATTACAAAGCCATCATGTAGGTACTCAATAAATATTTGTCAAATAAATAAATGAGTGAATGAATATTGTGCTGCTTCTCTAAGAAGTTCTCTGGTTGTCAAAACACTTAATCCTGGCTCTACCTCTTACAAACCAAGCAATTTTAAACAGTCACTTAACCCTTTGAGTCTTGGTTTCCTCTTCTGAAAAACTCCAAGAATAATTCCTGTTGTGCTTATTCAATAGGACTTTTATAGGGATCAGTTGAGGTGATTTGAACAAAAATGCTGTGAACCTTATAAAGTATAAAATAAGTGTGATTTTGTAGTATTGCATTATTTTAATTATTAATGTTGGTATTAATACTCCAGTTTCCTAATATATCACATGAAGTTAACAGTTCCTGACCAACTTACCATATAGGTAAGTGAAGAAAATTAAGTTAGATGGAGTACATAGAAGCACTCTGTCAGGTGTGTCATGGCGTGTTTTTTAAGGCAAAACTTAATTATCATTCAACACTTGGATATATTTGCACATTGTTTTATTTCTGGGCTAAATGGCTTAGAGGGACAAGTGTGTAATTGGAACCATTGGTACCCCTGGGAACTGGAGGGCAGCGGCCATTCCTTGGATGGGAGTTGTGGAAACTGGACGAGATTTCTGTCCTATAAATCTGGGCTTGCATTTCACAGCAGCCAAACTTGCTCAGCAGAATGAAGAAATCCCTGCGGAAGTTCTTGGTGAAGATGGCATAGAGGAAGGGGTTTGCGCAGGAGTTGATGGGGTAGAACATGACCAGGAGGATCTTTGACTTGGACACACTGATAAGGGGCACCTTGAGGGAGGCAGAGATGGCAAAGAAGGAGATGGGGGCCATACAGAGGAAGTCCGTGAAGATGAGCACAGCCATGCGCTTGGCGATTTTGGTATCACTAGAGGAAGACACGATGTTGGGATTCCTCACTGTGAGGAAGATGTGAGTGTAGCAGGCACAGATAACCACAAAGGCCAGGACATTAAGCACAAGGAGGGACATGACATACAGCTGTGACAAGGGGCTGTCAATATCCATGGGAAGGCAGATGCTCACCTTCATGTAGCTGCTAATACCAAAGATGGGCAAGAGGGCAACTGCAAAAGCGAAGATCCAGCCTACCAGCATGACACTGCCAGCATGGCGGAGCTGCACCCTGCATTCTAGCTGCATGGCATGGGTGATGGTGTGCCACCTTTCCAGAGTGATGGCTGTTAGAGTATAGACTGAGAGCTCACTGGCAAAGACAGTGAAAAAGCCAGCAGCATCACAGCCTGCCCCTGTCTGCCAGTCAATGGCATAGTTGTGGTACTGGCTTTTGGTGTGGATATCAACAGATGCTATGAGCAGCAGATAGATTCCAGTGCAGAGATCAGCAAAGGCCAGGTTGCACATAAGGAACCGAGGGACTGTGAGTTTGTATTGGCTGGTAATCAGAATCACCAGCACTGTGATGTTCCCAGTGATGGCTAGAGTGCTAATAAACCATATCAAGATTCTGAGAATATCATGCCCCATGATATCTTCACATGGATTGAAGGCATCTGGCTTAGGGGAACAAGTCACGTCAACCACTTCATTGCATAAGCCATAGTCAAATTCGTCGTACATCATGTCAAATCCTTTGGCGTAACTAGATTCATCGCCGTCTGCCAAAGAGACTCTCTGACCCCTAGCCTGAGTTGTATCATCAACTTCTCGCCTTATAATAGATTTGTTGCAAATTGGATGAAGCTCAGAGCTAGGGAAATACAAAAAGGAATAGAATCAACATCCTGGATCCAGAATGGCAAATATATCACTTTCTTTGCACAGGGCAGAAATGATGGGGTTTCTTCCTAAGATTTTCACCTCCCCCTTCTACCAGTTTGTCTGCCCTTGAGGCTAAGATCAAGGGTTAATGCTGCTTACTGTAAATGAACAGAACAACTTGTGTATTTATTTCCTAGCGTTGGATGGCCCACTGGGGAAACCATCTGGCCACAACCTGAATGTGGGGAGGAAGGCGCCTGGGACTAGCTAAGCCTTCACTGTTAAGTGCAAATAATTTACAGACCTGATATCAACTCCACCCTTTCCCTCCCCCATCTCCATTCAAATATCTCTTAATATGCTTGGATAGGATCTATCCCCAGTCCTGTACCCAGTTCCTAAGTCGCTGGAAAATCTGGACAGTTTTCTGATTCAAATGAGAACTTACTTGCTTCTTTTATTTACATAAATTGGAAATTAGTCTGTAGTTAGTTCCCAGCCAGCTCCTGCCTCTGGCTTTTGGTACCTAGGCTACTGGGAGATCTGCTAATTTGCTTGAAATGTTACTGAGGGTCCTATTTATTATTTCACTCTCCAGGGGCCACAATAGTCTTCAGGCATACATTTGTCTGCAGAGTAAACCTGGCTGTCTCATGTTAAATAGTACCCTAGTGAGTGCCCAAAAGAGCAAATGAAGGTTGCAAGGGGGCCTAATTTATTCTGAGATTGTAAGTCATCTCCTGGGGAGCTGGCTCTTCTTGGGCTCACTTTTCTGTCTTAGTTTTCCTTTTAGACTCAAATGTACAGGAGGCCTTGTCAACAGAATAAGGGCACTTTCAGAAGGGATTTGAACAGCCAGATCATAAATATTCTACCCACACAGGTGAGTAGTGCATGTAGAGACAGAGAGGGTAATAGTTCTGTTTTGAAGCAAAGGCTTCAAAGGAATTGGGATGTTTTACTCTGTGTCTCTTTTGGGATGGAAAAAATCTCTCTCTCTCTCTTTCCCTCTTTCACACATGCAACCTCCCGTCCCCCCTCCCCTGACCCCCAAGTCCCACCCTCCCTGGGAGACAAGCTCACAGCAATGTAGTAACTACTTTTCTTGCAAACTTAACACAATCTCATATGTGAGTATGAAGTGAGTGTTAAAACTCCTCAAAGATCCCCTCGTAAGAAGGAGAGAGTGGCTGAAGGAGTGAAGGAGGTAAAGACAACATTTGATACTCAAGGATAAGAGCTGGCCAAGTGGCTGAACCTGCATGGACTGAACTTTTCCCATTCACCTTTACGAGAAGTGGTTGTTAGGGAGAACTCTTTCCTCCCTTCTCTCCCTCTGAGAAATGAACTGAATTGCTGGGAAGTCGTATTCTCTTGGGCCAAAGGACTCTTTTTGTTTGGTTGTAGAATGTTCCATCTTTTGTTTTAGAGAGGGACAGGGCTTCTCACATCTGCCATGGGTGCACTAAAGGGGGCTGAAGACTTAACATACATGTAATTGAAAATTCAAAGAAAATCTTTTGTGTTAGAGATCTTACAAGAAAGGTGAGGCAAGCTCAGAGATGGGTGTAGGGGGGACAAGAGAATATTCTATTCTTTGGTGCTTATTCTAATTCTGACTCCTAATCCCTGTCACTGGAGCAGTGACTGCTCAATCTAGGGCCAGGAAGTAAGTAGCCTGGTGCCTGCAGACCGCGATTCCATTCATTGGAACAAATCTGGCTTAACCACCTGCAGATGGCCTTCACTCCCCAGGGCTTATGTTGGTTTCCGTGAAGATTCTTACTGTTGATACCACTACCAATATATTTTAAATATTGATGCTTTGCTTTTCTGAAAGAGAAGTGACCCAACAACATGGGTGTGGAAAAGGTAAGTAATATATGTCTCTGAGAAAAGAACAGAAACAAAGGTGGAAACAAGGGAAGTAAAATCTTGCCCCTGCAGTACCTTTGCAAATACTAAGGATCGTAAAGAGCTAGGAATTCAGTTGAGGGTCAGTTAAGAAAGTGGTTGTCTTGGACCCTGATGAACCAGTGAGCAGAGACTCGGGAAGTGCAGAGTGGAGCGGCCCAGAGCCTGAGCTTTGGAGGCCAATAGACTAGAGAGTTTGGATCTGAGTTTGGTTGATGTTGGTCAGATAATTTACTGTCTCTGAGCTTCAGTTTTTGTCTCTGTGAGAAAGGAATAAAAATAACACTATTAGCTTTGTGAGAATTAAATGAGATAAAGATGCAAATTCTTGCAGTGCCTGGCCTCGAGCACTCAGCAAATGTCAGCCATGAGGAGGCAGATGACGGTGGTTACTTATTAAGCTCATGTTGGGGCCTAGGCCCTGTGAGGGCACTTAGATGCATATGTCATGGATGTCAGTTTAAAATCTAGCAGTGAAGAAAAGGTCTAGATACAAGAAAATTAAGTAATACAATGAACAAAATAACAATGCAAGCTGACAATTCTTGCATTGGCAAGAGCTAGGACAAGGAAATGACTGGTTCCCTGACAGTTGAGGAGTGTGGGTAACAAGGTCTTTTGCTGAGAGGCCAGGAGGGCCACTGGCCAAAAGTTCACAGTCACAGGGGCCTAACATTTACACTTTGGGCACTTACAAATGAGGGTTGGAAAAATGATTTCATCACATAGCTTTGAACTTGAATCTAAACCACACCGAGTATGGTATACAAGGAAATGACACCTTTTAAAAAATTCCATGATTATCTTCTGAATAGTATAATTATTTTGTTTTGTGTTTGTATGTGTACATTTGTTCAATTAATGAGTAAACACCCATGGCAATTTCAGTTCATTTTGGCATGTCTTCTTAGGAGAGGCACGGGCCTCTCCTTTGCTGCACCTGATGGGCCCTTATGGTAAGCTACTGTTGAGACCTAGAGTGGGTGAGAGCTGAGTGGTCTGGAGGGATCGGGAAGGCTTCGAGTCAGGGGGCAATGTAAGCAGACCTGGAGATTTGTGGCTGGGAAGGCCCTGAGGATACATCCACACTGTAGGGCATGGCCAGGTCACAAGAGTGGGAGCAACACAGTAAGATAACATACATTCTCGTGGTGTGTTGCCAGCACACCACGCACAGCTCTTAACGGTGATCTCAGTCTCCTTTGAGATTTTCCTGAGGGGTGTTCGGTTCCAGGGTTTTGGCAGTGAACTGGTATATTTCTTGGCCTGGCTGGAGTAACTCTTGTGTGGCATATAAAAGTGGCAAGCCCTCTGCCTCATTCCAAGTCCTTAAGAATTTTAGTCCTTAGGAGGAAATTCTCCAGCCCTTGAGCTAATTGGTGAGGAGTGTTTAATTCTGGCTAGTTTCCTAGTGACACAGGCAAATTCTGAAAAGTAGCCCCTTTTCTGAATATCTATCAAATGGGTCTGAGGGTGAATTCCTCGTTACTTTAAAGTCATTTTCGGATGTTTTGTTTGTTGTTTTGTTTTATTTGATATTGAGCAGGGCATATGTCTACATGAGCAGGTCAATGTATGTTAAAGGCTGAATAGTAGAGGAGTTTGTGTTAAACAGTGAAAAGATATCACCAGGAAGCTCTACCAGTGCTGGAATATTGTACTAGAGTGGTGGCAAGGCATCACGTGACTGAGTGCAGTGCATGGCGTGGATTGTATCCATTCAGAGGCAGGTGAGAGCTTTGAGAGCTCCTGATACCCAATAATTCTATCTCTACTTGGTCTTTTCAATGTCTGGAGTATGTGCAGTCTCAAGTATACCCTCTTTACTTGCTCCAGATCCTGTCTATGATTATCTCAAATTTTAACCAGTTATCTACTGGGGTGTGGCTCTGTTTGGATTACCTTCTTTAATCTGACCAACCTGGAAAGCCAAAGTGAACAGATGTCCTAAACTTTGTCTACCCTGTGATGTGCTAAAATCTGAGGAGAGGTGACAGAGGCTTAGGGTGGCTGGGATGTATTGTGGATGAGTGCAGCAGTCTCTGGAATGGCGTTTGTGCTTCTTCCCTCCAAAGTTGGCTTGAGTGGTCTCTGGGACACTTATGGAGTACAGAGTTTGCTACTTGAAGGATAAATCCATATTGGTACAGAGGAAAAAGGGAGCAAATATTAATTTAACATCAGCTATGAGTTAAGCACTATGCTTGGTGTTTTCCATGTTGTCTCATTTAATGTTTGGTAGGTAGTCTACCATGTGAGCAGCCTTCTTCTGTGAGCCCATTTTCAAAAATGTTGGAAATGCTCTACAATACTGAAGCTTTGATCTAGAATGTGCCTGAGGGCTTTCATCAGGATGATCTCTCTGCCAGTAGATTCTCTTAATGCCACAGACATGTACAAGTTGTGAACTACTTTCTGCATTGGAGAAATCCAAAGCAGGATCCAAGAGATGGACACGAGAGACTCACATTTGACGTTTCCAGTTAGCAAAGGCACAGCAGTGGCTGGGGTATGTGAGGCTGGCCTCCACGAGTGCAGCAAACTTTTCCAGACTGGGAAGCTTTTTTAAGTTGTAAGCCGACCTGGCCCGCAGCTTCCTAAGATTTTCTAAGCCACAGCTAGGCAGGGAATGGATACTGGTTCTTGAAATGTCTCTGTAAGGAGAAAAAGTAAACATAACCTGATTACCGTGGGCCTAAAATTTTCTGCTCCATTAGCAGGCAAAATAGCAGGCACAGTAGCGATCCTCTTACATGGGCGAGGAGGGAGACTCCAATTCATCCAACACACCTTGGTCAGATCAATATTTGGCTAAGAGGACATTTGATTCAGTAGGAGTGCTGTGTTAAGTGGTAGGAGCACTGAGATGACAGGCGACTTTGAATCCTGGATATACTCAGTCTGGCTGATCTGGGGCTTAAAAGTAGTCCTCTCCCCTTCTACAGTCTACAGGATAGACACCCACTAATTTGCCTAGGAGTGCAACCAGGGACTGAGACCATTTCCTCTCCAATATCAAACCAGCTGTAAAAATATTTCTGATGAACCGGGGTGGAATCTGTGGCTAAATTTCAGAAAAGGGTGAGAGGAGAACACTACAAGGGAAAGAGGAGTCTGCTGGCTTGTAGAGGCACCCTTAGCACAGAGTCAAAATGGCAATATGGAGTATGAGCGTGGCATCTGCAGCCGGACTTGCCTGCATGTGTACCCTGCCCCCACCTCTTAGATTTGTGACCTTACTGAAATTACATCACTTTTCCACGTCGCAATTTCCTAAGCTATAAAATAGGGATGATAATAATCAGAGGATTGTTGTGAGACTTAAATGAGTTAGAATACATACTGAACTTTCTGCCAAAAGAGAGCACATGACTGGCAGATATTATCCATAAACTTCTCTGTCTCTCTGTCTGTCTGTCTGTCTCTCTTTCTCTCTCACACACACACACATGAATATACATACACACACTCAAACGTTCATAGTGGTTCTTGCTTTGTAGGAGAGTGTCTGCCTGGGTATATCAGCAGATGACTACATGGGAGCCAGCACAAATGGGTAATTTAACCTGGTCCCTGTCCTGGGGGGGCTCTGAAGTCCTATCCTTGCTGGCACCCACAACAGTGACACGGGTGCTTATCTGGCAGCACTGTTGGCAGCTGCAACCCTCAAAACAGCCAAGACCAGCTGGTGGGAGCAAGAGGATTTAAATGGCACCAGCTTAAACCTTTTGGGAATAGCAGGTTGGCTTTGAATGAGCACTTGTAATAGGGGTAGTAGCAAGCAATGACCAGGGTGGGTTCATTTTAGCACCCTGGGAGATACTTGGGGAAGGAGAATCTTCTAATGTCTACATTTCCTATAAGTCAAAGCAGTGGGCACCAAGAGCAATGAAACTTGGGGGTATGAGTACATATTTGCTGCCCCATGTATTCTCATAGACTGTGTCATTCATTCTCTTGCTAAAAAATTTATAACGCTTCCTATGGTCCAGTGAAACCCACCCCTAACTGCTGTTTTATTTGGCACTTCCCTTTCCCAATCAAACTTCTTATACTGAGTTGTCCATACTTGATGCTATTATTTCCTGATCTCACAATCTAACCCAGTTTCTGCTCAACCCCTAGAGAAACAAACTCACTAAAGTCATATCTTAGCTCTAATCTTCTTGATTTCTCAACGATATTTTACATGTAAAACACACCTTCTTTCTGAGACACTCTTGGCATTGCATTCTCTTTAATTTCTTCTGAAATATTCTTTGACTTCTGATTTTTTTCTTCTTTATCTTTTAAATATTGGAGTTTCTCCAAATTTGGGCCCCCTTCTGACTGTATATGTTCTTCCAAGGTGATTTTACCCACCTTGGGTTCAGAGATCAGGTATATGCTGATGACTTCTAGATGTGTATCCCCACTCAGATCCTCCTTCTGAACCCCGGGCCCAGATAATCAGTTGCCCATCAGATCCCACCATTTTGATGACTTGCAAGTATTGAAGCTGAATTTATCATCTTCCTTATTAATGTATTTCTGCTTTTGTTTTTTCTATCTCAGAAAATGACCCCTACATTTCCCCCTGTTGTTCCAGATAGAAACCTGGGGGTCATCCTTGACTTCTTCCTCACTTAGAATCAGTTTTCTGTCCTCACAAGCCTAACTTTTACATCTGTTTTAAATTGGTTCACTCTTCTACCACAGCTTTGGTGTAGTTCACAATAATCTCTGCCTAGACTAAGACAATGATCTCATAACTGTTATTCTCATGACCATTGTATCAGTCAGGGTTCTCTAGAAGCAGAACCAATAGGATATATAGAGGAGATTTATATAAGAGGAGATTTATATAAGAGGAGATTTATCATGGGAATTGGCTCACATGATTATGGAGGCTGAGAAGTCCTGTGATATGCCATCTGAAAGCTGGGAAACCAGGAAAGCTGGTGCTGTAATCCCATCTGAGTTCAAAGGCCTAAGAAACAGGGACGCCACTGGCCTAAGTCCCAGAGTCTGAAGGTTCACGTACCAGGACCTCTGATGTCTGAGGCCAGGAGAAGACAGATGTCCCAGTTCAAGAAGAAAGCAAGCAAATTTGCTTTTCCTCTGCCTTTTTGTCCAATTTTATTTCCTCAAATGATTGGATGTTGTCCACCCACATTCAGGAGGGTGAATCTTCTTTACTCAGTCTATTGTTTATCAGAAGCTAATCTCTTTTGGAAAAACACAGAAACACCCAGAAATAGTGTTTCCTAGCTATGCTGGCATCCCACAGCTCAGCAAAGTTGACACATAAAATTAACCATCACAACCATCTCTCTCTCTCCAGTGCAATTTTTACACTGCAGATTGGGTGATATTTTAAAAATGCCAATCACTTTATGACTTCCTGCTTAAAACTCTTCAACAATTCCCCATTGTCCTTCCAATGAAGTACAAAGTGCTGGATGTGATATAGCAGTCATTTGCTTGTTTTCTCTCACATCCGTTCTGAGCACTTATCTGTGCTGTCCCATACTGCAGAAGGAATGGTCTCTTCAGGTTCCATTTCCCAGGTACCACCTTGTCTGTCAGTTTTCAAGTGGTACTGGTGAGAAACTGGAGGGTGGAAGGGAGAAAAAAGTTGGAGTACTTCTCATCCCTCCTCTGCCTCAGGCAACAACTCTTCTATGACTCCAGCTGTCACTGGATAGATGTGCTGAGGATCCAATTTCTACTAGTTGCCCCAGTAGTTATGTGACTTCATCCTCACTTACCTCTCAAGTCTTGGCGTTCATATTGGTTATCTACTATAGCTAATCTCTGGACTGCCAATTCCTTACTTGATGTTTAGGCAAATTTACATTTTTCAGAGCGAATGATTACCTTTTTGTAGTATCTCTATATATTTCACTTAGTCCCCTCCTTGTTAGATGCCAAGCCGATCAAATTTGCCAATAGTATTGTTGAAATACTTCTGTATGCTTCCTGATTTTTTTTTTTTTGCTGTCTTGCTCTGTCACTACTGAGAGAAGTACATTAGAATCTCAAACTATAATTTTGGATTTGTATATTACTACTTTTAGTTTCATCAATTTTTGTTTTATATGTTTTTGATGATAATTTTTTAGGTATAAATTTAGGACAAATTTAGAATTTTTATACCTTGCTGGTGGCTTTCTTTATATCTGGTAATTTTGTCTTCTAACTCTTTGGAATTTATTTTCTGATGGCCCCCTGATTTATACCTCGATGTTGCTTTTCCCTCTTGAACTCAACATTTATGTTCAACTGCCTTCTTACATCTACTTGGATGTGCAATAGGCAAGTCAAACTTCGAATAGTAGAAATTGAGCTCCTGATTTGCCATGAAAACCTGCTCTACCTACAGACTTTCCAGTTGTTTGTGCAAAAAATTTGAAGTCACCCTTGACTCCTCTTTTTCTCTCTTACCCTATGTTAATCCTCAGCAAAATGTCTTGGCTTAACCTTCCACACATCTCTGGAATTTACCTGCTCCTCACCATGTTCATTGCTAACACCATGGGTATTCAGTTCTGGTGTTTCAGGGTTCCTCTCCTAGTTTTCTTCTCTGTATTATAATTCTTCAGAGCTGGGGCCCCTGGAGATGAGAGTCTGATCCATGAGCTTTTGTCCCTGTGATGAGTCTTCACTCTCTGCTGTGGATAGACCCAGCTTTCCTGGCCTGCTCTCCACTTATACTTGCTTCTCAACTCTCTTCTCTGCCCTAGAAGATCTCTTTCTGTCTTCAGACAATTGCTCCTCTGATCAGTTCCACAATTTACACTCACTCTGGTCTCTGTGACCAACTTCTTGTTTCGTCTGGCATTTGGGTTCCTCTCTTCTCCCCTCATAGATGGAAGGGTGCAACCCTTGCCTATTTTACCTACAACAGTTCAAGCCTTCCTCTAAGAAATGTGATGAAAGTATAAATAATGTTCTTTAGGAACAATTTAAACCAGGGCAATCATTACCCGCCATGAACATTTTCATACGTTGTAAAGCAGGCAATTCAAAGCAGAAGACTATTTTTCTTAGTTATGCCTTCTTCCCTTAAATTTATAACATAAAATATCACATTAATTGAAGATTTCCAAAAATAAACACATTTTTATATTCCCTGCAGGGTCATATTTTTTCACTCTTCATGTAGAGAGTTTGTTTGCCCTTCCCTTGAGTTCAGGCTGAACTGCGATGTCTTTGAAATATAATCAAGTATGATGAAGTGTTTCTATATCAGTTCCAGACCTTGCCTTTAAGGGCCCTGACAGCTTCTGTAGTGGTCTTATAGAGCCCTAAATTGCCATGGAAGAATGTTGAATACCCTGATACAGACATGCTAGGAAAAGGCTAAGCCATGTGTAGAGGTCCTAGGGGATGAGATACTGTGTGTGTGTGTAGAGAGAGAGCAATATACCAAGGACCACAGATATATGAGATATGTGAGTGAAGGGGATAACTAGGATGAAGATCTCCCAGACCAACCCAGCTGACATCACATGGATCAGAGACAAGCTAGCCAAATTCTGAAACACAAAATTGTAAGCAAAATATAATGATTTAAGCTACTAAGTTTTAGGGTAGTTTTCATGCAGCAGTAGAGAACCAAAACAGACTCCCATTGAAGTCTCTGTGATTTCATCATCTCTATCATTGTTAACAGTTGTAGAAGTGTTTTTCCTTGAGAGCCACAAAGAGCACAATAGCATTATGTTTGGATGCTTCCTGCTTCTCTCACCACTTACCATATTTTGCTTTATAAACTAGCTCTTTGCATTTGCATTTTATCTTTACTTGATTGCAGAGGGCCACTTGCATTCTGAACAGTGCTTTTCATGTTGTAAGCACCCCCAAGATTATTGTTTTGTTTGAAGATAGACTGGGGAGTGACACTGGAGAACTGGGGAAGGTAATAGATAGAACACCCCAGCTACCTGTGATGTCTTCTGACCTCTAGCAATTACAAAGACTTTTGTACCTTGCATTATCTTTCCCATTTTTATGTTATTTGACTCTTCATGTATATTTGTTTTGCCTCCTCAGACAGGTTTCAGATGCTGTAAGAGCAGGGATTATTATGATATTTTTGTGTTCTACATTGTATCTGGTACATGGGTGGGCTCATGATATGTGCTCATTAAATAGTTATCTGATTAGCAGAGATCCTCAGCATCATAATAAAAATAAGCGGCTGGAGCAAGTCTTGCTGATCAGCAATTCTGAAGGGAGACAGTACACAAGGTAGAGTGAGAGAGGAAATCTGAATTTAAAGGGAGTTCAGCAAAATGGTGTTTCTGCAGCAGGAAGTTCTATGTGACAGAGTACCAAAGGCACAAAGAAAGGAGCAAATCTGTGCAAAGTTTACAAGGATGGAGATGTGTATCAGAATAAGGAGGCTAATGTGTTGGGTGGATTGACCTCAATGCAATCCAATGCCTCAGTGTTCAATTGGGAAGCCTGCTTAAAAAGCTTTGGTGCCTTTCTGTCTGCTCAGTGTTCTGGAGTCAGTTTGCATTTTTTTCTAAGATTTTATTTATTTTTGTTTTTAGAGAGAGGGGAAGGTAGGGAGAAAGAGAGGAGAGAAAACATCCATGTGAGGTTGTCTCTCATGCATCCCCAACTGGGGACCTGGCGGGCAACCCAGGCATGTGCCCTGACTGGAAATTGAACCAGCGATCCTTTGGTTTGCAGGCCAGCATTCAATCCACTTAGCCA
This sequence comes from Phyllostomus hastatus, assembly GCF_019186645.2. Lineage (NCBI taxonomy): Eukaryota > Metazoa > Chordata > Mammalia > Chiroptera > Phyllostomidae > Phyllostomus > Phyllostomus hastatus. The sequence continues at coordinate 103,476,287 of NW_025334041.1, read as the reverse complement.
CACCAGCCAGGGCTTAATTTGCATTTCTGATTTCTCCTCTTCACAGCTACAGAATATGTGAACTGCTCCCATGCACACTAGGTGGCTTTGCTGCTGTGTGACTAAGGCATCTTGTCAGTGTCCTGCCACCTAGATTTTCTCCTGCTAGGTGTTGAAAGGAGAGAGTGGTTGGTAGAGAGAGATGCAGAGCCACTTAGAGTGTGGTTAAGCAAAAGTCTTTAGTAAAAGTGGTTCCCGGGTGGTAGGGAAACAAAAGTGTTTGTAGAAGTGTTTACTTAAAGCTTACTGGATACTTGCTGGAGTTAGCAAACATGGAACTTTTCAAGACTTCCAAATTTTAGACTGGCAGAAAAATGTCTCTCTGGTGTTTCAATGGATTAAATAATATTCATAGAAATTTATGTCAGTAGTGACAAAGAAAAGTGGATACTGTTCCATGTGGTTTGAGACTTAACTAATATTCTCATTTTTGTTTTCTGTTCCCCTAAAACACAAACACACACACGTGCACACATGCACACACCACAAACACCACACATACCACACACACACAGTCTACTCCCTGGCTATGACCCTGCCATGTGGCCTGGAAATCTAATATTAGATTTTAATTCCTCTGAAAAACACATTTCACTTTTATGATGCAAACGTCCCTGGGGGAGTACCAATATAAGACATTATCAGTTTTTCACTTCTTCATGGAAGTAGCTTATGATGACTAGAGGCTAAAGGTAGGCTTGGAGAGAGGCCCAGAGCACAACACATGGCAGTGAATGGTTTTCAGAAGAATTACACTGGGCAGCCATACTCTGAGGACTAAGGGAACCACAGGATGGGATTTGAGCCTTGAAAGCCAGGCAGCAGACTTTAGAATTTATATGTTGAAAGCTGTGTTTTTATAAGATTAATCTTGGGAACCTTAAGCCTGGCACACAGTAGGTGCTCATAAATACTTGTTAAATGACTTGAAAGGAGAAAGGATTGATGGTAGGGAGGTGGGTGAAAGTTGTTATAGAAATTTTGGCCTAAACTAAGAGCTCTCTTCCTTACACACCGTCACTTTATCTGATAAAAGTCACTGTATTACATGATAAAGATTTATTGGGCACCTGCTCTCTTACTATAACTTCCTGTGACATTTTCTGCAGAGCTTATTGTTCTGGGCAGTAACATTTATCCCCCTGTAGGAATGACATACTGTAGGGCAGGTACTATTTGTTTTTAAACCTGTCTATCCCATTTACGTAGCGAAGTATCAGACACATAGCAGGTACTCCATCAACATCTACTAAATGTATTAACATGTTAGACCTAATATGCTCAATGAATAGTAAAGAATATTTGCTTTATTATTCATGCTCCTAGGGCTGGTGGGCTGGGCACGGGGCAGGGGAATTCGTGGGCTGCTGTTTTAAGTCCTCATCTTTCAGGCCGGTTTAACGACTGCGGTCTTTCTAAGATGTCACTTTGGTTAACATTTCAGCGCATGCTACGTTCTGCCCGTGACTGATTTTGAGAATTTAAATCCTGAAATGCACCAGTGGGAGACTTCATGGATGATGGCTGGTGCTGAAGAGATTCAGTGATCACGACTGTTTCAACATTGCTGGGATTCTTGATTTTGAGGTACGAAGAGCAGAGGGAGGCAGCAGTCAGTCAGTAAGAAGACGCTGAGTCAGGAGAGGCAGGAGTTAAAGTGCGCGCTGTGCCCCATTTAATAAAGTGTGTTATAGCCAGTGCCACAAATTTGATTTGAACAATTTCTATTTTTCCCGGCAAAGATGTTATTATAGGTCAATCATTTCCATAAGTGCCAGCACATTTCTGGTGTATACTACACTGACAGATGGTTAGGAGACCTCTCTTTCATGATCCCAGGTGGAATAAAAAGGCAATTTACTGTCTATAGGACTATGGGTACACTGGTAATGGAAGAGAATCATTCTTATACAAATAACTCAGTGTTTGAATCTGAACTATCAAATGAATCTGAGCTATAGCCAAATCAATTTGATAAACTATCAGAATATGATTGTACTGGCTCCAGCTTGCACAGGCAATGCATTAAATTTTTCCCACAGGAAACTCTTTCCTGAAAAATAGCAATTGCTTGATTGCTTAAAAAAAAACAACTTGAGTGAGCTCAGAATATCAGGTGAAAACTCAGATGGCCACTGCCATTCAAGGTCAAGACTCATGAGGGGGAAATCAGGATTCTAGGCTGCTCCTCTGGAACTTGATGGAGCTTGTCTGTGTGCTTCGGGCTTTATCTGAATCTATTTCTCTCTGCAATGGAACGTCTCGCCCTCACACCCTTAGGTGTTCAGAGGCTCCCTGTTCTTCCTTCAGCTAAAGCTTTTGCCTTCAGGAAAGGAGTTATCTTTGTTTTGGGTGCCCTCCCCTTAACTCTCTTAGGATTTTTTGTACGTATCTATTGTTGGGGATGAAGATTCATATTTAGCTCATGGAGGAGACGTTCTAGAGAAAAAGGTGAGGCTTTTCGATTCCCAGCATTGGTGCTAAGGCAGTGATTCGCAGTGTGCTTTCTGGACCAGCAAATCAGCTTTACCTTGGAAGTTATTAGATACGCAGTTTTGCAAGCCCATTCCTAACTTGCTGAATCAAAAACTCTGGGTATGGGGGCCAGCTATCCTGGCTTTTACTAGCATGCCAGGGGAGTTTGATGTATGATCAAATCTAGAACCACTGCTTGAGAGCAGTTGAGAACCACTCTTGCTGCTGAGGTGGCTCATAGCGGAGGCCTATTCTGGGAATTGTTCTTGTTTGGCTCACCCAAGATTTGACTCCTACCCAAGGATAGCCTGCACCCAATGACTGTTGATGAAGAGCTGTGGCCCCTCGACTTAATTCAGTACAACTTTGAAGGGCCCTCTTAACTCCAGAGCTCCCCACAGGATCAGCTGAGGCTTCTGTTGCAAATGTGTTGCTGTCAACTTCCCTCTTGGCCTGATTCTTCTTGCATCAAGCATTTCCCAGTAAACCTCCTGCATACAAATGCCAATATTGCTGTCTCATTTGTGGGGAGGGAATCTGATCCAAGGGACAGGCACAGCACTAGCCTGAGCAGCATCTCCTGTGGGCTGAGCAGTCTGTGCACACTCTTTCACCCACAGCACCTGGAGTGGGCTGGTCTTCTGCGCATGCCTTAACAAATAGCTCCCAGGCCAGGGTTTAGCTTGGGCTGGCACATGAGGTTGTAGAAGTAGATGATGGGATAGGCCATAGAATCCCAGGTCGATAAGCAGAGAGGCTGGAAAGACATCTGTGAACTAATCTAAAGCCCCAGAAAGGGTGGCCTGGTGATCAATCTTCTTCCCTCTAAAAGCAGGAGAAGGAGACTAGCAATTCCTATAGGTTGAGTTTTTGGCCAGGATCTTGCACATATATCCCCATGCACTGAGATGAAAAGATGTAGAATGCATTACTACTGTCTATCCTTTAAGTCATGGCAAGTGCTTCATAATTCCTTTGGATTTTCTGTAAATTTTATTTACTCTGTTCTTGCCAGGTATGTTCCTGTGGGAAAAGGGGTGAAAAATGGGCCTGTGACTAGAGGATGTCGCAGAGCTGCTTCTGAGGGTGACATCCCTCTTCTTGATGGCATTCTTGGTAGGGCGGCTGGTGGGTTCAGATCTGTGTTCTCCATTAGACCCCCTGATGGGACACGTTGCCTACAGTGTGCGTCAGCCTGGGACCTGCTTGTGTGACCACAGGGACTTTCTTCTCTGCTGTGTGTACATATCATTCACTGGTGCCCTTAGGCTGGGAGTCTGGTGTTTATAACTATTTCCTCTTCTATTTTAGTTCGCAGCCAATTGCAGGAGCTCTAGTGAATAACTTTTATGTGTTTGATTAGACATGTTTATGTACTTTAGGCAACATGAGGTGGTGGGAATGCATGGTACGTGAGGGAGGAGACCTAGTTTCTGGTCCAGGCTGTGGCTTACGATGGCAGCATGTTCTTGAGCAGGTCACTTCCCATTTCTGGCTCTGGTTTCCTCAGCAGGATAATGAACTAGTTGGGGATTCTGTCCAGTCTGAATGTTCTCAGTGGCCGTCGGTGGTTAGGGTGCTATGACTTCACAGTGTACCTGAACAGTGTACCTGTTCAGGTGCAGAACAGGTATGTTCTGCAATAACAAATAGAGGTACTTGCTTAGGAACATTCAACCCTCCTGGGACTTTTAGCTAAGTGAAATTGACAAACTGCTGTTGTGATGGTCAAAGACATCCAAAGTACTTTCTCTAGGTTCATTTGTCTTCCAAGTACTTTAAGAATAGAAAACATTAACTAAGCTTTACAAGTTCTAAGTAGTTTGTATATTTGGACACATGGACTATGCTGGCTTTCTTCATTTGTGATGCCCCTGTCTTACTTGGTATTAACAACATGCATCATGGCCTGACACATTAAGTTATATATTTAGTTTTTGTCTGACTCCACATTATAAGAATATAAGCTTTCTGTGGGGAAAAACTTTCTTTTGTTTCTTGCTATATACAGTAGGTGGCACAGGGCTAGTTCATAAAATCTATCTGTTCAGTGAGGGAATATATAAATGTATACATACATGCACATAATATTGTTAAGCTTTCAATAATATTAGGAAATAGGTGTTACTGTTTTTGCCACTTTTTGAGGTGAGGAAACCAAGGCCTCGAGAGATGTAGGACTGGTGCTACACTGAGGGAGTCGGCTCTGGCACCTCTGCTTTAATCATGCTCGCACTTCCTCCTCTTATATTTCTTTAAATTTCTTTTCTTCAAAGATGCAAAGTCTCATGTGTGGGTCACAACATGTCCTTTATCATCAATATAACCATTTCAGGAGTTCCTGCTCCATCCTACAGGGTCTAGTGTTATTTATAAACCCACTAAGTCCGACATAGAAAAGAACCTTGAAGATAACATACATAGGTTCCAGCCAGAAGAAGAATGTAAGCTTTTTGGTGATAATAAAAGTGATGTCGACAGATGATAGGTAGGCAGATAGGTATACATGGTCCCTTATTCTGACTGCCAAATACGAGGTGCGGAGTAGTGGCTGCCTTGTGCTCAAACTGACCTTAGGCGGGCTGCGTAAGGATCATCTGGAAAATCTTTAGATTTGTCCATGTGTTTGTCTGGGTTTTTTGCTCACTGTTTCTTCTGGCATCTGACTCCTCCTTTCTGGGTTCTTTTCTGCTTCCTGAAGTACTTGTCAGTAGATGTAGTAGGTCTTTCTTAGAGCCCCAGAAAACATTTTTAAAAATCTCTTGCAGATTTTGGTCCCTGCAGTCGCGAAGGTCACAGAAGAAAGAACTTGCTATTGACTGGGGAAGAGGTGGGAATTGGAATGGCCCCTGTGGAAGGGCAGGGGCTGAAGGAAAGAGAACAGGGACAAGTCACGCTGGGAGGGAGAGATGGAGATGAGGAAGCAACAATAGAAAGAAAGGTGCTGAGGCAGGCCTATGAGGCACTGAATGTGTCCGAGGAGATCGGGAATTGAGGCAAAGCAGATTCAGCGATTAATGTGTGTATGTCTCTCACTCGGTTGAGGGAAACTTCTGCACATTGAGGGTAAGGAAGGAGATTGTGCTTTTCTTTCCAGGGAAGAGATGTCTGGCAGAGTGCATAAGAGTTTATACTGACTCAGACCAGTTGGGTGTTAAATTCCTGCTCTAAAATTTACATGACCTTGGGTAAATTAGTTAATCTTTCCAGGGAAGCTAGTTTTTCCTCCTCTAAAGTGGGAGTAATAGCTCCCTATAGAGGTTACTGTAAGGATTAAATTAGAAAATGCATCTCAAGTTTTGTAACACTGTCTGGGACTTGGTAAGTACTTATTAAATGTTATTCCCTGGATGGTGTGGCTCAGTGGGCTGAGTGCCAGCTTGTACACCAAAAAGTTGCTGGTTTGATTGGGTTGCAGGCCAGGTCCCCCAGTTGGGAGTGTACGAGAGGCAATCCATCAATACATCACACATCAATATTTCTCTTCCTCTTTTTCTCTCTCCCTGCCCCCTCTCTAAAAAATAAACAAATAAAAGTAAAAATTTAAATGTTATTGTTATTTTATTGAAAATTAGAACGTGGATGACTTCTTAATTGTACCTGTACATCCTTGCAGATGACACAGATAAAAATTGACCTTGATTGCAAGCCCTGTCTTGAAACTTCTGTGAATTGGAGAAAGTTAACTTCTAACTTATACACACCAATCTTTTGTAGGTGGTAATGGGGCAAGCTACTCACAGAGTGACTGGTCCAGAGGCTCCTTGGAAAACATCATTAGGCAATTCTTTCAAATTGTTGTTATCACTTAGATTCCTGGGGCCGGAGTTGAGGAAAGAAGAAGAAAAACACAAAGTCACATAAACATCACTGTTGTAAGAGCCATTTCCCTCCAAATGGCCTGGAAGAATAGTCAGGGCTACTTACAGCTCATCTAGTTGGGTTCCATTGAATGCACAGTTGTGTATTTCTTCAATCCCATTCTTACTCAGCCATCTGAAATAAAAGGCCCATTAAAAAACCAATAATGTCAGATGCAAACAATACAGGGTTTCATAATTGGAAGCACTGGGGCAAGGTTAGACAGCACAGGTTAGGCCATAAATAAAATGCCACCCTTAAGGCCTGGGGACAGGGTGGATGGGAGACTGATTTATCACTGTATAGCCTTTTGAAATGTTTGAAGTTTGCATTATGTGCATGTATTATTACCTATTCAGAGAAATAAACGAAATTTAATTTTGAAAAGACACACTTAGGCATAGCAGCCTGAATCCTGTGAGGTCTTTGCACACATCATTCATGTGCAGAGACAATGCCATAGAGGGAATAGATGCAGATCTTTCTCCTCCTGAAGGACAGAAATCATACAATTATTGAACAACCGTTTATCAGACAGTGAACATTTTATATCACCTTTCTATAAGGCCTTAAGCCTCTCACCCATGCTCACCCACAGCAGCAGACCTAGCTGTCATCAAAAAGTGATCTAATTAAGCTGTCACACAATCTGAACATCTCCTGTGACCCATAGGGACCTGGTTATTGGAGGTTTGTGGAGGTGGCTCTGGGTTAAGGCAGAAAGGAAGAGAAATCAATTACAGAGACTGTGGGCTGTGGCAGGGTGAGGTGGGGTGAGTGGGCATGGGAGGAGGCTCTGGGGGCAGAGGTGGCCGGATGACGTGGAACAGTCATCCTGATTGTGCAGAGAAGGTCAGTGAGCAGGTTTGCCTGGACAGGGCAGCCCAAGGACACCGTGGGCCAACAGCTCTGCATTGCTGTGCTCTTTGATGGATCTGAAAACAAAAACAAAAATCCAAGGTCGGGAGAGCTTAGCCCAGCGAGCCTCTGACAACCTGCTCTAGAGTTGCTGCCAGGTTCTTTTCCCTGTTGGGCTTAGTGGGTTTACAAATAACACTGTTTAAAAGTGGACTCAGAGAAGCTCCCGTGCACTCAGGACTCTATTTCCTAGACTGCAATGGGCAGCTAGAAAATGCTGAACATCACAGGGGAACAACTGTTGATTTTTTTCCTTCCCCTTGGAAAACAGTTTAGCAAAACAAAACAAACAAAACAAAAAAACTCATACAGGAGCAAGGTAAGCCTTTTAAAACATAAGCCACCAATTGGTGGCTCCTGATGGCCAAGGAGTGGCTGTGCACCTCTTTCCCACGTCCTGCCTGCCCATACCTACCCAGGAGAAAGCCCGTCCCAGGCACATCCAGCCTCCTGACTTCTTTGTTATCTTATCCCCGTGGAGTAAGAGTTGCTGGAGCAGCTGCCCCTAACCTGTGGGATCCCTGGGGGTTTGGGATCAAACACAGGGGTCAGCAAACTTTTTCTGTCAAGGCCATTTAGTAAGCTTAGTAAACTACAGGTGTTGTAAGCCAAGGGGCAAAATGGAGGATAATACAGAGATACATTATAGGTACTAATAAAACAATTTCCTTCAAATTTTTGACCAAATGTAAAATATTATAGTAATAATCGAGTACTTTTTTTACAGGGGGTAATATAGGTCTGCTATTGAAAAGAATGATTTTTTTTTCTTTTCACAGGATGGCATTTGGCTTAATTTAGGTTAGATGATAGTGTTTTCTGTCATCAAATATTCACTTGTAGGAAGCAGCCCTAGCTCCTGGGCCATGCTGGTTTCCCCTTAATCTTACACAGGGGAGTGTAAACCCATATGGGCCCCATCTATTTTTCTGTAGAATAGATATTATTTTTTGAACATGTATATCCTGCAAATAGATGTCACTATGATTATATAACATACAGACTAATTTAAAATAATTATTACACTCAAAGTAGCCCTTTGTCTTTATGGATCTTCTCAGTCAACAGATACCATCCTATGGGGTGATGATGGTAGTGGTAGCATTATTGACAACAGTGAATCATCACACGAAAAAGCAAGTTATGCCCAGAGCTCCTGCCCTGGGGTGTATGTGTGGCTGTCGGGCTTCAAAACTACTGACACAGAGAGGCCAACACTTATTCACTGCAAGCTTAGTCTCTTAAGAGAGGTAGTGCTGGATTTAAAACATGGCGATGATGACCTGGCAGGGCGTCAGCTAAACACTAGCCGAATCATGGTCTTCCTTACTCTTTTGTGTCAGAGTGTCCACTCAGTAGAGGGTTGGAGGATCCAGAATCAGAGCCTGCCCTCAGCCTGAAGAGTGAAGGTGCTGGCCATGAGAGCTCAAGGAGGGGCAGGCAAGTGAGATGGAAGCCAACTGAGGAAGGAAGAAAAAGCACCCGAAGTGAGCCTGTCTTTCTCCAGGGTGTGTTGGGAGCGGGCACATGTGTAACCTCATTTTATTTTTGTTCTGAACAATACCACTGTGCTGGCTGGCTGCAACTAGGTGCTTTCCCCTTCGGGTTCTCTGAGTGTAGGGGCAGGTCAAGGTGGGGAAGGGCTCAGGGTCCTCTTCATGGTAGGCTCTTACTGCTTATTTCCCCCCAAAACACTCGCCCAGTGTCTCACCGCCCTTCATTGTTGGGCACATATACACATGAACAGGGCCTCAGGATTTTGGAAAAATGGCAATGCACTGGGAACTTTTCAGTCATCAGAGCCATTTGCCATATTTTTTTCCCCCTGAGTGCACTTGGATGTCCCTAGTGGGAGAAAGTGCTCCTCCACCTGTCATAGTACCCAAACTACAAACAATTAGAGCCTTAAGCTGTGTTGAGTGTGGATCTTCTGATTCCATTTTGTGTGGGTTAAGAACCATTTGAGGTAAGAAAAATAGATTTTGTTCTCACAAATGGGAATTTATCCTTTAAGAGACCTGTCTGAAAAGTGTTGGCTCTTAAGAAAGAAGACTGTGTTCTGAATTCTGGGGAACCTCAAGTGTCCACGAACAGGAGTTAGTCAAGAGCAGTTACGATCTGCATGTTTCTTTTGTGGGTTTTGGTTTGCAAGGCTCTGTCATAAATTATTATTTCTTTAGGTTCTTTGCCTCTATTTGGGGAGAGGCAAGACTAAGAAGGTTAGGATGCCTTGCCTTCTGTCTTATGTTCTGGACAAAAAGGATGTATGTTAATGTACAAGGCTGTGAGAACGACATCAGTATGCTCCAAACATGCAGGTACAACTGATTAGAAGACGATCACTAACTTTCTTCATGATATAGCCTGGGAATCATTTTACTGTTGTGTTTGTGGACCCACTGGGCAGGTACTCACTAGTTTCCAAAAACTCCTTTTATCTTTTTTTTGTAAACCTTCATGGCCTTGGTGATTCTGTTTCCTCTGCCTGCCCTTTGCCAGGCTGTGGCTAAACCCCACTCATCTTTTAAAGCCCAGCTAAACGTGACCTCCCTTTGCAACCTTCTTTTCCTCATTTTAACTCTTCCTTCCACCTCCACTTCACAGGCAGGTCAGAAGAAATGATTCTTTTTTTACCTTTAGAATAATTGCTTTTATTTTGCATATTTTTTATTCTGTGCTTATTTTAGTTAGTTTATTTTGCTTTCCTATTCTCTCATACTTCCCACACCCCCATCAGCTCATTCCAACACACATGCACACAAATTTCAATTATCATGAGCATATTAAGTGAAAGGATTAAGTATTATTTACCTATAATTTTTGTTCTAATATTATGTACTCTGAATACATGCCTTGGATTTTATTTTTTCCTTCACACATCCAATTCCCCTGCTAGTCTCTTTCAAAGCTTTTACTTTGTTTTCTGTAATTAATTTACATCAAATACTGTGCTTAGCTTTTTTCTTCAGTATGTCCTCATCTCTACTATTTCTTTTTCCCTCCCTCCCCCTCCCTATCTCTCTTCCTCTGCCCTCTCCTCCCTCCCTCTCCCTCTCTCTTTCCCCAGCTAGTTCTCTGAATCATATTGTTGTTTTGAAAAGGATGAAAATTCTTTCCAGACTGAAACTTACCTTTTGTATACTTTGGCATACTAAACACACACACACACACACACACACACACACACTCTTAAAAAATACAACAGTTTGTGAAATAGAAAGATAAAATGCTTTCCTGACAGATGAAATTGCAGTTACTGGTTCCCTAAAAGTCATTCTGGTCACATAACTTCCAAGGATCCCACAAGCACTTGGGTAGCACCTAATGCCCTATTTCTTGGCCATCTTGGGAAGTGGGTAAACTGCTACACAGGCTACTGGCACAGGAGATTAAAAGGTAGTTCACTAATGACACAATGTGCATTTAAAACTTTCTCAAAAGTCAGAGGGAGTAACTCAAGCTCATTAAAAACTGTGATTGCTCTAAGAAAATGGGAAGTCATCTTATGCTCAGCATGGGGCTGAACAGGAGCTGCTTTGCATAGTTTTGAGGGAATATCTATATCTTCCTGGATTCCGGCTCCTTCCTGTCTTTTTCTTTGGGCAACAAAAGCCTTGCCAGGCAATAACTAGCTTTATTGATGCATGAGTTATTCTGTCCTTCGGAACAGATGTTGCATCACAGGAGACCATCATTCAAAGAGCAACTTTAAATACTTGAATCACACCACAGCTTCATAAATTATTAACACGATTCCATGTTGTGATTCTGAAATGTAAAGATGGGAAATGAGAGAAAAACACAGAACCAGGGAGAAATTTAAATGGTGAAATGCCAAAGTTACCCAGACAAAAAAGAAGTACCCCATTATGAGAAAGATGATTAAATGAATAACCAAATGTTACTTCACTGGATTTTTTTTCTCTACTTACAGAATTATGCCTTCCAAACTCAGTCCCACAAAAGAATTTCTTTCAACTGTGTGGATGTTTATATTGTCTTGAATGTCTCTAGAAAAAAGTACAGGCAGATTAGGTGTTTATGTCAGCTCTACTCACGTAACCTTCCCACATTGAGTTTACTTGTCATGATGTGATCTTTAGCTGAGATAATGTTTGAGTAGTTATTGTTCTGAAGGATGATGAGTTCAAAGCTTGGGAAATGACATGTAATTTATCTGTAGTATATTAGTTATTAACAATGGAATTATACACATACAGTATCTTCTCTCTGAAAGTTTTCTTTGTTAATTTTATTGCGTTAAGGTTCTAACACTTTTTATCCTTGTCTCCGGTGTCTGCTCAAATACGGCAAAGACACTTGATCTGACCTTTCATCTCCTTGCCAAATTTCACCATTCACCCTAATTGGGCCTTCATCTTCTTCCCATCTCAATCCCCTTTTTAGAGCTTGCTTCCTTCCTGCTGTTCTCCTTGGGTCACAGACAAATTTTGTTGTTGATTTTTCTGTCCTGAACAAAAGGCTGGAGAGTCTCGTTTTTCTGTCTGCATCCCTGTTCATCCCATTAAGATTCCCCTGTTGGGTCTGATCTAACATATACATAAATGTAGACATAGCAAATTGTTTGGAATAATTTGAGACATTTTGAGAAATTTTTTATCTTCCTGTTTCCCTCCTAATCTCTCTTTTTCCTTCCTTCCTTCCTTCCTTAGCTCCTTCTGCCCCTGTCCTACCATTTCCTTTCAGGTCTGTCCAGATTCTTACAATTTAACTTGAAAATAAGCTTGCCATTATACATTGCCTTTCTCCTCCTCTTTCAAAATACAGATGCCTTGAGAAAAGCCAGCTACATTATGTCACTAAGATAGTGTGAATTTGTTTGTTAGGTGGTTTCCTTATTGCTCTGGCAGCATGGACATTCTGGGGGAGGACATCATGGAAGAGGAGAGGATGACGGAAGACAGGGAGGTTGCTGGGGGAAAGGTACATAAGGCACTGAATAGCGAAGAAAGGAGAGACTGCTTGATTTGCTACGAGCTGGCTCTGCTGATACCTGTCTAATTGAGGAGCCTGCTGATTTCCTCCAAACTGAGATTAGTTGGCCTTTAGGTAAAACCAAGGACACTTGCTGTTTGCCTTCCTATCTCTGCTCATCCAGAACAACATATTTGGAAGATGTGGACTACACAATGCATATTATAGGCCCAGAGGCTGTTGGGCAAGACAGCTGCTGAGTCAAATGCTGGTAATTGCTCAAGGAAAAACTTACAGTAGAACTTTTTGAAGAGATTGAATCTTGTGAAAAGTTGGCAAGTGCTTAATACCTGTGTTGGATATTAACCTAGAGAGAGATAAAATGAGAGTGAGTTAAAACTAAAGCTGGATATTTTAACAATTGCTAAAGTATAAGTAAGCTTTCCATATTTAAAATACCAATTTTGAGCTATCTTGAGAAAAACCTGCCAGAATATCCTATAGTATACCTGAATCATGCTCACGTTTTCTATTTCAAGGCTTTAACTAGGGTCTAGTAAACTGTTGGCTCCTTAGGGAAAAGAAACATGCACTTTAGGCACAATGGGGCTAGTATGCCATGATGCACACTTTTAGTCATCTATTTTAAAATTAAGAAGTTAATAAGATCCAAAAGCCATTTTCAACTTGATAGCAAACTTTTCCTGAAACATTCTTTGTTTCTGCCCTCCTCATACTCTTTGGAGGAGGTTAGAAACCTTCCCCATTGCAAAGGATTCTGTTGAGTTTAGAGCATGAGATCCATGCCCTTTCATACCAGAGTATGTGTGCAGCCCTCTCCCGGGAAAAGGTTGGAGTTTGATTAGAGTGGAGTCCACTGCTGCCATCACCCTTACGAGACAGTTCGTAAATTTCTACAGCTGAACTTTCCAGAGCTACACTGGATCCTTTCCAAGGCCTTCTTGTCTTGGTTTGGGTCCCCCAGAAGCCTGAGATGGAGGTTGACCCATAGGTAGTGTATTTTGGATAATGTGAGTTCAGAGAGTTTGGGATGGGAGAATAAAACAGGGAGGGAGGAAAGATGATTAATACAAAGATGAGTTACTGAGTTGGCCACCACTCTTGGAGACTGATCCTCAAAGCCAAGGACTTGATTTAGAAGATTTTCAAAATGGACCTCAAAACTGTTGCTCTGAATAGGGGAGAGAAGTATTTGTCCATAGACGATGATTTCCTTTTAGCCCCATGTGTCCTGATGTTCTCAACTTTCTACTCTTGCCCTGCATGCTTGTGAGCGCCCAGTGAGTTCCTACTGGGTAGCTCTTAGAGTGGCGTAGAAGGACCCCTGGGATACACTGGTACACAAACCCAGGCTACGTGTTATTCAGTTGTACCTGCATCACACTGGTTGAAATTAGGGTGGAACTGACTGCCACAGCAGTGGTGATGAAGGTTTTTAAGTGGCACTGGAGAGTTGTCTGACACACTGTTCCCCAGCATTTCCCTCACTCTGCGAGTTACTCAGAATGCTTCCAATATCTGCCCACTCCCATTTACCTTTCCGTGTGTGGCTTACCTAAGCTGGAGGTGGTCATGATTGCCTGTAGTCTAAAAAACCCTCACTGGGACTCTAATCATTGTGAAAGACTGTGTCTTTTGGGGTTTATGATTTTAGAGTAGACTTTCATCTCTTGTTCTCTGTTTCTGTATTTAAAGAGTCAGGGATTTCTTCCTCTGGGCTTTCTGGAATTGTTTTCAATATTTTTTCCCCTCTTGGTTCCCAATTATCTACACAGAACCCATCTTGGTCAATTCTTCTTTTGATTTATGTACTTCAACTGCCCTTGAGATGCTTTTTATTTGTTAACCTGATTTTTTTGGATGATTTGTTGTTATTTACTTTAAAAATTTACACACATAAAAATTAATTGTTTGGTAGAGAGATCTGAGTTCACACAAACACTTACAGCCATGGAACCACCAACACACTGAAGGTGCAGAATAGTTCCATTATCCTCCAGACTATATGGTGTGGGCCCTTTGCAGGTAATCATTCTTTCTACCTCCTAAACTAGCAACTACTAGTTTACTTCTGTTCCTGTACTTTTGCCTTTTCCAAACTGTCATCAGTGCAATTATAGATTATGAAACTTTTTGAGTCTGGATTCTTTTATACAGTGCAACTTACTTAGATTCTTCCATGTCATTGTGTGTATCAGTTCATTGTTTTTTATTGTTGAGTACTAGTCCATTGTATGACTGTACCACAGTGTATCTGTTCACTGGCTGAAGGGCACATAGGTTGTTTCTACTTTTTGTGATTATGAAAAAAAGCTGCTTGAAACTTTTGCGAACTATGTGTGGCAGGGTGTGGGAGAGTGGGGGAGAAAGAGAGAAGGAGGGAGGGAGAACTTTATTTCTCTTGGGTAAATAACTATGAGTGGGATTTCTGGTTTGTATGGTAAATGTATGCTTAACTTTATAGAAACTGCCAAACTGCTCTCTGAAGTGGTTGCACCATTTTGCATTTCCACCAGCAATGTATGAGTTCTAGTTGTTCTACATGATTTGGTTATTTTATTAAAAATATTCATTTACATATTTTTTTAGAGACAGAAAGGGAAGGAGAAAGAGAGGGAAGAGAAACATCAATGTGTGGTTGCCTCTCATGTGCGCCCCCTACTGGGGATCTGGCTCAAAACCCAGGCATGTGCCCTGACTGGGAATCGAGCTGGCGACACTTTGGTTCACAGGCCGCTGCTCAATCCACTGAGCCACACCAGCCAGGGCCATCCTTTGGTTATTTTAAAAAATATATTCTTTAATACAAAAGTAGTATCTATTTATTGTAGGACTTATGAAAAGTATGGAAACATCTATAGAAGAAAGTAAAAATTATCTCTAGTTTCACTACCCAGAGATAGCTTTCTGTTAACCTTTGGAGTTTGAAGTTGTCATCCAGAACCAATAGTTTTCAGGGTTGCTCTCTATAACCTCTGAGATTCCACTAGTCCCCAGCAGAAATATTGCCACAACTAAATATCTACTAGCTTGACATAGTCCTACTCCACATTTGTTATTTAATCCTATCAGCCTTCTATTTTTAGATCTCATGTGTCTATGTAACATTCCCTTAATGAAACATCAAAACAAAGATCATATTTAATATTTTCTTACAATCTATACTACTGTGTGCAGATTTGGAATGCAGTATGTGTTCATAAAATATTGAGTTAATTGGTTGATATTCCTAAAATGTTTCTCACTTCTGTCACCAAGAACGAATCAAAATCCTTAGTTAATTTGCTTGTCAATTATCACTGCTACTTAGACTAAGTAATCTTAAACAGAGGCAGGGAGGTTTGGAGGCCAGGAATCAGGAGAACCAACATGCATCTCTGGCATAAACTATGTACAAGCCATTTCATATCTCTAGACTGGAAAGGAGGCGGAGTGGGTAAATATCCACATAGACATTGTATCAGACAGCTCTGCGCCCTGCTTCACATCCTGTTAGTCCATTTTTCACTCTAGTTGTTATCGTCTTTTACTCTAGTAACCAGCTACAGACAGGTTTAACCTGGCAGACACTAGCCTCAGCTGTGCCAGGTGTCTCTCTTCTGTTTTTTGTTTCTGTTGGGCTTCTCCTTCACCCCGGAGTGGGACACTTATGGGAATCTGTTTCACCATTCAGAGGCAAGTGCAGGTCAGGAAGTGCAAGGGAGTTAGCACTCCCCAGGGCAACGCTTGAGTGGTGGTGACCTCCTCTCTTCCACTCCTTGGGTGAATAATTCTGAATGTGTTCTAAATGACACCGTAGAGGGGCTCTGGCACATTGAGCCCTGGTTTCTTGGTGGTGATCAGCTGGTAATACATTCTTCAGGTGGCTTTCCATCTTTCCTTATTCACTTCTTAGTCATCCAGTCTTTCTTGGGTTCGGGTATAAAAACAAACTACTTGCATGTATATCCTTGCTCGACATATTTTAGAGGACCAAGGCTAAGACATACCGACTTGCACTGAATCTCAAGTTTCACACAGGTTCGCTAATGGTTGCTGTCTCCCTGTGCTCCAAATCAGTCTCCAGTTGCAGCCCAGCTCTGTTTCTTTTCTTTTAGAGTCATGTTTCTAGAGAGAGCTGTCTTGGTCTGCCTGTGCTGTCTTCATTTTCTTATATCCCGTTAATCTCCAACCTGCTCCAATTTGTTCCTGTTTACGTTTCCCCACCAAGTCTACTTTTGTCACCCCCCAATTTCATCTACCCATGACCGATAAATCTAACACATAATGTAAATTCTCATGTTTTAGATCTCTCAGGAGAATGCAGCACTCTTTTCTAGTTTCTCTCTTCCATTAGTTTCTGTTATATTGCATTCTTCTGTTATTCCTTCTCCTTTTGTGATACTCCTTTTTATTTTTTGTTGTTGATTCCCCATCCCGTATATGTACTCTGAGCCTTTGACTTTTTTCTCTGTAGACTTTCTGGGAAGATCTCACTTCTCAAGGCTTTAAGTACTGTCCATACGTGGCAACTCCTAGATTCATACTTGACTACTGGCCTCTCTAGTCTGTCTCAGAACTAAAGTTTTGATAGGTGTCCTTCTGAATATCTCATTGACATACAGGTCAAAGTTGTTCCCTCCCATCACTTCCACCAAACTGCTCCTCCTCAATACTTCTCATAAATAGCACTCCCATTTATCAATTGTTAGGAATGTGGCCGTTCATCTTGGCCTCTTCACCCTCACTCCCCAACATCTAACCCATCTCAAAGTCCTCTTAGATTCCACTTCCAAAATACTTCCTGATTGCATACAATTTCTTTCGTCTTAGCTGACACCATTCTAGAACAAGCCACCATGATCTTTCCTCTAGATTTCTGCCATAGTCATTTAATCTTCTTTTCTAACCTATTCTCCATCCAGCACACAGAGCATTCTTTAAAAAGATGTAAAACAGATTTCTTTTGTTTTCTGCTGTTCTTTTGTTACTTTCCATAGTAAAATGTATACTCCTTACTGCCTACTCTTGTACCCTCATCTCATGCCATTCCCCCAGTACACTTTAGCACCAGTTGCTTTCTCAATTCGTCAGATACACCAAGTTCTTCCTGTCTCCAGATGTTTGCACATGCTCTACCTGGAAGGCTCACCACCCACTCTTCAGTTGGCCAGCCTCAATTCACCCTTCAGGCTTCAGTGAGAAATGGAATTTCTTCAGAGAAGAGCTTCCTGACTGCATTCGAAAGTAAGGCCCCTGATTTATTCCCAGTATAATGATATCCATTTTAACACTCATCAAATTCTGAACTGTATATTGTTCTGTGTTTATTTATTCAGAGCCCATCTTGTCAGCCAGACTGTGAATGGCATGAGGGCAGAAATCATGGTTTTCCTGAAAACTCAGTGTTGGCACATATAATATTCTTGATGTTTATCAGGCCAGGCAACATGTTATGTACTCTCATGAGGCAAAAACAAATAAGGAATCATGCACTACTTGTGTTCATCACACCTAAGAATTTTATGCGATTAAAAGAGGGAAGAATTCATAAATGTCAATGAGAAAGGTACAAGTACATTATTTAATATTAATAACATGAGCTTCCAAAGCCACTATCCTTATGGGATATCTGTGTCTGTATATGCACGTTGACATATTTGGTCTTTATAGGAAAGAACACACACAGCAAAAATGGCTAAAATTATTTCAGTAGTGTTGAGTTTAAGACACTTAAAAAGATCTAGTGACCATCTAGTAAGATGGAGTATTGGTGATTACCCTATACCTGAGGTTCTCCATAACCCCAAGATAACTCAGGAAATGGAGCTCGGATGAACACTTAGTTTTCAATTCATTTTCCCCGTTTGATCAATAAATTCATGTCTGATGGAAGCTGGAAGTGGGTAATGAGCTAGGAGCTTTATGTCTCAATGGGTTTGCTTTAGTCAAAAGACTGTCTGCTGCAAAATATTTTGATTCACTTAACCATGGTTTCAAAAATAGGTAAAGGCCTCAAGGTAAAATGTCAACAAATTTAAGTTCTGCAAGTGGATCTCCTATAGGAGGGTGACTGGCTCACAGTTCTCCCCTCTCAACAGTCAGCTGCACATCCTGAGCTAGTGTTAACACTTTGCATGCTGGACTGTCCCTAATCTTTTGGTGATGATGCTTAAATGGGCCTCTTTCTTGTCAGGATGAACTTAGTGTGGTCCCTTCAATTGCTGGGAACCAGTCCTACTATGTCCTAACTAACAAGACAATACATTTGCCTTTCGTGAGCAGGCAAACCCAGAACTCTAAAGCTCTTTGTCATACATACTGTTAGTGCTTTCATTAATCTAAAAGAGTGCTAGTGTTTTTTTCCCCCTTAAATTAACAGTAGGTGTGCATACTGTTAACTTGTATTGCATTAGACTGTATGCCTTTCTTCATTTAGCCTCCATTCCATCCAAGAGAGGAAATCAAAAAGCATGTCCTATCTCAGCGAGCTTGCAGGTAAATTGAGGAGTTAAGACTAGTATAGATGAAATATTCAGACTGGTCTAGTGTTAAACTGTATGCTATTGGCTGTGAATGTCTTAAGAGGTCAAGGAAGGAGAGAAAAATGTGGGTTGGCATAGTTGTGGAGAACTTGTAGAGAAGCAAACCAGATTTCTGAGAGAGTATAGAGCTTACTAGCCTGAACTAGAGCAGTGGTCACAGGAGGGGTGTGGGAAGTGAGTACAGAGGATGATAGAACAGAAAGAGAAGGAGGAGACAGTATCTTAAGAACCTATAAGAGCAATGTAGAGAAGTGTAGGCTTTATCGGTAAGCAATTGGAAGCCACTTTTTTGAAAGGGGAAGTAAGAAGACTTGGAGACTCCTTAAGCAGAGGTGGGCCATGTTTTTACCATCCCATAGCCCTAGGACTTCATGTTAGTAGTCAGGACAAACCAATGGGTAGTTACTGAGAACCTATTACATAACCCACTGAACTGAGAAAAGTAAGCAAGGACAGGACATCTATCTCCATCACTCGTATTAACCAAGAATGTAATTCTTTATCTTGATTCCACCCAGAGTCCACTATGGAAGGGAATGATCAGTTCTGAGACTATGTAAACCAACTCTTTTTTAGTTTGTGAACTGAGGCAGAAACAGAGTTCATTCCACAGACTGAATGGCCCATTGAGATGCTTTAGGCAAATTTGATTTAGGAAGGGGAGGCTGCAAGTTGGTTGTATGTTCAGGTTAGGGGTCTATCATCTTTGGCAAAGCACATTTCCTAAAAAGCCAAGTGTGAGGTTTGAACTTGAACCTTTTCTCTGTCTTCTAATTGGTTTCCATCGAAGTAAAATTTGTTTGCAGCTAATGTCTTTTTATTTATTTTAAAATTGTTTTTACACTTTTAATTACATTTTTTAGTCTCCCGGATAAAATTAACTCTTTTGTCCTGAACACTGTGGCAGAAGTTAGTTATCCAGTGATGGATAAGAAGAAGAGTGAACTATGTTTAATTAAAAAGACTCCTTACCTTGGGAACCTCAGAGAGAAGTGAGATTTCTGTTAACTACAGATCCTTGTTGATTGGGAATTTGCATCTCTATGTACACCATTATAAAAGATGCTAACATGTACTTTCTGAACTATTAAATAAAGATTTGGATAGATGTAGAATTATACAATCTTGTAGTTAGATGGAGTGTGTGTAAGAAGCTGTGATGTAATCAAGAAGGCTGTAAATTTAAGATTAGGGACCCTGGATTTGAGTGCCTTCTGTCACCCTCGCTGAATGATACTGAGCAGTTCGCTTACGTTTTTAGAGCCTTAGTTTCTGTCTCTGTAAAATAATTTTGTATAAGGAATTACATGAGACAGTAGGAGAGCCTGGTTCCCTGCCTCCTGAGTCTCACGCCTTCACAACTGGGCCTGTTTAACTCATATTCAGCTCAAACTTGGCTCAGTCTCCATGGAAACCAGACTCCTTAGTCATCAGGGGGTAATTTAATGAGCCCAAGGGCAGAATTTTGAAAAGCTCAGCTCTATTAGCCTAATTGCAGATTCTGTTTTGACCTAATAATATTCTGGTTTAACAATTGGGCTCTGGTCCTATTCTCAGGGCATGTAGCACAGCTAGCAGCTCTGGTGCCAGAGGATCTGGGTTCAAGTTCTGGCTATACCACTTTTTAAGATGTATGGCCTTAAGGGGTTAGTTGAAGCCTTTAGGACTCAGTTCCTTCATCTTTTATCGAGGGCAATGAAAAGATTTCCCTTACAGGAAAACCTAGTACCATATCCAAGCACTATTACCTAGCCTTGTATTCCATTTGCCATAACCCTATCTGATATCCCTTTTCCTCTAGGAATTCTCTTGGGTACTGAGATTCTGTTTCTGTGTCTGGTTTCTCATTGTCTCTTTGGGATCTGCATGGTGCCTGAGTGGGCTGGCTTGTTCTCTGCTGCCTGATGCTCCTTGTGTCTTGCTGGAACCACTGGAAGCCACAGCTAGATTTCCCAGATTCCTCCTGTCCTTGTTCTTTAATTTCTCCCTGTTTCTTCTATTAAACCTGCCTGGGTCACCCTTCTTGCCTGTCTGACTCTGTTTAGTCTCTGCTTCCTGGTCACAGCATTCCCTAGAGGTTTGTTGACCCTCTCAAAGGCAATGTAGTTGCCTCTCAAAGGCAACTATAGGGAGTTGCCAAAATTGGAGATGATTTATACACTTTTCTTTTTACAAACACTCAAGTGATCCAAATTTGTTGACATTTTCTGTGATGACAAATGGCTGTGAAATAGTGTTACAAATTAGAAATTTTCCAATTAGACATAGTATTTGATTTGTTTCTTTATGTGAAAGGTGGTGTATCAATGAAGAAGAATACAACAGCATTTAAAAGAAATCTATGATATAGAGAGGATTTGGAAAATAACATGCATGGAAATAATTAACTTATTGCTGAAAATTATGCATGTCATCATTTATGAAAACTTTCATATTGCATACTTTAAAAACAAGGAAATATAACTTTCAAACCCATTTAAGTTATTTTACTGGGTTTTGAGTACTTTCATGAGGAATATAAAAGTGCAATATCTTATAGGTTGTTGGTAAGAACATCTGATTGACATTAGGAAAGAAAATACACTAGCTAAATTTCATAAAAATATTTGCATAAAAGTTTAGAAGTTGAATACTAAGTATGACTCAGGGAATACTGCTATAGGCTTGTTTTCCACTGGATCTACTTACTTTTTTGAAGTTTTGTTCTGAGCTTTGACAGCCATTGAAATCTAGTATTGATATGACCTGCGAATTGCTTTTCTCAGCATTAAACTGAGGATTAAAAAATAATGAAGCACATCCTATGATATTGTTTTCTATAAAATATTGTTATTGTATTTAGTGAGAGTAAAATAGGCTTTTTGTGCCATATAAAATGGTAACTGTAAAAGCATATTATTTAATTTTTATTTCATATTTTAAAATACTTTTGTGTAAATTTTCTAATGCACATATTTATACTGCAGTTGTATGTGCATATGCCTTACAAATAAATACACTTATTTTGGGACATATTTTCATTTTTTTTTCTGATGGGGTGAGTAATCAAGACCATATTGTCCAATGCATGGATGTTTTGCTTGGGAAGAGAATCCTGAGATTCTGAATGGCTGCCAGGTGGAAATGGTAATAGATTTGTACTGTGCTGCTCTGGAAAGTAGGTATAGGATTAATAATAATAATGGCCAACATTTATTGAACACTTCCTATGCACCAGGTACCGCACCAAGCACTTAACATTGATTATTTTATTTATTCCTTTCCTCTACCTTAGCAGACAGGTATCATTACTATCCTCATAGAGTGGCGGAGGCTCAGCTGAGAGATCCAATAACTTTCACAAAGCCATATATAAGGAGGGCAGGACTAGAGGCTAAATCCACATCTTTCTGACTGTAATAAAGTTTGCGCTCTTACCATATGACTGATTGTCATTCATTACAAAAGTTGTCCAAAAGAGGAATAGATTATAACACTGAGTGCTTGGTTTCCTCTGGAAATGTGTTCAACTTGTGTGGAAGGGTTTCTTCATGAGGGGTATAATATTGTGATTTATAGTAAGAAATATATTTGGTCCTTGTCCCCCTTTCCAACACAGAACCTTAGGCTAGTGCACATGTGGAAGTTTGGGGAGAGTGGTGCATTTGGAGCGGGCGTGGAAGCTCGGAACCCTGTCCCCATACCTTGCCCTATGTATCTCTTCCATCTTGCTGTTCCTGAATTATATCATTTTATGATAAGGCAATGCAATCTAGTAAACCCAAGGAGGGGTCATTGGAACCTCTAACCTATGGTCATTTGGTCAGAAGCACAGGTGAGAACCTGGGCTTGTGATTGGTGTCTGAAAGGTGTGCAGTTTGTAGGACGGGGCCCTAATCTGTGTGATCTGATGCTCTCTCCAGGTAGGGAGTAGCAGAACTGAATTGAATTGTAGGACACCCGCTGGTATCTGAAAATTGCTTGGATGTATAGGAGAAACACCCACATATTGAAATTGGGTACAGAATTGGGGGGAGTCTTAAACTCTGTGACCTCTATGTTGTTGATACCATACAACATAGAAATTCTAAGCATTTCTCTAGACACACTATTTCCAGATGATATAAATGCTTCATTTGCTAATGAAAGACTATGCACATAATTTTGGGGGATGCTAGATTAATGAAATTTAGCAATTTCTTTCCTGTAGGATTCTCAGAACCTTTACCATGATATTATTCATAGAACATGTGCAAGGGAAGGAAATAGCATGCGAGCTTTCCCCAAACACACCGACAGCGGACTCCTTTATCGTAGAGCATCTCCTGAATTTGGTGTCTCCTCATTCAACCTTGGAAGCCCTGCTAGAAGCTGATTGTATTTAGGCTGATTGACGTGAATTCTCTGAAAATGCGGTTACTATGACGTGGTTGGCAAACTTTCATTTAGAATATTCTATTAGTTAGTATCTTCCATTCCTCTACCATAATATAAATCAGGAAGTTTATAGTACAGAAAATCAGAACCCACTGGCGAAAGGGCACAGTGTGTCAAAGGAAGTTTGGTTCAGTTTCTACTTGCATCCTCAGGTATTTTAGGATGGGCCCCTTTAGATTAAGGCCTGGAGAGGTAAGGTCAGAGACTCCGAATAACTTCTCTGTGGTTGTACAGAATACATTGGTCACAGGAGAAGCCCAACTACTCCTACTCCTACACCTAGCCCAACTGTTAACCCCTACACACACTATCTCTGGGTAAAAATAAATCATGTTCTCTAATGGCCAACTGAATCAAAAGGGAACTAAACAGAAGAGAAACCTTTGACAGAATGGGACTGAACGTACAAAGAGAGTTTACGATGGGCTACTGTGCAGCTCTCCCTTATTCGTTCTTTCAGTTTGGAGTGTGCTGTGGGATCCCTTTGGGGCTAGGCAGATCTCAGTGTATGGGAATGTCAGAGTCGGAGTTTTCCTTGAGACACAGGGTATGAGGGACGCTGCATCCCAGGTTTCTGGCAACTGGTTACACAGTTTGAAACTACTCATGCCTATTGGGCATGAAAGCAATGCAGACTATGTGAGAAAGGGGTTCTGGAGACAACTGTGAACTTGCCCTTCCCATCAATGGGGGAAGGTAGGAGCTGTTCTCTGCCTCGCTTAGGTTGATAAAAAAGCTTTATGAAGACCATGTGGCAAGTTTAATGTCTGTCCCCTCCTGCTTGGGAGACCCAGTGGCCAGTGTCTGACTTGGTCTCAAGTGAGAGTCTAGCTAAAGTGGCAATAGCTCAGAAGACAGTTATTTAGAAAGTAACCGAAGTCCTAGGAACTAGTTACACAGCTCCCAGTTCTGACCCAGATTTCTAACAAGAAAAGACTGGAAAATAACCTTGTGCTGTATTTGTGTAGCACATATAACTGACAACTGACAGAGTTATTTCATATTTTACTTTACAGTGAGTTTCTAAGGTGAGCAGAATTGTGATCTTTATCTTATAGATAAGGGAGGCAATGCTCACAGAGAGTGAATGAATCACCCAAATTTCTAGACTTGAGACAGAAAGAGTAATAGTTATGTTTACCAATTATTTTGTCCTCGTGTTAGGCACAATTGTAAATGTCTTGCCTCCATTAAAGTCCTTTAAGTCTGTTCACACTCATAAGGAAGGTATATTAGCTCCATCTTGTATACGAGGAAACTGAGGTTTACAGAGGTTCAGTGAACTTGTCTGCTAGAAGGTAGAAGAAAAAACCCAGGCATTCTGGTTGCCATGCCTCTTGGTGATATTCTTTCCATTATACCACACTGGCTAATAAGGACTTTTAGAACCTAAAGATTTTTCCAGCTTAGACTCACTGCTGACAGAGCATGGCCAAGAGGCAGTCTTCTGAGACCTTCCTGGATACTGATGTAAGAGTAACTAATCAAGCTACAGATTTGTGGCAAGCAGTTACTTTGAAATTACGTAGGGGAGTCACAAAAGAGTTAATATTTTAAACAGTTTGCGCATCCTTCCCCACAACTAATTTATAGCATTAATTATTTAGGAAGCTATTTCTTAGGAACTTTTCAACTTAGCCTGATAGATGATCACTGGTTCCAAACGGCAGACTTTACTAAGGTATCAGTGTTGAGCTCAGAACCCTGGGTGCACTTACATTGGGCTCACCTGCACCCTACGCCTCTCCCGCCGCCCGCCGTGGTGTGCTGGAGAGCAGGTTGAACCGGGCTGGAGTCGGGTATTTCCGGCTTCAGTTCTCAGTTCTGTCAACTACATAATCTCCGAGTTTCAAAAACCCTCGTTTGTAAATCAGGGGAAATACACACCTCACTGCTTTTGGAAGACTGGAAGCTGAGATGAGTTGCGTGAATAAAATACCTCGTTTAGAGTCTGCCACACAGTAAGGCTGTGTTGGGCGTACGCATCATTTTCCCTGTCCTCCTGCCCCAGGATCATTTCTCAGTCCACTTTGTGAGTTTGGGCAATTCAGTCATCTCTGAACCTCAAGTTCTTCAGCTGTAAAGTGGCACCACCAGTGACTATTTTATAGGGGTTTTTAAAGACCACATAAGTTAATACAAAGTGAAAGTACTTTCTAAACTATGATTCCGCTCCTCACCCCACACCACCCAGTAATGCCTTGTACAGTCAGCAGTGCTGGCATTTGTTTGCTGTTTTGAATTTTCAAAGTGCTCCCACACTTGGTCTCACTTCTCCCTTCCTTTCCCTTCCTTACAGCTTTCTTTCTTTCTTTTTTTAAGGGTTTATTTATTTATTTTTAGGCGGGGGGAGAGAGAGAAACATCAATGTGCGGCTGCTGGGGGTCATGGCCTACAACCCAGGCATGTACCCTGACTGGGAATTGAACCTGCGACATTTTGGTTCACAGCCCGCACTCAATCCACTGAGCTACACCAGCCAGGGCTATCCTTACAGCTTTCTGAAGGAGTTAGGGCCATTTTTTTTCTCTCCACTTTACTTGAAGCCCAGAGAAGCCTGGTTCCTTGCTCACAAGTTCTTAGAAGCAGGACCACAGCTGGAGCTTGCGTATGTGGCTGTACTGTAAAGAGAAGAGCTTTTCCTTGGTGTCTTGCTGAGTGAGTCTGGGTCCTGGTGGCTCCTGTGGTTCGGCCCTTGTCACAAGAGGCTCCTGGGTGAACTTTGTGAGAGAGGCTGCCTGCCTAGTTTCTTCCCTCACATGTTCCCCAAACATCCTGCTCCCTCTTCCTAGCACTGCTGCCTTTCTCCCGTCTGGTGAGGGGGTGCTCATCTCCTCTTGAGCTAGACGTTATGTGTGGGGTGTGTGCTGTGGGTGAGCTCATGGTTAAACTGCAGCAGAACGTTTGTGTAGTGTCTGCCGGAGATGAAAACATCTTCATTAGAGCATCTGTCACTGCAGCGTTCACGCTCCGTAACGCCCCAAGATATTTCTCTAAAAACAGCAGTTGCTTCCCTTCCACCACCCAAATAGAAAGGTTTGAAGCCAGGCCCACATTTTCCTTAAGAACCAACTGTGTGGGGGCTTACCTGTGGGAGCCTCCATGCTCTGTAGGGGCTCAGAAATGAATTGGACACAGCCTTTGTTCTAGATTAGAGGTCAGTGGAATCAGGTGGTGACACCTCCTGTCACTGCATTGTCCCCCAGTCCCAAGCCAGCTGATCTGGCTGGCTGGGGCGGCCCATGAACAGCATTCCTCCTGTAGCCAAACCCATGGAGAAGACAGCACCTTTCCAGAGGACAAACGGAGTTTGGGAGCATTCAACTAGAACATGCCTGTGTTCACACACATTGTGAAAGATAAAGCAGATGAGATGAATGAAAGCGGAGAGAAAAATATCCGGTCCCTCAACAAGTGTTGCAGAGTGATTAGAGAACCGGGTGCATGAGAGGTCTGTATCACAGCCAGGATCCTCGCAAAGAAGAAAAATGAACAGTTGAGTGCCTTTTTTGGGCCATGCACTGGGGATATGGAGATGAAGCGAACCCGGTCACCACCCTGGAGCAGCACAGAATCTGGTAACTGGAGCCCACATCCTGCCTCCTCTCATTGTCCTGCCTGCTCTTGTGGCTCGCTGCACTGCCCAGCCCTCCCTGGCCCATCTCTGCTTCTAGGGGTTTGCCCTCATCCCTACAGAGATGGAGCTGACAGTTTCTGTGCCAGCTCTAACCTCTCAGTGTTTGGTGTCTCCCATGGATAATTGCAAATCTAAAAGAGTCTGTAAGGACAAAAACACCCTTTAAACTTCCCGACATGGAGGCTGCAGTGGTAGAAAAAGAAGCAGTTGTTCATTTTCCATGGGGAGCTGTGATTCCCCTGACGCCCCTTCAGATTCTGCCAATGAAACTGTCTTCCCTCTTGCCAGTACCCGACGCAGGCCCTGTCGGGGATTTGTGATTGATCCCTCCCAGGCCCGCTCCAGTGCCTCCTGGATGTTGTCTGCCTCGTAAATCTCACCTCCACACTTGGGGCCTCTCAGGGCCTGCTGCAGCTGGCTTTGCTCATCCGTGAGGGACCGAAGTGGCAGGATGGCTCCTACTACTCTCCTTTAGCTCCAGGAGTTGAGCTTTTGAGAGTAATTTATAGGTGGCTTATGTTTTTTAATGTGCCTTTAGGATCTCAGCTTGAATCCTTGGGAAGAAGAGCCTGATCTGGGAAATAAAGAAATCTAGAGGATGCTGGATCTCCCAGAGGATTTTCTCCTTCCATACTAGGCTGTTCATGCTGGGTCTGAATGGGCTGACCTCAGGACAGGCGGTAACACTGGCAGCCCCGGGGGGGTGAGGATTACAGTTAGACACCAAGCGCTGGAGGGCTTGAAGAGATCTCAGAGGACATAGAGTCCGTTTCCCTCATCCGACTAACCTCTTGAAGCATGTTCTGTTAATTTCCATTTTGCGGATGAAGAAACTGATACTTCAGGGGCTTAGTTCATCATTGTCTGGGGGTGATACTAGCAATGAGGAAGAAATCCAGCTGATTTTACACAGCTAATCTGAGATTCTTTTTTTCTCTGAGTCTTCTCCAGACTTGTCCTTATGTCTAATTTCTGTTGATGAGAGAGACAGATATTATTTCCAAATTAATGAGAAAAGGATACACCTACCTCATAAGAAGGTATATCCGTGAAAATATGATTCAGAGACTGCAGGGGGGCAGAGTAGATGGCTATATGCTATGTGAGTGGCTCCTATAGGGACTTTTCTCTTCTTCTCAGGGACCCTTGCCTGGGAGTCTATCACCCTCAATTTTGGGGTTTAGCAGTGCCTTTTTCAGGCTTCTCTTTTAAAAATGCAAATTCCTCTGGAAAGAAAAATATCAAGATCTGAACATATTGATGTGAATTAAAGGATCAAATAATTATCTCACCAAAGAAAAAGACCTGGGCTCCTGCAGGAGAGAGAAAACTGAACAGGTTAGAGGAACAAGGAGGGAGGTTAGTGGCACAAAAATGTCACCATGTCTAAGATCAGGACCTCAGACAAGAGAAGGTCCTTGACCTCCTTACACTGACATGCTCAGGCCAACATCTCATCCTGAACTTCAGTGTTCTGGAAGGAAAATCTGCCTATATTTTCCCAGAGTTGACAGTGGTAGGCAAAGGTGGCTGTGCTAAATAGATTAGTGATAAAAGAAGCAATTGTATGATTTCCACTGTGCCCAAACATCCTTGTAGTCATGACAACATCCTTGGATACTTACAACACTGACAGCCAGGGAGATGGCTAATAATTTCTTTCCAATCATTACAGTTCCTGTGTAAGATATTTCTGGCCCAGACTGAATTCTTGATGTGTACTGTCTGCAGGATGGTTCTGCGTGGGAGGCACTGGGGGAGGGAAGCTTTGGGCTTTACAGAGGTCAGAGGGCAAAAATCACTGTAGTCACTTGGGTCCATGTCTGACATAGAAGTAAATCATATAGTTGTTTGGAAATGTGTCCCCCAATACCTTTCTATTTCTTTAGGTGCCACCATTAATGTACCACTGGATTATGGCAACTGCCCTTGGCAGGACACCCTTGAATATGTCTGTACCCTCCTCGTGGTCAATCTACAGTCCAAGAAAATGTCATCATGTCACTCCTCTGCTCAAGAATGTTGTATGGCTTACTCTTTCCTACTGTGTTAGACCTAAACTCCCCTGCCTTAATGATTTTTCCAATCTTACCAAACCCCACCTATCTAAACATAGTCATACTTCTTTCTTTGCAGTACATACCTTTTCAGTGGGGACTCAGTTCCTCCCCATCCTCTGCCTACTCCACAGTGGCCCTTTCACATTCTTGGTTTTTACTCACCTCTTTCTTTCATGGGGAATTTCTTCCTCTTTATTGTCTTTTCAAATTTTATTCACCCTTCAAATTGCAGCTAAGTTCACTTTATCCCCAAGAAGCTTTTCCTGATGAGTCCAGCCCAAGGCACTGGGTCAGTCCTCTTGTCTATCATCAGTGCTATACAACTCTACAGATATGTTATTATTTTGGGGGGTTAATGGTTGATAGTCCTTCTTCCCCTCAAAAGACCGAGCTCCTTGAGGTGAGCAAGTGCTGCCTGCAGATGGCTCCTGTATCTCTCACAAGGCCCTCCATCCTTTCTCCAGCACCATTTCTAAAGCATCACTCTCTGTTTTCTTGGCTTTATTTTCATTATCCCACTATCAACACATGACATTATCTAGCATTGTTTGTCTCCTCAACTAAAGTATAAGCTCCATAAGTGTAGAGGCTTCACTTGTCTTGTCATCTTCTCTACGCCCAACAGCTGCAACAAAGCCTGGGATGTAGTACGATCCCAATAAGTGAGTGTGGACTGAACAAATGAGTTTGTATTGATTAGCTGATTCACATCTAAAGGGATGGAAAAACGGGGAGGTGCCAATCCTCTCTACCATGTATGAGGCTGCCATACACCTAAACGTGAACTCTAGTATAGATCCTTTCTCAGCCACTGCAGAAAGCCAAATGTTGCTCAATACCTACTGTATTAGAGTACTACAGTCTATAGGGGCACTGCACATTCTTTTCAGAAGAGCCCTGTAACCAGGGATCACAGGGAAGACTAACTTCTATAAAATGCATGTGCTTTTACTGTGCTGTCTACTCTTTGGATTGTTGTGAGGTTCAAATGCAATAAAGTATGATAAAAAAAAGCATTAAATTGTAAATCAACATAAAAATGGGATACATTAGCCAACCAGCTGGCAGTCAGTGTGAAAAACTAAAATTTATTTTGATGGAGGTGGTAAGAGAAATTGTGGACCACTAGTGTTGGAAATAAACATTAAAGGGAGGTTAGGAGCCCTCCATTAGAACTCTGTAGGATAATGTACCTTTGTTTGTTGAAAGGACCTTTCTGGGTATGTCAGCAGTTTAGTAAGAAGGATGCTTTCATCCTTAGAAAAATACAAATGATATATTTCCATGTTTGAATGCTGTTCAGTGGATTCTATCCAAAAGAAACAGTTAAAGAGGCCTTCAAAACCTTAGAAGTATTGGAAGGGGAAAGAGATCACCATCACTACCATCACCACCATGATTATTATTATTGAATTAATTCCTACAACAGTATCAGAAAGTAGGTGTTATTCCTTTAAGCAGAGGAGAGAACTAAGGTACAAAGAGAAGAAGTATCTTACATGGGCTCCCTCAGTTAATAAGTCACAGGGTCAGAGATTTAATAAGAATTGCTAACAGTTATTGAGAATTTTCTAAATGTCAGTCATTCTGCCAAATACTTCATTTATTACAATGCAGGGATGCAAACAGTGTTACTCCTAGGTTAAAGAAAGGAAGACTGAGACTTAGAGAAGTTAAGCTAATTCCTCAAGGTCACACAACTAACAAGGGCAGGAGCTGACAACTGAGCCTAGACGGGTGGCACTGGAACCTGTGCGCTTCATTGCTACTGTGCACTGCCTCTCAGTCCCTGTCCTCTGTCGCTTGGCCATGCAGTGTCCAAAAAAATGCTTTTATAGTTAGAAAAGCTACTTTCATTAACTCCACAAGCCAAATGAAAGAGAGGAATGCAGAGAAGAACAAGAGGAATTTAGGGATGGGAAAGAAATAGCCTGACTTGCTGAGGTGAGTTCCAGCAAGGAATCTCCAGGAGATATCCCCAGCTGGAGAAAGTAGATAGGTGGTTGCCGTTAGCAGACATCCTAAGGAAGTCTAGCTGGCCCACATGTGAGTGGAAGACGGTTATTGGTTAGATGGGGACCTACCGATCTGTATGAAGGTTTTGCTAAGCTGGAATTATGGTTTCTTGAATAGCAAAAAGCAACATCTAACTACCTAAGAATGACATAGACAGGATACAAAGGCAAGGGAATATTGTGAGAACCTTATTTATGGATCAATAGGTAATCTTTCATACACAAAAGGTCAACCCCAGGAAGGCAGAGTGATAAAGAGATAAACATTGCCAGCAAATACAGTATTGACTTAAAAAAATCCACCCTGATGAGTTCTTTGATGTATATTCTTTTAGTTAAAGTACATTTCTTTATTCATGGGTTTCCCCCCTCACCACTTTGCGCCCCTCGGTGAAGTGTGAAGGCAGTGATGAAGAACGCTGATTTCCCGTTGTCTGGGATTTTGTGCCTTCAGTGATCAGCATCAGATGGAATAAAGGCTGAGGATTTCAGAAAAGCAGTTCTAAGTGTGTGTGTGCAGCAATTAGGACACTCAAGTGACAACTCACCTCTACCCCTTGTAATTTCCTGCTTTGGTGGCTGTGATGATACATTTATCCTGGCTTAAGGAAATAAACCACTAACTACTCAGTCCTCCTGGTACCTCTGAGTGCTTCACCCATTTTGTGATTTTTTTTCTTTTTTTCTGAAGCAAGTCATTCATCATCCAAAAAATATTTGAAATCGTTGCCATTCATCTCTGCCTGGTTGCTGGATGGTGAAGTTGTTGATTGTTTATAACTTCTGCTCAGCCATACATGTGGAAGAGAGTTTAGTTTTGTTTCCATGATATGATTTTTCAGAGTAGAGGACCAATTACAATTTCAGGTTATTCCTCTTTGCAGTTGGGAAGCTATTTCAGTGGGCCGCAGTCTGATCCTTGAATAGATACATTGCTAGTGGAAGTGCCTTGGATTCTTAGGGTCACCATGTGTGAACTGGGCAGGAGTGTGCGGTGGGGTGGGGGAGGCACATCTTAGGCAATAAGTCAAAGGCTTAAGATGCACAACACTTTGTCTCAACTTCCTGATGGGGATCTGCATGGCAGAGGGTATGGCGGAATTTTGTACACTGTAGAATTATGTAAGGATATTTTTTTCAGAGCAGTCATGCAAGAGCATTTGACAATGACACAATTTTTCCAAACTGCTTACTAATTCTTCTTTTTTCCCAGTTAGAAAGCACATTTCAAATGCTCTGAGAACAATAGCATCCTCTCAGGAAAGGATGGAACTGGATTCGGTCACCTCCAGCTTTGGATGTGACAGGGGAGCCAGATAAGACTGGGGACTACTTAACACCTCAAAGTGAGAAAAGGGCACAAAGGAGAGGCTAGGCTCGATGACAGATGACACAGATTTCAGCCTTTTTCAGAGTCAAAGTCATAGCTTTGTCCCCTGCGTTCTGCCAAAATTTTCTCTTCTGCTATGCCTGTATCTTCCCAAGTTCCTCCCTAGCCCTCATTTCCTTGGAGAAAAGGACAAGGCTCTTTGTTAATAAAAATGATTGGTGCTGGCTACGAGTGGTGAGATAATATTGGGATCAAATTCTGCATTTCTTGATTTTAAACTTTGCGGTGATTCTTTATCTCCTATTCACTTGCTCCCCGTCTATCATTCTCGCTGTTATTCATGCTGTCATCACGGGCTATGGGATATGTGTGCGAGGCTTGGTTTTCTTCCTGGATCTATCCTCTGCAGGAGTGCTCTTCTTTGGCCATATGTGATCATTTGTGAATTGGGGTGCCCCTTTGCATGTCTTAAGGCGTTTTTGTTGTTATTAAAGGCTCTGTGCCCCCCACCCCAGATTTTACTCACACTTTTTCTAGGAGGAAAGGGAGAGAAAGAGAAAGGGAGGTGGTAGTTGGGAGGTAAAGAAGAAAAGATGAATGAAAGAAACTAACTGGGTATCAGGCACTAATAATTTTATATTAGTATAGTCCTTTACAGTTGGTATACTGAAAAACAATTTGCAAAGTAATTTTTACAGGCATAGCCCTAATTTGGTTTTCACAACCACCCAAAGTACAGATAAGGAAATGGAGGCTTAGAGAAGGTAATAGGCTGCCTAGTTAATGCATATCTGGAATCTAGTCCTTCTGACTACATGTATAGTTTTTTTCTTTTCTATACTGCTCAGGCATGTCCCAGAGTCCTCATTTTGAACTCATGCCAAACACTCTAGGTAGAAGCTAAAGGTCTTTCTTAGTGGCCACCGTAACTCTCTAGTCAACACCTATAGGAATTTTCCTGAGGATGGACTGGTAGACTTTGGTTGACCAGGATAAGATCATTCTACCAATAACTTAGTACATTTTGAAATGTTCTGGGCACTTTTTAGTGTAAAATATTTTATAAAAAATATTTGCATATATAAATCTCACTTGAGGCTCATAAAAGCCCTGTACAGCTCAGAAGTGCAGCTCAGAAGCCTATGCCTTGTCTCTTAATCCACGTTTCCTCCACCGCTATGTGCCTAAGCCAGGCTAGCCTCTGTGGAGGGTATAGCGAAGTCCATTCAGGGAGCCAAGACTCCCAAGTCTGAAACTAGAAGCAATCGTAACCCTGACCTCTGAGCAGCACTGGCTACATAATTTGTGGAACACAGTGCAAAATGAAAACACAGGTCCCCTTGTTCAGAAATGTATAAGTATTTCAAGACAAAATCTAGTCTGAGGTTCTCTGAGTGTGGGGCCCTTTCGAGCATGGGGCCCTGTGCAGCTGCACGGGTTGCATGCCAGTCAAGCCAGTTCTCCCACTGACATTAACTCAGAAGTGGATGACTTTATTTTTTTTTTTCTCAGATCCAGGTTACATTTACTCTCTTCTGTTAAATTGTTTATTCCCTCAGTCAGCCTCCATTCCTAGATCTAAGGCACATAATGGCCTAGTGTTCCTTAGTATACCTAGTACCTCTAGTTCTCATAGATCAAAATTTAGGGACAGAGTCATAATATCAATAGTAGCTAA
The DNA here is from genome assembly GCF_019186645.2 of Phyllostomus hastatus. NCBI lineage: Eukaryota > Metazoa > Chordata > Mammalia > Chiroptera > Phyllostomidae > Phyllostomus > Phyllostomus hastatus. The sequence continues at coordinate 103,442,378 of NW_025334041.1, read as the reverse complement.
TATTTATTGAGCCTTTACTATGTGATAGATACTGTGCAAAACTTTTTATGTGCTTTAAATTGATTGCAAAATGGCCTCAATTCTGTATCACATCCTGCATCTACCCACCTAGTATTGTGACTTTGCAGATTTCCCATCAGGAAATAGAGTCTGCTCCTGTCCCTCTCAAATCTGGGCTGGTCCCATGAATTGCTTTGGCTAATATAGTGAACCAGGAGAGACGGGGTGCTAGTTCAGAGTTTTAATCTTAAGAAGCTTGCAAGCTTCAACTTTCTCTTGTGGAATCCTAGGACTGCCATGAGGACAAGCCTATGTTGGCCTCCTGGAAATAAGCCCTGTTTGGAGGAGAGCTGTTGTTTCAACTGCAGCCATCCAGAGCAGCCAGCCCCCAGGTGACCTGCCAACTAACTGCAGATGCATGAGTGCACCTAGCCGAGATCAGGAAGACAAGAGTCTGGTCAGCAGAACCATTGTTACAATCAGCTCACAAGTGAGAAATGATAAGCAGTTGTTGCTTTAAAACTCTTTTGGATATAGTTGGTTATGCATTACAATTATGTTATTAAATAACACATTTATTATTTCTATTCTCTTGACAAGGAAACAAGCTTTGAGAGGTTAAGATCTTGTCTGAGGTCAAACATTGTAGATCTTAGAACATTCTAAGTAACCCAAATTCTTTTCTGTTATTTTATGGGGCCATGTCATAGTCCTCAGGGCTCTGCCAACCCCTTGGCTAATTTGAAAACCATTTGAGTAGAAGAAGCAATGTTTTTGCTGATGGGGGCAGGACCAAGAAATGGAGTTCAAACACTAGGAATCTCTCTACTGATTAATACCATGTCTATTATTAACCAAAATGTGCAAAATAAAACACTGTAATTTATCAAAGAAAACAATGTATATATTCAGAACAAAGGAGATGGTGTCTTTGAGGTCAAGGTCACAAGCTAAATGCTAGCAGAAATTTCGGCTGCATCTCATTAACACTAAACGGAGACCGAGTTCTGCAAGAGGTCTATGTGACAATCCCATTAGTGCAAATGACATTTCTTATGATGTCTGTTTTAGTAAATGAAAGCAAAATGCAATTATATTAGTGGAATTCACTCATGAAACTAAACTAAAACCCACCAGAGCAAGTGTTTCCCCACCTCCACTTCTGCCCCACACCTTTGATGAAAATCAGTTGCTTGCCAGAGTAGTAAGGGGACATTTTGCTTAAATAGGAATACACAATTTGATCATAGAGGGGGCACCAGAATACAGAAGTTCTTACAAATATCGGAGGTTTGGAAGGTTTTGGAAGGCATCAGGGTCGATGTACAGCAGATTTTTGGCCTTCTCAATTCTACTGTAAAAGAGAAAAGAACATGAACAAATCTTAACAGTAAGGACTGCTATAATATTTTTCACATTATGCAGAATATATCGATGTTATCCATCCATCTATCATTTCAATAAAAATTGAGCAGACATGCAGTGTCTTTTACCATGCCAAACTGTGCAAACTGAATATAAACCCTGCCCTGCTTAACTCTCATCACCCAAGTTCTGCTGGGCTCTGTCTGTGAGAGGCAAACAAAGCACCAGCTGGGTGAGTCATTTTCTCCCTCAGCACAGCTGAGTCCTTCACCAGTAAGGATCTTCCAGGGTCTGGGGGAGCTAAGAGGGTAAGGATTAGACCAACATGAGGTACTGAGCTTTTGTCTGGTCAGGAGACAAGAGATAATGGGGTAGAAATCAATAAAAGGGGGTGAAAAGAAGATAGGAGGGAAAGAAACTGGCTGAGGGGCAAAGGAGATTGGAAAAAAAGAGTGACGAGGCTAAGGAAAACAAAGATTGGGGGCAGACGGTGGCCATCTCTGGTTTTAGCCATGAAATTCCAGCAGACAGCAGCTGGGGATGTGCCAGTGGTACCCTTCACGCTGTAGACTGAGGCTGCTCCCTAGCAGCTCCTGGGAAGTGGTAACTTCTGCTCCAGGTTGGCCTGAGCCATGTCCTGATCAATAGTCCAGAGGTGAGCATGTTCACTTTTGGATTCCAACAGAGAGGCAGCCCTTTTCTCATCGCGCAGGATCAATGTATATTTGCAGAGATGCTCTGTGTTAATTACTTCCTCCCTGTTTCATTAGCTTTTATGTTGCAGTAACATGTGGCTACCCAGATCCAAGTGCTAGGTAATTAATCATTTTAAGGACAGTCAGTGCTACATGAGGGTGAGCACCTCTCCATGCAGGGAATAGCTGTCCTATTAGCTCCACTGCCCATTGAACTGCACTGGGGACACCTGCTCAACCCTGCCCAGAGGACTGGCTACTCTCTGGGTTCTGCAACCCTGGTCATGTCTCTTTTTCCCACTAGGGTAAGGAGAGGCCAAGCAGAGAGAGAAGAAAGAATGGAGCAGGAGGGCAATGGGAAGAAGAAGGGAAGGCATCAGCTGCAGAAGTTTAATGACAATGAGGAAGAAAGAGAGTGGGAGTCAGGGTGGATGGAAGAAAGGAAGGAACAGGGAGGGAGAGCCTGCCAACATGGACAGACTGAGTGTCATTCCTAAACAAAGTCATGTGCATATATGTATGTGCGTGTGTATTACACGGTGGTCATTAGAAACTGTGTGTGTGTATTTCCTACTGATACTTGGCAAATGCTTGAAACTTTTTAAAGGAATATGAAAGAGTCAAGAGATTTATGTTCAAGTATCTATCCTGCTGTGGATTTTGCTGGGTGACTTTAGGCAAGCCTCATAACTCTCTGTGCCTTTCATCGCTCATCTGTAAAATTAGAAGAGTGGTTCATTGGCTTTCCTAACTGTGTCTCATGAAAATTTTGTTCAATGTTAATATATACTACACAGAAGAAACCTTTCCAGTGACATTAGTTGAAAATCCCTTAATACAATATCCTTCATGGAGATTCCAAATGTAAATGCTCATATTACAGGTTCTGAGAAGATTTTCTATAGTTAAGTGAATCCAGGTTTATTTTCTCAAAGTTTCCTAATCTTGTTTTACTATAGAATCTTTTTTTCCCTGTCTTTTAACACAATAAATTCCCAAATGTTTAATGATACACAGTCTACTTTGAAAAATTCTGGACTAGACAGTTTCTAACGTCTCTTCCAGCCTTGACAGTCTATGCTTCTATGAAGTAATTTATGGTAATTATGGGCTGATAGGAAACAGAAGTGCATCTGTGTGAGTATTGACATGTTGTAAACTAGAATGTCAACAAGAGAAAGGAAATTTGATTGGAATAGTAGAGGAATAAAGACTCATTATGACACACTCATGCTAGTTGATCTATTAGGTCTAATTTACATTTGATATCATATATTCATCACAGCGATATTATGAGGCATGCAATTATATTATTCTCATCTTATAGATAAGAAAACTAAGTCTCAGAATGATTTCGTATCTTGGCCAAGGTGTATTGGTGATTATATGGCATAGACTAGTATTCAGACTACGACTACTTATCTTCAGCTACATCATGTGAGACTAATTTTGGGCTTTGACTGTGGAACAACTTTGAATGAGAGGATGAGGTGGAGGTACTTTCTCACAGTTGCAGAGCCAGGTTCTTAGGTTTACTGTGCAAACAACTGGGAGGGGGAGGGGATGGGCTAAGATTAAATTCTGGGCTGGTTCCTGGACCATCAGGTGGAGGGACCCATGAGAGTGCGCTTTGGGCTGACTTGGATATCTTAAAATTGTAAGGTTCTGAGGACAGAGCAGAGTCAGTTCTTTCCAGGAATATAAGCAGACTTTAAGGAGACTGCCAAGAATAGTCATGAGTAAACCCTATAGGTTTTTGCTTACATTTCATGTAATTTGGGCAGGTTGGAGAACACATTCGCCTCTATCACTTCCAAGACATCATTATGCGAGATCTCTCTGAAAACAAAGAATAATTCAAGTCAGTTCAGCTAGATTCCATAAAAGGGATCAAGGCTTAGCATAGAGGCTGGTGCTAAGATGATTCATGACACTCAATTTTTCCCCTCAACAAAATCAGCTGTGGTGATACTAATATATTAGATGTGAACACAGAACACTGAGAGAACAACTCAAGGCAAAGGCTCAGTTTAGAGGTTATTCAGTTTGTAGATGTAGAAACTGAGGCCTAGAGAGGGAAAGAGACTTGCTTAAAGATATTTAGGGAATATATAGGATGAGAACAAACTTTAAGTTGCCTATACTGGGGACCAGTAAACTTTTTCTATAGAGCCAGAGATAGTAACTAATTTTTGGTTCAGCAGACCATTAGGACAAAAGCAGCCATAGATAGCACATAAATGAGCATGACTGTGTCCCAATAAAATCTTATTTATAAAAAAACAAGCAGCAGGTTGGATTTGGTGCCATAGGCTGTACTCAGCGACCCAGCCCTACACCATGGAATCAGGCTTTTCTGTCTGCTGGTCTGGCTGTGGGAGACAAGAACCTCAGTTCAGCCTCTTTTAAATAAACATGGATTTAATCCCTTCCCCTTCATGCCATTGCCCAAGTGGGGTTGCTATTGCAAGATCTTTGGCATTAATGTTGTCATGGCCTAAAATACCCCCAAAAGTTCCTTCAGTCCCCAGCTTTTTTCCTCCTGGAGTAATTGAGGGCAGTAGAGAATGGAGAGCTTGTGAAGACAGGGTGGCTCCATCAGTTAATGTTTGTAAAGTGGCTCACAGATGAAACACACTATTATTAGGGCTCCTGAGGAAGACTTTCATGCAGTTTTAATGCTGTAGTGGAGTGTCTCAGGAAATCTCATAGGCAGCATGCATTCAAACTGGCTGAGGCAGAAGCGCTATCTGCTGACCTGGGATTTAGCTAAAGAGCTCTCAAAAGGTCTTTGATAAGGGACCAGCCTGGAGGGCAGGGCAGGAGAACCCATGTGGAGAAGGGGGAGTGCAATTGTGAATAGCAGCCAACTCAGTGTGGGGGGTAGGGGGATGGGGGGGTGCAGTGCTTGTGACATCTGGGGCTTGTCAACTTGGAGAAGGTAGGGTCATTTCTCCCAAGCCCCCATGGGGAAGGAGACATTTTGTGACAGAAAAGTCCCTCTTGTTCTATAATGGCATCTTTTATGATTCGCTTGGTAAATTTAAGTCTTCATGATTTTCAGTCAAACATAGATAAGGGTGGATGGTATGTTTGTGCGTGCTCATGTGCATGCATGCATGTATTTTTTTAAATCCTCACCCAAGGACATGCTTATTGATTTTAGAGGGCAAGGAAGGTGGGGGGGAGAGAAACACTGATGTGAAAGAGAAACATTGATTGGTGGCTCCCTCTTGTGTATGCACCCCAATTAGGACCAAACTTGCAACCTAGGCATGCATGCTGACTGGGAATAGAACCTGCGATATTTTGGTTTATGCGATGATGCTCCAACCAACTGAGTGACACCAGCCAGAGCTGCATGTTGACCCTTGGCCATTTATCTTGCGCCTCTGTCCTGCAAGTGGAAGGAGTGCTGAAAGATGCAGGAATGAAGAGTAGGAAAGGGGTGGTAGATTTAGAAAAATAAGTCATTTATCTGAACATATATGAGGAGTGAAAGAGTGGCCCAGGTAGAGAATAAGGCATGGAGCAGAGAATTAGACGACAGAGGGGGTTCAAATGCAAATTGGGTCATACCCTCCGAAAGCTCTTTCCAGTTTCATGTACAGTTACCAGTGGGTTTGGTCACTGCTTGTGGTAATATCTCAGCCTAATATTGGCCAAAGGTAGGCATTTCTTCTTAAAAGATAAATAAAAATTAATAGAACAAGCTAGCCAAGAAACACTTCTAAACTGATTCAGAAGGTAGTTCCTATTTATGGCCGAGAGGGTATAGGAGTTGGGTGGTGGGGGTGGGGAGAGCCTTTGGCTGGATGAGGGTTGGGGAGAGGTGAACAGTGTGCTGTAGTGAAAAATTACCTCCCTGAGTACAGTCCATCTCAGTTCTGTCTCTAGTTACTTCTGTTATCCTTTATTAATTGTCTTCTGCTTAGCAGCCATACCACATACTTTGTCTCCAATCCTTACAACATGCCCGTGACCTTGGCATTTTGGTCTCCATGTCAATAAATAGCCTCACCTGTATGCAGACCTAACTCTGGCTGACTGCAGAGTTGGAACTCTTTCTTCTACACACCCTGCCTCCCAGGCCACGTTGGGCCCACTATTTCCACTCCTGTGTATTTACTCGAGAGAAAAAAAAATCTATGCACCTCCAAAGGCTTGTGCACAAATGCTCAAGCAGCTTTATTTGTAATAGCCAAAAACTGGAAGCAACCCAGTGGGTAAACTGTGGGATGTTCATGCAGAAGAATACTACTCATCAATAAAATGGACCAAACCGCTGATACAACATCATTGAATCTTTAAAAAAATTATGCTGAGTGGAAGAATGTGGACATAAAAGAATGCATACTGTATGATTTCACTTATATGAGGTTCTAAAACAGGAAAAAGTAATCTACCGTGACAGAAATCAGGGTATTTGTTGCCTGAGGCCTAGGATAGAGGTTGCTGACAGGGAAGAGGCAGGGACACTTTCTGGGGTGATGAAAAAATTCTGCATCAAGGTTGGGGAGGCAGTAACATGGGTGCATGTATATTTGTCTAACTTATTGAACTTTAAACTTAAAATGGATACATATATTTTCTTGTATATAAAAGATACCTTAAAGTTATATGAAAAATGCCTTGTTTTTAAAAGGAAGAAGACTGAAAATCCATTTTGTTTGTTTGTTTGTTTTGAGAACTCTGAATTAAGAGAACAATGGAAGAATCTTGGTCATATTGTCTGGCCAGAAGGTGCTGTTCAGATCCTAGTTCTATCTTGGGGATTCTGTGTTAGGTTCCTTCCCAACTTGGCTGTTTCTCCCTCCTCCCCATCTGTAAAGTGAAAAGTTGGAATAGCTCCGAGTTTCTCAACCATGGCTGCACATTAGAATCTTCTGATGGACCTGTAAAAAATTCCAAAGCCTGGTTCCACAGCAGAGAGTTGGATTTATTTGGTGTGGGGTTTGACTCTGGCATTGTTTTTTTTTTCCCCCTCCCTTTAATTCTCCAAGCAATGGTGATTCTAATGTTCAAGAAGGATTGAGAAGTGCTGGACTAGGTGACCAAAAGGTCCCTTTTAGATCTATGATTTCTGTCTTAAGATTTGCTTCAGGAGCAAAGGCTGATTTGCCATTGACTGTTAAGACAATAAATTAGATAAATAAGGTTCTTGAGGCACAAGAGGCAATGAGACAGAATGGTAGCAAGAGAAGCCTCAAGATAGAATGTGGAGACAGGAGTAAAATAGGGCAGGCATGAGTTAGGTTTATTTTTTCATAAATAAAATTTCATCAAAAAGTTGCAATATTGCAAATGTGTAGCAAGAAACATGGAAACTATATTGTAACACCTTACATTTGGTTAGTATTGATAATTAACAATATTTTATTAATGCATAGTTTCCTTTAATTTTCAGTATACCCATGTAAATTGGAGTTAGTGCAGCCAGTCCTATCACTGGTTAGATTAATAGTGGTAATCTGCCTTGGCTAAGATAATACATTATTGTGAGGATCACTCAACTGGTCTTTGGAGGGAAGATGTGGAATTTTTACATCCAAAGAACTTACTTAATCAAGAAATCATTCTTTGTCTCAAATGGTTCTGTTGAGAATTTTCTTTGCAGTTGTGACAAATTATTACAATTGGCATGATTCAAAGTGTGATGGTGTTTCCTTGGAGTCAAAAGTAAAGGTTGATGAGAGAGGATAGCTCTAGGGATATGGTGGATCTAAAGCATGGTCCAGGGTTTATATGATAAAAAGATTTTTGTGATGATGCTGAAACAGAATTTTCCCTCTCATTCTATGAGCATACAGTTGAGTCATACTTGATGTGTGACATGGCAACAACTATAACACAGAAGCGGATTTGAGGATTCATCTGTCTTCTATTAAGCCAGATGTTAAAAATATTTGCAAGTATGTAAAACCATGGTATTCTTCTTACTAATATTTTTTGAAAAGGTGGTAATTTTGCATAAAAACTGTTATTCATATTAACATGTACAAATTTATGGTTTTTAGATAAACTACCAAATAAATTATTTTCCAGTTTTAATTTTTAGTATGGAAAATGTTGGTAGCTATAACCCATTTAAGCAAATATCTTTGGTGTATTTAATAACTTTGGGAAATGGAGAGATCCTGAGACCAAAATGTTTGGGAGCTGTCCAAGGTAGACATCGAATGCTGCCCTTCTTGTGAGGGATCCTGACTCTGTGGAAAGCTTATTTCGAGAAATGAGGCTCTCATGTTCTAGGACAGTGCTCCTCAACTGTACATGCACAGGTGAATCATCTGGGGATCTTGTTAAAGTTCATAATCTCAGTGGGGAGATTTTGAGTGGGGCCTTAAATTCTGCACTTCTAATACCTCAGGTAAGGGATTGGTGCTGGTATTGAGATCACACTTTGGATTCAAGGTTCTTTAGAAGAATAATACCCCACCAAATCCTTCTCCCCAACACACACATATGAGTGAACAAGAAAAGTGTGACAGAGTATTTCAAATCAACTTCAGGGGAGTGAAGTACTTGATTTTAAAAACCCTGCATACCCTCTGGAAAGCTTTCCCTTATTCTCTCATTATTGAAATCTTCCTATGTTCTGCATTCTCACAAGACTTCTTTCATTTATCAGTTAAAGTGGTTACCACATTGTTTTGTCATTGATTTTTTTGGGGGGGCTGGTCATTGTTTAATTCCCCAACCTGACTTTTTGTTTCTGGATGGTACCTTATCTGTCTATCTGAGACCAGATTAAAGGTCTCCGGTCACTAGAATTTCAAAGTTTTCTGTGAATCAGAGAACAGGATATAATAAGAACTTAAATTCTCATGGAAATGTCTTCTTTGCTTTTTTTTTCCTGATACAGGAGATATTCTCCAGCTGGGTCTCTTTCATCTTTTCCCTCCTCCCCTGACTCTCTACACAGCATTTTTCTCCAGTACATATATCCAATATACTCCTCCCTAAGTGAGTGCATTAGGGGATTCAATTGCATTAAAATGTTTTTAATATTCACTGAATCAAATTTATTTCTTTGTCATAGCCTAGACTAAATTTAGTTGACTATTTTTCTTCCCTAAGTTTCCTGTGGTCTAGGATCCCCGCCCTTCCCCCCAGCCCCCGACGCCAACCTCCCCACCACCCATACAATCTATTGTATTGCCTTTACACACTGCATTGGGTTTACATTCTGGTTCATCTTTTTCACCAGGCAAATAACTACTGGAGGACAGCAAAATTGCCTTTTATCTTAGAATTCCTGCTCCCAGCCAAGTGTTTGCTGAATGAATGAGTTATTTTTGAAAGACTATAAAAGATTTTCCACCTTTGCTCTTGCACAATAAAGCTGTGTTCTTGAAAACTTGCAGTTGACAGACAATATTTGCAAATCAAATTGTATATTAGCACAGGAAAGAAGCTTCTTATTTAGCAGAACCTTGGAGTGAATCTTTAAAAGAGTGAAGAACTAATTCAACAAGTGTCCAACAAATTGTGATTAAGCAGCTTTGTGTTTCAGGCACTATGCTCAGTGCTGGAGATCCAAAGGTAAAGAAAATGGATCCAGAGTTTTATTGATTATCTCTAACTCGGTGAGTATAGTATTCGAGGCTTTCCTTAACTGTGTGCTATTTTTATTTGATGAGCGACATCTGAGTTACTGGAAAAATAAAATGGATCATTGGCACATTGCATTTAAATATAACTATAGATAAAGAATGATATGCTTGCATATAGTATAGATTATGCATAATTGTATATGTATTATATAAATATGATGATATATTATACATATATGATAGATATAATAAAATATATGGTTTTCTGTATATCTACCATTTGTCTGCTCCCCAAATTCTTCTGGAAATGTGCCATGTAATTTAAATAAATACAGAGCAGGGCCAGGTGAAAATTCCCATGAAAATGAATTTCAGAAAATTTCATAAAACTCTCCAAATATAAATTCCCATCCTCATTTGGAATTTCCTTAGGGTTAGATCCAAAGACTTTACAACAGAGATATGAGTTTAAATCCTGCCTCCATTTCTTTTTTTTATAATATGAATATTTCTTAATAATATATATGTTATTTTTATTCAAGTACAGTTATCTCCACTTTCTCCCCACCACTCCCCGCCCCCCAGCCATCCCCACCTCCCACCCTCAATCCCACCCCCGACCCTCGGCTTTGTCCATGTGTCCTTCCCACGTTTATAATAGCTGTACAACCTTGGGCAAGTTACAGTCTCTCTGATCTTCACTTTTCTAGTTTGTAAAATGAAAATAATAACTACCTCACAGGTCTGTCAATGGGATTACATAAGATTGTGAGTGTGGAATCAAAATGCTTGTCACATGGGAAACTCAAATGTCACTGTGCCTGCCTGATGGTCTGCCTTCTCTTCTTTGTGAAGTTTAGGCCTGAATTCCTCTGCAGCTGGGAAGTGCTGGGCTAGTCAGCCAACCATGGTGCTGGGGAAATGGTGCTAGCAAAGGTCTGAGCAATGCTTCTCTTAACCCCACCTACAAGTCATTGAAATCCTCAGGCTATTACCCCAAACTCCATTTGGAGATTTACCCACAGTGAGACTCACCGTCTGGTTTGTTGGCCAACAAAGGAGATTAGGCAAAGCACAGAGTTGCCTCAACAAAAATGTCTCCATCACTGAAGCCATAACCTACAAATTATGCTGTTCCCTTCAGGAGAGGGCCAGTACAAGATGGGACATGTTATCAGGTACAGCAAGGACATTGCCAAGGGGCTCCTCTCCCATCCTCAAATGACATCAGGTAGTTACCTTCCTTTTCTGACATGTCTTATCTGCTTCCTTCTCCTGGGTAAGGTGAGTCTTTGCTAAAAATGATCTAAAGATGTCCCCCAAATGAGACAGATCAAAGCACCCTCAGAACCTCCACCTAATTTAGACATCTGAATTCAATTCACTCACTTTCAAATACATCAACAATAAACTGTTGTGCCCATTTTTAGTTTTGTCTTAATTTAAAATGTTATGTTATACCAATATGTAGATTATTACTTATTTCCCTTGCATCCTTCAGCAGACGAGGGAAGGGACTGAAAATCACAGAATAGCTAGCACTTCTTACACATTCTTTACGTGCCAGGCAATTTTTTTGTGCTTCATCTCTGTTAGATTGCCTAACCCTCACAACAGCCCTATGAGATGAGTACCGTCCCTGGCTCCTTTACAGGAAAGGAGGAAGAGGCACATAGGTCCAATGAGTGAAGTCAACCTGGGATGTGAGTACACCATTCACAAGACCTCGAAAGGATGGCAGAAATCAGATAGGTCATATTTCCAGTGACTTGGAAAACTGTTTCCAGTCCAGAAAATCCTGTTGTTATTGTTTTAACTTCCAATAGAGTAGAAATTCTTTTTAAAGATTTTTATTTATCCACTTTTTAGAGAGGGAAGAGAGGGAGAAAGAGAGAGAGAAACACCAGTGTGCGGTTGCTGGGGGCCGTGGCCTGCAACCCAGGCATGTGCCCTGACTGGGAATCGAACCTGTGACACTTTGGTTCACAGCCCGCGCTCAATCCACTGAGCTATGCCAGCCAGGGCTAGAGTAGAATTTTTTCTTGAAAGCAATCTGACTGTTAAACAACTAAATACCATCCCTTCCACCACAGTACATGGTACTTCTAGTTCTGGCCAGGCAATATATGTGTAAGTTAACATGCACATTCACCTTCCACAGACAAATCAGAGTCCTAAGCAGCAAATTCTGTGATAGGCTCTTTTTAGTACTCTCCCCAGTATTCTCTAGGCAAATATAAAGTATGAAAGACAGTAGAAAGCAATTTCTTGCTTTTAAGAATCTGCAGTGTAGAAGCAACATGAATAAGAAGTTGGAAGTACAAAGTCAACAGAAATGAAGAAAAGTGTGAGGAGGGTGCTGAGTGCCCAACACAGAACAGGGGACACAGTGGGGGTTCAGTACATTTTCTTATTTTTCCCCATGTACCACATTTTACTTCTAAAACCATGGTAGATGTCAGCATTTCTCAAGCCCTGGCTCAGTATCTCTGAAGCCTGCCCTTAGAGCCACTCTGTTGAAGCCTCCTGACATTCATTGGAACGAGTTACCTTCTTAGACCAGAGTCCCAGGTCTTCAATTACATGTTCTGTGAACCCTTCATGGACAGCGAGTGTAGAGCAGGCTTATTATTTTCCTCTCCCAATCCTCCTCCCCTGCCAAATCACAGCTGCCACCAACAGCTCCGTCTGTCATCCATCTTGGCTCATTGGGCCAACCCAAGCTTTAAATCCTGAGCTCACCTCTGACTAGTCTTCAACGTTTAACAGATCCTAAATTGTCTCAATTACTTTTTTCAGTATTTCTTGCAAATGTCCCTTCATTTCCCACCATCATTATTGTAATAATGGCTTTTTGCAATTTCCGTTAGACCAGCAGTTCTTAGCAGTCATGTGATGACTTAGGAGAGGTTTGATGTGGGTCATGAGTCATCTTTTTTCAAACAATTAAATGTCCCAATGACTTGCTTAAAAATCTGGAGTAGATTCAAGGTTGTGTGTGTCATATGCAAGAAAATAAAAATGGAGCAGCTAGTGGAGAAAAGGGTCGAAGAGAAAGTAGTGGCCTAAGACTTCGTCTCTGCTTGGATACAGGAGTGAATCTAGTATTTATGATTATTAGTAAGATTGTTGTTTGAAAAAGCAAGTGGAATTAAAAGATGTGTTAAAAATGGAGGAGGGAGAAAGAGCAGAAGGAAAAGAGATTTTTCTGGAGGTAGAATCATATTAGAAAATGTAGAAAATTCCTTTATTACTCTGTGTATGCCTCTCAGAAATTATTTAAACTTCAATTCCTGGAGTTCTAAGTGGTGGAAGGCAAGAAGTTGGGAAGGTAATAAGGGAGTGGACACTGTTGCGTTGAGGAGAAAGGGAAGAGACATTGATTGGGTCACTTGGCTTCAGTGTGGTCTGCCAGCTTCAGCAGAAGCCAAAGAAGAGGAGATGAGAAGGTGCAGGGGCCTCTGACACATAAGGAATGGCATCTTGTCTACAGGACACTTATGAGCTCTAGCTGCATAACTCAGAGCTGCAGGAATGTTGATGAGGGTGATAATTAACCTTTATTAGACATTTACTGTGCAACAGGCATAATGCTAAATGCTCTACAAGGGTCACTTTGCTAAGGCCCTTGTCTTATCAGAGTCCTGCTCACTTACATTTGTCTTAGTTCATACGCATATGTGAGGGGCAGAATGAGTCTCAAAGCCAAATAGGCCTGAATTCAAATTCTCACTTTATTATTGCCTAGACAAGTCAGCTATCCTATGTAAGATTTATTTCAATGGGGATAATTAAAACTACCTTTTAGAGTCTTTATGAGAATTACTGATATATGGCATGGAAGCGATTTCTAGTTATCTACCAAAATCTACTTTTCCCCTCATATTCTGGGGTGCACAGCTAGATTGCATTTCCTGGCCAATCTTCCTGTTGGGTATAGCCTTGTGTGGACAAGGCTCCTTCCACACAAGGTGAGCAGGAGTGATGTGTGCCATCCCAGGCCTGGCCAAATCCCTCCATGGTGCTCCTCTGTGCTCTGTCTCCCTTGCATCTGACTTGGCTGGAGGTGCCCAGGGCAACCTTGTAATCCACAATTAAATATGGCAAAGCTGCTGTTGCCCTGGGACCCTAAATAAAGTGCTGAGAAACACCACCCTGAACTCCTAGGTAAGAAAGAAAAACTTGTTCTTAAAATCCCTGACATTTTGGAGTTTGTTGTTGCCATTGATCCACTCTAAGACCCAAGGTAAGAAGAGTCTAGTACCCTGCATGCTGTCTTGTGTTTGCTCAACAAAAGATCCTCCCATCAGGTATGATTTTACATCTAATCTGGTGAAAAATGGGTATATACAATAAGTGCTGAGAAAATGTTCATTGGCTGATTAATTAGGAGTCATGTAGGGGTGTTGCTTGGCTGAATGGGAAGGAAAAACCAACCAAAAATCCCCCTTGAAGCTGTCTATACTTGACCTCGTTTAGCCAGAGACATCTCTGTGGTATTTACCACCTGGGATTGAATTGCTTGGCCTCATGCAGTGAGCACACCAGGTGCCTGCTCCTTATTGAATTATAGGCCCTTGGCTTTTTTCCTGCTTTTTTCAACTATTTAATGAAAAAAAAACATACTCCAGCATACCAGAAAGAACAACATTTTAACAATGGGGACCACTAAATCCATTAGCACACAGAGCCCAGAGGTGTTCAGGTTAAGAAATTTGAACCCCAGCTCTGTAAGCTGCAGCAGCGTGGAGCCAGGTGAGTAGGGGAGGTCTCTTGAGTGGCAAGAGGAAGTCCTTCATCACTTTTGCAAATTACTGGAGCTCTCTGAGATCCATTTTCCTCTGTGAGATGTTGCTGGGACCCTCTGTCCCTCAGTACACTTTATACTCAATCCCCTGTAGTTGGCAGGGCTATTGAAGACCATATGAATAATGCATGTCATGCAGGAGAGAAAAAAACAGTGTCATGCAAAGGCTATGCCAATGACTGTTATTTTTATCACCTCGCTGGAGCCAGGAGACCTAGGTTCTAGTCCCAATCATTAGATCATTGATTCAGATGATCTTGTGGGTTCATTCTAGCTCTAGAATTCAGTGATTTTAATTATTTCTGTGATTCTCTTTTTAAAAGGCAGCCAGCCACATTGCCACATGGTCGGCAGTCCTCCATGACACCCGGCTTTCATTTCTAACGAGCTAGGGTGAAGGCAGGGCCTCTGTGAAGCATCCTTTTTAAGGTGCTGCACCTGTCCCCTTGGGCACAGCTCTGTGGGCAGACCCGGGAAGGAGCAGCAGCAGGGTAGCCAGAAAGTGCCATTCTCTCTGAGCCCTGGGCACAGTGGAAAGGTATCCCTGGCCTGAGCCACTTTTTTCCTGAAGACAGTGTTGATTTTATTGTCAGCTTAAAGAGGGCTCCAGTGAGCCCCCTGTAAGCCAGTGTTGATTTCTTGCTTGTCAGATGTCCCGAGCCTCTTTACCAAAGAAACACCCAATGAGTGTGTATGTGGCAGTTATTGTGGGCTTTCCTGTCTACTTCTGTCACCCTGCAGGTCCCCAGAAATCTTCCTTAATAATCTCTCTGGGATCTATTGTGTTCTTTCACTATTCTCGCCACACCTGTAACATGACCTGCCCTCCCCCAGCTGGCTTTTGTCCTCATCCCAGCCTCCGTTTTCATTCTGTAATACATAATCACTCTATCTTTTATGCCCCTTCATTTTCCACCTCATTAAATCTTATTCTTGGCACAAAAGTGCCTCCTTTATGGGCTGCAGTGAGGGAACAACAAGAAACTCACATTTGGCCACTTCTGAATCTGAGTCACATTGATTGTCTTATTTTCCTCTTTGGAATGCTTGAGCGTAGCACTCCCATAAGCACCCTGAATGCCGAGCTGTTATCCATTCTGCCCTTTGCTACAGTTTCTGAATTTCTCTGAATTTAGAAATTCAGGGGCCTATATCCACTGACTCCATAGTCCATGTCTAAGCAGTACATTTCCCCATTCCCACCCCAAATAGTGGTCACAAACCCTACGCCAGGCCCTTTTTTGCTTCATGTTGGTCCTGAAAATTTCCCTGTTTTTATAGCAAAAAGATCTGTATGGTCAGGAAAAAGGAAGATTTTTAAAAAGAGCTTCATATTTTCTAAGACTTTGCCACTGCCTGGAGAAAAATGTGGTCGTTCTAGAAAGTAAGAAAGAGAGTGGATTCTCTTCCATCATGTCTTTGATTCAGCCGTACAAGGCCACCCAAGAAGTTAGGAATCATCAACCTAGTTCAGTACATGTTTAGGCCTTTTCTGTGCCTCGGTAACCTTTGTTTAAACAAACGCTTAGAAAATAGCAAAACCAGGAAGGGTGCAGTCATTCCTGTTGAGGTTGAGGGGGCTGGCTGCAAGGGGCAGAAGGGAACCAAGACCTCCTTCCTCACTTAAGCTTCGAAGGTGCTATTGTCTACTGCATGCGTGTGTGCCAATTTAACTGAGAAATACATGTTAATCTTTACTAAGATACTTTCAGGCATGAAGCTCCTGTTAGGAAGACATCTCTTATGAAAAGTTATTCTGTTTTGTGGTGCCCCTGAAAAGAGAATTTCAGAGCATCAGCAAAGGAAGGAAGGAAGGGACCTTAGGAGCCACCTTCTAGATTTCCTCTCCTACACTCGCCTCATCTCTCCTTTTCAGATAAAGTAACAAAGGCACAAGAGGCTGTAAATGTACAGGTAAATAATAACTGAGCTACTCTTGTTTAAACTGTTCTTTACTTATGGTGATAAATGAATTTTCATTCATCCATTTAACTTCTGTTCCATGGGTCTCCTTGCTGGAGTTGTAGAAACCACCATCGAGGCTGACTGGCTTCCGGGGAAGGGGATATCCACATTACAAGCCCAACAACAGAGCTAGCCTCACAGACCTTACGGGCTGCGTGAAACCGGCAGTTGTTTAACTTCTCCGAGCCTCGGGTTCCTCATATCTGAAATGAGGACAATAGTATTTACCTCGTAAAACATTGTGAGGACTAAATATTAAATAATTACCTGTGAAGTAACTGAAGCTTAGTAAGTGCTAAAGAAATGATATTTAGTATCACTGTTATTGATATTTTTTCTATTGTCTGGTGACTGTAAATCCCTTAGGGTCAGGAATCTGGTAATATTCCTAACTCGTCATCTGTGTACCGAGCAGGCACTCCATGACCGTGTGCTGAATGGACTGACAGCATCTGCAGGGCTCGAAGTCCTTTGCCTTCTGTTGATTAAAGGAAACTTTAGCTTTAGCTTTGCCCTCCCACCTGTGTGGTGGAGCAGGAAGGAAACCCATTCAAATTTTGAAGGCCCAACCTTTAAAGTTTTCTCCAAGGAATCCTTCTCTAATCCTCTATAATTAAGACATGTGCCTTCCTCTGAGCTTCCTTAGCACACTCCTTGTATCCTTTTTTTTTTTTTTAAATCCTCACTTGAGGACATTTTTTCATTGCATTTTAGAGAAAGAGGAAGGGAGAGGGAGATGCGAGAGAAAAACATCAATTGATTGCTTCCCGTGCATGTTCCAGATTGAACGTGCCTGGACCTGGGACTGAACCCACAACCTACGTATGGGCCCTGACCAGAAATCAAACCCACAAACTTCTGGTTACAGGATGATGATCCAACCAACTGAGCCACACTGGCCAGGGCCCCTTGTGTCTGTATCAGGGCATTTTTATTGTAATCAGATTAATGGTCATGCTGGCCGTACTTCCTTCCATTCCTAGGCCCTTGAGGCTGGAGCTGTGGCCACTGTTGAACTCTCACTTGAACAAATCCCTTGCATCACACTCAGAAGGCTTTAATTGTATTGAGTTGGAGGGTAAATGTATTAACAGTGGTTTAGCATTTTTGGTACCAAATCTCAAATTCCTTTTCAGACCTCTTCTTCAGGCATACTCGGTAGAACACAATTTCTGCCTTCAAGATGCTTCTAATAGGAAATTGCTCTGCTCTCTTCTCCACGGAGACTGATTTTCCAGGCTTCCTGTACAATAGGTGATTGTTGATTGACTAAATTCAAGAAAGAAACAGAAGCTGTTATCTCATCAGGGGAAATGATAAGGCATAGAAAGACAGAAGCAGAGCTTGGGTCTGTCATCTCCTTGCTGACGTTCTTCCAAGCACTCAGTGCGGCACCCTGATGTTGTGTCCCCTTGTGTGGGCTGCTACCCACGGGTAGCCGCCTCCTTCCTGCTTGTCCGTGATGTATTTTCTTCCCTTTTTTTCTAAAAATATAAGTATGTGGAGGAAAAGAAAAACCTTCTGACCAAATGTGCTTTTCATAGAAATTCTGGGAACGATTTATTACATCAAATCCTGGTTTAGATATCAGAATTCATTTGAATATATTAGTTTCACAATTTGTACATATAATTGTTTTCCTGTGTCACCAGTTGCAAACAATTTCCCTCCTTTTAGGATCACTGTATCTTTAAGTGTAAGACATAAGACACAGGAATTACCATAGCAACTTGCTCTCCAATTAGACTGCAATTGCTGACAATCAATATGATTAGACAAGGTCAGTGACAGAGTAAGCCCCATAGTATTTAAAGAGAGCTGGGGAGGTGCAGAGACAATGAAGGAATGAGAAAACTATTGGAAAATCTGTCCCCAGAGTTGAGTGTGAGTCCTTTATTGCTCGCTGCTTGTATAACCTAAAGTGGTGTCACGTAGTAGCAGCAGTTCATAACCTACCAGCAAGAACTGGGGAATGAGAGCTGAGAAATTTCAGTTGAGGTTGGTTTTTCTTCCTTCTAGTCCCCAAACAATTTACAGAACTAAAGACTGAAAATCACCAACTTAAAAGTGAGAATAAATAGTAGCTGAAAGGAGAGTTAATGAAGAGGCAAACTCAGGGGAGCTGTTTTCAGCTTAGATAGGGAAGGGAGGTATTTGAGAGGAAATGGGATGGGATGGGATGGTCCACAAGTTTGCCTGGAGGGGGCTGTGGCAGCAGAGCATAGCTCCAGGCAGTGGAGGGAGCTTAATTGTCCTCTAATCCTCCATCATCTGAGCCCCTTTCAGTGGCTTCCTCTCCTTCCCTCCCTGTACTGATCTCTGCTTTAAAGAAGAAAACCTCGTTCACACCAGAGTCAGTGTCTGACAACTGATTAAAATCTGATTGAGGGGCTGGGGATTACATTTCAATAGGGAGCAAAACTTTAACAAAAGAGTTATTATGAATACTGGACACAAAGATCAGATAGGAGAAGTTCTGTCGGAGCCTTTGGATCTTTCTGGAGCCCCTTACATTTGACCTACGATGATTTTGTAGCAGGCTGGTAAAAAATGAGCTCCAGGTCCTCACCCACTCACCAGAAAGATGAAAATAATTATTCCAGCAGATGAATTGCAGATGCCTCTCAGACACAATGCAACACCATGGAAGGCAAACAGAAAGCCGTACTCCCTGGGAGCGTTTGTGTTAAGGAGTCAAGACCCAGCATCTGGAGGGTTCTAATGATTGATACCCAGTAGGAGAGTCTGCAGTGATTAACTTTCTGACTGATCCTCCCACTCCCCCATTGCCCTTTCCCAGCCATTCTCCACCTAATGACTGAGTGGGAGGAAGCCAGTTATGACAGGGGAGAGGATGAGAGCTGGAGCTCCTGAGAGTTGGTGAGATCAGGCCTGGATTATCTGAGTATGGCTCAACATTGACAAGACCCTTAACTAACAAGAATAGTTAAGGAAAGCTGAACTGCTAGCCTGGGGTTAACATTCTCAAATTTCTCTGCTCTAGCAGAGCATCTGTGGCCCTTGAGAGATACCTTTAGAGTATAGCTCCATGTGTAAGATCAACAGCTGGCATCTAGTTCTAGTTCTTCACTTGCTTATCAGATAGATAGATAGATAGATAGATAGATAAAGATATATCTATCTTTAGGGTTGGAACTTGGGGGAAATTTCTTTTTGGTGTCCTTAGTTTTTTCCCCCCACAAATTCTTCCCCCTTTCTATCATTTCTTCTTCCTTGAGGTGCTCAGTACCATCAGGCACCCCAGTTTGTCAAGGTAGAAGGTAATCTAAATTGTATTAAGATAACTGGTTACCTCCTTCTGACATCCTATTTTCAAAGGACAGCCAGGCAAGTGTGATACACTATCACAGATGATGGAACCATGGTGCGGAGGGTTCTGGCTGATATGGAAGTCTGAGAGGTAGGCCTCTCTACCTCCGGACACATACCGATGCTGATAGAATAGGTCAAACATGTAAAAAGTACTTAGCCAATTTAGAAACTATGAAAGTGACTCTATCCCCAGACTGATTGGAATGATGAGGACATACTGAAGCCCAAGGGCCAAGAAAAAATTCCAATTTGCTTAATGGCTGGGTATTGAAGCTTCAAAACCCACTTTGGGAAGATGAGCCCAACTTGCAGATTTGTCTTCTTTTGAGCGGAGCTAGAGCTGAACTGCCTGCATAAAGTCAGGAGTCAGGAAAGGCTGCATATTCGTGAAATGGGGGCTCTAAAATCCCCCATAGTGATGAGAGGCGGCATCAAAGAAGCAGCCTAGGACTAGGTGAAAACAGTCACCTGCAATTATTTATAATACCAGGCTGGTGACACACGATTTTGTTGGTTGAGAATTCACACCATCCACTGGGCATTGTAACCTCAAGCCACAAAATTAATAGAAAGATCATTTCTGTACTAGAGAACATGAAAATGCTTGACAGCAGCAACTGAGAAACTACCTGTTAGGATGTTACTGTATCTAGAGCATGGGACTCGTACTGAACACACCTCATCCCTCCTCAAATCAGCTGAGGGAAAATGTTATAAATCATACAAGAAGTACCACACCAGAGAGAATATTTATACTTTAATGACTGGGGATTAAAATAAGACTGCAAGGGATTTAAAAATAAGTGTTTTACAAATGCTCAAAGAGATAAGGGAAGATATAAAAATCGTAAGATAAAACATAAAAGTGTAAAAAAGGAAGATTTAAACAAGAATTAATGGAAATGCTGATATAAAAATATGAATTCAAGGTAATTAAAATTCAATAAATGGCTTGAAAATATGATAAAGAAACTATAAAATAATATGGATAGAACATGCAACTTCTAAAAGAGTAGACAAGCAGGAAGGGAGACTAAAGAAATTGTAATGGTGACATTTCAAGCACTTCTAGAAAAGGTCTGATTATGGCATGTGTGTACATGTATAATCGGAGGTGTTCAACCTGCGGCCCATGGGCCATAAGTGGCCCAGGATGGCTGTGAATGCAGCCCAACACAAAATTGTAAATTTACTTAAAACATGACATTTTTTGGTGATCACGAGTCACAATGTTTCTAATGTGTGTCCCAGGACAACTCTTCTTCCAGTGTGGCCCAGAGGCGCCAAAAGGCTGGACACCTCTGGATATACATGTGTGTTGGTGGCCGAATGTTTCTTATAGATCCCAAATTTATTTCTGTCAGGCCCTTGTATATTTCCTGAATGTAAATCTAAAGCAAAGTTTTAACACATGTGTGCACCAGAATGGCACTTTTTCCAGGTCACTCTTGTAGCAAGTACAGTTGCGCCTGCTGCCGCCGTCAGCAGGTTCTTTATCTCTGAGAAACCAGGCTGCAGGGGCCTCTGGAGGCCCCTTCACATCCTTGTTCTTCTGGGCAGTTTTGTAGGACCAAGGTCTTCTTTTTTCTTGTGTTGCCAGGCTTGGATTCTGGAGTCCTGATGCCTTTTTACATTGATTTTCCTCTAATGATATTCAACACGCGTTGACAACAAAGATAGCATTCTCAGAAGCCCTTTCAGACAGCACTTTCCAGACCAGACCTCCTGGAGGCGGGCACCGAGCCACTCAAAAGGCAGAATGAGGCTCTTCCCTCTTGTCTTCTTTCCAAGATGATTAACAAAAAATGTGCCTTTCTCATGTCATATGTGTCTCCAGAGTGTTTTCTTTCCCCCCAGCATTCTGCAAGGCTTTCCATTTAAACTAGAGGTGACATTTTCTTGTAGACTCCTACTTTTTCCTACACTGGTATTTGATCCCTTATGTTTATTGTTTTCTTGAATTAGGGATTCTTGCCTTTGTCTTTTAACACTTTAATAGCTATCAGTTTTCTCTAAAACATTGTCAGCATACAGTTATATGAAAAAATTAGGATACAAAAGAGCATGCATAACATAATCTCATTTTGATTTCTTAAAAACATGTGTCAGCAGATAAAAAATTGTGAAAGGCTGTTCACCAAAATGTTAACAGCGGATATCTCATTGTGGAATTATGTAAAATCATTGTTCTTTCTAAATTTCTGCATTGTTTGTTTTACCAGAGCAAGCATGTATTGTTTTTATAGCCATAAAAATTCCAATCTTAATTACGAAAAACAAAACCCAAACGATTTCCATTGGTGACAATATTCCTGGCTCTGCAGCTTGGGAGAGCCTCGAAGTTGTTACAGGGAGGCAGACAGTACCGTGTCAGTACACAGTGCCTCGTGAAACAGTGTATGCTGGGGTTTGGGGAGCTACTTAAAAAACAAGTTGTTGCTTACTTTGTTTTTCCTATTCAACTGCAGTTAGGTGCATTTTAGGAATAGGCCCAGAGAAGTCCTGCAGAGGTAGACTGGCGATATTATGACTTGATGAGACCAAAATAGAATTTGAGAATTTTGGGGACTGCTGCACCTTAAACCAGGGCAGTAAGTCTTCTTGAGAGACTCACTCCTGCTCCCCCTTACCCTGCTCTGATTTTTCGCTCCACTACTACTCAGAATTTAGCATCTTAGTCTTTCTATAAATTACTCAGTCTTTATTTTTTCTTTAAAAAAATTTTATTGTATTTTTTTTTGCATTGCCATTTAGTCTGTTTATACTCCTCTCCCTCCTGCAATCACCACACTGTTGTCCATGTCCATGAGTCCTCTTTCCTGTTTGCTCAATCCCTCCACTCCCTAACCCCCAGGGGCCCCACTAGCTGTCATCTGTTCTCCATCTATGAATCTGTCTCTATTTTGCTTGTTAGTTCAGTTTGTTCATTAGATTCCACATACAAGTGAAGCTGAGGCAGGGGATAGGAGGGAGGAAATTCTGGAGGCATCTCAGGACTAAGACAAAAGTCATTGATACAGAACAGACACCTTTTAAAACTAGTTCCTCAGGAAGGAGGAAAATCCAAAGGTGCCCCAGGGCTAGGACAAAGGACATCAATACAAGACAGAGACCCTGCTCTAAGACCAGTTGCCCCTGCTTCCTGGAAAAGTGCTGAATTACAGTGAATCATAACCCCTGTTTCATTATAACAGCATTATAAAAAATTAGCATTGTGGGACACCCTTCCCTGGTGACCAAACAAGGAAAATTATGGGAAACCACATGCACAGTAGCTTAAAAGTAATGTAACTACTTGCACATGCACAATAAAAGCTCACCAAAACTAGCCAGGAAATATCTGCCCTGTAAGAACTGAATATCTCTCGCCACTGAGGGTCAGTCTCTGGAACTGGTTCACTAACATGTCCTGGGGAGTACACTATTGCTTAATAAATCTGCTGTCTCCCTTTCTGCTATACAGTGTCTGTGTGTTTGGTTCAGTTCATTGTTCATGATCACTAGGACTTTGGTTATTTGTGCCCACCTGCGATGAAGTCATATGGTACTTGTTTTTCTCTGACTGACTTATTTCACTTATTATAATATTCTTCAGTTCCATCCATACTGTTGTGAAGGGTAAAATTTTCTTCCATTTTATGGTTGAGTAATATTCCATTGGGTAAATGTCCCATAGTTGTTTCATCCACCCATCAACAGATAGACATTTGGGCGGCTTCCATATCTTGGTGGTTGTAAATAATGATGCAATGACCATAGGGTTCTTATGTTCTTTCAAATAAGTGTTTTGAGTTCCTTCAGATAGGTTTTATTTTCAGAAGTGGGATCACTGGGTCAAAAGGCAGATCCATTTTTAATTTTTTGAGGTATCTCTGTATTGCTTTTTACAGTGGCTGCACCAACTGCATTCCCACCAGCATTGCAAAAGTGTCCCCTTTTCACCATATCCTTTCAGGTACTTGTCATTTGTTGATTTATTGATGATAGTCATTCTGACAGGTGTGAGGTGATTGCTCATTGTAGTTTTAATTTGCATTTCTCTGATGATTAGTGCTGTTGAGCATCTTTTCATATTCTATTGGCCATCTGTATGTCCTCGCTGGAGAAGTGTCTATTCATGTCCTTTGCCTATTTTGTAATTGGGTTGTTTGTTTCTTTGTTGTTGAGTTTTATGAATACTTTATAAATCTTGTATATTAACCCCTTATCAGATATATTGGTGAATATGTTCTCTTATTCTGTGGGTTGTCTTTTTTGTTGATGTTTTCCTTTCCTGTGCAAAAATGTTTAGCTTGGTAGTCCTATTTGTTTATTTATTATTTTTTTTTTGGTTTCCCTTGCCTGGGACGATATATCTGATAGAATATTGCTACAAGTAATGTCTAAGATTTTTTTGACTATGTTTTCTTCCAGGATTTTTATGGTTTGGGGTCTAGCATTTAAGTCTTTAATCCATTTTGAATTTATTCTTCTGTGTGGTATAAGGAGGTGGTCTAATTTCATTTTTCTGCACATATCTATCCCCAACCCATTGTCCCAACACCACTTATTGAATAAACTATCTTTAGTCCATTGTATGTGCTTGCTTCCTCTGTTAAATATTAATTGACTATAAAGCTGTAGGTTAATTTCTGGGCGCTCTATTCTGTTCCATTGATCTATGTGCTGTTTTGATTACTATGGCCTTATAGTATAGTTTGATATTAAATATCATTATTCCTCCAGCTTTGTTCTTCTTTCTCAGGATCACTGTTACTGTGTGGGGCCTTTTGTGGTTCCATATAAATTTTTGGAATATTTGTTCTAGTTCTGTGAAATACATCATTGGACTCTTAATAGGAACCACATTGTATCTATAGATTGCTTTGTGTAGTATGGACATTTTAATGATGTTAATTCTTCCTATCCATGAACACGGTATCTGCATTCAATTATTTGTATCTTCTTCAATTTTTCTTCAGTGTCTTATAATTTGTTAATTGTAGGTCTTTTACATCCTTGGTTAGGTTTATTCCTAGGTATTTTATTCTTTTTGAAGTAATTGTGAATGATGTTGTTTTCTTGATTTCCCTTTCTGTTAGTTTGTTATTTATTGACATATAAAAATGCAACTGATTTCTGGATATTAGTTTTGTATACTGCTATTTTGCTGAATTTAGTTATCAATTTTAGCAATTTATTGATGGAATCTTTGGTGTTCTCTATGTACAGTATCATGTCATCTGCAAATAAAGACAGTTTTACTTCTTCCTTTCCAATTTGGATGCCTTTTGTTTCTTCTTCTTGTCTCACTGCTGTGTCTAGGGCTTCTAGAACTATGTTGGGTAAGAGAGGTGAAAGCGAACATCCCTGTCTTATTCCTGATCTTAAGGGGAATGGTTGTAGGTTTTGTATATTAAGTATGATGCTGGCAGTGGGTTTGCTTAGATGGCCTTTATTATGTTTAGATATGTTCCCTCCATTCCCACTTTGGAGAAGAGTTTTGTATCATGAAGGGGTATTGGATTTTACCAAATGTTTTTTCTGCATCTATTGATATGATCATGTGGCTTTTATTCTTCATTTTGCTTAAGTGGTAAATCAATTTTATTGCTTTGTGAATGTTATACCAACCTTGCATTCCTGGAATAAATCCCACTTGATCATGGTGTATGATCTTTTTGATGCATTTCTGTATTGGATTTACTAATATTTTGTTGAGGATTTTAGCATCTATGTTCATTAGGTATATCAGTCTGTATTTTCTTTTTTTGTAGTATGTTTATCTGATTTTGGAATTAGGATAATGCTAGGCTTGTAAAATGAGCTTGGGTTTCTTTCCTGCTCTTGAATTTTTTTAACTAATTTGAGGAGATGTGTTAGTTCTTCTCAGAATGTTTGGTAAAATTTACCTGTGAAGCCATCTGGCCCAGGGCTTTTGTTTGTTGGGAGTCTTTTGATCACTGCTTCAATTTCAATAGGTGTAATCTGTCCATTCAGATTCTCTGATTCTTCCTGATTTAGTTTTGGAAGATTTTATTTTTCTAGGAATTTATCCATTTCATCCAGGTTGTCCAGTTTGTTGGCATATAGTGTTCATAATATTTTCTTACATTCCTTTGTATATCTTTCTTTTTGGTGTCAGTTGTTATTTCTCCTCTTTCATTTCTGATTTTATTTATTTGAGTCCTCTCTCATTTTCTTGATGAGTCTGGTTAAAGGTTTGTCAATCTTGTCTATCTTTTCAAAGAACCAGCTCTTGGATTCATTGATCTTTTGTATCTTTTTTTAGATGGTATTTTGTTTATTTCTGCTCTGATATTTATTATTTCCTTCCTTTTACTATTTTGGGCTTTGTTTTTTGTTCTTTTTCAAGTTCCTTTAAGTGTAAAGCTATATTGCTTATTTGAGCTTTTCCTTGTTTTATTTTTTAGATAGACCTGTACTGCTATGAATTTCCGTCTTAGCACTGCTTTCCTCATGTCCCACAGATTTTGGAGTGTTGTGTTATTTCCATTTGTTTCAAGGTATCTTTTGATTTCTTCCTTGATGTCATTGTTGACACTTTCATTGTTTAATAACATGTTTTTTTAGCTTCCATGCCTTTTTGTGTTTTTCAGTGTTTTTCTTGTGATTAATTTCTAGTTTCATAGCATTGTGGTCAGAGAAGTTCCTTGGTATTTCAATCTTAAATTGTTGACACTTGTTTTGTGTCCTAACATGTGGTCTATCCTAAAAAAATGTGCCATGTGCACTTGAAAAATATGTATATTCTTCTGCTTTGGGGTGAAATGCTCTGCAGATATCAATAAAATCCATTTGATTTAGTGTGTCATTTAAGGCTACTGTCTCTTTGTTGATTTTCTGCCTGGAAGATCTATCCATTGAAGTCAATGGAGTTTTAAAATCCCCAACTATGAGTGTATTTCTATCAATCTCTCCCTTTATGTGTATCAAGATTTGCTTCACATATTTAGGTGCTCCTATGTTGGGTGTGTGAATATTTATTAGGGTTATATTCTCTTGTTGGATTGTTCCCTTTATCATTATGTAGTGTCCTTCTATGTTTCTTATTATAGCCTTAGTTTTAAAGTTTAT
Source organism: Phyllostomus hastatus (assembly GCF_019186645.2). Classification (NCBI taxonomy): domain Eukaryota; kingdom Metazoa; phylum Chordata; class Mammalia; order Chiroptera; family Phyllostomidae; genus Phyllostomus; species Phyllostomus hastatus. Next base: position 103,415,580 of record NW_025334041.1, on the reverse strand, counting down.
TTTGTTGGATATAAGTATTGCTACCCTAGCTTTTTTCCCCTTTTCATGTGCATAAAATATCCTTTTCCATCCCTTTTAATCTATGTGTATCTTTCAATCTAAGGAGGGTCTTTTGGAGATCACATATTTATTGGTTTTGTTTCCTTATCCATTCAGCTACCCTTTGTCTTTTGGTTGGAGCATTTACATAAGCCATTTACATTTAAGGTGATTATTGATAGATACATATATAGTGCCATTTTATTGGTAGACTGTTTTCCTGTTTTTTTTTTCCATTTTATTTTTCTTCTTTTTCTTAAAGCAAGCCCTTTAACATTTGTTTCAGTACTGGTTTGGTATTAGCAAACTCCTTTAGCTTTTTCTTGTCTGGGAAGCTCCTTATTTCTCTCTTGCTGGGTAAAGTAGCCTTGGTTGTAGGTTTACTATTTACTATTTACTTGGTTTTTATCGCCTTGAGTATTTCATGCCACTCCCTTCTGTCTGAAATGTTTGTGTTGAGAAATCAAATGACAGTCTAATTGGTGCCCCCTCGCTTGCTCTTCTCTTGCAGCTTTTAGGATTCTCTCCATGTCTTTATGATGTGTCTTGGTATAGGCCTTTTTGGGTCCAGCTTGTTTGGGACTCTCTGAGCTTCCTGGACTGTATGTCTTCCTTCACCAGATTAGGAAAGTTTTTGGTCATTATTTCTTCAAATAGATTCTTGATCCCTTGTTAGCTCTCTTCTCCATGATGCAGATGTTTTTATGCTTTATGTTGCCCAAAATGTTTCTTAAGCTCGCCTCATTTTTTAAAATTGTTTTCTTTTTGCTGCTCTGCTTGGGTAGTTTTTTCTAATTTGTCCTCCAGATCACTGATTGAATCCTCTGTTTCATCTAACTTACTGTTAATTCCTTCCAGTGCGTTATTTATTTCAGATATTGCATTCTTTGTTTATGACTGGTTATTTTTGTGGTTCCTATTTTTTTTTCATGCTGTTGAGCATCCTTATAGTCATTACTCTAAATTCTTACCTGATTAATTGTTTGTTTCCCTTATATCTAGTTCTTCTTCTGGAGAATTCTCTTGTTCTTTCATTTGGTGTCTGTTTTTTATCTTCCCATTTTGACTGCTTCTTTGTATTTATTTCTGTCTATTAGGTAATCTGAAAAGATTCTTGTTCAGGCCTTTGTCATGTGCTGTTTGAGACTGGCCCTGTGCCTCCTGTTTGGAGCTGTCAGTGATCCACAGCATGTGGCTCCCTCTGCTTGGCCATTCATGTTGTGGTGAAGTGGTTTCTTCTGTCTGTCCTTGGTTATAAGGCTTCTCTTCAGCTGGTGGTCAGTTGGTTATTCAGGATGATTTCTCTGCAATTTAGTGTAATTCCAGATTAATCCTGGGAGGAGATTAATGTAGCTTCCACTTACTCTTCCCTCATCTTGGTCTCTCCTCTAGGTTTCCTTTTTTACTTTTTCTTTTTAAAAAGTTTACTGTCTGTCTCTTGCTCCTAGAACCTAAACTCCATGAAGGCAAGGATCTCTGTTTGGTTTGGTCACTGTTGTCTCTCCAGTGTCCAGCACACAGTAGGAGCTCATTAAGTATATGCTGAAGGCATAAATACATGCTACATGTTTATGTGTATATGGAGAGAGGCATGGCAACACTGCAGGCATAGGAACGGCATGAGTAGAAATGAGAAGGTAGGGAAGGGGAAAGCATGGCTATGGGCCATGGGGAAGCCAATCTGGGTGTCAGGGGGAGTCCTTGCAGATGAGGGGTAGCAAACAAAGTTGGATGGTTGAGCTGGGAAGAGATGATAAAAGAGACTTGAAAATGATGCAGGAGAGAATCAAAATAGGAGTGAGCAGGCTCAGGATGTGCTGAGAGCAATGCAGAATTTTCTAACATGGCATTAAGTCCTGCCTCCAGCATTGATATAGGGGGAATAGTCATTCACCCTGATTAAAGGAAAAGTGGACACTGATATAAAATTTAGAATAGAGATGGGCTACATGGTTTCCTTTGTTGTCTATGAGATATTACCTGAGTCAGACATTCGGGGTTTAAAGGCTTTGCCTTTGGAATCGTTTTCAATACAAGCCACCTGACAATGCAAGATAGCTATACTCATGCAGAAACAGAACACTTAAGGAGATACAGACCTTTTTCTTTAGGCCTCTCTCAAACTCTAATTAAATGAAACAGATCTGTGCCTCCTGCTTAGCTCTGATTTTCTTATACAATGCATTTGAGAGGCCCTCCGTGAATATGTATTTGAGCATTTTGGTGGTGCTCATTTGTGGTGAGTATGGATAGAAATGGAATTCACTCAGTATAAAATGTTTACATAGTACAGTGAGCACGCCTTTTTTGCTTAGTCCAGCTTTTAAGGGTGACATGTCATGGAGCTCCTCCTGCCATGCAGAAAATCTGAGTTATACTAGCAAAAGGAAAGTGCAATTAGGGCGGGCAGAACTGAGACCTTGTCTTTTCAGAAATGTGCATCTTTCTTATTAAGAATTCCAAGCTGCATGAAGAATTATTTCAGTCCTCATGTTATCTTTGATTGATGGCCCTGGAGCATTACAAAAAATATTTCTAGATTTTTCTAAGGAAGATTCAAAATAGGGTTGCTGGGAAGCATTGTAATGAAATATACTAGAATTGACAGTGAGCCTGGTCTGAGGAGTTTCCTTGAGATCCTTCCTGAGGACCTTCCTGAAATCCTTCCCTTGTTATCCCCTTGACATCCTTGACTGAAGGGAAGAGGATCATCATTGCTCAGTCTCAGACAAAGCTTCCTTCCTGTCTCATAATGAAACATTTACTTTTAAGAAGTGAAGAGGAAGAAAACACTGGAGGAATAGTGCCATGATAGTGGCTTTAAAGTACCTTCACCATGCTCCCACCATATACATAATAATTCATTTTGGAAGTATTTCCAGGGACACAGGCAAGGCAAGTGCACATTCTTTCATATCATGTTTTACCTTCCCAAATTTTGCCCAATGACCTAATTCTGAGGCATTTAACCTGTAGCTTAAAGGCGATCATCTACCTCTCTGTTTAAGAATTATTTGGAGTGAAAATCAGACCAGGTGGGGGAATGCAGATATTTTAAATGCCAAAGAGCAGAGAAACATCACAACCTGAAAATAGGATTATCAAAGTCTCACGTGGGGGCAGGGGCAATTTGACAAAGGTGGGAGTCAAAATTCACCACTCACCTTGATTAAGGGCTGACACATTCATTGCCGTCATTGTTTTCTCCTCTATGTAGGATGGCACAGGAGGCAAGCAACGTGTTTGTTACTGTATCTTTTGAAGTCCTTCAGAGGACTTAGCTTTGCTTTTAATCATGTCTTAGTGAACATTAGAACAGGAATTTTCCCTTTTTTTGTGGCTTTAAATGTGACATATTAAGCTTTAAAGAGACAAATGTATCTCTAAGGTTGGTTATTCATAGACTCCAGTGTTAGGAGCCAGGACCACGGACAGCTAGGACCAAAAAGACAGAGATAATGAGGAAGGACTTGGGAAGTGGCATATTTAGTTCAGTGAAATCCTGCCATTTGCATTGTTTAAATAGAGGATTGCCAAGAGGCAGAGACCAGCTGTGGAGTATCACCCATAAACTCACTGAGCAGACATAGCTTATTTTTTCATCCTGACATCGGTAACAGTTTATGAAAAAAGGAAGAATACAGGACATCTCAGAACACTTTAAAAAGCATTCACTTGCATTTCTCCAGAGATCAGGAAAATACTATTGTTCTTTGGGAGAAGAATATTTCCTTTTATGACTTCAATCCCACTCAAGTTTGGGGCGACACTGAGGAATTTTACTCTGTCCTCAGGAAGAAAAAGTACTTCTCAGAGCTAAGAGGTCTGGTTGCAGCAAACTACCCCACATGTTTTGCCACTTCTCCTACCTGTGCTTCTGACTTGGATGTGGTTGTAGTATATGTTTATTATTTACTCAGTAAATGCAATCTCTGAAAACAGAGAATTGGACAATAGGGCCCTGAAGTGAATTTTGTGAGTGCCCTGATGTCACTATGTAATTAGGCTGAGATAAGTGGACATACATAAATTTGCCATTTCCTTTGGTTTGGCATAAGCCCAGTCTGAGAGACATCTCCATGGAGAGAGTTGGCCTCCTTAACAACAGTTTCCCCAAATCAATGATGCTAAGCAGTTTTAAGTGTAATTTGAGTCTACCTATTGTACACGGGTCACTATACTGTCAGGACAGTGATGGACAAGCTCCTAGCATTTTGCCTATAGAATTGTGGTAGGGCATTAAAGGAGTCAATATCCTGGTGAATTCAGATGGCTATCCCACTGCATGGAGCTTTTCTTCCTACTCATTTGATCTTTCAGAGCTTAGTGGAAGCCCATGGTGCATGATATGATGGAAGGACAAGGGCTGTGGGAGCCTGCATGCTTTTTTAGGAAGACCTCAGATCCCCATTATGACTTTGATTCTGTTTCATTAATATCTGCCACTGAGAACACTTTCCCCTTGCCCCATTCATTACAGAAATCCTACAGTCTCTGCAAAACCTTCTCTGCTCCACACTGATCGAACTCCCACCTCTTTGAACTGCTTTCAGCACCTGAACTGCTTTCAGGTCTGGACAGCAATATTTAGCAATTGCTTTTGTTCTGGTTTGTGTCCTATGTTTCATACAAATTCCTCTTATTTCTATAACTACATTACAAACTTCTCGGGGGTTTGAACCAAAGTCTATCTTTTCTTTTGGCTCCTAATATGGAAGATGGAAAGAATAATGGGTAGATAGATTGATAAAAGAAGCTAAGGAACTTCTAATAAGAATGAATCTGAGAGTTTGTGATGTGTTGTTCTTTCTGATTATACAGAGTCATAAGCAGTTGGGGAGATTCACACTTCCAGTTGGTGAGGAGCACCTGTTCTGTTTATTACCATTCCCTCTAGGAACCCTCTCCCCCTCCCACCTTCCCTCCTGCCTTTTATATACCACACTTAAAATTGGAGGCATAACCTTGTTCAAGAATGTGCAAAACAGGAACATGGTAATGAACTCTTGTTGCTGCTATAAACTTGATGGATGGCTTGTGGAGGAAGGGCATTAAACAGCAATCTCAGTCCAGTGATTAGCTCTGTGTCATTCTTCCCTTGGAACTCGTGCAGATCAGCATAGCTTTCACTCTGCCCTAGGTTTCCTGTGAACTTCACTGAGTGTGCCAAGAAAGTTTCTGGGTCTTGGCTGGAGGAGGAAGGAGCAAAGAGGGCCTGTCTGTTTCTTTCCAGCATATCCACTGCCTTCTTTCATCTCCCTTTCCCCAACCTACCTAACTCACAACTCTAGCTGTGCTTAATCTGGATAAAACCTTATGTGCTGTCTTGATCTGCAGTTTCCCTTTGACCTTTGCCCACCTCACATTGCCAGGACATAAATGCCTGTGTTCAGTCTCCTATTTTTTGTCTGAGATACAGAATTCCTACTATAAGAATAAGGGCTCAAGCTCAATTTGCCGAGAAATAGTGGCCTGTGGATTGTATTTTCCACATCTGGCTGTGTTTCCAGAGTGCCAACAGGAGGGCTCTCTGGAACTGAGGCAATACTTTCATAGTGACTAATTATACTAAAAACTGAGGACTATTTTAACTATTAAATGGGATCTGACAATGAGAAAGAGAGTGAGAACACTTCTTTCCATTATCATTTGGTTATAGCAATGGAACACATGTTTATGGACCTGTTCTGTGCTTTTGTCTAATTGTTTCAAGTGTATTTTATTGACAACTACCCTGGAGCAGGGACAGTGAGCCATTTCCCTTGGATCCTTCACTATATCGCTCCCTACTCAGGAGTAGTATTTTTAGATCTTGTTATTCCTTATGGACCCTGGACCAGCAGTGTTGGTCTCACCTGGGAGCTGGTCAGCACGGCAGCATCTGAGGCCCCACCCAGACTTCCTCAGGCAGGCCCTCCCTGTTGGTCAGTTCCCCAGATTCCATGTGTGCACATTAAGATTTGAGATGCCGTGATATAGGAAACCCTAAGCAGGAACTCATAAAATGCTCATTGCATTTAACTGAAGGAAAAATTCTGTCTTGCAAAGATGACATCCTGTGTCTAGGCTAAGAAGTTCTAACTGAAGCTACATGTTACTTGAATGTTAATGCCAAGGGGAGACAGGGAGAAGCAGGCAAAAACATAAATAAAACAGCCAATAAATATAGTTGACTTAGAAATGAAATTTCTATTGAAGTGTTAATTTTGGTAAGATAGCTTGGACCAATTTTTAATAACATACATGCCCTTTTGGAGCATTTTCTCTTTGGCACAGAAAAGACTAATTTTGCACTTGGATTTTTACTGCTTGGATTAGACATTCATCCACTTCCAGGACATCCCTCACCCCCCACACGCACAAGTGCTCAAGACTAAATAGAAAGTATGAGAAATGCTGAGCAAAAATACCTGTATGTGAAGGTTATATACTTGGTAGAAATGTTACTTTTGTCTTCTGACTTGGACAGTTTGTCTGTGCTGATGCAGCTGTTAAGACCCTCAAGGTGTAATCTCTCTTGAATCAATGAGTAGCGGCCTTGCGAAAAGCAAAGCATTATATAGAGAATGTGCGCAGGATATGCCATCAGAGGAATGCCACCTCCATGGCTTCCTAGCTGTTGGTCTCAAGTCAGTTACCCAGCTTCTCTGAACTTATTCTCTCTCCTGTGAGATGAGCATAGACACTTGCCCCAGCTGCCACTGCAGGGTTAGTGTGGTGGGGGGGGGATTAAGTGAGCTAATAGGTGGTATATGAGGCATTTTGAAATCATAAAATAGGAAACCAATGCAAAGATATACTACTATAAACACAATGGATGAGAAATTTGTAACTTTGTAACTTTGTGTTTCTGTTATTCCTACTTCTCTTCATTAGAGAGCAAGATTATCACCCTCCTATATCATTATTATCCGGACCCACAGAATGTTAACCCATGTTAGCACTCATAGATATTACAGGATAATAGATTACTGTTTGAGCATTGTAGTCAGAATGCCTGGATTCAAATCCTGGACCCATCACTTATTAGATATGTGACATTGGGCAAGCCACGTAACCCATATGGCTTCCATGACCTCACTGTAAAATAGGGATGATAAGGTTATGAGAATTAAATAAGATAATGCATGTAAAGTGGCTTATCTCAGTTTTTGGCAAGATAATCATTCACCAAATGACAGCTGTGGTTATTGTTGTTCACCAATAAGGGAACTCCTTGAGAGCAAGACTGTGTATCTTTTGTCTTTATTTCCCAGAACATCTAGCAATAATATTTTAGGCATACAAGCTTCCTCAAATCATTCCCTCAGCTAATTACCATATATTTTCTGGCTCAAGAAGAATTTGTGGAATTATTGAGTGATGGATGGATTATGCTTCTCTGAGTTTGCTTGGTGTCTCTTGGAGTTGCTCAGAAATAGAGCAGAAGAAATAGAACAGCACATGTGCTAGTGAGAAGGAGGTATCCCTGGCTTGAGAAAGTACATTAGCTCTACACGCCTCGTCCTCATAAGTGTTCAGGGAGGGATGGAAGCCAGAATCATTTACTCTATGAACCCTGTTAAATCATTTGATGGACTCACTGATGTTGTCCATTAGCCTCTACTTGGTCTTGAGTACTTGACTGAAGTCTACAAATCTACTTCCTTTAAGAAGTCCCAACACTCAATCTCTGATTGGCCTCATTTTCTTGAAGTTTCTTGAAGTGTGCAACTTTTCTCTGTAGGATTTGTTGTTGTCGTTGTTATGGAACTTGGTGCTGTCCTAAACCACCATCCTTTTCCCCACAAAACAAATGAAAAGCTCATCTTAATTGTCTTACTCGATAGGACTGAGAAGTTTTATGCACATATAAAAGAAAGTCAACATAAAGGAAGATGTGAGGGGGCACATTTTAAACAACTACATGAGGACTGGCACCTCAACTTTTAACACTTAGGAAAAAATAAAAACAAAAACACCAGCCTGAGTCCCCCCCCCCCCCCCCCCAGTCAGTCAGTGAGGGAGCCTGTCCTTGGTAGATGGACTCTCCAAGGCACTAATGTTATTGTGATTCCGGGAAGCTCATCCCTCCTCAAATTTCAGTGTGAACAACTAAGTCCAATCTAGATAAGATTTTTCAGGTATTAAAGCAAATCTCCTTAAGCACCTGTGCCACATTGACTAAAACCCCAGCATAAGTGATTCAATCCTTTGAAATTACCCACTTCATGTTTTTTTAAAAAGGCAAATTGTATTGGAGGAGCCATTTATGAACTCCTTAGAATTTAATGCCAATGCATTCTTCAGATGCTGTTCCTTTTACTGGGGAAGAAGAATGAAGAGTACGATTAAAAAAAAATACTGAGGGCCTGCTTTGAGGAAGAGGTTCTGAATGGTTGGGAAGTGATCCAAGGGGTAGAGATGACAAACTCATGAACTTTGCCTGCCATTGCCCTTCCAGTGTGCCCGGCCCTATGGGGTGCCTTGGAGGAATACGAGGAGAGAGAAGGCAGGAGCGGTAGTCAGGGTGTGGGTGAGCTGAGGCACCATGAGTGAGAAGCAGAGCTCATGGATTCTTTTTGTTATTCATATCTTGTGTTTGTATGCACTTTTAACTTTTCAAAGCACGCTCATATCCAAGTGCAAATTACATGTTTATAAAGCACTTGGCATCAACAATTGCTATCTCTGTGCCCAGATTCTCTCAGAATCTTAGACCCACTGGGGTGGTTAACTTCCACTTTATCCATTTAGGCTCCTCTGTCATTTATCCCTCACTCTTACGCTTTTCCCCTCTGCCTGTTTAACTTCTGAATGATCTGAACTATAAAAACACATCTATGATCATTTGATTTCCATGCAAGCTGGCAAGGGTTGGATCTGAGCAACACAGGAGAGGTTTATGAAGTGTAACATTCAGGTAGTTTATTTGTTGGGGGGTAGGCAGGCGAGTGGGTCCATATTCTATTTGAGTCTTTTATTGTTTAAAGCATCTTATTAAGTCATAAACAGCCCAGATGGATGTGGTCGTGATGGGCATGGGCTAAATGAGGAAATAAAAATGAATAGTTTGTGCATCGATTGAAGCTTGCTTTTAGATTGCTTCTTTTTATTTTAATACCATTCTATTAAAAAATAAAAACAAAACCTAGCAAGAGTCTCCAGGGTAGAGCCATGAGGCTATTTTTAACTTGAATATTATGCTGCCTTAATTGTATCTTCTCTGAGTAGACAAAAACATTGAGTTACTGGCAGAGAGGAAAAAAAAGGCCAGCTCATTTTCTGGTATCTCTGTAAGCCCCAATAAACAGCACATTCGAATGTCTCTCCCCAGCTTGCCTTGTCAAGAAAGATCAGAAGGGCAAGCATGGCTGAAGCAGATGTCTTAAAAGGTGATGTTGCTTGGCTGTTTATTAGAAAATGGAAGATTGTATTTTTTAATGAAAAAAATGATGTGCTTTTTATTCATACATAAAATTCATTATGGACCAGAATATTTTAGTTTATTTTTATTATTTATGCTATTGCAGTTGTTCCTACCTTTTCTGCCTTTCCCTACCTCCACCCAACTGCACCCACTCCCCTCCCTAAGTCAATCCCCATACCTTGTCTGTGTCCATGGGTTGTGCATAAATATTCATTGTTAATCCCATCACCATCTTTCATCCTATACTGCTCCCCCATTTCCTGGCAGCTGTCCTATGTATCTATGCTTCTGTTACTATTTTGTTTGTTAGTTTATTGTGTTCATTAGATTCCACCTATAAGTGAGATCATGTGGTACTTGTCTTTCACTGAATAGTTTAATTTACTTAGCATAATATTCTCAGGTCCATCTATGCTGTTGTAAAATGTAAGCATTTTCTTTTTTCACTGCTGCATAGTATTCCATTATGTAAATGTACCACAGCTTTTTTTATCAACTCATCTTAGACTATTATCAAATCTGGGCTATTGTAAATAGTGCTGCTATGAACAAAGGGGTACATATATTTTTTGTATTGGTGCTTGGGGATCCTTAGGATATATTCCTAGACGTGAAATCACTAGGTTAAAAGGGAGTTTCATTTTTAATATTTTGAGGATGCTCCGTATTATTTTCCATAGTGGCTGCACCATACTTCATTCTCACCAACAATGCACAAGAGTTCCCATGTCTCCACATCCTTGCCATTATATGCCCTTTGTTGTCATTCTAATGGGTGTAAGGTGGTAGCTCATTGAGGTTTTAATTTGATGGCAAACCAGAAAAGCTTTGTTTGAGTAACCTACGTCATCTTGCCTCCCTGGAAATCTTAGCTGTGGAATGAAAGGTGCACTAATCGAAGGTCACCTGATTAAATGCCTTGGATCATCAAGTGACCAAGAGAGTGGAGGGTCTTAGAGCTGGAACATGTAAATGAGGGCATAACTATTCCTTCCTAATTGAGCATCTATAGTATACATTTTTTATTGCTATAAGCTTACTAGTTCATAGTGAGTGTTATAGACTGAATTTATATGTTACAGCCCTATTTCTCAATGTGGTGGTGTTTGGAGTGGGGGACTTTGGGGAGTAATAGGATGACGTCATGGGAGTAGAGCTCTCATGAAGGGATCGGTGCCCACATAAGGGGATAAAGGATCCAGAGCGCTCTCTTGGCCATGTGGGGATGTAGCAAGAAGGCAGCTGTCTACAAGGCAGGGTTGGGTTCTTGCTAGAACCTGGTCATGTTAGCACTCTGGTCTTGGACTTCCAGTCTCCAGAACTGTAGAATATGAATGTTTGTTATTTAAGCCACGGAGTCTGACATTTTAATAAAGAAGCCAGAGCAGACTAAGACAGCAGGGCTCTCACTTGTGTTCTTCCTTAGTATCCCTTCCAGCAATGGAAACCATGTCCTATCTTTATGGGTAAAGAATAAGGGACTGAGATGTGGAAAGTTATACCGAATATAGTGTTGGGAGCATCCATAACATCACTAGATTTCAAGAACTCTGTTTTCCCTTATCAGACTTATCCTTCTCCCTGCCCCAGCACACAAAAAGAAATCAAAGCGAAAACAAGCAAGCAAAAACCCGAGCATATAATTACAAAGCCAATACATTATTCTCTTTCTGAGTCGGGCAGCTATTAGATAGTGTAGAGTCTATTTTAAGGACCCACCTAGAAACAGTTGAAAATAGGCGACTTAATGGAAACACTAAAACCACATCAACCCAGAATGTGACAAGGAAACAGCTTCTTGTGTTTTTGGCGAAGCAATAAATACAACAAAAATAGTTATTTTCAGGATATTTATGGAGAACAGGAAATGAAGTAAGGACTTTTACTTCTAGACAGTCATTGTTTGACCTGGGTCAATAATGACAACTTAATTGGCCAAATTCTTACATTTCCCAATTGCTGACTAAGTTCATTTGCAACTTAAAACAAGCAGTTCAGTTTGCAAATGCTTGGACGGAAGCCAGTTTCATCATGAGCTTTACCGAGAAATGAGTTGGCACACTGGAACTTGAGGCAAAAAACGCTCCAAGGAGGGGTTGACTGCCCTCTCTAGCTGTCCCGGTAGAAAATGAAATGACTGTAGGTTCTGGTTTACAGGAGTTCCAAGGGTTTAGGCATAAAAATCCTATCCTGTATTTATAAATGACATCAAAGGAAGCTTTCACAGTCTTAGTCCTTCCGTGGATCCCTCTTTTACTTTAGTAAAAGAATTCTTGAAAATGGTAAATGGCAGCAAAAAGAAAGCCTTGTGTAGCAGAAAGGACCAGACTAGTGTGGGTTCAAATCCCATCTTTACTGCAGAAGGATCCCTCTGATGCTGGTTGGTTGTTCATCCTTTCTGAATGTTAATATCCCTGTCAGTAAAGTGCAGATCAACTGAGATGAGGAATTTTAAATTCTAGGCCCCAGATAGGTGCTGAATAGTTGTTTGTTTTAAAAAATCAACTTTACTGAAACATAATTTGACAAATAATGATATACACTCATTTTAACTGTTCAAGTTTTTAAATTGACATATTTTATAACAACTATCATTATCAAGACATAGAACATCTCTCTAACTGCCTAAAATGTTCCTTTGTTCCCCTTCCCAGACAGTCCCCACAATTGCTCTTGGCCCCAGGCAGCTACTGATCTTCTTTCTGTCACCAGAGTGGATTTTCTTTAATGGAGTTTCACATAAATAGAATCAGATGGTGTATATTCTTTTATGTCTGGCCTTTTTGCTTAGTGGAATGCTTTCAAGATTCATCCATGTTATTGGGTTAGCAGTTTATTCGTTTTCGTTTTGGACTAATATTCTGTCATATGGACAGAAGACAATTTATTTGCCCCATGACCTGGTGACAACTGTGTGGGTTGCTTTCAGTTATTATAAATAAATCTGTTATGAAGATTTCCTGAGTAATTCTTTATGAGGACATATGTTTTTATTTTTCTTGGGTAAATACTCTATAGGAAATTGTCAAACTGTTTTCCAAAGTGGTTGTAGCATTTTACAATCTTGCCAGGTACGTGTGAATTCCAGTTGCTCCACAGCCTCCCTGGTACCTAGTACTGCCAGTCTTTGATTCTAGCTATTCTAGTGGGCATGCAATTTCTTTAAAATTTTAAATTGCATTTACCTAATGAGTATCGATATTGAGCATCTTTTCATGGGCTGATTGCCCATTTGCATATCTTTTTGTATGAAGTATCTGTTCAGATCTTTTGTTCATTTTTAATTGGAATTTTTATTATTGATTTCTTATTTTTAGGAATTGTTTATAGATTCTTGATACAAGTCCTTTTTCAGATACATGTATTGCAAATATTTTCTTCTGGCCTATGTTTTGTCTTTTCATTTTCTTGATAGTGTCTTTTGAAGAGCAGAAGTTTATTTTGATAAGGTCAAAACGAAAATTTATTCTATGCTTTTCATGTCCTATTTAATAAGTTTTTGTCTCTCTCAAGATTGTGAAGATTTTTGTCTTATCTTTTATTCTAGAAGTTTTAGTTTTAGCTTTTATATGTAAGTTTCTGATTCATTTAGAGTTAAATTTTATGTATGACATGAAGTAAGGGTTGAGGTCTTTCTCCCTTGTCTTACCAAGCTGATTTAGCACCATTTGGGGTGGGAGGGAAGCAACTCCTCTTCTTTCCCTTATTGAATTCTCAAAAACAAGCTCTTTCAGGATAATAGGGGATGAGGAAGCACCACCCAACTCACTTTATAGTACCAGTACAAAACCAAACAAATACATTTTAAGAAAAATAATATATAGACTAACATCTCTACAAATATATACACAGAAATTATTAACAAAATATTATCAAATTAAAATCTGTGGGTGAGTGATCTTTAAAAAAATGCAAATCAGATCATTCACATGATTGTTCAAAAGAACCCATTTAATTTGCATCATTACCTACCACACTCCAACTTGCCCCCTGGCCCTGGGCTCTATGGCCTCACCCCCGCTTCTTCTCTGACCTTATCTCCCTTTTGTTTATTCTCCAGCCACACCGTATAGACGTAGTACACATGTTCCTGACTGTTCTTTCTAGGATTGGATTCAGACTTAAATGTCATCTATCTCAGTAGCTTTCAACTGTGGATGTATGTCAGTATCATCAAGGGAGCTTTAAAAATATGATCAGTACTTGGCCCCACCCTAGACAAATGGAACCTAAAAATCCCTGGGAAAGATAGACCTGTGGATTATTTTAAAAGCTACCTAGGGGATTCTAAAGTGCAACCTGGGGAGAGAACCATGGAATCTTGTTCTCCTTTTGATGCCCAGGGACTCAGATCCCCTCTTCCCCTTCAGAGGTCTCAGGGCCCCGACCCTGGTCTCCGTTGTTTTACTAGGAGCCTGTAGAATCATCAGCCTCTCCCTCTTGCTTTGTTTCAGTAGTTTGCTCATGAATTCTCAGAATCATAGAAAGCTGGGGTAGAATTGGACCTACATTATCTAACAAGGGGATGCCAATGGAGGCAAAGTGGATCAGAACCCGGATTTTCTAACACTGTCGCCATTATGGTTTTAGTTACCTGATTTTTCTCTTTTCCTCTTATCTGTGTAGAGCGAAGCCAAAGAATTGAGATTTCAGAGGATCCTCAACTTTTTCGTGTGCTTGCAGCAGTTCTCATTCAATAAATCTTCCTTTAAAAGTCTCTCTGTTAACTTTTCTTTCCCCTGTGATGTGGGGGTGGAGGCTGGAGTGTCAGACTAGTTTTCTCATTTTTATATGCAAGTAAATCACTTGATTATATTTTTTGTCCTTATGTTATCATGAATATTTCAAATGAATTTTATATGGTTCATATTTATGGTTTGGGAGCTATTTCACATTTTGGCTTATTGCAGTCTCATCTGCATATACCGTATCTCAGCTGATGTTGATTGGTCTCATTTACATATTCATCATGCTCCTATTTTCAAAGATATTTTGTTATACACTGGCTTTTCTTCCCCCTCCAGTGTTATAATAGCACGGTGGATGTGTTTTTAAATTGCACTCATTTCCATACATAATTTTTCTGGTTACCATAAATCTCCACATGTTCACCTAGTCCCCCCACCCTATTCAGTGTAATCTTCACACTTTATACCAAGCTGACATATGGCTCGGAAGTAATTAAAGACAATGTAAACAGTTTACGGTGCACTTTGCAAAGCCACTTCATGTTGCAGCATTTAATGATTTCCTTTTTCCCCAGCCAGTCCCAAAGTAGTGAAGAGTAGGAAGGTCTGAGATAGTGATGCTGATTAAAAGCTAAGATGTGTGTGAACAGTGATCATTTCCTTTCCAATGTAGATGCTCCTGTGCCAGTTCTATCAAAAAGACTTTTTCCCTTTTGAATTCAAGCAGAGGGGAGTAGGTTAAGCTGGGTTAATGAAAGAATAAGAATCATCAGCATGAGTTGGGCACAGTTATCAGATTCTTTAAATCATTCTAACAGGAGGAAGAAGGAAAAATAAAATTCATCAAATCTCCAGTCACCTCGCCCTTAGAGACCTTTCTCTTCTGGATGAGAACAGAACTAATTTTCCTTTCAGATGTTAATTGTTTGCCCAATTACTGGTATCTAGCCTCCACTTTTTCCCAGCAATGACTTCGGTTTTTGTTTGTGGATCTCCCTCCCGCACTCCAAGTCCATGTGGTTGGGGTAGGTACTTTCAGCTCTAAGAATGGAGCCCATTTGCCTAGGCCGCAGCCAGTGTGAGTGTCACATTCCTTTAGCTGAAGTGGTTGGTCCAGTGACAGTCATGTGATCTAAGCAAGTCATCAAATCTAAGAACTTTTTGGGGTGGAGCAAGAAAAAGGTCAGCTTTCCTTCTGAATAGAACCCAAGATGGGAAGGCAGGCTTGGGGCTGCCTATCTTGCCAATACAGATGGGACTGAGGGCCAAAACTAAGTTAATGGAAGCAAGACCTAAGAGAGGAAGAGTCCAAGTCCTAAGGCCAGTGAACCTGAATAGAAATGTTTGTGAGGCCATTCTTCCTCTCTGACCATGAAGTTAAATGAGCCATTAAATTTCCTTTTTTTTTTTTCCTTAAAACTATGTGAGGTTTACTTTGTCTCTCACAACAGAGAGAATCCTAACAAATGCAATGTCTGTAGCACTTATTTTGCACAGATTATCTTGTACATTTTGCCCTGGGTTATGTTTTAAACTGTGACTAAGTCAATGTCTAGATCATGGTAGATTCTCAGCCAGTGTTCATATGCCTCTAAACTTCTACATTATTTATCGTTATTATTCATATTATTTAGTATTTTCTTTTTATATCTGGATATCTTGTCTCTCTAACTAATTATATTTGTTTATTCATTCATTTTTTATTCATGCATTTATCAGTTATTTATTGTATTTAATCTGTGTGAGGCACCATGGATCTAACACCAAGTAAAAGCAAAAATATCCCTGTGATCATGGAACTTACAGTCCAATAGAAGAGTTAGAAATTAATGAAATTATCACCTAATAAGTATAAAATTGCTAAAATGATAGTCACCACATATGGGTTTTCCCCTCATTGGGAGGTCAGGTAGGGCTTTCCTGGGCAAGTGACACTGACTGGTGTGGGAACCTGAAAAATGGGAGGAGCCAACTAAGTTAGAAGGGTAGAGTGGAAAGGACACTCTAGTCAGAAGGAACAGCGTGTGCCAAGCAAGGCCCATGGTGGGCAGCATAACCTAGTACATTTTATGAACTAAAAAGGGGCTAGTAGAGCAAAGGAGAGAATATGAGAGGTTCCGGTTTTTTGTTTTTAATGTTAAGAGCAGTGGTAAGGCATGGAGAGAGAGAGTGTATGCTCTCATGTGTGTGCATGTGTATGTGAAAGAGAGAGAGAGAGGGAAAGAGAGGTGGACCTGTGTGGAAGGTGACATGATTACATATGAATTCAGAAAATGTGACTCTGCTTGCCCTGTAGGGACTGGATTGGCTGAGGGGAGAGCAGGCCGTGGAAGCTGGAGAAAGAGATAAGTAGACAGATTAGAAGAACAGCAGGGAGATAAAAGCAACAGGATTTGGTGTTGTACTGTAATACAAAGTTACACTCTGACCTTCCCCTTAAAGAACAATCAAGGGATCTGGAAAAACTTTTAAATTCTGAATACAATCTGATAGATATTCTATTAATTCTCCAAACAAGAGATTATGGTTTGGAAGCACTGGAGAGTTCTAGAAAGACTGTATGAAGGAGTAGACATTTGATCTGCAGTCTGGAGGACAAGCAGGATTTCTGTTTCAATTTTCAGTGGAATTTTAGGCAGGACAGCATCTACATAAGACCAGTGCGAAAGTATATTTTATTTATTTGTTTGTTGATTCATTTTTTCATTCATTTATGAATGAAGACATTTTTTGGTCCCTCTATATGCCAGGCATTGTCCAAAGAAACAGCCATCACATTCTAAGTAATATGTCTGGTAATGATAATACTTGGAAAATGCCAAATTTTCCTATTTGGTGAAAGTGTGGGATACAGCACATATGGTGGGAAATAAAGGGTTTATTTCTCTGTGAGGGAGTTAGGACTGAAATCTGTAGCAATAAGGGTTCCTCCCAGTTTTCTTCTGCAAGTGAGTCTGAGCCATGCAGGTCTGGCAGCAGAGCGGTGGGGAGATCGAAGCTGGGACAGGTATGGCAGCCTCATGCAGTAGGCTATGTAAGTTGATAAGACTTTGGATCTAACAGCAGCAGGAGTGAGAGAGGGGCTACATTCTGGGGATATTTTTGTAGGGGAGTCAATAAGACTAGAGGAGCACCTGGATATAAGGAACAGAGAAGGCCTAAGTCAAGGAAAACTTTGAATTTTCTTGCTTGGGAGTCTGGGAAGATGGTGATGTTATTCACTGGGCAGTGTGGGAAGATGAGAAATTTAAGGACGAAGCTAATGAGCTAGTGTGCACATACTGAATTTGAAGCACTTGCAGTTTACGTAGGTGTAGATGTTTCCGAGGCTCTCCACTTCAAAACAAGAGTTATGGCCTCAGAAGAGAGGTAGCAGTTGAGGAAAGTTTAGCAGCCATGAGAGTATGACATTGTTTGATGAGTAATGATTGAGGGGCATGGCTGTAAAATGGCCAAAAAATGAAGCCCTGGAGTATTTGAACTTTTGAGGAACAAGAAAGATGGGAGAGGTGGTTTTGGAGTAGTCTGGGATGGGAAGAGGACAGGCAGAATGTGTGATGTCAGTGACATTAAAAGGGAAAAGAATTGAGCGTGGGCTGCGAACCAAAGTGTCGCAAGTTCAATTCCCAGTCAGGGTACATGCCTGGGTGGCAGGCCACGGCCCCCGGCAACCACACATTGATGTTTCTCTCTCTCTTTCTCCCTCCCTTCCCTCTTTAAAAATAAATAAATAAAATATTTTTTTAAAAAAGGGAAAAGAGCATTAAGAATGGCATGAACAGTCAGTAAAATCTCAAGCTGCATATAAGTTAAGTACTAAGAAGACAAAGTAGAAGTCATTAGGTCTGGCAGTTATGGTATTGTTGGGAAATTTAATAGAATAATGGTGTTAGACAATCAGTGGACACAAAGCAAGTGGGCAGCCTGGAGAGTGACTGAAAGAAAAGGAGAGGGAGGCAGTAACCACAGGCTTCTTTTCCAAAAGAGTGGTAGTGACGGGAGGAGAGAGGAAGGTGGTGGGGAAGGAAGGCGGAATTTACATAGAAAGCTCACCCCCTTCTTTTTCAGTAGGATAGGAAACCTTGGCCACAAGTCAAAAATGAATGAAAGGAACTTTATGATTTGTGGAAAGGTAAATATTGGAGAGGAAGCCAATATTTATGAAGTTCAGGAAACTGGCTGAAAAGTGAAGGAAGCACAAAAATGCTGGGGACAGACCTGTCAAGGAGATGAGAACTCACACGGAAGGTGAGACGATGGGTGGAGGTGAGCCTGAAGGCTGAAGGGTCCAAACGGCCCGTGCAGAGTTCCATTCGGGGCCAGGGCCCTCTATCAGGGAATGTTTTTGAAGCCTTAGTACATAAAAGGTGTTGGAAAAAATAAGGTCACTTTCATTTTATTTTTGGTGTCTCCCTATGTCAGTACAGGCTGATTAATAAAGACATGAGGTCGAGATGGACAAGCTGTGTCTGAGGAAGTTGAGGAGCTTCTGAGCCAGCTGCCCTCTCTGAGATTACTGCCATGTCAGGTCCACCTAACCATTTAGATCAGCACAGAAAGGTCTTGTCTGATGCTGAACACCCAATTAGGGGTCAGTCATGGTGCTGGATTGAATTAGATTAAAGTGGGTTATTTGTGATGTCTGATATTTCTGCTTTCAGAATAATTTTGGTGCAATTATAGGGCCGTTTGGGGGATTAGGCATATCTATAGTCATCTGGTCTGTGTTAATTCCAGGCAGGGCAGTAGCCAGTCTATCAGGAACACACCTTCAGCCAAAACATCTCCAAGTCCATTGCTTTCCTGTTCACCTTGGTGAGCTCTGCCCAGATGAGTGCCCCCATCTCCCAGTTCCTGGGAGTGTTGAATGTCTCCAAGAAGCTAAACCTTGCAGACTGCAGGTCTTAAACTAGGCTCTTATCTAACTGCAGGATGTTTGCGCTTAGAAATCAGAGATCACATAAACCATCTCCCCCTTTTAAAACTTCCCCTTTAATATGCACCTGAGGAAATCAAGGCCCTGGAGGATACGGTGATTTAACTGAGGTTACAAAGTAAATTTATGTTAAAATTTATGTTGAAACTAAGGCTTCTAACCACCCTCCTTTAAGCAGGTGGTTTAACAGTAATTACCTGCTTTGTGTTTCTTTCACTAATGGGTTTTTTTCTCACTTTCTTGGACTTCAGTAAATATTCTTCTTTTAAAGGGCAGGGAATGAAGAAGTTTCATCCCTTAGGGGATGAAAGAACCAAGAAGAAAGATTAAATAGCTTCAAGAAGGGGGAAACACACGTAACCTGGGGGGTTGCTTTCATTCCCTTCTGTGCGATCCGTCTGTCTGTTGCTGTGTTTATTGGTGTTGAAGTCCTGACTTCTGGCTGCCAGTGTGGTGAGGAACACTCTTTCCTGACCGGAAAGGCCTGGGCAAGGGAATCAAGAGACTTTAAAAGGAGCGTGGGTTACCTTAAATATGGGAGAGTTTGTTCTGCTTTTTATTGCTGTTTCCCAGTTTGAGAAAATCCTATCTAGGAAAAATCCCTATAGGAAACTAGCCCAGTAAGAAGTCAATGTGTGCATTAAGAGAGGAATTTTCTTTTTTTTCAAAGGAAATCTCCTTCAGTGCTGTAAAATTTTCCAGATACTTTTCAATGTTTGTGTATCAGTCACCACTTGCCAGCATGGCTTGGGAATAGGAAGTCTAGAGAGGCTCTAAAGCACAAATGTTAGGCCCTGCTGTCAACTCAAAATTAGTCAGAAATGATAGAAAGGTTCCCTGAAAGAGGATGGATGTGAGCAGAGAAAACAGGCTTTTGTTTGTAAAAAATCCACTCGTAAGTCCTTTGGGAGCAACACCTTATAAAAGGGAAAAGTGAGGATTCTTGGATTGCTTCTGCTTATTTCAGTGCTACACTCTGGAAGTTTCCACATGCTGTTTAGGAACTATCATATGGAAATAAATTGGGAGGAAGTATGACGAGTTTTCTGGCTTCTGAGCACAGGGCAGCACACTCGGTGTGGTCTGAGGCTGCCGCCCGTAGCCCCACGGAGGCGATCACACACAGCACTGTCAGGTACGTACATTTTCTCCAGGTCCCCAAATCCCGGCAATGCTCCTTTTGGGATGACTTGAAGGTTGGTGAGGACAAGCCGCCTGAAAAGAGAGTGGACATAAAATATCACAACTTATCCACTCATTGATAAGTAATTGAGTGCCTAATGAATTAGTTCAGCTAACAGCAAACATATACTAAGTGCTTGCCATTTATTTAGTAGTCACAATTGCTTTTACATGATTTCTCTTCATCTTCACCACAGAGCAGCCATATTGGCACTATTGTTATCCTCATTTTGCATGAAAAGAAACTGAGGTTTAGGGAAGTTAAAAACATTACCCAGGGTCACACAGCTCATGGCAGAGCTTGGATATGAATCTTCTTTGTCACCACTACTTCTTATTGCTTTCCATAGCCCTGTGTGATGCCTTTTCTCCCTCTCTCCTCCTGCCCCCAGTACCTCTTCCCTAATTGTCATTCATAGCTGACCTTTCAAAGAGACAATGAACCCAACCCAGAGAGAGCTTCCTTATGCTCCCAGCCATCCATCCATCAGTACCTATGCTTGCATACCCCAGTTTTCCTCCTGTTACGCTGGTGATCAGAACCCTGGACCTGACTAAGCACAGCTCCTCCCATCCACATCAGATCTTTCCCCCTCTTTCTAGTCAGGGTGGCCACTACAGCCTTCCCCCCTTTCTTTCATAAGTTTTGTTCACCTAGTTTTACTTTACTGGATCCTGTATGCCAGTATACAAAAATGCCACAATTTCTCCCATGTAAAAAAAAAAAAGTCTTCTCTTAACCTCAGCTGCCTTCAGAGTTTGCTATTTTCTTCTGCTTGAAATATGTGCATCACACCTATCTCAAAATTTCTTCCAGAGGCTTCTCAACTCAGGAAAAACCCAAATTTTATACAGTGGTCAATGTGACCCTTTGTGATCTTCGTGCTCTCCCTTTCCACAGATGCTTTAGCTTCAATTTTGGTAACTCTCCTCTTTGCTCAGCTTGTTCTTATCACAGTACTCATTTGCCAGTTCTTGGACATGGCATGTTCTTTCTTCCCTAATGTTTGTGCATTTGCAATTCTTTTTACCTGGAGTGTTCTTATGGACATCCTCCTGGCTTGCTCCTTCAGCCTGCTATTTGCCCAAATGTCACTTTCTCAATGATGCTTTCCCTAATCACTCTACTGAAAATGACAATCTCCCCAACTGGGGCCCTGGCCCCCTTTCCTGCTTAAATTTTTCTTCATAGCACTTCTGACATGTCATACGCTCTATTTATTTATCTATTTATGCATTTGTGTATTTATCTCTCACCTGTAACTATTTAGAATATAAGCTCTGAGAAGGTAGGCATTACTGCCTGATTTGTCTGCTGCTATATACCAAATGCCTATGACAGCACCTGGTACGTGACTAGTATTCAAAAAACATTTCTGGAATGACCAAATAAATGGCTGTTGAACAGTCTGAGAGTTCTAGGCTTGAGGGTAGTAGAGTTCTAAGTGACCCTTTAGGCATCTGTACAATAGGATACTATTCCTTTCCCTGGCTTTCCTCTCACTGGCTTTCTCTGGATTTGTAAATGACTCATAAGAATTTGGGTTTCTTTCCACCTGAATCCTTCCTTCTGCAAAGCAGTCTGTGAGCAGGAATTAAATAATGAAATATGGTGGCTTGGATTGTTTCGCATACCTTCATTGCTTCAGTCTCCTATCATTTATCGGTGTTAGTGAAATTCCTGTTTCAGATAAAGTTGTTATTCAAGCAAACTTTTCTTTTACTTTGTTTTTATTTACTTTGTTAATTTGACTGCTATGAGCACCAGCTCTGTGGTGAGATGTCATGAGAGAGAATCCTGTGTGCTGTTCTTGCAAAGGGGTTTACATGTTGGGAAGGCAAACCCAGAAACGTTGGAATCACTGGCAAACAGTTGTGTGACACAGTTGATGTAATAACTATAAATGTTACAAAAGGATTGAAATGAGAAACACCCCAAGGTTCATAAACATATAAAAGGAAGATTGGAAGGAGTGGGTGAATTTGAGCCTGGGTCTCAAAACTATCAGGTCCTACTAAAAGCATAGTCTCTATGCAAACCATTTTAAATGAAAAGTTTAAAATTTAAAGTTTAAACAGCTTCAAATTTTAAATGAAAAGTGACCTAGTTTTCAATTTGGCATAACAGATTTGGAAGAGTGTCAACTTCTAGAATGCCCATCTGCAGAGAATCAAGATGAGTTCATATTTTCTTAACTGTGCTGATATAACTGTAGTTAACACAGATGAATTTCTTTTGTGCTTATCATGTGACAGAAAAATGATGAAAACAATATAGTAAAATCACGTTATAACATTGCTTTTTAGACTACTCAGTCTAACAATTTAAGGGAGTTGAAATATTAAAGTAAAATAATGAGATGTACAAAGAGCAGAGTCTTAGATAATTGACTCTTTTATTGAAAACAGGTCAACTAGGTGGCCCTTTTTACCTCAACCCTAGTAGCAGCCATATTTTAAAAATTTTCATTGCCTGTAGCTTTATTAAGTGCTTAAAATTGAATGTAATCAAATCTATTTGGAAGATGGAACATCTTGATTTCCATCTACTTCCTGAAATGCTATAAACTAGATAACCTGAAGATATTGCCACTAAGAATGACCTAGAAATTATATGTAACATATAACAAGTATTGCTTTAAATGTACACACGAGCTTGCAAGAATGAGAAATCCCCAGGGGTCCAAAGTAAATCCACTGGATACCAGATGGAACCCTGACCAGCCAATGCAAACCTGATACTCGGAGGGTAAACTGAAGCCCAAGTGTAGGGGAGGCAGTTTTTGTGGACTTTGTAGCTGGGGGGGTTGTGTTTTCATGGCAAACTGGTACATGAGATGAAACATGGAAGATGGAATGAAAAGATCTATTTCTTTCATTTGCCTGTGCTCTCTCCCTCCCTGTCCCCTCAACAACCCCTGCCTCTCTCCCTGGCACAGAAAATGGATGACAGGCAGTTTTCAGTAAAATGTAATCTGGAAATTTTCCATAATTTATAAAAGGCATAAGTTCTCAGAATCAGAAATCTCAACAATGCCCAGGATAGGGACAGAAATAAATCCACTGCCAGATATCTGTTAGTTAAAACTGTAGAGCCATAAAAAAGCACTGTAAATGCAAACAGAGAGAAAAAGATATTATCTTCAAATAAAAAGAGGATTAGAAAAACTTGTAAAATACCTTCAAAATTATTAGAGAAAAATAATTGTCAACTTAGAATGATTATTTTCAAATATGAAAGTAAAGGCACATTTAGACAAGTTTTATTGGCCACTAACAGCAAAGTTTTAGCAAAAGAATTCCTTTGTAGAAGAAGAAAATTTAATTCAGTGGGAAAGAACAAAAAGCAAGAAGGAACAGTGAACAAAGAAACTAGTGCTTCCTATCGAGTAGGTGGGTTTTCATAATCGCTGGAAACCTTACCTATTTAATAAGAAGTACTAAAATGATATTGACCAAGAACGAGGTCACAAAGCAAGTTGGCATCAAACAAATCATTTTCTTTGACAATGACGCAATTAAATTACTTTGAAATCAGCAATAAAAGATAGTTAACCCCACCCTCACCCCCACCCCAACAAATGTGCAACCAACTGAAAAGCCTAAACCAAACCAAACCAAAAACAAACTTCCTTTTAAATGATAGGGTCACAGAAGAAATTACAATACTAACTAGCAATTATTTGTAATTGAATTATAATTAAAATATAATAAATAAAACTTATGGGATATAGCTAAACTGTTCTGTATGGAGAAATTTGCAGCCTTAAATGATTATACCATAAAAATAAAAAAGATGGAAAATTAATGCTCTAAGCTTTCAGTATAGGAAACTAGTGAATGAACAACAGGGTCCTGGGAACAAACTATAAAGCCAACATTTCTTGATTCCGTTTGTGGCTGGAACTTCAGGTGCAAACTCAAAAGCAGTTTCATAAGAAATATTGATAAATGAGGAACTGTTGATAGAATGTTTTGAGAGGATAAATAGCTAAACTTGACAACTTGATACATAAAACTTAAGTTCAATCTGTACTAATGTGGTATTTCATAATTATAAGGTTAAGTTTCTACATAAATTTATTGCTAAGATGGTTAAAGAAGCTTTCTTGTAATATTGAAAATATTATTACAATAGTTACAAGAACTCTTGATTTATGAATTTAACACTAAAATGATTATTATAGAAAAGTAACATTATTTGAATGTTTATTGAAGAACACTGTTTAACCAGAAACTTTCTGATAATTAATTCATTACATCCTTATTGTTTAGCTCCAGTTAATATAAAATATGCACACACATTTTCTTTCAATAGGTAACATTGGTAAAAGCAAAAGGAAAAGGAACTTTATTTGTAGTGAATCTTCATTTTAAAGTAAAGTAATGAGTGTAACAGATCAACTTAAAGCACATTGCAAAATTTAAGTATGCCTCGAGAGAAGAAGCCTAAAGAAAGTGGAGAGAAAAAATAATAAAGAGTAGAAATCAATTAAAAATAATACAAAGGACCAACAAAATCAAAAGTTAAGTCTTTGGAAATATTAATAGGAGAAAATAATCTGTCCATTTTAAGCAATAAAACAATGAGATACATGAAAGGTAGCATTTCACAGGTATAATAGGTTTTAAATGAGAGGAACTTAAGAATAATTTATAACATTAGATTTGCAAAATCAGAATATGGATAATTTTCCTAGAAATACATTTTTAACCAAAACTGACTTAGGAAAATATAGAAAAATTGAATATCTATAAACATTAACTAATTGGGTTGGTAGTTTGAGAGATACCCATCATAAAACAAAGTCAGCATTTTATGATTTAAAAAGTAAGTTCTACCTCTTTAAAGTAGTAGACAATCTCCATCTTATACAAACTATCCCAGAGACCAGCGGAAGAGAACAACACTCTCCGACTCATTTTATGTGGCTGGTGTAACATCAGTAACAAAACCAGATGGGGCCAATAAAAGAATGGAACAATTTAGGCCAATCTCACTTACTGATTTTTATAAAGTTATACTGATTGACATGCTGTGGTATTGACAGGGATTAAAAAACAGACCAATGGAAGAGACTAAAGAGCAAAGAACTAGACCATAAACAAGAGAAAATGACAAATGACCAGGAAGCATTAAAAATCAATGGAGGAAGATATGGACCAATCAATAAAGGATACTATTGATTATCTTAGTGGAAAAAAATAACATAAGACCTTTGCTTATTACCACATTAAAATAAAAAATCTAACCTTATTAAAGCTCTAAATGGGAAAAATCAAAACATTGAAACTTTTAAATAAAATATAATATACAGTTTAGAAGACTTTCTTTAAAAAGACACAAAAAACTTCACTTCACACCAAAATTGGAAAATAAATTTCCAAGACAGTTGACTATATTAAACTTAAAATTTATGTAAAACAAAGATACATAAAGTATTGAGAAGATGAGTATAGACTTGGGAAAGATATTTAAGACACAACTAAAAAAGCATTAGCATCCAAAATATAAGGAGCTTTACAAAATAATAAGAAAAATACATACAAACCAGTAGAAAAATTGGCAAAAGATGTGAACAGGCAACTTATACACATATAAGAGAAAATGCAAATGCCCAATAAACACATGAAAAGATGCTCAAACTCACTAGTGACCAGGAGAATGTTAATTTAAGCATTAACTATATACCACTACATGCCATCTTGTTGGCAAATATTAAAAAGAAAGCTTCACAAGGACAGAGCTGCAGAGGCAGTGGAACAATAGGACATTTTCTATACCCTAGGTGGAAGGGTAATTGGCTGCAAGTACTCCTAATAGCCATTTGGCAGTATGTATTGAAGTTGAAGGTACAAATGCTCTTGGACCCAGTCATCCCATGTCTCTTTGCCACAGGTGCACCTGGAGGCAGGTAAAAGATTAATCACTGCAACATTGTACGTTATAGTAAAAATACTGGAAACAAATGCTCATGATTAAATAATGAATAAAATTAACAAACTGTGGTGCAGTGACTACCAGAAAGAAAGGGCGCATGTAGGTGGGAGGTAGGGAAGGGTACAGGGGGATAAATGGTGATGGAAGGAGACTTGACTTGGCATAATGAACACACGATACTATATATACAGATGATGTATTATGGAATTGCACCCCTGAAACCTATATAATTTTATTAACCAATGTCACCCCAATAAATTGATTTTAAAAAGAAGATAAAGAATCACTTGATCAGCACTAATTAGGTAACCTGCTTGATAAACTGCTGCTGTCTCCTAAAGGGAAGTGGCTTGTAATAACCAGCCCACTTTTTTGTCTTGTGTAACTTCCTTGTTCCTGCTCCCTTCTGCCTATAAATGCCTGTTATTTTGTAAAGCTCCTCAGAGCTCCTTTGTCTTTGCTAGACTGGATGCTGTCCGATTCCAATTGATCTTTGCGTAAGTAAATTCTTAAAATGTTTTTAAAAGAATCCAAACCCATGGTATACTGACACAATGCTAAATTATAAAGCAACGAGAAAAAACAAACTGAGAAGAGCTGCATGCAGCAATGTGCATAAATCCCTAAAGCATATTGTGGAGCAGAAAGAAAGAAAGGAAGAAAGAGAAGACTGGTGGGATGTGTACAATATGTACAGTATGATCTGATTTTTATAAAAGTTAACAACATGCAAAATGAAACATCATATTGTTTTGCAGGAGTCATGCCTTTTTATTCTGTATTTTTGAAGTTTTTTTTTCTTCTAAAGTGAAAGCTCTGATCCAACAGCTTTTTTAAAAAATTTTTATTTATTTATTTTTAGAGAGGGAAGGGAGGGAGAAAGAGAGAGAGAGAAGCATCAATGTGTGGTTGCTGGGGGTCATGGCCTGCAACCCAGGCATATACCCTGACTGGGAATCGAACCTGTGACACTTTGGTTCTCAGCCCGCGCTCAATCCCCTGAGCTACTCTAGTCAGGTGTATTTTTGAAGTTTTAACACCGCAAGGCTTCGTATCTTGGAGGAAAGACTCGTCAGAGGGCTAATCCTAGAGTTGGCTGAAAGCTGGCATGTGAGGGTGCCTGTCATCCACAAACCAGCCAGTCTGGACTCCATATGCCTAACCATCTACTTTATGGAGCCCTTACTCTCTGGGCCACTTTTCCTCTTCCCTAATCACCCCTCAGGGCAGTCCCTCCATCCTGCGGTCTGCTGGAATTATTCAAACTAGCCAATTCTAAATTTGTTTACCCTCTTTTTTTCTGCTCCTTCCCGTGGAAGCCATAAGAAAGACTTTTGCCAGGTTATCCTGTGGCTCCCTCTGCTTCTCAGCTGACCCTGGTGCCTCTCCACATGTCCCTCCATGGTGCTCCCTGCACCCTTCTCCTGGGAGCTGCGAGTGTAGCAAACTGTCTTTTCAATAGCAGTCGTCTTCTGATCTGTTGGCCTCACCACACCTGACTGATAAAAAAGGCTGTATATTTAAACATGTTTAGTGATGTATCTGTATTTGTCAAAAGGAAAGTTCTAAGAATGATCAGCACCAAAATCAGTGTAGTGTTCACTTCTGTGGCAGTAGGAAAAAGAGTGGTAATCAATTACATTTAAAGTGTTTTCTATTTTGAAAAAAAGATATGAACAATTATGACCAAATGTTATGATTTGGCAGAGTGGAGTGGAGTTTTATGGGGGTTTATTATGTTATTCTCTATATTTCATGCTTGAAATATTTCATAATTAATTTTTCAAGATCGAAATTCTCACCAGGCTATAGCGCAAGAATTATTTATTTATTTGTTTGTTTTTAAACAGAGCTATTTAAAACAGCATCATACCTGTTTTGTCAGATGGTACCCTTACTCCACTCTGTAAGGTAGTGTAAAATGCCTGCATAATTTCTCCAAAAATGCACAGTTTATCAAGCTGGCTCTGAAAATACAATTTTTTCTTTACTATTGCAAGTTACATAATGTCTCCTCCGTGATAAATGGGGTGGGTGGGATTTACTGTTTTCTTTCCTGAAATTGGGAAGCTTTAGGATCCCTTGAACTGTCTCTGTTAGAAGCAATTCATGTCCTGGGCAGTCCATTCACCCTTGGCCAAATTTAATTTCCTTTTTTGGCTTAAAGGAGAATGGTTTAAAAGATCCCATAAAAAGCTTCTGGCAGCCTGGAAAACAGCCAATATTCTTTTTGAGGAAGCTGCCTTTTTATGATGGCCCAAGTGTAAATGACACTGGGTCCTGTGTTCTTTGAATTTCACACAAGTTTAAAAATTAAAGTGAGAACAGCTTGGCAAAGGGTATGCAAGAAGAAATTGATCATCTTTCTGACCTCAAAATGCCAAGAGTGTTTGTGCTTCACACCCTTTAGGTCAAACTCATACTCTAATTAACTTCCTGGAAATGTGCATTGGAAAACTATCCAAAGAGGTGGAATCAACTAATATAAGCAATCATCCAGAAAAAAAAATAGAGTTTAAATAATCTGATTTGTCTCATTACCATGACCCAGCACTGTCTGCCCCACTGTCAAAATCCTTTGGATAGCTAACTGGTTGAGTTTTTTATGTCGTTACACATGGTCTTGAAGCCAGTGGGGCAGGGAGTAGTAGGAAAGAGGTTCCACAGTAGGGAAAAGTGGCTTTATGTATAATTTGCCTTTAAATTAAACTTAAAAACAAAAACTTTTCCACAGTTTGACACGAGTCACAACTGTCTAGAAGGATAAAATAGACACAGGTGTTCCATACCTCAATGTGAATTCAGTTAGCATTAGCCCTTCACCCACATTTAGACCGCATACGCAAATGCTGAGAGTTCACTGGTGGTTGCAAAGTCTCCCTTGAGGATTTCTCGGGACAGGAGTGTCAGGGTTCTTTGGATCCCCTCTTCCATGGTGTGGAGAGGGCACTTGTCCTTTGCCTTCGGCCAAATGTGGGAGGTATTAGGAGAACACATTAAGGGGGTTGACCTGCCTTTCTGGCCATTTGGGGAGATAACAGAGACTGAAACATGACAAGCCTCACCTCTGAAGGTGAGAAGTGGCCAGCTGCTTTGGAAGAGAGCTGCTGTTTTATCGATAAAGGTGTGGTTTCCCTAGAGTGAGACCTGGACCCTGCAGAAGGGAGCTGGACTGTGCATCCTCAGGAAAATGGACCTTCCTATGTAGGGAGCTGGCCCCCCAAAGAGAGGCTGTATGAAATGGACTGCTGAAGCCTGGGCAGGGAGGGATTACTCTCCGGGAAGGACAGGTGGAGGTCTCCAGTGTGAGGAATCCTGAGGAGCACACATGTCACACCTGGAGGGTCCAAAGACAGAGGTCTACTGTGCCAGTAATGTTGGGTCCAGCCCAGGCGAGGCCAGGGACAGCAGCCACTAGACAAGGAGGTGGAATAGAAAAGAGAGAAGAAACTGTCCCTTCCTCACCAGTTGTAGGTTTCTGAGTCTGAAGCAGGCTCAAACAGCGGAATAGGGAAGTTTTAAATAGGATGAGAGTTGACCTTTAATAATTGATGACAGTGGACTTTCATTACATTTATGAGGCTGGAGTAGTTATTTAGGCCTGTTCAAAATTTCATCTGGAATGGGGAGAAATGAGTCAACAGAGTAGGTGTACCTGGCAATGGTAGTAATGAAAGTTATTTTCTGGTTGTGCCCTACTAAATCCATCTTGGTCAATATGTTATGATTTTTGAGTTGGTGAAAACCTTCCCCAAGTCATCCTTTGTAATGTTTTATCTGTGAGAGAAAAAGTACTATAGACTTAAGTGGAAGTATGGAGTAAAGCATTCATATTCCTATTTCCACCCCTGTTATTTAGCTCTTATTACTTGGGCTGTTGAGTAATTAAGGCCAGAGACAGGGCAATTTGGCTTTACCTTTCCGCACAGTTTAAGATTGTCAGAAACATTTGCAAGTCAGGAGCTCAGCCCTTGGGCTGGCTAAAGTAGGGAGATCCGATTGTCTAGAGGTTTAGTTTCCATCAGAACATCTATTCAGCTGAACTTCTGGGCAATATGTCCTATGGAGACACTACCACACGCTATTGTGTCAAATCATAATGCCAGGAGGTTTCATTTGGAGAGAAAGTTTGTTTTCAAGACAGAAACTCATGAGGCAGACGCCACTGCAAGCCCAGCTCCAATGACACCTCACTGTGCCCTGAGTCTCCACGACTTCCCCTCAACCTTTCCAGAGTGGCGATTCCTCACTTTTATCATCCTCCAGTGAGCAGGGCTTTCTAATAGCTGTTTTGAATCTGCTTTCCTTTTATTTCCATTTATGTCCTGTTATCTCAACATCTGTGCTGGGCTGATAAAAGGGACACAGGCACTACTGCTAACTGTATATCACTGCTGACTTTATCCTTTCCTTTGTACAACTTTTGCATCAAGGTTGTGGAGACTTTTTCCTGACTCCCCCCTCCCTCGTTTTCATTGAGTGGTTATGGAATTCCTCTCTACACCACATTTTATCACCTGTTCATTTTCATTTTTATCACTTGTTCACGTTCATCTTCTTAACCTAAGTCTGATACATGATTTATGACCTATTTACATGAAAGCTCAGCATGAAGAAGCAACATAGTGAAGAGGAAAGATCACTAGGGTAAAAAATTAGAAATCTGGACTCTATTCTGGCTCTGCTACAAGGTATGTAAATGACCGGGAAAAATCAAGCTCCATCTTTAAAGTGACGGGATTGGCCCAGATGATCTCTAAGGCCCTATACGATAAATTTTACAATGTGGTTATATAGTGGAATCCTCTTCAAATGCTCTCCAATTTCAGTCATATTCTGTTTAAAGTAAAAGAGATCATTTTATGTTAAGTGTCCAACACAGAAAGAAATCCATCTTAGGGGGTTACTGGATAGTAGCTAACCCTCCCTTTTCTCTAGTAAAGGTCAAAATCACTTGAGCCTATCTTTTCCTTTCCATGCTCTGCTGCCACCCAGGCCAGACCCTCATTCCTACTGTCTGCAGTTTTGGCTGTGACCTCATTGTCCTCTGGTCTCTACTGTCCAGTCTGTCTCATCTGCCATGATCAGAGTGCTCCTCTTAACACTGCTTGCCTTGACCTTCCCCAACTTAAAAGCAAGATAAGACAAAGGGAAAGGAAGGTCACCAAAAATTAAAAACACACAAAGTCCCTTCAATTGTTCACTAATGCCTCTAGAAATCTTAACTCATTTGTCATCCATTTGAGACATTTCTTTTCCATAACATGTTTTATTCCTGTGTATAAATTCAAATTAGCCAGGCCTTCGCCATTAATAACTGGCTTGTGTTTATATGTACTAAAATCCTATGGGTCTGTGTCCTATCTTCTCAGTACATGGAATGGTTTTATAAAGCAAGAACTATACCATTTGTATGTATTCTGAAGGGCCTAGTAAGTGCTTTGCATATTTTAGGTATTAATACATGTTAGTAGAAAGGGGGTGTGGTTTATATTGACAATAGCACTAAGTTTCAGTCTTTGAGATTCTCATACTCTAAATCACAGATTTTTTTGTTTATTTAAAATTATTCTAAGCATAGCAATGAGTTTTGTTCAAAACAATACCTAAAACATACATGAGTGATGAAAAAAGAATCTAGCTATCTAATAATTTAATGCAGACATGGTGAAGAATATAGAAAGGATTTCTTGGGATATGGGAGCACAATTGGTATAAAGTAAAAACTGCAAATTATTGGCCTATGCGTAGAGTCCAGCTCGAGATAATTTTGTTCAACCCACAGAGTATTTTAAAGAAATTTCAATTGATTGCCAGCACTTCAAATTGTGAAAGTTTATAATTGCAGATTTATGGCTTCTCTTGAAGATTTAGTAGGTCTAGCAACACTGGGCTACATCCCTACACAATTACAATCACCTGCAGTTGAGTGGCAGCTGATGCCTTAGAGGTGGCATAAGCTACCTGTTGGTCAGATTCCTTGCTGAACTGTTCTTCTGTCTTGTGCCTTAAGACTTTGAGTTCGGGATTTGGATACCTGAAAAGCTAGTCTGGTTTACCAACCAATGGTTCCCAGCCATGGATCCATATTAGAGTCACTTGGAGGAGTTTTCATATACTTTACATGCCTGAGCCTGGTCAGAGGGCAGGTTGTGGTCAGGTATCCTTATTCCAGGTGAATCTCATGCATAGTGAAGATTGATAATACCTGCCTTAGAGCAATGACACAAAGAGCCAGCAGCAAGATGCTTTAATCATTAAGTAGTTGGGAGTTGGCAACTACTTGCAGGCGTGATGGGAAAGGTTTTTACAAAGCTGTTCCTATCCTATCCCAACTCTCCTCTCAGTATATGATTGAGGCATAATCTTAGTAATTCCTTACAATCTGAGAGGGGTGGGAAACCCCAAATTAACACATTATCATGATTCATTAGAATAACAACACAAAGAAATAGGATATGTGCCCATTCCCTTGGAGACCTCCTTCTCTGGTCAATGGAGCTTAAGTTTGGGTGCTGGGGCTGGGTCAGGGCAGAAAGAACTTGACCTCAGAAGATACACAGTGCAGTGAAGAAGATTAGTGTATATATCTCATTGTTGAGAAGAAGGGCTTTGAATAGAAATGAGATGAGGGAGGGGAGCCAAGATGGAGGATGAAAGGCAGATTTTGAAAGGCAGAGTCAAAGAATGTCCATTTGTTCTTTTGACAAATATTTGTTGTATTCCTATGTATATAGTTCTGACAGTGTTCTAGGCCCTGATGATGCAAGGAATAAACTGACAGGGAGCAGAGGGGAGGGGGGAGGGGGATATGGTTGGAAAAAAGGAGAAAGACCTAGTTAAAGAACAAGTATAAATGACCTATGGACATAGACAACAGGGTGGGGATTGACTGTGGGAGTGGGGTGAGGGCGGGGGAGAGCAACACGGGAAAATTGGTATAACTATAATAGAACAACAATAAAAAAAGCAAGTAGCACTTCCAAATGTCAAAAAAATTACTTAAAAAAGTAAAAATAAAAAGATGTCTTCCCTAATGAACTTATATTCTAGCCAGGGAAATAAGAAATGAAAGGTGATTTGAAATAAAAAAGTCATGGGGCAATTATTTAGAGTGAACAGAGTGTTGTTTGTGCATAAATTAACAGATAAAGAAGAAATATTCCTTTAAAATTACATACTACCTATGCATACATAGCTGGCTAGACTGATGTATTGATAGATGGAGGGAGTAAGAGATGTGCCATGTACAGTTATTCATTTTCAAGTCATTTATTGATCACCTACTACATGACACATTATCTAAGGTCCTGGGAAAACAGTAGTGAGCAAGATACATTTCATGCTCTATTTTAATATACTGTAAGATGTATATACATACACTGTATGTGTAATCTAATTATTGTAGTAGAGTGTGTAGTGATGTATTTGGTGTTGGACGTATTTGGTGTTGGCTGTGTCAGGTGCTATGCTAAATATTTCATTTGCATTATCTAATATAATCCTCAAAGCCACTTTATTAAGTAAGTAACAGTATTTGTGTCCATTTATAGATGAGGACATTGAGTTAAGAGAGGTTTAGTAATTTGATCACGGACACATCTACTAAGTGGTGGATCTGATTTTCAAACTCAAGTCTGGTCCTCAAAACCCATGCTATAGGAAGGATAAGACAATGGGATCCAGGGCTGGTAATGTTTCAATGGGGGCAGAGGGGATGAATGAGAGCAAAACAGGTCTGCAGCTTAGCTGTTTCTTTAGAAAGCAGTACCAGCTAAATTAATTCAAAGTAGAGTCAGCAGTCATGTGAGATTGTGCTGGGAATTTGGGAAAGCACAAGATGCCTCTAGAAAGTAAAAGGAAATATTTTACTAAAAATTCCTCCAAGAGTCAGTCATATTAAATTAATTCAGAATTGGGTTACTCTGGACTCTGGGCCTTGGTCTGGATAGACTTCAGGGCTGCCCTGACTCTTACTCTGTCAGAGTGAATAAACAGGATGCCACTTTAATGACACACCAGAGCCTCAGACAGCATCTGATAGAATGGTAAAAATAGTGTGCCTCTGAAGCAGTTGTTCTGGTCTCCTGTTAATGTCAGCCTGATTTAACTGTGATTTTTATTGACAACATTTAGCTCAAGATACTGTATTGAAAGGTGGCTGTCACATAAAGGTTAGTTTAGAGCTGCTTGTGCTCAGATATGGGAGGATTAACCAGGGTAAACTTCCTTCTGGAATCTATGGACACTGGCTAACTGTGACTGACAGTCACTGCAAATGAAACCACAGGAATGCCACGAGGAAAGCTGATCACTGCTCCATGAACCAAAGATAAATTTAAGTCTTTCATAATGCACTTAAAACTAATTTCCGTTTTCTATTTAGAAGTTTCACACATTTAATCAGAAAGCATATGTGTTGAATAATTATCTTTTACTGACTGTGTAAAATGCAAATGTTGAATGCTCAAATGAACTCTGTTAGAGACGAGAACAAATGCATAAAACTATTTAAAATAGATGCAGAGGAAAAGGAACAAGATGGGGCTCAGAATGCAATCTGATATCTAAATTCATTCCTGAGATTGTAAGTGTGTTATTTATTATGGGGTTTTGAAGAACCAGTTATTTAATCTTTAACGCAATAACCTGATGATATCTATACCTAATCTTAAGAGCAACATGTACTTTGACAGAGGAAAAATTCCCTGAGAAATTTCATTTCCTCTGTGGGGATGAGAAGAAAGCGTTATTTAGCATTCGTTTTTTTTCTAATAAGGACCAGAGATTTTACCAGAAATCAAGATAAATACTTCTGCTTTGCATCACAAGGACATAAAATAATATTAAGCTAACATTATGTTTCTCTAGATACGAGCTGCTAACCCAGAGCAGATCCTGAATAGTTTACATGCTGTGATAGAAACAAAGCAGTATTTGTGTACAATATTTAATTGGTAGAAATAAATAGCAATGGTCGATAGAAACATAAGGATTCTTCATTAAGAATGCTGAAATTTACAAATGATAATATCTAGAGTAACTCTGTATGACAAAGCAACAGCTTTGCAGCAGTGATATAATAGTATTGATACCTTGCATGTAACAGAAGGCCATGTCTCCAATCTTCAGAACATGGGGATATATTTCATGTTACTCTAAGAATAAAATCTTTACCTTGACTTTTGACATTTTTTTATTTTGGAAACACTCATTGATATAAGCAATAGATGTTCCTGTTAAACAGGGCCTTTGCACTAATTTTGGAATAAAACGTGGTGGTGAGGAGCTGAGCCACAGCTGGTGGGGTGCAGATCCACACATTCTCTGTCAGGCTTTGGCAGCTCTGGACCATGCAAAAGATGCAGATTCTAGCTAGTAGGGACACTGACCACTGGAAAAGGGCTTGGCCTTGGCTAAGAGGAGGAAAGAGTCGGGGAAATGAACTAACATTAATTGACCATTGTTCAAGGCTGTTAATTGTGTGACCTTACTTTCAGTTCTCGCTGCAGTGTAACTAAGTGAGTATGTTTTTTAAAACTAACATACAGTAAAAGTGTGTGTGTGTGCGTGTAAAATTCTATGAGTCTTAACAAATGTATAGATTCATGTAACTCCTACCATCACAATTATGATACAGAACAGTGTTGTCCCCACAAAATTCCATGCTGCAACTTTGCAGTTGTACTGGCCCTCCCACTTTCAAGGCCTGGTAACCACTGATCTATGTTCTCTTGCTATACTTCTGCCATTCCAAAATGTAACATAAATGGTATCATACAGTATCTAGCCTTTCAAGACTGGCTTTTTTTCTGTCAGTACAGTTCACTTGAGGTTCATCTGTTATGTTGTGTAGGTCAATAGCCTGTTCCTTCTGTTGCTGAGTAGTAATTCATTGTACAGATGTACTACACTGAAGGACACCCACTGAAGGACATTTGGGTTGTTTTCATTTATGGGTGATTTTGAATAGGGCTACAATTAATGCTGATATATAGGCTTTTATATGAATATATATTTTCATTTTTCCACAATAAATACCTACTAGTGAAATTGGTCATTTATAAGAAACTGCCAAATTGTTTTCCAGAGCAGCTTTACCATTTTGCATTCTCACTAGCTATACATACATGAGGGTTCAGATGTGCTGCATCCGTGTCAGCACTTGGTAGTATCAGTTTTGTTTTGTTGTTGTTGTTGTTAGCTGTCCTAATAAGTGCACAGTTTTATCACATTGAGGTTTAATTATTTTTTAATGACTACTGATGTTGAGCACCTTTTCAAGTGCTTATTTGTCATTCTTATATGAAGTGTCTGTTTAAGTCTTTACCCTGACTTTTTTTGTTGTTGTTTTGTTTCTGTTGAGTTCCAAGAGTTTATTTTTTTTTAAAGTATATTCTGGATACATGTCCTTTCTTAGATATGTGGTTTAAAAATATTTTCTCCCAATTTGTAGTTTGTCTTTCATTCTCTTAACAGTGTATTACCAGAGCAAAAGTTTTTAATTTTGATAACAGTCCAATTTATCAATTGTTTCTTTCATGGATAATGCTTTTAATGGCATGTCTAAAGTCTCTGCCTAACTACAGGTCATAGAGATTTTCTCCGATGTTTCCTTCTAAGAATTTTATAGGTTTATGTTGTATATTTAGATTCATGACCCATATTGGGTTTGGATTAATTTTTGCATAAGGTATAAGGTTGAGGTCAAGGTGTACTCTCTCTCTCTTTTTCTTTTTGTGTATATGTTCCAACACTATTTGTTTAAAAAGACTATCATGTTCCATTGAGTTCCTTTTCCATTTTTTGTCAAAAATCAGTTAGCCATAATTGCATTGATCTGTTTCTGGACTCTTTAGTCTGTTTCATAAATCTTTGTGTTCATCTCTTTGCCAATGTCATATTTTCTTGATCACTGTAGTTTTATAGTAAATCTTAACACTGGGTAATGTGAATTCTCTGATTTTGTTCTTTTTCAAAATTAATTTGGGTATTTTAATTTCTTTGACCTTCTATTTGAACTTCGGAATGAGCTCTAATCTGTATCTACAAGAAAATCCTGCTGGGATTTTGATTGGCATTGTGTTAACCTACAGATCAATTTGGGGAGAATTGACATCTGGACTGTATTACATTTTCCAACTATAAATAAACATGATAGAGCATATCTCACTATTTATTTAGGTCTTCTTCATTTCTTTCATCAGCATTTTATAACTTACAGGATCTTGTATCTATTTTATGAATATTAGGTTTATGCCTGAGTATTTCAATTTTTTGAGCCATTTTAAATAGTGTTGGATTTTTTTATGGTTTCTCATTGTTTATTGTTAATTTGAAGTAAATATAATTTTTACTAGTTGACCTTACATCCTGCACTAGTAAGTGCAGGTAAGTGCAGGATGTAAGGTCACTTACTAGTTTTTTGAGATTGCGTGTATCTTCTATATCAACAATCATGTTATCTATTAATAGTGACAATTTTGTTTCTTCTCGTTCAATCTGAATACCTTATATTTCTCTTTCTTGCCATATTGTACTGGGTAGGTTTTCAGTACTATGTTGAGAGGGAGAGGTGAGAGTGGACATTCTAGCTTTATTCCTGATTCCAGGAGAAAGGCTTTTGATATTTCATGATTAAGTGTGATATTAGGGGGTAGGGTTTTTTTTTTAATACCCTTTGTCAATGAGAAGTCTTCTATTCCAAGTGTGCTGTGTTGTGCCATGATTGGATATTAGATTATTTTCAAATGTTTTCTACATTAATTAATATAATCATGTTTTCTTCTTTCATGTTTTAATTATAGTTTATGGATTGTAATGTTTGATTTTAAGCAGTCTTGCATTCTTGGGATAAACACCATTTGGTCATTGTGTATGATTCTTATTATATGTTGTTGGATTTGATTTGCTAGTATGTTGTTAAAGATTTTTCATCTGTGTTCATGAGTGGTATTAGTCCATAGCTTCCTTCTGTTGCACAATCCATATTAATTTTGATACCAGAGTAATGCTGGTCTCATAAAATAAGCTGAGAAATATTAATTAGATCCAGTTGGCTGTTGATGTTCATTCTTTTATATCCCTACTGATCTTCTACCTACTTGTTCTTTTAATTACTGAGAGATGAGTATTAAAGCCTCCAAATACAGTTGTAGTTTTGTCCATTACTCAGTTAAGTTGTATCAATTTTTTCTTCATGCACTTTTGAAGCAATATTGGATTATTTTCAAATGCATTTGTAATTATTGTCTTTTTAACCCTTTCTATTTTTATAATGTAATATCTCTTTTTATTCTTGGTAGTTTTCCTTTCTCTGAAGTCTACTATTTCTTTTATTTCCTCTGAAGTCTAATATTAATGTAGCTATTCCAACTTTCTTTTGATTAGTGTTTGCATAGTATATCTGTTTTCATCCTTTCATTTTCAGCCTTCCTGTAATATTAAAGTATATTTCTTTTAGCATATAGTTGAATGCCTTTATTTTAATTGGCATGTTTAAATCATTTATACATTAGTTATTAATATGTTTAGATTTATATGTTTAGATTAATATGTTTAGATTTAGTTCTACCTGTTTCTAATTTTTCTGTTTATCACCTCTATTTCTTATAACTCTCTTCCTCCTTCCCTCCTTCTTAAGGATTATTTGATTTTTTTCAAATTATATTTGACCATATCTCTTTGTATAAATTATGAAGTGGCTGCCCTAGGGATTAAAATATACACACTTAAAGTTTCAGACTCTACTTAGAATTAATATTTTATGATTTTAACAGCAATGTAAAAACCTTACCACCACATAGTCCTTTTAACCTTCTTCCTTCACATTGTAGTTGTCATGTGCATTTCATTTATATCCATTGAAAATCCCATAAGATAAAATTATAATTTTTGCTTTCAGTTGCCAAATGTATTTAAAGAAATCAAGAGGGGTGTAGCTTATTGTATTTACCTAGATATTATAGTTATTTTATCATTTCTTTTGCTCTTCCTTTGTTATTAATGTTCTAAATTTCTCTTTGGAATAATTTTCCTTCAAACTGAAGAACTTCAAGATTTCTTTTAGTGCCATTTCAATAGCAACAAATATTCTAGGTTTTCCTTCTTTTGAGAAAGTCTTATGTTATCTCTATTCTTTAAGGCTAGTCTCACAGGGCATAGAACTCAGGATTGAAAATTATTTTAGAACTTTAAAATGTAGTTTCATGAATGAAAACAAAACATACTAAATCTGTGGAATGCAGTAGAATCTATGATTAGAGGAAATTTATAGCTAAAAATATCTATATTAAAAATTAAAAAAGATATCCAGGCAATAACCTAAACTGTCACCTCCAGAAGTTCGAGAAAGAGGAGCCAGCCAGATCAAAAACCAGCAGACTGAGCAGACTGAAGGGCATGAGTGTTAGAGCCAAAAAGCAGTAGGAAAAAAAATCACAAAGAGAATTTTAGAAAAATTAGTAACGTTGACAAAACTTTAGTATGACTAAGGAAAAAGAGAGAAGACTCAAATTACTAAAATTAGGAATAAAATATAGGAATGTATTACTTAATTTACAGAATAAAAAGGATTATAAATAAATACTGTAAACTATTGTATGTCAACAAATTAGATAACCTGGGTGAAATAGCCAAATTCCTATGAAGACACAAACTACTAAAATCAAATAAGAATAAATAGAAAATCTGCATATACACAGCAAATAAAGACACTGGGTTAATAATCAAAACACTTCTTGTGAAGAAAAGCCCAGGACTGAATAGCTTCACTGGGGAATTTTACCAAGTGGATTTTTGTGGAAATATTTATATGTTGGAATTAAGTAACAAATCCATAATATTCTGTTATACCCAATACAACCTGACGATAAGAATACGACTACACTATTTCATTCATCGTCTTAGATTTCAATGTCTATGCAGCCGACTTATTCAACAACTGACCAGTTTGCTGGATAACTCTCAAGATTTTCACTTTACCGACCTTCAGGCATTTTCAGAGCACATACTCATTCTATTTATCACCCAGGACTGGCCCACAACTTCCTGCCCTACCAGTGGTTACCACACTTCTTAATTTTGACCTCCTGACCAAGCTCCCTTTACACGGTCCTTGCATGTTCATCCAGGCTGTCACCTGCCTTTCAGCAGTCACTGCCCATTTCCTTTTCCCCCCAACCCCTGGAAAGCAGCCACATACTTTTTGTCTCTATATATTTACTTATGCTGGGCATCTTACATAAATATAATCATACAATATGTGGCCTATTGTGTCTGGCTTTTTCATTTAGCATAGTGTTTTCAAGATTTATCTATGTGGTATCCTCTATCAGAACCTTATTTCTTTTTATTAGCCATGTTGTATTCCATTGTATATCCATTTTGTTTATCCATTTTGTTTATCCATTCATCAATTGGTGGACATTTGAATTGTTTCCACTCTTGATGATTAGGAATAATGGTGCTTTGAACATTCATGTACACATTATTGTGTAGATATAGGTTTTCAGTTCTCTTGGATATATACAAATGAGTGGAGTTGCTGGATTATGTGGGAACTCTGTTTAACTTTTTGAGGAACTGTCAAACTGTTTTCCACAAGAGCTACATTATCTTATATTCCCATTAGCAATGTAAAAATGTTCTAATTTCTCCTCATCTTCCTCAACACTTGTTATTGGATGTCTTTTTTATAATAGTCATCTTAGTGGGTGTGAAGGGGCATTCTATTGTGGTTTTGACTTGCAGTTCCCTAATGACTCATGATGGTAAGCATCTTAACATTATTGGCCGTTCATGTATCTTCATTGAAGAAATGTCTATTAAATTCTTTGCCTATTTTTAAGTTGGGTAATTTGTCTTTATATCGTTGAATTATACATGTTCTCTATATATTCTGGATAAATACCTTTATTATATATGTGATTTAAAAATATTTCCTCCCATTCTTTGGGATGTCTTTTCACTTTCTTGATCGTGTCCTTTAAAGTACAAACATATTTACCTCCAGCTTATCTCTGCCGCCTAAACAGTTTGCCAGTTTCTGATATAAAAGTATAGGAAGAGGAAGGATAGAAAGGCATGTTGGGATCAGACTATAAAAGCTTTCATTCCCTGTCAGTATTTTTCATTATTGCTTTCATAAGGAGGCTTTTTGGCAGATATTTTCCCCAAAATCTTCTACTCTTGCTATTCTCATGAAATTTTTGTACCATAGATATACCATATATCTGTTTAATTACTGGATATATATTTGTTCATGAAATATACTACATTAAGTTTTACTTATGTGGCTTAACTGGTTTTGTTTGCTCGAGGGGTCATGAAGCCTGGTGTCCATTTTAAAACTATTTTCCTTTCTCTTATACATAAAAGGGGTAAAAACTACCTTTCACCGCCTTGCCAAGAACCAATTTTGCCTCCTTAGGGGCAAAAGTGTCCCACTGAGAAGCAATGTCCTAGGTAAATATGTTTGGACTTGACTTACGAAGAAATGGGAACCACTGAGGATTTCTAGGAAAGGACTGGTATTGAACCATTGGCATGGCTCTTCTAATAACTTGTTAGATCCTTTCTTCTACAAAAATTGAAAGATCATGAATTAACTCAGGCTCATGTCAAAAAGTAAGACTGGCAAATCTCTCAAAACTTGGTCACATGATAAGATTTCGGGAAAAGAGTAAGGCTTGCTCCGTGTACGACCATAAAGGCTTCCTCTTGTCCACCCTTCCAAAGCTGAAAACTTGAAGCCACTTGTGACTAGAGGTGGATCTCACACTGACCCTGGGCAGTACCCAGTGTCTCAGTACCACGTGGTGCCTACCATCTCAGAACGATGGGCACATTCTGGGATGGTATCCCCACAGAACTGTTGGTCTACCTCTAAGGGCTGGCTCATCAGCAGAGAGGCTGTCCTCTCTTGCTAAGTGAAGGTGAAAGTTGGGGGAGGTGGTGGCAGGAGTCTCTAAACCATTGTGTCTGACTCTGGATCTTAATGAAATAATAATCTACACAAGGTTCACAAGCCTTCTACACAAGGTTTCTTTCTCATGCTGTTACAGCTCAGACATAAGAAGGCTTACACCACTCTTCACCTTGGATGAAATGTGGAATAAAGACAAATCAATTATGGCAGGGTGATTAGAGAACAC
Organism: Phyllostomus hastatus; assembly: GCF_019186645.2. Classification (NCBI taxonomy): domain Eukaryota; kingdom Metazoa; phylum Chordata; class Mammalia; order Chiroptera; family Phyllostomidae; genus Phyllostomus; species Phyllostomus hastatus. The sequence goes on along the minus strand of NW_025334041.1, from coordinate 103,373,231 downwards.
CAACAGCTTTGTATTTTCTTTTTTTATTGTAACATAAGGAACTATTAGGTTCCCCGAAGCCCAAATGCCATGGATTATTGTGATTGGGGTGAGCTATGGTTTTCTTATCCCTTAAAGGGACATCGAAAGAACTCACCACTATCATTGTAATTTCAGTTGGTAAAAGTTTGAGGAGATGACAGTGTCAGTGATCATGCCAGAGAGAAGAATAGTGTTAAAATGAAATAATATAAAATGGAGACCAGGCGTGATGATCCCTTCAGCAAACAAAACCAGTTAAGTCATATAAGTGAAACTTAATCTAGAATGTTTCATGAATGTAAGAGAAACTTAGGTCATTTCTTGTAAGTGCTTTTATAATCATAAATAAAAGTTAACTCATCTTCCTAAACTGATATAAGATAATCACTCTTAACCAATCCTCTGCTGTCTGGAAACCCTCCTTGTAATAACCAATCATTGTAAAGGTTAAACAACATCCTCATTTTCACTTTATAAGCCATCCTGTAACATCATCCCTTTGAGAGTCATACCATTTTCAGGTTTGAATTATCCCTGTATGTGAACAGTTTGTTTCTTGTTTAATAAAATATTAATATCAAGTAAAGCTCTCTGAATTTTCTTTTAACAATAGAAAAGGTCATTATGTAGTGAACCCTGACATGGAGGAAGATTAAAGTAGACTTAATCTTTGTAAAATGCTGGCCCTGGGCCCAATGACCGCTCAGAGAAAGGGGTGGTCCTTGAAGCTGGCAAATTGCTGTTCTCTAGTATCCTAGAGGGCTGATCAGAATAGCAGGTGCACCTTGACCTTCTGGTCAGCCATTGCCATTTCCCTGCAGTACAGACAGTGACTTGCTCTGTATTGAGTAGGGATACGTGGTGCTGTGAAGGAGGGAAAGGGCAGAAACACAGTGATGCCTTTGTTTGGTCAGGGTTCAAAATAGTGCACTGTGGGAAGTTTCTCTGAGAGCCATTCTGCTTCTGTTCTCTTTTGTATCTGTCAAGGTTTTTCTTTTACGTAGAAAAGAAAGGAAAAATTTAAGAAAAAGGAATGTTTCTGTTCAGCTTTCTCTTTGCATTCTAGTCAAGTGTAATTTTGACAGAAGCAGGTTGATTTGCAAAGTTAATAAGGGAAAAATGGTTTGCAGAAAGATACACTGTGTTCCCAAGGGCATGTGGAATTGGGTGAGAAAGGGACTAGAGGGTGACATGACTGAAGTTCCTTCACTGGATCTTTCATTTTGGAAGGAACAAGGCAGAGCGAGAAGGGTGCAGTCACCCCATCTCACCCAGGTGGTGTGGCTGGTCCTGAAAGGCCTGAAACTCCACTGGGCAGGCAGCAGGGTGAGGGAGGAGGATGTAGTAGAGAGGAGATCCGCCTTCCAAAACTACGTGGGGCTTTGAGAGGGTGAGAAGGATCTGGCAGTGGAGACTCCAGAAGTAAAGTTCAGTAAATCCAAGTAACAGAAGTATTTTGCTTTTGGCTAGAAAAATTCATAGATACTAAGACATTGGGGAAAAGGGCTCAAGCCATCAATCCTGGACTTGGGGCCAGTCACACTTTGTGCTTTTCAAAGAAACATAACACGAAGCATAAAGGTTGAGTGTATTTTCACCAAAGTAATTTGGTTTATTTGAATATCAGGCATGGCCTTGAAGAGCAAAAAACGTCAGCCTGTATTGAAAGAGCAGGTGTAGTTTCTTTCTCTTTGTCTTGGTGTGTGGGGCAGGGGTAGGGGGACTGCTGTTGGTATGTATATGCCTCAGTCATATTGTGTTGGTAACTCTGCTCCTGAGCTTTCCCTACCAGCTCCTGCCACCCCAGTTACTCCGGAGACTGGATGCCCTTTTTCATGAGTTCAGTGAAAGGGCTATGGTCCCAAGAAAGCTAGTTAAGGTCACTACATGCATTAGAAGTCCAGACACCTTCCCTTTTATGCTTAAAAAACAGAAATTGTCAATTACACTTCAAAAGTCGGAAGCTGAGAAAAACATAAAGGGGAAAGATTTAAAGAGAAAAATAGGCGAGGTTCCTGCTTTCTCAGAAAGATCAGGCTCTTCAAGCCAACTCTCATCAGTGTACCTGTTGGTTCTCATGCCCCAAATGTCCCATCTCAATCTCAACACTGATACATTTAGTCCTTCAAGACAAAGCACCTGTGTCTTTCTGAGCTGTGTTACCCTGCCATCTGGCTGGGGGCTGGGGGACTCAAGGTCACCAGGCAGACAAACAGAGCTCTGCAAGGAGGTAAGTCTGGATGTACTGACCTTGATTCAATGTGTGGGGCTGGTGGGATCTTCTGAGTGGAAATGGGAGTTGAATGCTGATTTGGAGGAGGTTCTTGGCAAGCTGAGGGTACCCCTCCCTTCTGACATTCAGCCAAGCTAGACCTTACCCTAAAAGTGAATGTCAAGTGAACAGAATGATGAAACAAGTCATTTAATCCCTTGAGACCTCAGTTTTCTTCTCTGCGAACCGGGCATATATATGATCACCTGCTCTGCCTCTGACCAACATATTAGGTAAGGTAGATAAAGCAGTATTTGATAACTGTCAAATACCATACAGGCCTTGTTAGAGATTTCAAGAGTATGAAGATAAGGCTCTCCTATCTCCCTACCAGCTCACCTCTCCTAATGAGACCCAAGGCCTGAAATATCTTGAAAAAAAAATCAGGTCTTCATGTTTAACAATGACATGGCATCTAAAGTGTACATGCTCCAGGGAGACGATGTACAATGGCACATTTACATCTAGGGTCCTTGCCTGCATCGGAGATGTCTCGAGAGCCAGGGTGGACAGACTGAGGGAAAGAGAGAGAGCCCGCCTGTAGGAAGTTGGCTCCTGGATAGGGATGTGGGTGCCAGGGGTGAAAGTGAAGAAAGGCAAGATGCCCTGGATAAAGGTCACTAACTTTATAGTTGGTTGGGGGCACTGATCCTACCATTTCAGGGCTTTTCTTAGGAGATATAGATTGAAATAGGGAAGAAAAAAATGCATGCTATTTAGTAGGTTTTACTCCATACATAACATAAAAGAGACATTTTAGTAAACTCCATTTAACACCCCAGGCCCATTGTCATGGCAACATGGTTGACACTAAATTTGTGTCCCTGGCTGTTACCCACATTTTATTCATTAGGACACAACCAGACAAATAACCTCAGTGTAGTTAATTCTCCCAGACATTTATTGCCATGTGATCTTGCCTGTCCTCTAATTCAGAGCTTCCTAACCTATGCGTCACCTCACACAGGTGAGCTACGAGGAGGCTACATACGTGCAAACCCTTTCAGCCCTCTGGGTAGCTGTGTGGGGCCTGGGCAGCCTCTTGCCTTAAGCAGTCCTGTCGTGACGACAATGAGCCATTTCTTTATTATCCTGGCTTGTGTGTGCCATGATGTGAAAAAAGTTGGAACACATTGCTCTATTCCCTTTTCTACAGTACCTAAAAAAACCCAACTTTCTAAATGTAAAAATCACCCCAATCATTGCTTTCAGCAACTCCCTATGGGCCACAGAATGGAGTTCAGACTCCTCAGCATGAGCGTTGTGAACAAGTTCTGTATGATGGGATTCTCACGTCACCTCCCAGGCCTGCATTCTGGACACCACGAGCTGCTGGCTGTTTCCTGAATGCACTAGGCTGCTCTTAGTGCTGCCTTCCGCACATGCTGTTCCCTCTGCTTGAAATGGCTTTTATTCCTAGTTCTCAGTGGGATCTCCTCCCTCCCTTTACAATGTTTACCCAGTATCCCTTCCTCTGGGCAGATGTCTCTGCCTCTGATCCTCTTAGGCTCAGCAAAGCCTTTGTTCCTTTGGAGCACTTGTGTCGCCTTGCACACAGTCATCTTACAGCACTTGCCTTACAGTTGTGGTCATTTGCTGATCTGGCTGTTTCAATCAATTATAATTAGCTCCAGGAAGTCAGGCACTGTATTTTATTCATCTGGTATCTTGAAAATAATAGCGGTTTAATAAGTACATATTGAACAATAATTGATCCATCTGTGGTGGTACAAGAGAAACCATTAGGTTTTCAAATGAGATTGACAGTGGTTAATCACATATTCTTAATAATCACTATCTTTTATTGGAAATGTATAGCTGGCAAAAACTATATATGTGGTTTTATGTACCTACTTTGCAGTCTTCTTGATAACCCAACAAAGTGTGATCAACTATCCACAATTTTATAGATGAGAAATTGAAGTTGTGAGAGGCTGGGTGACTTTCCCAAGTTGTACGCAATTATTTAGCAGCAGAGATGGGTTTCAAGCAAGGCATTTCTGGCTACAAGAATGGAGCTCTTTCTTTTCTCCCTCCATGGCTTTGAAATGCACATTGAGATAGATATTGAGTACATATTCCTTACCTGGACAGTGTATCGATATTTCATTGTATTTGCCTTCCAACACTCACATGCCCTTTGTCTCTCTTACCCCTTGCTTTGCTCTGTTCTGGTCAACCAAACCTAGCTCAGAGTATTGGCAGAGGGCTGGAGAGGTTCATTAAATGTTGACCATGTTCCATCTATAATTCTATGCCAAGAATCCATCAGGTAAAAGCTAAACATGGGGTTTTTCAGAAATGAAAGGAAAACAGACAGAGACATAGTATAGAGGAAGAGTAAGGAGACCTGTGCAGCTAGTGTTGGGTGTGCTTTTGGGAACACTGAGATGACTGGGAGGAGGGGCAGGCTGTGGTCTGAAGGTGAAGGTAACTGTGATAATGAGAATGATGATGAGGGGATATACTCCAGACACAGTTAAAGGAGTCTAAAGTTAGGCCCTGGCCAGTGTGGCTCAGCTGGTTGGAGTGTCTTCCAGAAACTGCAAAATTGTGAGTTTGATTCCCAGTTAGGGCACATACCTATGCTGCGTGTTTGATCCCTGATTCAGGCATATATGGGAGACAACCAATCGATGTTTCTCTCTTGCACTGATATTTCTCTCTCTCTCTCCTCCTCTCTTTAGAACAATGAAAAAAATATCCTTGGGTAAGAATAAAAAAAAAGTCAAAGGTTTAGCACTGGCCAGTGTCGCTTTGTTGATTGGAGCATCATCCCAAAACCCAAAACGTTGTGGGTTTGATTCCCAGTCAGGGCACAGGCCTGGGTTATGGGTTTGGTCCCTGACTGGGATGCATATGAGAGGCAACTGACCAATGTTTCTCTTTCATGTCGATGTTTCTGTCTCTCTCTCTCCCTTTCCCTCTCTCTAAAATCATTAAGCAGGTTGAGTGAGAATGAAAAAAAAAGAGTCAAAATTTTAGATAGCCAACTAGATATGGAGCATCGAAGAGTCACTCATACATTCATTTCTTAAGTACTGATAACCTAATATGTGCCAGGAGAGGAATGAAGGGACCGTTGGCACCAAAGGGACAGTTAGGAAAGTTGGGAGAGGGAGGGGAAGTAGGGCAAGTGTAGTTTGGGATAGGTAGACCAGATATATGAAATATATGAGAACTGGTCAAATAAAGAGAAAACCACCTGCTCTGGAAAGCTTCCTGCACCTGTCACAACCCAGCACAGCTCAATATCCTTTCTTCTAAGGAGTGCCTTGCAGCCCCTCTGAAATGAATTGCTTTCTCCTTTATACCATCATGATGGGGAATTGGAAAGCAATGCTGCCACAGTAGGAAAATGAAAATAAAATATCAAACTAGGAAAAGGGTAATATATCCTTCAGTGTAAAATGATTGAAGTTTTCCCACTTCTCCTAGGAAATTAAGACATCTGTTTAGGTGGGACCAGAGTTAAAGAGTAGGGAAAGGAAGTCTAGGATGAGAGCAGGCCGTAGAGGTGGCCAATCGGGAGGGAGCACTTGAGAGGCAGATCAGAACAGTTATAGGAGGAGGCCAAGAAGAGTACATTTGGCCGGGGGGAAGTGTGTGGATTTGCATGTCCATGGTTTGCGAACTGATTCGTTGAAGAATTTTCATGTTTATATGTGGTCTATACCCTTTCTATTTAATACATATTTACCAGTAACAACAGCCAACTTAGTGTTTACTCCCTGCCCAGTATGGTTCTATGTGCTTCTACCAGTAGCCGTGATGTAGGAGCAATCTCCATCCTCATTTTACAGGTGAGGAAAACTGAGGCACAGAGCAGATAAAGTTTGGGAAATGACAGACTCAGGATTTGAACACAGGCTGTCTGTCCCTACTGCTGATTCATTACCACTTAACATACTACCTCTGCTCGTTAAATTCCTCAATAGAACTTTCTGTGAAGAGTACTTGTCTAATAAATCATTTATTTCTAAATAGATAGGTATATGACATTCATTGATATTCCATAATAGTAAATTAGTTGACATAATCACGGGAAAAAGGAGTGGACAGAGGTTCAGTATCTAGTTAGTTTTTAATTGATTGCATGTATGTCACCCTCACTAGGTTTTAAGCCTCTTGAGGATCAAGGGTCCTATTTTCTCTGCCTTTCTTATAACAGGTATACAGAACTTTGTATAAAGCAGGTGACCACAAATCCTATCAGTCAATCCCCCTTTCCCCACCTCTAACAGTTGGGTGTGGTTTCCAACCATCCCAGGTTTGTTAGAGTCCAACAGTTGCCCCTGGTGCTGCCCGCCCTCCCAGGGTCAGGCACTGGGGACTGGCGAAGGCTGCCCAGCCAGAGATGTTTCCAGCACCCTTGCGTCCAGGTGGGCCTCTCTGTGGTTCTGGCAGTAGAACTGAGTAGAAGGGCCACCCAGCCAGAGACTTTGCTGGAAGGAGATATAAATTTTTGTCACATAAGCCACCATGATTTGGAGAGGTTGCTTGTTGTAACAGCCTTGTGAATACATGGTAATTTCTTCAAATTAAAAAAAATGGGGAGTCCTGAGTCTTGCTTTACATATAGCCTTTGGTCATGTAACTTGACTAGGGACAGAACCCTCCTGGGGATTTGACTTTGTCCTGGTTAGTCAGCTGTGGCATCTCGTTCTCACTGAACTGTCAGGGCATGTGAGAGAGCCTGTGTTCTGAATGTAAGGGGAGAACAGCAGCCCCAGAATGCTTCTCTGACAAAGGGCCATTGTGTAACCAGCCATTATTTCATTCCTTCCCAGTGTCTGTTCTTTTTTGGCTGATCCTGTGAGGGAAATTTTTGTTTTAATCCACTGTCTATTCTTCTCCTCAGGTGTTTTTGCCTTTAAAAATGCCTTTGGTCTTTGAATGAAGACTGATCATAGTTTTTGCTATAAGAATAATCATCTACTTGCAGCTCAGCTGGTGACTTTGTTTCTCTGGCCAGCCGGGGGAAGTATTATTATTAGACAATTTCTCTTCTGTCTGAGGGAAAAGAGACAGCAATTTGTTCCTCTGTTCAGGCCTCAGAAAAAAAGGTGAAAAATATCCTTTTCTGGTGGCTTTTTTGTCTGATCACCCCCACGCAGTGGAAGAGGGAGCAGTCATTGCGCAGGACGGCGGGTCGGCTGAGTGAGACCATGTGTGCTGAGACCTCTCCTGGCACAGCTCTGTGGCTGGTGCTCTCCATGACTCTGCAGCCAGGACCTGTTATGAGTTTCCTGGGGGCAGGGGCGATTCAGGAACCTACGGGGAGACTTGGCAGAGAAAATCTCCATATTCTCTATATTTTCCTGCTGAGCTCTGCCTCTGCAATGTGCCTATTTTGTTCTCCTTAGTAATATTTCTTATACTGGAACAGTACATTGTCTTCACAAAGTGATTCCACGTGGATCAGCCTGTGGGGGGATTCTCACAACATCTTGGTGAAGCAAGTAGGGTCAGGCAATACTGTAGAAGAGGAAACTGAGGGGAGACAACTTACTCAAGGCCACACAGCTTCTGAGTGATAGGGAACCAACTAGAGTCTCTTACACATTCTTTTCACTTGATGGCGTCGCTTCTTACAGAAAGTGAGACTAAAGCCTTGGTTACGTGTGTGAGCTTCTTGTAGTTGGTGTCCTCAGGTTCAGCAAAGACAAAAATCCCATGCTAATCATTACATTTCCATTCACAAAACTTTAAGTAGATATGACCAAGGTGCTTCAGGATAATGTATATGTATTTTGATGGGAAGGTGAAGTTGGGTAAGAGAAATATGACTTTTTTCCTAATAAAATACATTTGAATATATATGTGTGAGATCATTATATCTTGGATTTTCTCTAAAACAATACAGTAGAGGAGGTTTAGAGAAGGTGGCAGAAATAGATGAAACAAGATCGTCTATTTATTGATACTGTTGAAACTGAGCCTTAGGTATTAGGTATACTGGGGTTATGTTACTTTCTATGCATTTATGAATTTTTTTTAGAAATTGATAACAAAATGCTAGACATATAAAGAAGCACTGATAAGTGAAGAAGCTCCCATCTTTGGAATCTTTAAGCAGAAGGATCAGGACACTTGGTGAAAATGTGCAAGAGAACCTGAATGGAATGCTTTTGTTGTGGTGAAGGATGCTTCATTTGGGTTCTTCAGCTGCACCAAGATATTTAGGTGAGCTGGTCATGTTGTATTGGAAGATGCATTAATGCAAAATGGACCATTAGGAATCCAACCCTGAAAACTCTCATTCCTGAGACAAATCCCAAATGTTTCCTTGGGAGAAAGCAACTGGGGGAGGGGGGTAAGAAAAACACCTGGGGGAAGAGGAAAAGGAAGAGGCCAGTTGGTAGACCATGCTTGAGCAACAAGAATTGTTGATGGGATAACTCTCTAAAGGTGAAAATGGATATAATGTGGAAAGGGCGACCTTTACCACAAGCCTTAACTACCGGTGACTTTGAGGATATGCCAATGCCTCCAGACATGTGAGGCTGGTAGCTCCCAGAGCCAGTTCTGCTTGACAGGGCTAAGCCATTTTAACACATTGCTTATCCCGCTGGCAAAACGCGAGTGGGAAAACCCTGTGCAGATGGCCTTATGCGGCTCTGTGCAAATCTGGTAGGTGCTAGGGTGAGAGGCTAAGCCCTGAGAAAGCTACTTTCTCAGCTACTGTGAGTTCTTGTCTCCTCGGTGCTGGATTTAAAGGGATGATTATTTATGAAAACAGTTCATCCAGCAACATCTCTACCTTATGTTCTGGGAAGCTGTGGATTTACAGGCAGGGAGAGAGCTGATGTTAGCTCAGCAGGTTAGGAGAGGAGATTTAAATTGGAAACCATTCAGACCTTTTTTGTTTTCCTTTTGCTCAAAAGTATCCCCCTGCCCTTTAACTAAAGGATAAATAAATACCACCAGTGAGAACATGAGTTTGTTTACCTATCCCCATTCCCCCAAACAACTAGTGTTAATTGAGTTGAATAGTTCCATTAGAGATAGGGCTTCTGGCTTCCTATTGTGATAGTGACATTTTGTGGGAGGTGGTTTCTGAACTAAAATTGAGCAGAAAAGAACCCCAGAACATACTGAGGGAAACTTGGAGCCCAGGTACATAGGCTCTGATAAAATGCCAATAGCAAATTCTTGCGGGTAACAGATTCCGCCTTTGCATTGATTACGTACAAAGATCTTAGTTGTTTCACACCCATTACCTCCCATCATTCTCAAGTGACCTGTGAGTTGGTTCAAATGAACCTTATTACTCCCACTCAGAAGATGGAATAATTAAGGCTTAGAGAGAAATGCAGTCAGTCAGAAGCTCATTCCTCCAGGTCTAGGTCATACCAGCAAAGCACACTGCTCTCCCATCTGCAGGATGGCTGTGCTTCTGTGCCTCTCTCACTGCAGACTTTCTCTCCAGCAGATTCATCTCTTTATCTCCTTCCTTGGTTACTAGAGGGTGACACAGAGACCACTGTGTGAATGAATAACTTTGGAGCCCCGGCATTCACCCCATTGCCAGGATAGCCACCAGCACCTAGGGAAGCTTTGCTGAGTCTCACATTAGAGGGCTTAGTGTTATCTAAATGCTAAAAAAGGTTATTAGGGAACAATGAATTCTGCACCCTGGGGAGCCTCTGTAGACTCATATATTTATTCTTGACCAAGGTGATGTTCTCTAAATGCATCACGTTAATGTAATATATCATAACGAGCAGGCAATATTTTTCTTTGTTCACAAACTGTAGTCTTGCTTTTGGGGAAGCACTTCAGAGAAAAAAATATCAATGAGAAGGTCTGCACATTAACTTGGAGTTGGTGTTCAAATTTTGGCTGCAATACTTAACAGCTGTGTGACCTCTTGGGTAAGTGAGTTACTGCTTTGAGTCTCTGTTGCCACAACTAAGAAAAAAGTAAGGAGAGTAAGAAGCCTATAGGATTACTATGGTACTCAGAAGGGGTAATGCCTGTGAAAATATCTTGGAAAGTATAGTAAAGATAATGGCAACAATTACGATACTTTTATGTTACTGAAGAAGTAAGTTTGGATGGTTTCTCTCTCACTCTGCCTTGGGGAGACTGAGGCAAACTGAGTTCAAACAAAAGCAGAAATTGTTGGGGAAGGGAGCATTAATAACACATTAGTCTCAGAGCCGAATAGTGTTAGAAGGATTGCACAAGCCTCTGAGTGTGGTAAAGGCAATATGACAAGAGGGGATTCAAGGTAGCTTACCTTCGAAAGGTAAGATGATATGCAGAAAAAGTACTATTACCTAATGCTAAAACACGAGGAACTAGAATTTGGTTTAAATCACTTGGTTGAAAAGTTTGCTTGGCCTCATTCCTGCCCTTAGAGAATGATCATATCTGAGCCCAGTTCCAGGGGACAGGATGTGATGTACAAGGAAAGCAGTTCCCTCCAGCCCCAAAATGATGGGAGGAGAACTCCTGGCTGATAGGAAGAGGACAGATGGAAAGACTCGGCCACAGTGTGACCCTTCATCGGATCCAACCAGAACATCTGGAGGGATGAGAGAAGAGAGAGCTTGTTACAGCTGGATGGACCTCTCTAGACCCGGCACTTTATAAGGTGGAACATGGCAGTCCCTACGTTATTTATTATTATGTCACACTGAGGTCAAAAAGAGGATTCCTCATTTACTTGCCACATATTTATTGAGCACCTGCTATGTGCAGGGCACTATTCTAAGGTTAGTGTGGTCCTGACATGTGTGGACTATGCAATCTAGTGGGTTGATCATTGGAATTTGGGTTAAGTGTTAGGTTGAAAACAAGCATGGGGTCTGTGGCTGAGAAGAGTAACAAATGGCAAAGAAAGGCTTCGCTTGGAGGTGGTTGGTTTTAGGGAATTGTTAGCAATGGTGCTGGGATTTGAACCTAGGGAACCGCATAGATTCCAGTAGAACATGCTGCTAAAGACAGTCCCCTCAACACAAGTTGTAATTATTATGAAGAGGGTAAAGAAACCATGCTCTCATGATCTGCCCTTAGTGCATCATTAGTGAGAGTCAGCATTTGCTGCTGAGGTTTCTTCACTCACTCGGCTGATTTATGGAGTGGCTGGCTTATGTCCGTCATGGTGCCAGGTCCTGGGGCTAAAACAGAATACGTAACAGTCGTTGCTCTCAAGGATTCAGTCTAGGGCTATGAGAAACTGATTTGGTGTGACCAGTGCAATGGCACAGTGCGCAGGTGGTTGTCAGACCCTAGAAAACTGGAGAGCCCACTGAGCCTAGTAGGGCCTGAATAAAACAGAGAATCAGGGCAGAGAGGGATGCCCGCTATTTGGGTCAGAAACATCTTGTACCAAGGCCACAAATAAGAGGAAACTTGACATTTTGGGGGAATTGTAGAAAAGTCATCCTGGGCAGAATAGAAGGGTGAGGAGTTTATAGAGCTGAGTTTGTATGTGAGTACAATTCAAGGCAGGAACGCTCTTATTAAGCCACATTGGGGGATTTGGACTTTGTCCCCAAAGAAATTAGGGATCCCTGAGAGGTTTTAGGTAGGGACAGTGAAATGAACAAACTGGAGTTTCAGAAGTTCCCTCTGCTGCTGTGTGGAGATGGGGAGGAGGGATGGTACTGAGAGCAGACAATGAGTTCAAAGGTCCTGACAAACCTATTACCTAGACAAAACATGGTGAAGGGTATGACTTCAGTGCAGACAGATCGGGTTCTCAGTGTTTGCTATGCTGCTTATAAGCCATATATGCTCTGAACTTCAGTTCTCCTCTCTGTAAAATGAGGACATTGTGTGGATTACACATTGTTAAGTACTTGATACATATAGTTGAACAAGCTAGAATTTTTCATAACCTCCAATTAGGTCAGCCGTATCCTCTTGTACACCCACTCACATTTTGCTACCATACTTCTTAGAGTAATGCTCTCAGTTCAAGATTCTGGCCTCCTTCCCCAGCGTCTGTTTTGTTGGCTTTACTTAGAAGCCAAAAAGCAAACAAGGGAGCACTTCCTCTGCCCTTTTCTATTTCTGCCTGAGACTTCAATGAGGGCGGAAGCATCTTCAATTCAGCTAGCTCTGGGAGGAAGGAAAACGCAGGAGAAGGGGGAGCTTGGGAGAGGGGAAGACTTCCTTCTTCCCTACTCCTGTGCAAAGTGTGGCCCAGCATTTATTGAGCATCCAGCCTTGTCAGCTATGATTGTTACCTTCAGCTTGGGCAGAGGTTGGAGGCTGCTGGCCCTAAAGCAGGCCAAGAGGAAAGGTTCACAGGAGAGGTCTACTTCCATTTCAGGTTAAAAAAAAATCACTGAGGGCAACTATGGAATATGCAGCTTCAGTGTTTAAGACTTATCTGTCTAGGCTTTCTGGGTGTGCTTTCCAAATCAAAGTACTCCTGCACCCCTGACCACACACACACCTTTGCCTCTCTCCTGTGTCATTAGTGTCACTGAGGGAACTTCTCTACTGAATGAACACACCAGCTGACATTGTTAACTTGGTGCAGCTTGCTCTGGCTCTCCTGATTATCTGCATCATGGCAGTTGATGGGAGACAAAGAGGAAGCAAAGAAAAGTTAGTTGATGCGTGGATAATCATTTTACCTTTCCTGCCTCTGGAATTCAAGCTAACAGCTGCTCTAGTTTCCTTAGCTGAGGACTAATTAGAGTTCTGAAAAGAGCAGGGTTTTATTCCAGGTGACTCCAGTGTACTTACTGAAAGCACTGAACAATACAACTGAAGAGGAACAACAAAAAAAAAAGGTTCAGTAACATTAAGAGCCCCATAAATGTATGAAAATGAGTTAGATTGAGTGCAGCACCAAGGAGAAATATTCTGCCCTTTTTACTCCTATTTCTCCAATTTCTCTTCACATGTACCTTTAAGTCCACCTCCACTGTTTATTTTTGCTTCACCATTCTTGAAAGTGAATTATTTTATCCCAACCTTTCTACCTGATCTCATGTTATTTTCATTTGATCTTATAGGTTCTATTTTGCATCACAGTGAGGCTCACTCATTATAGCAAAGAGGCAGAGAATCCAGTGAAAGGAGGTTTATGGGATTATTTTAGGGAAATATGAAGTGGCACCAAATTTAATTACTTAGCAAATATTGCTGTACACTGGACGAGACACTAGCCCAGATAATTTTAACACAGAGCTTTAGACGAGTTTGGGCCTAGTTGATAAGTAGGAGTGGCCCCTAGCTGTGGGGCATCTTTCTGAAAACGTGGGTTTGATGGATTGGTGCTGAGAGGATGCCTCCTAGGAACACGATTTCTGTGGGAGGGCCTGGAGGCAAGGTCAGTACAGGGAAAACCCAGGCAGATGTCTAACCCCTCCCGAAGACAGGGATTATGTCTGAGTGCTCTGTAGGGAGGACTCCAGTCATAAGTAGAAGTTGAGGGCATTCTTTGGGGTGTGCAGGGGGTGAGAAGTGCAGGGGAAGTGGAGGGTTGGGGAGAGATAGAGGTGAGCTTGGGGCGTGTCAGGGAAACAGGCAATGTAGGAGGATCTGGTCAATGAATACCTGGCTGAATGGGACCAATGAATGTCTCTAGTTCCGCCGGAGAGGTGGGCAGTACTAGTTGCCCCATGAGAGACAGTGGCTCATCACCCCAATGGCTCTCATTGTGGCATCAGAGGGACTGGAGAGGCATCACACGAAGTGGCTTTCTGGGCAGTAGATACTGGCGAGGAGGCTCAGAGAAGAATAAGAGTGCTCTGGACACAGATGGTCCACTCCAAGAAAATACCAGTGTAACTTGGGGACCCTTTAAGGGCAAAGTGAAAAGTGACATTATTGGGGAGTGACAGAGTGGGGCAAGAAGCCAGAAACTTTATAATTTACTATTACTATGATGTGACTTATCTCTACTATGCTGGTGGATTACGTGAAGAAATAAATTTAGGGTACATATATCATTTAGGTCACACATATCAGAAAGTATTCTTTAAATGAAAAAGGAAAGCCATAATAAACTTAACTGAAAGTAACCTCACAGGGTAATCTGATCATAATTCCTAATTGGGCAAGTCATAGTGAGTGGTCACACCCCAAGCCTGTAATTTCTTTAATCCTGCAGAGGCCTCAGTAAACCAGCCCTGTCTTTTGTTCTTGTGCATCTGGATTGAAGCACTTTTAAAATGCCAGCAGTGATCCTCTTTCCCAGACCCCCAAGGGAGCACATAATCTTGTTAAGTATCCCGTGCCTTGCTTTCTCCCATCTTCCTGTAATTTTTCTTTGTTCCCTCTTTAATTCAAAATGTCTCAGAAACTGCAACACTGTCCTTCCCCCGAACATTTGAGATTTTGCTTCTTAGCATTGTCATCAGTTTTGGCTCAAATAAATCCTTATAAAAATTCTCAAGCCCTGGCTGGTGTAGCTCAGTGGATTGAGCGCGGGCTGGGAACCAAAGTGTCCCAGGTTCGATTCCCAGCCAGGGTACATTCCTGGGTTGCAGGCCATAACCCCCAGCAACCACACATTGATGTCTCTCTCTCTTTCTCTCTCTCTCTCTCCCTCCCTAAAAATAAAAAATAAATAAAATCTTTTAAAAAAAAGAAGTTTAGTTTAAAAACTTAAAACAAAAATTCTCCACAATTTTGGACATTATTCTTATGGCAATAGTTCCATAAGCAAATATTACAGTTTGGTCAAACATCCAGATAAGAAGCGTCTTTTCTTTTAACCTTTTTGTCATTCAATCACCTTCTCTTCTGTAGAAAGTTCCATTCACCTAAAATTTTTCTCTGATTTCCCCACTTATTTTACCTCACGCCTACACAGTTCCGTTCCTTTTTTGCCATGGTGCATTTTAAATCTCTGGTTTGTTTTGTTTGATCAAATTGATTAGAACTACTTTATCTTCCAGGATTCTTGTGCAAACATTAAACAAACATTTATATAGATTGTCACTGAAGTCCCAGATAACACACATCACCCTTGGACACATTCCCTTTGCAGATGTTACAATTGTAAGAGGCAATTTTCAATGTAGCATAAATGGACAGAAGTACAAAAACAGAAGAGCCCATATTCCATTTCACACTTAGAGCTGTGTGAGCTGGCCTGTTATGCAAGCTCTCTGAGCCTCAGTTTTCCCATCTGCAAACTGGGGCTAATAATTCTCTCTGCCTCATAGGGTCACTGTGAGGATGACATGATAGAATGATCATAGCACACAGCAGGGGCAGATACACAGCAGCCTCAGTGATGGCAACTCCTTGGAGAAGGAGATGGTTACAACCTTGTGCTCTAGGCATAGAGTTGCATCTTCTAAGTCAAGCTCATAGTGGAATTCATTGTGAATAAATTTTTTTTTTGAGGGGTAATATTTTGTGGCCCCTTGAGGATAAAACCAATGAATTCTGGTTTCTGTCCTTGAACAGGTGTCTTTTGTAGTTAACTGACACTATTACATAAGTCAGGGGAAATTTTAGCACTTTGAATTATAGTGATGTAGTAATGTAACATTATGTCATTGAAAGAGGTAGAATGTGTTGGGTTAAGTATCACTCAGTAGCATCCCAGCAATCTCTAGGATTAAGAGGTACTATGTTGTAGTTGAAATAAGGGGCTTGGAACCAGACACACTTGCTGGGGTCAAACCCTGGCTGAGTGGCACACCAGTTGCACCATGGACAAATTATACAGTCTTCCTGAGCCTCCCTGTCTTTTGTCTTGAGAGGCTGTACTGCCAGCACTTTTACAGGGTGGTTTTAAAGGGGCTTGTCACAGTTGCCGATCTATAGTAGATCTTGGTTTCCTTTTCACTTTCTTCCACATTTTAAGTTCTAAAGCAACATTATACTCATTGTATTAGAATATGAGAGCAACATTGCAGTGTACCAAGAGGAAACTGGTAAATTTAAGTTTTTCTTCTTGGTTTAATAAATTTGCAGAAATGTGAAGTCCTTTTGTGACTTCCAGACAGCAAGTGGTAATGAACCAAATCATTCTACTTTGCATGGTCATCCTCTGAAGGAAGACTTGCTAAAGTGTTTCACAGGTTGTTTCAGTGAAGTTCTTGTGTGTTGGGGTACAGGCGATAGTATTTACTGAGTAACACCTAGGTGCCAGGCACTGTGCTGAGTGGTTTATATGAACTACCTTTGGTCTTCACAGCAACCTTGGATTTAGATTCCATTTTCAGTATTCACAAAGTATGTATCTTTGGACAAATCATCTAACTCCCTGAACTTCAGTTTTCTCATCAGTACAGAGCAATAATTATTACTATTTCTCATCAGTACAGTGCAGAATAATAACCTCTACCTTACTGCTATGGTCCAAGTGTTTGCGTCTCTCCAAAATTCATATGTGGAGGTCCTAACACCCAACATGTTGGTATTCGGAGGTGGGACCTTTGGAGAATGATTAGGTCATAGGGGTGGAGCCCTTGTGAATGGGATTAGTGCTGTAATAAAAGAGGCCCCAAAGAGCTCCCTCTTGAAGATAGTAAGGAGATACTGTCCATAAACCAGAAAGCAGGTTCTCATCAGTCACCAAATCTGCCAGTGCCTTGATCTTGGACTTGCCAGCCTCCAGAACTGTGAGAAACACATTCCTGCTATTTATAAGCTACCAGTCTGTGGCATTCCGTTAGAGCACTCCAAAAGGAATAAGACGCTTACACATTATAAGAACCAAATGATATAATGCATGTCAAAAGTGTTTTGCAAACTGTAAAGTACTTTGTAAATGTTGGCTATTGCTATGAATTAAAAGAACTGTCAGGAACAGCAATCTGGCCTGTTCTGATGTCTCTAAAAACCCCACGCCTTGTGCATTGCTGGAGCTGAGAGCAGTGCAGGAAGGGGACGAGTCATTTCTTGCTATCTTCTAGATTCCAGATATTCTGTGAGGGTTTCTGCATGTCTGGCTGAGGGTCTGGCTATCAGTGGTGGACTCTCATCTAGCTTAACCCCCTTTCCTGCAAGTTACCCTTTGGAACGCCTCGGTGCACGTGATGAGTGAAGCTCAGGGTCAGGGCTGCACGCACAGAACCTACACTCTGACTTCGAAGGCTGTCATAGGCAGACTGGGGACCACCACGTCAAAATCTCCAAATCTTCCATTTTTAACAACAAAGGTTTTTTTTCTTAAAAGTATATTCATAAAGTAGCATTTCTTCTCTGTTTAATCCTTTTGCAATATGTGACTTTAGGGGGAAAAGTGAGCATTATTTATCTTGAACATGATGCTTTTCCAGTTACTTATTTATTTAGGAAAATGGTCATCTAAAGCACTTCAGTTAAATCTCCTTTCGTGTTTCCCCTCCACGAGGCCTACTCACTCAGGCCACATGTACGCCACTGCAAATTGCTCCTAATTAAAGAAACAATCCTTGCTATTGTTTATTTTCTTTTATCTTTCTTGGTGCTTTCCCAATCCTGCATCAATGGCATGAGAGTTGAACTTTTTTCTTTCTCAGCTTTGAGATGAAATATGCTTTGCCTAAAGCACACTCGGAGCATTTTCCTTTGTACCCTCCCGATGGAAAGAAAGAACTGAAAACAGACTGACAGGCACACATGGGCATGTTCTTGGCTTACGTGGGAATGAGTGGGTGCCTTACTGACTCTGCTGACAGAACTGTGGTCCTACTAATGCAGGGGCAGGGATGGCCCTGGCTTCCTCTAGGGATGGGTCCGCAGGGTTGCTGTAAGCTTGTGAAACAGAGAGCCAGCCTCTGTGGTGATGGCAGTTGGGGTCTTCTTCCACTTGTCCCTTGTTCTCAACCTCCATCACCTAAAAGTGTTGATTGTTTCTTCCTTAGAAAACTCCCTTGGATCCACCCTGTTCTCCATTTCTAGTTTTATTCTGGTTGAGAGTTTTATTCACCTCCTGACTGAATATATCATAATGGTCTTTGCGCTGTCTTCATTTCACCAGTTTCTCCCTTTTCTAATTTGTTTTGGACAATTGCCAAGCAAATGCTCCAAAAACATGATTTCTCACTTCTGCTCCAGGGCCTTCAGTGGCTTTTCATCACCTGCTGTGTTGAATCTACAATCCTCTGCCTCACTTTCAAAGTCCCTCCTGATGAAGAAAGATCTTTTGTTAAAGGTTTGGGTCTAAAATCTCGGTTCCATTCTTGGCTTTGCCAAAACCTTGACTCTGGGTCTTTAGGATGGTTGCCTCACCTCTCTGGATTTCAACTTCTACCTTTATAAAATGAAGGGTACAGTAGATATGTTGGGGTCCAATCCACTGTAATTTTCTTTTCTAAGAACTGTAATATTCCTTTCTCCTTACTTTCCTCTCTACATCCTTCCCTCCCTTATTACCTTTATAGTGTGTGTGTGTGTGTGTGAGAGAGAGAGAGAGAGAGAGAGAGAGAGAGAGAGAGAGAGAGAGAGAGAGAATTCCCTCTGGACCGGACTTTTATTCATATTTCGATTTCAGAGATATGCATAACATGAAGAATTTGAGTGACATATTTACTTGAGTTACTTGAGTTATATAGACTCTATCTCTCATCCTATGTCTGTAAAACTGTTTTGAAAGGAGTCTCGGCCTCCCATCAAGGTTCAGATGTCAGAGAGCTATGTCCAGAGTTGTTCTTCAGGGGAAGGGCTAGGGAGGGGAAAGGGGATTGGGTAGAACACTGGGACTTTGCTAAGGGGACAAAGCAAAGACAGGTGAACAGTGTGATTAAAATAAACAGATCCAGAAGTTGTCTTAAGGGAAGGAGGTCCATGATTGTCAGTCAGAGAAGAGGGCATGTGGCTTATATTCATAGCTGGAGGGAACTTATTTAGAAGGCTTTTTAAAAAAGCTAATCCTAATCCTAATGTAACTCTTCAGAAGTTCTTGCATTTTTTTTTAAGTGTAAATTTTTAGTGTGACATTCTAATGGAAAGGGTTAGGCAGAAGTTTAGGCTGTGTGGCACCAGAAAACAAGAAAGTAACTAAATATCCATATCACAATGTTTAGACTGTAGAGTTATTTTTGAGAGGATAAAGATCTTTCTTGGTTAAGTCTGTCTCATAACTTTTATACCTCCTCCCACGCCCAGCTGTGTTTCTCTCTCATTCTTCCCCATCCTGGGAGAAGTAACTCTGTTTTTCTAGTTGCTCAGGTTTATAATCCTCTCATAGTCTTTGACACGATTTTCCCTCACACTCCATATTCAGTTTTGAAGTGATCTTGTTGTCTCTACCTTCAAAATATGCCCAGAATCTTACCCCTTCTCATCATCTCCACTGTTATCACCTTCCTCTGAGCCACGTCTCCTGTCAAGTTGATTATTGTAATAGTCTCCTAATTAGTCTTCCTGCTCCTCTCTAGACATCCCTCAGTCTATTCTTGACAACAGTTCTGTTGAAGCTTAAATCAGATTGCAAATCGCCCTTGGCTTCCCATGTCACCCTGAACAGAAGCCAGTGTCCTCACAAGGTTACTGATGCTTCATTACTTGCAAACTTCTCTGTGGCTCTCTGGCCATATTTTAGACTATGCCCTTTCTCCTCATTCATTCAGCCACTCTGACTTCTTTGCTGTCCCTTGTGCATACAGATGTGTTCCTGCCTCAGAGCACTTGCCTGCTCTTGCCGGTCCATCTTCCAGGACACTCTTTTCCCAGGTGTTCAGTTCTTCACTGTCTTTAGGACTTGACTCAGTTGGTTCTTTCTCAGAAGGGCTTCCTGGCTAGTGTGTTTACCAACTCTGATCTTTCCTTTTCCCTTTCCCTGTTTTATTTTATTTAGTAGCAGACATCACCATCTAGCATATTATATATCTTATTTATATTTTATAGCCATTATTGGTCATCTGCTATAGAACATCAGCTCCATGAGAACTTATCACCTCCTCCTGTGGTCTGCTTTGCTCTCGAGCACATAGAGCTGTTTCTCGCACACAGTAGGCAGTCAGTATTTGTTGAATGAATGAATGTGTGAAAGAATTGGTGCTCACTAGTCTTTGGTTTCTTCTTTCCTAGGAAATATGATTGAATTCCTTGAGGAATTTTAAGGCCATCTTCTGCCTCAGATTCATAGGACTGTTGACTTTAAATATTGGATTTGGAAAAGAAAAGCCAGGAATGATCATACACATACATTTGGAGTGGCTCTTACTCCCCCAGCTTGCCACTAGCTATAGTGGTGCCGACCAAATGCCAGTTGCTAACAGACCTAAGAACTAGGAAACTGCAGCTGGCTGCTGAGCTCTGTTAACCTCTGCTCTTCCTCCCTGGGGCAGGGTCTAGCAGGCAAACTGTCAATAAAATGACAATGGGTCCTTTCACTTGTTCCTGTTGCCACTTAATCATGGCAAACCAGAAGAGAGAGGCTGGTAAAAATGCAGGCTTTTCACTGTACATGTGAGATTCCTGGAGTTACAATTGACAAAGCTGCAAAATGTCTCTGGAAGTGGTAGGCTGGAAAGGGCAGTGACTAGACACGATACTGCTTCGGTTATTAAATGGTTGAATGACTTCAGTCATAGTTCATTCCCAGGGCTCAACTTTTCCTTTTGTGTAATGAGGGGTGGAAGTGACTTTGGGAACCAGTCATGAATAGTTCTGTCACATGGTACAGGAGTAAAGTGGCCCAAATATGTTAGGTTGTATAATGGGGCACTCTTGGAACTAAAACCAGAGCCCAGGTCTTCTCATTCCTAATTCTGGGATCATTCGACTGTGCTATTTGGCCCCCTTTCCCTAGGACACAGCTCTCAGTAGGTGGTATGTAAGGGCTACACAGGTGACTTGCAGATCTGCCCCGTGGGGAAGCATGAAATCTGTTTCTCTGCTTCCAGAAGGAAAGACTGTCTACTTTTGTCAAGCTGGCATAGAAAGGATGAGGGACCAAGGATGGGTTGGAGCAAACTTGGAGGAAGGAAAGGGAATCGGGGAAAGGCAGAGAATAATGATCCTGAGTGAAAAAAAGAGTCCTGAGGTGGCAAAAATCATTGAAATAGCATATAAAACAGTATATAAAAGAGTAAAGATAAGAAATGGCAAGAAAATTGCATCATGGAAAAAAAAGAAGGAGTAAGAAATGAAATGAAACCAGTATACACATTTAAGTTCCCTTTATTAATAAAAAAGTGATATTACATGTCTCACTCCTCCTGGAATACCCTGCTGCTTTCTCAATAAGGACCACCACACACACGTACAAACACTCCTTTCCCACAGACACAAATGCATCCCTTCACCTGCCTCATCCGCATTACTCAAGGTATAGATGCTGGTCTACTGCCGTCCACACTGTGAAGTGTTCCTTCTTTGATCCACCTTGTCATCCTCACATGCTGTCCCTGGCACCTGCCTCCTCTGAGTTCCCACAGGACCTAGCTCTCGTGGTACCTGTGATTTGTGCTTGGCTTGATCTCATACTAGTCTGTTAGTTTCCTGAACTCAGATCTGTTTCTGATTCATCTTTCTGTGCTTCACGGTGACTACTGCAATGCATGCTCAATAGATATTTGTTGAATGAATGAGTTAGTGAATGGGAACATTTTCTTTGAGTAATAGTAATAAAGTATGAGTATTTATAATGGATATTGTACCTACACATGAACAAATGGAATAATGGCAAAAAAAATCTTGTAAAACATTTCACTAAGAAAGCTATATTGTGTACAGAAAAAGGAACATAAAATCAGGAGTAAAGACAAAACAAAAGAGTGATAGGAACCTTAATCCTAGAGTGTGTTGGGGCTTAGGAAAAATCCTGAGACCTACAAAGAAGACTTTCCATCTACATTGTGGGCACAAAGAAAGGCTAGAAATACTCAGCTTGCTGCTACTGTGACACTCACAGATGACAAGAGAACTAAGAAGTGCCTGACTCCTATTTGACTTCTATCTTCTTAATCAGGAAGAATAGTCCTAAAAATTGTTGAATGGTCTTTTGTCGTATTGGAGATGAAGTTCAATTTCTGAGAGGAGAGAGGAAAGGAAGACTTAGCTGCTTCAATTGAGTTTCTACTTCTAAACAAGGATGAGTGGCATCTCAAGGCTCTGGAAAAACTTGGGTAAGAAGAGAGAAATTCCTTAGTCTTTGAGTAATTCTGAAGAACGGGTGATATCAGAAGATTGGGGAGTAACAAGTAATGCCCATTTTTTTCAGAAAGGTGGAAAACAGATTCCAGAAACTAAAACCAGAACACTTAACATCAATCCTATTAATAATTCAAGTCCCAAGACATTAGGTGGACATTTTCAACATTATGGGACTATGTTACAGAATGTAAAAGATAAATATGTGCTCTATATTTTTAAAAAAGCCTTTATGGCATTCCCAGAAATTAGAATGCCTATATACATATAAGGCTCGATACAATTACAGTTTGGCAGACCCTACCAAGGCTCAGCTTCAGGGAACCAAGATACAGGACACATGGATATTTAAAAATGCTTAAGTTAAGGAGGCTAGAACCGGTTTATAATTTCAAGTCCTCAAGAGGGGAAAAAATCCTTTCTTCTATTTCTACATTTTGTTAATATCTATTTTCCTTTAAAGAATTCCTATCTGTGCTATGTTATAAACTTTCTTCCTCCACTGCCCAGGACGTCTTGAAATAGTTAAGAGCAATATCTTGAGGTCTTGCGTCCTGAGTCCAAATCCTGGATGTGCCACTTGTGCAAGTCACTTAATAACTCTATGCCTCATCCAAAATTTAGGATAACAGTGGGGTCTGCCCTGACAGGTTGCTCTGAGGAATAAATGAGTTGATACAGTGAAGTACTTAGAGCTGTTCCTGACACATGGTATGCACTAAATACATGTCTCTATGGCTACTGTGTATGGGGGTCTCCGCTCTGCCTCCGTTTTGCTATCTGTTCCGGAGAGAGCGCTCAGCCTCTGTTTCCTCCTCGGCAGCCAGGAGGGTTCCCTGGACTCTCTGATCATTCCAAGTTCTGGCCTTGATTAGCTAGCTGGTGACTGTGACCCTGACCTTCTTTCTGGTTTCATGATAGCTACCTCTGTCACTCCAGAGAAGCTCAGCTCAATTCATTTCAATCCAGTTCAATCCAATTCAATTTAACTCATCAGTTCAGTTTAGTGCACGTCATTCATTTCATTTATTCACAAATATCTCCTGAGGCCTAAGACATGCACAATACTTAGCAGCCATAAGACAGAAGTGAGGCATGGGAATCCTTGTTTTTGAGAGTCTTAGCAAATCTGAATGCTCTGTGTAGCTTCACATTTTTCCTGAGTGGAGAGAAAATAAGAAAGACACTGCCCTCTTAGGGGTTTAGAGGAGTTTTCCTTTAAACAATCTTGAGGAAAACAGCATCTAGCCAGCTGCTGGAAAATGCAATTCTGATATCTAGTGGTTCTAATTATTCTCTTCTCAAGGGGAGGCAGGGGTGGGGGGCAGTTCCTAAAGGCTGGCAAGTCTTCCCAGAGACTGCAGCAGACAAGCTAGTCAACCTCGGTGAAATGAGAGGGTGCCAGAGTCCAAACAACAGCAAAATAAACAAAGCCCCAATTATGATTGGAGGGAGTTGGACTGGGCTTCACTGTTTAGTCAAAAGAAATTAATTTCCCCTGGAGTGTCACTTATACCAGAATGATCATTAGGAGGGAGAAATCAGAGTGATGCAAAAAGCAAAATTCGATGGGCCCCACATCTGCAGTTGACCTTGACTACTTGCCTTGGGGGAAGAGCTAGAAACAACACAGTAAATGGGGAGACAGGATATTCAAAACATTTCTTGATATTTATTGTTTTCTACTCATTCATTCCTTGTTTACTCCTTTCTTTTGAAAAGCAAGGTGAGTTAGGGATCAACAAAGAAAGTGGTGAACTGAGGTTAATTCTAGGAAAAGTTATCCAGAGCTAATGGAGTCTATTTGCTTACTGTGTCAAAGAGTAAATTAACACAATGATTAAATAACTTTCTCTGAAGGAATTATTTATTTCAGAAACATGCAGCTTTAGATACAAAGATTTTCTAGGCATAATATTATCTCAGCTGTCCCCTATTCCAGGCAATTGAAACAAATAAATGAATAAAAAACTAATTCTGTTCAAACATATTTGTAGTGACTTAAGTAGTTTGTATTTCTTAACTGCAAACTAAAGCAGGGTCTAATTTGTTCAACATTCAGTCACAGAGATGTTTAAAGCCCTTTATTGGACCCTGCTAAGTTTCCTTCAACTGTGCTAAATGAGAACTTCATATTTTTTCCTGCTATACTTTCTTGAATTTGAAGGTCTAGAATGAACATGTTATACTTTCTTCTACTCTCATCCAAGTGCTGCACTTGGCACATTTCTAAAAATGAAACTAATCATTCAGACACAATATTTTCTTTAGGAGAGAAAACGATTCCTTTGATTGGCTGTGCGACTGCTCTCTAGGTCTTTTTAGCTGCTGTGCATTCTCCCTCGCCACCATGTCTTTAAATCTTTTCTTCTATCCGGCGCCTGTCACATCTTCACAGGAAAGTGCCCTACATTTATTCCCCAGTGTAGGTACCGCTCCCTTCAAAGACCTGCTGCAGCACTCGAATTTTGTTCTGTGTACCCTACTCCTATCGTGTTAGCACATGATGACTTGAAAAGCCTTACTCTCTTTTTCTGTGTCTGTGTATTTGTATCTGTTCTCTTCAGCTACATTAAAAGGGTCTGTGTGTCACAGCTGCATCTGCATCTTCAGCTCTCAATTCCAGCAAACGGCCGTGCGCATGGTAAGCATTCGATAAAGGTGTGTAGCCTGTAGTAGGTCGTGGCTGATGTACTGCTCTGTTTAGGGTGTCAGTGGTTTTTCTGCAAAGAAGCTGAACTTAGGACTTGGATAATACTTTTGGCTTGTTTCCATTTGGTACAACTGCATGCTCTCTGTGGCTGAAATTACTTCAGTCAAATGGGCAGGACTGTAAATACACAGGCAGAAGGTCATTTTTGTCTCTATCCTGCTCCAGAGAAAATAAATCTGTTGTTTGATCTAACAAACCAAAGCAGCCCTTTCAGTTGTATTTCCATTTCTCTCTATCTTACTCACCATATCACAGTGTTTAAGAAACTGTTATGCCTGCCAAGAAGAGTGGTTAGTGGCCTTGTTTTGTAGGTGATAGAGCCATTACCATTCACCAGACTGGTATTTAGGACATGTTTACTGAATTATTTAAAACTAATTATGCACATGAAACACATTAAAGTGAACAGCGGATGAAACTTCATTGTAATAATATTTATTTCCTCCTAGCTTGCCCAACTCCTCTCCTTTGTTCAAGGGCACACTGAGAACTTCAGACATGATACTCCTGAGTACAGACTGCTTTCCTGCTTCCAGACACCATCCCACTCCCAACGCTTCCTTCATTGACTGGTCCGAAACACAGCCTTGGGATTGACTCACAGTATAATGTTGTGAGGAGCTATGCCGACCTCTTCGGTAGTGAAACTGGTGAAAATTATAAAAACCAAGGAAACTAAACAAACAAACAATATTCAAAGCCTCTGGGAATAGTCCTAAGAGCAAAATGCAAAAGGGGAGACATCTATTAAAAAAAATCTATGAAAATTCATGAAAAGGGTGAGTCTTTGGTAATTTGAACCAAAACCACTGTCTACCTCTCCCGGCCCACTTCAGAGGAGTGCAGACTTCACTCCAGACTGCTGCAGCTAAGAGCACAGGGTTTTCTTTTTCTCCAGGCTCCAGCTGGAGGGTCTTGGTCCCAGGAGGGGCAAGACTTGAACACTTCTCATTCTGCCTCCACCTGCCTGTTGCTCAGGCCATACCCTGGGCAAATGTTGTGGGGACATGGGGGTTCCTTTCTTCTTACCAAGCCACACTAGTGCACATAGAGGCTCTGTCTTGGGTGTAACCTGTTAAGAATACTGGGTTCCGATAGCTCTTGCCTGGGTATATGAGGTAGTTGTCTCATGACAAAAGAGTCAAACCAAGAAGATTTCAGGTTCTTAGTGTAACCTCCATCAGGTGCTTAGGATGCAAGTCTTAGAGAGAAGCTTGCCACTGAATCCACTCCTGGTTCCAGAGCCCTGGCTGTGGTCTTGCCTAGGAGAGAAGCCAACTATATAAGGTCAGTATCCAGCCATGTAATATGAAAACTAGAGACATTTCTTGAAGAAGATACAAGAAACATTGTACATAGGACAATAACATCTCAAGCACGTTCAAAGTACGCACCTTGGGATCTCACACAGTTCTCCTAGTCACCATCAGCTGCCCCATTGTATTTGCCTGAATCTCATTGACAGTCTGAAATCTCTTCCCTTTCAAAGGTGACTATAGTTTTGGGAAAAGCCAGAAGTCATAGGGCACCAAATCTGGTCTGTAATGGGTCTGAGTCACCTGGGTGATTTGATGTTTCACCAAAAAACTCTTCATGAGACATGATATGTGAATGGGCATTTTGTCATGATGAAGTGGCCAATCACTAGTGCCCATAGCTGCAGCCCCTTGAATCATCTGGATAGTTTTTGTGGAGGAATGTTCAAGCTTAATGCAAAATTTGATGCAGTTTTATTGCTCTACTGGCTCAATTCTTTTGAATGTGATGGCCACACATCACACGTGCTCACTCAGTGGTGTCTATTCCCCCTACTGACTGGTGCAGTGAAGTCATCATTGTTCACACATTCACATTCCAGTTGACTCTCCTTGGCTGCCAGGTTACATCGATGTCGAGCAAAACTGTTTTCGTTATATTAACAATGGCTGGACTTTTTCCGGACAGAGCTTCTAAGCATATATTTGCTTCCTAAAGAAACTCACTTCATTTGCAACCGAGCACGGAGATATTTAAGCTTAAGAGTACTCTCAAAAACAGTAGAGGTGTGTATCTAATGGATACCTAAGGTAGACCAGCTGGTTTACTGGAGAGAACTAGGAAAATAAAACAGCTGGAAGGAATCCCCCATGGAGTCAGAACAAATAATAAGTACTGACCTCAGAAATGATCTCTTCAAAGGAGCTACAGTTTGATTGGATTAGTATATAGAGGAATTTATGCCCCCAGGAGATTATTGAAAATAGTAGCACAGGCTACCTGTTAGGGAAGTTTACTGTGTGGGTGTGGTCGAGAAAAGAATGAAAGAGAGCCTTACTAGCACTATCCTTCCAGGGTGACTATGGGTATGTCCAAAGCTGTGCCTTCCCTCCAAGTGCAACATCAAGGAATTTCACTGAAATAATCCAGCTAGTCTCTAAAACAAATAACAGTAACATGTCATATGGGGATCCAGTACCCAGGATGCTATAATGTATTAACTAAACTGTTTCTTGTACACAAATGTTCAAAGAAGTTTGTACATAAATGTTTAAAGAAACTGTAACAGGGTGCAACCAAGGGGGGTCCCCAAGTGGGGATTTGTGATGGGGTCTAGAACTCAGGGTCTCCAGGAAATGTTAGAGAAAAATATATATATATAGGATGTCCTCACTCCTACCAGTCTGAGCTGGGGGATGGGACACATGGAGTAGGGCCATTGAGAGCTGTTTTGCATAGTAACAGCTTTGTAACTAATCTCTGCCATGGTCATTTAACATATCTATAGCCTTTAACTGGTTTCATAGATATGTCAAATAGCTGTGGCCATGCTTTGAGCTAGGGGTATGGCAGTGACTTCCACCCAGGATGTAACTGGGAAGCAACTTCCTCTGGTTACAGTGCCTGTGTGAGAGCTTGAAGATGACTGGCTCCATGCCATGAGGCCACACCTGCCTGGACTTACTATGGAAGCCCAGTAAAGCTGGAAGAAAAGAGAAATGCTGGTAGGTGTAACTGATTGTGGGAGGAATTGGAAATGGGGCTGCAGAGGAAGATTGGTGCCATACCAGCAAAGGATCACATGGCTCTGGACCACGTGGTTTTGGGGTGCTCCCTTTAGCCATGTGTCTTAGGAAGCAGGAGAAACTTTGCCTGGAAGAAAAGGGGTGCAACTCTTGCTGGTGGGCCATGAGAAGGTGCCACATGGCTTTGGATTAACTGGAGATCATGGCAGTGACACAGCTGATGGTGCTGGAACTCTGAATCACAGACTTGTACTTCTTTTCCTGAGATATGGTACCCTGGACTAGGCAAAGGGGAGAAGGAAGGACTATGTGCGTTTGTGGGTATTCTAAAGAACTTTAGTATTTTAATGAAGACGTTAAGCCATTACTCTAAGTCTGTATAACTTTTAAATAATTCCTTTGCTTTTCACCAATCTCTGGCAGTGGGCCAAGTGAACTGAGTATGGGATGGGGGGAACCCCCAGAGAGAAAAGAGGGGATCCTTTCGGTAATAGTATATCATTCACCACCCCCCCCACCACCCTGGGTCTGTTCTGTAATAAAACCATGAGGCAAATAAAATAAAACAAAACAAAAAAACCACAGGAAAATATGACCCATACACTAAAAAAATAAAGCAGACAACAGAAACTGCCTGTGATAGTGACCAAATGTCATTTTTAACAGAAAAAATATTTCGAAGTAGTCATTATATGCATGTTCAGAGAAGAAAAGCATGATTAAAAAGTAGAGTATACTGATAATATTGCATCAAATAGAGAATATTGGTAAAGAGATAAAAATTATAGTTAAAAATCAAGTGGAAATTCTCAAGTTGAAGAATAACTAAAATTAAAAAAAAAATCACAAGAGGCTTTCCATAGTAGACTTGAACTTGCAGAAGAATTAGTAAAGTTAAAAATAGACTAATATAGGTTTCACAAATCAACAGAGAAAAAAAGAATGAAAAAAAATGGAGAGAGCCTCAGAGACAAATGGGACAAAATAAGCACACCACTATGTGCATAAAGGGAATTCCAACAAGAGAGTAGAGAAGGAGGGGTGATTCAAAGAATGTTTTCTAAACACAGTGTGATGAAAGTCGAAATCGATAGTAGAAAAAAATCCGGAACTCATAAATATGTTAAAATTAAATAATGTGCTACTAAATACTGATGGGTCATAGATAAATAAAAGGAGAAATTAAAAACACTTTGAGATAAATGAAAATCAAGATACAACATACCAAAACATATGGGGAATAGCCAAGGCAATACTTACAGGAGAATTTATAGCTATAAATGCCTGTATTAAGAAAGAAAAAAATCTCAAATCAATAGCCTAACCTTCATTTTAAGACACTGGGAAAAGAACAGCAAACTAAGCCTAAGGCGAGCAGAAGGAAGAAAATAATGAAAATTACAGTAGAAATTAATAAAGAATAGAAAAAATAGTAAAGCAAACAACTGAAACCAAAAGCTGATTCTTTGAAAAAATTAAAACATTGACGTACCAATGGCCATTAAGTATATGAAAAGATGTTAGACATCATTGCTCATCGGGGAAATGCCAACCAAAACCACAATGAGATGCCCCTTTGTACTCACTAGGATGGCTAGAATCAAAAATTCAGATAACAAGTGTTGAAAAGAATGTGGAAAATAGGCCACCTCACATCCTGTTCATGGGAATTTTAAATGGCTCAGCCAGTTTTGGGAAACAGTTTGGTGGTTCCCCAAGGATTAGACATAAAGTTACCATATGACTCAACTATTCTACTCATAGGTGTATTCCAAGAGAAAGGAAAACATATGTCCACAAAAAAAAACAAAACAAAACAACTGGTACACAAATGTTTAAAGAAACATTATTCATAATAGCCAAAAGGTGAATAATCTCAATGTCCATAAAAATGAAGGTATATCATCAATACAAAGGAGTATTTTTAGACTCTAGAAAGAATGGAGTATTGACCCCTGTTACTACTTGAAGGGATCTTGGAAATGCTGTGCTAAGGGAAAGAAGCTAGTCACAGAGACCTTATATTAGGTAATTCCATTCTGTGAACTCCAGAATGGAGAATTCTATAGAGACAGAAAGTAGATTAGTGGTTACTTACCTCTGGGTGGTGGATGGGTAGGTAGGGGAGTGATAGGTAAAGGGTGAGGGTTTTCCTTTGAGGTGATAAAATATTTAAAAATTGGCAATGTCATGGTAGCACATATCTGTGAATATACTAAAACCATTGAAATGTGAAGTTTAAGTGAATCACATGGTATGTGTTACATCTCAGTAAAGGTATTTTTTTAAAATAAAGCAGGTAAAGGTAAAAATAAAATAGTGGTGGAATTCTAATGCTTTTAATATCTCCTTGGATTGAGGAAACAAAAGGTGGAGGTGGTGGTGGTGGCGGTGGCGGTTGGGGGTGGGGAGCCATTGCCTGTGTTTTGTTGGAGTTTAGAGGTATGTTTTATCACCAAGCTTGCCATAGAGGCTTGGAAATTGAGGATTTAAAGTTTTGTGCTTTGGAAATGCACGATAGACAACACTTTCAATTACTTGCATGACCTTAGACAAATCATTTTACTGGGACTCAATTCTTATTGCTAAAACAGGGAAGGTTAGGGAGGAAATAATATGCTCACGCAAGTTCATCTAGCAAAAAAGTCTCTGATTTGAAGAACAAAGCATGTTCACACAGATGAAGACTTGCCTCACATGAATTTTAAAATATATGTTTACAACATATTTGGGGTTGTACGTGATACGTTTTTCAACCCTTTAGTTCCTGTAGATCTACATGGAAACCCATTTGCAAAAGCATATTTTTGGTTTACTCCATCTCACTAAATCAGAGCTTCCTAATGTATTCTGGGGGACACTTACAGGCCATATAAAATTAGAATACCTCTGAGAGCCTTGAATATGTTATGTGCATTGTGAATCTCTAGAACAGGGGTAAAACATGCAGCATTTTCCAAACCTATGTGATCATGGAAGACTTTTTAAGCATTTACTTTCTTCTGGAGGGTCTTCCAAAACTAATGTTGTGAGGAATACGTTTTTAAAAATGTTAAAGGACCAACCTTCAAGAGCTCAAGATATTTATCCTCAAGAGGGTTTTATACATGTTTCAACTTCAAAGTCTTAGAAATTAGGGAAATCTCTTAAGCTCCGAGAATTAATTTATTGGTGGTATTGTGGCAGGTAACAGGTCAGATATTTGGGAGCAACTGAGCCAATTTGGTGCCTCTCAAGTTATATCACATAGGAAGTTGTGAACTAGTTAGAGCAACCCCAGTCCAGACTTTAAGTCATAAACGAAGGTATAGCTCCCCAAATTTAGACAGAAATCTTAGAAAAGAGGCTGCAAGTTCCTAGTAGATCAGTAAGGATTTTTAAAAAACTGTTTAGCCTTTGAAACATCATCAGTGTTCCTCTACTTGTATGAGGACTATTTAGGGAGTGTCTACAGAGTTCTATGCCCCCATCAAGCATGCCATGGGCACATGGCAGTACTGCTGCTAAGCCTCTACATTTACGGAAGATCAGCAACTCAACCTCCTGAGAGTTAATGATTGTTGGGGAGCCATCTTCACAGGAAATGTAAACGACAGCAGGGAATTGGAATCAGCCCTTCCAGCTGCCTCCTCCATAGGCACCCATGTCATTCATATTTGGCATTATTAGACAGCTTGGGGTTATTTTGCAATTTATCACTGGAAGAAGCCATTGACATTTACTTTCAGCCCTCCTGTTTATTCACAACCCCACTCACATTTTTCTGTCTTTCTGTCTCTGTTTTCCTTACTGAGTAGTTATTGAGTACCCAATCCTGCTGGGTGCAGGGGAGGGGTGCAGTGTGAGCCCTCAGAGAGCCTACTGTATTTGAGAGACAAGATAATGTGTGCTTTGTATTATGGAGGACTTGCAGCATTGTGCATATTTAAACTCAGATGAAGAGTTTAGACCTTTTGCTTCAGGACTTCATAGCACGGGGAGGTCCTCCTTCTCTTTTTCACAGTTAGTAAAAAGAGTAGGCATTTAAAACTTTTTTTCCTAATTTTTAAATTATAGTTGACATTCAATATTACTTTCAGATGTACAGCATACTGGTTAGACATTTGTATAGCTTTCAGTTCACAGGACAGCATAACTTTCAAAATGATCCCCCTGATATGTAAGACTAGGATTTTTACATCAATTATATAAGGAAATTCGATTTCAATTCAGACACTGAGAAGTTGAGTGACTTTGGGTTAGTTCTTCTCTCAATTTCATTTTCCTTATTTCCCCAAATGGGAAGAGTAATAGCTATGGTGAAAGACAGTTGGGCAAGATACTGCAAGAAGCATAAAGCATGGTGATATAATAGAACTTAATAGATATTTGTTACATTCAGTCTTCTGTTTCTTATCTGCTTGAAGGGGCTTTTCATTTGTTCATTCAACTCATGTATGTGTTGAGCATTTACTTTGTATAAGGAACTATTTTACATGCTAGAATCCATGCCATCATAAAACTTTAGTTCTAGCTTTTCGCTGGGAGAGATAAGTAGGTAAACATATGAAAACATTCAAATTGCAGTGAGTTTAAGGAAGAAAAGGGTCATATGTTAGAACAGATGGAGTGGTCAGGGAAGGTCTCTGGCACTTGGGTAGAGAATGGAAAGATAAGAGTCCATGTGAAAAAGAAAGGGAAAAAACATTCTAGGCAGAAAGAAATGCAAGCGAAAAGACCTAAGGTAGGAAGGAGCTTGGTGTGTTTGAAAAGCAGAAGGGGGTCCAGGGTGGCCAGAGCACAGTGGTGATGGGTAAGCTGCATGTGGTGCGCATGCGCCTTCGGAAAGGCAGGCAGAGGCCAGATGGTGGAGTGCTTGGCAGCCGCTGCAAGGCATGTAAGCTCCACAAGGGAAGGAATCTTGTGTTTTGCTCACTGCAGGATCTATATAGCTCCTAGAACTGTGCCTGTCGTAGCAGGTAATCAAGAAATACGGGTTAAATACATTTTATTGTCAGTGCAATTGTAAGTAATTCTATGCCACACACTTTTTCAAAGTCTTTCTAGGGCCTCTGTGGGGGATGGATTCGTGTGGAAAGGGGATGGAAGGAGGGGAGACTACTGCAGTAGCTTAGGGAGGATGATGGTGGTTTAAGCTACGGTGACGGTAGGAAAGATCAGAAGCAGAGACATTTGAGCTGTATTTGAGGGGTTGGAGCCCCGGTACATGGTGTTGGATGGATTGGGGGTGAAGGGTTGGCTATACATGCATTTGTATAGATGATGAAGACTGAAAGAGGAGTTTTGAAGGATTTTAGGATGGGGTGATTAAAGGTACCATTTTCTACTTGTTGGGTTTTTAAATTTATTTTTATTTAATTATTTACTTATTTTTTTGAAGCATAAAGCCGCAAGGACAGAGGAACAAGAACGTTTTAGGACTGTAAAGACCATTCATGAGTGTGGTTCTAGAACTGGTATTGCCAGCCTCTCCTGGGGCTAGTGGGAAGTGTAGAGTCTCAGGCTCCACCCCAGACTTACTGAGTTCAAATCCACGTTTTCCCAATACAGTCCTCTGATTTGCTTGCACATTAGAGTTTTGAGAAGTACTGACGTGGCAGACTTTAGAAAATGGAATCCTAAGCCAATGTAATTTGTACTGCACAGTCCCTAAATTTCTTAGGAATTGGAGGCACCAGTGATCCCGGAAGTGGGGGAGGGGAGGAGATAGTGGCTGAAATGAAGAGGATTGGTGGAAAGTTCAAGAGGCAGCCAAAGTCTTACTCAGAGCAGTCAGGCAGGTGCCCCTCCTCACCTGAGCAAAACACCAAAGGTTTATTTTTTAAAGAAAGTAGAATATAGAGTTTCCAGACTAGAGGATGTCAGGGACCACTTACGACTGCTGGATGCTGAGAACCCCAGCCCTCTCCCATCCCCCGCCGCCAGGATGCTGGAAGTTAGGGCTTCAACCTCCGCACACAGAAGCTTGGAAGAATATTTTCCAGGGAATCTGACCAGCCCAAGAGAGGAGATCTAGACATGGACACAGTGACTCCCCAACTCAGTGGCCCACTGCTTTTATTTATAGTTTCAGTTGCTGTTGTTTTTGCTTTTCTCTCTGCCCAACTTTTACCAGAGTTACTTTGTAATTTTCCAATCTAGCTATGATAACTGTTTGTTCTCTTCCTCTTGTCTCCAGTATTTGTTTGGAGGAATCAGAAGCCACTCCAAGACTGTATGTTCTTATTGAAGAAACTCAGATTTTCATAATCAGGGGCCTGATAAGCAATTTTGCTACTGTACATAGGTTTCTAGATGACCTCCTTGTTCTTCCCCATATTCTTATATTTGCTTTCATTGCCTTTTTAATTTGTGTTAAATTTAAAGATTGTTTTTGTTGCATTTTTTGCTGCCCCCCTGCCCAATATATTTACTTACTGAAAGGTTACACTGTTTGCCCACAAAACAAATACAAATTAAATGAAGGTTTCTTCCTTTTGTGCCCTGACCAGAAGTTAGCCTTGGTGGGAATATGACAGTTGGCAAAGGTTCAGAACAGATGATACTTGCTCAGGCTGTAATCTGATGATGAATTGTAATCATTCTTTTGCACTGAAATTGTGTGTTTTTTTTTAAATTCTAAACATAGTTATATAAGATATAGCAGTTTGAAATTTAGATGGGAAATTGCTAAGTTTAGTAGCATGCAATAATTTCTTACTAGTATCTCGTGCATGCCAGAGCAGACATTTTTAGGGTGTGTCATTTTCAGAAGAGATCTCTGGGCTTTGTTAAAGCTGATGGTGTGATTGCCGGGTTTCAGAGAGATGACACTCAGCTGCTCTGGGGGGAAGCTGGCATGCACAGCCGGTTGACATGTAAACTCGTTTTATCCACTCCCTCTGCAGTATCCACATAATAGTGTTCATGAACACAATAGTGTTCATTAGGACAAATGATATTGGCAATGAAACAGCACAGCCTGATTCCCCTTTTGGTACTTCCACTAGTCCCTTATATTTTTATAATGTGAAAACTTCCAGTCAAACTCCAATAACTGGACATGTGCCAGTTAAACCCCATCATACATTTACTGATGTTTATTTGTCACTCTGTTTTGTCTGAGGTAGGTGTTCTCCTTGTAAAACACAGTGAGGATTTTCTGACCCTCTAAAGAGTGGGGTATTCTGGAAGCGATCCTATGCAGCTCCTGAAGACAACTCTAGGTGGCCGCAAGGTCAAATCTAGATGGGACAGGCAGATTGTCTCCTCATTAATTCCCTTCTGGCATCAAGCAGGCAAGCATCTTCTCATTGGCTTTCACCAGGCGTCCATTTCTTTCAACTCTCATACTCTATGATTTCTGAACACACAAAGCAACTTGCAATTACTTGTCAAATGAGTGGTACTGATAATGACTCTTCTGGGTTCTGAGGAGGGATTTTGATTGTCATGGGTAAAAGTGAGGAAAAGCATTATTGTCATTACTTGCTTGATATTCTGCTGTTTTGAGCAACTCTGTGAGAGCAGGCACTGTGCCTCTCCTATTGATTCTTCTCTCCCAAGGGCACAGTGTAGTGACTGGTACAGATATACTCAATAAATATTTGCCGTTGAAAGAAACTTTATAATCATTGAGCGTCTTTACTCTGGCCTTAAAAACTGAACAATATTGGAGTGGGAGAATGTATTTCAGGTTGGAGAAAATAACAGTATTTGGGCAGGGGAATATAAGATATATTTGGGAGCTGGGGAACATGAAAGAGTGCATAGAGCAAAGGGTTGAGAGGATGGAAGATGAGAAAGGACCGGAGAATGAACCTGAGGCCAAAATGTGGAGGACCTTCATGTCAAATTTCCAACTTTTATTCTGAATCCAGGCACTGGAGCCCACAGAGGAATGAAACCAGAGCCAGAGATCACGGCAGGGAGCTGGGGGTGGGCGTTGAGGGGCGAGGGAAGGAGACTAGATGCACGGAGACCAGTTCAGCTGTGACTGTGAGATGATGAGGTGAGCACAGGGGGAGACCACCCCATCTTCCTGGGGTGTGAGCCTGTCTTCTGATGGACTGTTCAGTAGGCTTTCTTAGAAGGGAAAGAATATTTTAAATTGGGACCACTCTTGAAAACCTAGTGGCCAAGACTGTGGTCCTTCCATAAACAGGCCTTTCTTTTTTATTTCTCTCTCACTGCAGGAGGATTCTGGATGAAATAGTCCATGACTTCCCATCAGCCTTCGTTTATTTAGTTACACATTCAATGTAGCCTCTGGGATCCCTCAAAACATTCTTTGTTTAAAACCCTTTGCCCTAACAGAACTGCTTGTTAAGACCAAGGACTTAAAACTATCCTCACCAGCACTTGAAGACCCACACCTGAGAGCACAGTCGTCTGGGAATTCCACACCTTGTGGCCTCAGAGGCTTAGAAAAAGCCCATTGGCTTTGAGAAGTTTGGTGCCTAAAGATGTCAGCATTTTACAATTGAAGGAAACCTGAACAGCATTTTATTTTAGCTTTTCACCTACCTATTGATGGATTTTCTCTCTCGTGTCCTTAACTGATCTTTTTGAATCATCAAAACTTAGCTGAACTTTTTGGGTCCCTATTTCTTAGAGGTTTTCATCAAGTTTGGCATTATGGAGATACAAAAACAATTGGCTCATGCAGTACATTATCCATGATTTCTGACCCAGGATTCGGTGATGGCTCTGTTGGCTCTTGCTAAAACAGGTTTGGGTGAAAGGATGAAAAAAACTGGACTGAAGCCATTTCTAAGACTAAAAATATAATTGAGTTCAAGATTGTGGCAAGAATCTGGTTGCTCTATCCAAATACGTTTTGCACCTTCCTTGGAGATTTTTTCAGATCACTTGGCATATTCCATAGGAGAGAACAATGTAAGGGCATGTTCAGGTCAAAGATACAGAACATCCTCCGAGAAACTGTAGGGAGAGGTCAGATTAAGAACAAACATCCAAACCTCATTATAATCGGATCCAAAGCAATTAAAAAATAACTATGTACTCATTTTCCTAAGTGACCTTGTGGGATGTATAAGCAAGAATCTAGTCTAAAAAAAGCTAAATTGGAGAGTTTAAATCAAACAGCTTAAAAAAAAAGTATTGTCCAATCACCCATAGTGACTAGATAACCCAATTAGTCACTTTGGAGAAGGATAATCATTATTCTAAGTGAAATAAACTATTCAGAGAAAGACAAGTACCATATGATTTCACTCATATGTGGAATCTAATGAACAAAATAAACTAACAAATATGGATACAGAGAAGAGATTTACTGCTCTCAGAGGGGAGGGCACTGGGGAGCTGGGTGAAGAAGGAGAAGGGATTAAATGAACAAACCAACCAAAAAACGTAATAGACACAGACAACAGTATGGTGATTACCAGAAGGAACAGGGGCTGGGGGAGGAAGATGAGGGTAATGGAGGGATAACTGGTGATGGAAGGAGACTTGATTCTGGGTGGTGAACACACAATACAATATATAGGCGATGTATTATAGAATTGTACACTTGAAATCTTTATAATTTTATTAACCAATGTCACCTGAATATATTCAATAAATTCAAAAAAAAATTAAATGAATTTCCCATTTGCTGCCAAGATGTCTTGCTTTTGAAGCTTAGGCTTTTTGGTGGAGGACTTGGGTGAGGAAGGACAGCATTCACCTTTAGGTCAACAAGGGGATTTTATCATTACCAAGTAAGTACAGGTCTGAGCTATTACACCACTATTCTTCAATTGCCGATAATGACTCTGTAAATTATAGTTCTTAACCAGTTCTCAGGGTAGAGTTCCTCTTCTCCTTTAAAGCACTCTGTCCCTGAAATATAATATCTACTTTTTCCTTACAAGGTACTGCATTCTATACCTATTCCTTTCGTCAGTTTTCTAATTCTTCTGCAAGGAATATAAACCTCCCTTATCCCCAGTCCAATCATATTCCAAATATTGGACATGGACATGTAGTTTCTTATGAAAGTAGGTGCAGGACTTTGGTGTGAGAGAGGATCATGTGTGTGTTAACATGAAAACTGTGCTGCTTGTTTCTTTCAAAGACATATCTAAACAAGGCAGTAGGAACTTCCACTATGGGCACCAGCTGTGCAATGGGTGTTTGGTTTTGATGTCCAGACAGAACTATAATTATCAAAGCACATCTAGGGAGCACGGGAAAGCTAACCTTAATTGGGTTAGGATCAGACCTTAATTCATGGTTTAGAATCTGACCTTAATTGAAAAAAGTGTATTTCTTTAACATTTCTTTGGAATCTGGCCTTAATTAAAGAAAGTATATCTCTTTGAACA
This sequence comes from Phyllostomus hastatus, assembly GCF_019186645.2. Taxonomy (NCBI): domain Eukaryota; kingdom Metazoa; phylum Chordata; class Mammalia; order Chiroptera; family Phyllostomidae; genus Phyllostomus; species Phyllostomus hastatus. Next base: position 103,334,900 of record NW_025334041.1, on the reverse strand, counting down.
TTTCTGCTTGGTTTAAAGTAATTTTGTTTAGGCAATCCTATTTATCCTTTTGTATTCATCATGGGTATAAAGAAGCCAGTATTATTACTTAAGGCAAGAGAATTGAGTGGTGTGCCTACAGTATAGAATATTTGACATTTTAACTTAGGATACCTTATTTCAAGTCTATGTATAGCTCTTTCTGAATAAATTAATGGACCATCGAATGATATAGAGGCATTTTCTTAAACACCTAAAAAGCAAGGAAAACAAGGAAACTTTCAAATTCTATAGTAGTTCATCACAGGGAGAACAATAATCATCTTTTATAAGAACCTTTTCTTCAATACTGAGGAGCAGAGCAAGTTAAACCATTGTAATTCCCCCTAATGTATTGTATCGTCTGTTATACACATAACCGAGGGCCCAGAACATACACTACATTGAATCAGGCATCATAAGGAGTACAAAGGAAATTTTCACTGTGATTGAGGAAACAAGACACATGTGAAGAGTTACGTGCTGAGCAAGATTGTTCAATGAATGGTACCAGGGTTCAGATTAAATAAAGACAGAGTAGTCAGGGAAGACTCTAAGAAAGAGGCTTCTTTTGAGCAAGACCAGGATAAGTAGGTTGGATGTCAAGAGGCAAAGACATTGAGGATAGTGTATGTAGCAGGCATAACATAAAGACACAGGGAGGTAAAATGCACAAAGTGGGCTTGGAGCAAATATACATCAGCCTTGCAGAATAGTTGGCTCCTGTTGAGAACGGTGAGAGGTAAGGTCCAAAAGGTGAGCCACTGAGAGATTTTGGATTTGGGAACCATAACATGGTGGCAGCTGTTTTATGGAGAAAGATGGATAACAGTGTGCAGACAGGTCTGGAGAAGATAGAGATTGGCAGGAAGGAGATAAATTACAAAGTTATATAATCAAGGCTTTAGATGTCTAGGACCCCAAAAGATGATGACAATAAGTTGTTGCTAGTAGCAGTATGAAGGGAGTTTGTAAAACTGGTCATGTGTGGGCAATCAGGAAAGTGAAACCTGCATGATGAAGAGATTTAAACTATCAGTATCCAACAAATGAACAAATGAGACTGTCAGGAGCAGTTCTAGCAGATTGTAATCCATTGTTTTATCTTTCCTTTCATGGCCTCAGAACAGGTAGCACCCCCATCATGGATGGCCATTGCCTGTCCTTCAGAACTATCTCTTTCATGAGAACACAGCACATTCTCATGTAGCTACTGATTGAGCACAAAACAGTAAAAACCCAGCCAAGAGTCTATTTCTAGCTGTTACTGAGCATGAATAAAGAGCCATGAGGTTTTGGCTACAGTTCAGACTTTACAGGGGATTTGTTTTGGTGGCTGAGATTGGATGGACCACAAGTCAATCAGTCTTTCCCAAGGCATGTTCTGCATATTTACTCTCAAAGATGCTGTTAAGAGAAAAAGATTCCACAATTCAGCATGTTTGCAAGCATCAAAAACTCTGTTTCCGTCTTGGAGATCACAGAGCTTCCCTTTCTGGCAAACAGCATCAATGTGTCCCTCAGAACTAAGGACCTGCTAAGAAAAGACTAAATGAGGCATAGTTTAAGGCACCTCACTAAACAATACTCTATGGTAATAAGATACTAAGAATGATCTGAAGCAAGGCAGCAAGGAATATAAGGCAAAGGAAGAAAATAAAAAATGGGAAACTATAATTAGTTAATTAGAAATAAGAGCTGGTCAGTTGAGACTATAGTGAGATACAGGAAGTTGGCTGTGAGGAGAGTTGTCAGTGCAGCCAGTTTACAGTGTAACCTCAGGACTGGCCTGCCTGTGCTGAGAATGACCATCAGTGGACCCTTTGCTCTTCTGGGAACTGTGGGCCTCTAACCCTGCTGAATGAAAGGAGAGCTGTAGTTGTATTGTTACTTTGAGTTAAAATTCAGGTTTTGAATAGTATCCACATTCTCCTTAGAGATTCTACCTCCAGGAAGAATAAAGCAAGATCAAAGGGCCCTTTCTAGATCTGCTAACTGCTCTGGGTGCAGGTGAGGTTCTAGAATAAGTCAGAAATCAAAATTCCTTTGACTATGGCCAGAACAAAACCTGCTCCCTGAGTCCTTGAAAGATATCAAAAGCCTGAAGGAATACAATTTCTTAGAAAGAGACACATGCACAGAGAATAAGTGTTCCAGCCACTGGGAGGAGAAGATTATTTTTAAGTAAGCGGGAGACTATAAACTATCTCAGACCTATGCAGATCTTTACATAAATTTTCCAAAGCATTCCCATATCTGTTGACTCATTTGATCATCATAAAGGTCTAGTATTTTACAGATGACATTGCAATCACCACCACCACCACCACCACCGGAGAGGTGGTGTGCTAGGTGTTTTATTTATGTTGTTTTACTTAATCCTCAGCAATCCTGTAAGATGCACTCTACAATTTCCATTGTATAGCCAAGAGCCCACTCCATAGAGCAAAAAGCAACAGCATAGCCTGAGTTTGAATTCAGGTCTCTGAGATTCTAGACACTATACTCTATTATCTCTGACCTGTCAGAACCAATTAAAGCCCCTCTGTGAATATTACCTTAAAATTCCCTCCATTCCTGACCCTGTTCACCCAGTTTAATTCTTTCTCCATAGCACTGTGTTGTCTCAGGCTGCCTACACTTACATAAGCCAGTACTATTTAACTGCTCCCATCCGTAGTCTAAGAAGCGGGCAGTCAGCAGCCTCTGGGCCACATCTGTCCTGCCCCTCTGTATTTCTATGGCCCATGAACTAATATTTTTCACCTTTTCACATAATTGAAGAAAAGTAAAAGCATCATACTTTGTGACTTGGGAAAATTATGTGAAATTCAAATTTCAGTGTTTGTAAATGAAATTTCATTGCCACACAACCATCCTAATTCATTTACATTTTGTTTGGGGTAGCTCACCTACAACTATGGCAAAGCTGAGTACTTGCAGCAGAGACTAAAGTATTTATTATCTGGCTCTTTATAGAAAAAAGGTGTGTTGACCTCTGGTCAAAATTTGGAAGACAATTTTTTTTTATAGGAAGGAATGGAAGCAGTGAGAGGACTTTCATTGCACACAACAGGCAGCAGAGCTACAAACAGGCTCGAGTGTGGATCCCAGCTCCACCACCTAGGAGTGGCAGGGACCACTGGGCTCAAGTTACTGAACTTTCCTGCTCTTCAGTTCGCTTCCTGTGGAAAATGGAGCAGTGATACCAGATTTGCAGTTCTATTGTGACATTTTAATGAAGTAGTGTGTGTAAAGCATCAAGTAAACCCCAGGGGCCTCTCAGTAAATGAATCTCTTGATGGCGCTTCGGTATGCTTTTGTGTTGCTGTCAGCGTGTGTGGGTTGTTGGGAATTAGAAATCTTTAGCAATACCTGGCAGGTGCATAAAATGAGACTGCTGCAAAGTGGATGGAATATGATAGGATAAAAACGGTAAATTTAGGAGTGGCTTCCCCCACTGAACCTGACTGACAATGAAGCTTTGACATGTTGATGGATTAAGCAGTTGCAGTCCCAGAAGCCCAGCTATTCCATCCACCTACACCTGGAAGTGTAGGTGAATTAGAAATACTTAGTTGAACAAGCCACTTCATCTTCCTTTACCAATGTTCCAGATAATCCTGATCCATCCTTTTAAGGAAGCAAAAATAATCGCTCTTTCATTCTAACACAATGTCTGAGATCTAATTCACTTGGCATTTTATCTGCTTTTCAGTGATTAACAAACTGACCTGAAAAATATCCCCCATATAATTTCCTTTTTTCTTCTTGTGTCTGTCTGCCAATGCAGTAGTTATCTTCTTTTCCTCAATACATCTTGCCAAGAAGATTGCAAAGCTGAACTCTAGAATGGTCCAAGTCACGGCCTACTAATGAATGTGTAGAGAAAAGAATCTTCTCAAGATTAGATATCTGGGAGAATTGCTGTAGTCCTCAAAGCTTTCAAACAACCATACTCATTCAGCAGGTGGGGAACATGCCAATAAAAGGCAAACACTTTCTTTCCTCTCATATTTTAGCAACTTTGGACACTGTTATGCACCTCTGAGTAAGGGGTTGATATGGGTTAGCCTTTGTCAAGAGTGTGAAGTTTGTTTCTGGTGTTCAGTTCAACACACTGTCTTTTACAACCTCTTTTCTCAGTTGTAAAGTGTTCTGGAGCAGAGATATGTGTTAGTCATTTATATCTTAGTATGAAGTTTAAAAAAATCCTACCCTTGCTCTTTTCATGCTGACTTATACATCCTGAGGTTTGGGGTTTGGGGATGAATTTTATTCTTTTCCTCCCTCCCTCCCTCCCTCCCTCCCTCTTGTTCTTCCTATTTTCTATGTAGACTGAAGTGTATTTTCCTCTTGTAAAAAGACATCAGAAAGCAGTCTAGTGTAGAAGGGAGTTTCGGACAGAGGAGCATCACCCTCAAATCAAACCTTGTTAGGGGCTCTCTGCTTTAAGAACTACCTGAACTACAGGTTGGCACTACCTGAACAACATGGAAAAACAGGAAGAAATGGAGAAGAGACAGGAGAGGTAGAAATGGGTGTGTATGTATGTGTGTGGGGGTATCTTCTTTTAGTGTTCACAACAATCCAGCCAAGTGGGTTGGATGAAAAGCACTTTAGAAGTGAAGGATCTGAGGCTCAGAGGGGATTAGTAATCGTTCAGTCACTTAGAAGCAAGTATCTTGTTACAGGAGCTCAGGTGCATGGCCCACCTTCTCTGTTTATAATGACCTAGTGAACCAGACTGACTTCCCATAATGGAGAATAACTGTCTCATCTGAAGCAGTGTAGCCAATACACAGAGCAAACCAGTTATTTTTCCTGCTGCTGCAGCTGCCTTTGGATAGGCACTGAGGACTTGGGCTGTCAAGGGAAAAAGTAGCAACCAGGACCAACCAAGTCTGTGACCATTTGTCCCTGAGTGGAACTCTGAAATGCAACAACAACCTGTGTGAATGCAGATGTGGTAATCAGTGAACTGAAAAGATGACCACCTTCTGCAGTAAGGCAAGAGCAATTCACAGCTTTAGGGGAGCAAGTTTGAAATGGCTTTCCAGAATAGCAGCTTTTTGTAAAATTCTTAGACTCAAAACACTAAGGGTATCTACAGTCTCTGAGCCATAATTTGCCAGTTCTCAGGGGAGGCCCTACTTTTGCTCTAATGCAGTCAGACATGGGATTTTGAGGAAAAAAATCCAGTATATTGTGTGTCAAAACACACAGTTTCTAGTTTTATAAGAGTGTGGGCAATTCTCTTGACTCTCCAGACCCTAGATATCTCATTTGCAAAATAAAGACATAGAGTGAAATGATGTTGAAGTTCTTATTCAACTCCGTCTACTTCCTTTTAAAATAGTTCAGTAGAAATCTAAAGTTGAGAATCGTGTATTCTCGCCTGTATGAAGGATGATGGTGTCTTTCTCTTTCCCTCTCCACCTCTGTTTTTCTCTTCTTCCTCCAGTTCTTCACACCCCTTCCTCTGTCTTGGCCACCCCTCCTTCTCCCCAGGAAGCAGAATCTCAGTTCAGGAATTATTTGCTGGTGCCTCCAAAGCAACAGTGACACTTGCATTCTTGAATCCAGTGGCCTCAGGAGGCTCACCTTGTACAAGCCACTTAAATCAAAGCTGTCTTTCTGCTTCCAATTCTAGGTCTCCTAAGTTTCTGCTTTTTCTTAGTTTTACTTATCTGGTTCCACCAAAGAGAGTATGGGACCTGAGTTGAAAAGACACTCAGGTTTCTGTACTGCCCTTCTCTGATAAATACTGTGATCGACTCTCATTAAAATCCTTGGAGAGATGAAGGGCATGGGTGTTGAGCTGAGAGAGTTTGTTTTATTCAAGCCTTAGGTCAGAGCAGAAATATTTCAGCTCAACAGTTATCAGCCCAATATGAAAATAATACTAGCATGCAACACTCCAATGCCAGCCACGCAGTTCCCACAGCCTCTGATACTCACAGTTCAACTGCATTCCTGGGAAGGTCGGAGGGAATCTCTGTCACCTGGCTCCCTTGGCAGAGGAAAACCCCATTAGAGCAGTGACAGATCCGATGATGACATCCTGAGCCCAAGCTCAGGAATGCCAGCAAGGAGACCAAGAGCAAGGCCATGCTCATTTATCTACTCCCTGCTTTCTTCCTACATTTGCAGATTTCAGAGGCTCCACACAGTGCCCTTATGAGACCTGCCTCTAGAGAGCTGGTAGGGTCACATGACCCAAGGGATGCTTTTTTTTTTTTTTTTGGTCACTCCAGAAGAAGAGTACAAGTCCTATGTGAGGCCCCAGTAATTTCTAGGGGCACAATAAGATGCTCCCTTATTCTTCATGACTGGGTTTCTTATACTCTGACCCAGGAGGACAGCAAGTAGAACCTTGATGCATGTCTGGAATAGGTTCATTATTTCACTGTAGAAGTGTCCCTGGTATTCATCATTCTCTTCCCACCAGAATGTTGGATGTGATTGACTTTCTCCACAAAGAGTCACAATCTATGATGTGAAACATCAGTAAGAGTGTCTGTCACTCAGTGAAAGGCAGAGACTTGTTTCCAGTCATGGCATCTATGTCTTCCTCCAGTCCACTTGAAATAACATAACGGGTGGTGGTCATTGATCCTCTTTCTTGCTGTAATTAATAACCCAAAATAGTGCTGCTCAGAAGACAGGCAGGTGGGTTAAGAGCCCCAGGCCAGTCTGATCTCAGTAGGTGGGAGGCACTTCTGAGGGGGTTATCCCCAGAGGTAATTGACTAGTCTGAGGGACCTAAGGAATGGATTATTTTCAGTGGAGATTTAGTAAATGCTGGCAGTCTAGCTCCTATTGCATATCCTGTCTAAGATTTTCCAGATACGAAGCTTGCCCTTGCCCTTTGGAAGTTGCACAAATGAATTTACTTAATCTATGCTTTTCACTTAGTTTTCAATGCTCCCTGTGGGTGGCAATGCTGTCTCTTTTGTTGGCATTCTCTATCTCCTTGATGGTGAGGGGTCTGAGGGACATTCCCCACACTTTCAGTAAAGCGGCCTCCTGCTTTGAACCCCAGCATCTATGAAGATTGAGAGGCAGAACATTCTCTAAGATCCCACCCATAATTTTGTACTTGCTAAAATGAATTTCAACATTATCTTTAGGTAATTAATTGCATAAAATTGAGCTATGTGAAACTGCAGCTCCCCTCCCCTATCTCAACTGGGACTAAAGAAATATAATTAATTAAATAAATTACCATTAAGGGTAAAACAGGAGCAAGTAATTTTTAGTGTGAAGTCATTGCCTAGCGTCTTCTGGGAACAACTGACTCATTCTGACTCCAGGATTTGAAGATCAGGATCGTATCTGTACGGACTCTTGGTTGTTACAAATTTGGCTAAAATGAACAGTTATATCTCACTCAACAATCAACTCATGGAATCATAGTCTTTCCGATGTGTAAGAGTTTAATCCAATCAATGGACTGAAGCTTAAGTTTGCATTAAAATATTCACATTAATTTAAAGGAGTTTGCTTATCTACACTTGACCAACTCCAGTGACAAAAACATCCTTACCAGTTGAACCACCCACTGATGCCTGCCCCACAAAACCTCACTTAGATTTCAGAGGGCTCCAATAATAACTAAATTAATCCTTGAATAATCTTTTTAAGTTGATGTTTTGATTTTGAAACTGTCATTCACAACTTATGGATAACATGTAACAAATGTAAATTATTAAGCAAAATAATAAAACAATCATAGGCTAAAGAAATAGTTCATAACCAATATCATTTGTTGCTCCTCATTTAACCCTCTTGTTCTTATGACTAGAAATGACCATTAATCTGAGTTTGTCTTTATTATTCCTTTTTTAAAAAAATTAATTTTATCATCACATTATGTATCTCCAAACAATACATATATCGCTTAATTTTGCTTATTTTGGGGTTTTATAGAAATTGAGTCACTTTGTTCAGGACTTTCTTGTTACTTATTATTTACAATAACCTGACATTTTTAAGAACCACCCATGTTGCTATGTGTAGCTATAGTTTATTAATTTTTTGCTATGGTGTAATATTCTATTGTATATATGTACTACAGTTTATGTTTTTATTCCCCTGTGATCTTTCTTTATCCTGAGTTCATGGATATATTCTCCTACTTTTTCTCCTAAGTTTTATGGTTTTACTTTGCACATTTAAGTCTTTAGTCTTTTTGGTATTGATATATTTTATGTGGTGTGAGTCAGTTTTATTCAATGGCATAATAGTTTTTATCCACATGGATAAACAATTGTCCCAGAACCATTTATTGAACAGACCGTATTTTCTCCTTTCATCTGTAAAACTAACTTCTCAAGTAACTAGTTTGCATCAGTCTGTGTTTAAGCTCCTTTATAGTCAATGGTACTTTTAATCTATACCATTGCTATACTATCTTAATGACCAGAACTTTAAGATAACTTGTAAGTCTGATACATGATAAGAAAATACTTTTATTTTATTTCACATAGTAGTATCTTGCCTACTTTGGACCTTTGTTATTCCATATGACTTTTAAAACAAACTTGTTAAGCTTTAAAAAGCTCTAAGAATTTTGTTTGGACTTATATTGATTATATAGATTAATTTCTGGAAAAATTGTCACCTTTAAGATGTTAAGTCTTCCTATTCCTAAATACAGTGTATCACCATGATTTTTGGGACCTTCTTTGATGTCTTTCAATAAAATTTTACACTTTCTCCATTAAAGACTTAATATCTTCAGTTTATTTCCAGATAGCATATACATGTTTTTATTTTTGCTATTGTAATTGATTTCAATATTTAAAGTTACATTTTATGTTTGTTGTCACATTGAGAAAGTATACTTGATTTAGGAGTATTTATTTTATAACTAATTGCCTTGGTACATTTCTATGTAGACTTCCATCTACATCTAAGTTTCATGTATCTATCACATATATGAGTTTATTTCTTCCTTTTTAATTAATTTCTTTCTTTTTTCCTTTTACTCTCCTTCCCTTTCCTCACTGCCTCTTTTCTTCTTCCTCCTTAGTACAATTTTTGTAAACATTTCTTTCTTCCCCCTTGCCTTCCCTCCCTCATTCTCTTTCTTTTCCCTCTTCTTCTCTCTCTTTCTTTCTTTCTCTTCTCTGGTTAGAATGACTAGAAGTCATAGTGAGTATTCTTATAATGTTACTAATGAAAAGATGTTTTCTAATTTTCACTATTAAAGTGATATTTATTATAGGCTTTTGATGCATTCAGGTTGGATATCAGGTTAAATATCCTAGAAGTTTTCTAAGAATTTTTTTACCATTAGCAAAGATGAATATTTTCAGGGGCCTTTTCTGCATTTGTTTTCCTGCAAAACTATTAATTTTCTGGGTTATGAGGGATGTTGGAACTACTCATATTCCTAAGGATTATCAAACTTGGTTATAAATTGTTGTCATTTTATGCACTGAGAGATTTAATTTTGTAAATACTTTATTCAGTATTGTGTCATATATGTTGATAAATAACTTGTACTTTGGTAACATGTAATTTTTCGTGGATAGTGTAATTTCTAACGTTCCTCTTTTTGTGTTGTCCTCATATAGTTTGGTAACAAGTATATATTTGCTTCACAGACTAAGTGGATGAATAATCCCTATTATTTTGGTCTTCAGAAAAAGTTTTTCAGTTTATAATAATCAGTTTCTTGAAAGTATGTCTTTACATGCCTGTAAAGCTGTCTGAGCCTGGTTTTATGTTGTGCGTGCCTATGGATTTAGGAATATTAATCCAACTTCTTTGTTATTGGGCCATTCAAGCTTTCTATTTTTTCTTAATTTTTTTGTTATAGTTTCTAGGAAATTTCCATTTCATTAAAGTTTTTAAAATTATTGTCATAAAGGTGTTTATTATTCTCTTTTTAAATCTTTTAACAATTCCTAGTATAGTTTATTTCTGTCCATTTTAAAAAAATATTGACCAATATTGCCATAATTTTTTCTATTTTATTGTCTCAAAAACTGACTTTTTTCTTTATTGATTCTATCTTTATTTTCCCTTTCCACAATTTTTGCTCTTCTTTTTTCTTTTTGTTTTTTTAACTTCTTTTTTAAAGTATATTTTATTGATTATGCTATTAGAGTTGTCCCATTCTTTTCTTCCCTGTATCCCCCTCTGTCCAGTGCCCTCATTCCCTCCAGCATCTCTCCCCACTTAGTTCATGTCCATGGGTTGTACATATAAGTTCTTTGGCTTCTCTATTTCCCATACTATTCCTAAAGCCCCCTGTCTCTTTTTTACCTACCATATCATGCTTCTTATTCCCTGTACCTTTCCTCCCATTCACCACCCAACTCCCCACCATTGATAACTGTCCATGTGACCTTCATTTCTGTGACTCTGTTCCTGTTCTAGCTGTTTGCTTAGTTTGTTTTTGTTTTTGTGTTTTTTTAGGTTCTGTTGTTGATAGTTGTGAGTTTGTTGTCATTTTACTATTCATATTTTTGATCATCTTCTTTTTCTTAGATAAGTCCCTTTAACATTTCATATAATCAGGGCTTGGTGATTATGAACTCCTTTAATTTTACCTTATCTGGGAAGTGCTTTATCTGCCCTTCCATTCTAAATGATAGCTTTGCAGGATAGAGTAATTTTGGATGTAGGTCCTTGCCTGGCATGGCTTCAAATACTTCTTTCCAGCCCCTTGTTGCCTGCAAGGTTTCTTTTGAGAAATCAGCTGATAGTCATATGGGAACTCCTTTGTAGGTAACTCCCTTCTTTTCTCTTGCTGCTTTTAAGATTCTCTCCTTATCTTTAATCTTTGGCAATTTAGTTACAATGTATGCTGGTGTGTTGCTCTTTGGTTCCAACTTGTTTGGGATTTTCTGAGTTTCCTGGACTTGTATGTTTATTTTCTTTGCCAGATTGGGACAGTTTTGTTTCATTATTTTTTCAAATAAGTTTTCAATTTCTTGTTCTTCGTCTTCTCCTTCTGGCATCCCTATAGTTCAGATGTTGAAATGTTTAAAGTTGTCCTAGAGTTTCCTAAGCTTCTCATTTTTTTTTAATTCTTGTTTCTTTATTCAGTTCTGGTTGAATGTTTATATCTACCTATTGTTCCAAGTTGTTGATTTGAGTCCCAGTTTCCTTCTCTTCACTGTAGATGCCCTGTACATTTTCCTTTATTTTACTATGTATAGCCTTCACTTCTTCCTTTATTTTTTGGCTGTACTCAATCATTTCTCTGAGCATCCTGATTACCAGTGTTTTGAACTCTGCATCTGATAGGTCAGCTATTTCCTAGTGGCTTAGTTCTTTCTTTGGAGTTTTGACCTGTTCTTTCATTTGGGCAATATTTCTTTGTCTCAATACACCTTTTACATTGTAAGGAGCAGAGCCTTAGGTATTCACTAGGGTAGGGCACCCCACCTCCCTCGGTTGTGGTGCTGTATGTTGGGGAGGAGTCAGAGAGGGAACAATGCCACTTGCTCAGCTCTTGCCCTGCTTTTAGTCACTTCCTCCATTGTCCACAAGCAAATTGTATTCTTCAAGGTGCTTCCCTGGTCCTGATTCCAGGGAGGGTGGGCTTGTGCACATTCTAAGACCCTGTAGGCCCCTCCAATGGGCTCTTGTATGAGACTAGGAGTTTCTCCCACTGCTGCAATCCCCACAGGTCTTTGCAGCCAAGGTTTTGAGGCTTTATTATCTTGTGCTGGAACCCTGGGTTGAGTGTTCTGTCTCATTCCCCACTTGTTCCTCCTGGTTTGTCTGCATACAAATGTGGGACCACCTGGTCCACCAGCCACTGCCTTGCTGCATATCCTTTCCATCTTGGCTGCCTGTGTGTGCCCCTCTTACTGGTCTGAATGAATGTTCCCTCTTTAACTCCTTGGTTGTCGGACTTCCATACAGTTCAATTTTCTGGCAGTTCTGGTTGGTTTTTGGTTTTAAATTGGTTGTTATCCTTCTTTTGGCTGTGCAAGGAAGCAAAGTGTATCTACCTATGCCTCCATCTTGGCTGGAAGCTCTTTTTTTAACTTCTTATATAGTTGTCAGTTCATTACTTTTCCTGCCCTTTTTTCTTTTTAACATACACACTTAAGCTGAAAATGTTTTTATAATCTTTGCCTTACCTCTGTTTCACATATTTATTTTTATAATGAAAATAAATTTTCATTATATTTTAGTTTTAAATATTTTTCAGTTTTCTACTGTGATTTCTTCTTTTTGGCACATGGGTAGTTCAAGTGTATGCTTTTGAAATTTACAAACTACAGATATCTTTAAATTTATAATATTTATTCAATCTAATGTAATTGAATTTAAATTTAATTGTATAATAGAAAATGTGGTCTATGCTTATTTTTACCCCAAACACGTTGATACTTTTTTTATGCTTACAGTAAATTTTTGTAAATGTTTAACTTGAGGTTGAGAGGAATCAATATTCTCTATTTACTTCTTGACAGGTTCTATATTTATCCCATAAATCCAGCATATTATTATTTTCCTTAAAGCTTCTCTGTATTTACTGACATTTTCAGTTTTAATTAAACTAGTCAAGAGATTTCTGTTGAAATTTCACATAATCTTTATATATTTACATGCTATTTGGGACATATAAGTTCAGAATGGTATACAAGGTAAGTTAAACTTCCTGTCATTTTTATAGCATTTTACTCTATCCTTATATTGTCTTTCATGTTACTGTCTATTTTATCTGATATCTATCTGTATCAGTTTTCCATTTGATAAATATTTTTATTATATATATTTTCTACATTTGCGCCTTCAATTTTTCTATGTCTTTATGTGTTAGATGTCCTTTTATAACCACTTATGACCTGGGTTTTGTGTTTTAATCCAATTTTACAGTTTTTTTAAACAGATGACCTTAATATTTTATATTTACTCTAAGTATCAATCTATATGTATTTTTTCCTAACATGTAACTTTTTATTTTGTTCTAATTTCACATGCTACATTTTTTTCTCTTTCCTTGGCTTTTACTTGTTAAATTTTTGCATGTTTATTTTCTTGCTATTATCTTGAGTTGTTTCCTTATTCTATGTCATTCTATCTGCTATTTTGGATATTATATACTCTCATAAATTTTATGGTTACTATCTAATTTTTACCTTATACTTTTATCTTACACTTACACCTTTTACTTACAAAGTTTAATTTTATCAGTATTTTAAATTTCCTCCTAAAATGCATGAATGTAACATTTTTAAGCCTATTCACTGGCTAGATTAAATAATTCTTTTGTTCAATATTTTAGTTCTGTCATTATTACATATCCTCATTATGTGATACATTCATTGTTTGCTTAGATCCTCTGTCACTTTAGACCATGTCAGTGATGCCATGAGGGGTTTGTATGATTCTCATTTGCTTTTGAGGACACTGCATTGGAAAACTTTGCAAAGCATTGCTTATGACCAAGTGAAATCCCACCAAAGATAATCCTTAAAATAAATGAAGACAGTTATTTTCTGTGTCATGCTGATAAATGTTTAACAGTCAGCTTTCCAGAAAAAGTTCTTCTTTGTGGATTTGTTAATTTCTATAGCATAAGTTCTCCTGTCATAGTTTATATCAAACTACCAACATGATGTTAACCAGTTTGTAAAATTCCTGAACATTTATCAGTCTGATCTTAGGAGGTAGTAAGAGCTGGACCTTGCTCCAGCTGTTCTGTATCTCATGAATCATCATCTTGCTTGTCTAGGCAATCTCCAATTCCTTCAGCCATGCCTTATCTAATGTAGCTTTGAGTTACCTGTAGCTGCACTTGAGAATAATCTCCAGCATGGTTATGGTTCTATGAGCTTTGAGAGAATTGGGCCAGAAAGAAACTATTTAGGCTGTAAAAATATATGATGGCATGCTCTCAGAAGCAGTTACCTAGAGTTGCACTCTTGTGCAGTGAAGACAAATGGCTACTCATACCATAATCAGACATTTGGACAGAGCAATTGTGGCAACAATGTTGTATTGGAGATAGAAGGGAATACCCCTTCTCTAATATAAAAGGGAGGGAGGTGTGGAAACTGAGACTCTAATAGTTACCAGGAGATTAGTGGTGATAAACCTGAATTAAACATCTTATTATTGAATGTTCAGTCCTGAAAAATTGTGTGGAATACAGATCCTTTTCTCCCCCTGTACTTCTCCCACCTGAGCATCACCCTTTTCATCCCGTCACCAGCTTCCTTTGCTTTTTTCCCCTTTATTTTATATCATAAAGAGCTTTTTTTTTTGGAGGTCATTTCCAGTTCATCCTTGCTCAGACTTCCCTGTAGATTAAGAAAAAGAAATTATGCAAACATCCAGTGATGATGGTTATGATTGTTGTCTTACAAATTCTCTTGGGAATCTGTAGTTTAGGAATTCAAGGTCCATTTTAACTTCTTGATTTCATAAGTTGAACATTGTCACTCAGATCTCAAGGTGAGGCAGGAGCATGTCTTTGCACCCCTGGACTGGAGAGTAAAGTGCACTTCCTTCAGACAGCTTTTTATTCAATGGACTCCAGTGGTTTCTCACAACTGTGTACAATTCTTCACTAAGAAAGGTTTGTCACAGGTCAGAAACTCAAAATGGCTTATAAATAAATGTGAAAAATTAATTTCCAAGCCAGTTTTCTTTTCAGGGCAGTCGTGTAAAGATAGGGCCTCTGGGGTGAGTGGGAGAACACCTGTGTGTTTGCTGGCTAGGCAGAAAGCTCTCCTAATGACAGAGGAAGTAGCCACATCAATAGTAAAACCTTACAAGTGGGGCTGTCAAACAAGGTGAAGTAGAAGCATTTGTACTGGAGAATCCTTTGACAAAAGGAAACTACATGTAAAGACTATGAGATGATTGTTTCCTCTCATGTGTTGAGTCAGTTCCATGTTTGACACTTAACAAACAACTCCGAATCTTCATGACTTAAAACAACCACCATTATTTTATTCATGGTTCTGGGGGTTAGCAGTTTGCTCTGGGTTCAGTTGAGTAGTTCTGGGATCTGGCCCAGATCACTTGTGTGTCTGTGGTCAGCTATTGGGTCATTTGGGTTCTGTCTGGTCCAAGATGGCTTCATCTGGGATGGATTAGCTCTACTCCACATAATCACTCATTTCTCAGGAGGCTAGTCTGATGCTCTGCATGGTGGCCTTCCAAGGTGCTCAGAATGGGCACTGCATAACTTCTGTTGGAATCTGTTGGTCATGCTAAGTCACAAGTCCAGAACAGTTTCTAGGACTGGGGAAACAGAGTCTGCTTCTTGGTGAGAGGAACGTAGCAGCACAGGACAAAGTGTTGTGCATGCATGGGTGTAAATAATTGCAGCCACTCGTGCCAACATTTCCCACAGGTGCATCTGCGTTTAGGAAGGGTATCATCACTGTCATTGCTAGGTACTTTTTTTTTTTTTCTCTTTTTCTTATTGCTTTCCAAAGTACAAGTTAGGCCAACTAATGGAGGTAACTGACAATGATACTGTTGAAGATTTATTTTCAGCCTTTAGTAGTTTGTTCTGTTATTAACTGAGCATGTTGTTACCCCAAGAGGAAAATAATGTAGGCTGGTCTTTTTAAAACTATGCTGTTATAAAATGACCAAAGATGTTTATTCTCCATTCATAAATTCATACTTGGTAGGCTTATATTTATTTTAAAAAGTTCCTTTTCTCTTTTTATACATTGTTATGCTGTAATTTCAGTTGTTCATGTGTACCTAATGTAGCCTTGCTGTGATATTATAGACCTGAATGTAGTATACTATAAGACTTATGGCATGAATAAAAATTCCTTGTGATATGACAAGAGTATAGAGTTTAGATTGTGAATTTTTTAGTAAACCATGATAATCTTTAAACACTAAATATTTCAAATAGCATCCTAGAATCCTCATCATTATCCATACTATCATACTGGTTATAGTTCTTATTGTATATATTTTTCATACATTAGGCTTTATTTATTGATATTTTATTATTCTATCATATAATTTGTAATGAGAATTAGATGGGATTATATAAATGTCGAGGAGCATTACACATGAGCCTAGCACACCAGCTCTGCAACCAGTCATATCTGGCCTGATGGGCCATGGCACACCTTTTGCGTGTTGAAACAGGACAGTCACTTAGGCCATAATGTTAATGAACCCTCTTGGGTTGAGCAGTGTACAGTCTACACAACTCCACCTGTACTGGCACTCAGAGTAGATGCCAGTGATGAGGCTTGACCTGGTGAGGTTAAGTTTACTGGGCACTCGTTGAGGAGAGCACTTGACAGTACTTAGAGTGATGGGAAGTGGTCCGGAGGAGCTTCCTGCAGGACACCATGCAGCTGATGGTCTGCATCACTTATTCCTAAGGCTGAGAAAGGAAGGGGCACTATGCTGGAATTGGGAGAGCTGGGCTCTGGTCATAGCTTTGTCAATACTGTGGCATCTCAGGAGATTTTTAATCATGGGTAAGCCTCTAAAATGTGCAGGTACCCACTTAGTTTCCAAGGCTTTTGTGGAGACAGAATGAGACACACTTGTAAAACACTGTGAGAGAGACTGTGGTGTGAATACGACCTTCTCCTCACTGCTGTTGTAAAAGGGAAAAATAAACTGCTCCTCCCTGGAAAAGTGAATCTTTCTAGTAACAATTTTCCAGTTTGTTTATGTGGTGAACTCATATGGGGACAACTTTGGTCACATGCCACTGGCCCTGCCTGAGCCAGTTATCATAATTAAACCATTGTTAACATGTACATTTGCTGACCTTGCCTCCCCTTCTAGACTCTTTCTCTGACTCAGGACTTGAGGAGTTCAAGGCTGACCTATTGTGGGCAGGGACATGGTATACCCTCCCCAGACTTGTCCTTGACCACTTGATGAAGTGTATGGTCAAATCTATCAACAAAAATGTTACCACGAAGCTAGTGATAAGTGATGAGAAGGGGTTTTGTAAGCTTGTTGGACAATTTGGTGTTGCTTTTGAACAAACAAAGTGGATTTTGAAATTCTCACATTAGTTTACTTTCTCATGAAGAGACACAGAAAGTCTCAAGCTCTTTAAAAACAAAATACAATCCAAATCATGTTTTGGTCATTGCAAATGATCTCTGGGTCCATGTTTTGATGCCCTAGATTTCTAGGTTTCGGAGTAAGCAGAACTGAAAGGGAGCATGTCTGGGAACTGGGGTGCGCTGATATGAAGGCTGGGGTGGGGGTGAGTAGGGTGGTGGCTGCATCAAGTTGCGGGTTTGGTCATAGGAAGTTCCATAAAAATTCAAGGGAAATGAGTGCTCTCAGGAACGCTTGTAGTAAAGCCAATATCAGTATACTAGTAAATTGACACCTGACTATCTGCCAAGAGGTTTACTCCTAGGAGTCGATGAGTACCAAAGTCTAGGAAGCAGCCTTTTGCCTTGACAAGCTTAAATATTTAGTTATGACAATATGACTACAGGATATGACATTCTTTATTCACAGGAATATAATCAAGAATTAAAGTATTGCATTTTAGTTAATTGCAAACTGTATGCCATAGTGCTTGAGAAAATATCAATTTTAAGTTGAGGCTCTATAGCATTGAGGTTAAAGTAGATTTGGCAATTTTCTGGCTTATTTGGTTCCTGCACCCACTAGACCTCCCAATCAAGCATCCAATTAAAATAGTTTAAATATGTATACATATGCAGTGTATACACGTATGCAAACACAGTTTCATCCTGGGGTGGGGTGGAGTAGTTATGAAAGCATGAGTTTCAGTTGCCAGCAACACAGCACTGCAAGCCAATAACCCAAGGTCTGTGGTCTATTTTTATTTTTTGGAGTGAAGAAGAGCTGTGCCAGCATTCCATTATTTATGATCAGGTTCAAAGAAAAGAGAAGCAGTGAAATTTCACAGCTTTCAAAGAATAATTTATTTTGACTCCACGTAGGACCTCACACCTTTGTCTCACAAGATGTTCCCTTCCCCTTGGATGCCTCGGGCAACCCTGCTGCTGTGATACCTTGATGCCTTGTAGGGCAACAGGAAGACCTGGCAGGCCCTGGTCATGAGTGTGCACTGGACTTGGGAGGCATTTATTAATTGATCAGAAATGAATCAAAGGCCTGCTTTGTGCCCTGTATTCTGGAACCCTGGTGCTGTGGGCAAAGCTGAGGTATGAAATGGAGACTGCCCTCAAGGGACTTGCTGATGCACTGACATAAAAGTAGGGACCCACTTATAAGACATATCTTATAAAGTAATGCTTATAAGCATCATCTACTAAATTGTTCAAAATTCAGATTTAAGCTAAGAACACAGCTTACATTTATCTTGTGGTAACTTTGCATTAGACCCCAGGCTTAAATACTTATGTAATCTGTGAAATTTATGCTAATGGTACAAGATAACTCTGATTCTCTTCATTTTGTGGATGGAAAAACTGTGGCTTAGAGAAGATTGAGTGAGTCAGCCTAAGCTCACATAGCTGGTAACAATTAGTCCCAGAATTCAAATACAAGTGCCATGGCTCTAAAGCCAGCACCCCTCTATTTAGGTGCAGCACTGCTTTGGAAAGCTAGGGCAGCTAGGAGAGGGGACCAACCCTAAGTAGCATGCTAAAGCTGGTTGACTGGCAGGTGGGGGAGAGGAGCTGCTCCCTCTATTGCCTCGTTGACCCTGGGGTTGGTGGTCCCTTGTTTGTTTCTTCTGAATGGTCCCACTGAGTCACTTACTCCAACCTCATTGTGGCCAAATTCCCTGCACTAACTTTTTGTTTTCACTTTTGTAGCTCAGTGTTAGCTGGAAATAGCTTAGCTTTAATGTCAGTTTTTAAAGTAAGTTTTAAGAGAAACCATTTAATTTGTCATATAAACTAGGATTATTATAAGCAAAAGGAGACTCTGTTAGTAATTATGCCAGCACTATCCTGGGAACCAGAGTCTTCTGATCACCCTACCAGTATGAGAACAAGGATACAGTTAACATGAAAATAAAACAAGCACATCTTTGGGACAGGGAGCAACCACATGGAAGTGAATGTCATCTCCTACAGCAAAGGCTATCTCCTATCTGATGTTAGTGAGTGCATTTAGGAAACTTAGTCCCTCAACTCAAATTCATCCCATAATAACCCAAGGCAGCTCTGATGTCCCATGTCAGACTGACAGGGTTATACAGAAACTTTTTGCTTACTTCCAAAGTTAGTGAATTTGGACTGTTTTAACTTATAGCAATGAAAGAACTTATTCTTGAAGATCTTCTAACATATTTACCTAAAATTTATAAGTTGGCCCATCATAAGAATCACTGGAGTTTCTCTTAACAAGTAATCTAACCAAATATTGCAGTAATGTGAAAAATATTGCTGATCTGAGTCTCCAAAAAAATAGATGAGGAGGAGTGGGGGAGGAGGTGGGGAGGGCAGAAAGTGGGGAGGGAGCGGGGAGGACAGTCTGGGTGGCTCAAAGCCAAAAATCCGGGAGCACCTTCCTCTGTGACAGTGGACTTCTGACCCAGGCCACTTCTGTTTTCCATCCCTGACCCTCTTGTCATTTGTTCTCTTTGGGCTGACAAATGGATGTTGATTCATGACAGCATCATCGATCAAATGACACATTGTTTTGTGTTATGTCTGGTTATATAAAAAAATACATAAAAATGCTTTTTAGATTAACTTGACAGGACCAGTTTAGATAGCAGCTTCCCAGTCCTAAATCTTTCTGAGAATGACAGAGAGATTCCCTTTTTCTAAAACATGAGTGATTTCATCACTAACACCAAAAGTGATGCTTCCTCTGAGACCAGGCTTCAGGCTTCTCAACAGTTTTCACCAAACTACTCTTAATTGGGGGTGAGGGGTGGGTACATTTTCCACAGAGATTCCCAGTGAAGTCATTTCTTTGGAGTCTTTTATTTTATATTATAAATCCATGAAAATTTTACATTTTATTTTTACAGTATAGCCACATCTGATTTACTGTCAACTTTTACAAAATATCTTTAATAAGAGGTATATGCAAAAAAGTGCCACTTTTATTGTGCAGTTTCACATTACCTCTGGCATAATATCACATTCTCCTTCTGAAGAATGAGGGAATAAAACCAAGCCACAGCTTCCGACAGCAGGGAGGATTTTATCATTTGGGGAGTCGCTGATCTAGGGTTTTGATTGTAAAAGTCAAATAAATGCCTGGACATATTCATTTTGTTTCAAAAGTTTACCCACAAATACTT
This sequence comes from Phyllostomus hastatus, assembly GCF_019186645.2. Lineage (NCBI taxonomy): Eukaryota > Metazoa > Chordata > Mammalia > Chiroptera > Phyllostomidae > Phyllostomus > Phyllostomus hastatus. Next base: position 103,314,688 of record NW_025334041.1, on the reverse strand, counting down.
CAGCCAACCATAAAATACAGGAGTAGATAAGCAAGTTATTCTGACAATGTTACTGTGCACCATATTGACCTGCAAGGAGCCAGAGAGGGAAAAGAAGGAGGGAAATAGACTACAATCTCTGTATTAACCACATAAAACCTGCAGTGTATCCTTTCTCCAAATGGCCCCATCATCCCAAATGTTCACTGTTTTTTTTTAATTAAAAGAATAAATTACAATGTGGGAATCCAATATATGATAGGATTAAAATAAAGTCACATGCATTTATATGAAGATTCTTAATAACTCTGCCCTTCTCCTTTTGTTGACACAGCCCTCCTTTTTCTTCTCTGAGACAAGGACAGACAGATATGAGCTCTGGTGTTCTTGGAGTAGACTAAAAAGCAGGTCTATGTGCAAACTCTCTTGATTTTCTGATAAGAGTATAATTAACCTCAGGATAAATTTGTTTACAGACTGCAGTCCTTCCATATGCACTGCTCTCAGCATCCTAAAAACAATAACAAATAGAAAACAAAAAATAAATGAGCACCCCTAAAAACAAAACAAAATATTTTAAAACTTAAGATGTTGGTAACATTAAAGTAATAAAAAAGCAAAATTGATTTTAGAAAACATTTTCTTTAAATTTTTGGTTTTCTTTGAATTTAAATGTGTTGGTGTAGATAATCAAATTTATCTTTCACAGTGGAATCCTTCTCGATTATTTGGTCACGGGAATCCAATCTTGTCACATGAGAAATATTGATCCCTAAATGAGTACAATTCCTAGGATCTTCTCTGAGAATGAATGAACACAAATCCCATCTCAATGCCTTACATTCATTATCCAGACCTCTACTAAGTCTCTGCTGTGTCTTAGGTCCTGAGGTTGGTGCTGAATAGTTGCAAATGGATGAGACATATTTCTTGTTTTCTGACATCACAGTCTAGAGTAGAGACAGACAGCTAAGGCATGCTAGACTGTTAGGTCAACTTCATCAAAGCTGGAAATGATATTTTCCAGGATAATCTTCCTTGACTGGTTTTCTAAAACAATGACAACAACAACAACCACCACCACCACCACCACCTGCATGTGTGATTTGGATGACAGAAACGAAGCAGAATTCACTGCTCTGAGAAGGTCTTCGTTGTCAGCTGTGGTGATGGATAGATGTACAGGTGCCTGATGGGCTGCAGCCTGTTTTCTCCTACACTTTTCATACCCTGGCCTTCAAATAGTGGCTCCAGGCCCACCACCAAGTACTTGGCTAGGGACCCACCTAGGCTGCAGCTGTGCAGAGACAATTTCTTCTCCAGAGGGGCAGTTTCTAGAGGCTTCTTTATCAGCTCTCCCGTTGTGGTCCCACTTCGGTGGACAACTTAGATGTTTCTTTAAGCTCCCTCTGGTGCATCTATAAAATTATGCAAGGAGTCTGGCTAGAGACTGTTTTTCTGATCCTCAAACTTCCCCTTTCATATATCATTTGTTCCCAAAATGAGAGCAAGAAAGGGTGCCATATTTGTGTAGTCTAATTCTTAAAATAAATCTGTTATTCCCTTAATATTTATAATGGATCTGTTTTACTGTTTGAATCCTACTCAAACTACTAAAAGAGGATGTTATAATGGAGGCAGGTAGTGCACACAAGGAAAAATCAGAAAAGAATGGCATCTCACCCAGACAGGGTGGTGCTGTGGGCATGGTCAGAGAAGGTTACCTGGGCAGGCTGGCCTGGCAGAGCAGGAAAGGGTACTGCAGAGAGGTGACATGAATATTTCATAGATGCAAATAATTCTGCATGATGTGATTACAAGATGCCTGTTGAGAGTTGCAGTGGGATGTAGACAGGAGCCAGATCATGAAATCATTCTTTACCTGGCCAAGAAGCCTGTGTTTTACAGACAATGGGAAACCTTGGAGTGCTTTTAAGCAGGGAAAGGACTGAAGATATTTACTTTGGAAAATTTCTCTGGCAGGTATGTAGAAACTGGATTGGAGATAAGCAAGATTAAAGGTAAGAGGACCAAGAGGGAGATTGTGGCCCTGGTCCAAGTTAAAACACAAATGCAGATAAAACAACATGGGCACCACTAATGCAGAGGAACAGGGATAGGAGAGAAACAGGGAATAACCTATAAGGGGCTGAGGGAAGAAATCTGTGGAAGAAGTTGAAGAGGGGTCCAAGAGGTTGTAGGAGAATCAGAAAAGAGTGGTAGCAAAGGGAGGAGAGAACATTTAAAAGGGGAGAGGGAAACAATGTGGGAAAGAAGGGAAAGGGCCATAAATGAACATGAATGAGGGACCCATGGATGGAGCCAAGGGGGTGGGATTGAGGTGGGAAGTGGGTGTGGGTAGGGCGGGGGGAAGTGGTGGTGGGAAAATGGAGACAACTGTATTCCAACATCAATAAAAAAAAAGAGAAAAAAAAAAGGAGAGGTAGTCAACATTGTCAAGAAATCAGGACACAAAATTGCCCATTCTTTCTTTAACCAGGTAGACACCATTGGTGACCATAGATGGAATAGTTATGGTGGTGTTTGTCTTATTATTACTAGCTTTCTAGACACAGAAACTCTTGAGAAAATTATATTGTGTATACACTGAACTTCTGCAGTTAAGGAACCAAGCACTCTTTGCCCCAGCGATCTGCTGATTTCCCTCATTCATAGAGAACACTACATCCAAACCTAAGAGTGCTGATCAAGGTCTCAGAAGTCACATCTCTGCAGCCCCTTCAGGAGAAGCCAATTGTTTGACTGTTATAAGTGGTTAGTGAAAACCTCTCAATAACGTGTCAATACATGAACAATGATGGGAGAGAGATAGGGAGAGAAATGGATTTTACATAAATCTGATACTTGCTTGGTTTCTGCCTCTTCAATCAGAAATCTTTTTTTTTTTTTTTTGGATTTCTCTGAGTGAACTGTCATCTTTCTTCATAAAACATAATTCATGGAGTGATTCTCCATTGGTCTCTACTGCCATTAGCCCCAGGGCCCCGAGGAGAAAGCTAAAGCCACTCACCATGTTGATGGAAAAGACCACACAAGCCAGAAACTCAGAGTACAACCTTCTTCTTCCTTATTGGCAGATGAAGTTAATTATGTGATTCTCTCTCTGCTCCTTTTTGGCATTCTGTTCAAAGAAATTCATTTTTTTTTCATTTGCATTCTTCTGATGCTTTAACAAATGGTAATTTATTTCTCTTTTGTTAAATCCATTCATTTACTTTGGAGGAACCACAGCACCCATGGAGCAGTCCCTGTCTCCCAGGGGCTTGTGACTAAGTGGCTTCTGCCTGGCCATTGCCCTTTGCTCTAGGTTAGCCAGTGGGTTGTTACAGAGGAGGCACATTTTGAGGCAGCAAGTGCTTTCTTCTTATACAGACAGATTACAGACCTGGAAATGGCTACTCACACTTTGACCTTCCATTGTTGAAAGGCAACCCTCTCACTTGCCCATGATCCCCTCATTCTCACAACATAGACACAAAAAGGACCACCCACTAGATTTTAAGAAATTTGAAGGCAGAGGCCATGCTTTGTTGGCCTTTTTCTCTCCAGTTCCAGGTACTGTGTCTGGTACACCTCAACAATAAAGGCAACTGTAAACTTCTACTTATTTTGCTTTGGGAATGAATGTAAAATCCTGGTTGTGTTTCATGATCTAAATTTTTGGACAGCCAGTCTTCCAAGTTTATCTTTGAAGGGGGTCCCCAATAAATGCTTACATGTTCCTCAGACAAACCTTGGTAGTTATTAGTTACTTTGTCGGCCAACTCAGCTCCAAGTCATTGCTATTCCTAAATGCTATGCCACCCTATCACCTTATGATTTACTTCTCCAGGTTGCTGGCTTTTCCTTTATTAAGGATGCCCCTGCCTCCTCTATTAGGTCTTCAAAAGCACAGCTATGGCCAGGATCATTTATTGAATGCTAGTGGAATAATGGAAGGGCAGCCCTAAGTTTAATATGTAGTCATCAGCAGGGGTCACTCCTGGGACCCACAGGCACTAATTCTTGAGCCTGGAGACGGTTTTACCCCCTCTCAAACACAAACACCCATTTGTTTCAAGGGAACTCTAGAAAAAGCAGTTGAAATAGTCAGCAATATATTCCCCCAACTTTGGGGTATTCTAAGTTGAATAATGCTATTTGAGGGGCATTAATTATTAATTCCTACTTTAGAACAGTTATTTAAATCTTCAAGGGCCCAGTGTGGTTTACGATGAATGGACCCAATTTACCCAACTAAAAATATGCGAACTTCAGCCTACACCATCTGCATTCACATTTGTGGGAAAATCGGTTTTCTCTGAGAACTGTCAATTTCTCCCAAACCAAGAAAGTCTATTTCTAAATTATCTAGTAATTCCAAAGTATTTTTTCCATTAAAGTATAATACAAACATTTAGAGTTTGTCTTAATCAGTATCTCATTACATATTTGTTGAATTAATAAATGGATTTCAAAGTCCTATGATTTAAAAAAATATTGTTAATAGTTGCTTCTGAAACCATTGGCAAATAGAACAAATGGCAATAGCAAGACAAGTTAATCTAAAATCTTTCATCATCAGCAATATTGTTGTTCTTGCAGTTTGTGGAATAAGAGGTTCCAGTATTACATGCAAAATGGCTCTTGAATTTTCCCTTTGTTCTTGTGTAGCTTCCTCCCTCTCATCATTGTACTAATGTGGGGATCCCCACTGCTACTAAGTGGGTAGATCTGTTACTCAGATGACACAGTGTATTTTAATGGGAACAGCATGAACCAGGAGCCAGGAGTCGTGGGCTCACATTCTAGATCTGTAACTACTTCTCAGTGATGTTGTACAGTTCAATTCTTTGTGTTACAATTTCCTCATCTATTTCTGTTTAAAAACAGTGATGAGCTTTTCTCTTTACAAGGTAAGACAAAACAAGTCAATCTAGAACTCAGGGCTGTTCCTTTCCTTACTTCAGTGCCTCTCATGGATAACCCTGTGTGGCAGGAACCGGGAGTCTCTGTGTTTGTGGGCAGGGCACACAGAAACTGGACTGTGGGTCTGTGTTTAGCATCCAGTAGAAAGAGCCTGAGCAAGGAGCCTCTGCATGTACTTGAGAGGAGACTCTAGGACCAAGGGTTTTAAATAGTGGAGCGTCCTGGAAAGAGCCATGCACTCCCTATACACTGGATGCTGGGAAATAGCAGCCATTGTTCATGTTTCCCAAACTGGAACCCATGGGCAAATTTTCAACTGTTCAAAAGTCTCATAAAAGAATTTTTAAGTTTGTATTTCATTTGTATTTATGTTGTATTTATATTGTATTTCAATGGTAATATAAGTCAACAGGCATACTCTGAATCTTTTTTTTCTTTGCTATTCGTAACCTCCCCCTGTCTAAATCATTTTAAGATTACTCATTCTAAGAGTGCCACACAATATTCATGTGGACAGTTGCATTTGCTTTTATAAATTTAATCTTACTAACGGAAGATCAATTGACTTCAGGCAGTGGTGCACTAATACAAGTATCATAGGAAGGTCCATGATGGGAGAGCTGAGTTGTCAGAGGGTGAAAGGGCCTGCGGCCTGTGTGCACATCAAACTCAAAGCTGTGTGCTCCCAGGCAGGCACTCCCTGACTGCATGGACCCCTGTATAGAACCCATTTTTGAACAGGCCAGACAGTCACCGCTCATTCACTGCGAGCATGGCCAGACATGTGAAATGAGTGTCTGCTTCTGGCACTCAGGGTTATTTAATGAAACTTTTAGTAATGCTGCAATCATTACCTTCTTTTCGAGTAAACAAGACAGCATTACAGCACTATCAAATGACAATTAAAATTGACACTTGAAGATCGTTAGCAGCATTCTGGAAACATGTGAGGTCTATTTATTATGAACCAGAAAGTAAAGCCTTGAAATAATAACATACTTATGCTAACAGGCAACATCTGAATTACCAAAGTCACAATACATGCCAAAAATTGCTAAGTACACAACCTGACCTGAAGTTCATCTTTCTCCCATTGAAACCTACACTGACAATCTAGTTTCAGCAGAATAACATCCTTCATTTCATTGAATTAATGCCTTTAATTCGTACTTTATTGGTCTTTCAGTTTAGTTATTAAATGTTTTTAATATACATGTTTGGCTAGGGTTTCATAATTTTAGGAGTTTATAACTAGTTGCATACTTTTTGCACTTTAATAAAATTGTAATAAAAGTAACAAGCCAATGCTGAAGGTGAGATGTACATTATTTTTTTTCCCTGTAAATAAATTTGTGCATCATTTAAATTTGGGAGACATTGTTATAGGATAAAGAGCATAGAGTTTGAAATCAGAGAGACCTGGGTTCAAATATGAGCTCAGACATTTAAGAGCCAGAAACTGGAGCATGTTATTTAACTGAAGTGTGCTTTATTTTCCTGGTTTGCTAAAAGGAGTATGATAATCATACTTTCATCATGGTGCTATTGTGAAGAATAAATGAAATAATGGCTTTTCAGTATATGATCTCTGGCACATGTAAGTGCTTAGTAAATATTGCCATCATCATTATCATGATCATCATCATTTAAAAAAACAAGAAAACTCTGAGGAACTCAGGAGATGGTAGGGCCAGTCAAGGAGATAAGAGTTGCTCTTGGAACAGCGCTGGGAGCCATTGCTGTCAATGGGAGTTGATATCTTTTTAGGATGCTGGGCTGGAGCAGTCTCAGTAACTCCCACAATGGAGTAGTTTCATCAAAGTAGCAGCCAGGTAGTCCCACTTTCTCTGGGAGTAGTCAAGGGTGTCAGTCTGGTGAGACCTTGTTGCCTGGAGGTCCCACCCTCTTCAACCACTCTGCAGCATGAATCACCTTTGAGAAGGAAAAGCCATGCTTCGGTTCTGTTGTTTCTTTGTTGCTTCCAGAACCTTCTTGACTTGTTCAGCAAGACTGCCTGACCTGTGTTCTCAGTCTCCCCTTGCATCTGGCTCTTTAGTTTTTCTGGTCTTGGCTTTTGATTTTGCTTAGATTGTGTCTGTTGTGACCATTGAAGGGACATTCCAGCCTCATCTATTGTGTTGCCAGGGACTGCTGTGGCTGTCATTCCCTGTGGGTTTCCCTGGCTCCCAGTGAGAGAAACCAGAGACTTCCTGTAGGAAGGAGTGGGCTGGTGAGAGGATTGCTTAGTGTAAAATATCTTCTATCATTGTTCTCTCCTTTTTGTGCCTGGAGATTTGTTGAAATATCTCTATGAGTCAAAGAACTAACAGAAATTCTGATCACATTGTCCAGTGGGGTTTCCTCAGCTCCAGCTTCCCCCCCTACAGCTGTTGGATTGCAAGGGTTTTCAGATTTCGTCCAGACAGCTCAGAGCTACTGGCCCTCGAAGTGGGGGCAGGGGGTGGACACTGGTGGGCAAAGCTGACCTGGAGAGAAAAGAGACAGAAACCTGTCAGGATCATGGAGAAGAAAAAAGGCAGGCTGCTTCAGCCTTGCAGACCACACAGAATGTTCACGGTGTGATGATTTTTTAAAAATCATTTGTGAAGCTGGTTGAACTCCCACAGCAAGACAACGTGATTCCTTATTGCATGATCTGCAGACAGATTTGCTGATCCAGACACCTGGTTAGAGTTGCATTAACATGTAGTCCTCACACTCCTCTCTTTCCAAACCCACAACCCTCTCAGGGCAGCTTCCCCCGCCTCTTCTTCTTTTTCCTAGAGCATCTCAAAGCCTTTCTGTGATCCCAGAGAGCATGAATTATTCACTATATATAGCACCAGGCTTCAAAGTATACTTTCTAAAAAGTAAAACTGCCTAAACTACCCAATGCCTTCATTTTCATTAACTGGACAGCATCTTCAGAATCATGGCACCCCTTTCCTGGCCATCTTGTTGACTTATTTTTCCTTCTCACCTCTCCCACCTCAATAAAGTAACAGAGGTTCATCCTGTCTAGCATCAGGCACATCCCGCCCAAGGGTGTTGTTCACACACATGCTCAAAGTCCATGTAAATGTCATCATTTACATTTTAAAGGCCTTCATGGCACAAGTGGAAGGATAATATCTCTCCTGCAGGGTCAGCCCAGCTGCAAACTCTGCTGACAGAAGATATTGACCACCTACTTGCATCCTGTTAGTGTTTATAAAATTTGGGTAGTGCCCACAGTTTACGATTGTGTTCCAACACTGCCATCTTCTAAATGTATGACCCTGTGAATGTAACTTTCTGAGCCTCAGTTTCCTCATTTGCAAAAGAGGATAACTATCCAGTGGCATGGTGAAAATTAGAGACTTGAAGCAAACACAGCACCTAATATAGAGAAAGCACCAAATTAGTATGTAAATAATTTACTTAATCAGTGGCAGGTGTTTATTTGGGGCCCAGAGTCTAGGTTAATGACATCAGAGCCCCTGGTTCCAGTCCCTGTGGGGCTTTCCTTGCAGCCAGTGTTGGAGTTCAGCACAATATTCACCAGATTTGAGTTCTAATCCTGTGTTAGCCACTTGACCCTGTGTCTTGGACAGTTTAAGTTCTCTCTCTCATTTCCTCATGTGTGCAATGCAGACTATAAAAGTGCCAAGCAGCTTGTTTTTGCAATGATTTAATAAGATATTGGATACTATAAAGTAATTAGTCCGGTACTTGACACTTGATAAATATTTATTTTTAAACTGCAACTTGTATGCATTAAGTCTGGCCATTCTGTCCTTTGTCCAGGGCTGTAGAGAAATGTTGAAAGCCCATTTTCCAAAACAACCTCTTTATTTTTTTCCGATTTTATTATGAAGAATTTAATACACTCAAAATAAAATAAATAACAAATATGACTATAAATCATGATCACCCATGAAAACACCATGAAGAATGAAAAGTTACCTAAATGCTTAAAATGTCTATGAATTTTCCTGGTTCTTTTTCCTTGCCTTCTTCAGAGGTAACCACTGTATTTGTTTTATTCTCTTTCTTTTTTTTATAATGTTAGCGCATGTGTATTTATCCCTAAACAACATATTTTATACTTTTACTTCCTTTTGGGCTTTATGAAAATGATATTATACTGCACATATTTCTGTGAAACTAGCTTTTCTCATTCAGCATTTGTTTTCTGAGATTCATTCGTGTTGTGTGTGGTTGCTGTTCCTTCATTTTTATTGCTGCATAATAATCCATTCTCCAGGCAGTCTGATTGATGTGTGCTGGAAGTATAAAATGTATACCAGATATTAAAGCCTCAGTACAAAAATGTAGAATATTTAATTAACATTTTATATTGATTTCATTTGAACTGATGTAGTACATTAAATAAAATATATTAAATCTGTGTTAAGAGTAAGTTCACCTTTTTAAAAACTTTTTTAAATGTGGCTATTGGAAAAATTTAAAGTACATATGTGACTTGTATTAAATTTCTGTTGCACAGTGCTACTTTAAGATATAATTAGAGTATTCTTAAGGGTGAAACTTTTGAGTCATAGGGTGATATCGATTGACTTTACAAGATAGTATCAGTTCTACTTCCAATTGTTTGTACTAATTTGAATTTCCATCATTAATGTATAGTCATCATTGCTCTACATTCTTGTCATGATTGGTATCATCAGATTTAAAATGTTTGTCATATTGGTGATTGTAAATCATATTTCATTGTCTTATTTTTGCAGTCCCATGATTATTATTTGAGTAAATATTTTCCCCACATATTTTATTAGTCATCTGTTTTTCTTCTTCTGGGACATGTTTGTGGATAGCTTTTGAAGATTTTTATGAGGAGTTGTTTCTCATTTTTTTGTTGATTTTTAAAGGTATTTAAAAATATAATCTTTGTTCTAATCTTTCTCACAGTTTGTGGCTTGTAATGTTCATTTTCTTCCTGGACTCTTTGATAAATAAAAGCTCTTGATGTCAGTGCAGTTATTAAAAATTTTTAAATCTAGTAAAATATTTTTTCTTTTATGGTCAGCCCTATTTTTCTTTCCTGAAAACATAGAGATATATTTGAAAGTTTTTTCTTTTACATTTAATTTGTCAATCCATTAGTAACTGATTTGTGTGTATATGCTGCAACCTTGGAGATAGAATTTCAGTTTTTCCATATGAATAACCAATTTTGCTAGCATCATTTATTAAAATAAATAGTCCCTTATTTCCCCACATTCATCAATATAGCAAACTACATACATGTAAGACTTTTTTGGGGGGGGCGGTTCTGTTTTCTGCTCTACTATATTTTTCAATAATTGAGGTCTGGTAGAACAAGACCTTCCTTACTTGAACAATGATTAAAATAAAAAAAAATTAAAAAAAAGACCTTCCTTCTTTAATAGTGTTGGACTTCCTTTTGGTCTTTCCTATAGACTTTAGAATTAGGTTGTTGAATATCTTTAAAAAATTTCTTGGGTTTTAACATTGAAAATGCATTCAAATGTTGGTAAATTTAGGGATAATTTTTATTCATGATGTTTAGTCTTTTAATCCAAGATAATTGTACATCACTGACTTCAAGTGTCATTTATTTAATTTTCAATATCCTTACATCAAGTTTTATAATTTTCTGAACAAATTATTTGCACATAATTTGATAATTACATTCTTAGGTAAAATACATATATTTTGTTGTTGTTAATATACAGAGCCTCTTTTTAAAATTGCATTTTATGTTTATGGAGAATTTAAATGCAAATAGTTTAATATCAAACTTTTTCTAATAATATTTCAAAACCCTTATAAATGCTAACTTTTTGTTGTAGACTCTTTTTGGTTTTTATTATAGACAATATGTAATTCTCGAATAGTGAGATTTTGTGTCTTCCAGCCAATCCTTCTACAATTTTACTTTTTATTCTTATTTACTGAGATCATTATGATCTTCAGTACAATATTAATAGAATATGCTGAACAGCAAGCATCCTTGCCTTATTTTTGATTTTTAAAAGTCAGTTTCATATTTGAATATCCAGTGGATTTTGGCTGTAGTTTATTTGGTGGATATTCTTAATCAGGATAAGAGATATTGTCTTTTACTAGGTTGTTGGAAATTTTAAATAACAAATCGATGTGGAAGTTTATTACATGCTTTTCCCCATCCTTAACACGATCATTTAATTTTCTTCTTTTAATGTTAATATAGTAAATACTCTAATCGATTTTGTAATGCAATAGTAGTCTTCTATCCTTGTGATGAATCCAATTTGATCATTATATGATTTCATTTTCAAACACTGCTGAATGTAATTTGTTGTTACTCTGCTTAAGATTTTTGCATCTATATCCAGTCCTTATCCTGCTTAACCCATCAACTGCATCTGATGCATTTGGCCACTCTTGTTTTCTTCCTGCCCATCTGACCACTCCTCAGTCAGCATTGTTAGCTCCTCCTGAGTTTCCTGATTCTAATCGTGGGTTGACCCCCAAACTTAATCCTTTTCTATATAAACTCACTCCCTTTTAAGATGGCTTAAAAAACCATCCATATGCCGATGACTGTCAAATGTATAGCTTTAGCCTGTATTGCTCCTCTGAACTCCAAACTCATATACCGAACTGCCTATGTAATGTGTTCTGGATGTCTAATTGCCATCTAAAGGTTCATATGTCTAAAACCAAGTTTCTGCCCCTGCCACAGCTCTCCCCTTTTAAAAATGGCAATTCTATCCTTCCAGTTGTTCAGATCAATAAACCTCATAGTCTTGCTTGACTCTAACACCCTGCATTCAATGTCAGCACATTCCCTAGGCAGTACTTGAAATAAATCTAGGATTTGGCCACTTCGCAACACTTTTACTGCTACCACTGAGTTCTAAGCCACTATGATCTCTCAGTTATTATTGCCACTAACTTGTCTCCTTGCATCTTTTGTTTCTTTAATCTATTTACAGCATAAAGGACAACGTAATATTATTAAAACATAAATCAGATCAAATCCTTCCAATATTGTCCTTTCTCACTCATAACAGAAACCTCATTTTACAAACCACTTTTAATTATTTTTTATTTTGTTTTTAAGTATATTTTGTTGATTATGCTATTAGAGTTGTCCCATTTTTTTCTCCCCTTTGTACTCCTCTGCTCAGTATCCCCACTTCCTCCATCACTCCCCCTCCTTAGTTGATGTCCGTGGGTCATACATACAAGTTCTTTGGCTTCTCCACTTCCTATACTGTTCTTAACCTCCCCCTATCTATTTTGTACCAACTGATTACACTTCCTATTCTCTGTACCTTTTCCTCCATTCTCCCCCTTTCCCCTCCCTACTGATAATGCTCCATGTGATCTCCATTTCTCTGATTCTGTTCCTGTTCTAGTTGTTTCCTTAGTTTGTTTTTAGGTTCAGTTGTTGATAGCTGTGATTTGTTGTCTTTTTACTGTTCATAGTTTTGATCTTTTTCTTAGGTAAGTCCTTTTAACATTTCATGTAATAAGGGCATGGTGATGATGAACTCCTTTACTTTATCTGTGAAGCACTTTATCTGCCCTTCCATTCTAAATAATAACTTTGTTGGATAGAGTAATCCAGGTTGTAGGTCCTTGCTTTTTATGACTTTAAATGCTTCTTTCCAACCCCTTATTGCCTGCAAGTTTTCTTTTGAGAAATCCGCTGATAGCCTAGTGGGTACTCCTTTGTAAGTAACTCTCTTCTTTTACTGCCTTTAAGATTCTCTCCTTATCTTTAATCTTTGGCAATTTAATTATGATGTATGTCAGTGTGTTCCTCTTTGGTTCCAACTTGTTTGCGATTCTCTGAGTTTCCTGGACTTGTATGTTTATTTCCTTTGCCAGATTGGGACAGTTTTCTTTCATTATTTTTTCAAATAAATTTTCAATTTCTTCCTCTTCCTCTTCTCCTTCTGACACCCCTATAATTTGGATATTGGAACATTTAAAATTGTCCCGGAGAAAACTTTAGGAGCAGAGATTCCTAAGCCTCTCCTCATTTTTTTGAATTCTTGTTTCTTCATTTAGTTCCAGTTGAATGTTTATTTCTTCCTTTTGCTCCAAATTATTGATTTGAGTCCTGGTTTCCTCCTCTTGGTTCTCTCTATATTCTCCTTTATTTCACTTTGTATAGCCTTCACTTCCTTTATTTTGTGGCTGTAAACAGTCATTTCTGTGAGCATCCTGATTACCAGCATTTTGAACTCTGCATCTGATAGATTGGCTATCTCTTCATCGCTTAGTTCTTTTTCTGGAGTTTTGGTCTGTTCTTCCATTTGGACCATATTTATTTGTCTCAGAGCACCTGTTATGTTGTAAGGGGGAAGACCCTTAGGTATTTGCCAGGGTGGGGAAATCCATGTCACTGTGTTGTAGTGCTGACTGTGGGGGAGGGCTCTTTTAAAAAAATTTTAAATTACAGTTTACTTTTAGTATTATTATTTATTTGTTTCAGTTGTACAGCATAGTGATTAGACAGTCGTATACTTTAAAAAGTGTTTCCTCCAATATTTCCAGGACTCACCTAGCACCATACATAGTTATTACAATATTATTGACTACTTTCCACTTTTATTTTTCTCCTTATTATTTATCATTTTTAATATACTATATATTTTTTTACTTAATGTTTGTCTTTATCCAGGAGAATGTAAGCCATATGAGGTGGTCGATTCTGTTAATCATTATAAGTATTCTATGTGTGCTTGAAAACAAAGTACTATGTGTGACATTCTTTTTTCTTTTTTTAATCCTCATCTTAGGATATGTTCATTGATTTTAGAGGGAGAATAAGTGGGGAGAGAAATATTGATGTGAGAGTGAATCATCAATTGATTGCCTCCTGTATATGCACCCAAAGGGGACTGAACTTACAACCTTTTGGTGTATGGAAAGATACTCCAACCAGTGGAGCCACTTGGCCAGGGTGTAACATTTTTAATATATTGATTATTGAAGTTCATTAATAGTAATGTTCAAATCTTTATGCTTACTGATTTTCAGCTTGCTTCATCTGTAAATCACTACGAGAAGATTTAATACCTTTCTCAGATCGATACATTGGTCATTTTTTCCCTCTTATAGTTTTTTCTGTTTTTATTCTACAAATTTTGGGGTATATTAGGACAATACAAATTTAGAATTATTACATCACCCAGGAAAACTGAAACTTTTTCACTATGGTGTGATCTTTAACTCTGGTTTTATATTTATTTGCATATATATTTATGTATATATAAATATGTACATGTGTATATGCAGACCAATATATATATATACACATTTGTTTATATAATATGTAATATATATTTACATTAATTATATATATATTTGTGGTAAAACCTATCTATTTTGATTGGTATGATATAGACATACTAGATACTAGATGTCTTTGGCTAACATTTGCCTAAAATGTTTATTTTATCTTTTTATACTTATATTGTTATGTCTTTATGTTTGAGGCTTGTTTCACCAAAAGAACATATATTATTTGATTTATGTAATTTGGTGTGACAGTTCCTGCCATTTACCCATAGAGTTCAGTCTATTTTCATTTACTGTGATTTCCTAAATATTTTTATTTTTATTTTCTTATTTTTAAGCTTTTAATTTGTCCCACTGTATTTCTGTGTCTCAGATTTTCCTCTTTTCTTGGTTTATTGTGAATTCATTGAATTTTTTCCCTTATTTCATTATCTAACCCCTCCTTATATCTATTTTGAAGATATAGACATTACTTCAATTTTTCTGTTTTGAAATTTTAATGTCCATACTTTACATACTTAGGTTTACTCTCCTTAAAAATATACAAACTGTAGAATAATTTTTTATTATAAGATCAATTTATAGAAAAAATATGTAATGATAGATATGAAGGATAAAGAGGCTTTTCAGTTGGGCATGCTCTCTCTCTCCTTTTCCTTATTTTTGGCCACAGAATTTACCATTATCTGACTTCATTTATTTGCTTATTGCCCGCTTTTCTATACTAACATGCACATTTTGCAAGAACAAGAATTTTTTACTTTGTTCACTGTTATATACCCAAGTAGATCAAATAGTTTCTGCTTATAGTAAGTGCTCATGAAATATTGTTACAATGGATGAATGTTTTAATTGTGAACACACACACTGAACTTTACATGATAGTCTTAGATTTTTAATATCTTCATTTGTTTTTAACCTCACTAATTACTTTTATTACTTTAAAAAGAATATTTATATTAATTTTCTATTTTTGTATGAGAGTTTGTTTAGTTTAATCCACATGTCTAGAATTTTCTATGCTCATTTTTCATTCTTAGGGTCATTTTTCTTTTGTGTTAAGTAACATCCTTTATAAGCTATAGTATAGGTGTGTAGGTGGCAGACTTTCATTTTTTGTTTATGTGACTGACTATATTTTTATTTCATTCTTGTTCTTCAAAGATACTTTTAAATGGGATACAAATTAGAAAATATTTGAAGTTACTGTTTCTTAAGTTTCTGTTTTTTTTTTCCATCAAAAATTTAGATATCAATCTAAATATCACTCTCTATACATACATAGTCTGTCTTTTCTCTGCAGTTACACTTAAGATGTACTCTTTATCTCTGGGGTAATGTGATTCCACTGTGCCTTAGAACGGATTTTTTAATATTGCTCTTCTTGGGGGTTAATGACTTCCTGGGTCTTAGGGTTTGTGTTTTTCATAGATTCTGAGAAACTCTAGCATTACCTCTCTGAATATTATCCACTTCCCATTTCCTCTTTTATTTCCTCTGCCATAACCCTGAGATGTACGTTGCTCCATTCCCCATATTCTTAACCCCTATTTCCTATTTTCAACCTGTCTTTGTGTTTTATTATTTTCAGTTTCATTGTGTCTATCTTCCCGTTACTTAGTCCCTCTCTAAATGTCTCTTCTAATATTTAACCCTTCGACTGCAATTTTTTTTCAGCGACCATGTTTTTCAATTCAAAGTTCTATCAGAATCTTTATCAAAGCAGTTTTTTTTTTTTCACTTTTGGTAGGCTCCTGCTATGTCTCTTATTTTTATTTCATTTTTTTAATTTCATAAATGTGAAGTCTCTGTGTGTATGTTTTCTTTAATTTGTATTTCCACTGACTTTCACTCTCTGTAAGAGTGTGAGAGGCCCAGGCTAAGGTGTATTTCTCCTGAGAGATGTACCTGTGATTCCGCAGGTATCCAGGGATACTACTATAGAACCATGTTTATTTTAGATTAAATTTTCAGGTTGTGGTTTATTTAAATGAAAAATAAAGTATAAATTCAGACGCAAACCCAGGTAGAGCTCAAGGGACCCAGAGCAAAGAGCATGGCATATCCTTATTTTTTTGCCTCTACTGAGTGGGTTTTTTTTCCTGATTCACCACACATAGTCCTCGAGCCCTTGCTTTGTGCAGCGTGATTGGAGGCCCAGTGTCCTGTTTTGCGCATGTATAATCTTCCCCCTCACCTGCTGACACTGCAGCCCAAATATATCCCTCAACGTGGCTTGGGTATGCAACAGCTGTAGTGCTGGCTTATCTCCCTGGACTCACATTCTCATTTCTTCTGAACTAAGGAATTCATTTACTTTATTCTAGGTTTATTCATTAATTTATAAAGGTCCTTAAAAATTACCATGGCTAACATTCTTAGATTTTTTTGTAACCAGTGTGTTTTAGAACTTCTCCCTTCAATTCTGTGGCTCTGTCTCTTCTGTACCTTCAATCATAGCTCTGTTCCCTTCTACAGATCTCAGTCAGCCTCAGCTCCTGCACAGGGAGCCCCTCTGTGGCTCAGCATGGGACAGGCTGTAGCTTCCCGAGTCAAGCAATGGCCTTTACAATTCTTATTGATTTAAGATTTACTGTACTATAATGTTATAGCAGCCAGTACTATGGGAGAACAGTTGCTTTCTTTCCCCAGGTTACAAGCTATGCTTTGTACATTGTTGCAACTCCCCTGTGTGTAACTGAGTCCCTGCTTCATCATAATTTAACCTGGTGAGGTGTGTACCACGAGCATCGAAGTGTTGTGAAATACATATTTTATTGGTCCACAAATGGCTATTTGGAAGCTTATCTTTTTTGTCCTTTTTTTTTCTTACCATTAGAAGAAGATTCCACAGAGTTGTGGGGATTTAGTAGAAATTTGGGTAAGCAAGCACTTCTAATGGTAACTACTGGTCATCACATCATTTCTGTCTTGGGTCCAGCTTGTTGAGATGATTAGAATGAGGCCAATACTGACCAGAAGCTCATAGCGATTGATCTGGCTACTTATCACACTAATGAAAGAAGCCAATTGACTAGAAAGTGGCCACAGATGCCTCTGAACATATGTCCATAGTTAGAGGCAGTAGAAGCCAGTATTCTATGCCTCAGTTGTCTGAGACTTGTCTCCATCAGCAGATGTTCAAGGCAAAGCCAGAATCTTTAGAAATACTTGTAAAGAAGAGCAAAGAAATGTTACTTTAGTTCAGCTGTGAACACTGTATTAGAAGACCGAACTGTGATCTATTTACTGAGCTCTTCAAAAGATTGTTGGAGGAGATCATGTAGAGGACGTGACCACTGGTTGACTTTGAGCTAGATCCAGGCAGCTGGAAGCTGCTCATCTCCCCCACCTGTCCATGTATTTGTCACCTCCCATTCATATACTAGGAGCTGTTTCAAGGACACAGTCTTGATGCAGCAATGTGTTGCTGAGACTGCCTGGACAAGATACTTGGCTGAACCCAGGTAAGGCCCTTGTACAAACTTTTAAGATTCTGGCAGGCAGGGGCAGAGATCTACAGGTCTCATGACCACCTGTGACAAGCCCCGCAAGTTCTCTTGCTTCTTAAACCTGTCAATCTGCAGTGGTCTGCCTCTTTTGTTGGTTTCTCCTTGTCCTCTTTGTATGGGACCTAGTTTCATATTTCACTGAGGGAGCTCCCAAGGTTTCAAAACAATAAAAACCAGTTCCAGCTTTCCTGATCAAAGGTAGTAAAAAATTTTACAACTTTGAAAACTTTAGAGAGAGGTAGCAGATAAAAGAGTTATAACACCAAGACAGATAAATGTTGTTATTGGACATAAAACTTAAGGTAACAGAAATTGTAAGAATTTCTTATGTTAGGAGAATTTTAGTTTTTATCATTTCATTTTAACTTTCATTTGGTTCTTTTCAAATCTGTCTTACTCTTTTCTCACATTTTATTATTTTACTTCTATAATTATTTGAAAATACGTTTGGCACATATTTGATATCTCACTATTGAAGTTTTGAGGTGATTTGATTCTGCTATTTTTGCTGACTCATTTATGGTAGATTGTTAATACATTTATTCTGTAATTGGAAATTTGAGCCCATTTTAAAGGGTATTTTTCTGTAGAAATCCTGTGCGATGTGAATTGAGGCTATTTCCCCATGGGATCATTTTTAGTTTGTTTATGTCCGTCACCCGAGAATTATTCCTGGTCTGGGCCCAGTTTTCGGCTAATTCCGTGGCCTCCCCTGCTGAGTTCTGTGGGATGGCCCTGCTGAAGTGAGGCAGGAACGCGTCTGTCTGGAAGGGGAGATGAGGAGCTGGACTGAGGTGCTGTGGAGTCACAAACCAAATGGGAGGCCGGCCAGAGCCCGACACGTCCGTGACGATCCGTTGCACTCTCGCATCACCTGGGGAGGTGCCGGCTGAAGCCCTGGCTGGGGCTGCATTGCCATATGTCATAGATATTTTGGGAAGAGACTTCGAAGCTATGCAAATATCCTGCTTCTCCTTAAACTTTTACCCATTGTTTTTAGCATTTACCTGTGGATCTTTGTAGGAGACCGTTCTGTGTGGCGTGGGCTCAGCTCCCACTCGGAGATGCACAGGACCCATGCCCACGGATATGTTCTCCTGTGGGGAATCAGGCCTGCAATGTGCCTAGGCTGCTTTGAGTCTTGCTCTTGCTAAAAAACTCCCTCACCCTGAATTGAGGTAGCAAATGTTTACTACACAGTAACTTCCTAAAATCCATGCTAAACCTTCCATGGATGAGAGTAATGGGTTCAACTACTTTTCCCTTTTCATTTGCAAGTATCCTTCTTCTGTGATGTGATTAGCAGCATCAGCTCCTTTATTTTCTGTAAAAGGTAACCACCTAAAGAGAACCTGTGCATAGTAAATGGGGACCATCATGTGATGTAAAGAGAAAAGAAAGAAAGGCCTGTCATGGCAGAGGCTGCGGCTTTTTTCTTCTCTTGAAAGAAAATCCAAGCTTGCCCTTTTCCTCCACAGGACTTGGTAGTCCGTGTAAATGTCTTGTGTCTCATCTACAATGTGGCGGACCCCACAAGCTGGGGTCTGCATCAGATCTTGTTGGCAGCATTTATCTATCTAGTGACCATTTCATTTTCCTAATTCCTCCTACATTTTTGCAATTTTTATGATTTTCTCTTTTTCCTTCATTTATTTGTGTGATCATTAATGTCAATATAGACTTGTGTATACTTATTTCATTTATGCTTCTGTATCATCTTATAATTGTGATGTATAGGTTTCAATCCCATTACATATGTAAAGAACCTGAGATGCAGAGCATTTTCATGTTTGACCCAGGGTCACATAGTCACTTGGTTACAAAACAGGATCTGTAATCACTTTCTCACTCTCAGCTCTACTCTGCTTCTGGTTTTACCTGACACACACCTTGACACACAGCATGAGTGTAATAGATACTTGGTGAACAAACAAATGAACAAATGAATGAAACAGTGAACTTAAACATTTACTTGATAATTAGAGCTGAACCTCAGTACTCATATTCTAAGAACACAGAGGAATGAAAAATGCATAATAGAGAGATGTGAATACCACCCCACAGATGAACTTCATTCAACAGTTAAAAGGCTTCATCCTGTTCACAATGTGATTTTGTAGCTTTGGTATTTGTCCAAGTGTTCAAAATTTATCATAGTTTTCTTTAGCCTTATACTTTGGGAAAGAATGAAAATATAATCCCTATAAAAGGAAACACAGTGACTGGTTTTTCTGATAATTTACTGTGATCCAGTGTGTTGTCAACAATACTTGAGAAATCTGTTAACTCCCCAAAGGGTGTTGTCAACAACACTTCAGAAATCTGTTAACTCCCCAAAGGCAGAAGTCATGTCACATTTGCATGGTGGGCACTCAATTAATATTCTGAATGTGTATCTTGCTTTTGGTGGTTTCTCATGTGGGAAAATCACATCGCCAGAGTTCCCTAATTGAACTGCCATAGATTTAGTTTTCTGAGTTATGTGCAGGAGATGGGGCTTGAACAGGATCAAGAGGGATGCTGATAACAGAGGAAAAGGGTTTATTGTGGAAATATTAAACACGGATCCTTTTATAGTTTTAGTCATGTCAGCTGGTAATAAGACTTTTTCTTTTAATAGAACCCCTCGATAACCATGAACAGAAGCCTGTAGCCTCCACTATCCCTACATTTGTCTTCTCAGTCCTTAAAGGCCCCTTTGGTACGAGCCAAAGATGCCAGGAGAGCACTTAACCATGTGCTGTGAGATTACAAATAACTCCATCTTCCCAGCCCGGATGAAAGTAATCTCCTTGACAACACTACACCTAAAATGAGATAGTTCTGAGTTCTGGGGCCTAATATTTGTAATGCTTCACTTCTAATGACTAATTTCTGTTTTGTTTTTTTCAGTTATCTCTACATACAAGGGAGGACCCCCCAAAACCCAGAATTTATTTATAAAAAGTTGTGTATTTATTTGTGTGATCATTAATGTCAATATAGACATTGTATATACTTATTTCATGTATACTTTTGGATCATCTTATAATTGTGATATACAGGTTTCAGGCTGGAGAGAGAGGGGAGCCCGGACTCCCCTCTCTCTCCAGATCAACCACGCACTGTGGACACTATGAGAAAAGATATGGAAATTGCTGGTCTTGGTCACACATCCACTCAATGGCCAGTGAAGCTGGATGTTATGATAGGAAGCCCTGTCAGGATCACAGAATCCAGTGGGGAAGCAGCAGTTTCCCTAGCAGACAGAGCAAAGCTTTCCTAAGTGGTGTTGGTAAAATCACCTGAAGCCACACAGAGCTACCGGCATCCTGCTGACATAATGCAAAAAAAATAGTTTTCTTTCCCTTCTCCAGAATGATTTAATTTCTCCTAAATTTCCCAGGCTGAGCTTCATCATGTGGGCTGAGGTCAGCTTCTAGTCCTGTGACTGTTACCGTTCAGCTGCGGTTTCAAACAGAAACTTAGTTTTTCCCAGAATTGGTAGCTCAGCTGTTTCATGTCACAGTGGGGTGGGGAAGTGGCAGGAAGGCTGTCAAACCTGATGCAAATGATGTTTTATAAAAAGTGGCTTAAATTGGCTAGAGCTGTTTTTAGACTGATCAGTTAAAAAATATGTAGGGCATCCTTCTGCCTTGTAGAAACACAGCTCTCAAGAATTGGATTTTTTTTCACCATATACTTTGGGAGAGGTTTGTAGGTGGGCACAGGCTTCTCATAAAAAGTAGATGAAGGTTTGTTAATGTGGGAATATGTGAATTGGGTTCAGGCTGCCCTCAGTTAATAGGAAGGGACATACGTGCTAAGTGGAGAGACAGGAAAAATACAGGGTCTGGCACAAATAATGCCCCTCTTTATTATGAAATCTTTTATTACAAAATCATAAGCATGCAATTCTGTAACATATCACACTGAAGCACACCATATGACATTTTAGGTGACATGTTCAAATTAAAACTACAAATTATTACACCCATATTATTACCCTACGAACCACACTCAAGCAGGTATTACTTCTGTGGACCCTGTATATTGGAATGAATACACTTGCAAACCCTGGAGAGAAAAACCTTGTTCTTGGTTTCCCCTGTCCTCTTCTAAGGAGTATCAGGAATTCTGCCTTGAGACCCTAGAGGCAGGGCTCCTTTAGCTCTTTGGGATTATAGTTACTCTCATTTCCATCAGAACCTCTAGAAGAGGCAAGTGGTATTTTGACCCTTCTTCAACACAAAGGGATTTCAAAAGTAGCAGGTAACAACTGGAAAAAGTTAAGTTTTTGAGTCCTGTGAAGACTATTTCTCTTGCAAGCCAGAAACTCAAAATTCCATCGAAGAACTTTAGAGTTTGCAGTTTATATTAATATCTGGGCTGCCCAATGACTTCCTTCTCTTCCTTTCTACTGAAATCCTACTCAAGGCTGTTTTTCTGGCTCAGAACAGTTCAGGTGTGCAGCAAGGGTGCTCACATCTCAAGAGCTGACCCTGCTTGAGAGATGTGCTACCCAACAGAATAGGGTTGTTGATGCTCTTCTCCTGTTAAGTCTGTGGAGTTAGGCTTTTCAGAGTCCCTGTGTATATAATCCAGATGAAATGCAAAATATTGAACATACTTAAACACATTTGGTTCAATATAGAGCAGATTTTGGAAATACCTGTGAAAATGATGAATATGTGAATGGCTACAGAATTTCTCTCCTCCAGCTGGCTGTCAAGAATTCGAAGTGAGTTTATTCAGCATCCTTCTGCTTCCTCCCTGAATTCATCCTATGACTAGGGGATTACAACCTGGGGGAGAGGGTGAAAACAAGAAGGTGTTGAGGGGTGGCTTCAGGTGGTTTTGAGGAGAGACCTGAGAACAGGTACGATGTGTGCACTTCATACACTGGCAAAGGAAAACGATTTTAAGAAGTGGTGCTGTTCACTATAATCTTTTTCAGGGTGTTAGGTGTTAAAGAAAAAATAGAAATTGGAGCTGAATTATTTTATGTTATTTTGGTGGCATGGTCCATGTCGTTTGACTGCAATACCATTCTGGTGCTAAGCCACATGGATGACAGCATTATAAGCATGACATTTCATTCAACCAGTTGGCCAATCCCTATGCATTGTTGGGTGTCTACTCTGAGCCTTCTACAAGACAAGTGCGAGTTGTGGTTTAAGCCCTGGAGAAACCTTCTTAGAAAGACAAAAGATTGGAAAAATGTTTAGAGGTGTTGGTTATTCACTATGTTGGTTGTCCACCATGGTGGTAACCATGAGTGCAACAGGAGAGGGGCTCAATCACACAAGAACTACAATAGCTCTTGTTTCCTGTTGTAGATAATCTTATCTTTGGCTTTGCGGTGCATTGAAATGCACGCCTTGACCTTTCTGTGTATTATATTACAGCACTCTTGTTTGCTTCATTCAGGTTATTCTCCTCCCTTGACCTTGCACATCTTTCTCAATTCTGATTCCAGCCTTTGCTCAGGCTGTCACCTTCACTTGGGACATCCTCTTATCTTTCTTTTATCTGTTTACATCCTACCCATGCTTCAAGAAACATGCAAAACTCCAGTAATCTATTAAGCTTTTTCAGTTTCCAAAGCTCACCAGGATCTTTCTATGCTCATTTATTGCTTTGTCAAGTATTAATTATTTTATGCAGCTTAGTAATTAGAATCATAAGTTTGGAGAGTTGGAGGAACACTTACAGAACATAAGAGGTTTCTTCATGATGTAACTGAGACTCAGATGATGCAACTGAGGATCAGTGACACACCGTTGCTGACTTTAGATCTCCTCCTGGGAATATACATTAACGTTTTTATAAACTAAAATTGCTATCTAAGAAGCAGTTATTTTTGTAGTGGCAGAGCCATGTCTAGGAGCCAAGTTTTCGACTTTTTCCTGCTCTTTCTGTCCATTATATCATGCTGCCTCTATTAAATTGTTATTCTGCATAAGCCTTGTCTGTCCAGTTTGAGGTGGCACACACCATGCCAGCATCGCATGGTACACACCATGTACCAACCACATTTGTTACAAATACCCTGGGAGATAATGGGTCACAGTTGTTTTGGCAAATGAGGACACTAAGCTTCAGAGAAGTTAAAAAATTTATCCAGGATCACACAGAGAGCAACAGAGGCAGTATTCAAATGTAGGTCTGTATAACTCAAAAGTTTGAGTTTTTCCTTTCTCTTTCCTCTATACCATCCTCCTTAAGGCAGAGATGAATTCTTTTTTCTTTTACTTCCCTCAACATTTATCTCATCTTTGGCCACAGTAAATGATCAGTCACTGTTCTACTTCATTGATGGCTAAGTTCTCCATTGGATCTCTATGAACCTTGTCTTTTTCAATGAGCAATTTTCAAGGATGATCCGTCCCACAAACTCTATTTTCTAGTGGTTCACAATCATAAAAAATCATAGCTTAAAAAGAACTTCATATGCTACGGCTCTCTAGAGAAAGATCTGAGAATTTGGCTGGTGCTTTGAAATCTACAATTGAAAGTTACTCATAAAATATAAAGAATAATTCATTTCATTTTTTAAAAATTATTTTATTGTTGTTCAAGTACAGTTGTCTGCATTTACCACCCCCCATCCCCCAGCCATTCCCACCTCCCTCCCCTGCTTCCATCCCCCACCTTGGTTTTGTCCATGTGTTCTTTATAGTTGTCCTGAAAACCCTTCACCCCTTTCCCCCCACCTCCCCTCTGGTTACTGTCAGACATTTCATTTTTTTTTAATGGACAAATTCTGTACCATGATTGACAAGAACAAAGTGGGGTCAAAGGCCGTCACATCAGCCCAAACCAATCTGAAGAGTTGCTCCCTGCACCATCACAAGATTGGAGATGCTGGCAACAACTCTTCTGGACAGTACGCTGATGACAGAGGCCCTAGTACAGTGGGCTTTGTTCAGCTTAAGAGGCTCAGCAATTTCCAGGGTCAGTTTTCTCTTTCTTCCAGGGATCCTATTACTGCACCTGGCATTTTTTTCTCTGGGTCTGCTCAGTTGTTTCATAAATGAGATGTCCCACATGCTACTTTATGCTGAGGTAGCCCTAACAAAGTATTAATGCTACTATTCTAGAGTAATTCTACTTAATTGGCTTATTAGAGGCATAATGCCTTTAATACTAAAGAGTGAGTATAATTTTGGATTGTTGGTGACATGAAAGGCTGGTGAGAACCTTGGTTTTGACTGAGTATCTATAGGTATTAAATGGGAAAAGAACAGAATATATATATATATATATTTCCAGCCTACCATAATACCAATGAGCACTTACGTATGGAAGACGGGCCCTAATTTGTAATGAGGAGGTGGTGGCTGTGAGCTAAGAAATAAAGATAAAAAGTCCATATTATGGGTCATTCATCAATAGACCAAAGTCATTTTGAATTACAACCTTTTCTCCTCTGTCTTCCTCCCAGACCTTCCTCTTTGTATCTGGGGATACATGTGTGACTCTGCCATGGGTTTAGCAGCAGGCCCACATTCACCTGGCATCCACCCAGCATCCCTTTGTTTTCTTTTATGCTTTTCCTGGAAATGAATGGTGAATGACTTTAATTCCAAATAGTAATCTGCAGATTCAGAAGTGACCCTCGGGCATACACTATACATAACAAGGTAGCCTTCATCCAGTTTTACCTGTCACTACTTATGTTTTTCATCTAATGATGTGAGAGTCTATTTGCCAAACAATTGCAGTTTGGACTGTGAGTTTGAATAGTATCACTGCAGATGGGTTTATTCAGCCCCTGGGGATGGCATCTCTTGATGGCTCTCCTAATACCCCCGTGTTTATTCTTTTTACTGCCAACATACTCATCCATTCATCTAACCTGTCAACTTTTCCAATAACCTGTCTTATAAAATAGCAACCATTGTCTCTCTGTGTCCCTGAGGATAGAAATGAAAAAAAAAAAGCAAGTTTTCTGTTTCTATAGCCTTCACCTGCTGAGAGAGAGGTTTTTGACTGGACTGCATCTCCATCTAAAGTGGTGTTAACAGAACGTGGTTGAGACAAGGGGGCAGTCTGATGCCAGTGCACTGCCCCCCTGTGGGTTGCAGGGTTTGTCTCCGTGACATCCATCACAAACCACTTACTCATGCTTACTGTGTTCTCTACAGTGTCTTGGATGCTGCAGGGCTCTGGAGCAATTTAAAACATATTCTTCCCCTATGGGAGTTTACAATCTAATCCATTCATTCAAGAATATGTGTGAATTACCTATTAATACAACTTATTGTATCAGGTACTAAATGAATAAGATGTGGGCTGTATCCTTCAGAGATCACTATATCATAAAATTAGCATTATAGAAAACACACTGTTACCAGACAGTAATGGGAGTCCACTGGGTGCCTCCCAACAGGCAAACTCTGGGGGCAGAGGTTTGGTGAAAAAGGAAAGGGGTCATTTATTCAAAAGTGACACAATTTTGGAAGAATGGCAGGCTTCTGCCTCAGAGCCCATTTCATCTGAAACACTCAAAGGAAAATAAGCCCACCACCAGCCTTTGCCTGGGTAGTTCAAGGCTGCACCTGGAGTTCCTTTTTGCATTTAAAATACCATTCTTTGAGAAACACAGGCAGCTGCAGCACATCATCCAGGTGGCTTGGTTAGTTCCTGGTCACAGCCGGGCTTGAGGCATCTTTCTGGATTCTGTGTGCACATGGTCTGCACAGCCATGCCACCTCTGCCACCTCTGCCACCTCTGCCACTTCCTGTGCCTGCGCCCCTGGGCTGCTGCCAGGGCCTGTGCACCTGTGAACGCTGCAGACTCCCAACAGGGAGAGGGAGGGGAAGGAGAAGCAGCGAGTGCCCTTCGTTTACATTTCTCCCGCCCAAAGTTCCATGCACTCTGGGAGCACCAATTTTTCTAGTCAATCCTATAGGCGAGGTGAGGACATGGGCAAGTCCTCACCTCCCCCTTGCCTCCATGTTAACCTTTAGGTACCTGTGCCTCTGTGACCTCTTGTTTCCTTTTCAATCAGAAATGGGAAGGAGACAGCAGGGTTTTCTTTCTGTCACTCACTCTGGCAAGCTGCGTGCTGTATCACTGCCCAGGGCGGGGCTCATCACCACACTGGCCTGGAGCAGTGCGAAGCTGCCCCGCTGGCTTGTTTACTCTGTGCTCTTTGAGCTGGAGGAAGCCTCTCCTGTGCTGCCTCAGGGGTTTCCTGTGGCCCTTCCCACGCTCCGGGCACCTCACCAGTATCAACACTCCAATGTCCTATGCAATAAATGGGATAACAGTATGTTATAAATGTGCTTAGGCAAGGATTATGACAGTTTTTCAGGTGTGACAAGTGTTTTATGCACACTGCCAAACTCATTTGCTTTTATTTTTCTTTTCCTACTCTCAAATTTTCTCCTCCTTTTGTCTGCTTTAAACGATGTCATTCTAACCAACCAAACTAAAAATATTGATATTTTTTTCCTCCCCACTCTTTCACCTCCTGTCCCTGGCCAGGTCTCGTCAAGGCTGCGTGATCCGTGTCTCACAACACAGGCCCTTCCTCCCCTCCCCGATTTCCACCCTGTCCTCCGAGTGCATTCTGTTTTCATTTGTGATTTTGGTCCTTACAGTGATTTCCAAGTGATTGATCTGTACATAGCTGCTTCTTCATCTAATTCATCCCCTCCATTGCTGTCAGAGTTACAATTCTGATTTTATTTAATGAATTTATTTCTTTAAATGTTCATAGGAAAAGTGTTCAACTATGTAAGCATGGTGTATGGGGACATATACCAGGGTCAGCAAATATTTCTTCTGTAAAAATTGGGAGATATTTTAGGCTTTGTGGGCCATATAGTATGTGTCACAACTACTCACTCAGCTTTGCCATTGTAGTGCAAAAGCAATGGCTATTGATAATGCATAAACAAAGAGGTATTTCTATGGAACAATAGAACCTTATTTATAGACACTGAAATTTGAGTTTCATATAATTTTCATGTAATAGTATCTTCCATAGGAAGAATACATAGAATAGTATTTCTCTCTCTTTCTCTCTCTCTCTCTTTTTTTTCCAGCTAGTTAAAATGAGAAAACCATTTTATATGGCTCATGGGCCATATAAAACAATGGCAGGCCAGATTTGGCCCATAGGCCAAACCCTGCTCTACAGAGTCTGATCCTTCCTTGCCTCCCTCATGCCTCATTACCTCCATTCCTTCATCTCTCTGATCTTTTGTTTCTGCAGCACTGGACTATCCATCTGTTGCTGTATGTGCCATACACTTTCATATGTGTAAGCCTGTGAACTGCCACTTGGGCGAGGGATTCAACGCTGGGTCCAAGAGAACCTTCTCACCTCCTTGAAACCAGCCCATGGGGCCTCTGCATTTCATCTTTAAGAAATCCATGTTCCTGTGAATATCTAAAATCAGCTTCCAAATGATCAAGAACAGCGGAAATCTGAGATTTTACCCTATCTGCAAGGTAACAAGTTAGTCTGCCACAGTGTCATGGCTGCTGGCAGAAGAATTTTATTGTTACAGCAAGGAGCATGAATATCAACATAGTTGCAACAGTTTCTCCTGTCCCCAAGTCCCACTAGGGTGATGCAGACAGATCCGGATGAATGCAAGCACTCAGTGGTTTGCATAACCGGGGAGGAGTAACCATGCCTGCCTTTGGCTCTGGGGAGAAACACTGTCTTTTATCTTCCGGGTGGGACACTATTCAGACAGCCTTGAAATGGTAATCTGTATGAAAGGGCGATCAGTGTCTCATTCTCAGGATGTTCAGAAATGTAATAGAGCCACAGAGGATTATCTCTCATCAGAGACCTTTATGTGATTATTACATGGGGACTTTTTCTGTTAGTGGTTTTTCTAAGTGCTGAAAAACTTGATTTTACACTATTAAAATATTTGGTAACAATCAATTTTTCTTTCTCTTATAAGTGACTAAGTACTTTTGTTTAAATCTCAAGGGATTTTTTTTTTCTCTTCAAAGTCCAACAGTGTTACTAGAATATTTCTTAATGCAGTTTGGAAGGTTCCTAAGACCACCATAAGGTTCAATGACTCAATGAAAGAATTTATAAAACTTGGAAAAGCCCTTATACTTACAGCTTTGGCTTATTACAGCAAAAGGATACCAATTAAAATCAGAAAAGTGTAAGTACCGTCAAAACCTGTAAGAATTTTTATGAGTTTATTTGAGCCAGCAAAAGCTCCATGGTTTGAGAAAATGCTCTGGAAAATGGTAGTTTTGCACCTTATTTTATACATTACAGTCAGGAGAGGCATAAGGGTTTTACAAGGAATTCATTGTTGATAGATTAGGGAGGCAGGAGAAAGCAAAGTGGGGAAACCTCTGGGACTGAATAAAAAGTGAAGTGATAGATACATCTTTTTTAAAAAAGATACACCTATGTAAAAAGATACTTCGTTTACATAGGTGGGTACAGGATAGTTAACAGTCAACAAATGACACAATAATAGCAATGAGAGGATTGCATAGTTGTGCCCAATGGGTTCAGTAAAAGGGAATTTACCTTGACATTACAAGGGTATGTGATCATAGATGAAAAAGACAATAGATAGGCTTAATTAATGATTGACTTTTGTCAGGGAAGATTCTCACCTAGGACATGACTGCCCGCTATGAACTGCTTTCAGTTAAAAAGTTTTACTCTCGGACCATCCTATGTGGTAACTTTTAAGTCTCTGAGTTTGTAAGGCTGCCACGCAGGCCTCCCCTGAGTTTAAGTTCAGTGTGTGATCTCTTTTTGTCCACACACAAAAAAGCAAACTGGCACCTAAGGAAGGCGCAGAGGGAAGAGTCCAGGAGAGACCAGGCATGAGCTGTCACTGGTCCTCTCCCGGTGGAGCCATGCAGCGTGTGCTGTGTCTTCCGTCAACAACAGGAGGCAGTGCTCATGGAGTGCTGCTGAGCAGGGCCGCTCCCCAGGGCCTCGGTGTCCAGGGTTTCCACTGGAGATCAGTCACGTAGGCAAGGCTA
Source organism: Phyllostomus hastatus (assembly GCF_019186645.2). Taxonomy (NCBI): domain Eukaryota; kingdom Metazoa; phylum Chordata; class Mammalia; order Chiroptera; family Phyllostomidae; genus Phyllostomus; species Phyllostomus hastatus. The sequence goes on along the minus strand of NW_025334041.1, from coordinate 103,285,027 downwards.
ACCTCTCACATGGGCTGATCTTATTTTCCATTTCCTTTGGAGGTCAAGCTGATCACACATGGCCCGATGCACCCACCACAAATCTTACTGTTATTATAGATGATCGGGCATGGCCAAAGGCCCCAGGAAAACAAAGACGCACTTATCAGGCAGGATATTCCAAGGACTTACAAGTTACCTCCCAGGAGCTAAGAAAGGGCAAAATCTTTCTTTGGTCAAGATTAATCCTATACTGCATACTTGTTAATGGTTCTTCTGTTTTTTTTGTTTTTGTTTTTTCTCTGTGTACACAATGTTTCAGTTAAATATGTAGATTTAATTTTATTTCAAGAAAATATTTTAAAATTATATAATTTTTCTAAATGTCCTGTTTTGTTGGTTTTCTTTTTAAGGGACTTCTATTGTACATACATTATATTTTCTTAGTCTATATTATTTTTCTCCTGGATCTTTCATGTGTGTTTTAAATTTCCATTCGATTTGAAATATTTTCCTTTCTACCTTCTTTAATTTCTAACCCATCACCCATTATGTTTCTTGGCCTCTAATCCTTCTAGTTTAGCCTTCATGATACTGACAGACAGCCTGTCTGGACCACGGGGAGCAGGCTGAGGGTGGGGAACAGGTGGGGCCTCCAGGGGAGATGGAGCTAGACCATGGGCATGAGACCTGAGAGGTGCTTGCGCACAGAGCCACACTCCTTGGGGATGGGGGTCAGAGATTCAAACACTAAGAGCATGGCCTATAGCCAGTCCATGCCTGTGTGAGCCGACTGGGGCCATGGCAAGGATACTGAGTTTCACAGCACTTCTATAGAACTATGAGGTCGTGTTGAACTGACCACATGTCTTGCATACCCTCCACCCCTGGTGCAAAGATCCTGCTCCTGGCTGCGGATGCCCCACCCCTCCTGCTGAGGCCACCTTTGGTGCTGAGAGGCTGTGCAGGGTTTCCAGGGTCCCTTTAATTAGGCTTTTGGTTTGGTTACTCTCTCTGGTGGGCCCCAGGTGTGGGCAACTTGCTTCACACGGGGACCAGAGCATGGGAGATGTGGAGTTAATGGAGTGACGTGGGAGTCCCCACCCCTGGCTATGATTATGCCAGGCAAGGTTTTTACACTGGGCATGTGCAATGTTAGCAAGAAAATTGGATAGAGGAGAAAAACCCTCCTACACACTTCTGGTACCAGATTGAGAGTGGGAGTAGGGGAAGGCAGGCCATGTGCAACAGAAGTTAAAGTGGCGACAGGAGGAGGTGCTGAACCAAAGAGCGCTGTTAGTTGAGCCTGGGGGAAAAAGGGGTTGGTTGGGAAGTAGACCCACCCAAAGTGCACAGGAGTTTAGGAAATTAAACTCTTTAGGGGTTGGTCATTTTGAGAAAGTGCCTGGTCTGTCTCACACCTGAAACTAATATAAATCCAGGGGAACCCAAGAAGCTCTCTGGCTCATTGCTCCCTGCTTGGGACCTGCACTCAGATGGTGTACTGGCCTGTCCTTTCCATGCTTTCCATGGGCCATATGACCTTAGCAGTCACAAGGCCCAAGGCCTCCAGGAGAGGGTCTCTCTGTCTTTCATGGTGTCCTGGTGGAGCATTTGCCTATGTATGTGCATACTCTCCAGTCCAGGAGCATTGGACCTTGTGGCCCTAGAAGCTGCATGGCCATTGGTAGCTCTGGCTCCACACAGAGCCTCCAGTATGGAGTCTGAACCTGGACAACAGCTGGGAAGAAGCTAAGTTATCTGGATGACCAATTAGCAGCTGCCTTGGGCTCCAAATGATCGTACTTTTAAAATGAAACAGGAACTCTGGGCACTGCCTTTTGCTTTGGTCTTGCTGAGGACAGCTAGGTTTTGTCTGGGTTTTGCAGAGCAGATGAGCTTTGACGTGGGGAGTCCCCCATTCTCCCGTATCATTCAGCATCTGAGTAAAAACCTCTTTCTTTTCTTACTAGCCTCTGCCTCTAGGGTTTGCCTTTTGATGATGGTGGACAGCCAAGCCCCATTTTGTTCAGTAACTTTCATTTCTGAAATGATTTTTAATTTCTAATTATTTCTGTTTTTTAAATTATCCTTTGCCTAATAACCTTATTTCTAAATTTTTCTAATTCTCATATATGTAATTTTTCAAAAACATCTATAATTGTCTGTATATCTTTTAGCTCATTTTGAGATATTGAACTATTTTTTTATTGTTATATGGGCATGACTTTCTTGCATATCTTCATTTTATATAGGGATATTGTTCTCCTTTTCTTTTGTTCCCCTGTACTGATCTTGTTTAGGATTCATTCATGACCATCTTTTGTTGTCTTTTAAATACAGGGAGCTTTTCTGGACATTCACTGGAAGGGCAGCCTGGTTAACTGTTCCAGCTTCAGAACTCTAGAGCCCTCTCTTCTGTTGTTTTTGAAATGTGGGCTCTTGATTTCCAAGGTCTATCAACTCTCTTTCTCTTCTTAACATTTGTGTAGACATCTTCTTTTTCACTATTTTCTTCCTATTCTACTTAATTTGGATTCTATACTCAGCAATTTCTGCTCAGAATTTTTTTTCTCTCTAAGGGTCTTCAGTTATAGTTCAGAGTCCTTAGGCTGCTGACCTCTCCAGCATCATTTGACTGTATTACTACTGTCCCATGGGATTCATCCATGATTGGGAGTTTGTAAAACTTTCTCCAGTTCAGACAGTATTCTTGTGTTAACTTGCTGGCATTACCCATAGGTTAGTAAGTACCCATAGGTTATTTTGAGTGCTCATGAACTGAGATGTCAGGAGTTTTTTTCTTTCTCTCTATTTACCCTGTACAGTTGCTATTATATGAGTCCTTTTGTTAGTAATTAGGACTCACTTGTATTTTGGGTTTCCTGGTGATATCATTACTGCATCTTGTGGTAGAAGTGGTCTGTAGATTTTCAGTTTTCTAGTTAATTTGTATGTTTCCGTGGGGGGACTTGAGGAGACCGAATGCGTGTGGTGCTATTGTAGCCATCTTCCCAGAGTCCTGTCATTGCCTCTTTCCTTGCTTTAATCTGATGCAGGATGACCATTCATAATTTTTTATTGTCTCATACTTGTAGACAATCTCAAGATCTTGCTTGGAACTTATCTTATTTACCTTTTTTCTCTTTTCTAGTTTCTCACCCAGACACCTCTCCCAAAATACGGACATTTTAAAAGTACTATAATATATCATACTTGATAATATCTCAATTCACTGAAATTCAGCACTTTGTTATTCATTTTGTACTTAAATCTTCTCTTTTAGAAATGAATTGAGTAGTCTCCTTTCAGTGAAGGCTAAAATGTAATCTAATGGCAATGACAGAAAAAATGCCAAGTTACTTTATGGTATATATTAGTGTCTTTAGCTGTTTGCTAAGCTAATGCCTAAATCACCTTCAGAAGAAAGTTGATACTGAGAAGCATGGTGTTTTCTGGCGGGTTGTCCAGCCATTACAATCCATCTTGTATGTAGAAGCATGTAGATCCTGTCAAGCTTCATTGGCATCTGCAAGATGAAAGTACTTAATATTTACATCATAAAGGCCCCTTTGAAAATACAAGGTGATATAATATGATGGTTTTATATTATAGAAATCTCCGAAAATGTGTTATAGCCAGTGGATCAGATTATCCATTCTGAATCAGATGAGACTTCACCAGAAGTGTGGCCTGGTTGCATACTGCATTAGTTTGCTGTGCTACTACAGTCGGTCAGAAGTCTGGGTGGGTATGACAGGATCTCCTGATGAGGTCCGACAAGGCCAAACTCAAGCTGTTGGCATGTCTACATTCTCTACTTGTGGCTCTGGGGAAGAATTTACTTCCGAGCTCATTCAGATTGTTTTCTGAATTTATATTCATTCTTGCAATTATAGAATTGATATTCCTGTGTCTTTGCCAGTTATTAGCCAGGGATTGGTATTTGCTCTGAGAGGCTGCCTGATTCCTTTTCATGCTTTCCGAGTAGCCCCCCATATGGCAGATGGAGTCCTTTCATATTCCCAATGCCTCGACTTTCTCTTTTGCCACTTCTGTTTTTTTTTTTTTTTTTCCCCAGCAAGGGAAATTTCTCTTAGGAACTTTTAAGGGCTCATCTGATTAGATAGGGCCACCTAGATAATCCAGAAAAGTTATCCTACTTTAAGGTTAGTAACCTTAACTATGTTTGCAAAGTTCCCCTTGCCATGTAATAGATCATATTCACAGATTCCAGTGATTAGGGTGTGGATATCTTTGGAGTGCCATCATGTTTATTATAAATATTGTTACAATTTTATTTATTGGTGTCAGAAAAATATATTAGGTTAATAGAAGTAATTAAACAACATGAAGATACCTCTTCTACTTATCATGGAGTATGGATCTCTACATTACCTCCTTCACAACTCTCATGAACTCTCCATGCCAGACTTATTTTTCTCACACTGAAGAGATTGTTAGTAGTTGTAAGTATAGGTAACAGGGTAAAATTTACAGAAGCCTTTGGTTGGCCAATGCTGATCGCAGAGGCCAGAGACAACTCTGGAAATATAGTTTCCTTACAAAACTTTTTTCATCTCAGTTATTACAAGGATGGCATAAGAGAATCCTCTGGCAAATGCCCTTAATATTTACTAGGCTATTTGATTAGCTCTTTACAAACACATCAAATTTGACATTCACAAAAACTCACTGAGGTAGATATTATTTCCCCCAGAATATAGATAAGGAGACATTAAAGGAATTCAGATATTCTCAAAGCTCATTGGTGCCAGTGCTAAGGTTTTAAAAAGCCAGGTGCAAAGCCTGTGCTGTTTATGAAGAAAAGTGTTTATTTTTATTAAAAGTATATATGAAGATATTTTATTTTATTTTTATTTGTTTTTAGAAATTACATGTTACATTTATTTTTTTAAAGATTCTACTTTTGTATTTTATTTTTAGAGAGAGGGGAAGGGAAGGAGAAAGAGGGAGAGAAACATCAATATGTGGTTGTCTCTCACATGCCCCTCAATGGGGACCTGGCCAGCAACCCAGGCATGTGCCCTGACTGGGAATCGAACCAGCGAACCTTTGGTTTCACAGGCAGGCACTCAATCCACTGAGTCACACCAGCCAGGGCTATATGTGAAGATATTTTAAAGGGTTATTATATAAGGCTTGTTAGCAAATAGTGCATCTTTTCCTCATATCACTCCCATTTTCATCACTGAAAAACAACTGCCTCCAATTGTTTTATCACTTTGGTTACCTCCATAGCTCTATACAACATGGGTATGCCAGTGTTCCTCGATTTCCCAGATTTATTATTTATATATTAATTCTCCCTTTGGAAGATGAAGATTTAACTCTCTCTTCTGCCTTACCTCCTTTTAAAAATTTGTTTTTATCTTATCATTTTGTACACCTTTTGGGGAAATGTCTTTAACTTTTTCTTCTACCTTCTCTATTAAAATTTTTAATGTATGATACCATAGTTTTAATTTATAGAAGTGTTTTTCACCTGACTGTTACTTTTGCTTAGCATAGTGTTCTCAGTTCTCTGAGGTTATGTATGATGTATTTGTATTTTATTATTTCCCGTCCACCCCAAGTTGCTTTTCTCTGTTTTGATTTTTGCTCTTCAAGTTTATGGAAATCACCAATGTTGTAGGTTAGCCCTTTTCTTTAGAGCTGGTCAGATTTCTAAGAGTAATCATATCCTTAGGATTGGGTAATGAAAAAGAGCTCAGGTTGTTTGTGGTGCATGGTATCAAGATTCTACATGTAGGCTTTTATATTTTCTCTCTTTTCTTGGCATCGCATTCCTATTCTTCCCAGTGCTTTTTGCCCTCCAAATCAGATATACTCTGTTTATTTTTCCTTGGGAGAATAAATCTCTAGTCTTCTTATGGGGTGAAAAAATTCATTAAATCAGAGAGATGATCTTGGGGTTCGATGGCTCTGTGACACACTTTGAACCAATTCTCTCATTTGGAGCCACATACACATCCCTGCTTCCAGAGATGACAGGTGATGCCCCTTTATAAGCCTTGGGGAGGGATATGCAGGTTGGTCTCAGCATTCTCTCTTTCATTTAAGAGTCAGCTTTTGCCCTGGCTGGAGTAGCTCAGTGGATTGAGCGTGGGCTGCGAACCAAAGTGTCGCAGGTTCGATTCCCAGTCAGGGTACGTGCCTGGGTTGCAGGCCATGACCCCCAGCAACCGCACATTAATGTTTTTCTCTCTCTTTCTCCCTTCCTTCCCTCTCTAAAAACAAATAAATAAAATCTTAAAAAAAAGAGTCAGCTTTTTGGGTTTGCTTTTGTGTATCTGCTTGCCAGGTTTCCCAGTGCTGCCTCTTGTTCTTGGCTTTATAAGATTATATGTCTTAAATGTTGCTTTTCTATCATTTTAGTAGGTCTTGAAAGGGAGCAAAGATAAACACTTGTGCTCACTCTGCCATCTGCCATTTTTCACTGGCACCTGAGCCAATTGTGTTATTGATCCAGGTGTGTTGTCCTTTCAAGCCCTGTTCAGTCGACATTGGCAGTTTGAATTGTTAATTCAGATGAACAAATAAGAATCTAGGGTAAGAGCAATATGAAAGGCCCTTACTTACTCCAGGGCCTCATAGCATACACTGGTGTTGAGGACCAATTTTCAGACACAACTGTCGACGCCCGCACTTCAACATCAGCCTTCAGAAACAGCTCTTATGCTACCACTTACCTTGGCTTAACAAAGGCTCATGCAGGGAGTGTGGAAATTGCAGCTGAGTGTTACACAGGCTTTTTAAGGAAGAGGTCCAGAGACATGACTTTCTAATTGTGTCCCTTCAAAAAGAAAGAAATCCAATTACCTTTCTAAACCCAGTGTTAAAGCAAGACATCCAGGTTTTTCTCTCCTCATCAGTGACCGTGCCATTGACAAGTTTGCAGGAATTCTGAAGGCAGGTAGAAATAAATCTACTACAATGATAGGTGGCAGATGGTGGTTTGATGAGAAAATCCTCTTGAGTCTGTATTTCTGCTTGAGCTGACCAGTGATTTGATAACCACTTACTAGACACTAGCTTTGGGTCAGGCAGAGTGTGAGGCTCATGGCCCCGGAACTAAAAAGAGATGTGGGGTAGTACCTACCACAGTGTTTGAAACACCTGTGCCCTCAGTAAATACCTGTCAGAGAGAAAATATGGGTATTGCTGTCAAGAAGCATCCTCTCTAGATAGGGGGGGAAAGGCAACATGGGAAAGTACATAAGAGAAACAAAGCTTTAGATTGCTTTGAAAGCTAGAGTAATAATAATCAGGTGAAAATTAATTACTAACCCAACTCTCTTCCCGTGTGTGCCTGAAATGCTTAACCAAATTGAGGAGACAGTAATTGCATGATAGAATCTAATGTAAACTAGTGAAGACATTGACTATTGTCTGGTATGGCTAGAGATATAAGGGTTGCATATTTAGGATCCAAAATAATTCTGTGAATGAATAAGGGCAAGGGAAATATTTGGATTCTAAAGCACTCACATCTAACTGACACATTTTTACTGCTGTTTCTCAATGAAATGAGAATATAAATCTGCACATACCAGCCTGGTAAATATTGTATATAAGGAGTTTTTGGATAAACTGTTTTGACTAGATTATCTAAATTGTTCCATCAAAAACCCCTCTTACCACAGGTTTGAGTGACATTTTCAAATCCAGAATTCCTCAGTTTCAAATGTGATGAAATTGATATATTCATCTAGTTATCTTGTTATATGAATACAGTGATAATTTGGGGCTTGATTTGTAAAAATAATGTAAAACACTGAAAGAATTTGTACCAAGTTTCCTGTTATAACTTTAGTCTTGAAAAATATATGCTGTCACTCAAGGGGAAATCTTTAAACTGTTTGACTCTGTATGGCAGATGTTGTGCACGGGCACTTAGCCATACACCCAGTTTTCTACTGGTTATACATTTCCCTAGACCCGCTTTCCGTTGGGCTGACGGGAGGTTCTGTGCATAGGAGATCTTCATGGAATATTGGAAGACAGGAGGGTGGTAGGAACCATTCTGCTTCAGCTGCACCTTAGGTGGAAGAACCAGCAGTGCTGGCAGTGGGGGCGTGGCCCTTGTTCCGCACCCTCCATGGCACTAGAAGCCAGGGGTCATTCCTCAGGTTCTCGCAGTGGCACCGGCAGCTTCTTGATCTCTTCCCCAGTTTACTCCAGGGAAACTTCCAACCCTTAGTTTTTAATTTCTTGCATCAAATCATTCCCCACAGGCTATGTAGAGTAGTTTCTGTGTACCTCCTGGGGCACTGACTGCTAAAGGACAGAATTTTTTTAAAGTAAAATCAGGATTTTTTTATGCCTTTTGGTAAATTATTCTATAGTTTCTGGATCTTGCCTGATGTTCTGGTTTCTCTGTCTTGGCTTCCTGAGGACATTGATTTAGTCTTATTTAAAGGTCATATAAGTAACTATATAGATATTATTTTCATGTAATCAAATAGTCTTTAACCTCTTTTGACATTATGTGAATATACTACATGTTATCTACCCTTCTAATGTATGTTATCTATTTAAATGTTCGTCAATTAGTTATCTATTATAGCATAACAAATTACCCCAAGACCTGGTGGCTTAAAATAACTTTTATTAACTCGTAGTTTCAGTAGGTCAGGAATCTGCTGTGGCTCAGCTGAGACAGATGTCTCAGGCTATTTCTCAAGTCTCAGTCAAGGTAGTGGCAGGTGTTGTTTCACTTGATGCCTTGACTGGTGGAGGATCTGTTTCCCACACGTGGTCGTCGACCCGATTCAGTTCCTCATGGGCAGTTTAACTGAAGGCCCAGACTCTCCGCTGGCTGTTCCCTGGAAGCTGCCCTCAGTTCCTTGCCATGGGGCTTGTTTCCCAATGAGGGAGCGCACAGCAAGGTATGGTGGCTATCTTTGTCACAGAAAACGAGAGAAGAAGGAGAGAGAGTGGGGTGAGGAGAGGTAGAGGCTTTTGAAATCCAGTCTTAGAAGGGACATCCTATCACATTTTCCATGTTTTATTGGCAGAAGCCAGTTGCTCTATCCAGCCCCCACGCAGAGTGGAGGGATTACCCAAGCACGTGAATACTGGGCAGCGGGATTGTTGGGAGCCATTTGAGAAAGTGCCAACCGTACACTTCCCTAAAGAAACAGTATATTTCTTGATAACTGCTTCAGTGCTTAGCCTAATATTGATGAAAACTGGGCTTGGTAGTATAGACAGCCTAATAATTTAGTTTTAGTGACTGTACATATGAACTTATAAGCCGTAGCAACAGGCAGCCAAACAAATTAACCACCTCCTTTTCCACCCTGGGATATACATTTATTTCTTGAGATTCCAATTAATACATTATTAGGTTTTATTTTTATATTGTGTAAAATCACCAAATGAGTCATCTTAGCTATTACTAGTCTACCTGAGAGAATTTCTTTGCTTACAAAGCGAACTTTAGGATCTGCACCCTGGAATCATCCTGTCATGGCCACAGAAACGGAAAACGTGCCCCCTGCAGACTGCCCGACAAACCGATCCCCATTTCCAGTGGGTGTGAAAATGTCTGCTTTTAATGGGGCCTTTCAAAACTGCATCATGCTTGCACTTCCGTCTCTTCCCTAAAACCTGATAAATGGCAAAGTGCTCTCTTTGGGTAGGGGCAGGTTTCTGCTGTTAAAGATGTTCTTAGGCAACCCTGCGTTATCTCTTACAAGTCCTGCCAATGCTTTTATCATTTCAGATTTAAAAAGGGCTTAAAGTGCCTTCGTTAAATCCCTCTCTATAAAAAGTAAAAAAACAAAAATCCTTCAGTAACTCAGAATGAGATGCCACTGTATAAAGACACAGCAGTAACATTATTTTCCATGGAGGAAAGTATGGTCTATGCTGAACCATATTAATACATTTGAAGAAGAAAGTTTTTATTAATGTGCACATAAAATATTTGGTGCAAGGATTTGCTTTGCTTTGCATGAAGGCAGAGGCAGCATTACTCATGTGGTGAGATTTGAAGAGCAGTAGCAAAACGATACCCTAAACAACCTACTGCCAGTTTGGCTATGATGCCTGCTGGTCTATTTAAGAGATGTTCCTATGGATGCATTTATTAACTCCTTTACAAATGCAAGTGCCTTTGGGAAGGAAAACATGTAAGTAAGTAATTTTCAGAACCCAGTAATATTTAGTAAATTAATCAAATTCTTTCCTTTGGACTGTTGATAAATGGCAGGGGGTGTTGCAAAGCAGAATGAGGATCCCAGGGCAGTTAGGGCATTAGAAAAGCAAAGGGCACACTGGAGAAGGATGAGAAAACCCCATGCATCAGGCATTTACTTATGTGCCAGATTCTGTGTAAAGTATGACTGATGCATTTTGTAACCTGAGGTCCACATCTTCCTTGCAGCACTAGAAGGGGTAGAGCTGAGATTCAGGCTCAGCTGTGTCTGACGCCAAAGACAGCGTTCTTTTCATCCCACTTTTTCAGAATAATCCAAAAGTTTAGGTGGGAAGCCCCAGAGATAGAATTGGCAACTTATTTTCTTAAATATATGTATGGTGAAATAGAGAACGAGAGGGCCATCCTACAGAGAAATGAAGCCTGTTACTTCTATCTTTAGAGAGATCATGTTTGGATCAGTTTCTCTTTCCCAAGGAATTGTTTGGTTATCTTAGAATTTCTGTCTTGCATGCTCTGGGCCATTTGGCATAGTGGCTTATGAGGGACTGCATTTGCTTGGGTGTCTTTTTTCTTTCCTGAATATGCTATACTTAACTGTATGCTCAGAGATGGAAGTAAATGATAATTGATGCTCATATTAATAACCATGAAACATCAGGGGTATGTTCAATTGTGTTCAGTGGCCTATATATAAGGAGACAAAAATATGCAGCCCGTATTTCAGGAAGGTTTTTAATATGTATATTTTTCTAAATGTTAGTGACTAAATCCATTACTGTCTACTCATTCCTTGACATATTAGTTAATTTTTAAAAATGTCTAAGGGGTGTTTGGCATGATTCTTGTCCTCAAGCATTTCCACTCTTGTTCACTCAGCAAATATTCACTAAGCACCTACTGGGTGGTGGGCAGAGGTCTAGAGACTAGCGATAAAGCAGCAAACAGAATCATGTAGAACAAGAAGGCCGAAAGACATTTTAAAAAGGCTAGATGTACTATCCAGACTCCCAGTACTGAAGAATTCCTGGGAGAAGGGAGACAGGGCAATGCTCAGTGTTTGGGGAACTTTGCACTTGGCCAAATAGAGGCAGATTTTAATTTCTTGAAGGGTTTAAACTTTAATTTAAAATAAAAAATGATTAATTTTTAAAGAGAGGGTAAGGGGGGAAATAAGAGGTAGCAAAATACTGATGTGTGAGAGAGATAAAGATCGATGGCCTCTGGCACGCATCCCAACCAGGGGTTGGCCTGCAACCCAGGTATGTGCCCTGACTGGGAATCAAACAGGTGACCCTTTGCTTTGTGAGATGATGCTCAGTAGCCAGACATTAATTTTTAAAATGTGATTGCTCTTAAAAGTATTATCTGGTCCACATATCTTTCTCCCTAGGGAGAAATGGCCTGCTACCATTCATTCATTCATTCATTCAACAAATACTTGAGTGCCTGCTATAGGCAGGACAGGGGGGAGAGTCTTTTTAATATAATGATGAACAAAAGGACAAACCCTGCCCCTCATGGGAAGATGTGTAGGTTACAAAGTGCTAGACAGAAAAATAACAAGGTTTATTTGCAAAATACATATTGAAGGGCCTCTCTTAGGAAATGGCATTCATGCTTGAAACCTGACATACAAGAAAGAGCTGGGCAAGTGAAGAAGTGAAAGAAGAATGTTGCAGGCTCAGCACTCAGCCTTCAGAGGCCAAAGGTGAGGATGAGATTAGCATGTTTAAGAGCAGAAGCAAGGCCAACATGGCAGATGCATTGGAAATAGGTGTGGCACTCACACAAGGTGGGAGAGGTGAATGGGAATCAGATTGTCAGTGCCTTGTAGGCCATGGTAAAGTGTTTGGGTTGTATTCTAAACGCAAAGGAAGTCACTGATTAGCTTTAAGCAGGGGGTGATCCAAATGATGTCTATAAGTATCTAGTTTGTGTTGACAATTATCATTTTGGCTGCTTTGTGGATAATGGATTTGAGAAGGAAAAGAATGATGAAAGACTATTAGGAGGCTGGAGCTAAAGACATCACTTGGCAAAACTAAGGGATCATGTAACTAGAGTCAGTGCTTTTGCCTTCCATTTGGCTGAAATGCTTACTTTTCTTGAGGTTCAGAGATGCTGCATCAGCTCAATGGTGGCAAATGACTGCTGTCTGGGGAATCATTCTGACTCAATAAACTTTCAAAGCCAGAGTCCAGTTTAATCGACAATGGGGCGATTTTTTCCTACCTGTTCAATAGTCTCTTCTCATTTTCTTTTTTTGTTATTATTATTGTTTTCCCATTCTTCCTTGATTCCTTCAAAGAGCATTTGTTTCCCATGCAACATCCACTCTCTCTCATTCCAGCTCAAACAAGAGGCTTCTCACATTCTTAGTCACTCTAGTCTAGTCAAAAGGCAAATACTGACCACAGTATATGCTGTGTACAGAGCAGGAAAAGAATAGTTCTTACATGATCAAGGCAATTATATTACATTTACCATTTAACAATATGCACAGGAAAATGGATAAGTGGTGAGAATTCTGGTCGCCAAGGGATGATGAAGTCAGTGGGTTTACTAGGAGGTCAGAGAATGGAGCAGTTGCTACAGCATGGAGAAGTGTTGGCCTTGAATCAGATTATAACAATACTGGTCCAATTTGAGAGCCTGTGAGTGGGGAAAATTCTGCCCTACCTTTAGAATGTCTACTTAGGAGACAGAGAGGAATGGATATCAGTGATATAAACTCCCTAGACTGTGTGTTAGCTTAGGCTTCCATAACAAAATACCACAGATCACGTGGTGTAAACAACAAACATTAATTTTCTTAAAGTTCTGGAAGCTAAAAGTCTGAGATCAGGATGCCAGCATTGTTGGTTCTGGTGAGGCCTCTCTTCCTGGCTTACAGATGGCTGCCTTCTTACTGTGTCACAGCAGAGAGAGATTGGAGTAAACTCTCTGGTGTCTTCTTATAAGAACAATATTACCATTATGTGGGCCCCACCTCACAACCTCATATAAATCTAATCGACCTCATGAGACTCCCCCCTCAAAATGCTATCACAATAGAGGTTGGGTCTTTGACATTATAAGTTTTGGGGGACATAATTCAGTCCATAGAAGACTGTATCAGGCCATCCTGGTATGTTAACCCAGCTTTTCATACTTTCTTTTCATAACATGTATAAAATATGTATACATATTATATGATTATATATTATATTTATAATATATGTGTATAATTAATTCATGTCTATATTTTATGAGGCTAAACTTTATAAACAGTGACTGAGTCCTTTACTCATTATTTTGTCTCTGTTTTAAATGATGGTTCCTCAGGACATATCTACCTAATGCATATTCACATTTCAAATAATATAAATCTATATTTAAAATTATTTTGTGATTTATATATTGGGATCGTATATTAATATTTTACTTTTATAATTGACTATATTATAATATACACTAAGAAAATACATATAACTCCTGCTAAGGAGCTCAAAAACATCCGTCTAAAGAATTACCCAAGAAGACAGTTCTATCAACTCTTCTATCATTTGCATTGTAAGCAAATTGACAGGAATTTATGGTGTTGCATAAAACTCTCCATGACTTATATTTGATAGTTTCTATTACAAAAATCACCTTTGGTCTTTGGTCCAGAACATCTTAGCCAGGAATGCAGGACTCCTTACAGTATGGTTCCAGTCTAACCTCTGCTGTTGGCATCTATTCTTCCATCTGTTGGATCTACTAAAAACTGTTTTTGAAACTTATCTGTTTCAAAAACTTGATCTCCAGCTTAGCTCCTTTTGCCTTCCTAACTCCAGTGACTGCATTCTGAGCTGAGCTTTTCCCAAGTTTTCACATATATAATCCTATGAGGTGAATATTGTTATATAAATTTTAGCTGTGGATTAGATAAGTGAAGTAACCTTCCTGAGATGACATTGCCTATGAGTGGCAAACCCAAGTCTCTACCCCAAAACGTGTAATCCCCAAGATGGTACTGTACCTCTGTAACATTCTACCCAAGTCTACTTAAATCTTCAAGGTCCAGTGTGGATCTTAATTCCTCTATAAAGTCTTTGCTAAACACTCTAGCTCAGTGACTCATCCATTCTAGTAACAAAAATAGCTACCATTTATTGAGTGCCTACTATGTACCAGGACTTCTGTTAAGCTCTTTTATATAAATTATCTTATTTAATGCTCTCCTTGACCTTATGCAATTAGTATAACATTACAAAGGAGAAGCTGGCCTCAGAGTGACAGATGTGGGAGATCATAGAGCTATAATATTTCAGAGAAGGGGTTCAAACCTGGATCTGTCAGGTCTGGAGCCAGAGTTTTACCCACATGTCACAGTCCCACATTAGGAGCAGCACCTGCCCACTAGGCACACCTGGTTGTGGGATAATGTGCTAATGTGAATAATTTGAGTGAAATCATCCTGAGTAGAAATAATGACAAGGGTGACCACTGTGAACAACACAGATCCATATTAAAGAGGATATATGAATATCTTCTTTATGAAAGAGGATATTTAATAAACTTGATGGCTATATTAGTTTCCTATTGCTGCTATAACTAATACCAAAAATTTAGTAGTTTTAAACAACACCAATATATAATATCATAGTTCAGGAGGTCAAAAGTCCTAAAATCAAGGTTTTGGCAGAGCTGTATTCTTTCTGGAGTCCTGAGAAGAGAATCTGTTTCCTTGCCTTTTCTAGTTTTTACAGGTCACCTGCTTCCCTTGGCTTATGGTCCCAGCCTCTGGCTTCAGTCAGCAGTGTAGCATCTTCCAATCTCTTTCTCTCTGACTCTTATACTTCTCTTTTAAAAAGACCCTTGTGATTACATTGGGCCCATCTGGATATGTCAAGATTATCCCCCCATCTCAAGATCTTCCACTTAATCACATTTGCAAAGTCCCTTTTGACAAATAAGGTAGTATTTTTCTGTTCTTGGGATTAGGACATGGACATCTTCAGGGGAGGGGGCATGAAGGTGCACAAGATATTCATCTATCAAGGGCTGGAAGAAGAAGTTTGGGAGTAATTGTTTTGATTCATATTATGGAATTTTTTCTTTTAAGTAATGCTAAGATAATGTTTAATCCAAAAGAAAAAGGCTCTAAAGGTAGGTCAGGCACTGCTACCTATAGCATTTTTCAAAATCAATAGGTAAACAATTTTTCATTGTTAATATGAAACCCAAACCCAAGAATAGGAAACTCCCAAACATCATCTTTGTGAACCTCTTTAATCCCATTGGAGTGCTATGAGTGGGGACATCATCAGATAGCAGGAGATGGATGGCCGAGAGCAGGGGTCCCCAACCTCTGGGCCATGGACAGGTACCAATCCAGGTCTGTTAGGAACCAGGCTGCACAGCAGGAGGTGAGCTTGAGTGTAATGTGCTTGGATCATCCCCAGGCCATTCCCCTACCTCAGTCCATGAAAAAATTGTCTTCCACAAAACCAGTCCCTCATGCCAAAAAGGTTGGGGACTGCTGGCCTAGAGCACCTGTACTTGAAATGAGCACAGCTCTTTTTCAGGTGGTGGAGAGATGGCGTCTAAGTGCCTAACTGCTTGTCTAAGTTTTCATTGCAAATGGACTGAAGGGTTGGAACTAAATCTGTGTGGTTGCTTGAATGTCAGGGCGGTGGCCCTTTCCATTTGACTCACTAAAATTGAGAAATGTTTTTAAAGGTAATGAAGGAAAAAGAGGTGACAGCTGGGAAAGAACAGCCTGTAGGAAGACCAGCAGCTCAGACTTGCGAGTCAGAGCAGAGCAGAGCACTGAATTTCTTTCCATGTTTCACTTGTAAATTGGATGCTGCTTTCCATGATCTCCCTGTGGTCCCTTCCCCTCTTCAACACAACGTTAGAGTCCCCAGTGGTGGCCCACAGTGTGGCTGCTTGGGACAGGGAAGGTGGGAGTTGATGGAGGAGTATAGGCAGAACTTTTTTTTCTCATCTCAAATTCTGTTTATGTTGTACATATGACTGAGAATTGAAATGGTTCAAGGGGGAAACAGACGTGCTACAGCCACAGAAAATGTTTCAGGTTGTTATACTAGATATATCATGGCATCTGTATTTCCATGTGACTGTCTTTGAAAGCTGGACTGTCAACTTGGTGTTTACTTATTTCCTCCCAATTCTGCAACACAGGCAAAATCCTGCAGCACAGGAAACATGCATAATGTTGAATTTATTTTAAATCACTTTACTGAGGTATTATTGAAATATAAAAAGCTGCACATATTATAATATATACAACTTGATGAGTTTGGGGGTAAGTAGACACCCATGAAACCATCATCACCATCAAAGCCATAAACATATTCATCTCCTCCCAAACTTTTCTTCTCTTCCTCCTCCTTCTTATTGTAAGAACACAACATAAGATCTACCTTCTCAGCAAATTTTAAGTATACAAAACAGTTTTGTATACTTAGTACATACAGGCACTATCTTCATAGTAGATATACAGAAATTACTTATTTTATATAACTAAATGCTGAATTTTTGAGGCTACTATATCAAGAACTCTGAAAAAAATAGAGATGTAACTCTAGAATCTTGCAAATAGAGATGCAAATAAGTGACAGAAATAGATAGCAGGCATTTGCAGAGTAACACGAAGGGAATAAATCTCTTTAGAGAGAAAATTTTAAAATAGTTAATTTCAACTACAGGAGGTATTTTTTGAATTAGGTACTGATTATCATATTTAAGATTTTGGTATACTGGGTAAGACAATACTTCTTGAACTGGGTAAGACAATACTTCTTGAGAAATGTTGGCTTAACAAGGTGTATTTAACTCTCAAGATGCTCTGTGTTAACTAATCCTTTCCACTCTGAAAAAGTTGAAGCTGCAGCATAGATCTACCTCCTCCTGTACAATCTCTGCTTTGTAGTCTGGCTTCATGCAAGCTGACACAGGCTGCCCTGCTTATTCACCCTGGCATGTTAAAGCTGCCGTGCTCCGCGTTTCAAGAAATTTGCTTTTAAAAAGTCTCAAGTGAGTGATACTTTCTAGTACATATAACTAGTACAGAATTGCAGGTAAAAACATAGGAGATATTTGGGGAAAAAAGGGCATTTTCTTCTGCACAAAACACTACACTTTATATCCTGGTATTTCAATCTCCTTTACCAGAAAAAGGAATTTAAATGCTATTTCTCTCTCAGTGTAGTAATACTAAGTATTTTGTTTCTAATGCCTCAGTCTCTGGAATGCTTACAAAGCTATTAACAGTTGACTTGGGAATGGCTTTCTAAAGGTTGATCAGCTATCATTTCCCAGTGCTCAGGCCAGGGCTGAATCAGCAGCATAGCAACCTACAAGCAGCTGCAACATCTGGAACAGTATCAGAGGTGTAAAAGAAACAATTTCTCACGGCCAGGTCTCAGACTAATTCAAACACAAACAAATTCAATCTGATGATAAATTCACTTTGGCTCTTGCTCTTGTGTTGGAAGAATCAAGTCCCTGCCAGGACTACCAGTATGGCTGAAAAGAGAAAGTTAAAACAGCAATTAGATGGTACTAATATGGCTCCAATGTAATCCCTCCCCTGGTTTCATGTCTGCCTGCCAGGGCTCTTGGCCACCATCCCAGGGCTTAATTGCATTTTGCAAGTAGTAATAGTACATTTGCCACTGTATCTCTCTAATTTCAGACAAGGTCCTCATACCCAATTCAGTAAAAAGGGACTGAAATATCTCTTACAAAAAAGCAAAAGTGTTTTCTAGTTTAAAGACTGGCTCAATTAAGGGAATAGTTTATGAGGGAGAAAGAATAGGGAGTAAAATATTGATAGATGGCCTTGGATTCTGGAATTCTCTTTTAGTAAAGCACCAGAGAGGAATGGTTCATGATAATATTTGAGACATTGCTACTGTTTAAAGTTTATATACATTTTCAAGTGGAATGGATTGTAACTGGAATGTGGCCCGATGGTAACTGAGAGCCAGTAGGGCTTAGGGAAATGAGCGCTGGTCCCATTCTGGAGACCAAATGCTCCTGGCCAAATGAATTGTGTTTTAGTCTCACCTATGCTAAGTACTAAATATATGAACTTGGAAAAGCCACTTGAAAATTTCACATCTCATTTTCTCATCACCATATTGAGGATAAGGCAAATGTTCCCCTTATCTAACTTGTGGGATTGATTGTTAAGATACTTGAAAAATTACAAAATGATGAGTTTAAGGCCTTGGAGTAAAATCTAATTAGTAAATATTTCTAGGAAAATGAATAGATGTTTTATCAATGACAGTCATTTACAAAATTGTGAGGAAGGCTGGAGGACAGTAATGAAAAAGTATGAGTTTCATGGAGGACAACAGCATGGACAGAAAGGGCACATTGGGAATTCTACCTCCTTGAGCTATTTCTAATGAGAATACACAAACACCATTTTTCCTTTAGCCTACGGAGTGTGGGAACAGGGCTTCTAGTCCACTGGTTGGCAGTATCTGTTGAATACTTATGGTGCAGCTAACACTATGGTAGCCATTGTGGTAATTCCAGAGCATTCTAGTCTCTTTCCTTAAGGGGATCTGGCTGAAGAAACAAGACCAAGATATCATGCTAAATAGAGAATCGAGTTCAAAATCAAAGTGATGAGGTCAAACAAGAACAGACCCTCTAGAGAGAGAGGGCTAAGAAAAGAAGACCACAAGCCTTTCCCTCCAAGGCCAGCCAGTCAACAGAGCTTGCTATTATGAGCCCACAGAAGGCATTCCAGAGTCTGACTTGAAGCCCTAGGGGTGTGGGAGTGGGCAGGAGGCCATTAGATCGATAATAACTCTCAGTAATCAAATTCTACATTGCAGCCCTGTTCCCTTAAGATCCTTGTCACAGGAAGAAAGTCGTATGCTCACTGAGCCCAACGAATGACAGAGCTCAAAAGAGGCCTTAAATAGGCATTCTTATTTTATTTTGGACAAATTGTTAGTACCACTATGTTTAGAGAAATCTCTGGGAAGATTCGACTCTATAGGCTGGAAGAAAAAAATAATTAAAAATCAATAACATTTCAAAACATGAAATGTTTACTTCTAGCAGTTATAGGGGCATGCTCATCCTATGCTGTTTGAGACAATGGGAGAGGTTTAGGGAGGTAAAATTGAATTTTTAAAGAAGAATCCCCTGAAGCAAGTGTCTACAGGGTAGGCTTACATTGATTTAGGAATTCTCCCTGAAACTTTTTCCAGAGAGACTGACATTTCTATGAGCAGTGCCAATGTCCACATTTGCAAAGGTAATGCTTCTGGTGTCTGTGGTATTCCTGTAGCAGCCTTAGCCTGAAGACCAGGTTTGGCAAGAGCAAAAAAAGGGAACGTAATCAGGAAAATAGTTGTTACAAAGCTCATGTACTTTATTAGACTTTATTAACAAGTTTCGTGAAGTCAGGTCAGATTTTATGGATTAGACTTGTATAAAACAGTACTCTGGATTTAATTAATCTGGTTAACCTGTTATTCCTGGAACTTTTGTTTCTTTTAGTTTGTCAGAAACAACAACAATAAAGAATAGAAGTTATGAACAGACAACACAATTAATTGAATTAACATGTGAAAAAAAATCTAAATACCACATGCATTAAGCCAACATAAATTCCATATGGGCTGAAACTTTAAATATAAATAACATAAGCTTGAGAAGACTAGAAGAAATAAGTGAATAATAATATTTCACTTGGCAAAGGAGATCTGCCTAGGCAATTCCCCCAAACAAAGCTTCTAAGGAAAAACACTGATAGATTTAAGAACAAAAATTTTAAATTTGTTAAGGCAGATAAATCCATAGACCCAATTGAAAAGCAAATTACAATCTGGATAAACATTTATAATATACTTGATAGATAAAAGACTAATTTGCTTAACATGAAAAGAAATATTACAGGTCAGTAAGTCATGGCAACTTCAATGAAAAACAAATACTAACATTTGATCACTAGTAATCAAAAAGTGCTAATTTAATTACCAATAAAATCATATTTTGGCTTTGAGGTTATAAAAACATATCCAGTATTGATAAGAATATGGGCCAAAGACAATGTCATACACCGAAGTAGCAATGGTAATTTATTTAATACACAGTGTACGTGTCAGACCCCATTTTACATTTGTATGTATATTTTTACATTTATCTTCAACTCTATGAAGTAAATACCATTATTTTACCTATTTTTCAGATGTATAAATTAAGACCTGCCGGGATTCAGTAAGTTACCCAGCACCTTTAACCAGAGGTCTCAAACTGATATTTTCTAAGAGGAATCATCTCAGTCATCACTGTAAGGACATCTGCATTGGAAGGAAATGTAGATGGATAATGCCTTTGTGGAAGGCAATTTGGAAAAACCAATTTAATTGCAAAAGTTGTTAAAATGCTTTTTTTGTTTACTGTTGTTCATATACTTTTACCCAAGAATTCCTTTTTTAGGAATATAATAACTGATATGAGAATAATGCAAAATTATATGTGAAATGATGTTTATTACAGAATGGTCCACAGTAAGAAGATAATCCTAAATCAAATATACAGGAAATGGCAATATAAATTTAAGGGACATGTGCATTAGAATATTAAGGGTATATAAAAGTGATAATGTAAAAATATATTTAGGTTGGGAAAATATGCATTATTTGAGTTCAAAAAGCCTAGTACAACTGCTCCTGTATTTAATTAGTTGCCAAGTTCAATTATAAACCTCTTTATGGTAATAATATCAATATTATTCTTTTTTATGGAGAGCCCTCTATATACTGAGTATTTATGACCAAAATAAATAGATTATCTCTGTTGTCATGGAGCTTGTATTCTAGTTGGGGGTGGGGGAGACAGACCATCAACAAAAATTAAAAGGAAAATACCTAGCGTATTCGAGGGTAAGGAGAAAAAACAAAGCATGTGCAATGTTGGGAGGAGGGTGGCAGTTGAAGTTTAGGTGAAGTGACCAATAAGGGCCTTGTGATGATGATTGTTTTTTTTTGTTTGTTTGTTTTTAGCAAACAATACATGTTCCATGAGAAATTGAAATATAGAGTCATGAAGTAATTTCCCTGAAGTCTGGCACCTGATTAGTACAAGAGGTAGAACACAGGCACCCTAATCCTACTGTGCTATAAATAAAAACTTTAGAATTATATTTTGAATTATTAATAGTAACTATTTGTGGTGCTGAGATATATTAATTCCTTAAAAATTACCATGTTTGCTGATGTTTAAGATATGTGGCATCATTTAGTGATGTGGCCATAACAGTGGCGAAGAGATAGCAGAGTAGCTATTACAAGTCTTAAACAATTATGAATGGGTGTCAAGGCACCCTAGACCTGACTCCCTGCTCTGGCTTTGGCTATAGTTCCTGTGCTTTGAATTCAGTAATAATCACCTTTATCTCCAGTTATGGAATCTTCAAAGTGGCTTTTCTTCTGGACCACCTGCACAATGGCACCACTGTTATTCAAGCCTGGATGTATCCTTTTTAACTCCCACCTCCTCAGGCCTCACATTCAGTGAGGCAAATCTAGTAGGTTGTACTTCCATAATTTTCTTACATAGGTCCTCTTCTTCCCATTTTTGTAGTCATGACACCAGTTTAGGCTTTAATTCTCTCTCCTCTCATGCTTTCTTTCTAATATCGGTATCATACTAATCTCTCCATACCCTTGACATTTGTCCAGAAGCATTGCTTATTTTATTTTTGACTCCCAATTGTGCACATTTGATAGTTTATCCATAGCAGAGATAGTAATGCTCACCAAATAACCTATATTATATTTCTCAGTTTCTTACAGTTAGGCAGGCCATGTGCCTCGTTATGGTTAATTGGCTCTTAGCAGACAAGACTCATCACTTCTGTGCCAGATCATAGAAGAACAGGTGTAAGTTTTCTGTGCTTCTCTGTTCTCCTAAAGCAACAGGGGAAGCTGCACATTTTAGATCATGCAGCTACAAAGTAGTAGAATCTGAGTCCCCACTGATCTCTGATGGATATGCAGTGTGAGCAAGAAATAAACTTTTGATGTATTGGTGTGTTGCTCTATTGAGCTACTGGGATTTGGGATTTTGGAGTTAACTTGTTACCACAACACAACCTAGCTTATTTAAACAAATACATCAACCGAAGTGAATGAACTCACCAATTCCCATACCAATTTGCAATTTGCACTTACCCATAGCCTTACCTTTGCTTTGTTTGTCTTTCCATTGGGAACTTCTTTCTTTACATAATCAATCCCTGTCTCTCTCAACAAATTGCTCTACTTATTTCAATTTATTTAAATTTGTATTCATCTTTCCAGAACCATCTCAAATGCCAACCTTGCCTTAGTGCTTCTCCTTATTTATCCAATCAGATATAATTTCTTTTTCTTCTAATCATAAAGAAACTTGGTAGTTACCTTTTGGATTGCTCTTCACAAATTCTGTCTCATATTGTAGTTATTGGTATACTTACTTTTTCTCTCAATAGAATAGTAGGCCCTTCTGAGGGTTGGAATTGTACATGTCTAGCATGCACATAGTTTTCTGAAACTGAGTTGAGGACTCAGAAGTATGAGATATAGTTTTCAAAATTTCTACCATAATTGCTAAAAAAAAGTGTTTGGAGTATTTGGGGAACTGACTTCTATATGATGATTTTTTTACACAAATTCTGTTCTTTTCCTGTTTTCATCATTAGATGGCAAACTTGTTTTTTAACTATTGTCCTCTCAAGACTTAGAACATTGCTTGGCACAAAAATAAGTGCTAGATAATAAGTATGTCAATGAATAAGGAAAGATTCAATATGTAAAATATTACTGTATTAAAAATGGAGTTAGCAAAGGTTTAATTGCATACAAAACCTGTAGACCTGTAAAGAGCCCTCAATATACAGGGGTGGGCAAAGTAGGTTAATAATAATAAATAATGTAATAAATAAATCATACAAGAATAAACTGTGTTTCGTGTACTCACAAATGTAAACCTACATTTGTCCACCCCTTTGTCCACCCCTGTATGAGATAAGAACATTTTAAAGCTAATAGTACCTTCAGGATAGGGGAAATAAAAACAGTTTTAAAGGATTTACACTTTGCAAAGGATTAGCCCATACATTATCTCATCATTTGATTGTTATAAAGACTCTCTGAACCAGGCAGGTATTATCTCCACTTTTGAGATGCAGAAACAAAATCCCAGAAGGGTTAAGTGACTTGGGCAAGGTCAGACAGGTGGTTTAAAATAGAGTTCTAAGGCCTCCTAATTCCTCCTTGTCCACTACTCTTTATTTTATATGTTATCGCCTTTTCTTATCTAAGTTTAGGACCAAAAACATTTTTAGTATCCTCATTATGCGTGTGCGATGTGTCATCTTGGCGGCAGCAGCTATGACAAGTAGCTGGAGAAGGAGCACTCGGACACACACACGGTTACACAAGCCTCCTCCAGTCTGGGCTAAAATAGAATGAATGCTGTGCTCATTGCTGATGAATGCTGAATCCTTCCACACTGGCTTTTGTGTTTAAGAATAAGTCAGTATACACACACTGTAATTGAATGTCAAGAAATATGAAAATATATTGTTTTATTGCTACTGTTCATTGATTTATCGAAGTGATTTATTGTCGATGGACATGCTGTACAACAAATCACTTTGCTGACACCATCAGCTGCTTTAACTAGGATGTCAGTTCACGACATTAAAGGTAATGGATGGTGATTATTTTACAGTAATGGGTTTAATCAGCGCTTTGAATGACTTAGCAGTCATGTCAGAATAGAGCCAACGCATCATTCATCAAGGCAACATTTTGTTTACCAACATCATCTATAATTCATTTGATTGTTGACAATCATCAGCAAATACCTCTCAGGCAAAGCTTTATCAGTGATGGAAATCTGCACAGCTGCAGCAGGCTAAGCCACCTCACGTGGCTGCCTGAGTACACATAGGTAGGGAGGGCTGCACTTGCCCTGGGCCCTTAGAAAGGTGGCTTCCACCATCTGGGCTTCTAGTCTTCTCACCATTTCCACAGACTGGAATTCTTCAGTTTTCATAGCCTCAATCCTCAATTTCATAGGGTCTTCAGTCACCAACAGAAACTTCAGGTATAAAGTCTATGAAGGTAGGAGAAGCAGCACATGATCTTGTTTGAATCAGCTCAACACAGCTAAACACCTGGCCCTGGTCCTGCTGCCTGTAGCTAGTGTCAGTGGCCTGAGCTGCGTTCACTGCTGCTGTCCCCATGAGTCTGTGCAGGTTTGGTGATGGGCAGGGGGCATAGGATTTAGCAAATGTCTGTTTTCATAAAATATTTTAATCCCATAAGAAAGCTCAACATAAAGCTAGGACCATTTTTTTTTTGTCATTTGAGCATCTTCTATTTCTTACCAGAAAGAAAAATTTATATACATGTAACATTTTTACATATAATTTTAGTAAGTTTGCAAACTCTGAAGTAGGGCAGTTAGGATCTTGGATTCTGGAGACAACCATAGTTGGCTAGGATATCTGTTTTGCCCCTTACCAGTCGTGAGCCTCTGGGCAAGTGGCTACATATCTTTTTGTTTCGTTTATAAGTGGGAGTTAACAATATTACCTTTGTCACGGGGTGGTTGTGAATATAAAATGATTTAATGTAAGTACTTGATGCCATACCCTAAACAGAGTAGTGCTCCAAATGTATTGGTTCTTATTTTTGTTATTTTTTTTTATGAATTGAGTTTCATAGGACTACCCTAATGGAAGAATCTGAAAGCCAAATTAAAGGAGAAACAGAATCTTAGTTGTCTGCATTTGTTACTGTGTTTTTGTGCTGTTTGCCTACTTATTTTGAGATGCAATCCCAGCAACAGACACAGAGAAGAAAATAGGAGCCATAAGTAATAAATTGAAAGAAAGCTTTGTTCTGCAATTTGAGTGCAGGCTGCAATACAAGTTGTACTATCTTGGCTTTCTGTGTGACAGGATGCAATACTACACACCACATACCTTTGGAATCTTACAGGTCCCAGGGCATCAGTGGGGGTCCAGTGCCCAGTGGGAGGCCATGGTCAGGGATGTGAGATGGTAACTCCAATAGCAGTGGAAGCAAGTATGGGAACTGAAAGATGCCACAGAACCTGGAGATGCCATGGCCCCAGCATTTACCTGAAACATCAGTTAGCAGTTCAGAGAGCTGGGCAAGGGAGGCAGAAGCTGTGTGGTGGCTGACAGGACAGTGATTTTGAGCATATGAGGGGGATGTCCCTTAAGAACTGCCAGAAATTATTTTATTTGGGCAAAGCATACATCATAAGAAGCCAGAGACCATAAACTGGCAGGGTGGGAACAGGAGCCAGGGAAGCAGTGGTCCACAATAACTAGCAACCTGTCTTTGTGGAGGGCCATTTCTCCTGGCCTCATTTCTCTCCTTCATAAATGGAGAGTGTTAGTCAGGATACGTAGATTGCAGTGGGCAAGGAGCGGGCAAAGGTGTATCAGATAATCTGATGGCCCTTTCAAAATACATGTAATTGGGGCTTTTAGGGAGTCTTATTGGAGTCTTAGTTGGGGCTTGGTAGACATTGAATAGGTTTGAGGAGGGAAAATTGAGTGAGTGTGTGTGTTTAGGGTGATGGAATGCATATATAAGCTCCCTATGTTATTCTGACGGATATTTCCATGATTGATAACCATTAGATCAGACCACCTCTGATTTCCTTTTAGTTCTATGTTTGTAAAATTTTGCTGCATTCATTCTATTCTCAGAATCACCTTTAGTTTGCTTTTATAGGTTTATTCTTATTCCTTAGCCTGGTCTAAGCATCAATTGTCATGGGGGAAGTAAGGTCTTTTAAGTCAAAGATCGTAGGAGAGATGTTAAATATGATGCCACTCCCATGTAGTTTAAGAAATGAATATGAATATTAAAATAATGTAACATTATTTTAATAGTTAGCAAGTAACATTCACTGAGTACTTGCAAAGTGAAAAGCACTGTTCAAAGTGCTTCTCATGTTTTAACTCATTTAATCTCAGAACAAACTTATGAGGTAGGTTTGGTTATAGATTGAAAGAAAATCAAGCACAGGGAAGTAAAGCAACTTGCTCAGGATCACCCAGCTAGACAGACGTAGAACCAAACTTGGGACCCAAGCATCTGACTCCAGTGCTGCCAACCCCTACTTGATACTGATGGGTACGATTAATGCATAGAGTGAATAGCTAGCAGGAAATGACTTGCAGACTGGGTCCCTGCCTCTCAGATCATGCAGTTAGCATGTAGGCTGGGGAAGAAGCCCCTTCTGTGTTTCCATCACATGGATGACAGAAAGACTCTCTTTACTCCTAATGTTAGAAATGCCTTTATTAAAATGAGAGGCAACTTCTGTATCTGGCATTGTTATATATGCACTTATAACACTCTCCTTGGTGCTGAAAGGAGAAGCTAAGTGTGGGGACAGGTGGGCCAGGGAACTGCAAAGAACTATTGCAGCACATCTGAGACTGCAGCACAGAAGACAACTCTGCCTACCTCAAAATGCAGTTGGGGACAGGCTCCAATCCCAAAACCTGGCATACCCCTTTTGGTTTAGACAAGCAGTCTCCTCTCATGCAAGTCCCAAAGAAAGAGGTCTGTGTCATGGAAGGAGAGCCACCACCGTGATGATGAGATCACCATGCTTCTGTGGCAGGGACAGGACACAGCCATGGATACTGGTCCCTGAAGGAGTGGCAGAGATGACAAAGAAAAAGATAAAGACTCCTAAATCCTACTTTGGATGCCAATGGAAGAAAGTGATGATGCACCTTTTCCCAAAACACAATTGCTTATTTGAAAGCATACATTGTATTAGATAAACATTTTCCCACCATTCTATCATCTGAGAAAAGCTAGGGAAATTCAGATTTAAACAACTAGTATAAAAAAGAGGAGACTATAAAGGAAACTTTTATTGTTTTTGAAACAACCCCATTTCCTTATTTCTCCAGAACACAAGAAGAGCTGTCTGCCTCCACTCTGACTCCAGGAAATATTAATGTACAATTTTTACCTCTGCCAAAGCCATCTTCTCTCATATCCACATGATAGAAAGAACACTCAGGAACTGCATGGAGGGGAAGGAGAAGTGGTCTTCAGAAGGAGTTTGTTCAATTTATGGTGAGTAAAAGCTACCGCTGCAGGGACGTTTCTTCATTTACTAAAATGCCTTCTTGCCAAATTCCCTCCACAGATTTCCAAAAACGAAGGCATACCTGCTGAAACACCAGAACTTTCCACTTATAAGGAGCTTCTATTACCAAAAAAGTGGTGTCACAGCTCAGAAAAAATGATGAGTGCCCATAAGCAAGGAGTTTTATATTCCCTTTTCTCCTGTCATACAGGGTAGGATGGAACCTGCTCTTAACCTTTGAAAATGCGAAGGCTCAAGTAATTGAGATTTGAAGGTTCAACTATTTGAAATCTAAATAATCAAAGTTTTATGTTCAAGTGGTACATGCAAAGCTCAGAGCTTATGAGAGATTTCAAATATTTGAGTAACCACTGTGTTCATTGGGGAACTGCACATACTTAAGATTAGCCATTAAATGACATTACAAACCTGAATATAATGAAGTGATTTTTAAAAAAAAAAACACTGCAAAAGGGAGGTGTCAGTGTGGACTGAGCTAGTTAGGTAAGGATTTGGGACAAAGTGGGCCTGGAGGAAGTGACGATCACAAAAGGGGTGAGGACAAGGGGAAGGCAGCACACACTACTAGGGCTTGAGAGATGGGAGTGTTCTTGAAGAACGAGGTGACCTCAGGAATGTAACTTGATTTGACTACAGTGTGTATATTTAAATCACTGTCTGAAAGCATGCTAATACTGTACTTTTTGATGAATAACACATGACTTATATGTAATTTTCAAACCTTCAAAACTAAATGAATGTGTGAAGTTCAGCAAAATTTTGAAAAAATAGCAATGACAGGATTGGATTGCCGATTTCCTTCTAGAAGAATGACTGAAGGAAAACAATGTCTCTGGTACTTTAGCTTTGAAATGTGAATCATTCAGACATTTGAACAGTCGAACCAATTCTATATTGTTGAGTGGGGAATATCCACAGGTAATTTTCTTTGAACTAACTTTGAATCTTTGTAGAAATAATGCATCCTTTGTTTGTTCATTGTGGAAAAAGTTTAAGTGCACATTTTAAAAATACAGAAAAAATACTTACATGCTCACTGTTCTCCCCCCAAAGAGAAATTGATGTTTTAATGTGTCTCCTTCAGACTGTGTGTATGGGGATGTATGTGCATTAAAATGTGATTACAGTGGCATGCAATTTGTGGCAGATGACATACACCAAGTCCTTACTCAACTTTGATGATAGGTTCTTGGAAACTGTGACTGTAAGCGAACGATGTGTAATGAAACTGGTTTTACCATAGTTTAATTTATATCAACAAGGGTTAAGTTCCTACAGCATATTCTGGTCACAAAAACATCATGAAATTTTAAATAAAGACCCCAAACATTTCTAATATTAAACACTGGAGTAAATGCAGGCTACACACACATTTAAGAAACATTAATAAAAATAAGATCATGATTTTCCAACTAACTGATTGCAGTTCAGAATCTTGAGTGGCCAGAGCCTGTTCCAAAGCTCAGGGTGCAAGGTGAGCATCCACCGTGGACAGGACACCATTCCATCACAGGGCATTTGCCCCCCCTCCCCTATGCCCCACACACAGACACACAGGCACACGCACTCAGACTGGGACAATATAGACACACCAGCTGACCTAATGTGCACATCTTTGGGATGTGGGAGAAAACCGGAGGACCCAAAGGAAACATGTAGAAGTGGGGAGAATGTGCAAACTCCTTACAGACAGTGGCCCCAGCCAGGAACTGATTTTTTTTTTCACATCAATGTTATGACATAACAACATTTTTTGAGGACCTGCTGTATCTTATGGCTTCCAACAAGTTATCCCTCCATGTATGTGTGACTTTGGGATCAGCTCTCTGACTTTCATTGGCCAATGGGACATCAAGAAGTATGAGGCAAGCAGAAGGCTTGATGACTAAGTAATTGAGCTTCCTTGAGGATAAAAGGCCACATTTATGAAGAAGTCCATACATCCTAGTGATCTCAGATAAACCAGGCCCCAGGTAGCTACATTGCATAGCATTCCTGTATCAGTGACCCCAGAAAAAGCCAGCAGAAGGACTCCTTAGCCGAACAAAAATTATGAAATATACCATATTGTTCAGTCACTAAGTTTGAGGGTAAAACTGATGCAGCATCAAAAACTTGATGTAAAACAAGTTTACATCACTACAATTTAAACTGTTTGAGAACATTCATTACAAACTAATCAGCCTTTTTTCTCCTCAAGCCCTTGCACTTTGTATGGCAAATGATCATTGCTCAAAATATTACTAAATGAAAAAATGAATAAATAAATGTTTTTTAAATAATCTTGAAAAATAGCTGTTAATGTACTATAAATTTCAATACAGTATCATATCCAGGCAAAACATAATGGGCTTCCTTGCTGTCCAGAAGCACCAAGAATTGAGTGTTGAATTCAGTGTTCCCATGTCAAAACTTACTATTCCCGTGTCCCATCTCCTCAATGTTGTGCTTAGGACGAAGGTGACAAGTAGCTTAGAGTGGAAGTGTCAACATGATGAACTAATCTGTACTAAATTCATAGCTTCCTATGTTTACTATTCCCAAGAACATGTATGTTCACAAAGAAATAGTTTGTATTTCCTCAGATCATACAACATTACCTGCATTTTGATCTTTGTGACAGGAAAATACTTTGAGGCAATGTGCTGTCTTAGGGTTTTTATTTCTTTGGTTCCCTCTGTAAATAAGGATACAAAAAATTACAGCTTTCATGAAATTACCACCTGTTATTAAAACTAATTCAATATTCAATTTAGGTTTGAATTGAAATGTGTTAGGTGAAAGAATCAAGATAATAAGCTCTATTTTACATTAACCTCTAGGACAAATTCTTTTGTATTTTGTTTCCTTTGGATAAGGGGAAGTACAGTGTAATTTTCATTTTTTAACTTAGATTTTAAAATCGATTTAATCCCCAGGTTAAAGCATATTATTTGCTTTAACAGAGAAAATGAGCAACCTCAAGGATGTCAGCTGCAGGCTGAAACCACAGTTCTAAGCTCTTTGGAGAGCACTGTCTGGGAGGCACTAAAACCTCCAAAGACTTCCTGGTTGTTTCAAACTTGACCCAGAAAACTCTTGTTCTTTACTGCTTTTCATGATTAACTATTTGGAATATCCACTCATTTTAGTTCACTTTCCCCACAGTGACTTTCTTCCTCTTTGGGAGGCAGGGGGAAGAGAACCAACATTAATTGAGAATAGCCTGTGCCTCCAAGAAATAGACACATTTATTCACATTTTGTGACTAACAAAGCAGACCCAGGTGGATACAGAAGATATTGGCTGTAGAGCTGGTGCTCAGATCTCTCTAGATCCACAGCATGTTGCTTCTGAAACTAACAATCCAAAGTCCTAGATGCCAGGCATGGGTCTTACAATGCTTGTGAGGCCTGGTGCAAGTACACCGGGCTCAATTTCCTTATTAGCCCCAAATGTCCATCTTTTTAATGTATTCATAGTGATAACAGTACTTTTCCTACCTGTGTACTGGGGTTGATTTGATAATGGTTGGTAATATATTTAAAAAATTGAAAAATCTCCTAGAAATATATTGCATTAGGCCCCAGATTCTGAATGAGTTTGAATAATAATATGACTGGGCCCACATACAGGACATAAATGTTTTGGCCATTCCCATGAATGAGAAAGAATAGGCTCTCTAGGATGTCCCTTTGAACTCACCTTCTTTCCATGGTGACTTGCTGATTTTTGTTTTCTTCCTTCTTCAAAGATGTCCTCTGGATTCTTTTTTTTTTTCTTTTAAATACTTACCAGTATGTGGCAGGGTTGAGGTCTACTCACCAAGAGCAGTTTTTTTTAAAGATTTTACTTATTTATTTTTAGAGAGGGAATGGAGGGAGATAGAGAGAGAGAGAGAGAGAGAGAGAGAGAAACATCAATGTGCCGTTGCTGGGGGTTATGGCCTGCAACCCAGGCATGTACCCTGGCTGGGAATTGAACCTGTGACACTTTGTTTCGCAGCCCGTGCTCAATCCACTGAGCTATGCCAGCCAGGGCCACCAAGAGCAGTTTTTGATGGGAAAAAAAAGCGACAGCCATAGAGGAGTGGTGCCTTAGAAACACCTATATTGAATCTGATGAGAGGTGATCTGAGGCGAATTAGGTGGTTTCTAAACGCAGAGTGAGACGTTTCCTTTAATTGGTGATTGCAACTGCTGACCTCGGTGTGCGTGTTTAGTGCATCATCGCCCCTTCTCCTGTCCTCTGACTGCTTAGGTGCCTTCCCTTTTCTTTCATGACTTTTATTTCCCTGCAACGGCATCTCTCCTGTTTTTCTCATTCTCTAAGGTATCCATTTTTGTGCCAAGAATTGGACACTACATGATGAGAAACATATTGGCTATCGATTTACATTATGGTTGGTCAATTTATTTTTAGTGGTCCTTTAAAATTCCCATCTGCAAAATGGGGACATGGGGCTTGCTCTGGTCTCCTCATTCTGAACATTGAAAAGGTTTTTGGAAAACTTACGGATTCCTCCAAATCACACTGATCACCCACTGTGCCTTTTTGTGATGGCAAATAGCAGCTCAGGGTTCCAGCACTCTTTTCCCCGCAGAGGCACTGTGCACTTCATGAAATAATGCAATGTTTCTATTAGGTTGAACTGTATGAGATGGCTGTATTTGTAGGGGAAAATAGCCAAAATGCTAGCAATTTCCCATAGTTCAGCTAGTATCTCAAATGATTGTTTTTCTACATAAATGTTTAATATGTTGACCACACCATATCCATCCTGCTTCCCTAAAAAGAAATAATATCACTGTGTGCTTTTATTAATAGATATAACTATGTAATAAGGTTTCCCTCTTCTTCTGCAATCTAAAGTGTTTATTCATCAGATGTTATGGCTCAGAGGCTTGATACAGATGATACAGTCCTGAAGCAATGCTGTATTGCTATTTACAGGGGGACAAGTGTGCTCTGGGAAGGGAAACATTATGCAGAGTGTCCTTAGGAAGAAAGAGGAAAAGATGGGGAACGCAGGAATCAGCTGTGGCCGGGGACAGGGAGCAGTGAGAGAAGGGCCACTGGGAGGATCCAAAGCCTTTCCTCCAGGGAATCACTTTGTTTCAGAAATAAGATGCTGACTGTTGAAAGGATATCCACTGAGAGAAGGGAAGCCCAAATTCTAGGAATTATGGAATCTTTGCCTCCAAAGCCCACTTACTCAGAGTACCATATATGTTCCCATGATGAAAACAGAATTTGTTGATTTCTCTAACTGTGATCTGTAATGTCCATATTTAAAGTTTATATATTACATATTTTTCCATTAATTATATTTCTTCCTATAAATTGGTTCTTAAAATTCATGTCACAGGATAGTATTACAATGCCCACTGAGGTAGCTGTTTCTGGATAGTCAGTGAAACCATGCCAAGAATAGTGGAGTGCTCCTGAAGTCATGGCCAAGGCCCAGGGTGGCATCTGTAATCTCTGTCAGGGCAGCAACGGTTTGCCAGTCATTCATTTGTTAAAGGGGAATTCACCACATGTCACAAAGAAGAGAGCTTGGGAGGCAATTAGATGTGAAAGACGTTTTTTTTCAGTTGATTATCTATGAATACTATTGTACTGTTTTTTACTCATCCACATTGCCTGTATAGCATTAATGATTAAAAAAGTGATATCAAACATTTATTGAGAACTTTTTATGTGGCAGATTTTCTAGGAAAAAAATTTACTATTCTTA
Organism: Phyllostomus hastatus; assembly: GCF_019186645.2. Taxonomy (NCBI): domain Eukaryota; kingdom Metazoa; phylum Chordata; class Mammalia; order Chiroptera; family Phyllostomidae; genus Phyllostomus; species Phyllostomus hastatus. The sequence continues at coordinate 103,251,953 of NW_025334041.1, read as the reverse complement.
ATGCATTTAAGCCTGACAAAATTCTATGAGTACTCTTATTTTGCAGATGGAGAGATCTAGAGTTGCAGAGGTTAATTAATAAGCCCCAGATCCTACAATTAGGAAGGGCAAAACCAAGACACAAACCATGACCTGTCCAACAGCCAAGGCAGGTTTTTCTATGACCTGTGGTTCTATCACTCTGATGAGCTTATGAAAAACGACAGAAGGAAGAATCCGGTCAGATACTCAAGTGACTTTTGGAAGAGGGATGAGACCTTAGTGCCAGCCAGAGCATGTAAGACTGGTGAAACAGCCATGTGCTCTTAGTGTCCGTGTACGGGAACGAAGTTCCACGTTCCCATAGCCGTATCATCAGGTAGTCTGCTTCGTTTATTCCAAATTGACTGCCCGTCAGTCTACAGGTGACCCTCTGATCCCCCATCCAGAAACCTGAAATTAAATGGAGTTTCACACAAACCTTTGTGCTCTTTTGCCTCAAGTTTGAAACACTAGCATTCAAACTTAAATATTCCACTGGCCTTCTTTAGCCTAATATTTCTTCTGTTACATTGATTTTTGCTCACCTTGGAGATCGAATTTGAAAGGAGATTAAATAATTTCAGAACCTGTGTTACTATGGTGACTCAGGATGGACTGTGTGAGAATTCTTCCCTTCATATCTTGATACTGAGAATTCTGCCTGCCTATTCATATCTTTTTTTCAATAGTTCATTTTGCATTGTGTTTTTTTCCATTACCACATGTACCTCCTATACCCTCTTCCACCTCCACCCACTCCCCTTTCCCCACAATCACCACACTGTTGTCCATATCCATGAGTCCTTTTTCTTTTTTGATCAATCCCTCCATTGCCCCCCAACCCTGAGCTGTCATCCTGCTCTCTATGAGTCTGTCTCTATTTTGCTTGTTAGTTCAGTTTGTTCATTAGATTCCACATAAAACTGAAATCATATGGTATTTGTCTTTCTCTGACTGGCTTATTTCACTTAGCATAATGTTCTTCAGCTCCATCTATGCTGTTGCAAAGTGTAAAATTTTTTTCTTTTTTACAACCTAGAAGTAATGTATGCCATTGTGTAAATGTACTGTTACCAGGGAGACCTGATTCAGGGGGCTCCCTTCTTCAGTTCTTGCCTTTCTTGCAAGACAAGAATTCAGGTGAGAGAGAAACACATATAGTGGAATAAGAGATCAAGGTTATTTATGAAATACACTTGAGCATGAAACTACATGCAGACATCCAGCTAGTCCAAATGCCCCACTTATAGCAGAAATAAAATTGTTTGTTCTATACACTTGAGCCCCTGGCTACAGGTGGGCACTCAGCTAATCTGAGTATACCGACCATTGGAACTCCAGGAGTTATGTACTGAAGTCAGCTTCTAGGTTCTCCCTCCTTCTCCCCATTTCAGACCTTGGGATTATATAGTTATAAAGGCTTTATTCCTCAGCTGGTAAAATTGCTACAGAGGCTTCCTTTCCCACAGAAATGATACACACAACATTTCAAAGGCTCCCCTCTTCCTGTGCTATCACAGTTCTGCTTGTGGGTCTTGAAATGCCTGGCAATCTTATTGTACCAGGCTCAGGACTGCCAAGTCAGTGGGTGAGACAACTTCCTCCCTGCCTTGGTTTACTGCCTATCCTATCTAACAGTACCATAGCTGTTTTAGCCACTCATCAGCTGATAGGCACTTGGGCTGCTCCCAAATCTTAATTGTTGTAAGTGGTGCTGCAGTGAGCATAGGAGTGCATATGTTTTTTTGAATTAGTGTTTCAGGTTTTTTCTTTCAGGTAAAGTCCCAGAAGTGGAATCTCTGGGTTATAAGGCAGTTTCATTTTTAATTTCTTGAGGTATATCCACACTACTTTCCACAGTGGCTGCATCAATCTGTATTCCCACCAGCAGTGCAGAAGGGTTCCCCTTTCTCCATATCCTTGCCAGCATTGTTGTTTGTTGATTTACTGATGATAGCCATTCTGACAGTGTGAGGTGATATCTCATTGTGGTTTTAATTTGCCTTTCTCTGATGATTAGTGACATTGAGCATCTTTTTGTAGGGAAGACTTCCAAGCTAATTTTATGAGGCCAACATTATCCTAATTCCAAAACCTGATAGAGACACTACAAAGAAAGAAAATTATAGGCCAATATCCCTGATGAACACAGATGCTAAAATCCTCAACAAAATATTGGCAAACCAAATAGAGTAATATATCAAAAAGATCATACACTATGATCAAGTGGGATTTATTCTGGGGATGCAAGGTTGGTACAATATCCACAAATCAATAAATGTGATATATCACAAAAACAAAATGAAGGGTAAAAACCACACGACCATATCAATAAATGCAGACAAAGCACTTGATGAAATGGAGCACACATTTATCATCAAAACTCTAAGCAAAGTAGGAATAGAGGAAACATACCTTAACATAATAAAGGCCATATATGACAAACTCACCGCAGGATCAACTTGATGGACAAAATATACAACTGTTCCTCTTAAGATCAGGAATAAGATAGGGATGTCTGCTTTGATCTCTCTTACTCAACACAGTACTGGAGGTCCTAGCCACAGCAACCAGACAATAAGAAGAAATAAAAAACATCCAAATTGGAAAGGAAGTAGTGAAACTGTCACTATTTGTAGATGACATGATACTGTATATACGAACCCCAAAGACTCCACCAAGAAACTACTGGAACTGATAAATGAATTCAGCAAAATAGCAGGGTACAACACTAATATCTAAAATCAGTTGCATTTTTATATGCCAATAATGAACTGTCAGAAAGGGAAATTAAGAAAACTGTTTTATAGAAGCTTACAATGTGAGAAAAGGGATAATGTATAGGAAGAAGTGTGATTACAGACACATTGGGAGAAATGCAGCTCTGGAACTGACTTCTATTTCTAAGAGGTTCAGGTGTGGATAATCCTGTGGTTAACATTCCAAAACAAACAAAAGTCTTGGATGATTGGAAGCCTGACAGCTGACTACATTGTGCCATTTTTTAAAAATGAATGTGGCCCCAAAGCATATGCTCAGGTCTTTTCTCTTTTCTATCTGTACTCATGGCTAGTTGACCTCAGTCAGTCTCAGTTTTTAAATACCATCTGTAAAGTGATGACTCCTAAACTATATCTTCCCATCAAGAACACTTCCCTGGACTTTAGACTTGAAATTCAAATGCTTTCTTGACTAGTGTTTCCAGATAAAACACAGGACACCCAGGTAAATTTGAATTTCAGATAAATGATGAATAATATTTTAGTATATGTAAATATAATATTTGGGACATACTTATATTCAAAAATTTTCACCTGCTGAACTATTGACATAGCCATCTTGTTTTCACCTCTGTCATTGCTTTTCCAGCCTGAAAGTGAGACTGACTTTTTCAAAATATAAGTCAGAGTATGTTGGAAGGCTCTGAAATTGAGTAACAGCCAACGTTTTCAAAACTGTCCACAAAGCTCTGTGCGCAGCCACACTCCCACTGCCATAAGCTCTTCTTCCTCATCCCCAAACACTCCTCCTCTTACCTGGTCTGCGCCACGCTGCCATCCTCACCGTTCCACAAACACACCAAGCAAATTTGACCAGTGAGCCTTAACACTGCACTCTCCTTTGTCTGAAAGTTTCCTTGCCCTGTATCCTTATGGCTTGTTCCCTCACTTCATCCTTCAGGCTTTCACATGTCTTATTGAAGAAGCTTCTCCCCTCCTCCACCCTTCAGAATTCACTATTGCATTTACGCTCTTCAGCTTTTTTTTTCCCATAGAATTGGTCACCACCCAATATGTATTAACCTATTTGGTTTTTGTCTGTTGATCCATATAGAATGTGAACTTAGTGAGGGCAGGTACCTTTACTATTATAGTCCCAGTATTTAGGAAATTACCTAGCTCCATGGAAATCTGGTGAATAAAGGGGTGAAATCAATGACTGTTTTGCAGTAGTCAGATGCAGAGAAAAACACCCAGAGGAAAAAATATGCGTGTGTTTGTGAGTTGGAATATGAACATTTGTATATAAGGAGATACGTGTAGAAATAGTTATCTTTGTGTATGTGTGAGGGTCTTACATAAACTTAGTATGCTTGAACGATGAGGACATCAGACACATATGTTTCCTTCACTGTTCTCTTCTCTGTCATTACCAGGAATCTGTTCATGTCTTTGCGTAATGCTTTGTGTGTCTATAATCAGAATTTATTTTTTGGCTTACATTATTTAGAAGAGAGATGAGGGAATTGTTTTAACTTAGTGTTTTGGGTAACATTTCCCTGAGTCATGCATTAGCAGTGATAACTGTTTATGTGGGCCATCCCTTTTTCTCTTGGCATCTGCATTATTTCTTTTAATCACATTCCCAGTACCCTCTAATTATGTAAAATTATGTTATATCAGGTATAGTTTCTGCTGGTAGCCACAGGGTGGCATTCATGTTCTTTGCCATCACTTTGATGACTGATGGAGTACAAGGTCACTTTGAATAGATAAATAGCCTATAGATCCTTTCTAGTGAGGTTCACATTCTGATTTTTCATATTAACATCTGTAAATTGCAGGACTTATTATGCTATCCCACCTGTACCTCATTTTGCTTTCAGCACCTCCAGTCCCTTCCTGCAGGAATCCAAGATGACTCTATCAGGTGGTCTTTTTTTAATATCCGACTCAAAGAGAATCTAATGAAAGCCAGCAGCTGACACTCTCTTGGCATTCATTTCAACTCAGCTGTCACAGGAAGACTCCCAGCAGCTTTTAGCACTGGGCTCTGACTGAATGCTCGCTGGTAAAGACTAAACTGAATAGCAAGCAGGATCGTTCACCCCAACAGGTTTATGTCAACCTAGGTGGATTCTCCAGGCTAGTCTTTGAAGCAGTAGAGCCATCTACTTAATATTTAAATATGACTTTGATTATTAAAGGAACACACACACACACACAGAAATGTTTATATAGGGAAGTTCAGCTTTAATGTGGCATCTGGATTGTGTTTTCAAGATGCGGATTTTATCCATTCTTTCCCATTCTTTATCCTATTCTTATACAAGAAACCAGGCATTCATGCATGCATTCATTCATTCATTCTTTCAGATAACCCAATTTTATTCGTTAACTAATGGTGACTTTATTTATCATTATATATTTTATCAAATTTATTTTTCAAGTATTATTTTTTCCATTTTATAGATGAGGAAAGTGCAGATTAGCAAGGTTAACAATTTGTTGATGGCAACACTAAAAATAACTATAGAAGTAAAATGTATATAGAGGGTTTTGACTATTCTTTTTTATTTTTTACATCCCCACAGTTGTTCTGGGAGTGACACAAACAACTCTTTCCTCCAGAAGCCCAGAGCCCGAAAGGCTTCCATTCTCTTACTATCCTACAGTGGATTAATTGCAATAGAGGATTTACTGGCCTTCCTGATTTCAGCCCCTTCTCCATTTAGTCTATACTACCTTCCCCTTCTGGAATCATCTTACTAAAACTCTGATGTCATCTTTTTTCTTCCTTAGGAAAGTAGGATCCCATCAAAACCTGAACTTATTTTTATCTCCCATTGACTCTTTAAAATTAATTCACTGAAAATTTCTTTCTTCCCCTCTGAACAAACACCTTAGTGACCCTCATAAATTTTCCAGTGACTCCTAGGTAATAATAGAATGCCCTATTGTCTTCTTGCCATAAATATAAGCTCAGTGCCAAAAGCAAGATGTCCATTCCCATGTATGAAGGAAGACTTTAGTCATCTTTTAGTGGAAAGTCTTCTCCCCTTCATCTGCAGCTGAGGCTTCCTGCCTTCAAGGAACAGAATGCAATCAGATCCATCCTTTCTGCTTGCTCGCCTGTGTGACTTGCTAGATGCTGTTACTGACCTGTTCAGGATTGTAGTGCATGTAGAGAACAGGGATAGTGGAACAAAAGGTTCTTACTTGACAGTGTTATTAGAAGACAGCTTTGCCTTCCTGATGCCTCACAGATGTGCCAAGTGACTCTCTCATGTCATTTGTGGGTTTTTCGGAGGCCATCTATCTGGGGCCCCTGGTTGTAGCTTTTTTCACTTCACAATAAATTCCTCTTTGACTTGCTTCTAATGTCACTCAACTTCTGGTTTCCTGGTGGTCTACTTGTTTAAATTTCATTATTCCTGCAAGAAACCCTTTTGAAGCAGGATTACTTTAAACATGATCCTGCATTCATATTTCTACTGTAAGTTCCATATGTGGTCCCTAGCATTCATGGATCTTTACCTATCCCTGAGGGTAATGGCCTCCCAGGTAAAGCCTTTTACTTTGTTGCTATGGGATGCATTAGCTGGCCTCTCATCTTTGGATTTTTTCAGTTTGAGTCAGCACTGTTTGTTCTTCAACAGCAGAGAAGGTTTCTCAAAGTCTCAACCTAGTCTCATAAATCCTTTCTCTGGGCTTGAGGAAATGCACCTGTCTGTTGCATTTCTCTCAACACATTTTTGTCTTTTGTGTGGGCCAGTTGTCTAACTGGCTCTCTGAAACCTACTTTGAAAAACCTTCTTCTTTGTCATCTCCATTTTGTGTTTAATATCTACCAGTTTGGGGCTTCAAATTAAAATCCCATTGCATATATTTGAAAAATATTATTTAGATTTCAACTTTTGGAACTGGTAGAATAGGTAGTTCAGACTAATGATTCTATGTCTGAGGACAAAACATAGACCAACTTTTTTATTTTTCTTCTGCTGGAAGGCCTTAGAGAACTACTAAGTTGGTGAGCAATTATTACAACAGCATCTTGGAGATCCCAACAGTTGAGGTTCCACTTTTGTTCAAGAGGCATTTGCTGATCAAAAGAGACATCCAGGAAGAGAAGTATCCCTTCTGACAGCTTAGAAGGACCAGCGGAACAGATATAACATAGAAGATTAATAAGATTATCCCTGAAAATTCCAGAAGAGCTTCACCCTGGGTGAAAGGACAAACTTGTAAACCAGCTACTGTACTGATTGCAGAGTTTTGAATCCTCTCAGGGACTCAGGACTTCTCTGGCCTTATAATTGCATTAAGGTGATTCCTACTTATAGTTTCTATAGGTACCTGTGTAAAACAAAGTACAGTTCCCTGTCAAGGACTTTAACATCATTCTAGGCCCCAATTAATTTTATAAATATTTTAAAAAATAACTTTTGTCATAGAATGAAAGAACCAATTATATGCAGATAAAGATATAAATGAGAAATAGTAGAAATATCAAAAGTAGAAAACAGGCCCACAAGGGCTCCAGATAATGGAATTTAAAACAATTTTATTAATAATCTTTGAAGAGACAAAAGAGGAGATACAAAAGTTTGGCAGAAACATGAAAGTCTAAAAAGTTACCCAACATATCTGAAAAGAAACCAATATAAATCCTGAGACTAAAAATATAGCAAACAAAATTACAATTCAATGTATTTGTTAAATAGCACATTAGACGTAGATGAGGAAAAAATTAGTGGACTGATGTGTAGGTTGGAAGAAAGTGTCTACAACAAACAATGGAGAAACAAAAGAATGGAAATTGTAAGGAAATGGTCAAAAGTCAGGTGGCACAGTGAAATCTAATATATACTCACAACAAAGAGAAGAAAATAGGGTGATTATATATTTAAAGTGCTAATGGCTAATGATTTCCCAAAACTGATGAAAGACTTCAATCCATAGATTCATCAAGTCTAACAAAACCAAAGCAAAATAAATAAAAAAACCCAAAGCAGTGCCTAGACAAATGACAGTGAAATCACAGAAAACAGAAGGAAAACTCATCTTAAATATAAATAGAAGATGGGAAAAGAGATTACCTTCAAAAGAACAATATTGAGACTGAAAGCAGACTTCTCAAAAGCATTATGGCTTTGGAAGGTTGGAGGAAGGCAATGAAACAACATCTTTAGTGTGCTGGAAGAAAATAATTGGCAACCTAAACTTTTAGCCCAGTAAAATATCCTTTGTTAATAAAAGTGACCATGACAACTAATATATCATTTGATCCTAGATTGTTCTGAACCAGAAAATAATCTGAAGAATAATATTGATAGCATCAGAAATACTTGAATGTGCACACTATATAGGTGCCGATGAAAGTATGGTCCAGCAATCAGTCACATCAGCCTCTCCTGTGAGCTTATTAAAAGTACAAAATCCTAGGTACTGTCTCCGACCTACTAGATTATATTCACATTTTAACAATATACCAGATGATTTGTATACACACTATAGTTTGAGGAACAATGTATTAGTTAACTGTATTTTATTTATATTACATTTTCTGAATTTGATAATATGAAAGACAATGTGATATTTCAGAAAATTTCTTTGTTCTCTTGAGATGCATGGAAAAGCATTTAGGTTCTAAGGGTCATGATGCTTATACTTTCATCTGAAATGCTGTTTTAAAATGGTGAGTGGCAATAAGAAGTAAACATATATAGTGACAATAAGTGAACATATATATTATTACTATAAGGGTGTGTACAAAGTATGTGGTAAACTATTTATAATTAGTGAATCTAGGTAAAGAGACAAGTGCTAATTGTACTAGTCTTGCAATTTGGAATAATCATTTTGGCAAACATTTCTAGTAGGGTTGAAAATTCACATAATCTATATTCCAACAATTCTACTACTAGATATGTATCCAAGAAAAATGTGTTTCCATTTGTACTAGGAGACGTATACAAGAATGTCCGGAGTAGTATTGTGTGCAATGATCCCAAACTGGAAACACTCAAATGTCTATCAACAATAGAATAGATAGGCTGTGGTTAAAACATATAACAGAATACCAAACAACAATGGAAATAAGCTATAGCTACAGGCAATATTCATGATTTTCACAAATATATATTAGATGAAGGAAGCCAGAACTAAAAGAATGCATATTGTGTTATTTTATTTTAGTTGAAAGATGCATAATTAAGTAGTAAAAGTATAAATACAAGTTATTGACTTATTACTGTACAAGTCAAGATAGTGGTTATCTGTAGGAGGGAGAGAAATGGTTGGGGTTTGGAAGGAACTTGTTTAAGATTCATGTGCTGGTAAGAGTCTAGTATCTGAACTGGGGATAGTTTCATGGCTATTTGATTTATAGTTCATTGAGCTGAACATTTGTGTTTTATGTACTTTCTGTATATATGTTTTACATCAGGGCAAAAAAAAGAGGTTTAAAAATAAGACAAGGGTTACTCTAGTTGCTATATGGAAAATGGACTTGAAGAAATAAGAATGGAAACAGGGAGGCAGGAAGACCTTACCAGAGTCTGTCTGCTAGATGATGCTGGTGTAGACCAGAATGGTGGCTGGGGAAATTGACCTAAGTGGATGGATTCCAGACATAGTTTGGAGATACAATTAATAAGACTTGTTAATAGAATGTATGTGAAGACTGAGTTCTATTCCCTCCAAAAAGAAGGTATAAAGAATAACATGTCAGTTTTTTGAACTGAGTCACTAGACAGCTGATGGGCCATTCACGGAGATGAGGAAGAACAAGAGAGAAATGGTTTTGAAAGGAGAAACCAGGAGTTCATTTTTGGAGTGTACAGAGAAAGACAGTGGAGGCCAGGACCAAATCTCACCGCACTCTGGAGAATGTGGTATCATGGAAAGAAAAAGAAATGAGTGTCTGAAGAAGGAGGGATTAGTTAAGTAAGATGAAATCAGAGAAGTGAATTTTGAATTTGGCAAGATAAGGATTATGAGTAACTATTGCAAGAACAACGTTGGTGGAGAGGTAGCCAGAGATAAAAGCTTGTTCAAAGTGAGTCAGCGAAAGGATGAAAGTGAGAGTCAAGAAAGCAAGAATTGGCAACTCTTAAGATATGTTGCTATGGAACTGAATAAGATAAATGCACAGTTCCTAGACAGAGATGTGTGGTCAAAAACATTTTTTTTAAATAAGGAAGAAACAATGGCCCATTTCTGGGTTGATGAGAAAAATTCAATAAAAGGAAAATGCTGATGCAGAAGAAAGATCGAATACTTCCAGGGATGAGGTCCTTGAGTAGAAAAGAAATTATGGGTTTTATTGAGCATCCATTCTGTGGCAGGCATTGTTCAAGGAACTGTGAGTATTAAGCATTCATTTTCTGTCCTCAAGGACAGCACAGAGCAGTGCGGGAGAGAGATTAGTAAACTAACAACCCAGAGTGCTGTTAATATACAGAGTTCATGGGTTTCTCCAGGAGGACAGAGCTCCTAGGAAAACCATGGAAAGGCAGTGAAGACTTTCTCAAAGAAATAATATTTAAGAGGAGACTTAAAGTCTTCATTTAAATCTAACCAGATGTGGGAGAGATAATACAGTAAAAGTTCTTTCATAAATTCAGCACTGCTAATCTTTCCAGCTTTACTACTTGTCACAGTGTCTCTGCCTCTAAACATGCACATCTGAAGATGCACTCACATCAGTATACCTCCCATTTGCCCAACATGTCATGCTATTTTATGATGCATGTGATGTTAGTGTTCGGTGAAATGCTCTTTTCTTCCTGGTGAGCTTCTACACATCTCTCAAGATTTAGTTTAAAAGTCATTTATTCCCTAATACCCCTTCTAACTCTACAGGCAAGAGAAAATGCTCTCATCTCTGTGCTCCCAGGGTACATTATAAGTGCCTCAATGTCATGGGATAATTGTGACTTTTTTAGGGAGAGAGTTACTAGTATGGATTCTGGTGCCAGGCTTCTCAAGTCAAATTGTAGCTCTGCCATTTACCAGCTGTCATCTTCAGCAAGTTTCTTAATGTCTATGTGTCCCAGTTTCCTCCTTTCTAAAATGGGAGAAATAAAACTAACCTGATGGAGTACAAATGAGTGAGAGCTCAGAAAAAGGGGGGCAGTGCAGAGGATATAGAAGCAAGGGACACCCAAGGTAAAACCCCCAGACATTGTGGGTCTTCCTGAAGGTCTGCCCTGCTTCCCCCTGACCGGCCTTGTCTGCCTTCCCTGGAGAAGTGACGGGTGTAGACCTACTTTCGCCCACCCTGAACATTTTGGAGGGAAAGTTGGTTCTGGTTTCTATCTTTGAAAATGTAAATGTGTTGACTATGCATTATGTGAGATTCTAGAAATGAAACCGGTTTTATTTTTGACAAGATCTTTTTTGTCCTCTGCATACTCTCTCTTTCTGTATTTTTTTTAGGTGTACTGTCCACTTTGCCAATTGGTTCCCATAGAAACAACTGAAAATTTACAGCTTCTTTAAGTGGGTCTGAGAAGAGGCACAGGTTGTTGTGGGTATGAAATGAATATATACTGCAAAGCACTTAGGGCAGTGTTCAGCATTAGCATATGAGCATATGCTCAATAAATTTTAGCTATTATTACTATAATTATATATGTTTTTCTACTATAATGATAAGAATAGATCTTATTTATATTTACTTTTTGTATCCTGCCACTCTTCTACCACCCAAGCAACTTGCCCTTGCATGACATGAAGGAACTCAATAAAGACATCCTGGAAGGGATAAATGCATGAATTTCCCTCCCCTATCCCCTATCACTGGTTTTATATAGCAAGGCTATTTTCTTGGTATGTCCTTTGGGCTTAGCATACAGTTAGATGTAAGGCACTCATGGCACAGTGATAGCTGAATGACTTTTTAAAGTGCTAGCTTCTAAAGATGTCTGAAGCCACCAGAGTATCAGGAGAGATGGTGCATTAAATCCTTAAATATTAGTGTGATTGCTAAAAGAATCAGAGCTTGCAAGAATAGAACTTCAAGCTCAAAGACTTGAGTTTTCTTCATTGTTAGGACATCCCTCCTCAACACCCTTGACTGATGATCAGTCTTTTAAGCTTTACTTAAAAGTAGGTAATTAGGACACTTCTCTCTGGGGAAAGTGCAAAACACTGGCTGCCAGAGTGGGAGTAAGAGAGAACCAAAAAGAGAGGAAAGGGCAGAGAATATGGGAAGAGGGGACACCCAAGACAAAAAGGCCTGTAGGTTTGCCTGCAGGTCCTGCTCTGCTTCCTCTGCCCGGCCTTGCCCAACTTCCTTGAAGGAAGAGTGATGTATGTGCTGGAAGAAAAATTGGTCCTGATTTTTATCTTTTGAAATCACAAATGTAATGACAGTGACGTGTGTGATTTTAAAACAAAAACTGGTTTTATTTTTTGATGCAGTCCTTTTTGTCCTCTGTGTCCCCTCTTTCTCCCTTTTTTTTTCAAGCACACTGTCTATTTTGCCAATTTGTTTCTGTGGACACCATTGACAATTTATAGGTTATTTAAGTGAATCAGAGAGAGGCAATAGTAATAAATAAAGCCACAACATGTGCTATAAATTGTCAGAGTGCTCCGGACTGCCTGTCTTCTACCTGTCTACTTACCACTTAGCAATTCAAGTTTTCAGTGATAATTTATAGTACACTAGACCTTTTTTCTGGATGTGAGTGGTAGGAGGGAGGTAAAGAGTTGTTAATCCCCATGTCTTTGGAGATCATAATGGAAATTGTGGCCAATTGGAGTAGAAGAGGACATTCTCAAAGGAACCTATGGATTACTAGTTGCTGTCTGGCCCACACGCAGCTGTAGCACCTACTCCTGTCAGGGCAGTTAGGGCAACTGTGGTTTCTGAGCTGATTACAAACAGCAGGGAGGGAAGAGCTAGGGATTTTGTCCTTTTCACTGATAGTGAAGGCGGGGGGGATGGAGCAGGGAAGAGATGGCTGCTGAGAGATACAGCAGACAGATGCCAAGAGTAGGAGGCAATCTCTGCATACCAGGGGACTGTCTCCATAGGAGGCAAAGCAGGTAGAACAGGAGAGCTGGGCTCCAAAGGACTGGCTGGCTCAAAAGAAGAGGTGTTTCCCCATCTAGACAAGTATACTTTCTACTCCCTTCTCACTGTCTGTCCTTCAACAATTATGGCCCTTGGATACCATTCCTCTTTGTTTAGGCATAAATTAGTAGAATGTGAGTAGAATGGGAGAATGTGAGGAAAGCTGAGACTCATAAGAAATAAAAGAGCAAAACAAATAAGGGCGGGGGGGAATAGATAGAAGTGTAGATACATATATAGACAGAGAGAGAAAATTCAGGATTATGTTAAGGAAAAAAATAAGGCAGTAAGTTCTAATGGTAAATCTGCTACTAATGTCCACCTGCCATTTCCCCAGCATTCTGCTGGGCACAATGGGGGTAAAAACGAAGGTTGAGATTTTTCTCTGGAAAATTTACAATGGGTGAAGGAAAGTATGAATGTCAAAATAAAATTTATTTGTCCAATTCCATAAGTCTTATCTGTAGGAGATAAAGAGTTAAAGCTAAAGCAATGGTAAATTATACTTCATACAAGGCCAAACAGCCCTAGAGAATACAGCTACTCTTGTTGCTGTGGATTAGTGCTGGGTTGGTATTAGACCAGGATGTCAAAATGTCCCCTGGTCAGAGCTTTGGAAAATAAAGAATTTGAAGAAAATGGGTCACATTTCTGGTATGGTAGTGAGCTAACTAGTTAGCTTAAACAGTCACCCCAGCCCCCCAGTCTTGAGGCAAATATTTGTACAAAGGCTTAGTTGGAATTTTATGTATCAATACTGAGCAGTGGCAAGATTGGGGAGCTAAGAAGAGGCTGATCACCATGCTGGAGTAGAAGTTCTAACTGGCTAAGTGTGAAAGAAGGTTGTGGAATCTAGAGAAATCTTGCCTGGCTCCTCCCCATATACACACAGATGAGAATCTCTAGGAAGTACAAAGATGTGCTAAAATACATACAATTGGTGGAGCCTTTTAAAGAATACTGAAATACTCATCCTATTTATCAATTCCAGTGGCTTGAAGTTGCACTGTAATTACACGAGCTAAGGGGCTCTAAGTACAGTGCAGAATAATCACAAAGATAACTTGGGACTGTGGTATTCATCAATGATGGGAATTATCAGATAGAAGTAAAGGCCTTATGGGGGCCTAAACTTTACTAAGGAACAAGAGAAATGTCTCAAGATGGGGTTTATAAGGTGGATTACCAGTTTAAGAAGCCCCCAAAATAAGCCAAGTGAACAAAACATCCAGTGAATGACACACTCTTCTGCAAGTTCCTGAGAAACTGATCTATTGACAGTTTCAGCAGCCAGACAGAAGACACACAAACAGATGAATAGCCAGATAAATATTGCATACAGTAATTATGCATCAGCTATAAATATTGGCGAATTGATGTTTTGTGCCCTCAGGGAAGTGCAGTTAAAATCAGGATAGCGATTTTGATGAGAAGGGAATCTGAACTCAGAGAACGTGAGTTCAGAATTTTAAATATCCCTGGAGAGTGGGCCATCATAATAAAGCATTATACACCACCAAGGAGAATTTCGTTTTCCTGTGTCACTCCCATGATGTTTGCATGCAAAGAGGTTAAGATCCTTTCTGGCCTCTTGGTTTCTTGCAGCAGGATTCCTTGGGCTGTGATGTCCATTTATGTTACAGTATTTTGCCCCAGGCAATCTGGTCTGGTTGCTTTTTTCTTTGCTTGGATCCTCCAGTGAAGTAATAATAAGATTAGCTGCAAAAAACAAAACACACACACAAAAATCCCCAACAAATATCTTGACCCCAGTCTTTGCTGAAACTTGTTCTCTAATGTTAGTGAAGTCTAAATTCTGAAGCTGAATCCTGTGTATAGGGAGAGGAAAAAAAATGTAAGTGCACCTCAGAAAGTTATAACTCTGCTAGTGATTTATGTTTTCTGTTTTGTAAGCTGTGATAGAAATGCGGTCTTAGAATCGAAGATAAAGTATATTATCCTAGTGTTCAAAATTTAGGTCCCCAGTTGAAACTTCCCCCTACTCCAAGTTGCTGTAATTTTGGTTAACCATTTTTCCTTCTTTCATCCTTGAAAAATCTTTCTTTCCCATTATTGCATAATACTCATAGGTCAACAATGACCCTAGGAAGTGGCTGTCCTCCCTCCATTTTAGTAATGGAAACAAGTAAAGGAAGTGATTCCAATTGGTGCGTGCTTTCATCTATTGTGGGTTAGCCAAGAGCTTGTGGGAGAGGGGAACTGGGAGGCTTGGGGTCAGCTCGCATTGTACTTGTCCTGCTAGAGTTCTACCTCAACATGAAAGTGCTCAGGACACATGTCTACTGAAGAATATTTTCTTGGTTCCTTATCACTTACTGGTTTGAATCTATATTCTTAGTTTGGCATCCACAGCCCTGCATAATATGGCCCCAGCTATGTTAAGTCTTACTGTTCCTTCCTGTCCACTGGTCACTTATCCCTAGAATCACATCTACCCCACCACACCTTTATTTCTTCTTGCCTTTGACTGTTTGGCCTTCTCTTCTTGGAATTCCAGTATTTTGCTCTATTACATCTCCTCTCCAATTCTTCTTCCTGATTTACTCATCCTCAAAGATCCATCTGAAATGTACCTATGTGAAGTCCTCCTGAACAACTCTCCTGATCCTGATGTAGTAAAACAATCCCTTTACTTGTCTCTTTTTTAGTAAACTGGCTCACTCAAAGTCAAGGGTGGTTTCTCATTAACCCCTATATTCCCCAGTGCCCAGCAGAATGCTTAACACACAGCACTAAGCACCCAGTAGGGGGAAAAAAAAAGAAATAATGGGTAGATACTAGTGAAATACAAGTATTGGTCAAAAGGAACAACTACATTAAAATTACATTTTGTCTTTTTGAACATGGGTTTCATATTTTTGTTAATACAATAATCCATATATATTTCATTACTAGAAAATATGTAAAAATATAAATTCAAAAGAAAATCACAAAGCCAATTCTTTTTTGCTAGACTATAGAGGAACTTCAGATTTACATGCTATGGGTAATTATTTTGCTTATCTATTTCTGCATTACAAGCTACCCTAAAATCTAAAGGCTTAACCTAGTTATTTTATTCAAAATTTTTTGAGTCAGGAATTTAAGAAGGTTTTGACTGAATGGTTGATCTCTACAGTTGAAAGATCTCCTTTAAGATGGTTGCTTTGCACGTGGTGCTCCTTGACCTCTCTCTTCTCTTGCTGTGACATCTCATCATCCAGGGCCTCTTCAGCTAGTTTAGACGTCTCACAGGATGGTCCCTGAATAGTCACAAATCTCACCTGATGGCTGCCTCCCAGAAGCAGGAAGGGAATGCTGCCAAACCAGTTAAGTGCTGTCCCTGGAACTGGTACTAGTCACTTCTTCTGTGCTTTATTGGTCAAAGTAGAGTCCAGCTAGATTTGGTGGGATAGAGAAATGGACCCACCTCTTAATGCAATGTGATAAGGTGACATTGAAGAGAAACATGGGAAAGGGAGCATGTTTTTGTAGCCTTCTTTGGAAAATGCAACCTTCAATGTAATTGATTTATTAATAGGTTTGATAAATCAGTGCCCAAGGGACTTTGTCATAAAAATTAATTAGTTCTCCAGAAATACTCAATACCATTCACTGTGATAGGTTTAATCCAGTGTAAGCTGCTTTTTGTGGTCTCTCTGCCACAGAGATGGAATCTATAAAGAAGAGAAGGTGAGCTTGCTGTCCTTCATCTAAAGCATTTGATCACATTTATCTTATCTCCCATACTATAGAATCACAAGTGAGTGTAACTTCCGCTTCATATTGTGAGTACTTACCTCTGTAGAACTCATTTCCCCAAAAGGTGTCTTGAGATAAATTCATGGGTAATAGGTCCCTTGAGGCTGACCACATGTAGAACAAAGTTTTTTAAGCTGTAAGTTGTGATCCTATTATTAGATCATGAAATCAGTTAAGTAGGTTGGGACCAGTAGTTAAACATTAAAAAAAAAAAAACAACAAAAAAACAACGGAATGCAAAGTTTTAGTTACATACAGCATAGCATACACATAAGTATGCATAGGTGTAATTGTGTGTGTGAGAGTGTGTGAATACTGCAAACTCTATTTCTAACTCTGAGCCACACAACCAAAACTGCTTTTAAAGCCACTAAAATAGGATATCTATGTCCTCTCCTGAAACATCTCTTGGTGCTACTTTCAAAGGCAAAACACGGGGCCAGAGGGACCATGGGTTTGATACAGCATGGCATTTCTGATGTTCTGATGAAAAATATTTTGTTTGGGGCTCAGAATGACAAACAGCTCAGAGTTCAGTGGAAACATCATTTTCTAAGAGAAGAAATTGCTTTACAGACAAAGTACAGCAAAATAAAATATCTCACCTCCACAGCTTATGCCCTCTGTCACCTATAAAGAGTTTTTATATGACTTTTTCTTCTTTTATCTTTTCGAACTTACATTTGGTTGACTAGATTTCCCAAGAGCTTAATACTTCACCTATCCAGTGTTTCTGACCCTTGACAGGCTACCAGACATAGTCCAGGTTAGATCCTAAAGTACTGAGAAAGGCTAGTCATGTGCTGACAGCTGCACCTGGTTGCACTGGAAACTCCTTCTGCCCCAGTCTCAGCACAGGTGTGCGGGGTCAGCATAGAGATGGTTTTTTAGACTCTGATCTTTCATCTACCACGCAGTCTCCTTCCACTAGATGAAATATTTCACCACTGCTGTCTGCTAGTGTGTAGTTTTGACTTTCCAAGTCAAACTCCTTTAAGATTATAGTTTGGTATGAACGGTAAATATCGTTTACAAAGTGCTTCTCAGATATACTCTTTCACTTAATATTCAGAGCAAACTTATGTGCTGGGTATTATAAGTCTTTTCATTTTAAAGTAGGAGAAGTTGAGGCTTAGAGAGGTTGAATTGCTTGTGCAAGGTCATACACATATATTAAGCAGCAGGCCCAAGACTTGAATTTGACTCCTAATCTATACCACTCTGCCTTCAGAGGGAGAAAAAAATGGGCCTGAACTGGCTCTCTGGACTCTTGCAATTTTCTTGATTTTATTTTAAGTTTCTTTCCTGAGGATGCCTTCAGGGCATCTATTCATTTACTGGTCCAGCTCTCAAAATCAGGAGATAGTTCAAATTTTGCCCTACTTCTAAAAGTTAATGTCACTGCAAAAAAAATAATAAAAATGATATAAGGGAAAGTGTCAAATGATGGCCAAGGAGAGGTATTTAATATAGGTATGTCGTCTGGCTTGGGCTTGTCAGATTTCTGTACTTCTGTCTGGCCCTTGATTTGTGCATGTCACTACTGAGCCCCTGAAGCAGTGGTATGTGATTATAAAAAGGGGACATCACATGACACCTCTGTGTTGTTCTTAGAGATGTATGAGATGTACATTAAAAAAAAACTATTTTTCATTTACTGTTGACATATAATATATTAGTTTCAGGTGTACGACATAGTGATTAGACATTTATATAACTTATGAAATGACAACCCTGATAAAGCTAGTACCCATCTGACACCATACATAGTTAGTACAATATTATTGGCGATATTGTGTAGGCTGTGCTTTACATCCCCGTGACTGTTTCAATAACTGGCAATTTGGACTGCCTTGTCTCTTTCACCTTTTTCACCCATTCCCTCAAACCGCTCTCATCTAATGACCACTAATCTGTTTTTGTGTTTATGAATTTGTTTCTTTTTTGCATGTTGATTTTTGTTTTTTAGATTCCACATATTAGTGAAATAATTTGATATTTGTTTATATCTGACTTATTTCACTTAGCATTGTACCCTCTAGGTCCATCCGTGTTGCCCCAAATGGTAAGATTTCATTCTTTTTTTGTGACTGAGTAATATACCCCTGAATGTATGTACCACATCTTCTTTATCCATTCATCTATTGATGGAGACTTAGGTTGCTTCCATGTCTCCGCTATTGTAAATAATGCCACAATAAATGTAGGGATGCAATATCTTTTTCCACTTAGTGTTTTGGATTTCCTTGGATAAATTCCCAGAGGTGGAATTGCTGGGTCATATGATAGTTGTATTTTTAATTTTTTGAGGAACCTCCATATTGTTTTCCTTAGTATCTATACCAATTTGCAATGCCACCAACAGTGCAGGAGTGTTCCCTTTTGTGTACATCCTCACTAATACTTGCTTCTTGATTTATTGATGATAGCCATCCTGGCAGATGTGAGGTGATACCTTATTTTAAGAGATGTGCATGCATTCTTTAAGGTTATGCAATGTGCAAAGAAGAGGTAAAGACTTTGGTTAGACATTTTTTTGTGTTGTGATTTTCTAGGTACCTTAGGAATTTGTCAGTATAGTATAACCATTGTAAGTTAACAAGCAAGGGTTTTTCTACTGATTCTGTGCTATGGGGTGAATTGATTCTCATTAGCTAAATAACTTAAGCATATTTATAACATAACAAACTATACTGTTATATACTGCATGCCAGTACTAATTTCCCTTTCTTAACAGTATTGGTAAAACTCTTATCTCTAAGTGGCACAGTAAAATTCCTTACCTTTTAAAGACTTCTTTTATGCTCTCTTTTTTATTGGGAAGAGGAGGGGGTGGTAATCAGCCTTCCTATCTTTATCCACAGCACATTCTTATGTGGGTAAAAATAGGAAGGCTTATACACTAATTACAGATATAATTCACATGTCCCAGGCCTCAATACTGTGAGTCTATAAAATAATGACACAATGACATCAATATACAAATTACTGTGGAGAGCTTCCATTCTGATTAAGTTCAGGAAGTCTGGCTTTTCGCTACAATGTTCGTCCCCAGAGCTTACGCACTCTTCCTTCACAAATCAACCTGAACTCCTTCCTCTTCCTGTCTTAGCCAGCCTCAGGGTCCTGGCTGCCACTCTGAGTTTCTGCCTGTCACTATGTGCCTTCTTGAGTCTGGCTTACTTTAGGTTTGCCGGCTCCTTCTGTACCACAGTGGAGCCTAGTGGACATTGCTAGTGGACATTGCTAGTACCTTTGCTCTGGCCTCCAGGTGGGCCATGGCTTTTTTTCTGAGTTAGTTTTTCTGAAGTATGGCCAGGTCCTCCAACTATTTCAAAAGAAGTCACTTCCTAAAGACCATACACCCAAATCAGATTTCAGAGTTTCTTGGTGGACATGTTTCCTCCCTACCTCCCTGTTATTCATACATGACAGGAACAAGACCACACTATCCCCATTTTCCACCAACTACTAGAGATCTCAACAGTTCTCTACAGTTCAGAATCCAGACCCAGCAGAAATCCACTGATTCTGAAGAACTGTTGCTGCCCCTAAGAAAAATGGTTAATGCTGACATCCATGCAATCGAACTAACTTTACAAAGCATTCCCTCCTAGACAAGGAGACTCCTTGTCCTAAAGAAGAACCCAGGAACAAACAACTTACATTTTTTAAAAATAGAATTTTTTTATGCTCAGAAAAAATGGTTAAGGCTTGGTCTTTGCTGGATCCTCCATTATGCAGAGAATTCTATTGTACATCTTGCTGCTTTCAATAGCTCAGAAGTTCAAAACCCTCACAACTGCTTAGGCATTTATTTGTATGTTTGTGACTGAATCTTCTAAGTTGAGTGTTGAGAAGTTGAAAATACCAGTTTCCCTCACATTTGGGAAATGATGAAAGAGTATGTATGCCTGTAAACACATCAGTACTGATCATCAACTATTTTCATTTCTGAAACCTTGTAAGTTTCTATTTGATTTTATTTTTCATTCACCTCCTCCCCCATGCATGCAGCCTCCCCAGCCCACACCCCCAACAAGATATAAAATACTGACCTCCTTCAGCCAAAGAAACATCATTCTTATTCTACCTTCTCTTTCCCCAAAATTCTGGAGCCTGAAGATGAATTGTAGAAGTGGTTTTTCAGCACCCCTGCCTGGCTCAAGTTCTGCCCTAGGCCTGGGGGTCCTTCAGCAAGCCAGTGATCTTGCTTAGCTGTATATATTGATCAGATTATGCAAATAACAACAGAATTGCCAATTCATTTCTGCCAGCCTTGCTCCTTGCTCAGGGCATACCACCTGGAAGGTATTCAAATTGTCATCCCTAATATTTATTGTGAAGGATAGTTGTCTCTGTAACATCCAAGATCCTCTCTTACCAGCTGAGTCAGTATCCTGGGCCAAAACCCCATATGAATGAGATCTGTCAGGATAAAGTCCAGCCATTTAAAAATATATTTGATTATTGATTATGAATATTATTGATTATGCTATTATAGTTGTCCCAATTTTTCCTCACTTGCTCCCCTCCACCCAGTACCTCCTATTCCTTCTAGCAATGCCCCCAATTTGTACTTCTTGATCCCTGCACCTATCCCCTGTGCTTCCCCTTCCCCAACCCAACAGATAACCCTCCAAATGATCTCCATATCTATCATTCTGTTTCTGTTCTGCTTGTTTGCTCAGTTTGTTTTTTAGATTCAATTGTTGATAGTTGCGAATTTATTGCCATTTCAACATCCATAGTTTTAATCTTCTTTTTCTTGTATAATCGCCTTTAACATTTCATATAATAAAGGCTTGGTGATGATGAACTCCTTTAGATTTACCTTGTCCGGGAAGCACTATATCTGCCCTTTGATTCTCAGTGATAGCTTTGCTGGATAGAGTAATCTAGGTTGTAGGTCCTTGCTTTTTGTCACTTTGAATACTTCTTGCCAATCTCCTCTTGCCTGCAAAGTTTCTTTTGAGGAATGAGCTTACAGTCTTATAGGAACTCCTTTGTAGGTAACTCTCTGCTTTTCTCATGATGCTTTTAAGATTCTCTTTATCTTTAACCTTTGACATTTTAATTATGATGTGTCATGGTGTGGTCCTCTTTGTGTCCATCTTATTTGGAATTCTCTGTGCTTTCTGGACTTGTATGTTTTTTCCTTTACCAAATTAGGGAAGTTTTCTTTCATTATTTTTTTAAAGATTTTATTTATTTTTACAGAGAGAGGAAGGTAGGGAGAAAGAGAAGGAGGGAAACATCAATGTGTGATTGTCTCTTGCATGCCCCCTACTAGAGACCTGGTGAACTCAGGCATGTGCCCTGACTGGGAATTGAACTGGCAACCCTTTGGTTCCTGGGCTGGCACTCTATCCACTAAACCACACCAGCCAGGGTGATTCTTTCATTATTTTTTCAAATAAGTTCTCAATTTCTTGCTCTTTCTCTTTTCCTTCTGGTACCCTTATGATTTGAATGTTGGTATGTTTAAAGTTGTCCCAGAGGCTCCTTAGCCTATCCTTGTTATTTTTTTTGGATTCTTTTTTCTTCTTGCTGTTCTGATTGAATGTTTTTTTTCTTTCTTATGTTCCAGATCATTGATTTGATTCTCAGCTTCATCCACTGTTGACTCCACTGTTGACTTCATCCACCATTTACTCCACTGTTGGTTCCCTATAAATTTTTCTTTATTTCAGTTAGTGTAATCTTCATTTCTGCATGGGTCTTTTTTGTGCTTTTGAAGTACAAAATGAGTTCCTTGAGCATCCTAATAACCAGTGTTTAGAACTCTGCATCTGATAAATTGATTATCTCCATTTTGCTTATTTTTTTTTCTTTTTCTGGAGTTTTTTTCTGTTCTTTCACTTGGGCCATGTTTCTTTGTCTCTTCATTTTGGCAGCTTCCCTGTGTTTGTTTCTGTGTATTAGGTAGAGCTACTTTGACTCCCTGTCTTAGTAGCATGGTCTATTGTAGAAAAGCATACCTGTAAGGTAATTGCTAGGGTAGGGCAACCTGTGTGAACCAGGTTGATGGAGTCTCTGATATGGTGTCACTGTTCTATGGCTCTGTGTGGGAAAGGGCTCAGAAAGGGGACAGTGCCACTGCCTGGCCTCTGGAGTTTTGCCGGGGAGGAAGCTGTTCCCTGGCATTCATCCTGATGCCAAATACTTCAGTTTCTCTCTGTATGTCACTGGTGCCCTTCCAGCTGTTACCTTAGTGCTAAAGCCCAGAGGGAGTGAGTCTGTATAAATCCTAAGCCCACTGCAGGCCTTTTAAGAGGAGATACCTGAATCCTGGCTGGCATAGCTCAGTGGATTGAGCATGGGCCTGTGAACCAAATGGTTTCCAGTTTGATTCCTAGTCTGGGCACATGCCTGGTTTGCAGGCCAGGTCCCCAGCAAGAGGTACATGAGAGGTAACTACACATTGGTGTTTCTCTCCCTCTCTTTCACCTTCCTTTCCCCTCCCTCTAAAAATAAATAAACTCTTTTAAAAAGTCTTTTTAAAAAGGGGAAATACTTGAGAACCCTGTAATTTCTTCCACTGCCCCAACTACCATTGGTTTTTATAGCCAGAAGTTATGGGAACTTATCTTCCTGGCACTGGAACCCTGGGCTGGGTGGTCTGGTGTGGGGCTGGGATCCCTTGCTCAAGGTATCCCTCTTAATTATCACCCACCACACATGGGTGTGGGCTTACCCATTCCATGTCTCCTTGTGTCTCCACATCTCCACCCCTCCTAGCTAGGATGAATGTGGCTACTTTAATTCCTTTGTTTTTGGACTTCATACAGCTTGATTTTTCTGGATTTTAGGTGATATTTGCTTTGTAGTTTAGTTGTAATATTTGCTGTGGTTATGTGACGGGGCACACTATGTTTACCTACACCTCCATCTGACCAGAAGTCCTAGCCATTTTCAGTATAACAAGAACAGTTTGCATGACATTGATGTAACATGGCTGCCAAGGACAGTGGACTGGAATGAGCATGCATGAACAATGACAACTTCACTAAACTAGTGAAGGTTGTGTGCTGTGTTGTCATCACATTCAAAATGCTGAGTAGAGCAATGAATCTACATCAGATTTTGCATTAAACTTGAACATCTCTCTGTGGAAATTATTTGGATGATTCTGAAGGCCACAGCCTTCTAGTGATTGGCAGCTTCATCACAACATGTGCCCACTCATGCGTCACATCTCGTGCAGTATTTTTTGATGAAACATCAGATCACCCAGGTGACTCAGCCCCCCTTACAGCCCAGATTTTATGCCCTAAGACTTCTGGCTTTTTCCAAAACTAAAATCACCTTTGAAAGGGAAGAGATTTCAGACTGTCAATGAGATTCAGGAAAATACGATGGGGCAGCTGATGGTGATTGGGAACTGTATAAGGTCCCAAGGTTCCTACTTTGAAGGGGACTGAGGTGTCATTGTCCTATGTATAATGTTTCTTATATCTTCTTCAATAAATGTCTCTATTCTTCATATTACATGGCTAGGTACCTTCTAGACAGGCCTCATACTTACAGTAGCTAGTGTCAATTTGCTGACAGCTGACATTTCCCCTCCTAGTCATTCACAGAAGCATGGCCTATCTGGTTAAGAGGTGGTAGGTCTTGGGAGAGGAAGATGAATAAGAATGGATGAATACAAAGAAAATTGTGATTCTAAAATTATAAATAAAAGCATGACTTAGAAATGACTAAACACCTAAGAGCCAGGCTTTTGGTTTATACTATTATATTTTCAATATCTCTTATTCATGTGTTTCTCTCTCTCTCTCTCTCTCTCTCACCCACATATGTACACACACAGCTAAACATAAAAAACTAGAAACTTACCTTTTTAGTTTACAGATCAAATTCAGCATTATGATAACATTCTTCCATACTTAACCTGGCATCCATCATAATTTGCATTAGAAGGGTAGCCTTTTGTGAGACACACTAATTTGGATGAGGATTTGATTAGGAATATTAGAATTCACAAATGTTTAGTCTGTTTTTCTCCCCCTCTCTCCTTCCTTCCTTTTTAAAAATAAATTCATTGAATACATACAGTACCACCTAAGTTTTGTGAAGGATTCCAAAAACATAGTTGAAGATGTCTTTACTCTCACGGATGTGCTAGCCTGGGAAAATAAAACAAATGCATAGTGCATGTTAACTATTATATAATTAATGATATAATAATAATAGTAATAATAAATAATATAAGTAATAATGTATGTCACAAGTTAGACTAGGAACCCTTCAATGTCAAAAGGGCAATACAGACCACATGTGTTCAGAGGAGGGAGAGAGTTTCAGGGAATGTTTCGCAGAGTGGGTAGGATTGTAACAGCTTTTATGAAACTGTAGGGTTGGAACAAATGGATATAAGGTAAAGAATGCATTGCAGGTGGGAAGCAGAGTATCTGCAGAGTTTCTTCCCATTGGGGAAGATCTGCTAGTGACCTGCTCAGAGTGGAGTCAATGTTTTTTACTACTGAAGGTCCAGCAAGGATCTGGAACCTAAAAGCACATGGCACAGGCTGAATGGATGCTGAGAGCAAGGGTGAGATTCCAAACACAGCCACCAAGGCATCCACATTTAGCCCCTTCGCCTGAGGCTGCATATTTTGAGATGGAAGATTTAAGGAACGAAGTGTTCTGTTTTGCTTTGCTTTGATTTTTAAGACCAGGAAAGCCACTGTAGACAAAGGTTATGAGCCACTGTCTGGGAAGAAAATTATTTTGGGGAGAGATGGGTGATGAAGACAGGGATGTTGATTACTCATAACTGACTGGATCACAGCCCCATGATCTCCAGTTCTCCTTTCAAGTAAAGTAGATCTCGGCAATCTGAACACTCATAAGCTTTTCAGTGAATAACATCCTTACTTTCCCTTTTAAGTGCTACTTATGAACTTGAAATTAATATTTCTTTTATTACAATCAAGGGAACATAAATCGGGACAAGATGATTTCTTCGTATCTAGCCCAAGACCACAGCTGATGAGTCTCAGGGGAAGCACTTCAAAACCCATGTCTATCCAGGTTTTCAACTTTTGAGTGAAAAAAAATCTTAAGAAATGACCTTTCAATACATTCTATTTCACATAAGATTGTGGTAGCTGCATGGGAAATAAAACAATGATATTCTTTACCCCTGAGACTTTTTTTATTCCTTGTGGTGAACTTGGTTCAAATTAGGTGGAAGGAATGTCTTGCATCCATCATACATGTAAATAGTAATACGTAATCTAATTGGTTCAGCTGTCGATAGTTCTACATTTCTTCCACAATAGCATAGTTTCACAAATGCCCCAAAACTTGAGATCTCACTGGTAATTTGCCAGATTTACTGGGTTATTTTTTAATTGTACTCTTCAGGGGAAAACGTAAAAAAAAATCCAATTTCTAATGCAGCTTTAATCTAGTGAATACTTTTGGGAACTCATAGAAATGTAGCCATAAATTCAAAATGCACAAAAGTGCTGGATGGGGGCTGGGGTGGAAGGGAGATTTGTTCATGTCCCTTAGAAAGCAGCATCCACATTTTCCAATGATAAGGGATACAATACAACAGGCAGCTACAGAAATGCACAAATGCAAGGGAATTTTAGGACTAATTCCATTCATTCACTTGAGTCTACAACAATTGTTCAGTGATCTTCACCTTATGTTCTTGAACCGTGAAGTGGCAGGGTCCTGAGTGCCTGGGGGTTGTACCTGTCCCCGAGGAGACTTGGATCGAGGGGCTGCTGATGTCTTCCCAGCCTGCAATTGTGGGCAGCTCTCTTCAGTAGTGGTGGCTGTGATGGAGACTGTGAATTGGAAACATGAGCCATCCTGCTCAGAGGGCTCGCAGCATGTCTCGTTTGATTTTGTGCCTACAGTACCTTGAACTGTGCCTGGGACAAAGAAGGCCCACAGCACATTTGTTGAACTGAGTACATCTTTTAATGTCTGGTATGGGCTGCTGCTGTGACTGTACCTTTATGAATTTATCAAATATGAGTAGACCAAATGAATTACCAGAAAAAATAACAGTACTATTTAATGTTGCTTCTTTTCTAACTTGGCTGGAAGAAGTAGCAAGAAGAGAGGATTCTGTCTTTGTTGTCTCTACCAGAGCTCTCTATGAGTTCTGATGAATTACATAATCGTCAAAAACTCCACTGCCGTTCTAAAGTGTTTCTTTCAGTGGCCCCTTATAGCCCTGATTCCTAGTCCACCCACTGAAATGTCCCTGGACATTTTTAAAAGTCCTAAATTGACTCCACTGAAGCTGAGTTTACAATGTTCATGTCCAGAACACTCCAATGTAAATGGGAGTGGGGAAATGCACCACACTGAGGCAATTCCCACAACACTCCATGCTGTCTCACCTGTGTGTCTTAGCACAAGCTCTGCCTGGACCTACAGAGTTTTCTGTTTACTGCTTACTAGTTCTACAATGCTCCCCCTAGGGATCGTGTCCTTTGGGAAGCTTTAATTGCACTGCACTCTAGGATACGGTCCTTCTCTTGAACTCCCATAAGCCCGTCTATATTCACCAGCTGTAGTACTTGCTTCTACATCTTAGACTTCTGAGTTCAGTTTCCCCTACACACACACACACACACACACACACACACACACTTCTGAACTTCTTATTTTTCCACACATTTTTTATTGTTGTTCAAGTACAGTTGTCTCCATTTCCCTTGACCACACCCCACCCCAGCCATTCCCACTTCTGAACTTCTTAAAGATAGGGCATTCATGAGTTTTAGTCATCTCTTTTTTGTCTTACTAGAATAATGTCTGGCAGATATTGGGAACACAATATAGATTTTTGACTAAAAGAGTGAGACTTTCTAAGAAATTATCTAATATGATTTGGCAAAAGAAAACATAATAGAAGGAGATGAGGGTTGGAGAGGCTGTTTCAGGTATTTCTGATCGATCTAATTTGTGAAAATCAACTAAAGTCCAGGGTAAAGGATTGTAGGCCTAGTTCTCCAGTCACTGGATTGGTGAGTATGCTCTTCATTTCCACAAACTGTTCCTCTGAGAAGAATAGCTCTCATCTCTTTGCTGAGCTTAGATACAAACATCTGAGCATTGCCACCCCTCTCCCAGATTATTCTGTGCACAGGATACTTAAGAACCAGATACTCAAGGCCGGACTCATAGTAAATCCTCAGTCCCTCTCTACCAGCTTGAGTCTAGGACTGCGCTAGGTCTGTCCACATGGGATGATTGTCACTTATGGGAAAAGATGGTAAAGGGAACCTTCTATGCCCAAAATATTTTACAAACTTGAGGAAAAAGATAATTCCATTTCCAGAAGCTATATTAACACTTCCTGGGGCCTTCTTGTCCAGAACTGTGCTAGGTGCTAGTCTATTGTTTGTGTGAGATTATATGGATGAGCAACACTATGAGGATATATCACCCAGCACCTTCTCTCCCGAGTCTAGGCCTAGGGTTTAGAATATGGTCAATGGCAGTGAACAGTACACAGTGTATCATTTGGCATATATCATTATTTATTGAAAAGTAAAGTCAAGTGTCATAAAAATATATTCAGTGGAGAAAGGTCACTAATGACTAGTTATTCATAATTGAGAGCTGAGATTGTTTCCCTCTTCAGGTCCCAAGGATGCTCTCAGCTCTCTGGGTCCCCTCTTGGTTCTTACTTAGGCTTTCTCATCCATGCCTCCAGACTTGCCTTGGGAGTCATCAAAGGATCTCAACCCTTGCTAACAACTGTTATTTTACTCCACTACCTGACATGTTTTATTGGGGGGCAGATTCCAAGGTCCATGTGGGCAACTGTCCCTCAACTTTGGATCCCTGATTTATTAATCTACTCAATCTTAGTGATATCTCTACTCAGGTTGTTCTAGGTCTTGATGTCACTAGGACTGTTTCTACTTCAAAATCCTAAATCTAAATCTCTCTGATTACCTAGGAAGAGAGAGAAGTACAGAGGGCAAAGAGGGGAGACGTAGAGTCTAGAATGTCCCAGCATTCAGACACAGAGTAGAGGAGAAAGAGTTTGCAAAGGACAACAAGACAGAAGGAAAACCAGAAGGACATGGCATCACAGGAAAAGAAACCATGATTTTTTTGGAGACAAAGTAGGGTAAATTGTGTCAAATGCTATCAAGAGGTTGATTAAGGTAATGAGAGAAAAATGTCTGTTGGGTTTGGCAATATTAATATTATTGGCAAGATTGTTAAGTGCAAGCTAGAGCCTGGGAATGGTTTCCTAAACAGTGCAAGGCTCTGAGTGAATACTCCCAGGAAGGTGCCACTGACCAGAGGCAGAAAGGCCAACAGGAAATGAGCTGGCTTGTGTACCATTGAGAGTATGACTTTTGACAAGTGGG
Organism: Phyllostomus hastatus; assembly: GCF_019186645.2. Lineage (NCBI taxonomy): Eukaryota > Metazoa > Chordata > Mammalia > Chiroptera > Phyllostomidae > Phyllostomus > Phyllostomus hastatus. The sequence goes on along the minus strand of NW_025334041.1, from coordinate 103,222,998 downwards.
AGTGATTAACCAGCTAGGGAGCAGATTCTTGGAGATTATATGAAGTCTGTAGCCAAAACCCTAAGAATATTGGGGAAAATTAAGTAGTCTAAGGAGCCTAGGAGAAACAAAACAAGTATTAGTTAAATAGAAACAGCCAGATGGACAGATAGAACCAAACAGGATTTCAAGCAGGGACTAGAGCTGGAACAACTACATGTTTCCTTAACATATGCTGGGTATTGCTTATTAAATAAAGAGAAGCCGAAGGCTGGATCAGAGAAGGAATTCATGGAGAGAAGTAGTGCACATACTGAAGAAAGGTTCGGAACTGCTGAGGAAATGAATGGGTCAAAACGAGAGGCTGAAAGGATATTTTTTCCATAAGCAGACCAAAGAGACAGGATGCTCATAATCTTTTTAGTTGACTACAGCCCTACCTGTGTTCAGACCTTCAGTGGAATGTAGGCATATGAGAGGGGTTAGGTAAAGCGTTCTGCCCAGGTAGACCAGGAGTCTCACTCTCTTCTGAATTATAATGCACCCTCAAGTGAAATGTTGCTTTGGACCAACTAATGAATTCTCTGAGCATCAGTGAACTCATCTGTAAACTTAGGGGTATTTTACCCAGTGAGTCCTAGGAAACAATTTACATTTCCCATCTTCCCATTGACCTGCCTAAAGAATGATAATTATCATACTCACCAAACTTAGAACAAAGTTTGTTTCTGATGAGGCATTTACAGATTGCAGTAGAGCTGTGCACGCAGCAGAAGGAAGCTGGAAATAGCAATATCCAGAAAAATTGTGCTGCTGAGACTCCATCTTTAGCCTCATACAACATGCTTTTGTTTTAAAAGATACAGAAATCTAAGCAAGGAACAGGAGCAATTTGCTCTGGGCCGGTGACAAATCCTGTGGGCTGGTACATGCAGAAGACTTCTCATCTCATCGTCAGCTCTTTTTTCTGATGTCAAGACAATTCAGAGATGGTTTTTTGACTTTTGTGATCCTTTTTTCAAAGATGAATGAGGACCCATTATGTGCTGGGTATAGGGAAATAAATTTGGATGACATGGGTTCTTCCCTTGAGGAACTCAGATTCTGATGAGGGGGACAGATACATGTTAGAGGGTTTAAATAGTTGTAGGTGCTTTAATACATGAGTAGCACAGTTGGTGGACATCTCTTTAACCTTCATTCCACCTGCCCTGTATCGGGCAGTGTGGAGAATCTACCCCAGTCTCAGGTGTGGGCTTTGTCAACCCTGCCTATATTTATGTTTTCTCTGAACTCTTTAAAATTCGAGTGTGTCATTTGTAACTCAGAAAGGACCTATAGATTGATATAGACATCAAACATTTTAAAGTACCTACCTTAAGCCATGGGTAATCCAGAAGGCAGGTTATCAGCACCATTTCACAAATGGATAAACTGAAGCTCTGAGGGTTTGAATTGAGTGTCTGCTTTAGTGTGGTTCAGGATTATCTGAAAGACTTGTTTAGCATAGAGTGCTGGTCTCTATACCCAGAGTTTCTGATTCAGTCTGGAATGAGGCAATAGAATTGACATTTCTAACAAGTTTCCAGATGATCCTAACTCTGCTAGTCTGAAGACCACTGTTCTAGTATTTGTTAGTATCCACCAGAGCTGGGTTATGAGCCTAAATCTGTCTGCCTGTAAAAACTGTGCCCTTTCTACTACATCACAGTCTCTCTTGTTATGTAAGTCTGGTTCGTAAAGTTTCTTTTATGAAAGATTAGCTGAACAACAACAACAATAATAGCAGCAAAAGTTGCATGGAATGAATACTTTATTATATTCAGGTAACATCTTTTAACACTTTGGTGAATGCTGGTCTGCAAGCATTTTCTTATCTTTTCATGCATGTGTCCAACTAGGAAGTAGACTCCTAAGAATTATGATTTATACTCTGTATCCCTCCCCAGCACATCCTGGGCATCTGCCAAGCTCTCAGTCAATGACTATTCATTAATCAATTGATTTAGGCAAAGATAACATAATCTTTGAGTTCAGACTTTACAGGGCAGGGCAAAATTTTTAATGTTCATTCAAACACTATAGAAACAGAAACCATGAATAGAGCATTTTGTTGTGGGATCACGTTATCTTTCAGGTCAACCTTGATTGTCTGAGGTGAGATAGGCCAATAAGAGCTTCCTTATAGCAATGAACTTGTAATTGTGAGATGTGTCAGCCTGGGAGCTTCCTGTCTTTTAAAACCAATGAGAGAGGAGTCTCAGCTTGTCACAGCTGTGCCATGTCCAGGAAATGTTGCTTCTGGAGTGGCCTTGCTGCTTTCCAACTGATTGTTTACTGATAGATGAAAACAAAGGGGCAGAAACACTGTGGACTGAACACATTTGGGATTGGCGTGGGATCTGTTCCCTGGTGTTGCTCCTAAAAATAAACCAGTAAACCTGAAATCTCATGCTTATGTATTTCTTGCTAGGCATCTGGTACTAAGAAGAATTAGTACACATACACACACACACACACCCAACCTCATTCTCCTATTTAAAGAACTAGATATTTTAAAAAGGTTTCTTAGGTTGTATACTCATTGTACATATGAGTCAATTATATTGTAAAAGAAAAAAAATCATTCCTCGTTCCAAGTCTATCTCCAAATACCCAACAGACTAATTTCAAATGGCTATCTGTCCAAATCTCAGGCATAATTCAAGAACCAGACCAAAATCCACATCCTCCATGAAGATTTGTTTAACTATCTACCTTTCTTTGGTTCACTTTTCTCAATCTCATGAATCAATTCATATGCCTTTTCCTCTATGAGGTCTTCCATCAACTTCCATCTGGACTAACAACCTTCCTCTACGGAATAAGGACATCCATACTCATCTTTATATTATCACTTATGTAGGGATTATTTTTTTAGTGAATCTGTTTCCCAGTGACTGCCAGGTAGGGGCAATATCTTAGTCATTTATATACCTAGTGCCATCATGGTCTGTCACAGCAACTGGCATATAATCTGTGCTCAGTGGATATTAGTTGAACCCAACTGAGCTGTGTGTGGAGGTTTCATCTGCACTGAACCCCTAGACTGTGGATGATATCTTAACAGAGGTAAATGGCCCCCCAAGGGGGAGAATATTGGTTTTTAGAAAGTGAAAAAAATTTAGACATTAAAATAGTTTGTGGTGTTCCAAAGGGCCATAGGACATGAACAGATATACAGTATATTGGTGGTATTAAATTTTCAAGAGGGAGTGTGGTTAGGGGAAAAAAAAGTCTGGAAAGGCTCCTTCAGAAATGATCATTGAAAAGAAGATTGAGAAATGCTGCCCTAGAATAGTGTTTCTGGAAAAAGGTTTAGAATATCAGTGCCCCAGAACCACCTTGGGTGTTTGCTAAGATGTGGATACCAGGCTCACTCCAGATTTCCTGCCTCGCTCCCTCGGAAGGGGACACACTGGCACCTAGCAAATGCTCGGGAAATGTTTGCCAAGTGAATATTTGCTCCCCTGGTTCCCCCTTTTCAGTACAGTCACAGGATGTCTTTCCTGTACAGATCTCCTCTTATCAAGTAAGATTTGCATTCCCATTGACTCTCATATTCCTTGTATTTGTTACTCAAGGAAAACTTCCACCAACCCCTGGAAAATAAAATAACCCCAATGGAACAACATCCACTGCACAGGGTGATTCGTATCAACTTACCAGGGACTGGTACAATGTTTAGCTGGGGTGGGCCTCCCTCACTGTTACTTCAGAATGTGCATCATCTCAATTCTAGAATAAAGTTAAAATTCCTTCCTTTTCATCCTCAGCCACCATCTTCAGATTACTACTTCTAGAAGTCACCGTCAGCCTGTACCCACATGACTTTATTCCAAAGGGCCTCTAACTGGGCCAGAGAAATGGGCTTTCTGATGACATCATGAACCTGTGCAAAACCTGAGCCCCTTCAGAGGATGCCAAGAAATGTGAACTGTTTCTTTGCTATTCTTTATCCAGTTATTAATTCTGCCAGGATGTACCAGTGTCTTGCTTTTCTAGCCTTGGGTGGGCTCTTTCATATCCTCTTCTTTTTATTATATATTTTTTGCTTCTGTCATATACCTTGATATATTTATTTCCTCTGCTCTCATTCACTGTCTGTTTTCCTTTGCACAATAGTCCTGAATTATTTAATAGTTGTTTTATTATTTTTTCCTGTTCACTCCTTCCCCTTACTTGTTTCTGCTCTAATGTACCACTCATCCAAACACTTTCTCTTCTTTCTGAACCATACATTGTGGTGGGAGAGGTTTGCCATGCGGCCCTGGGTGGGTGGGCCAGGGAGGAGTGTGTGTCTGTGACTTGCTTTTAGGAGGTACCAGATTTGATCATTTTTCAGGGAGCACAACAGGCAGCCTGCAACTGGTAATGAAGATGCATATTTCCATCCATTTTTGCTAGACTCAACAGAACTTGGGTTCACTAGGTCTGCAGTTTTCAAACTTTTCCACTGAGCTTTCCTTTTGGCAGCTCTGGGTCAAGTTAAAAGGAAAATAATTTTGTTATTAATAAAAGTTCTATTTTCACTTTTTAATGTTTTCATAGGTGTCAGTAGCTGGGGGAAAAAAGTTTTCAAAAAGAGGAAAACTTTCTACACACAGGTTCTAGAATTATACATGCCCACATACAAATTTGGGAAATTTGTGGCATTTGATAAATTAGTGCTGTGGTGACCTTCTTTAAAGTTCTTTTTTCCTCCCAAGGAGATTCTCTGTGGAAGGTACCCATTGTGTCTTTTTCTCCTCTTTCTCTAATCTGAAGAAAGAGGACCACAGCATAAAATCATAAGATATACATGAGAGATTACTTCCAGGAAGATTGCAATGAAGAGTCACAGGGAGTTGGCCTAAAGCCAAAGAAAAAAACCTCTATAATCATCTTAGACTTCTGGCAAGCCAATGTGGAAGACACTTTTGGGATAGTGACAGGACATATTGATGTTTCCTTAATCTTTGCTGTTATATTCCCTTATCTGTTCAGAAAACTGAGAAGGTGTCAGCCACGTACCTTGTGATGTTCTCTGTCATTTGCTACTTAGGCTGCTTGCTGGCCCAACTTTGTCATAAAGGTGTTATCTACTTGGATACTTATAAAATGAGTGCTTCCAAAAAGCAAGCTTTGTGGAAATGTATTCAGGTTATGTTCTATCTGTGGCCACTTAGGTCTTCTTTACTTGAGTATATAACTTGTTGATTATGTTCATTTATTCCACTAATATTTTCTCAGATCCTATATACAAAGCAGTGGGTAAGTTGCATTGAATGATTAAAAGATAAAATTTGGTCTTGTGCCCCTGCTTTCATGGTCAAGGAGAAATAATATATTCCAGTATTTCCTAAATTGTGGTCACTTTGGAAGACTGGGGCCAAGTGTTATTAATGAGCATTTGGGGGGAAATGGGTTCTGGAATAAAATAAATGGTGGTAACATTGGGGAAAAAAAACATTAAAAAACATTTTTGCCCAGCAGGATTTCTCATCTTTAATAAGCCAATGGACACTGGGGTGGTAGGACCAAAGGAGTAGGGTTCTTCCAGACTGTAGCTTGGGAAAGCCGCCTAAACTCAATGTAGAACGGGGCTAAGTACTATAGGAGATGCGGACAAAGTGTTCATGGAGTTAGTAGAGTAGAGGGTTTTTTTCTTTTTTTTTTCAAACTGGGGAAATCAAGGAATCCACAGAGGAGACTGATTGAAATTAAATCTGAGAGGCTGGGTAGAATTTGGAATTGAGACTTAAGAGGACAACTTATTTTGAAGAAGGGTACTTCAAGGAAAAAACCACACAGGTAAAAACACAAGCAGGTAAAAGACTAGGTGAGGTAAACAGAAAAATAGCTTGTTAAAAAGTCAACTGTGGTGGATACAGGCTAGAAAAGTAGATTAAATTCAGGGAGATATGATGCAAATGGAACCCTTTTTTTTCTTTTTTCCAGTGGAAATGATAAGCACTTTTTTCTAAAACAACATCAACAACAACACACTTTCTCAAAAACAGTTACCAGTACAGCGTTTGAGACTGGGCAATGGGGAGAGATTTAGTACACGGCGTCCTTGAGCTGGATGCCTCCCATCATGCTGATTCCTGCTTTCCGTGTGAAAAAATGGGAATGACTTACCTGGGTTATTGCGGTCATTACTTGGATGTTTTATGTGATGTGGTTAGTATAGCATCTGATATACCTAAAAAATATTAGTTATTTAGTTACTAGTGTCTGTGACGAGAGAAAGTATAAGCAAAGGCTACAGGTGTTCTCAGAGATATAGAACACTGGTCAATTCTACCTGCTTTGACTAGCATGTGCTAATTCTTTCATTTTTAGATTTCTGTGACCCAGATTTCCATCTGTACTTCCACATTTTAAATATAGAAATTTGGTCATTTCGGCCTCATTTTCTTTGCCTCTGGGGATTTTACTTTTGGTGCTATCTGCCCTGTCCCCCAGCACACGTGTGTGTGCACATGCACAAGCTTATTGTGAATTTATTGGTATAAAGGATGCATGTCACACAATTTATGAATAATAGTAATATTAATAGTACTTTTCTTACTGCAAATTCCATAAAGTCAATTGATTCTCATAGAATATTTTGGTTGAAAGTTTTTATCTGCAGACAACCCATGGTTGCAACTGATGAATACGAGTATTTCCAAGATGAATATTGGTTGAAGTTTTCTTTGCATTAAAGAGAAAAATAAAAATAAAACAATGGAGATCTATGCCAGAAATTTATTCTTTCATTAGCACCATGAGAAATGGTGAATCAGATAATCATTTTTGAATATCCAAAGAATATTTCCTCCAGTTTTTGTGCTATTAACAATGTGACTACTACAGAATGACATACATAAATTTAATATGCATTATTACTTTTTCTCCCTTACTTTAAGAAGGTTAGATAATCAACAAGACAATCTTATTCTTAGTGCAAAATCATGGTAGTGCATATACAAAAGATATAGTATCTTCCTTCTCAAACTTAAGATCATAGTTTTTGGATCAGCACCCAGCATGGAAGTCTGGCTGTGTACCGTGTATCCAGCACGATGCTGGACCTTCTAGAGAATTGAGAAGGAGAGTAAATAATGGTCCACCCATTGAAATTTATTCTTTCCATAGTCTGTCCTTTACTTGGTCAAATGGATTTACTAAGTCGTAGCCCTAACATGCCAGAATTAAAGAGACTAGCAATCTTTTCCCAGAGCTCTCCCTTATTTGTGGACTGATCTAGTGACTTGATCATTTAAGATGATGCCAGATCACATGAGCACTGAATTAACCAAACGAGACATTTAGGTTTTCTGAAGATACTGGTACTGAATGATGTGCCAGCATCTCACTGGTGAGATGCTAGCACAGCCCTTTCTCCTGCAGCCCCCTGCCGCTTCTTGCACTGAGAAGGAAGAATGATCTGTGTCAGTTTTTCCAGCTTAGACATGCCTCCATGAGGGCCATCTTAATCTGATTCTAGAATACCTCTCAACCCTGCCTGCTTGAATCTCATCACAGCAGCAGTTTGACTCCTATTTTTGCTACTTGGCATCAGCAATTCTAAAATGAATGCTCTATTTTATACAGTCACTTGAGGAAGCACTAGGGAAAGCACCCCAACTCTGGTCACCTTGTGTCAGGGGTGCTCTGACAGGTGTTATGCTTCTGAAACAAATTTTATGCACAGAGACTTAATTAATTCACCAGTATTACAATTTCACTTAATGATTAACTTGTATTCCCAATATGTTATATCAAAATATATCCTCTCTAGAAACTGTCAATTATAATCCACCATGATCTGTTCTTAGGATCTTCTCCAAAATTCTATATAATAAATAAAAAAACATCCGAGTTTGAGGGCATCTTTTCTCCAACTGATGCTTTTTTGTAAAGGTGTGAATGTCACTCTTTCTGTAATGTGTTAAGTGAAGCCAAAATGCAGGACCTCTTCAAAGCTGTGCTAAAGGCATAGAACATAAAATTGCTGTATACCAACCACATCTTGCTGAGGTTAGAGTTAACTCTAATTACTAAAAATAAAGCTGTGAACAGTAATTGCCAATTGCACAGGTGTGGCTGTCCAGAGCACATTTAAATTATCTAAAGATTAGTCCCCAGGTTCAAATATCTCTGTTTCCTCCCAGACTGCTCTTTGGAATGATGCAGCTGGATATTGGGACTTGTATTCCTAAATCGGCTGTCCTCCTGGGACATGTTTAAAAGCATATCCTCCCACCCAGACTATTGCCATTTCTTCCACTGGAATCCACTAAACTGATTTGTATCTTTACTCTGTAGAACTCACTCACGGTTTTCAATTGAAGCTGTTTTCTTTTCAGTCCATTATTACAAAGGCTTTACTGTAGTGTCATTCCAGACTGAGTTACTATTTATGCCATGGATAGAATGTGGATGTCACTCATCTCTTTGGGGTCTTTTCATTTCCCTCCTCCCACCTTATACAAAGGCAAATGTTCTCCTTCATTTTAAAGGTTAATGTGGCTGGAGACATCTTACGATCTCAAAGGCAGTGCAGTGATTTTCATGAGCATTAATACCTGTGTTTACAGAGGACAGCAGGGACAGGTTTGCTTACCACCACATGCAGGCTGAGAAAATTAGGACAAGTGCATGTTTAATGGTTTCCCAGATAAATAGAAATGCTATCTTTTCCTATTGTGCCTCTGAGAAGGACATGATGAATGTTAAAACTACAGATCTTCAGGCCCTGGCTGGCGTACCTCAGTGGATTGAGCGTGGGCTGCGAACCAAAGTGTCGCAGGTTTGATTCCCAGTCAGAGTACATGCCTGGGTTGCAGGCCATGACCCCCAGCAACTGCACATTGATGTTTCTCTCTGTCTATCTTTCTCCCTTCCCTCTCTAAAAATAAATAAAATCTTAAAAAAAGTACAGATCTTCAATTAACAAATGAAAACTGTGTTCACTATAAGAAGTTCCACTGATCTTGCCATTTTTTCAATGCCCTTTCTGCCCTTCTTTTCTTCCCTCCCCTATCATTCCTTCCCTTTTCCTCCCTCCCTCCCTCCCTCCCTCCCTCCCTTCCTTCCTTCCTTCCTTCCTTCCTTCCTTCCTTCCTTCCTTCCTTCCTTCCTTCCTTCCTTCCTTCCTTCCTTCCTTCCTTCCTTCCTTCCTTCCTTCCTTCCTTCCTTCCTTCCTTCCTTCCTTCCTTCCTTCCTTCCTTCCCAGCAAGGAGTGAATTCCCTATTGGCAGTTCAGTAAGCTTTTAGTAGACTGGAACCATTTGTTATAAATGAATATTCCTGAGATTGTCTCCAGGGCTCATAGGTCCAGGGGGTGAATATAATGAGGGACAATTTTCAAATGTTGGAGTCAAATATTCATTCACCTCCCCAGATGATTTTTCTCTGATCTATCGTATGTGACCCTTTTTAGGGATAAAGCATTGGCCTCTATAAAAGTGCAAAACATTGAAGAGTACTTATCTTAAATTTCCATTACCTCAATCTTCATAACCAAACCCCCATCATTTCTTACCTGTATTATTGGAATAACTTCCTAACTGGTCTCCTTATTCCACTGTTACTGGTTCCATAATTCATTCTACAGCTTCTAAACTGAGCATGATTAATGAACACACATCAGCTCCTATCATGACATGCATGCTTATAATAACACCAAACATTTTATTGTGGTTTACAAAGCTCTGCTTGGTCTGGCCCCCACTTACCTCTCCCGCTCCATCTCCTCACTTCACACCTCAGCTCTCGTGCTCCAGCTACACTGGCCTCCTCTGTATTTCTGACAAGCTAATTGAGTTCCCGTGTTAGGATCTTTCCATATGGCCTTTCCCATGCCCTATACACTTCATTCTCTCTGATATTTACATGCCTGGATCACTTTTTTGTCATTTAGATCTCAATGTAAACATCATCTCATCACAGAAGCTTTTCTTGACTGCCTTAAATGTCTTAGCTGTTCAGTTACTCTTCTCAATCACCCATTTTAATTCTCTGCATAACTATGAGCATTATTTTATTTGTTCTTTAATTAATTTTTAATTTTAATTAAAAATTTGTTTTTATTTCTTTGTTGTCCATGAACTGTTTCCTGGAATGGAACACAGTAACATGAAGGAACTTTCCTGCCTTGCTCAATGTCATATCCTCGTGTTTCAAATGGTGCATGACACGTGTGGAGGCACTCAATTAATGTTTAGAAAATGAATAAATAAATAGATGCAAGAAATGCAAATATGCCACATGCAAAGAGAAAGTTGTATAGTGACATGTCACATGCCCTCACTTCTCTTCTTAACCAGCTTAGATTCCAGCACCTGATACTCTCTACCTGTGGATCCTTCACCTTTCCTTGCCCGCCTTTCCTTTCAGTCAAGAGGCAAGAAAGGATTCTTTCCCAGAACCTACCCCTGTGTCCTGACACCTTGATTTCAACTTCCAGTCTCTAGAACTGTGAAAAAAAATTCTGTTGGTTTACGCTACCCAGTCTGTGGTTCTTTGTTATGGAAGTCCCAGGAAAGTAATACCAGTGCCTTTGTAATTTTGATCACTATGCCTGGGTCAGCCTTCATGGGCATTTAACGGATACCCCTTCACCAGCAGGCATGGCAATGATGTTGTTCTTTAACCTCATCAACAGAAGATGTTAAATTTCTGGGTGATGCCTTTCTGATAGGTGACAAATGATACTTCACTGCAGTTCTAATTTATATTTTCCTTTCTATGAGTGAATAAGTATCTTGTCGTATAAATAAAAGTTAATATCTCTTTTTCTGTGAATTCTCTGTTTATATCTTTTGCCATTTTTTGTTAGTCATTTTTGTTACATTTTATAATTATCTTAGGATATTAGTGCTTTGTGATATGTATAATAAGTATCTTTTCTAGTTTATCATTTGTGTATTGAAATACTGACTTGCTAAATTTTTATTTAGAGTACTTTATTAAACTTTTGTGTGGCTTCTGGAATTGAGTCATAGATAAGGAAATTTTCTTCACTTCAAGCTTATAAAGGATCTCACCCATGTTTTCTTTCAGAACTTTTTTCTTCATCAAAACAGTTCATTGGAAAACTTGAAAGGATAACATTGGATCCAACTTTATCTTTTTCCATATGGTACACAGTTTATTTCAATACCATTTATTCTTGACATGTTACCTTTATCATATAATGAATTCTCATATATATTTCTATCTATTTCTGCAAAGTCTGTTCTGAGACAATTGGCTTGTCTTTCAATTCATGTGCCAATAAAACCTGTGTTAATTTCTGAAGTTTTGTAATCTATTTTAATATGTAGGCAGGCTAGTCAATTCCTCCACCTACTTTCTCTAGTGAATCCACTCTGGTTAAGCCTCCATCCCTGTTAGTTTACCCAAACTGCTCTTACCAAGATTTCTGATGAGCTCCATGTTACTGAGACACATGATAGGTCCTCAGTCCTCATCAAACCAAATCAGTCAGTAAATTTAAAATAGTTGAAAATCCCTCCTTATTAAAATAGTTTCTTCAGGAATACCTTCCTCTTCTTTTTTCCTGGCGGTTCCTGCCTAATCTGCCTGCACGGTCTTTCTCGTCTCTCTGACCGGGACGTTCCCTGGGTGCCCCGTGGCTCAGTCTCCTGACACCTGCCCACCCTCTCCATACTCGTCTTCCGGAGGACCTCATCCAGAGACAGGGTTTTCAATACCATTGGTAGCGTAATGATAACCACATTTTATATTTCTAGCCAGGTCTTCTCTTAGGACTTCCAGACTCATATATCCAACTGTTTATTCAACATTTCCACTTATACTCAAAGACTACTCTCCTCCAAACTGAATTTATGTTTTCCCCTGCAAAGTCTGCTCTTCTTTTAGTTGAACAAACCAAAAATCTTGGAGTAATCCTTAACTCTCCTTTCTCTCTTATACATCACATTCATTCTAATTATCACGTCCTCTAAACTCTAACTTCAAAATATTTCTGGAACCCATCCACCCCTAAACATCCCCACTGCTGTGCTCTGGTCCAAGCCATGGCTATCTGTTGCAGGAATTATCGCAATATCCTCCTCCATAGTCTCTCCTATAGTCTATTTCTCCCTTATCATTCAGATGGACACTTCATAAGGTGTGTCCTGTCACATCACTTTTCTGCTTCAAACTCTCCCCAAGTGTATCCCATCTCACTCAGAACAAAGACTAAAATCCTTATCATGACCCAAAGGCTCTAAATAATGTGACCTCCATGCTGACCTCATCTCCTACCACCCTTGCCCACTGTCTTCCAGCTGCAGTGTCTGTGTCCTTTCTGTCCCTCAAAACTGCCAGCGCATTCTCACTGCAAAGCCTTGCCACTTGCTGTTCTCTAAAATTTTATTTCATTATGTTCTTACAGCCATGCACTGTGAGGATTATTGACCTCATTTTGCAAGTGAGAAAATGAAGCATCAAGAGTATAAGGTTCTTTCCAAGTCTGTACGGTTATTCATTGGTAGAAGTAATGCTCTAATCCAGATCTCTTTGGCAGTTAAATCTACACTCTTCTTATTACGGAAATCATCTGGTTCCCAGTCCCATCTCTATTGCCATGTTATTTGGAGCACCTTTCTGGGTAACATATCTTGGCTTTAGTTTATTTACCTATGAGGACTTCTGTCCAGGTGACCTCAGAGTTCCTACCCACTAAGACCTCTGTAACTTTATGACTCTGAAAGGGTCTCCAATAGTGCTCCAAGTGAGAATATTAGTGATTTTGATGAGATGAGGAGTAGGGAGCAAAGCATGGGTGGGTATCCACAGAGAGGAAACCTTAACTATTGCAGAAGTGGGAAGGTACTAAATACTTACTTATTATGACTTAAGGAGTTTTCCCAAGCTCTGTCCTTCTTGACTTAGATTATTTCAATTCAGTATATACATGTAAATAAACAACCTTGTCTTTATAGGGTTCTTTCTACCACCTCCATCAGACAGGCAGGCTATGAAGACAGATGAAAACTTGCTTTTATTCAAAATTGAGCTCAAAGAACCTTCTATTTTCATTCTATAAACATAGGAGGGTTGTCTAGCTACTTATCTCCCTAATTCTGCCTACACTCAGGACAAAAGTTCTCACCCCAAAAGATGATGGAATGCCTATAACCCACTGTCCCCGGATCAAACCATTCAGAGGGTCAGGGGATGATATATTTGTTCCTGACTCTAAAACTGTGAGTGCCATCACTCCAGCATACCTCCCTCCTATTCACCTGGGGCAGGTCTCCCTCAGCTTGTCCAGGGTTTATCAGATGGCCATGACATCACTCCAGCTGGAGTTTGTTCTGCTCCTACTGTTTTCTTGTGGTGGTGTCTGCTTTGCCAAAGTCAGGCCTCCTCTCTCCTAAGGCACAACTCTCGTGGGCCTTTCCCAACTTCCTCCAGTCTTCCACCTTCAGTCTCTGACAGTGCTGTTAATGTTCCCTCTAGGAACCTGGATAAGTTCACTAGGGACTGGGATAAGGAAAAAAAAATTGACAGGATAACATCACTGCTTCATGCTTCTGTGGCTGAAATAAAATGACAACTTTGGGATGCACCAGAACTGCTGGCATTTCTTTATGGCCTTTCAATCAGATTAAACCTGACTCAGAGCTTCACCCTACCTAGATGGCAAGAAATTAAAACTCGGTTTTCATTTGGAATCCCTCCTTACCCTGAAATCAACAAGGTTCCATGGTTAGAAATTTTGCACAGTCACATGTGTACCCAGGCCCAGGCTTCTAGGATCCACAAGGCTGCCCCACGCAACTGGTTCTGGAGCGGCACTCCCGCAGACAGTGATGTGAATGGGAACTCTGGGGATGGGCAATTATTTAGTAAACTGTACATGTAATGATAAATAAAACCACAAATAAAGCAGTAAGAAAATAAATAAATCCAGATGTTCTTTCCTATACCAAGGTGACTTGTCTTCCCCACTCTTCTCTGAACCCAGTCCAAACGCCCCAGTGCTGTGTTTTCTGTGGCCTGCAGGGTGGTGAATTGCACAGTAACACAGGCCAAGAGAGCTCTTTGTGTTTGACATGTTGTAACCGAGGCTGGTAGGTAGGGGCTATTGTTTTTCCCAAATTACAGAGATACAGAGATAAGTAGCTGGGGCAAGTTTACACAGCGATTAGGTGGCAGAGCCAGGTTTTGAGCCAGGCTGCTACAGATCGAATCTATGCTCTAAACGCATGCCACTCTCTGTTAACTTCGTGTAAGCCCAAGGAGTCAGCGACGTTATGGCTCCTATGTTACAGTAACGGAACAAAGGCAGGGGTAGGTTTTGTCACTCACTCGTGAATAGTCAGCTATGAGAGTGCACATGGAGCCTGGACCCAGGCTCAGACCTTTTCAGTCCCATAACCTGATTCCATAACCTCATTCTTTATTTCTTTTTAATACTTGTCTTCTTCTTGGTTTCTCTTTTTTAAAAAATCAGATTCTCTGAGAAGCTAATGGGACATCCTACATGTGCATATCCCAGCTTGCTCTTGTATGCCAGGTCTGTGAGGAAACGGGAGCAGTGGAGAGTCCCAAAGGGAGGCAGTGACTAAGGTCACCTCTGCCCATGTATGCTATGCCATGACCCCATTTCTTATCCTTTTTAGTCAGATGCAGAGCAATGTGATATAGACAAGTTGCTAAAGAGACAGAGAGACATCCAGTGTCGAGCACACAGAGAGATATTCTGTCTCAAGGCTAGGCTATAAATAAACTGTTTACAGTACACACACCCTCCCTCATGCTGCAGTATCTCAGGAACAGAGACAGAATTTAATCATTTCATACTCTGAAGTGAAGGCCTCTATGGTTTAATATGCACACATCACAGATTTCAAATGTTGCTGCTGAAATTTAATCTTCAACAAAAACCTAGCTGTCTCTTTGAGTTGAAATGTATTCTAAAATGTATAATGAAGGTCTATTGAAACCAATAAAACAGCTCTGGAAAATGCTGGTTTAACCCACACAGTCAATTCCCTTTATCATAAATTCAATTTGTATTATTTGGTTGAAAAGACTGTTCTCTGAGCCCTGACATAAGTGGGAGCTGAGGCTGACACTCTGTCCAGAGTTTGCATGGCATATAGTCTGTGGGAAAAGTCACATAATTGATCTCATTTGTTAGGTATGTCAGGCCCTGCCTGAGACTGCATGGCTTTTCTCCCTGCAGCTAAAAGCTGCCGGACCAACAGTGCTGGCCTTTCTCTAATCCCTGGATCTAAGTAACTCCAGCCTAATTCTGAATGGGCTGGGCCTGGCAGGGGCTTGGGCCTCTGGGATGTGCTCTACTGCTCCTCAATAGCTCAGTAGCCTCATGCTGTTTGTTTGCAAGACCTAGTCCTTGTACCTTACTCCTAGTGCTGAATTCCCCACTACTACATCAGTCCCTGCTTGCCTTTCTGCTTAGTTCCCTGATTCTTCACATTTTGCCTGTTTATGCTCATTTTCCTCATCCCCAAATCCAGGGTTTCTCCATTTGACACTAGTAATATATGGAGTCTAATAACTCTTTGTTTGGGGGAGCTGTTCTGTGAATTGCAGGATATTTAGCAGCTTCCCTGACCTCTTCCCACTGTATGCCAATAGCACCCCCAACTGAGTCACGACAATAAAAAATGTCTCCAGATGTTGCCAGATGTTCCTTGGAGGAGGTGGGAAGAATTGCTCCTGGTTGAGAACTAGTGTTTTATTTTCATTTGGGGACCATGGCACTGTCCTTGAACTCCAGCCTGTTTGCCAGCGACTGCCAACGGGCTTCGCTGATCTCAATGCTGCTCAGCAGAGACACAACATGAGCCTCGAATACGAGTCATGTATGCAATGTTAAATTCTCTAGTAGATACATAGATAAAATGAAAAAGGAAAAGGTGAAAGTAATTTTGATAATGTTTTATCCAATATATTTAAATGATTATTCTTGTTTTTTAAACTAAATCTGTGACATCTGATGTGTACTTTGTACTTACTGAACATTTCAATTTGAACTAGCTGTATTTCAAGGGCTCAGTAGCCACATGTGGCCAGTGGCTATTGTATGGGCAGCACTGATTTAGATTTCTAAAATACCCCCATTCTTGAATTCAGTTGGAGACTTAGAATAGTGCCATGATACCAGCATGGGGCTGAGTGTCTGTTGTACCTAGTTTGAATATTTCTGCATCTCTTTCTGGTTCTATGACCCTGAAATAATTATTTAATCTCTCTGAAGCTCAGTTTCAACTTTTTAATATTGGAGAAATAATAATAGTTCTTCAAAAAGTTGTTATGAGGGTTACCTGAAATAATGTATTTAGTGGATGGCACAGAACAGGCTCTAAATAAGCGAAATAGCTCTGTTCTGTACTTCCATAGTCAGCAAACATTAGTTGTAAATTCCTGTATCCCTAGCCTCTTGCTTGAAACACATGCATATTTCACCCTTTGGACACCATGCTCTGGGACTAACTGGGTCCTCAGTGGGAATGCAAAATGCTAAACCATCTCAGGAAATCCAACCTCATCCAACTTAGCCCTACCTAGCTGCTGTTAATTAAGACATGTTTATCTGTGTCTAAAAAATGACAATTAAAAAAATTGCTCAACCCTCTCAATATCTTTTTATTTTAGGTGGTATTTTTTCTACCTTTATTGAATGTCAAATAGCATAGAATGAAGGACAAAGCCTCCTTAGGCACATATTTCTTCTTTATTTTATTTTTTTATTACACCTGACATTCAATATTATATGAGTTCCAGGGGCACAGTGTAGTGGTTAGTCATTTCTGTAACTTATAAAGTGATCTCCTAACAAGTCTAGTCCCCAACTAAACCTGTGCAGAGTTATTGCTGATTGCATTATACCATGGACTGTACTCCCTATGTTGTATTTATATCGTCATGACTGTCTTGCAACTGTCAATGGGTATTTAACCTCTTCATCTTTTTTTGATTAAATTTATTGGGGTGACATTGGTCAAGAAGATCAATAGGTTTTAAGTGTACATTTCTGTACATTGCATTGTGTGCCCACTAGGCAAAGTTAAATCATCTCCCATCACCATATATTTGGCCCCCTTTACCTTTTCATCTTTTTCTCACACACCCACAAGCTCCTCCCACCTGGCAAATTGGTCCTGTCCAGCTGTTGTTTGTTCTCTGTATCTAAGGGTTTGTTTCTGTTTTTTTCTTTGGTTCATTTATTTTGTTTTCATAGATTTTATGAATATTAAGTAAAATCATATGGTATCTGTCATTATCTGCCTTATTTTACTTTGCTTAATATCTGCTAGGTCCACCTATGTTGTCACAAATGGCAAGATTCCATTCTTTTTAAAGGCTGAGTAGTATTTCATTGTATACATGTGTCACTTTTTCTTTATGCAATCTTCTATCGATGGACACATAAGTTGCTTCCATATCTTGGCTATTGTAAATAATGCTTCAGTGAACATAGTGATGTACATGAGTTTCTTTGGCTATACACACAGAAGTGAAATCGCTGGTCATAAGGCAGTTCCATTTTTAATTTTTTAAAGAACCTCCATACTGTTTTCTATAGTAGCTGCACAAACCTATATCTCCACCAACAGCCACTAGGGTTTCCCTTCCTCCACATCCTCATCAACACATTCTATGTATTGATTAATTGATGATAAACATTCTGATGTGTGATTTATTATGATTTATATTTGCATTTCTCTGATGATCTGTGATGTTGAGCATCCTTTTATATGTCTATTGGCCATCTCTATGACCTCTTTGGAGAAGTGTCGATTCAGGTCCTCTGTCCAATTTTAAATTGGATTGTTTGTTTTCTTGGTGTTGAGTTGCATGAGTTCTTAATAAATTTTAGATATTACCCCTTATTAGATGTATCATTGGTGAGTATTTTCTTCCATTAAGTGGGTTGTCTTTCTATTTCTTTGATGGTTCCCTGTACTGTGCAAAAACTTTTTAGTTTGATGAATTCTCATTTATATATTTTTTCTTTTATTCTCTTGACCAAGGAGATATATAAAAAAATATTGCTAAGAGAAGTGTCTGAGATTTGACTGCCTGATGTTTTCTTCTAGGAGTTTTATGGTTTTGGGTCCTACATTTAAATTTTTAATCCATTTTAAGTTTTTCTTGTATTTGGTGTTAGATGAGGGTCTAGTGTCTTTTATTTGCATGTATCTGTCCAATTTTCATAATTTATTAAATAGACTGTCTTTACCCCATTGTATATTCTTGCTTCCTTTGCCTACTTGACCATATAGGCATGGGTTTATTTTTGGGCTTTCTCTACAGTTTTATTGGTCTATATGTCTCTTTTTTATGCCAGTACCATACTGTTTTGATTATGATAGACTTGAAGTATAGTTTGATATCAGGTAGTGTGAAACTTTCTCAAGACTGCTGTGGCTATTTGGGGCCTTTTGTGGTTCTATACAAATTTTTGGATTATTTGTTCTAGTTCTGTGAAATTCACCATTGATATTTTAATAGCAGTTAAATTAGACCTATAAATTGCTTTGGGTAGTATGAGCATTTTAACAATGTTAATTCTTCCTATCCATGAGTACAATATATATTTCTATTTATTTGTATCTTCTTCCATTTCTTTCTTTAAGATTTTATGATTTTCTGAGTAGAGGAATTTTACCTCCTTGGTTAAATTTATTCATAAACATTTTATCTTATTTATTTTCAGTTGCATTTATTGGTGTTATATTGGTTAATAAAATTATATAGGTTTTAGGTATACAATTCTATAATATATGTCATCTATATGTTGTACTGTGTGTTCATCACCCCAAGTCAAATCTTCCATCACCATTCAACCCCCGTTTGCCCTGTTCTACCTCTCTCTCTGGTAATCACCATCCTGTTTGTGTCTATGAGGTTTTTTTTTTCTTGATTCCTTCATCTTTTTCACCAAGCCCCACAACCTCCTCCCCTCTGACAGATTCCAGTTTGTTCTCTGAGTCTGTTTCTGTTTTGTTTGTTAATATATTTTGTTCATTAGATTCCACATATGAGTGAAATCATATGGTACTTGTCTTTCTCTGACTGTTTTATTTCATCTAGCATAATGCTCTCCATGTCCTTCCATGCTATTGCAAAGGGTAAGATTTTCTTCCTTTTCCTGGCCAACTAGTATTCCATTGTGTAATTGTACCATAGCATTTTTTAATCTTTATTGTATTGTTTTTCCATGACCATTCAGTCCCCTTATACTCTCCATGCCCCAGCAATCACCATTCTGTTGTCCACACCCATGAGTCTTTTTTCATTCTTGCACAATCTCTCTACTTCCTAACCTCCCCCCACCACTAGTTGTCATTTTGCTCTCCATCTATGCGTCTGTCCCAATTTTCCTTGTTAGTTCAGTTTGTTCATTAGATTCCACATATGAGTGAAATAATATGGTATGTTTCTTTCTCTGATTGGCTTATTTCACTTAGCATAATGTTTTCCAGGTCCATCCATACTGTTGCAAAGGGTAAAATTTTCTTCTTTTTTATGACCAAGTAGAATTCCATTGTGTAAATGTCCCATAGTTGTTTCGTCCATTCATCTACTGATAGACAGACACTTAGGCTGCTTCCATATCTTCATGATTGTAAATAACATTGCAATAAACATAAGGGTGCTTATGTTCTTCAAATTAATGTTTTGGGTTCCTTTGAATATATTCCCAGAAGTGGGATCCCTAGTTCAAAAGGCAGATCCATTTTTAATTTTTGTGTTATCTCTATACTGCTTTCCACAGTGTCTGCACCAATCTGCATTCCCATCAACATTACAAAAGTGTTCCCCTTTCTCTACATCTTCCCTAGCACATGTTTCTTGATTTATTGTTGATAGCCATTCTGACAGGTGTGAGATGATATCTCATTGTGGTTTTAATTTGCATTTCTCTGATGATTAGTAACGTTGAGCATTTTTCATGTCTACTGATCATCTGTATGTCCTCTTTGGGGAAGTGTCTATTCAGGTCCTTTGCCCATTTTTTAATTGGGTTGTTTGCTTTTTTGAGGGTGTGTTTTGTAAGTACTTTATAAATTTTGAATACTAACCCCTTATCAGATATATTGGCAAATATGTTCTCCCATTCTGTAGGTTACCTTTTTATTTGTTGATGTTCCTTTGCTGTCCAAAAACATTTTAGTTTGATGTAATTCCATTTGTTTATTTTTTCTTTGGTTTCTCTTGCCTGGGGAAATATAGCCGATTTGCTATGCGCAATGTCTGAGATTTTGCTGTCTATATTTTCTTCTACAATTTTTATGGTTTCAGGTCTAATGTTTAAGTCTTTGATCCATTTTGAATGTATTCTTGTATGTGGTATAAGAAGGTCTAGTTTCATTTTTCTTCACATATCTGCTCAACTTTCCCAACACCATTTATTGAATAAAGTTTCTTAAGTCCACTGTATGTGCTTGCTTCCTCTGTTGAATATTAATTGACTATAAAGGTGTGAGTTTATTTCTGGGCTCCCTATTCTGTTCCGTTGATCTATGAGTCTGTTTTTATGCTAATACCATGCTGTTTTGATTACTGTGGCCTTATGGTGTAGTTCGATATTAGGTATCATGATTCCTCCAACTTCCTTCTTCTTTCTCAGGATCTCTGTTGCTATGTGGAACTCTTTTGGTTCCATGTTCATTTTTGAAATATTCTAGTTTTGTGAAATATATCTTTGGAATCTTGATAGGAATTGCATTGAATCTATATGTTGCTTTGAGTAGTATGGACATTTTAATGATGTTAATTCTTCCTATGAACATGGTGTGTGCTTCCAATTATTTGTATCTTCTACAATTTCTTTCTTCAGGGTTTTATAACTCTCAAGTACAGGTCTTTTATAGACTTGGTATTCCTAGGTATTTTACATATTTTTTGTAGCAATTGTGAATGGGATTGTTTTCTTAATTTCCCTTTCTATTAGTTTGTTATTGACATATCAAAATGCAACTGATTTCTGAATATTAATTTTGTATCTTGCTACTTTGCTGAATTTGTTAATCAGTTCTGGTAGTTTCTTGGTGGAATCTTTGGGGTTGTCTATATACAGTATCATCTCATCTGCAAATAAGGACAGTTACTTTTTTCTTCCCAAGGTTTCCTTTTATTTCTTCTCATTGTGAGATTTCTGTGGCTAGGACTTCCAGTACTATGTTGAATAAAAGTGGTCAAAGCAGACATCCCTGTATTGTTCCTCATCTTAAGGGAAATGTTTTTAATTTTTGCTCATTAAGTATGATGTTGGTTTTTATATATGGCCTTTATTATTTTGAGGTATGTTCCCTCTACTCCTACTTTTCTGAGAGTTTTTATTATAAATTGGTGCTGAATTTTATGAAATGCTTCTTCTGCATCTATTGGCATGATCGTGTGGTTTTTATTTTCCATTTTTATGTTTTGTATCATGTTTATTGATTTGTAGATATTGTACCAACCTTGCATTCCCAGAATAAATTCCACTTGATCATGGTGTATGATCTTTTAAATGTATTGCTGGATATTGTTTGCTGATACTTTGTTGATACTTTGTATGCTCATCAGGGATACTAGCCTATAATTTTTTTTCTTTGTAGTGTCTTCATCTGGTTTTGGGAATAGGATAATGCTGACCTCATAAAATGACTTTGAAAGTCTTCCTGCCTCTAATATTTTGGAATAGTTTGAGAAGGATACATATTAGGTTTTATTTCTAATGGTTAGTACTATTCTCCTGTGATGCCCTCTAGTCCTGGACCTTTGTTTGTTGGGAATGTTTTTTTTTTTAATTGCTGCTTCAATTTCACTAGTTGTAATTTGTCTATTCAAATTTTCTGATTCTTTCTGATTTGGTTTTGAAAGATTGTATGTTGCTAGGAATGTACCCATTTCATCCTGATTGTCCAATTTGTTGACATATTATTGTTCATACTATTCCTTTACAATTTTTTTTATCTTTTCAAAGAATCAGCTTTTCGTGTCATTGATCTTTTGTATTTTTTTTTGTCTCCATGTCATTTGTTTCTACTCTGATCTTTATTATTTCCTTTCTTCTACTCACTTTGGGCTTTAGTTGTTGTTCTTTCTCAAGTTCCTTTAAGCCTAAGTCAGATTGTTTATTTGAGCTTTTTCTTGTTTCTTGAGCTAGGCCTGTAATGCTATGAATATCACTCTTAGGGCTGTTCTCACTGTGTCCCATAGGTTTTGGCTTGTTGTGTCCTCATTTTCATTTGTTACAAGATATCTTTTGATTTATTCCTTGATGTCATTGTTAATTCGTTCATTGTTTCCTAACACGTTATTTAACCTCCATGTCTTTGTGTGATTTTTAGATTTTTTTCCTCTGGTTGACTTCTAGTTTCATAACATTATGGTCAAAGAAGTGACTCTGACTTCAGTCTTAAATTTACTGAGACTTGTTTTATGTCCTAACATGTGGTCTCTCCTAGATTATGTTCCATGTGCACTTGAAAAGAATGTATATATTTTGCTGCTTTTGGTTGAAATTCTCTGAAGATATCAATTAAATTTATTAGTGTAGTGTGTAATGTTTTCCTTTGATATCAAGGGGGTTTTAAAATCCCCTGCTATGACTGTATTACTGTCAGTCTGTTCCTTTATGCTCATCAGGATTTGCTTTACGTATTTAGGTCCTCCTAAATATGTAAATATTTACAGTGAATAAATGTGAACATAAAATCCACATGGGTTATATCCCCTGTTGAATTGCTCACATTATCATTCTTTGTCTCTTAGTATACCCTTTGTTTTAAAGTTCTATTTTGTCAGATATAATTATTGCTATCCACCTTTTTACCTTTCTGTTTGCATGAAATATCTTTTTTTTAATCCATTTACCTTTGCCTGTGTCTATCTTTTGTTTTACAATGGGTCTTTTATAGAAAGCACATATATGGATCATGTTTTCTTATCCATTCATCCATGCTGTGTCTTTTGAATGGAGCATTTATTCCATTTATATTTAAAGTAATTATTGACATGTAGTTATAGCTATTTTATTCATATTTAAAATTTATTTTTCTTTTTTCTTTCTTTTCTTTTTATAAAAATCCCTTTAATATTTTTTGTAGGACTGGTTTAGCTCTAGCTTTAGCTTTTTTTTTGGCCTGAGAAGCTCTTTATCTGTTCTTTGATTCTAAATAATAGCTTTGCTGGGTAGCAAGGCTATAATCTTGGTTGTAGGTCTTTGCTTTTTATCACTTTGAATATTTCATGTTGATCCCTTCCAGCCTGCAAATTTTTGTTAAGAAATCAGCTGACAGTTTTATGGGAGCTCCCTTGTAGGTAACTAACTTTTTTCTCACTGCTTTTAAGATTCTCTCTTTGTCTTTAACCTTTGTCATTTTAATTAAGATGTATCTTGGTGTGGGTTTCTTTGGCTTTATCTTGTTTGGGATTTTCTTTGCTTTCTGGACTTTTTTTTTTTTACCAGGTTAGGGAAATTTTCAGTCATAATTGCTTCAAATAATCTCTCAATCTCTGATTGGATATTTTATGTTTTCTTATTTTCCAAGTCACTTATTTGATTCTCTGCTTTATCTAATGTACTGTTAATTCTTTCTAATGTATTCATGATTTTAGTTACTGTATTCTGACTTTTTTATGTTTTATACCTCCATTTTTATATCTCCCATATCTCTTTTAAAGTTCTGAGTTCATCTACTCCTCCCCTGAGTTTACTGAGCATCCTTATAATCATTATTTTGTACCTTTTACCTGGTAGATAGCTTTCCTCCATTTTATTTACTTATTTTTCTGGAATTTTGTTTTGTTCTTTCACTTGGGACCAGTTCTTTTTGTCTCCTCATTTTGGCTGACTCTCTGTATTTGTTTCTGTATATTACATAAATCTGCTCCATCTCCCAGTCATGGCAAAGTGGTCTTATGTAGTAGATGCTCTGTGGGTCCAGTGGCTGTCTCTATTTTCACGTAAGCAGGTGCTCCAGGAGCGTCCTTTATGAGGGTTATGTGTTCTCTTCTGCTGAAGTTGAACCTTGATTGCTTTTGGCATATCAGTGATTGGGATTGACTGTAGGCTGACTGGCTGTGAGGACTAGCCACGACTGTAGAGGATTTGCTCTTGTGTGGGGGCTGATCCTATGGAGCAGAATTCACTTCAATGGGGCTCTGATGCCTGTTGAGTCCAACTCTTGGGTATGTCATTTGTGGAGCTAATTGGGTGTTTGTTGCTCTGGTATGGTCTGAAGCTAGCCACCAGGTGGGTTAGTTCTGGGGCCTCTTGGGAGTGACTATGATGTGGGCCAAGGATAGCGGCTGACTATGGCCAGATTGGGGCCATCTGGTAGAAGCCACAAAGTGACCTGTGGTTGGTAGTTTTCTGTGGTGGGCTTTAAGTTACTGGGAGAGGCTATACTGTGAATGATGCTGGCTGCCACTAGTGCCAAGCTTGGGGCCCCTTAGCAAGAGGTACGGGGAACATAAGGCCAGCCACAGCTCTTTTATTGTTTGCGGACCTTTGGGGTTTTAGGAAAGTCCATGTTGTGGGTCGAGTCCTGCCACCTGTTTAGAACTGCTGCTGAAAAATTTGGCTGGGCACATGTGTTGGGTGAAGCAGTGTCTCAGGAACTAAGAACCAGGAACCAGGGTGGAACAAGCAATGTTAGTTAGGTTAATGGTGACTTTGATATGGCACCCCCCTGCTCTGGTGCCTGCTGGCTTTGTAGGGGAAGGTCTCAACAAAGGAACAATGGTACCTGCCAGCACTTCCATCATGGAGAAAAACACCCCTCTATTCCTCACACTGAAGCAAGACGATTCAGTTCCTCTTTATAGGTCCCTGGTGCTCTTTAAGCTGCTATTCCTTTGCTGGAGCTTAGGGTAAGTCTTTGTAAAAGAGTGCATCTGTGCAAACTCACTTGTATTTACAGTGGCCTTACGTTTCATCCAGAGGGAGTCCTCACTAATTTTACAACCAGATGTTGTTGTGACTCCTCTTCTTGGCCCTGGTGCTCTGGGCTGGGAAGCCTGGTGTGGGACTGGGATTCCTAGCTCCTTAGGGGTGACCGTTGCAGCTGAGATATCCCTTAATCACCATACGTGGGTATGGGATGAGCCTGTTTCACATCTCCATCCCTTCTGCCAGTATTGGTGTGGCTTCTCCTTTATATCATTATTTATAGAAGTTCTGTTCAGGTGGTCTTTCAGTGATTCTTAAGGGTGGTTTGCAATTTTAAGGTAGTCATGAGAGGAGGCAATTACAGCATTTACCTGCTTTACCATCTTGACCAGAACTCTCTTAGTTCTCTTTTCCATCAAGTAGGGTAACCTACAGTATAGTCCTTTAAGTGCAATATTGCTGGCAGGTTTCATACCCAAAGATACAACATCAACATTCTGGACAGTGTTATGAAGTGAAAAAATGGCTAGACCAATGTGACTAGTTAGATGGTTAGTTAATCCATCATAGTGGGTAGGATACATAAAAGATATAAACTCATTATCATGGCAAAGACAGCCCATGTTAGAAGTATATGTATTTATGTTATTTCCATAAACAGTTCGGAACTCATATCCACTTGTACTGGGGTCAGTTGTTTTTAATGGGAAGCCGATCATCTTTCTGTACGGAATTGATTTTCTCGTAGTTTTCCTACCTTGGTGGGGGAATTCCTCCTGCCTGCCAATCCCCTTCCACCTGTGAGCAAACATGCCCTTTCCAACACAACGTGCTAAATCATATTTTTCCATTCAGTTTTGGATTGCCTTTGTCAGAGCATATGTTTTCCTTGGTCAGCATGAGGTTACAAAGCCTATCAGCCTATCAGCATTAGCTGAGACATATGCTAAGTATCTGCTGTGTGACAGGCACGGGAGAAGCTAGATGATTAAAGGAGTTTCCACTCTCAAGGACTTCACAGATCAGGAGGACAGAGCATGTAAATAAGTGATCACAGTAAGACATGCTCTTGGGAGCACAGATAAAGGAGCAATTTTTTCATTCATTCACACATTCATTGAGCACTAGATATGGTGGTGAGGAAAACTGAAATTAAAAATAAATTAAAAGATCAAATGTAAGAAAAGCATAAATTCTGACTTTCTTTTCCTTATAAAATGTTTCCTTTTCCTAGGGAAGAAATAGTGAGGTAAATCTTTTATTTTTAATCTCTGTGTTATATATGTATTGTTTAGATTATACCTTTTCTAACCTTTACTTACCTTTGATTCTGATTTTATGGGCATACGCAATTAAATTGGACAAAGACAAAGAAAATTTCAACAATTTAACTGAACACTTGTGTCTATTACAAATATTCATTTCTCTGACCAGATTAATGAAGAGAGGGGTCTAATTAATGGAGAGTTGCTGTATGTATGCATAATATGATTTGATGATCAGTTTTCAGCTAAAGATGAAAACAATAAACTCTAAATCTGTTTTAAAATTAGTCTATTTTCCTGTTGGTAATACTAATTGAAATGTTCTTTAGTTTCTTATAGGACACACACACACACACACAAATGTAGATTTTTGTGAATTTCATACTTTTAAAAAAGAATAGTACCTTAAAAATAAATTGGCTTTTCACAGCAAATGAAAAATTGTTTTTCAAATTTATTTTTAATTCAGTCTCACAGTAGTCTCATAAGGCTGAAATATTATTACAGCAGTTAGTTGTTTTCTCTGCTTACAGATAGGTCAACAAGAGCACAAAAGATTCAGTGTGCCTGGGGTTACGTAAAACCGCTTTACCTGCAGCACCTGGGGCATATCCCAGGTTTCCCCAGTCTCAGTCTTTGAGCCTAATCAGCTAATTTCTATTTGGTTTATTTAAGATGTCTGTAACTTTTAGTGGATTTTTCTCAAGTTTCTAGCCTTTTAAATATTCTAACACCATCATTCTTATTTATCTATTAGCTGAGGAACTTTGCAGTTTGATATAATCAATTATTATTGATTGTTTACTAGGTATAGGATGGCCAATTACAAAACAGGCAGCAAAATTGCCTTTCTCAAGGAACTTACAAGTAAATATTGACATATAAGATCACCTTAGCATGGGGTAGAATACTTATAATAGTTGTCATGAAAATATGTTGGTTGTTCTAACCAATGAAAATACTGTTGGTATTCCATCACTGTGTGGTTATTCCATCACTGACCCAAGCATCAATGTGATATATTGGCAAGAGGATAGATGAATAGACCAATAGGACAAAACAGCTCAAAAATATCCTCACACATCTACAGCAATCTGATTTAAAGCAAATATGTCACTATAATTCAGGGAGAAAAAGATGGCATTTTGAATAAATGGTACTGAGTTACATGAATATTCACATAGAAATAAATGCAACTTGATGCCTATCTCACACCATAGTATTCTGAGATGAAACATAGACCTAACTGTGGAAGGCAAAGCAATAAAGCATGTAGCAGATGACAGAGGAGAATTTCTTCCTCTCCTTAGGGTAGGTAGCTATTTTAATAATGTAACTCCAAAATATTGACCATAAAAAGACTGCTAAAATTATCTTTATTAAAATTAAGAAATTTTACTGGGGTGACCATTCCAAAGGTGAAAAAGTAATCACAGGTGGAACATACATCGCAATGCAAATATTTGACAAAAAAAATTCATTTCAAAACATATCAAGAATGCCTATAAATCATTTAAAAAAGGCAGATGACTAAATTAAAAGTAAAGTGGGCAAAATATTTGAAAACAATATGCAGATAGCCAATAAATATAAGAAAAAGGGCTCAACACCCTTAGTCATCAAAAAAAATTAAAAATTCAAATTATAGTAGCGAGATACTATTAACCTCAAATTAAGAGTTTTATAATATCATGTGACCTTGAGAATGCAGAGCAACTGAAACTCTCATCACCTCAGGTGGGAGCGAAAATTGGTACAATTGCTTTGAAAACTCAATAGCATCTACTAAAGCTGAACATGTGTGTACTTATGAAAGAACAAGCATACAAAAAAAAGTTTGTAGTAGCTTTATTCACAGTAGCCCCAAACTATAAACAACCTAAATGCCTATCAGTGATAGAATGGGTAAATAAATTGTAGAATATGCATACAATGGAATAATGCAGAACAAAGCAAAAGATGAACTGTTGCTATAGTTGTATGAACCTGGATTAATCTCACAGATAAAGTATTGACAAAAAAGAAGCCTGATACCAAAGTAGTACATATTGTTTGTTTCTAGTTATATAAAGTTTACAAACAGGTGAAGCTAATCAAAGGTGATAAAGGTCAAAGTATGGTTATCTCTGGATAAGTATGTGGATAAAAAGGGTCAGAAAAGTTCCAGAAAACAGAAGGGTTGGAAGTATGCAATAGCTTTTCTTAGTGGTGGTTATGTGGGTGTATACACATAAAACTCATCAAGGCATAGACTTAATATTTGTGCAATTTACTGTAAGTTTTATAGTATGTGGTAAAGAGAATAATAGACCCTCCAAAGATGTCCACAATCTAATCTTTGGAATTTGTGAATATGTTATCTTACTTGGCAAATGCATATTTTTGCAGAAGTAATTAAGGTTAAGGATACTGAGGTGGGGAGATTATCCTAAACTATGTAAGTAAAACCTATCTATTCACATCAGTCCTTAACAGTTGAAGAGGATGAGAAGATAGGTGAGAAAAATGAGGCATAAGAAAGACTTACCCCATCACTGCTGGCTTTGAAAATGGAGGGAGAGAGCCATGAGCCACAGAATGTGGGCAGCTTGGAGAAGTCAAGGAAACAGCTTTTCCCCTAGAACTTCCAAAAAGGAACACAGTGCATTCATTTTAGCCCAGGGAGACCCATGTCACATTTTTGATCTACAAAACTATAAAATGATACATTTGTATTGTTTGAAGCCCAAACAGTAAGTTTGTGCTAATTTGTTACTATAGAAATAGAAAACTAATACGATTCAACAAAATTATTAAAAGAATATTACAAAAAAAACAGTCCTATTGCCTCTGTTTAGAAGAGTCTTAAAAGTGACCCTTACCCACTTGCCTCTCCCAACCCTGATCACTCTGTCCTTGGCACACCCATAGAACTCCACGTTACTACTGTTCATTCTGCATCTGATACGCATGTCAGACTGGGAGTGCTCTGCGGGCCTCTTTAGACCATCCACAGTGCTGAATGAACAATGCACTGCACGTACATACACTTTATTTGTAAATGCCCCATACCTGTTCGATACGTGAGATGACCTCGGGCTGTTTATCTGAGTGAGAGGCAGCGGCCAGGACAGACGTGATCCCATTCCTTTGTTCTTTTAGCCGACTTAGCAAGCTTTCCACTGCAGAGACACATTAATGTTAGTGTTTCTGAATAATGAGGCTGAGGTTGTTTAAAACAGCAGGCTGGCATCAGATGAAACATTTCCATATCATCCTAGATTAAATAAAACATTTGCCATTTCATGCTTTCTTTCCCAGTAATTTTGCCTTGTCCTTCGTGTTAGTGATTTGTTCCATATGGCCACTCATCTGGGAGAGGAGCAGGCCGAGAGGTGTGACCAAGTGAGGCAGGGCTGTACCTGATCACCAATATTCCATTATGTTTTCTTGAGCTGCGGGCCTAGTAAAACTGTCAGTGTCTTAAAACAAAGAAACTGAGCTTGAGTCTACATATTAGGAATTCAATGACTGCAGTAGTGGTAATCAAATTATATAGTAAGTGGAGCAACGTGGCTATAAAGGGAGGCCACCGTCAAAATGAACTATTTTCCTTGTGTCCAGTCAAACAACAAATGCTTTTTAGCAGCTATTATATGTGCAGCCCTGTGGTAAATACCGAGGGGTATATGAGAAAGAGAAGATAGATTCTTTATACTTCAAAAATGTATAATACAGTTGGGGAAATAAAACATTTAAGAAGAGTAACACAGAAATGGGACCAAAACATTCTATAAAGCTTCAGAAGAGAGGGAGCATTTCACTCGGAAGGCTTTGGGAGTCGTCAGGAGTTGAGCAGGAGTTACATGTAGGAACTGAGGGCGAAAGCTGAAGATGTGTGGTGAGGAGTAAGTGCAAGGAACATTCGGGAATAACTCCCAGCTCCAGTTGTCTGGGGCAGGGTTTCTTAATCTCAGCACTATGGATGTTTTAGATTGCATAATTCTTTGTTGTGGTGAGTTGTTTTGGGTATTGCAGGTTGTTATTGGCACCTTTAATCTCTACGGACGAGACGGCAGTAGCTCCCCTCCTCTGAGTTTCGGCAACCAAGTGTGCTCTGGTGGTAAACTTGCCTGCAGTTGAGAACCACTGCACGGCAGTAAAAGGTCACATGAGGGCCTCATGGGATTTATGGGCCAGGGTAAGGAGTTTGGATTTTATTCTGCATACAGGGTGGGGCAAAATTAGGTGCACTGTTGTCTATATGGGAAAGAATACAATAATTAATAAATAATAATGTGAAGAATAAACTCAGTGTTTCAGTACTCACAACTGGTACACCTACTTTTGCCTAACCCTGTATAATAAGGAGCCAATGAAACATTTTGCTAAAGAATGGCAGGCCAAAAATTGCAGTTTAAAGATAATTGATCTGATTGAGCCCCCCCCCAAAAAAAACACCCCCACAAAACTGAAAGAAGGCATTGTGGAAAAAAGGAAGACCAACTCAAATCATATCAAAATAGTCCAAGCACAAAACGATGAAGCTTGGTGGCAGCAGGACTAGAGGACACTCAGGGCCTGTAGGTATTATTCATGCCCTGTGACCTCAAAGTGCCTTTACATTTAGATCAGCATTTCATCATCACATTGCAGGTTTTGTCTGAATACCAAGTTCTCAGACATACTTCATCTATTAGGAAAATGAAGCAACAGATTTCTCTGCACCCACTCATGGGCTTCCCTGGAGAGAGGAACAGTCACGGGCAGCACCTAAAACAGTCTGTAGCTTGGAAAGCTTGGCTGGGAATGCTCCATGGCCTGATGGTCAGGAAAAGCAGCACATTGCAGCACAGACCAAGCATGAGGCGCACACCCTCTGGGACCATCCTCCAGGCCCGGGGAGAGAAGACTGGCGACAACTTCTCAGCCCCCAATGCCTCCAAGGCAGTACTTTCTCATGCTCCATCCTCTGTATAAATTTCCAATTTAAACCTAATTATGGTAAAAAAATATTTTAACAAGTATCTTTTCTTCTTTCCTCCCTCCCCCTAGTGAAATAGCAATGGGAGGAATGGAACAGGGGAAATAAATGTGTCCTGGGCTCTCCACTCAGACAGCAGTGTCCCAGGCTCACCCAACCAGGCTGGGACGTTGGAGAACCTATGAGTGTGGCTGAGCTGCATGGGGGCCACTTCCTTCATTATTTAAAAAGCAACACTGTAATGTACATGGTGGAGTGTTTAACAACCTACGTAATAAAGATGTTTGTAATAAAAAACCCAAATACTTAAAGGAAAAGGTTACTAAAAATTGAGAAAATTTGACAAATATGATGCAGAACTAATACTTTTAAAAAGAGAGCAAGTATGTTAATAAATATTTTAATTTTCAAACTTAAAAAGTTCATTCATCTCAGTTATATTTTAATGAGAAATTTTATGGGAATCAGCTTCAAGTAGTATTTATAACACTTGAAAATAAACTTGAATGAATGGACAAGAACATATGCCCAGGTGGGAAGATTAAACCAATATTGAAGGTGTCATTTCTCTTCAAGCCAGTTTACTTAATTTTGAATATTTTTGGAAATACAAAACATTATTTTAATATAATCTTAATTACAATTCTTGTACAATTGAGATTGCTCTTCTTCAAAATGTTAAAACCTTCCAAATGTTTGAACATAAAACAGGAAAAATTACTGTAGTTAAAATAGAAGATATGACTGTAACAACATATTTCTAACACAGAGCAGCCTAGAAGAATGTATAAACCACTGTAAAGCAGTACTGCAAACAAAACTTTTAAAATAGTTCTTAAAAAAGAAACACTGAACCTCAATCAATAGGTGTCCCTATTTAGGACACACTGTTAGAATCCAAGAGATTTCTTCAAAGAGATGAAAATTTCTACAAGGGCAATGAGCACATCACATATCCCATTATTCTCCATATCCTCATCCAGTGAACTGATGGGCAAATAGCAACTTTAAATCAGCATCTGTCTGAACTTAAATTCACCATGACCCAGCAGTAAAATGATTTGTTAAAAGAATGAAGTTCATGAGTGGCACAGTATCATATCACAGGTTGAGAAAACGTCCTGCCCCACAGAGATATGGCATAGTGCCTTGAAGCATGAGCTTAGGACTCAGATAACTGAGGCTTAAGTCCTACCTTCACCCTCTTCTCGGTAGGTGTATAACCTTAGGAGGTTTATATATTCCATGTGCTCCTGTTCCATTGCTTATATAATGAGACTAAAATAGGGCCCCCCTTACAGGGGAATTGTGAAGAATTAATGCATAATATGCATAAGATAGATAAATGTTTGATAAATGGAAACTATTATTTAAATGGTGAATGCAAATTAGGTATAAAATAGAGATTTTCAATATTTCTAATATTATTTTATTTGATAGTACTTTTAATGTCCTCGGTATTTCAAGGAACCTCCTAGGAAATCCTTTTGCATTGTGAAGACACACCTTCAGATTTGTTGTTAAGTGGCTGTAAATTTTAATATATTGGTTTACTAAAAGCAGAGAGTTCCCCCCAATCACAGATCACTTGGAGTTGGCAATGACTGAAAAACCAAGATCTGTGGCTGTGACACTGATTCTCTGTGGGGCCTCATTTCCCTAAGCTTCGTACCCTTGCCTGTGGCATGATGATGATTCTCTTCCTGGTTGAGAGAATTAATTCACCTAAGTCATCTGTTGCAGGATCTGAGCCACAGGGTACTTTACTACCCCATTTTCCTTCCTCAAGTAAAGAGACTCGATTTCTATTACCATGGGGCATTCCTTCTAGAGAACATAAAAAATCTGAGAACTTCTGGTAAAAAAGTTCTCATTCTTCATATAAATGCAAAACTATTTCCATTTCAATGACAGTCTATCCCGGATGCATGTCTCTTGATCACTTGTACGTTTTCCATCATATACATCAAGTAAATGGGCCTGATTCAAGTGGGCTGCAACGCTTGCTGGAGAAGGAGCAGACAAAACATCTGAGAATAAAGTCTTGCATTATAATTTTTAAGGAAGGACTATATCTGCATTGTAGTAATCACTTCCTTGGCCCATGAAACTCTTTTTTTTATTGACTATACAATGTAGACACACTGTCAAAGGATTTAAGTCAATTTTGTACAATTGCGTCTTTGAACTGCCATTACCCCAACGAGATTCATATATGCAGCTGATTTGGAGAGAATTGTGACTAAAATATCAGAGCTGCAGCTCTTACTGAAACATTCCTCTCTGTGGATTGTTATTTTTCTGGCACTTAAAAGCCTAATACCAGAAAGAAATGAAGTCCCATTTTGCATCTGCCTCTTTAAATGTGGCCCTTTAGCTATCATAATTCCTAAGCCTGGGTTCACACATATCACCTTACTCCAAACAGAACATTGGGATTAATGGTCTGGTATTAAAAGCAGAAACAAAAATGCAATTGCTTTGGGAGGCACTTAAGTACCGTTATACCTGGCAGAAGAAAAGGGTTTGATACATAGCTGAGAAGCTAGCTTTGCATTAGTTATCA
Organism: Phyllostomus hastatus; assembly: GCF_019186645.2. NCBI lineage: Eukaryota > Metazoa > Chordata > Mammalia > Chiroptera > Phyllostomidae > Phyllostomus > Phyllostomus hastatus. The sequence goes on along the minus strand of NW_025334041.1, from coordinate 103,189,333 downwards.
ATGCAATAATGTTGGGATGTAATAGATCATTTCTCCACTTACTGGCATTCTAAAATGGATGTAATTTATGTGTTTAACCCCTGATAAAGTAGGTTCATTTACTGCAGCATTGAAAATCAATAAAAGAGACCAATCCAGGTGTGTGTCTCTCTCTTCATCTTCTGCTAAATACTAAGTTTCCTGACATCTGGGATTTCAGGAAGTGACAAGCCTTCATAAAACCCACAGCACTGAACCCATATTAGGTCCTCAGTATGCCTGTCCAGTACTGTCCAGGCACTGGGGACACAAAGAGGAAGAAGAAATGATTCCTCCCTTCACACACTAGAAGGAAAGAGAGATAAGATGTAATCAATTAATAGCAAACAAAGATATCTTAAAGTACAAGTAATAGAAAATTGGCACCTATCTCTGGACCAGTTGGAGAACAAGTAAGATTTATTTTCCTCCATAGAATCTTAGGATTGCCACAGAAGGGAAAAGGAGGTTGATGTTTCAGAACAAATTTACCAAATAAAATGAAAACATTGTGAAATGCTTTGGGAATAAGGTGATTTGGCCTCTGAATATACACCAAGTAAATGGGCCTGATTCAAGCAGAAGGGGTGTGGGGTATGGCTGAAGACCAAGAGAAGGATGAGGGAATAAAAAGCAGATTGCAAGAGATGGCTAAGGGGACAGACATTGGGGAGTTGCTAGAAATTGTTTTCTAATCATGCTCTTTCCTCGCTATTGTTTGCTTTGAATAGATCAGCTACTATAGAAGAGAGAAGTAGCAGATCCAGTGCAGAGCCAGCCATAGGCAGTAAGCTCATATCAGCATGGAAACTGAGTGGTAAAGGATAGATGTGACATCAAGAATTGTACATGTGCTCATCTGTCCCAGAGCATCCTTCTCCCCGCTTCCTTGTCCTTTTATCTAAAAGCAGCAGACCAATAAAGAATAAAAAAGGTAGAGGATCCAGTAAAGAGGATTATCTGGGACTGAAGTACTAGGAGGTTCCCTGGAGTCAGGAGATGCCCAAGGACAAGGTGAGAGAGATGTATAAAGGACAGGTTAAGCTATAATATGAATTGATGTACTCAAAGATTGGGTTGAGAAACTATCTCAGAAGACATTAAGAAGAGAGAAATCAGAATTCCACTATGAGAATGGGGGCTTTAAGATCTCTGAGAACATGTTTCCCACAGAAACAACCATTAAGTAGTGAATATTTTACATGTATATGGTTGGTTTGGATATATTTGATTAATTATTTGATTTATAGTATATATATGCTTTTCTATCTTATCTATCTATTGAGAAAAATTACTTAACATCTTTGGAAATTTTTCTAATGGCATATAGCATTAATTCCGGGGAAGTGTCTGTTCAAAAAAATCTACAAAATCTACTAAAAAATAGCCACTATGTAGCACTGAGTCACAATCCACTTCTTCCCTAAATGCACCCCAGCCTCCCCAGCTCAGCATGATGAAAGGTCTACTTTGGTTAGTTGTGGCCAAGAAGACAGGCTTCCCTCCCCTCAGCTCCTAGTCAAGGCATGTAATGTCTCACTGGGAGGAGCAGGTCCTGAGCATGTCTTGTCACTCCCAGTTCAAGATGCAGAAGCAAAATTCCTCACAAGTACAGCTGTGAGTTCCTGGGTACCTTTCTCCCACCCAGCTTCTACTTGGAAGGTGGAAGCTCTTAGGCCATAGAGCCTCCACCTTCCATCTGCTGCAGACCGAAGATATTGGGGCCCCACCTCCCCTTGTTCCAGCTGGGAGAAGTAAGCTGAAGAGATCAGAGGTTAGGCCTCCACCCATCACCCTAGTAAAGCAGGGGTGCCCCTCACGAGAAGCAAGCTAATCTCCCACCCTCAGCTTCAGAGAAATGGCTATGAAATTTTTCCCAAGTAGGATAAGGCAAAATGAACTCCAAGTAGGATAAAAACAGAAAAATTCACAATTTGACATATGACAATGAAATGCTAAAAGTCAAAGGAGAAATGTTTGAAAGCAGCAAGAGGAAAACAATTCCTTAAACACAAGAAACCTCAAGAAGCTTAACAACTAATTTCTCATCAGAAACAATAGGGGCCAGAATGCAGTGGATGGCATGTTTAAGTATTGAAAAGAAAGAACTGTGAACCGAGGATCTTATATTTAGCAAAAATAGCTTTTAAAAATGAAAGCAATATATATATTTTCCGGTATATTCAAACTAAAATAATTCTTTACTGGCAGATCCACCTCGCAAGACATACTAAAGGAACTTCTTCAGGCTGCAAACAAGCAACTCAAGGTAGAACTTCAAATCCAAAGGGAAAACAAGGAGTGCCAGAGAAGGTAATTACATAATTATGAAACATGGTGTATATACATATTTCTTTTTCTTACCTGATTTAAAAAGAATTTTTATAAAACATGTTCTATATATAAATCATTAACAATAGCTTGTTTGGTCTCTAACATGTAGATATATACTATACTTGGCAGTATGAGCACAAATAAGGTAATAGGAATAAGCTCTATTAGAGAAAGTAAAAGACACAAGATGTTAAGTTAAATCCATAGGAAGAAATGAAGAGACCCAGACATAGCAAATAAGGTTAATACAACAAACTCCATAAATACATCCTTGTTCTCTATTTTTTTCTCAAATGTTTTTGTAGACATGTAACTATGTAAAGTAATTATAACAATGTATTTGGTAACATGTAGGTATAATATATTTAACAATAATAGCACACAAAAGGAAAAGGGGGAAGAGGAATAGAGCTGGAAGAAGCAATGTTTCATATCTCACTGGAAATAAAGAGCCTCTTATCAGTTTAAGGCTGGTTTTGCCACCATGCTGACTTAGCGTCACTCAGTGTTGCTGCTGAATAGGTTATGAACAAGCTCTCTGTTTTCAGAGATTTTTGAATTGTGAATAAGGGACTCTGAACTGTGTAATTTCAATAAATGTAAAACATACTACAACATGTTGAATATAAGAGATACACTCAGAAAATGGGAAAATATAGGGATGGAAAAGGTATACCAGGCAAATCAGAAGTGAAATAATTATGGCAAAATTAGATGAAATAATTAGGTGAAATTATGTATGTTATAGAGATATAGAAGATCATATGCTTACTATTAGTAGTTAAATGGAAAATTGTAATAATTAATCAAAATCAAGCAAGCCCTGGCTGGCGTAGCTCAGTGGATTGAGCACGGGCTGTGAACCAAAGCATCACATGTTCGATTCCCAGTCAAGGCACATGCCTGGGTTGCAGGCTACAACCCCCAGCAACTGCACATTGATGTTTTTCTCTCTCTCTCTCTCTCTTTCTCCCTCCCTTCCCTCTCTAAAAATAAATACATAAAATAAAAAAAATTAAAAAAAAATCAAGCCTATGTTGCTCCCTCATGGGCTCAAATTATGTAAAGTGACAATTGACAAAATTATGGAGAGCTAGATAAATCAGCAATTGTAATTATAGATTTTAATACATCCTTCTTGGTGACTGTTAGATCGGGTGGAGAAAAAATAAGGCAGTGTCAACTGCAGGTCATTGGCATCAAGTCAACATCAACAGGAAACATCAACAGGAATCTCCAGTTTGGGGTGTGGTGAAAAAACGTTACTCACTGCAAAGTGCTCAATTGTGATGTAACATGATAGTGAAAATAGCATGACTGTTAGTAGGCCCTAGGGTGAGGCAGCTTGAAGCCAGGCCCCTCCCCAACGTAGACAGTTCTGCTTTGCACCATGCAGGCCTGCTGTGCCCTGTGCAGCTCCAGCTGGGAAAACATGGTGTTTAGGCTTCATTGGAAAGGGAGGGGTACTGACTTTTATAAATAAAAGTCTTGGTCCCTTGTCCCTGATTGGTCAGTCCTCATGCAAATGAGGACTCCAAATCTCAAAGTCTGATTGGTTTAAAAGGCACTATCCTGTTTGGCCAGAATGGAGCTGCTCTGGCTGGTTGGTGAAAAAGCTGATGAGGATATAGCAGTGCAGCTCTGATTGAATGGGGAAAGCTTTAGCCTCATTGGTTGAAATAGGATTCTAGGAAATCCTTTATAAGGGCTGGCTCAGGTGGCAGAAACACAGTTTACACAGGCAATTCGGTGCAAGCTTCTCCCAGAAGTACAGTTTGTAGGAGAGGCCTCTGTGTAGAGCTGGCTGCTAGGCTCTGTTTTGTAATTTGAGCCCCATTAGCCTTTGGGAGCTCTATTTAGTAGGTGTAGTCTTTCTCAGGGATCACAGTAATAGAAGTAATCTTTGAATAACATAATAAATTCAATTTGAAAGCCACATATAGAATTTAAAATTAATAAACATAGAAAACGTATTATTCTAAAGTATATTTATAATAATTATAGAAATGGATTATATATTAGGCCATGTAGTAAGGGATGTAAAAAGAAGATTACAAGAGATGTAAGTATTGATAATTTCTAGTTCTTGCACTAGATGGCGAGCTCCAAAGTGTCCATTATATTATACATAAATAAGAGAATATATAAACAACAAAAAACATTTGAACAAACCATCATATAGAAGTGGGTGATGCATAGAGAAATAGTTGCCATATGTTATGAACCAAGGATTGTGATTAATATTAATCAAGATCACTACAATTTTGGATCTGAGGTAGAAAAAAGTAGGACAATTAATTGTATTTGTAAGCCTTAGGTACCAGGGAAGATGGTGGAATAGGAGTGCCAGCAATCTGTCTCTCCCACCCAGACAACAATTACACTGACAGAATGCATCTGATGTAATTACTTTGAAACTCTTCAGTCTATTCAAAGGCTTGCAGCTTTCAGACAAAGACTCCTATAGTAAATTGTGGTTCATTTTGACCAATTTCAACTCTTTGTAGGGTAGCAACTACCCATCAGGCTCAGTCAGTCAGGCAGCCGTTCTTGCAATGTTGGATCAGCTCGCACCCTGCTGTGGGAATCAGGTTGGGCAACAAGGACCTTAGTGTACAAACACTGAGGATCAGAGTTGTGATTGCTGATTATAATTATGGAGGTGCAGACACAAGGACAGGCTGACGCTGTTGCAACCTCCCCTGGCTGAAGGGGCCTCCAGGGTATTTAAAAGTCCAGCACCTGTGTTTTTTTTCTCCTTCATTTCCCAATTTTTTCTTCCTTTTGGAGCCAGACATTTAAAGACTAGGACATTAAAAACCAGCTGCACGCACAGGGGAAATCAGAAAGTGACTTCACATTCTAGGGATCATCATAAGCTCAGCAAAGTCCTGAGAGGATCATTAGTTTACACCTCAGGCCAATCCCTGGCACAGACACATCTTCTGACAATCACTCAGAGGAACAAACCAACAGAAAGAAAACCTTAGGAAACAGAAAGCTTTTTTTCTGAAATCAAGGGCAGGACAAGAGTGCCATCTTTCACCTCTTCTATCTAACACAGTATTGGAGGTTCTAACTAGAGCAAATAGGCTCTAGCTAGAAATAAAAAGAAATACAAGGTATCCAAATTGGAACAGAAGTAAAATTATCTGTTTGTTTATTGGTCCCATGATCTTATATGTGGAAAACCCTAAGAATTCCTCCCCCCCAATTGTTATAACTAGTTGAATTTAGAACAGTATCAGGGTACAAAATCAGCTCACAAAAATCAGTTGTGTTTTTATACATTGACAATGAATCATCTGAAAAGGAATTTAAGAAAGCAGTTCCATGTACAATAGCATTGAAATGAATAAAATACTTACAAATTAACTTAACCAAGGAGGTGAAAGACTTGCACACTGCAAACTGGAAAACATTGCTGTGAGAAATTAAAGAAGATGTAAATAAACGGAAAGCCATCCTGGGTTCACAGACTGAGAGACTTAATGTTGTTAACGTGTCAGTAATACCCAGAGCTATCTACAGATTTAGTATAATCTTCATCAAAGTCTCAGCAGTACTTTTTGTAGGAAAGAAAAATTCATCCCAAAATTTAAATGGAATTTCAAGGGACCCCAAATAGCCAAAACAGTCTTGAAAAAGAAGAACAAAGAGTTGCCTTACTCACATTTCTGGATTTAAAGCTTTGCTATAAAGCTCGAGTAATTAAAACAGGGTGGTTCTGGCATAAAGAGAGACACACAGACTAATGGAACAGAAATTAGGGCCCAGAAATTAATTCATGAATATGATCAAATGATTTCTGGCAGGACTGCTAACACTACTGCATGGGGAAGGAAGAAAGACATATAAACAAACATAGAAGAGCATGTTCCCCAATCAAATGCTGTAAAATTGATAATAAAAACATAGTGAACAAAAAAAAATCTCATTTTTTAAAATTCAAATAAGTTCTTACTATAGAGAGCTTGGTTTAAAGAAAGAAAAAGCAAAAACTAAATGAAAAACACTTATAGCCTCATGAAAATTAAATTACTATATGTCAGACTTTTTAGAATGTTGCTAAAGCTGCTGTTAGCCATTGGTTTGAGTTGGTACATTGGAAAAGTAGCCAACACCAATAAAAATAGAACACTGAAAACAGATGATCTACATTTTCTACACAAAGAAATAGAAAATAACAAAAGGTAAGAAAGAAAGAAATATTAAAGTTAAGGGCATAAATAAACAAAACACTAAAGATAAATAAATTAAGCTAACCCTTTAGAAGGATAAATGAGATAGAAAAACTTTAGCAAGACAAAGGAAAAAAACTGATACAAATAAATGTTTAAAGTATTAAAAGGTAGAAATATCTACATATGTAAAGCAAGAATAACAATGTAACTATTAATTTGGAAATCTAACTTATATGTATATATATACTTTTCAAAGAAATATAAAAATAATATACTTATTAAATAGAAAATATAAATAGCTCAATAAATGTCTCTTTACAAAAATACTACACTCAGATAACTTTATGGTTGAGTTCTACAAAATTTTCAAGGAGTAGCTAATTCTATTTTAAGGAAGGTTTTACCAGAACAAACAAAAAGAGGATAATCTAACCAAGTGAAAAAAAATAGTTGAAGAAAAGAAAAATAAAATCAAAATTTTATACATGTATATAAATGAAAAAATCCTAAATTAAATATTAAATACCTGAGGATAAATGCTCACACACATATATATTATGAGCAGGAAGGATTTATTATAAGAATACAATAATATTTAAGTCACAAAATGTATTAATATTATTTTCCACCTTAAAACATAAAGGAGAAAAACACATCATTATATCGATAGATACAAATAAAGCAACTTAAAATTCAACACCTATTATTATTAAATAGAAAACTTGTTAATTTAGAAAACTAGACACAGGAAGTAATTTTATTATCCTGATAAAGGTTATCTATCAAAGACCTACAGAAAATATCAAATTTAATGAAGAAACTTTGAAGATATTCCCTTCAAGATCAGGAGTATGACCAGAATGCTTGCTAACATGCTTACTGATAAACAAAGTACTGGAATATTTATTGACTAATGAGCTCCTTCTCTCTCCCTTTCTATTTCACTACTCCCCACCCTTTTCAATCTGCGTGTGTACAGTGTGTGTGTGTACGATGTATGATGTATGATGGTGTATGTAGATGACGTAGAAAGTGTGGTAAACATTGGGACATGCTGCTCATATTCCCCTTCGATAAGGCATGCATCCTGCTGCAGGGGATGCAGTGGGCTGACAGCTATCAGAGTTTGTTCCTTTAGGGCTACCTCACTTGCAGAGAATTTCTTCCCCCAGCATCATGTCCTTCCTGAGCAACCTGTTTTGTTTTTATTTCTTTTTAATGATTGAACAAGGCAGTGTCTAAAGACCTGGCAGTTGTGACCCAATATGACCCAATATGGACAAGTCTGCTTAGTAGCACTCATTCCAGGACTCCCTGCTGAGGTGGCTGAGGCTTCGTCTGGTCTGCATAGCAGTTCAACTTCTTTCTCTTCCCCCTAATATTCCTCCCTTTTCCTTTCACGGGTATTGATTTCCCAATAAACATTGAATGCCTACCACTATCTCTGATAGGTAGACACAGTCTGTAACACAAGGAAACAAAGATATGATCATTGCTACAGAAAACACAGTGGAATTAAAAAGAGAGTTTGCAAAGGTTGCTGATTAGAGGATTTGTATTTTTAAAATATCAATTTTCAGGTTATGCTGGACTACCATTTTATAGATCAGTAACAATTATCACCAATAACAACTAAAATGTCTGGGTAAAATAAGGAAAACGTATGTTTGAAAGAATGAGTGATACGAAAAGGCAGTCAGGACTTGAAGGACCAAGAAAAGCCAACATTCCCTTTGATGCATTTGCTAATTTTCTGTTTGCAGAGCAAGGAGGCTAAGAAGCAAAACGTAAAGTAGCCATCAAGAGTCAGAGAATCTCAATTTGAGCAGTCCCACTGTTAGGTGCAAGGGAGAGAGAAAAAAGCCAGCTTTGAAGACACCAGATATAAAAATCTATTACAAAGTCATAAAGAAACTCTGTGTTGCTAACCCAAGGAACAATCAATAAGCAATGGAATAAAAGAGAAAGCCTAGGATCAGACCTATGTATGAGTAGGAGACACCATACATTATGGAGCAAAGAATGGATTTTTGAAGAAATGGTATTGAACAAATAGGTTCACTCTTTGTAAATCATAAAAACAAAGATTTGCCTATATTTCATTCCTAAATTTCAAATGGATTATAGGCCCAAATGTATAAGTATAAAAGAAACATAAAAAAAACATAAAAATTATCATCTTGGGTGATGAAGGAATTCTTAAGCAACACTTGAAAAGAAAAATGCTTGCAAGGAGAAAAATTGATTAATTTGCCTGTATTTAAATCACAGATACCAACTTTGTGACAAGATTTGAAGGTGATATTTGCACCATTTAAACAGGCAAAGGATTGATATCTATAATAAAAAGAACACTTGGAAATGAGTAAATGACAGGAAACCCAAAGGAAATTTTGGGGAAACATATGAACAAGCAATTTACAGAGATCAAATGGCTAATATGTAAGAATAATAATGAAAATACTGATAATAATAGTAATAGATAATACCATGTTCCCAAGAATTTTGTTTCACTTATATTAATTTTTAAAGCACCCATGACATTCCTCTGAAGTAGGTATCATTTTAAATATAAAAATAAGTATGTATCTCTGTTAATATCATCAGAAACACAAGTTAAACCAGATTCCATTTAATAGGATCATATATGAAAAAATAAGAAAGTTAAAAATAGCAGGTGTTATCGAAGACATAAGTAAATGGGAACGCTCATGTACTACTGTGGGAGTTTTGATTTAAAGGAGGTCTAGTCTGGGGAGCAGTGGGTCAGCAGTGACAGTGAGTATGTGAGTATCCTATGAGCTATTGTCACAAACCCCTTTATTTATACCCCAGGTCCACAGAGAGACCTACACAATAATGCCCATTTTAGAACTGCTTAAGGTAAAGGATAAGGTAATGAGAAAGTAGGTGGTCCTCACTATAAAACAGGATAAGAAAAATATAATGTGTGTGTGTGTGTGTGTGTGTGTGTGAAGGAATACCATATGGTTAAGGAATTAGTTGTGTATGTATGCATGTGTGTGTGTGTGTGTGTGTGTGTGTGTGTGTGTGTAATCATGGATGAAAGTTAGAAATAGAATAAATTCATAGCAAAACACTTTACATGGAAACCAACAAACATAACAATTTCAAGTTCACATGTACTTAATCTTACTAAATCTGAAAAGATGGAGGGAGTTGATTATATTCAACATTCTGGAGTGAGTGCCTAAGAAGGGAGGAGGAGAAAAGTGAGAGGAAATGAAGGGGTGTTCCATTTAGAAAGGCAGTTGAGAGAGAGAATATATTGTGCCATTATCTTGAGAGTACAATCAATTCAGTTTTATAAACTTAAGGTCCTAAGTGAGAGAAGAAATAGGGAAGGAAGGCAGAAGGAAAGGTAGAAATCTTATCACGAACTAAGCAGTTAGGACATTTAATCTCTCACACACCTAGAAGACTCAATCCAATGTCTCTGTTTTTCTCCAGAAGTCTCTTGTAAATGTGACTGCTCTACTCTGTGGGTCATATTTATCCTCAGGTTGGTAACAAGATCGTTGCAGCAGCTTCAGTCCCACCTATACTAATAATATTCAAAAAAAGGGAGAGACGTTAGTTTTTGGAGCCTCTCTTAGAAGAACGAACTTGGGTGTGTGGTGATAGAGGAGGTTATATGAGGGATAAATGGTGATGGAAGGAGACCTGGGGCACTGAACACACAATACAATGCACAGATGATGTATTATATAATTGTACCCCTGAAACCTATATAATTTTATTAACCAATGTTACCCCAATAAACTCAATAAAAAATTAAAAAAGAAAACAAAAAGAAAGGAAAGGATGCAGATAGTTGAAAGAAATACAAGGTCACTTACAATAATAAAACTTTTAAAGGGTTTACATGGGGGAGAAATAAATTAGTAGCTAAAGATTAATGTGTTTCACTTTTTGTTAAAATTCTGCCTTGCAAGGATAAACAAAATAGGGCAAAAGGCAGCAGAATGGGCATTATCCTGTATTATTTTCCCAGATAGTAGAGAATACACATTTCAGAGCTGAAGGCAAAGACATTCATCCCGCCACCTTTATGAGGAAAGAAAAAAAGGCAGTATGCTCTATAGTTCATTTCTATTCTAACCATCAAATCTTCAACAGTTTCCCCTTAAAATAAAATGAAAATAGTCTTCTAATGCACAATGAAAGATAAGAAGGATATGGGTTGTTTTTGTTATTTCTTTATAGTTCAAATACATCTATAGCTCCTTTATCAGAATGACAAGTGCTCACTGGCTAAGATGCAGTAGGTCTGCATTCCCCAGGCGGCTTGGCAATCAGCAGGTTGCTGTGCTTCATTCTGAAGGTAAGGTGAGTTCAGGTAGGGGCAGGGGCACATCAGTGTTTTTGTACATATTACATGAGGGGTACAACCAAAACCTGACCAGGATTGGGTCACACTGTCACTCACTGGCATGATGAAATGACATGCCATCCTCTGAGGCTCACCTAGAAACAGCCCCCTGGCTTTACACAGGTCCATTCTATTCTCACCAATTTCTAGACATTAGTCTCAACCTAACAAGAGACTGGTAAGAATCTTGAGTTTTGTCTCCTTTTAATAGTTTATTCTCTTTACATGTAACTTTCCCAGGATCTGGTAAGCACTCAGGGGCTATCCTAGAACATGCATTTTGGAGGACGTGCACCCACACTCTGTGTTTATCAGGGATCCTGGGATGCTACATCTAGCAGAAATTAATATCCAAAGGACATGCCTCCTGCATTCCCGGGGAGAGGGATGTGTGTAATCACAAGTGTAGGTGTTTCCAAAGAGCTAATGATTGCTATACTATCTTTTTACAAACTATATGTGCCACCTGAACGAATGTTTCCTTCAATCTTTCCTCCCTCCCTCCCTTACTTTCTTCCCTCTTTCTCTCTGTCTCTCTCTCCCTCTTTTCTTTTATTTTTTTTCTATAAATAACGTTTTAAAGAAAGAAATTTTACATTACTGCATTACTTGACAATAAAACTTAAATTAAACAGCATGAAAACAAAAATAGTTATTGAATTTCAGCCAGATTCAGCTGCCTACCAGGAATCTACATCTGAAACTTGACCTTTGTTTTTGTAAAAAATTAAATTAGTAAATGTTTGTGACATTTTAGCCCCCAAAGAGTCTTGTTCCTGATGTGATTTAAAAGATGGAAAGGGAATAGATATTTTGTTTTACAGTGATTCAGTGTCGGTCAGTGCCTTGCCCACAATACACTTTAATGTTTGTATCTATTAGCACCAGGACAGAATAACACTGAATTACGTTTTTGTTTTTGTTTTGTATAATCATGATTGTCATCCAGTTTATAGCAAACTTGTTTATTTAACAAATTCTTATTGAGCATGTACTCCGTACTGAGTGCTTTTCTAACTGATGGTGAAAAGCAGTAAACAAAAGAGGCAAAAATCCCTCCCCTCATGGAATTGCATTCTATGGGTTGAGAGTGGAAATACATAAATAAGTTGTAAGTACAATACACAGTAAGTTAGAGGGAGACCCATGTAGTAGAAAATAATAAAGCAAGGATGGGAAATAGACTGCTGGGGTGGGACATGGTTGTCATTGGTAGAGAATGTCTCAGGCAGAGCAACACCACTTGTGTAGTGTATGCCGGCTCTGCTGGAGGACCAGGGAGGAGGACACCAGCCAGAGCAGAATGGGTGAGAAGGAGCATGGTAGGCATGGGGACAGAAGGTAACTGCAAGAGTAGGCAGGTCATAATAGGGCCATGGAGATGACTTTGGCTTTTACTCTGCAGACTGCAATGACAAGTGGGCTGAGACGTGCCTGGTGGCACACCAGCTCCATGCAGCACTCTTGTCTCATTGTTAGTGACATTCCTACTCCATTCTTTCTCAGATGGTCCTCAGTTTTAACTCTTGGCTTCCTGTGGTGTCCTGTTTTCAGGAATAGATCTGAAAACCACACTCACATTGAGGTAGGGGGCTGTTGTCTCTGAAAAGTTGGTGGGGGGACATTTCTTTAATAAAATGCTTCTCCTGACTGGGTGTATGCCAGAATTAGTTAAGCCAATGACCTGCTTTTGTATTCTCTTGCAGAGTCACAGAGAACAAAACCATTTTGCAATTTCTATTTTATGTATCCACACTTCTGTGCATGTGTTGGTTATCTAACCATAAGGATGAGGGGAAACTGTAAGGAAAAAATAAAGAAAAGACACATTAAAATAGCTCCAAATTTATGCAGAAATTTAAACTAGGTGAAACTGTGTACAATGAGTCAGAGTAGAGCAATGAACTTTGTGATTTCTAGGCTGGGAAAAACAAGATCCTTGCAAAAACTCATTTCCCATGGATTTGGGGGATGGAGGGGCTGGCTGAGTGTTAGGGTGGTTTGAAAGGAGTTGGAAGTCTCCCCTGGATGCCAAAGGCACCTCACATTCTGTCACAGTGAAGGAGACTTGGATAGAAGAAAATGATTACCAAATGTAGGTCATCTGGGAATAGAGACTTAACACTTCATAATCAGTCATTGATGCCACAGTTGGGATTAATCCATCTGATTGGCTTATCTTCAAGTGGGAAATCAGACGTTCACTCTGTATTAGTTCAGGTACAGGGGAAAAGGGAAAATTTGGGACGGATCAAGAAAATGGGACTCTGCCCGTGGGACTTCCTCCGGGGAGGACATGGCCAGGGGGAGAGAGAAACAAAGACAGAGACAGAGAGAGCTAGTGAGAAAGGGAGAGAATATGAGAGTATAAGCAATATTAACACTACAGGATTTGTTCTTCTCCCTAGCTTCCAAAATGGCACCTGAAACATAACAGGTACTCCAAGTAATTTTTTGACTTAACTTACTGAATAAATGGATGGTGAAAAGAAAAGGAAAGTGTAGGACATAAATACCTCTAGGGTAGGGAGTATTTTGGCTGAGGAGAAAAATGCTTGAAGTGACTTTCCTGGGGTGCAGGATTAATGAAGTGAAAGGAAGAAAGCATGGTAGGTGAGAGGGGAGGGGTAGCTAAGGAGTGGGGTACATTGCTACCAAAACTAGCCTGGTCACCTTTATAATCTATCTGAGATTTAAAGAGAAAAAACAGCTTGTTTGTGAGCTATCATACAGACAAGATGTTGATACCAAGAGCCTGAGGGCCATGCCCAGGGTGTCCTCTACCTCTCCATTCTCTCCAGTGCCCCAGAGACAATAAAGGGTAAGGATCTTGTTAGAAGAGACAGTGTTTTTGTCATCCAAGGTAAAAATGGGCTTCGGAAGTTGTCCATGTTGCAGGGTAGGGTAGGTGGGGAGGAAGAGAGAGAGAGAGATCTCAGAAATCCTCTTCATTCATATTTTTAAGTAGGCTAATATGTTGAGGGAACAGTACTAGTCTGGAATTTTGTTATTATAAATGGGACTTACCCCTGTATCAGGCAAATCTAAATTTGTATGATGTTTGTATACTTAGGGATGCATCAGAATCACCAAATCACCTGAGGATATTTTAAAAGTTGCCTGGTGATTTAGGTCTACTAAATTATAACTTGTCTTTTGTTTTTCATTACAGTGAATTTGCCTAGATAATTCTGAAGTTGGCATCTTGGCAATAGGAAGCTACCTGGGAGGGAGTAGCACTACCTTAGACAAGGCTCTTAGACTTATAAATCTTATCTTCCTCCTTTGGAAAATGGAAGTGCTAATAGTAACTTACCCTCTGTTTGTAACATTATAGTGTCCAGTACACATTTCACAGTTAATGCACAGTTTTGCCTTTCCATACACCAGCTCTATGACCTTGGTCTAATGCTCCTCTTAGTTATTAACACTTCTGATGTAAATCATCACCTATCTCCTGGGACAGGGAGTAATAGTCAAAAGCTTGGGCTTTGGAGTCAGGTATTAAGAATTCTGCACTGCTACCTACTGACTGGGCAATTTGCCCAAGGCCTCCAAAGCTAGTCTGTGTGTGTGTATGTGTTCGCTCATCTTTTTTCACCTGATGAAAAGGAGGATAATGCCTATAACTATATCACAGGGTTGGTAGAAGGATCAAGATAGTTTAATGCCTCCAGAGCACTCAACACAGTGCCTGCATGGAGTGAGAGTTCAAACTTTGCTTTGAGGTTTGTTATATTGGCATTCCAAACCAGAGTTCACTGTGTAAAATGAAATTCTGTTTTAATTATGGAAGGAACATGCAACAAGAGAACTTGGTAAGGAAGGTACGATTTGAGACGGTTTTAAGAGTAGGGACAGCAAACTAGGTTTCTGCAAAGAACTGAGGGGCAGAAGGCAGGAGGAGCGAGGAAGTGTGGCTATGCATTTGGAAATAAGGAGCCTACAGACAAGTTCATCACAGGAAGACATTCTCAAAGCCTGCTCAGCATATTGGAATTTCAAATGTTAAAGGAACCCCAAAACTAAGGCCGAACATTGTGAAATAACTTGCCTGAGGTCATAGAGTGGCAGACTTAAGATGAGCTGAATTCTAGAATGCACAGATGTTTAACAAAGTCCAAATTAGAAAAATAACTCCAGCAAGAGTGTCAATTGTTACTGAAAATATCCACATTTCTGTTCACATTCCCAGTTTTAAGCCTGCTGGCCTGCCACCATGTAGCAGTCTAGCCTCTCTATTTGGTATATAGTATTATGGCAGTGATTGGAATATGGGTGAGTTTCTTCATTTGTGAATGTGGTTAAAAACCATGTTTTCCAAGGGAGATTATTGAGAGGCTTACATTCAAAGGGCTCAGCACAGTGCCTGAAGCACAGCAATTGCTAAAATTTGTTAGCTGTTAATATTATTGCTGTTAATTGCTCCCTTAGGAAATGTATCAGTGTCTTTCTCCCTAACTGTGTGCATCTAGGCCTAAATTATCACCATTAATACAAAGCTCACACCCTCTAGAAGGAATTTCAGGGCTCATTAGCTGGATAGCGAAAAGTTATTGTGGTGATTAGGTAGTTCTTGGAAACCTTGAAATAAACTTTGATGACTCTAGAAGCCTCCAAAAATAGAAAGGAACTACTGTTTAGTATATACTTACTATGTTCTTGATGTACTTCCAGGTAATTTATGCATATTCTTTTATATTTTCTTCACAACATGCCCTTTAGGTTATCTATATCCCTAGCTTACAAGTAAAGAAATGGAGTTTTAGAGATTTTAACTTGGCACAAATCCTAATTAGTGTGGTAGAGCTTGAATCTAACTCAGCGTTGTCTTCTTTCTCCTTTTTCTTCTTCTTCTCTCTTGAGCAATTGCAAGTTTTCAAATTAAATACTTTAGTTCTTGCAAACATGCAAAAATTACCTGCTGGTTGCTCCCTCTGTGCAAGGGATGGTCCTAGTCATTAGTGAGAATAAAGATGAAAATTTAATCATGAGGGGTGAAAGAAAAAGGTGTTGGCCTCAGTAACTTTGGAATGAGTTGAGTCAGTAAAACTAAAAGTGAAGAAACTGTACATAAGCACTGGGCTGTAGTTGGTAAAACTATATCCTGTGGAGGTATGGGTTAACAACGCTGATACTTCCATTTGAGTACCCTGGAACCAAACAGGTAAGTAAACGAGTGATAGGTGGTGGAGCCAGGATTTTCACTCTGGCAGTGGGAGCTTGCAGGTGAGCAAGAGGAGGACCCTATAATGATCTGTGTGTCAGTAGATGAGAGTAGGAGGCATCAGCATGAACTCAGCTTACTGCAGATACAGATGGTTGCATAAAAATATATATGAGTTAGTGTGTATATATATACAGGGTGGGGCAAAAGTAAGTTTAAAGTTGTGAGTACATAAAACACAGTTTATTCTTATAATATTACTTATTAATTATTATATTACTTTCCATATGGACATCTGTACACCTATTTTTGCCCCACTTTGTATGTGTATATATGAGTTATTATAGTAGGTATATATACATATACACATAGATGTGTGTGCATATATGCACACACACAAGTTAGTTACACACACATATATTTCCTTGCTCTTTCATAGAGAAAGTCTAGAATTAAGGACATTGCAATAATAGGAAGCACATCTAGCTCCCAGATCTTTGTTTACATACCATCTTCTGATCAAAGAAACCAGGGTTCCTTGGGGAAATGACTCATTTTAGGAAGGGGACAGAAAATATACAAACTAAGCTTAGATCTTATAGTGCCATAAAGTGCTCAAAGGAAAAAAAGACACATGATGTGGGGAATGCCAAAGGGACCCAGGGGCCAGCTTGTGAGAACTTGCAGTGGCCAAAGAAAAACATTTGGGCCCTGGCTGGTGTAGCTCAGTGGATTGAGCACGGGCTGCGAACCAAAGCATCACAGGTTTGATTCCCAGTCAGGGCACATGCCTGGGTGGCAGGCCACGGCCCCCAGCAACCACACATTGATGTTTCTCTCTCTCTCTCTCTCTCTCTCTCTCTCTCTCTCTCTCTCTCTCTCTCTCTCTCTCTCTCTCTCTCTCTCCCCCCCTTCTCTTCCCTCTCTAAAAATAAGTAAATAAATCTTAAAAAAAATAAAAACATTTGGGCAACAACAAAGTAGTAATGGATTATAATTCAAAGGGCAAGATAAGTGTCCATGAGTCCATACTAATATAGATAGATAGATAGATAGATAGATAGATAGATAGATAGATAGACACCTCTCCTGTACAGACAAATTCCAAATAGTTTATGGAGCTAGCCCACCCTCAAAGAAATAGAACATAACTCTCCACTCTACATTTTACCCCCTTTCAAAGACTACATCATGGAAAAGGGAAAAAGAGAATAACTTTACAGTTCAAAAATTTGACAAGCACTCCTCAGTCAAGGGGATCAAGGTCAACATCAGCTATAATAATTCATGTTGATAGTATGTGCCCCTTATCTGGTGGGTTGAAAATGACTCTAACTTTGTGATTTTTCTCCCTGCAAAACCCATAACCCATGTAATCCTACTGGGAACATCAAACAAATTCCAATGGGTGGATACTTTATAAAATATCTGCTCAGTGCTTGTTAAAATTATTAAGGTCATTAACAATTTTAAAAAGCCTGAGAAATTGTCACATCCCCAAAGAATCTAAAATGATATATGATAACTAAATGTAATGTGATATTTTGGAAGGCATACTAGTATGGAAAAACAATTTCAGTAAAAACAAAAGAAATATGAATAAACTACAGGCTATAGTTAATGATAATGTGTCAGTATTGATTCATTAATTTTAACAAATATATTATTCTAATGTAAGTTATTAATAATAGTGGAAACTGGGTGCAGAGGTAATGGACACTCTCTGTCCTATCTTAACATTTATTTATTTAATCTAAAACTATTCTAAAATGTAGAGTTTGCCTAACAAAACAAAGCAGTTTAAGCAAAGTGCCTGGCCTCACAGAGTTTGCAGTGTACTGGGAAACATCTCCTGGTTTGGTGAGAGGAAATGGAAATGGTCAGACCAGCTAATAGGCTTTAAATAACGCTACAAGAGATTACGGAAGTTTGGGCTAATGTAATGGTATTATAGATGTTGAAGAAGACAGATTTTAGATTTATTTAGGAGGCAAGTGAGCAGAGTTGGTAAATGTTTGGGAGTAGCATTGGTTTGGACTTCAGACTTACAAATGGTGGTGACACTAAGGAGATAGGAAAGTTGTATGGTTCTCATGTCATCGCCGTGGTTTTGGGGCACATTTGATTTGTTGTAACAGAATAAAAGAAGACAGTTGCATTCACTACATATCTGGAAATTAGGATGAAGGACTAGTTTGGAGACATCAACATTTGAAACATCTGCCTCTGAGTGTTCATTAAATCCATCGGATGAGAGCGAAGACTGAACAAATATAGAGAAAGACGACAGCCTAGAACGAAGGCTTGAGGAACTCCACAAATAAATGGTCAGAGTAAAGTTGGATGACCTTGCAAAATGATGGGGCAAGAGCAGCTGCGATGATCAAAAATGATAATGTCACAGAAGCCAAAGTAAAAGACTTTCATGGAGGGAGAGGTCAGTGGGAATATCTCTTAGAAATAAAGCAAAAGGAGAACTGGGCACATCTGGGGGTTCGGCAGGAGAAAAGCCTGTCGTGGACACTACTGCTGCTGTGCTGAGACCCCTCGGGTCTCTTTTAACCCTTTATACACCCCTCCCTACTAGGTAACTGTCTAACCACTCACAACTCCCTTTGTCTGCACCTGCAAACCACTTTCTTACTTTAGATGAATCTATATTTTGGGATTAGGTTCCAGGAAATCATCCTAAAATAAATCCCTATTTTAAAAAGTTTTTAAAAAATTGTCATTTGAATGAGGGGTAGTTACAAAGGGAGTCCTTTCTGGTAGGGATTCTCCTGCTTTGAGTCCAAGATCACAGTTTACAAACTACTGCATCACAAGTCACCTCCTCCAGGAGGCCATTAAGACCTCATGAGTCCTCCTTGCAGCCATGGTATTCAATGCCCTCTCTTCATGGGACCTTTATGGGAGAGGGTTGTGTGTGGAAGGAAGTGTGGCACAGAGTATATGTCTATGTTCATTCGGGATGGTTGGATTAAGGAGGGACTCGTGGCAGGTTTCAAATACAAGGGGCAGCAGAGACAGAAAAGGAAAAAACAAACAAACAAACAGAGCAAAAGCAACTTCAGATATTGGTTGGCCAAAAAGTTTGTTCAGTTTTCAAGTAAAAATAAGACACATTTTTCATTTTCACCAATAACTTTATTGAGCAACACATCCACCGTTTTGTCCCACTACCTTCTGCCATCTTTCAGGCAACTTCATAATTCCATCTTCTGAAAACTTTTTATCTTTTTGAGCCAAGAGCTGTTCTGGGTATTTTTAGAATTGAATTTTTTTCCATTAAGAGAATTTTGTAAAGACCAAAATAAGTGGAAATCTGAAGGTGCAATGTCTGGTGAATATGGCGGATGAATTAGAACTTCCCAGCCAAGCTTTAGCAGTTTTTGCCTGGTCACCAAAGAAACGTATACTCTTGTGTTATCCTGATGGAAGATTATATGTTTTCTGTTGACTAATTCTGGATGCTTTCATAGAATGCTTTCAGTTGGTCCAATTGGGATCCATACTTGTTGGAATTAATTGTTTGGCTTTTTGGAAGAGAGCACATAACAGAAGACTTCCCTTCCAATCCCACCACATGCATCATCTTATTTGGGTGAAGACCAGCTTTTGTGAGGTTCATGGTGGTTCATTGCACTTGTTCCATGATCTCTTCTGTTCCACATTATTGTAAAGTATCCACTTTTCATTGTCTGTCAAAATTTGTTTTAAAAATGGAATGTTTTCATTACATTTAAGTAGAGAATTGCATGCAGAAATACGGTCAAGAAGGTTCTTTTTTGTTGTTGTTGTTGCTTAACTTATGTGGAACCCAAACATCAAAGCTATTAACATAACCAAATTGGTGTAAGTGATTTTCATTGCTTGAGTATATTGGCTATCTCAGGCCTGGTATAATGTTGATTGTCCTCAGTTAATGTCTCAATTTGATTGCCATCAACTTAAACTGGTCTCCAGACCATGGTGCATCATCCAGTGAGAAATCTTCAGCAAGAAACTTTGCATACCACTTTTGACATGTTCAATTAGTCACAGTACCTTTTCCATACACTGCAGAAATCTTTTATTGCATTTTAGTTGCATTTTTATCTTTCTTGAAATAATAAAGCATAATGTCAAAAATGTTTATTTTTCCATCTTCAATATTAAAATGGCTACATAAAACTTCACCAATATTGGTAAGTTTTTTTAAAAGCATGCTGATATGACAGCTATCACAATACAATCTAACAAAATTGTTTTAAATGAAGTTAAAGACAACTAAGCACTACTAGAGCCATCTTACGGAAAAAAACAGAATGGATTTTTTGGCCAACCCACTACTTCTGTACATGGTAGGGAGAAAGATGTGAGGGTTTTCAGTGGTCATGTGCATGTTTATAAACACTCCTGCTTGCTCACATGCCATGTAATATTTTAGACTACCAAATACATGCGATATGTTGGAATTCTACTTCTAATGGGGAAGACTTTTAAAAACATCAGAATGATATCATTTCAGAAATAAGTCAGTTGTAAAAATTTGGAAAGATAAACTGTCCATTTATCAATCTGGCAGAGTCACATGCTTTGGTCTGATTTCTCAAAATATTATAATTTATCAACATAAAGACCTAATCATTAGCATTTTAGATTTGTGGTATTCATTAGATTATAAGAGATGGTTTCCTTCTCAGAACAGAATGAATCAAAGATAGTTTTCAGGCAAAGACCGTGCAAGTACGATATATTAGTTTAAAACAGCAATGAACCCTATGGAAACAGAGAAATAAGAGTATTTTTTAGGATTAATTCTCATATAAGATGCTTAATTACCTCATATGTAAAAAGTGTCTTTACATTATGGATATAGTGCTTTAAGTGCATGGATGATTTAAAGGTCATCAGGATGAGGGAAAAGCAGGATGTAGCAAAGGCAATGGGTGTGAGGTCATCTATTAAGCTATTTACGTTAACATGCTGCCTGGAAGCATGCCCAGAGACCATGAGCTGTGTACATATGTGATGCCAGGGCACACAGTGGAACCAGGTGCCCTGTCTTTCTCTAGCTGATATCTTGTGCCTCTCATATGCAGTGTATGCAGGAATGGCAGTTCTTGCTCTCTGTGTCCAGTATCTATTTTGGGCTGAAACAATTCTACCCACAGCTCCTACTCAAGCAAGAAAACTTTCCTCAGAACAAAAGTGCTCCCCCTTCCAAAAAAGCGTGGCCCACCCAGAGGCTCATCAATAAGTCAATAGGTATCTTGGTGAAAAGTCGCTACACGAATAATAAGAATGATAGTTTGGGTTATTAGCTACTTAGTTAGGTCAGGTGTCTATACAATTTCAATGGGAAAATTTCAGAAGGTTTTCTAGTTAGCAGGAGAAGAAGACCTGAGATGAGGGAATGGGAAGGTCTGGGAGAAAGATGGATAGAGCAGTCAGTACCAAAAGCTCCTTCTAATCCTAAATCCTAATTTCTTAATTAAAGTCCCATATTTTTAAGATTTCTTGTGTCTCTACTCTTAGCAAATGAAAGACCTAGTAATATAGGGAGGCCTTTGGATCTAGAAGGAAGAAATGTGTACTCAGAATTAAAGAACGTGGGCCTGAATCCTAGTTTTTTTTATCTAATAAGTAAGAATTTGGATAAGGAACTGAGTCTCACTGGGACTTAGTTTCCTATATGGTATTACTAGGAATGCTGTGGAGATTAAATGAAGCAGTGCGTGTGGCAGTGTTTGGTGAATGGATGAATGGTAACATTTTTTCCCCTGTTTTGGTTTAAAAGATAGATCTGTGTAAGCAAAAATGCCCTTGGAAAGGGTAACTCTGGGCATGTAGTGATGGAGTGGGGAGAGACCGATCCCAGTCACTGCAATGGACGATGAGTCTGGGTTTCTGGTGTACAAATATAATTGATATACTTATTTTTCATAGACTTGAGGCATGTTTACTTTAAATTTTCTGAAGCGTCGAGTTTACTAAAGTCCCAAGGCTAATATATGAGATAAGAGGGGGTTTGAGTTGCTCAGAAGAAAAAGCAATGGCAATTCAAGCCTGAGGTATTGTTTAGAGCAGTGCAGTCTGTGCAAACTCAAAAGCTGGCTGGAATTTTAAGTCAATTACATAAGCACATTTGTGTTTTCAACCCTGGTGTCATCATTTGGAGAAACCAAGATATATGAGTTTGTTTAATTCCTTACATAGCTATGGAAAAGTTAAAAATCAATTTTTTTTTCTGTTGAAAGAACTGGTATAAAGTTTTCTTTCTGATTGGTTGATGCCTACCCAACTACTTTTCTTCCTCTGAAGCATAGATACAAACTTTGGATTCAGAGGTTAAGGCTGGAGCTGAAAGCTAGAAGATGGAAAAGCAGATCTAGTTTAAAATATGGAATTTTAAATTAAAGAGCCTGGTTGGGAAAACACAAATTACTGGTCATCCTGGTGCACACTGCACTGAAATGAGCCACTTTGGCTCCATCGGGCTGGCCGTTGTCTGGGCTCTGGACCGAATACAGGCTTCTTAAACTGGGAAGTTTACATCGCTTTTTTCCTTCTCAAGCTCATCCAAGGCAGTCTGAATTCCAGATGTGCCCTTGTGTGGTTACTACTGTTTTCTTTTTTCTTAAATTGAGATTATAATGATTGCTGGAAGAGATAGAAGTGATGTTCTAGGGAAAAAAAAGGAAGAAGGAGTGAGGACTCATTATAACCCAGGAACACAGTAGTGTTGAATATAAATTCCAGCCCTCAGGCAAACTTTTGCAGAGGCTCAGCTCCTTGGCATACAATTTCTCTCCATTACACCAGTCTTTTCTATACTCTGTCCATATCTTGTACTCCCAAATGATAGAATCTTAGAGTTAAAAGAATCATCTAATTCATTTCTATCCTTGTTCAGATGAGAGGACTAAAGGCACAAAGAAAATAATGTGATGTCACCTAGACATTTGGAGGCATAAGGAGAGCTGTATTTCAGTCTCCTTAACTCTCTCCCAGACAGGCAGTCTGTCACAAACCACGCTCTCTCTAAGGCTGGCTCTCCCTGCTGTACAGGAGTCCAAGCCTCTACTCCAGCCCACCCCATCTATTCGTGCATGCCAGAAATCACTCCGGCCTTAGCTCAAACTCCTCACCCAAAGAAGGGGTGCTGACGTAGAAATTGTCTCAGGCTCTCCTAACTTGACCACATATGAGGGTCTTAACCTGAATGAACTAGTATTTAGCTTCAGATATTATAGACCTTCTCAAATGTTATGCAGAAGTTGGTATCTAAGTTCTGTGCAAAAGGCACGTGGCTTTTTATTAAAGAGATTAAGGACCATGGCTTTAAAATATGAATTGTAAACTAAACTCTTGGCTCTCCTGAATATGATAAATGGCAGTTCTCCTACTACATGCTATTAGGATTCTGAGCATCAGATGTGACAAAATCTTAACAGGGAAATACAGATGTTATTACACGGTTCATCAGTTGCCATTGAAATGTGTAGCCCTGTACATTTTTAAAAAATATGTCCTACTTCTTGAATCTCATGGTAGTTGGCACCTTGTTTCCTGATGGTGAAAGATGGCAGGCACAGAAGGTAAAAGTGGGAGCAACACCAGATACTCAGGTACCCACAAACTTTGAATCAAACTTGTCAAATCACTACCTTCCATGAAGGCTTTCCTGACGACACTTAGAAACCCAATCTATCCCTTCTAATAAAACAACTAATGCTTTCTACTTTTTCAGTCCTTCTTCACAGTCAATTCACTAACCACTCAAAATGGTAGAGTTTAAGAGATACAAGAAAAGAAAATCTCCAGTTTTCTCACTTGGCAGATGAGATGACAGGGGCCCAAGTGACTTTCCACTGAGTATACTTGCATACTTTATCATCTTTCGGGAAAAACGAAGGGCCAAGATTACTTATCAGTTCAGATTTGAGTTCAGTGCAAATTCTTGCATTGTTCTCGTTTGTCAAATTTTGAGGCTAAATTCAGAAAATCCTTGTGCTCTGAAACTCCTTATACTTCAGTCTTAGTGTCAAAACTATGTCTAAATTAAATTGAGGAAGATAAACATTATAGTCATTTATATGTTCACTATTCATTTAGTCAATAAATAGGTATTGGACCTATATGAAGGGCCAAGTTTCATGCAAAGTATTAAGGAACATATGTATAAAATGAAGCTAAAACAAAACAAAAACAATGATCCATGAATCAAAAGGCTCATAACAATCTGCTAATGATATTTACTCCTTGTATTTATTGAACACTTATTGTGTGGTAGGCCCTTCCCTATGCATTTCAGCTTTTTATTCCATTTCATTTATTTTAGGAAACATTTTAAAAGTAAAACTTGTTAGGAATTCGAGCTTGAGTGCATACTGAAGTTGTATTGAGTTGGATAAAGTGGGAACTAACAAAGAGAAATGTATTAAGCTAGCTGAAATTGAGTTGAGGGTGGAGGGTGGGATTTATTTGCTTTGCAGCAAGCTATTCAATGTATGGTCTAGGGGTCAGTTTCAGGCTGCAAACTGTTTGTTACCTAAGACTGGGTAAGTCCAAACATTGAAAAGAAGGGTTTAGAAACTTTTAGAGAAATTTGATATTGCTGCAACATTCAATGATCGGTGATCTCATCTCACTGAAGAGGGTATAGGTAGATATTTTGTATGTCTGTCCACTTACATGATGAGTTGTTTGTAGTGGTGTCCAGGTACACTGGCTCTCAAGAAGAAACAAGTTAACAATGACAACAAAATACCTTCTTTTTGATCTGTAGTATTCGCTGATTTCTGGTGTAAAATCCCCCACCATGGCGGATTTCAAGCTACCAATGTAATATCCAATGATTAAAATTTAACAGCCAGCTCTCCTGAGCCTGCACTAGCCAGCTTCCGCACATCAACGAGTGGAGTGATCTGCATACCTGTCTACGCATGTACAATAGGACAACATATTGATCACGGCAGATCAAGCGGGAATGCTAGCCTTTAGAAGTTGCAAGGGTCACATTGCAGGATAATTGTGCATTATTATAAATTCTTTCTGTTTTTATTAGTTGATTCAGGTTAGCCCCAGGACATGGTCATAGGCAGCTGTCTTCCCCAAAATGCCAGTGTGAAGATGAGAGCATAGCACACTTGCCCTAATCCATTCTTCACTTTCTCATTTTCCATTTTCCTGTTAATTCTGTTTGTGTTAATGTCACTCTTTACTTTATTGTCATCAGCAGGTAGTTTTCACTGATGGGCCAAAAAGTAACTAATTGGTGTTCAGTGGCCTTTTTCAATCTGGAGATTCATGACCTTTAATTCTGCTAGTTATTTTTGTTTCTTTATTTGGTAATTTCCCCTGCACCATCCTTCTGGAACACCTTAACCTTCTTATAATTTTTTTTACATCCACTTAGAAAAACATTTTGTTGAGGTATAGTTGACATTAAAAAAGCTGCAAATATTGAATATGTACAAATTCATGAGTTTGGAGATATACATGTGTGAAGCCATCAACTATAATCGATGCCATAAGCTTATCTTCAAAAGTTTTCTCTCATCTCCTTTTTAAAATTTTTATTTTCCTCTGTGGTAATAGTACTTAACACAAGATCTACCCTCTTAGCAACATTTTAAACACACAGTACAGTATTATTAATCAGAGGCCCTATGTTGGAGAGTGTAGCTCCACCACTTATTTATCATGATTCAGAGACACTTCCTATTCTTTGGCCATTAACCTCTCCCCTTTCCCCTCTACACAGTTCACAGAAACCATCTTTTGCTCTTTGCTTCTAATGAGTTTGATTACTTTAGTTTTCATGTGTGAGATCATACAATATTTTGTTATGTGACTGGTTTATTTTCCTAAGCATAATGTTTTCAAGATCTACCCATGTTATCACAGATGGCAAGATTTCCTTTCTTCATAAGGCTGAATAATATTCCATTGTGTGTCTATAGCAGCTTCAGTCATAACTGTTCCAAACTGTAAACATCCCAAGTGTCCATCACCTTGTGAATGGATATGGATTAAAAAAAAGTGGTATATTCCTACAGTGGAAAATACTCAGCAATAAAAAGTGAAAAGCCTGAGTCAGAGACTGTATGATGCTGTATGTTTCATGTATATGACCTTCTAGAGAAGGCAAAACTACAAGGATGAGGGAGAGAACATGTCAGGAGTTGTCACTGGTTGGGAGTAGGAAAAAGAATTGATTTCAAAAGGACATGAGGGAATTTGAGAGAATGATGGAAATACACTGTATTTTGTTTGATTTTGATGGTGCTTATAATTATATACAAGGTCTGTCTAGAAGGTGTCCAGCCATGTAATATGAAAAATAGAGACATTTATTGAAGAAGATACAAGAAACATGGTACATAGGACAATGATGGCTCAATTCCCTTTAAAGTAGGCACCTTGGAACCTCATAGAGTTCTCCCAATCACCATTAGCTGCCCTGTTGAATCTCATGAAAGTTTTAAATCTCTTCTCTTTCAAAGGTAATTTTAGTTTTGGGAAAAGCCAGAAATCTCGAGGTGCCAAATCTGGGCTGTAGGGGGGCTGAGTCACCTGGATGATTTGATATTTTGCCAAAAATCTCTCCACAAGACTTGATACATAAGGGGGTGCATTGTCGTGGTGAAGCTGCCAATCACTAGTTGCCCATAGTTGTGCCTTTCTGAGTCATCCAAATGGTTTCCTGAGAGGAATGTTCCAGCTTAATGCAAAATTTGATACAGATTCATTGTTGTACTCGCTCAGGCATTTTGAATGTGGCAGCCACATAGCACGCATGCTCACTCAACAAGAATATACCACCCCCACTGATTAGTACAGTGAAGCTGTCATTGTTCACACATGCATTCCAGTCCACTCTCCTTGGCTGCCAGATTACATTGATGTCAATTGAGTAAACCATTCTCGTTATATTAATAGTGGATGGATTTTTTCTGGACAGACCTCACATGTATGTGAAAGTAGATACTTCAGCTCCAATCTGGCAATCCTGAGATGATTGTAGTCCCAGCCACTGCTTGACTGCAACCTCATGAGACACCTTAAGCTACAGCCACCCCGCTAAGCTGCCCCCAGATACTTGACTTATAGAAAAAATAGGTATTTGTTTTTTATTGATTGTGCTATTACAGTTGTCCCATTTCCTCCCCTTTATTCCCCTCTCACCCTCCCTCTCACCCACATTCCCCACCCTTTAGTTCATGTCCATGGGTCATACATAGAAGTTCTTTGGCTTCTACCTTTCTTATACTATGCTTAACCCCCTCTCCCCACCACCCTGTCTATTTTGTACCTACCATTTATGTTTCTGATTCCCTGTACATTCCCCCCATTCTCCCTCCTCCTCGCTGATAACCCTCCATGTGATCTCCATTTCTGTGATTCTGTTCCTGTTCTAGTTGTTTGCTTAGTTTTTGTTTTTGTTATATTAAGTTCATTTGTTGATAGTCATGAGTTTGTTGTCATTTTACTGTTTATATTTTTGATCATCTTCTTTTGCTTAGATAAGTCCCTTTAAACATTTTATATAATAAAGTCTTGGTGATGATGAACTCCTTTAACTTGACCTTATCTAGGAAGCACTTTATCTGCCCTTCCATTCTAAATGATAGCTTTGCTGGATAGAGTCATCTTGGATGTAGGTCCTTACCTTTCATGATTTTGAGTACTTCTTTCCAGCCCTTTCTTGTCTATAAGATTTCTTCTGAGAAATTGGCTGATAGTCTTATAGGAACTCCTTTGTAGGTAACTCTCTTCTTTTCTCTTGCTGCTTTTAAGATTCTCTGCTTCTCTTTAATCTTGGATAATGTAATTGTGATGTGCCTTGGTGTGTGCTTCCTTCAGTTCAACTTCTTTGGAATGCTCTGAGCTTCCTGGACTACCTAGAAGTCCATTTCCTTTGCCAGATCGGTGAAGTTCTTCTTCATTATTTTATCAAGTAAGTTTTCAATTTCTTGCTCTTTCTCTTCTTCTTCTGGCATCCATATGACTCAGATGTTGGGACATTTAAAGTTGTTGTGAAGGTTCCTAAGCCTCTCTTAGTTTTTTTGAATTCTTGTGTCTTCATTCTGTTCTGGTTGAACGTTTATTTCTTCCTTCTGCTCCAAACCATTGATTTGAGTCCTGTTTTCCTTCCCTTCATTGTTCGTTCCCTGTACATTTCTCTTCATTTCATTTTTCATAGCCTTCACTTTTTCCTCTATTTTGTGACCATACTAAGCCATTTCTGTGAGCATCCTGATTATCAGTGTTTCAAACTCTGCATTTGAAAGGTTGTTTGTCTCTTCATTGCATAGTTCTGTGTTTGGGAGTTTTGATCTGTTCTTTCATTTGGGCCACATTTATTTTTTGTCTCAGTACAGCTGTTAGGTTGTAAGGAGTGAAGCCTTAGGTATTTGCCAGGGTGGGTCAACCCATGTGACTGCATTATGGCACTATATGTGCGGGAGGGGTTTGAGAGGGAACAATGCCACTCGCTTGGCTCTCAGGCAGCTTTCAGTCACTTCTGCTGCTACCCACAAGCAAATTGGGCCCTTCTGGTGATGATTCCTGGGTGGGTGGGTTTGTGTATGTTCTAGGATCCTGTAGGTCTCTCCAACTAACTCTTCTGTGAGGCTGGGAGTTTCTCCCTCCACCACAACCCCCACAGGTTTTTACCACCAGAGGTTTTGAGGCTTTATTTCTCCACACTGGAACCGTGGGTTGCATGGTCTGTCTCACTCCCCAGTTCTTCTTCCCAGTTATTTGTATGCAAATGTGGGACTTCATGGTCCACCAGCTTCCACCTTGCCATGCACCCTCTCTACCCATCTACCCATCTCCGCCCCTCCTACCAGTCTGGATGAATGTTTCCTTTTTAACTCCTTGGTTGTAGGACTTCCATAGAGTTTGGTTTTCTAGCAGTTCTGATTTTTTTTTTTAAATTTGTTGTCCTTTTGGTTGTGCAAGGAAACAAAGTATATCTACCTATGCCTCCATCTTGGCTGGAAGTTGGTACTGTTTTTTAAGCTGATAACTTTTGTGGTAAGTTGTTATATATGCATAGTATATATAAAAATGTATATACTATGAGATATAAATAGTATATAAATGTACACACCATTATATATACATATATACATACTATTATTTATTAATCTATCTGTGTTTATATGTATTTATTTCAACATAATCCTTCTGATGGACTTAGATCCACTGAAAAATATACCCACTGTCCCTTTTTAAAACAGAATATTTACAGCCCTGGCTGGCGAAGCTCAGTGGATTGAGCACGGGCTGCGAACCAAAGTATCGCAGGTTCGATTCCCAGTCAGGGCTCATGCCTGGGTTGCAGGCCACAGCCCCCAGCAACCGCACATTGATGTTTCTCTCTCCCTTTCTCCCTCCCTTCCCTCTCTAGAAATAAATAAATAAAAATCTTAAAAAACCAGAATATTTACAATCTAAGTCTGAAACATTATCACTTGTATTATTTTCGTTTATTTTTCCTCACAGTTGCTTTCTATCTGCTTTACCGAAAAAGCTTGTCAAAATGATTCCCTGTATAATTAATAGAAAGACTTTCTTCAAAATAACTTAGAACATTTATTATAAGAGGCTGCAGTTTTAAACTGCTTATAATTTTTTAAAATGGCCATGCATTCATTCAGTGATCACTTTGAACACCAGCTCTGTGCCAGAAAGCAAGCCAGGCTCAGAGGTCATAATGGTGTAAGAGATAAATGTAGTCACCTCCTTCATGGCTCTTGCAGTCTACAAGGGAAGAGAGGCATTATATGAATAATCTAAGAATTGACTATAACTGATAAAACACCATGAAGGAGACATGTAGGATCCAAATTTTTCAGTTTCAAAAACATCTGGTCTCCATTGGTTCCTGATTATTAAATATATCCATGTCTATACTTATAAATATTCAGGAAAAAGCAAAGTGCTTATTGAAGAAAAACAGAAAAAAATTCAAAAGGTTTAGAGAAAAAAGTAAGCATTGTTGGAGATGACCTTGCGCTCTTTTGAATCTCTTCTGTTCATTCCTCCCTTTTCTTTAGTGGGAGGATTGAGTCTCTAGCTGACCCTGAAATGACACTCCTCATAAGCACCAGCTGCTCCATCCTGACCCACATCCTGCCCACACCTCGGGTCAGCTGCATTAGATATGTTGATCCTTCTGCCTGCAGTCACATGGGTCTACTAACAGCAGCCAGCAGCCATTCTGAGGGGCCCTGAATGGCCTTGAAGTTGTTTATGGTGTTGGTGTGAGCTGGTGTAGGATGGTGAGAAATCAAAGGGACGGTTGCCCTGGGACTGAGCTGCTGTTGTCTAGGCAACTTTATTAAGAACCTTCTGTTCCTCAGAAAATGAAGCCCAAATTAACTCTTCAGTTTTAGAATTAAGGCTTTTCACTCTAAACTGGTTTTTGGCATTTGGGAACTTCCTAGTGTCTTCAATTAAGTCATTTTCATATTGTTTGGGGCCCCAAAATACTCACCAAATGACATTGGTGGGAAAGGTTTCTTTATTCTTAAATTATAAAAAAATTATTTCACTATCTAGATGCCAATCAGTATATTTATAGAATGAGATCTAAGCCCCAATTTAATGCTCAAATTCTGATTTGGCCTCCACATCTAAACCCTTAAACACAAACAAAAACTCATCGAGTGTGATTTTTTTGAAAGCATGCTTCTTCACCTAAGTAAAATGTGAAAAAATCATGTGTATTCCTCAAGTTTTAGCAGGGGCAGCCTCACACCCATCACACACAGTGTAAAATAAATATGTGCTGCAGTGAGAATCAAAGTCTCTACTTTCAATATTTTTAAACAGCTATTTGTTCTGTTAAGCAGGGGACAAGAATAGTTGATCTTTCCGTAAGTATTTACCATGTTCTCAAGACTTTGAAGATATTAACTTACTTAATTCTCACAAGAACCCTATGAGACAAATGTGCTGGCATCCTTATCTTCTAGATAAGGAAACTGAGGTGTGGAGAGATTAGATCACTTGCCCAAGGTCATGAATTACTAAAATGCAGAGGCAGGATTTGAACTCTGGGCAGTCGGTCTCCTTCCTGGCTCCATGCTTTTAGTCACTGTTCAAGCACTTCCTAGTTGTTAGCTGTGCTTCAGGTGTCCCAGCAAAGGAAGTGATGCCATTTTTAAACTTACACTCAGCACAACAAAGTGCTCGCACTACAGAGGGGCACACAGGAACCAAGACCAAATTACAGAATTGCAGGTTACAGACTCATATCTCCCAGATTGTTAATTTAGGCCTAGCATTATTAAATTAATTCCTCTTTCTGCCCTTTTCCTCTCCCTTTCTCTCACTTTCCTTTAAAAAATATAAACTTTGCATTCCAGTCTGAATTTTGGCTTCATTGTACCTATTATTTGTCCTTTTATATTAATCCCTAAGCCTTTTAGTTTCCTCATCTCTAAAACTGGTCCATCATTTCCACTGCAAAATTCAAAGGAGTCAGAGTATGTGAATGTTATGTAAAATATAAGACAGAAGAATTTCAGGGATTGATTTTATTATTTATATGTGGAGTAAGTGACCACTTATCTGGTGCAATTTGAAATCTCCCAAGGATGTCTTGCTCTCTAAATAGCTCTCTGTATTTTTCATCATTGCTTGAAATCTCACCATTAATGAGCAAATATTTTAAGTTTTGAAAGTTTTATCTTTAAAAAACTGATTTGTTAAATGTAAATACTGATGGGAGGCATAAGTCTTAAACATTTCTACTAACGCATTGGGGATTATCTAACAAATACTTGAATACCTGCTCTTGTGGGGATGAGACAGTCAGGGCATCAAACTGGGAAAAGAGTAATAGGAAATAAATACTGCAGATGGGATATTGTTTCTAAACCTCAGCTTTGAGCTACATAAAGGCACATATCTCTGTACCCCTTTATTAATGATGATGTTACCAACTCTGATAGTCACAATTCTCATAGCAAATTTGAGCATAATACTCTTATTAGAATAATATTTATTTCTTTATGATATATATACTGAGAAGCCACTCTGTACTATACATTATTTAAGATGGATCTCATATCATGGGTAAGTAAGGCAATGTCTAGTGAGAAACAGGGAGTTCAGACAATAAGCAGATAATTATTGCACAGTGTGGCAGCACATAAGAGCAAGACCTAACAAGGCCTTTAGAGGGCAGGGATGGTTCCCCAGAGGAAAGGGTATCTGACTTAAGAGTAGAAGCAAAAGGAAGAACTAGCCAGGCAAAGCTATGGTGGGGAGGCAGGTGGGGGCTGTGTGTTTCAGATCCAGGGAGTGAGACATCCAGTGATTCAGAGCAGAGATAGAGCAATGCAGATTCAGTGTCTTGAGTATAGAATCTGAAGGGCAGAGTTGGAACTGAAAAAGTAAATGAAGATAAGGTTAACAAAGTACTTGTAATGCACATTAAGGAATTCAAATTTTATCAGTGTTTATTTCAGGATATGGAGGTAGAGAGCTGGATCAGATTTTGCATTTGTGTGGTTCCAGACGCTCTCTGATCTCATCTCTACAGCTCTCCTCCTCACACACTCCCACCTGCACCAGCATTCTGCTTGAATCAGTCTTCCTCTCAGATTCTCTTCCCCTCACTTTTTTCAAGCCTTCGCTGAAAGGTCAGCTTCTCAGTCAGACCATCTATGTTCACTCTGCATTTATTTATAAGATCATTCCTCCTTTATAACATTCTCTAATCCGTGCCCCCGGATCCCTTCCTCCCTTATAGTATTTGCCCATATCTGATACACTATGTTATCTATCTATCATCTATCTATCTATCTTCTATCATTCATTTACCTGTTCCTCACCCCACCTCCACTAAAATATAACCTCTATGAGGGCAGGGATTTGAGATTATTATTATATCTCCACACCTAAAGCAAAAGAGAATATCAGTCTGGTTTAACATGTATTACCTGACACATAGTATGAGGTAAATGAAAAACTAAAGGATTTTTAGCGTGGATGGCCTAGCTTCAATGTGGAGATAGGATTGTTGGCAGGCCCAGAGCCAGGAAGGCCAGCTGTTGCAGAAATCCAGACAAGGACATGATGGTGACCTGTTTCACTGATTCTGGAAATGTTTAGGAACTGGAAAGAACAGGGCTTAGTAATGATTGGGAATGATGGTGGTAGAGGTGGTGATATTGATAGAGGAGAAGGGGTTGTTAATAATGATGCTTAATAATGATGCTTAATCTGATAGATTAAATTACTTGTGCAGGAAATACTTCCATCTCAGCGATGTTGGGTATGTCCTTGTAACTCACTTTGGCTGATAGAGTAGTAGCAGAGCAAAGGCCTCAGGTGTCTGTGGTTGACTCTTGCACTCTAATAGTGTGGTATTGGAAGAAAATGCAGGACACCTGTTTGCCTTTCTGGCCTGGGCCCCAGACATATGTGACACAGACCTGGACCCAGCCTATCACTTGAGCTAAGCTTGTTGATCTTCAGCAGGAAATAGAGGTCCCCAGCCAAGCTCATACAAGATTAATCAAATGATAGTTCTGAGACCTACAGGTGTGAGAATATATGTTTGTGATTGTAAGTCACTGAGCTTTGAGATACTTTGTTATAGCGTATTATTATGACAATAGCTGACTAATACATCAGGGTACTGGTTTGGGCTACTTATAGAGCTGGTGCCTTCCATAAACATAGGGAATCTAGGAAAAAAAGAGCAGATTTAGGGGGTAAGAAATTGAGTTCAGATTTGGACATATCCAAGTTTGAGGTGTTTATATGACATCCAGGTGACTTTTTCTAGTAGATTAAGAGATAATTGTGTCTGTATCCAGGAGTGAGAGCTGACCAAGAACTATGATTTGGGAATCATCCCCATGCAGACAATGATGGAAGCAATGAGAGAGAGCATAGTGTGAGAAAAGGGCCTAGCACACAGACCAGAGAGGCGTTTCATTTCATAAAGACAGTCACTGAAGAACCATCAAAAAGACTTGACTTCACAGGCAGGGTAAAGGCAGAGGGCACAGGTGAGAGCAGCATGTCCCCAAGCCTGGGCTTGGGGGTCAGGTTCAGCAGGTGAGTCCCAGAGCAGCAGGCACAGCCCTGATTCAGCCTCTCTGAGTTTGCTTCCATTCTGTTGTCCATAGCCTGTGTAGCTCTCGGCAGAGACAACAAAAACCTCAGAGGACTCAGAAGGCCATTTTCTATTGCTCCTTCCCAGGCCACATGCCGTGGCTATTTCTGAACTCCTCGTTAGGGAAACATAACAAGTCGCAAGTGCCTTCTGATTATCGAGAAGGGCAAGGAAGGGCAGAAGTGTTCTTCTCTGCTCAATGATCCCTGCAGCTCGAGCAATATCCATCGTAGGCAAATTCAAGGCAGAGATAAGTTGAGATGTACAGCCCAGCAGCTCTCATAAATGAATTTAGTTCAAGTTGAATTAAGGTGATCTGTGAAAATGTGTTCCAAAATGATTCTCTTCAATACTGGGGACACCAAATCATTCTGAAAAATGGTTTAGCACTTTTGGTAAATGTTTCTATTATAGCCTTATAATTCTATAGACGTTTGACTAGAGACCTCTAATGAGCTTATTGAAATGGTGAACACTAAATGCTATTTAATATTTGCTGTCACTTTTCTGAAGGCAAAAGACCTCTTCATTCTCAGCTGAATTGTGAATGGATAAAAAGACTATGTTTGCCAGGCATGGCAAAAAACAATCTGTTGAAGCCAGAAATTACAAATTATTGTTCTGGTGAAAAAGGGTAATGGCCTTTGAAAGAGACAGGGACTTTTTCTGCTGGAGAATTCTACCAGCAGCGTTTTCAGATTTTGTGGGAAGAATCCAGCTTCTAACTTCTCTCATTGCTTACTTATCAACCTCATTCAAACTTGACTTAGAACTTTCCGAACTGCTTCATAGAGTGCTGCTGCAGGGGGAAGAGGATGTCAAGGAGGCCAGGGAAGTTTTCTCAGAGGGATCACATCTGGAGATCTGAAGGAGTATAATTTAACTGCTACTGGAAGGGAAGATATGAGATCTGTATATTCAATACAATGGGACCCATTCTTTATTTCAAGGTTTAGGGGAGCATAATACAATTTATCTGGGGGAAAGATCACTTGGGTAACTGATTGAAAGGAAGCAAGAGTTTGTAAAGGTGAATCAGTTAGGAGGCTATTGCAGTGTAGTTCTCTAGGTAAGGGGTACTGATAGGTTGAGTTAGGGTGAAGATGATGGCTATGGACATGAGAAAATATATTTGAGAAATACTCAGAAGGTAGCAAGAGCAGAAGGTGAAAATGGATACAGAGTGATCAATATGGAGGTTGTAATAATCAGCTTAGGGAGTTGACCAAATCTTGGAAGAGAACCAGTCTGTTTTATTTATTTGGTTAGTTGGGGTGCAAAGTGAAGGGAGTTGGTACAGAAAGATAATTAATTGGGCTTTGGAGATCTTAAGAATGAAGTATCTTTGAGACATCAAAGTGGAGATGTCAAGTAAGCAGGTGGATATATTGATCTAAATGCAGTGGAAAGTCTGACTGGAGCTAAAGACGTACGTATAAATTGCATTGGTGGTAATTAAAGCTGAAGGCACAGATATATTTTTGTAGGGTAAGGATACTGAGTAAGTGGAGTTGAGGGTCTTGACAGCACTAAGGGATGATAGAACTTAATACCTTTGGGAGGGAGGATGAGGTGTCAGAGAAGACAAGGCAGGGGAAGCGAGGACGAGGAGGAGAAGCAGGACAGTGATAAGCCTCAATGATGAGTGTGGTAAGAAGGGGAAAGTGGTCGGCAGCACTGAGTGAAATGAGGACTGAGAAACAGCCACACGGCTCAGTGACATGGAGCCATGGGTGAGCGATGAAAAGAACCCGCATCTAACGTGTGAGTAATGAGGCACATAACCCTTTTGGAAGTTTGAAGGGGGATGGATGTTAGATGAATCAGGAGAGAAATGGGGGTCAAGAGAGGTTTTTGTTTGCTCTTTATATGGGAGACACTTGCTCATATTTAAAAGTAAATAGGATAATAAAGGTGATAACAGTGTGATGGAAGAAATAAATGACTTTGTAAGTGGGGTATCCAACCTGCAGCGCATGGGTTGCACGCGGCCCAGGATGGCTATGGATGCGGCCCAAAACGAAATTGTAAATTCACTTAAAACCTTTTCTCTTTTTTTTGCTCATCGGTTTTCATTAGTGTTTGTGTGTTTAATGTGTGACCCAGGACAACTCTTCTTCTGCCAGTGTGGCCCAGAGACGCCAAAAGCTTGGACACCCCTGGAAGGGTACGGCAAGGGAGCGTGCCCAGAAGATGGAGCGGCAGCGCAGGTCACCGGAGCAGTCACAGAAGTGGCCCACAGGGATCCACAGGGATCCCACAGGAATCCACAGGGGTGAGGAAGTGCCCGGGTTTTCAGCAGAGTTGTGGGCCAAGTGCCCAAGCCTGTGGTTAATTCATGCGCGTCGTGAGGGGAGTGGCTGGTGATGGCAATTAGGAAGGGAGAGGGTGGCATTGCTGAAAAGCCTAGAAGTCAAAGCAGCAGAAATTTGAATTAAGGGGTGGGAAGCAGTGGTAGAGAGTGAGGAGAACACCAGACCCGCCCGTGTTCCCTCAGGTCACAGTTTGAGAGGACAGAATAAGAAACGTGGTCCTCATAGGGGCAGTGGGTTCAGCATCCTGGCGGGTGCTTCTGGAGACAGTGAGGTTTGGGGGCACTTTTTTCTTGGGCATGTCACAACAGATTCCTACCAACAGTGAGAGGTTGGTATTACCCGAAATAATTTATTTTCATGTAAAATTTCTTCACTACAAATTTAACAATTAAGTACTAAAAGGATATAGGAAATTTAAATATATACATATTTCAAAATTTTTCTCAATCTACTTTTGGTCAGTTTAAACCAATACATCCGTTTCCTTTTTTAGACTATAATGAGGAAGCAAGTAGTTTCTGGTTGGGAAATTAGTGAGGTCACTATTTTTTTAATATTAAATTTCCCCCAAACATTATTATATATTGTATATCCCACTGTGCAGCCAGGGACTTCATCAAAGAACCACTCTAGCAAAGAAAGCCAGTCCTTAATTTGAGTGGGGATTTCAGTGCACAGGATGACAGTGTGTGTGGTAGACTGTCCTGTAAAATGTAACTCTTGCAAGGTTGTACTTCCCCCAAATGCTGTGGGTATTCTCTGTGGGTAAAATCTGTTAAGTCTCCAAGAGCTGCCAACAGCCACACACAATAAACAGAGCCTCTAGAGGTCCTTCCAATGCAATCAGGCAGGAGCATTTAAAGTCGAGTGCTAGCACCCAAACAAGCACACTTTTTGTTATTGTGACTATATTATCTATTTATGTTCATTTTTATTCCTTGGAATGTATTCATCTGTATTTTGGAGAGATCAGAGAATCTTCTCATCAGAAAGTTCATGAAGAAATAAGAGATACTGAAGAGTGGACAGCTTTAATTGGAAATATTTTAATAACCTGGAGACAGAGGACAGAGTTTATAAAATGAGTTACTAGTTAAACCAGGAATTGAACCAGGGACTTCTGACCCAATTTGCTAGTTAGCTTTGGGCCTTTACATATCACATAGTGTCATTTTTATTTCCATTTTAAATGCCCAAAGTGCTTTAGTCATAGACCCTTATGTTGCCAAGTGTCTTTTTAGAACCCAGCTCTGAAGTTTCCCCCCTTTTCCAGTACAGGACAAGCATGTGTGCTGTACATTTCCAAAAAATAAATGGTACCCATCCTTACAAGATGAGCTCTAAAAATACACGATCATCAGAGCCAGTGATAAAAATTTCTAACCCTAATTGGCTGTGATGGGGAGTAGGGATGTGGTTTTTGAGACCTGAAAGTCACACAGACACTAGAAAAGTAAAGAGAATGGTAATTTTGCAATGGCCCTGTTTACAGCCATCTGTGCTTCCCAGGTCTATTCTCCTAATGCATTCTAATGCGAAATAGCTCTTCTCTTGTTCATTTTTTAAGCCAGCTGTTGTCTTCTTCATGGAGCCTAACAGAGCAGTGTTGCTCCCCTCAGCCCCTTCTCCAAATCG
Source organism: Phyllostomus hastatus (assembly GCF_019186645.2). Lineage (NCBI taxonomy): Eukaryota > Metazoa > Chordata > Mammalia > Chiroptera > Phyllostomidae > Phyllostomus > Phyllostomus hastatus. The sequence goes on along the minus strand of NW_025334041.1, from coordinate 103,151,151 downwards.
GCGATTTATGGGATTTGATGAAGATGGGAGGGGATCATTTTCACTGTTGGGAATCTGTCTCCAAATGTACTTATTTATTTATGCTGTTTAAAAAGAGAAGGTGGAAGCCCTGGCTGGCGTAGCTCAGTGGATGGAGCGCGGGCTGGGAACCAAAGTGTCCCAGGTTCGATTCCCAGCCAGGGTACATGCCTGGGTTGCAGGCCATAACCCCCAGCAACTGCACATTGATGTTTCTCTCTCTCTCTCCCTCCCTTCCCTCTCTAAAAATAAATAAATAAAATCTTAAAAAAAAAAAGAGAAGGTGGAAAATATATATATCTATATGTGTGTGCACATGTGTTTATATCGTCTCTCTTGGAATTGGAACTTCGAATATTTGCTTTTCCTTGTGGTCTTTTGATAGATTTCCCTCCACATTATTATCACACGATACATCCAGTGATGAAAGGTGAGATTTCAAAGAATTATTTTTCCCTAGCACTTACCTTCTCCAAACTGTAGGAGCCGCAACTGATAGAATAGGAGGGGTTTGCTCTTTTCTCATCACCAGCCAATGCTTCTCTCTCCCTCACCTCCAAAATCATTGCTTGCTACTTTAAGCAAATTCGACTCTTTCAAATTCTGTTATTTCTTGATCTCTATTAATTTACTTAAATATCATTACAGGATCTTTTAGACTTCTAAAATGCAGGTTTTGTGGGGTATGAAATCCATACATTCTTGTGAACACTTGTTAAGGAAAACAACTGTTAAATACTGGCAGCACAAAACTTACAAATTCCAGAAAAATAGCAAAGTATTTTTGCTATTTAACTTAATTTGTTAAGTAACTGCCTAAGACTCTTACATAAAGTCTCCTTTTTCTATATATTTTGACTACACACTTTTTATTGCTTCTTCATTTGACAAATTTGTAATATTATTTTCCATTGGGAGAATAAAAAAGTCTATTGTTCCTCCCCTTCCTCTTATTCTCATCTTCTCCTTCATCTTCTTTTTTTATTATTGCAATTATTTTTGTTGTTATTATTTAGTAGTAGTAGTATAGCTAGGTATATTAACCTAAAAATAAAAAAACTGAAAGGAGAGGCAGTAAATGTTTTGGGGATGAAAGATTGAGACTTTAAAAGCACAGATTCAGGCAGAAATCCAAATAATGTCCTGGTTACAAGTTAAAGGCGGGGGATTTTATGAGAAGAAAACAAAGGATAATTACATGAAAGGAAGAATGAGTTTCTATAGGGCTGATAAACTGAGCTACTCTTGGCTATACATGACCAGTTCCTGATTCTGCCTTCAGAGAGAGAGTCCATAAGCATGAGTCCTCGTTGTCTGGATGTCTTTCTTGCCGGCTTTACAAACAATTGGTAAGACAGTATTAGTTTTCATCCACTTTAAAGGTTTGGAAAACAGAGTATATGAAGCAGTTCCTCTAGAAAGTCTCCACTGATGTCAACTTTCAGTTGTGATACATAGAACATGTATGACTTAAAAAACCATTGTACCTACTGTTTTCAACACTGCTACAAGTTTGTGCCCTACAAATACAGAAACTCAGAAAATTCATATTGCAAGATACTCGACAAAAAAATGTGTGGAATTTCCAACTACAGTGCAACTGGTTCTGGAGTTGACCTGCTCCCATCCAGTATAACACTGGGGAAAACATATAAGGCAGTAATTTTCAGGCTCTGACAACAGGCAGACTACAATCCCTTAGATCTCTGGCAGAAAAGAAATGGAATACAAAAGATATTTAATTAACCTAAAGATAACAGGAAAAGAGAGGAGGAAACTATAAATAAATGAAAATATATGGGATAAATAGAAAAAAACAATAGCAACTTGGTACATATACAAGGAAAAAGTCCAGCCATTGTTAATGTAATGTTAACAGTTTGCATGACATCGAGATAACCTGCCAGCCAAAGAGAGTGGACTGGAATGTGCATGTGTGAACAATGACCACTTCATTGTATTAGTCTGTTGGGGTCGGATGTTGAGTGAGCATGTGTACTGTGTGGTTCTTGCATTCAAAATGACTCAGCAAGTAGAGCAATGGATCTGCATCATATTTTACATTAAGCTTGAACATTCCTCTGCGGAAACTATTCAGATGACTCAGAAGGCAGCAGCTGTGGGCAACTGGTGATTGGCAGCTTCATCATGATAATGCAGCTATTCATGCATCATGTTTCATGCAGTGCTTTCTGGTGAAACAGATAGCCTAGGTGACTCAACCCCCGCTACAGCATAGATTTGGGACTTCACCCTGTGACTTCAGGCTTTTCCCAAAACTAAAATCACCTTTGAAAGGGAAAAGATTTCAGACCATTGATGAGAATCATGAAAATACAATGGGGCAGTCAATGGTGATTGGAAGAATTGTGTGAAGTCCCAAGGTGCCTAGTTTGAAGGGCACTAAGGTATCATTGTCCTATGTACAATGTCTCTTGTATCTTCTTCAATAAATGTCTCTATTTTTTATATTACATGGCTAGTTACCTTCTGGACAGACCTCATCATATGTGATAAACTGAATACCCAGTTAAGGTTAGATGTTGTCAGAGTAGATAAAATAGCAAACCCCAAACATATAAAAGTGAAACACTTTAACTATAAAGACACAGGTGGTTTGAAAGAGAGAGATTTGGAAATGATCTCACATCAAGACTGTCATTTAGTAATGATGAAGGAGTCAATCAATGGAAAGACATAATAACACTAGTATATGTAACTCCAAACAGACTCAAGATTTATAAAGCAAACAATTGGCAGAACTAAAGGAAGAGATAGGTAAATCCATAATTATAGTTGGATGTTTTAATATTTTGTAATATTAGACAAAATAATACACAAGGGTACAGAGGATCTAAATACCACAGTCAACCTAGTGGGCATAATTAACATTTAGAAAATACCAAATCCAACAATTATAGAGAACATGTTTAAAAAAATAAAGTCTCAATATATAGGGTGGGGCAAAAGTAAGTTTAGCATTGTGAGTACATGCAACACAGTTTATTCTTGTATTATTTTTATTAATTATTGTATTCCATATGAACAACTGCAAACTTACTTTCTCCCACTCAGAAAATAACAGTCCAGTGAAGAAATGACAGCTAACAATGGCCTTGTTTCCTGGGAGTCTGTGTCAAGCTGGAGAGCGCCCCGGTCTCAGGCGGGCAGCAACTACTGAGCTGGTGGGAATCGTTGGTGTATGGAAACGGTGGTGGTCCATATTTCTAGATTTTCTGGATTTTCTTTTTTTAGATAGTTTATTTTTATTGTATTTTTCCATTGTTATTTATCCTCCCATATCCTCTTCCACCTCCACCCACTCCTATCCCCTTAAGTTTCTGAATTTTCAGAGGAAGATAGAAATTAGAAGTTGCATGTGAAGTCTTCTAATTGTTAATTTTTGAAATATTCATTCCATTTTTATAACCATGGCAATGAGAAAATAGAATGTCTGAAGATCTGAGGATCACATTTCCTTCTTATGAGCTCCAGTACAAACTTTAAGTTTTGTAAAGAAAATATTTAGTAGAGGATAGGACTGTGTTTGTCTTTGAAGACATAAACCTGTAACTTTTTCATATTTGTTGAATTCTTTCTATGTGACAGGCAATAAGTTCAAGCACTACTTACAACCTAGGTATGGGAATTTTTGAGTCTTCAGAAACTTAATAGTGTATACATACAGGAGCTGGCACTGAAGTTCAGGTTTGTATGATTCCAGAACTCAAACTCTCAACTACAAAACTGTATTTCTCCCCATTATAGGGTAGATGTGGAACAAGAAAAGCCCAGATTGAGTAAGCAGCACAAGTAAGGGGTGAAAATGAAGAAGCATAAAGCGTGCTGCTGCTTCTCCCTTGCATCATCTCCTGCCGCTGCCACCCAGTGGAACAGCAAAGCTCTTGTGGACCACTCCTGGACCTAGACAACTGGCACATCAGCTCATTACACAGAGAACATCCTCTGGGAATATCGTCGTTTAGGACTTATCACTTGCTCTGCAAGCAAAGCTTATATTCTTAGCTGACCTCTGTAAGCGTGGTAATTTCAAGACATGGAACTAATAATCTACTTAAGCACCTGTGAGTTCAGTGAAGTGAGATGCATTATCCATTTCCACACGTGATTAAAATCAGAATGAAAATCCAGGCTCATGAGGCATGCTTAAACATAGACATAGAGACCTACAGGAGGAAAAGAGCACAGAGACACATGGAGAAATGCTGAGTATGCTTTCCTATCTGCCTGCTAACAGGGTTGCTAAAGCAAGCTCTCACCCAAGCTCCCAGTAAGAGGGGCTTCTATTCCCATTACTTCCTGGGAAGCTCAGCTACCTCAACAGCATCCCCATGTGGTTCAGGAATAAAGGCCCAAGGAAACAGAATTTTGTCTAAAATAAAATAAGAATAGTTCCTTGCTCCCAGAGAGCCAAAGAGGCCGTCATTCTCTCAGAGGGCTCTAAGCAGGTCAATTGAGCTGAGCTGGTAATTACTAGCATGGTGTGAAGGGCAGCAATCCATAAAAACATGTGGATGGTAAGCCAGCTTCAGTTGGTGAGGACTCTTGGGGTCCCAAGCTGCACTACATACCTTTCCTTACTCATTGTCACTTTCCTTCTCTCCCATCATTCCTCTCCCATCACTTGAAAAAAATGTCACTCAGGAAAAACAGTGATTATGTTTGTTAAAGGAAGACTTCCAAAATTTTAAAAAATAATGGTAACCTTCAGTGGCTATGCCCTCAGAACATTCACAGCTGGTGGGTGGGACACAGTCTACCATAATATAATAGTGCCACACAGAGAGGGATATATACCCAGTGCTTTGAGATCACAAAGGATTGATTGATTTTTCCTAAATCAAGTAGGGAGCAGGACTAAGGAAAGGCTCATGCATTTAAGTGGGTGGGTAGAGCCACGCAGCTGGAGCCCTACCCAAAGCCGGGAGCTCCATCCTGCAGCGCCCCCCACCACCCAGTTGTGTGGTGCAGTTCTGTCTGGAATCTCCACCCCAATAGGAACTGTTTCAATGATGGGACTTCTCCATTCCCCTTAGATTTTAACACATTTTGGACTTCCATTTCTTTGAGCCTCGTCCTTGATTACTGGCAAGGGCCTTCTCAGAGGGGTTGCCTGGACATCCTGCATTCAGCAAAGGATTAATGCATGATCTCCCCTGGCTGGAGGGCCTGCTCTGTTGCTCAATGACTCACCTGTATCTTGGCCCCTGTCTCTGCTTCATTCCACTTTCCCTGTGCCCTTCCTACACATCTTTGCCCTGATTTCCCCTGCAGACCTCCTGGCCCCCAAATTACTTTCCTTACTTATAACCCAGTTCCTAGACTCATCTCTTTCTATTATTCCCCATTTTCTTCTTTGATATGCCTGAGGGCTTGTTCTGACTTTTCTGCTTTTATACACTTTGGTATGAAATGATTGATGTTTGGCTAATCTACATGGTAGGTGTTTATGTGTATTTCTTTCTCAAGTCTTTGATTCTCCTCATGTTTTATAGAGAAGGAGCTGAGTTTCACAGACAGCACTGAGTTTGAATCATGTTTAATAACTGTGTGTCCTTGGGCAAGTTACTTAAACTCTCTGAGTCTTTGTTACTTCCCTCATGTGGGAAATGGTTGTGATGATCGTACCTGCACTGCTTAAGTCTTCGAGCTGTTGTGAGTAGTTAATAAAACATTGCCCATAAGCCATTTAGCACAGTAACTAAAAGAGTAAATTTTCAATAAGTGTTACTGTACCAATTGCCACCCAGTCATGTGTAACAGATGTTCAATCAACATTGTGCAAAATCAACAGAGAAAATAACTGAAAGAGCCAAAATAAGAACTTGAACAAAATGTTCTTTAGAACTGGAGTTATTCTTATAAACCAAACTTATTCCATGTTTTATGCTCAATGCCATCGTTTCTGGGATGAGGAGGTCATATGGTATACTGAGCAGGGGACTAAGAGGCCCCAATTTGCATAGTTCTAGTTCCTATTCAGTTAAAGGGTGGAAAAGCTGAAGCCTCAGTCTTCCAGCTGGCTGTGCAGGAATGAGACCCCAAATTGGTGAGATCTGCTGTCTTTGGATGCACAAATACAAAACACAACTACATAATGCAGGGTGGAAATTAAGTATGATACGCTATATCAGTTCTAGGCACATTAACGGAGATTGGAAATGGTTTCACACTTAGACATTTTCAATGGATGATAAATGGGGTTAATGGATTGTGACTGAAATACTCCTGCCCTCTTAAATCTTCCAGGAAGCTTTTAAAATGGATAAATACATATTCTTCATGATGGTTTGCAAAAATCTGCTCTAATTCAATTTTGAGCTGCTTAGGACTGTGCAAAAATGCTAAAACCTGCTTGCAGAAACATCCAAGCCCCGGTACTTAAAAAATAAATAAAAACTGTGAAAATGGCACTTTAAATCATTCAGCTTTCCAGAGTCTTTTAAAGTCCTGCACATTAGTGTTGGCCTGGCGTTAATCTTCTTTTAAGAATAAAATCCAAGGTCAGTATTTCATTCTGTATGCTTATCTCTCAGAAAGCTTCGGAATGCTCAGGGCACTCCTTTGAATTGATTGGTGTGTGTACCCACATGCATGGGAAGCAGAAGGGGGAATATGGGGCCATGGATCTTATCACCCAGTCAGATGTGATGTCCCCCACTTTGCCACACTTAGCCTTGAGGGAACCAAGCTCACTTGAGCAAAAGGAGGAACATGACAGAACAGCTAGGACTATGACATTGTGTGGAGTTGGGCTTGGCAGATGCACCCCGTGGAGAGTTTTGTGATTCAGTTGTTACGCTGAGGTGCTCCGTAGGCATCTGCTGTGCTGCCCTCTAGTGATCATGTCACAGTTGAGGTGGCAAGAGCCCTGCGGCTGTGACATCTCAGAGGAACAGATCAGATACCAGGAAGAAAGAAGAAATCTAAGAAATCTCAGGCAGCCGTGGTTTTCTCTAGAAACTGATGAACTTAGGGCACTTAGGCTGTTTGGAAAGCACGCGGAAACACAGGAGATGTCAGACATGAAGGACAATTCAAGCAGGGACTAGATAGGTGGGTCTCCCCCAGTTTCTAAAGTGTGTCACCTTTGAGGGGAAGAGAGAACTACCTTTTTTTAACCCAGTCTTGGGCATAGGAGGAGCTGTTCCACTGGAAGGCTGACATAGCTGTGCTCTAGGGAAGAGTGCTGAATTCTGGTAGAAAATCGGAGTGCAAGCCACTTACCAGCTCAAATGCTTTTTTTGTTTGTTTGTTTTGAGATTTTAGTTACTTCTTTTGAAATAAGGGATAGTCAAGTTTCCCTCAAAGGGTAATTTTCTATATTAAATGGGATGAAAATATTTTTAAAAATTTAGAGTCCTACATAAATGTTAATTGTCACCATTAGCATGACCATTAATTTCTCAGTAAGTGATCTGACAAGGAGTTTCTGTTTCCTTAGAAGGATCTCAGGTCCTGAGACCCTAAACTGGCATGACTGACTCCTAGTGGATGGACTTGGGGAAGCAAGTTCAGCTAACTCACATTTATATCTTCCTTTGACATATCGTCCATAGCATCCACATAGGAAGTTAAATAAAATAATTCTTAAATGATTTAGTGGGCCCTGGCTGCCATAGCTCAGCAGATTGAGGGTGGGCCTATGAACCAAAGGGTCCTGGTTCAATTCCCAGTCTAGGGCACATGCCTGGATTGCAGGCCAGGTTCCCAGTAGGGGGAGTGCCAGAGGCAACCACACATTGGTGTTTCCCTTCCTTCCCCATTCTCTAGAAATAAATAAATAAATAAAATCTTAAAAAGATGATTCAGTAAAAGTGATAGATCATCAAATATTGGTTTCCTTTAGGTTCTACTCCTAAGGGATTTATATGGACGCCTGGGGGAAGGGAATGAGCCAGAGTGAAGACCAAGCATTATAAATCACCAGTTGTCACAGTTTTTATTTATTTTTGGAAGAGACTTTTAACACCTTGACCAACCTGGGGAACTGACAAAGGGTTGCCTGTGCTTTATTTGACCAAGAAAGAACACTAATACAAAACAAAACTGTCATCTGCTTTTATGCTCATTTCATAAAGGTAAGACCTTCCTTCCAAAGCCGGAAAGACACAATTACATCACAGCTTTTTTTAATAGCATTAAGGAAAATATGCTTAAAAATTTTTCTCGTGTCCTAATAAAGTCAAAACATTGTCAAGACACCTGCATTTAGAAAACATTTATATGGATGTCTCTGGGTATGTTAATCTGAGACCTCTCCCAAACCCAATTTCTCCTCGAGTTCTTCTCTCCTATATTTAAGTAGCTATACATCTTCAGAAGACATAGGGACAGATGAGACTATCAAAATTCATATTCCCAGAAGCTAGTAAGCCTTGTTATGCCATTTCCTGGAATAATTGATTTCTCATTGCACTGGGCATTTGACAGCCACATGTTTTGTTTTGTTTTGTTTTTTTGTATGTCTTTCATCACACACAGAGAAAGCAAACCAGTCGGGATAATGGAATAAAGTGCCACATTAGGATCTGTAAACATATGTGCATTTATTCATAATAATGCTGAAAAGAATTTAAGGCATTTAAATCAATTGCACATGTATTCACCATGTAATTTAATTAGCACTTACGGAAGGCACCGTAAGAGCCCCTATTACACTGTTTCCATTACAAATAATTACAAAAACAGAAAGTTGTAGCACTAGGGGTGGTGTTCCCTTTGTGATTGCAGAAGGGCAATTTGTTTGAAAGCTCACTGACGTCATGCATGCAATAGCTATTTGTCATCTCAGTGCGATGCAACAGATAGAGCTTTGCAAAAATAAATAGTGTTTGTCATTGAAGCACTTCATGTAATTTAAACATACATAATGACTCCAATAAAGTTAGGTAATCACTATCTACTTAAATTGTCTGATTTTAAAATCAAACAGAAATTACCAGAGAAAGGCAGGGGAATAGTAACCTCAATGTTTGTACTCACAATAACAGCTCCCTGCATTTATTGAATGCCTACTGGTTGCTGGGTAGAGAACTAGATCTAACATATATAATGCCTCAAATTCTTATAAATGACTGTCTTACATATAATCTCTATTTTACTCACAGGGAATCTGAAACTCAGCCAGTTCCTTATGTAAATTGTATGGGGTCCAGTTAGAGGCATCAGAAGGTGAAGCTGTATCAGAATTCCCAAATCATTTCCAGTATAGGACTTAACTTTTACTGAGGTGTAATGCTTTAGTGTAAACAATAGATGAAAATGCATTCTGAACAGCCTTAGCATTCTCACTTAAGAAGAGCCAAAAGAGTCTGAAACGATGTGGCTCTGTGCAGATGATCCCATAAACCATTAAGTGAATTTGGCTCTACTCATTTTTTCCAACTTTCATTGTAAATAGTTTTGACTATCTTAGTCAAAGAAAACAAAAAATAGATTTCTTCCTAAATATTTTTCATAAGAAGGACAGAAGACCTTTTTTCTTCTTTCACAGTCAGAGACGAGGGCACATCCCAAAGACCTTCTGAACATTTAAAATACGACATCACAGGGGGATCCTCATTTGTGAAGAAAAATGTGGAGCTTCAGATAGTCAGCAAAGGATATGGGTTACTTCCTCTTTCTTCTTTCAAATATTTTTAATGACGTCCCCCAAACACAGTACGACTTACCTCTCAATCAATTTTTTTGTGAGAGAATACCAATTTACTGGGTTAACACAACTAGTGAGTTTTGTAAGATGGTAATTTTAAAAGTGGAAAGCTTTAAACAATCATTTGAAATTCCTAATAGAAAATCTTATCTCAAAATCAATCATAAGAATGATAGCTACACTCAGAGCTTGCTTCTTTCTATGACTCTGCAACCATTCTTTGTTTTCCAAACTACATCCTAAGCATCTGCTTCCCAAAACTCTACTCATGACAGAAAAGTTTTGCATAAAACACTGATTTGGGGAAAGGCATACTAGAATGAGCTATACCCTTCTTTTCACTTATTAGTATTTTGAAAATAAGTGTCTTAAAAATTATTGCCACCATCTTTCTAAAATTTTTCACTTAACTTTTAATTGGTGTATGATGATTGATTAAGTATATGAGTATTAAAACAAGCAGAAGGAAAGAAAGAAAAAAAACATTAAGCACCTTCCTGCCACGCATTTCTGTAACTGGAATCTATTAAAGGACTTTGTGGCAGTATAGGATGCCATGTGAATATAAGTGGCTTAGAACTCTACTGAGAAACAGTAGAGTCCTTGAGAAACAAGGAATATGAAAAAAATTCAGACTAGGAGATTAAAAAGAAGCTCACCTTATACCACAGTAGTCATAAGGCAGCACATGATTAACTTTTTAAGGTGGGAATACAGATAACATCTGCTCTAGGAGCTAGAATCATAGAAAGGAGGACATAGTCAAAATAATAAAAAAAATAGTAAAATAAAAATAATCTCATGTGGAATTTTTAGAGAAAAAAAGGATGATTTAAATTGGATTGGCCCATCCCAGTGCTGTATTCCACAGATAGAAATTACTATGGACTGAATTGTCCCCATGCTCCACCTCAAATTCATAAATTGAAGTCCTAACTCTCAGTGTGAGTATGTTTTGAGATAAGACTTTTCCGAGGTAATTAAGATTAAATGAGACCCAGAGGGGTTCTAATTCAATAGGATTGAAGCAAGAAGGAGGAGGAGGAGAGAAAGCAGAATAGGAAGAGGAAGAGGAGAAAGAAGAGGGGGAACAAAGGGGGAGAAGAGGTCTCTCTTTCCCTCCATTGTTCATGTGCCAAGGCCATGTAAAATACAGCAAGAAAGCAGCCATCTGCAAGCCAGGAAGAGAGTTCTCTCCAGAAACCCAAATTGCCTGCACCTTGATCTTGGACTCTCCAGGCTCCAGAGCTGTGAGAAAATAAATTTGTGTTGTTTAAGCCTCACAGTCTATGGCACCTCATTATGGCAGCCTGAGCTGATTCAGACAGAAATTATCCTAAAAGGAGAGGTGGCCTCTTCCTTTCAGCTTTTATATTCTGCCAGAAACAGAAAACACTGCAAGACCCATGTCAAGAAGGAAATATTCCAAGTGCAAGTGTTGTATATAAGTTGGAGAGTAGGAAGATAAAATACGCACATCTATCATACTTTGTTTTAGTTTGATATGCCAAGTTTACTTGGTATATTATATGATATTTATAATTTTTTAATCCAGTCAGAACAAAATCAGCATGTTGGGTGAGAGACATAAAGGAAGGAAAATATCCTTTGAGCAGGAGCAAAGACCCTATAGAGGCTACTCGGAGTTTAGAGGGTGGGGGGTGGTGAAGGGTAAAAACTGGTGATACAATCTTTTTATTTAAATAAGACAGAGCTTGTAAAATGAACAGAAGCCACTGCACCTAAATGCAGAGTTTCATTTACATAGAAACAGGAACAATTTCGTGTTCAAGAAATGTCAGTTTTCTATAAATATGGAGGTTCACTCATTACCACCAGAATTATTCATTACACTATGATTTAAAACAAGATGAATATACTGGGCTAATGACTCCAGTCCCCAAAGAGGCCTTTCATGTCTTTTTCCAACCTGGCTTTGTCTAAGCAAAAATAGAAGTTTGCGAGTATGTGATAAGGTCAGAAAATAAAAAAGAAAGTGAACTCTTTTTTTCTGATGCAAGTGAGCAAAGACTAGTTATTACAAACAGTTGGGACATATAATGGACTTGCATAAATTCTCACTTCCCTAATTATTTTAAATTTAATACTTGGTAATGGAAGACTATTAGCATCTGCATTCATATTTTGGTTGTTTCTGTACTCCCCCTCCTGTCACTTCTCTTTTCTTTCTGTTCTTTGCCTACCTGTATATATCCATTATTCAAATTCAGCCTGAGACTCTCACTTCTTCCACAAAGTCTTTTCTTGTGACTTGTAGGATTTTCTAGGGACACTGTGTGGATGTGGGTGTGTGTGTAGAGACCTGCTAGGTAGCACAATTTCTTTATATATAGTTCTTTAATAAATAGCTTTGGTGGATTGTTCCAGGAACCTGTTGTACTTTGTTTTCTTTTGGTTGTTTTGTTGCACGTGTTTACTTTTGAGTTTGGTATTTCTGTGTCTGTGGTTATCTTCACGATAACTTTCACCTGCTCATGCTTTATGCTGTGGTTTACCTGGTTTCATCAGGCCCAACCCGTCTGCTTTTGATATTTCAGGATTCTCTTACAACAGATTTTCTTGCGTATTTTTAAAAATTTGTTAGGGACCCAATTTTGTCTTGTTGTTCAAATGAATTTATCAAATATACATCTAATTGTTCATCATATGTACAAATTTAAATTCACATTTGAAAAAAGTTCTACAACCATATCCAATCAGACATATTTAAGAACATATGTTATTTTGAATATCAGTCTTAAACTATTATTGGATTGAATGAATATATCACAACTTTCTTTTTAATGTATATTTAACTTATTCTTTTGGGAAATATTGAGAAAGGCATACAGATTTTATGTCAGAAGTTAACTCAAATTCTACTTTTAATGTTAAATTTAACCAGTCTGTATCTTGATCTAGTTTTACAATGTACATCCTGATGATTTGTTTTCCTATTAACTAATGTAAATGAGCAAATAATACTTTCTCTACCCACTAAAAAGTTAATATTTGGGTATATTTGAAAAATAGCAACAAGGAGGCAACTTTTGAATCTTTTTTTTTTCTTTATGCACAATTAGATCTTGGCCATAGCCTAAAGCTACATGGAGCCTCAGGTTGTTCATTACTGGATTAAGATGTTTCCACTCATAGGGGCATTTGCATTTTAATAGAGAAGTCTTTATAGCACAAAGTCCTTCAAGACCAAAAGAAATTGATCTCTAAAGTAAAATTTGAGATATTATGAGATTCTTGGGGTAAAGAAGAAGGGAATTTTTAAATGGCAGTTCTTCTTACCTCCTTCAAATTACATATTCCACCATAAGACAAGCTTTAATGGAGAAAAGTGGGAATCATGTAACCTCATTATATCCTTATAGGAAGTTAAATTTATTTTAAACAGTCAAATATTAATGGTCTGTCAAAGCACATCAAATCATTTATATATTTGGAAAACCTACATTGTGGCTCTTTTACTTTGATATTAGATCACTATATGAAATGTTACTTTAAACTAATTATCTAGTCCAGGTGATCTTTGTCCTAGTCCTTACCAAGCAATTTATTCAGACTTGTCTGAAGTACCCAGTATTCAGTTATATCCGTACATGGGTATGGATATAGTGCCTGCTATAGCATCAGATGTTTGGGGGGTAATTAATAAATAATATTGGTGATGGGGAATTTTCCTGAGTTGAACAACCTGTCAAAATTTCAGATACCCATGAAGGAGACTGAGCTCATGATTCAAAAATACATAATGAAAATAGACCTCCCCACCTGAGACATAGTGGAGAGACAAATGACATAGCTGGGTAATTATAGATACTAGATTATCCAATAGTTTTTCTCTTCTATTTTACCACCCCATGTACAAGAGTAATGAATCTTGAATTCCTTTTCTCCTTATTTTTTATAAGTTCTACTCCTACACATAACTGAACCTACAGTTATGTGTAGAAGTTAGCAAGTAAACACAGGTAGTGAATACTTTCAAATCCCAGGACTGATTGAGTTATAGATAGTGAGCACCTCCTTTCTCTATTTGGCTTAGTGAATAAAATAAGAGGAAAAAGTTGAGACAAAAAATATCAAGGAAAGAGGGAAATAAAATTCCTATGTCCAACCAGAAGAAACCTAAAATGACCTTTGACACCCCCCCCCCCAACACAACTAGAACAATTACTTAGTGGTAACGTAGATATGCTGTTTTGCAAACAAGTTTACATTTTCCTTTTATTTAGGCAACAGTCATCTTTACTTAAAAGTGAAGTTGCAAATTGAAGAAAGAAGTATTTAATTCTCATTGCATAAAAAATATCAGCTGGAGAATTTTATATCCCATTTATTAGATAGGAGGGAAGAACATGAAAAGTCATGTATCTTCAAGAATTTGTAAAGACAAATATTCTGGTCATTTTAGGCAATCTGCTTCCTCAATTCTCAGAGTCCCATTTTTATATATACATTGGTAGGAGTGATAAGTGATTTCACTCCATGTAGTAGCCATTTTCTTTAAAAAGTATCCTTTTTATGAATGAATAAACTATTCCATAGTACTCTAAAGTCAAAATAACTAAATAGAAGATTTTAGGACTGTTGTTCCTTTCAGCTTAGAAGAATTGTTGTCTATCTAGCTTTTTTTTTAACCTACAAGAAACATTTCCCCAAACTACACTGGAAATGACAGATATCATGGACAAGAAGAAATTCTGTCATGTGTCACAGAAAGAGCAGGTGCATCCTCAAGGGAAGAAAAATCTTGTTTTCATGCAATTATCTTTTTTAATGAAATAAATGAAGGAGAAAACTTCACAGACCGTATCAACATCAGTATCTTCTCTTTCCCTTCTCAGTTTTCCCTGAAACTGAAGCAGCCTTTTAACCTCCTCAGTTCCTGAATAATCTAGTAAGTAAGCAGCCTTTGGGATAAGTACTGAAATCTGGAAAGAATCTTACCGATTGGGTTTCAAAAGAAGTCATTCATCTGCACAGGAGTAACTTTTTAAAATTTAGAACTGAAGAGTAGGTAGATTTCCAGAAGATGGCGGAACAGATAAAGGAAGTATAAGAAAGGCAAGGAGAATCTTAGGGGATAGATGTGAGAAGGCATTCTAAATACAGTGACTCCAAATATATTTTATGCCACAATTCAAGAGATGAGATGAGGAGAAATTCAAAGTGTGAAAACCCCAATGAATGTAACCTGTCCTGGAGTGAGGTGAGTGGTGAATTGCTGAAGATTATGCTCTTCATTTTTTTCTGTACACATTAAATTGTCTCACCTTTGTTCACGTATTTTCCCATCAGGAACCCTTTCCCTTGCATTTATTTATATTCTACCATTCTTCAAGTCCTGTCTCTACTCTGAATGCCCTTGCATTTTCTCACTCAATGGTATCAAGAGCAAAGAGAGGGTCAGTGAACAGGAATTCACTCTCACCCATTGGTTGTTTCAGGTAACTGTTTTAAATAAGTAAACAAGGTGCAATTTGCATGACCTGAAGACTGGCATACATTTTTCTTTTTGATGCAAACATGCAAGCTCTAAATTGTTAAGCATTATGGAAATTGGGAAAAAGAAACTGTGTCTAGAGTGGTTAGGAAACACCAGTGGAAGAAGATGGGCTTGAGCTTTGAAGGGTAGGAGAAGGGAAGAAGAGGGTCAGAGAGGTGAATCAAATGGAAGGACCAAGACCAAAGGCACAATTACAGGAATATGAGGGGTTTTTAGGCAGAAGACTAGATTTCAGTTAAAAATGTAAACCACACTATGACCTTTCTGTGCTTAGGATTCTCCAATGGTTTCTCATTAGAACAAGAATAACATGTAAATTATTTTCAAGGTCTTGAATGATTTAGTTGCCACCTACTGCTCAGACAATCACCTCCTATGCCTTCTTCCTCTTTCATTTCCATTTGGCCATTGACCTTCTTGTATTTCCTGGGCCACAGCAAGTTGTTTCCACTTTAAGCCTCTGTATTAGCTTTCTTCTCCAACTGGAATGCTTTTTCTTCTCCCTACTTTTGTATTTAATATTATTCAAGTCTCAGTTCAAGTGTTACCTCCTGCAGAAGCTTTTTTTTTGACCCCTTCCTCTAGATTCTCTCTATGTCATCATTTTATTTCTTAGCTGTTATTACTGCTAAAACTTACTAATGTCAACTTGTTGAGTGCCTCCTCCCCCAACTCCAAACTCAGGTAGGAAATGAGCTATATGTGAGAGCAGACTTTTTCCCTCTTGCCCAATCCTGCATTTCTAACACCTAGTATAGGAGACCATTTGGCGTGGTGTGGGCCCAGCTCCCACTCGGAGATGCACAGGACCCATGCTCATAGATAGGTTCTCCCTTGGGGAATCAGGCCTGCATTGTACCCAGACTTCTATGAGACTTGCTTTTGCTAAAACTCCCTCACCCTGAAGTGAGACAGCAAGTGCTTACTGTAACTTGATAAAATCCATGCTAAAACTCCCCAGTATGGAGTATAACCAGTTCAACCACTTTTCCCTTTGTATTTGCAAATATCCTTCTTCTGTGATGTGATTAGCAGCATCAACTCCTTTGTTTTCTGTAAAAGGTAACCACCTAAAGTGAGCCTGTGCATAGTAAATGAAGACCATAATGTAATGTGACTAGAAACCCAATAATGGCCTGTCACCGTGAGGGCCACTGCTTTTGTTCCCCTTGAAAGAAAAGCCATGCCATTCCTTTTCCTCCACAGGACTTGGTAGTCTGTGTGAATTTCTTGTGCCTCATCCACAATGTGGTGGACCCCATGAGCCAGAGTCTGCGTCAGTCTAGCACAGGTTCTAGCACGGTGCTACCCAAAGTAGCTGGTCTGTGAATCATTTAACAGTTGGCCAAAATGTGAATTGGCACACCACTTTCTTCACTAAGAAAGTTTTTCTACTAAAGTCTGTTAAACTAAATAATGTGTCTATGACATGGTTGATTTATATTCTGACCCAAGCTTCCTATCTGTTCATTGATCCTTATCAGTTGGTAGACAATTGTGGTCTGCAGACTGTACTTTGAATGGCACTGGTAGAGCTTCTAAGAGAGCCTGGAAGGTTTTGTTCCAGTGGGAGCTGGAAGATAACAAAGTGTGAATGGTTTACTAAAATACTTGATAGTTTTGGTATATCATTTATAATTATAGTATAATAATCAGTGATAATTTGATTAGTCAAAGAACATACATGAAGAACCCATGGACATAGACAATGGTGAGGGGTCTGATTATAGAAGTGCAAGGTGGGCTGGATGGAGGGGGCATAAAGGGAAAAAAAGTGGGGCAACCATAATAGCATAAAAAATAAAATATTTTTAAAAAGATTAAAAAGAGAAGTGCTTATACCTAGCTTGTGAGAACTAGGGAGATGTCCTCAGGGAAGTTTAGGTAACTCTATTAATAAATCTACTACAACCAGGAGATATCAGAGCCTGGGAGAAATTCACTGAAGCAGTTGGCAAAGCTTAATACTTGAAGTCAGTAGAGATGGGATTCTCATCTAGGACCAACAAAAGTTACTAGAATATATAGAAGGTATGGTAGTATTCTAATGACACCTAGGGAGAGTACTATTTAGTCTTTCCACAAAAGATCAGCTCACTATGCACCAAATAGAAAATAGACACTATACTCATAGAGTTTAGGGTACTTGGGAAACACTTTTCTATATTCCATTTATTGTAAGTGGTGAAGATTTCCAAACAGGAAAGTCAAAAGTTTAAAATTCCAATAAATCATTAAAAATACAATAGTCATAATAAACTACATTTATGGAGTGTTTCCTATGTTTTAGGCACTGTGGCACATCTGTTATGTCAATGAATTCTTTCAGTTATCCCTTGGGATTAGATGCTGCTATTATTTACTTTAACTGAAGTTTAAAGAGGTAGCAAGTGGCAAAGTCATTATTTGAACACAAGAAGTCTTAAATGATGTCTGATGCTCTTAACATCTGTGCACATGGTCCTTTCTTGTATAAAAAGCTCAACTGCATATATAAATGTCAAATATTGAACACCTGAAACTAATATACTTAAAATAAAAAAATACAAAAGGAAAGACAGAAAAAGATGTTCAGAAAAATTCTTAATACCCAGATATCACTGGCCCGGGCATGGATAAGGCATGAGATTGAATACTGGGTGATATGTGATGTAAAACAGATTTTCATCAGATGGCTGTCGAAACCTAAATATCTAATTAGGGATCTTTTTCTTTGGATCTTGAAAAATTTGCACATTATCAAGGTCTCATAATAAGAAGAAAGAGATAAAAACTTTTCAAACTTGAGTCCTACTGAATAAGAATCTCTGAAGTTGGGAATCTACATTGTTTGAAAGCTTCCCTGATAATTCTGATGAATGGATACACTTGGGAAATTATTGCCCCCATGAAGAAGTAGCTGGAAACCTGCTTAATGCCAACTTGGTGTTAGAACAGTGGAAGAAAAGTAAGGGAAAATGAAACCACTAATTTGAAACAACACTTCCCACAATTATTCTCAGGTACAGCCCTGTCAAGGAGAATTCTTTTTAACATTACTTTACTTCTTTTATGGCTCTGAGGACTTTGCAGCAAAATGACCCAATGAACTAAATAGAAGAGTTATTGCACATTCCACAGTTCTGACTTGGTTCCTTGGAGGAGTGAATGTCCTGGGGATAAATAACCTGAATGAACACAATATCGTCCTTTGGACAGACAGCTGGAAGCCAACTGTAAGCATCATCTCATGCGGAACAGCACAATGTCACATTAAAGTGAATAGACGTGACTTCCTGAACAAGTTCTTCATATCAAAATCACATGTTTTATGGATATTTTTTTCTAATAATGAATTGATATTCTGCCTAACATTTTGGCAGGTCACTGTGACTCTTGTACTTGTAAGGCAGAGAAATAGAACTGCTCAGCAGGACTCTTTGGAATATAAATCAATAGTGGGAGAATCTCAGAAAGCAAGTAGGTCTCAAGTCAAGGATCAGCTTCATATTCTACAATATGCCAATCTGTGGCTTTTGAGCACAGCTAGATTTCCTATCACCCTATGTTCATTGGTCATATATATATATGGAGACATACTTATGCCATGGCAGTCATAATACTTTATACAATATTGTCAATACCTCTTATCTTCTAGTATTATTTTCGAGTTAATTTAATCTAAAGAGTTTGGGGGAACAGCAATACTTTTTTAAGAAAGTCAACATAACAATTTTGACATGATTTTATTTCTTTATCTTTAGATCTGGACATCTTACATCATTTATACCATTAGATGTTGGGGATACTTATGATAGCACCCCACATTAGAGGAAAGTAACTTGTATATGCAAGTATTAGAGGAACAGTGCAGAATATCTAGTTTCCACTGAGCTTAAGAGTATTTATACAAAAATTCCTCTGTTACCTAACTCATAATTATAAAAATAGAAAAGAGAGGAGGCTGATGCCAAATGTTTGCCTAAGATTTGCATAGATTCACTGGAAGAGTATCAGAATTATTTATTGCCAATAAGTCTAGTTATTATCTCTTTAATTATTTTAAATGGTAAAGGTTAGAAAACTCTTCTTCATCTTAGAACACTTCAAAATATTATTTAGTTAGACTGTACATGCCAGAACAAGAAGAATTAACTGTCAATAGTTACTAAGAAAAGATAATATTAGGATATATACATGTGGGGAAAATAATTGAGGATGTTTCCATTCAATAAATATGCATACTATCAAGTTGCATGATATTAAATATATGAAATGTGAGATTTATTATAATTAGTGTAGGTTAAATTTAGGTATTGATACTTGGTGCCAAAAAAAGTTTGAATGCTTATCCAAAATTCATGTGTACAGTCTGTTTCTTTATCAGCAAAATGGTGAGCAAAAACTCAAATCAATTTTTTTAAAATTTCTGATATACTTATTTGTTCACAGTCAAGAAAGTAGAGGTAGGTACACTCACCAAGGGAGAAGAAGGATTAAGGAAAAATGATGGATAAACATTTGCAAACTTGGCAAGTTTTTTTGAGGTTTGGTACAAGTGAAAGACAGAGTTTAAGGCCATTTCTCATTTCATCCAAATAAATCTTGTTAGTCCGTGTTATACATTTAGGGGGATATAATCTAAAAAAACAACGCCCCAAATCACAACTTTTTTTTTTACTCAGATGAATTTAGTGTCTCTGGAAGACTGTTCAGGAAATGAAATTTTCAGGCTGTGGCTGGTTTTATCAGAGGGAGAACCTTTCCTCAAAGAGAGGATCAGAGGTGTGAAGAAAGGTCCTGGCCAGCAGTGTAGCAACAGAAGGAGAATTGAAACCGAAAACTGAAATGCACTCTTCAAAGGGTGCTCCCCCTCTGTCTTTCCCCCAGGTGTAGTCTGTTCTCATTGCTTTGACATGCTCAGTTGGGTTGGATGCCCACAGTCAGGACAAGATTGGGAAAGGAAAACTAAGACTTAGAGCTGGTTCAATAGATGTTTAATTATCAGTGCTGTATGGCTCTTTGGTTTTTAATGCTTTATATAGGATTTCAGGGAAGATTCTGAAGAGGATCAGTCTCTATTCTGTGCATCTGATCTCTGCCTTAGTGAGCATCCCTCTCAGAACTTATTTGGGAGCAAGTAGAGAAATGGAGTCAAAGGTGAAAATTAGCATGAAGGTGATTTATTCTAGTAAAAAACTGGGCAATGAATCCCTGTCACACTGTCAGCTGTCAAAATGCCACTGGCTCTTTTATTTACTTCTTTCAGTACCTACTCCTGAAAATCATCAATCTTAGGAATTGGCACTTTAATTAAAACCTAAAGGGAAGTGGTTGGTATGAAATTTGTGCACATGTATAGGTATACTTGTGTGAATGTGCACACTTCTATGCTGTTTGGAGTTTGTGTGTGTACATGTCTGTTACCATATTTAAAATATGTATGTACTTCTAAGCATCATATTTTATACGTTTAGGATTTGTTGAAAGTCATATTTATGGTTTTGGAAAAACCAGTAATCACATGGAGACACATCTGAAATTGTAATAGATGTGTGCATTTTTAAAAGGAGATCTATTGTAAATGCTTTCAAAACAAATATTTGTTGGGAAAAGTGAATAATCTACCCTTTTATAACTTCTACACAAGTTTAGGTGCTTGTAGATTATATTTATCTTAAACAATGAACCTGTAAATGATAGTGCTGACTCTGATCAAGCAAAGAGCAATTAGATTTGAGGATGTCCTCAAATAGACCAGTGCCTTGGAGACCAGTGTCTATCTCTCCCTATGGGAGACATCTGATTACATTTATCCATGCAGAGCCCTCCCTTAGCAGAATGATATTTCCCCTTCCAACTTTGTGATCAGTGGCATTCTCCATCTCAAGCTGATTCCCTCCCTTTGACTATCTCCTGGACACCCAGTCAGATCCCTCTGTCTTGCACCCACTTGGAAATGCCCTCTTCTAAAAGGAACTTCTGTCTGTAAACTCCAAACCCTATTAGAACTCTTCTTTCAAGGAACTGTCTTTGGTTTACTGTCATTTTGGATAATATTACTCTCTGCAAAGTTTAGATAAGGTATTCCAGGAGGAATTTCCTTTTAACTAGGGCAAAGCTATGGCCAATACAAATGATAATCTAATGGAAGGTCAAGTTTCAGCAACATAGTCAATAGTACTCAGAAAGGAAAAAGAAAATCAGTCTTCAAAGAGCTTGCACTCTTTTTGGGTCATCTCTCAATAGTGCAAAGAAGTATTCAATATATTTTGCAACAGCTCAAAGAAAAGTATAGAATTGTAGTTTTGTTATGATTTCATTAAGTTGAAAGACCAATTAATTATTTGTTCCCATTATCCAGTGTTTATACCATGAAACCTTATCCAGAAAACCCCCCATTCCTGCTCTAAGGGACCCCTTTCAACAAGCCATAGTCACATACACATGGTGGCAAAAGAGAGGGTGAATCTGGTGAGGAAAGTTCCAGGCCAGTTTTCTTGAATTAGGAAAAAATAAATAGGGACATTTATGATGGCCAAGAAAGGTATTATCTGCACTGGGGACTTCTGAATAACAGAGTATTACAAAAGTAGGGATATGTGATATTTTAGGAGCATTGGAAGAAAAAGTAACTCAGATGTAGTAATGAAATAATTGATGGATACTGTTGTGTGTTTCTAGGTTGAATAAGGAAGAATAAATATAACAAGAATAAATATGCTTGTTATAGTCCCTCACTCTCCATTCTTTGTCTCCCAGACATGGATTAAGTAGACTGTGGCATCTTGGGAATCATCACTTTGCATAAAGATGCAGATAGATGTAGTCTGGTGAACAGTGAGAAGAGGGGAATGTGTGACAGGCTATGAGAATGGTTTGTGAGAGAGGGAAATATTGAATGAACATGGTACTTTTCAGAGTTGTAGGAGAAGGAGAAACTTTGTGTAAGGCCACAGAGACTATTACAAGGGCTCCACTGTGTTCATTTGCTTGGGCTGTCCTAACAAAATGCTACAGACCTGGTGTCTTAAATGACAGAAATGCATTCCCCCCAACAGTTCTGGATAGTAGTTCAAGATCAAGATATCAGCACATTTGGTTTCCTCTGAAGCCTCTCTCCTTGGCTTGCTACCTCTTCACATCTGTGCATACAGGCCCCTGGTATCTCTGAAGGGAGACGCATGATTGCATCTATGTGGAGGAGAGGAGCACATTTCCTGTCTTTGTAAGACACTAGTCAGATTGGATTAAGGCCCATCCTAACTGGGGATACATTCCAAGACCCGCTGCAGATGCCTGAAACCCAGGTTAGTATAGAACCCTATATGAACGAGTTTGTTCTTATACATGTCTATACTTTGCCACTTTTCTTGGCATCTCAGAATCACCAGCATCACTCTTCTTGCTCTTGGGGGCCATTATTAAGTAAAATAAGGAATAAAGGTTACTTTAACACAAGCAGTATGATACCACAACAGTCAATCTGATAATCAGAACAGCTATTAAGTGACTTACAGGTGGGTAGTGTACATAGGCTGGATATGCCGGAATACGGGACAGTTCATGCCCTGGGTGGGATGAACTTGCACAACATGAGATTTTATCATGCCACTCAGAATGGCATAAAATTTGGAGAGGTTGAGCAAAAAGGAAGAAGGACTCATGGACATAGACAACAATGAGGTGATTGCTGAGGGGAGGGAATATAAGAGGACTAAATGGTAATGGAAAAAGTACAATAAAGATTAAATTTAAAAAACTTATGAATGACTTATTTCTAGAACTTAAAATTTAGTATTTTAGACCAGATGACTGCAATAATTAAAGCAGTGGGGAGCAAAAGTGTGGGTAAGGGGAGACTATTATAAATGCATATGGGGAATGAGTAGGCAACACAAGTTATGAACGTGGGCCAGCAGAGGCCAGGAGGAGTGTCAGAAACTGTGGTGGCCTGGAGATCTGAAAGCACAAGGCTCTTCTAAAAGCAGCATTGTTGCAGACCTCTAGCTGATTGAAGCCATATGGAAATCTCAGTGGTACTAGAATTTCTGATTTTTGCAAGAAAAACTAGGAATACAGATTTTAATTGAATGCTTACAAATTTTAAATTTTGTTAACTATTTCAAATAAAATAAAATGAAATACTGTGTAGCTCCCCAGTCTCTGTTGCCTCTTTAGGATTGTATCTTGTGTCTATTAGAGATGCTATTTCAGAGCCAATGGTCAATATAAAAATTCTCATGGAGACCAGAAAAGACTAGAATAGGGTATTCATTTATGGAAGGACATGGAGACATTTTTATTTTCCAGAATCCATCTTAGGTGAAGCACTGTATATGTTCCATTGAAAATGCTATAAGAATAAGAAGAAGCCTACAAAGGCATTTTCAAGCAATGAAAAATATTGCTAAACCATAAATCATAAGAAGAAGAAAGGTTATGGGAAGATGTGGGCAAGGGACGGGAAGCAGATGCAGGTGACAACTGAGATGTGTCTCAGAAGGGTGAAATGGTCTAAGCAATTGGAAGGCACCAGAAATGCCTTATGGAAGTGGGCGTACTTGAGCAGGGTTTAAAAAATAAATAGAAAAACAACTTTTAATTTTAAGGTGTGGTAAAGGTAGGAACCATATTTTTGTTATTTGAGAAATAGGAAGGATTCTCAATTATGTGAGGATGGAGGCCATCCTTCTGTAAATTCAGATGAAAACTATTGGCTTCTCTAGTTTCTTATTATTTTTGGTTGAGTTTTCCAACCTTGTGATCTTTATTTAACTTCAAAAAGCAGGCAAGACAAGGAAGGAAGAAAATACCAAAATAAAAGCATTTTTTCTGGAGCAGATGTCCACAGCATTTTGTAAGGACCATACAATCTCTGTGCAAGCCCTCAACTTAGTCATTCATAAAAGCAACCATAAACAAAGAATAAACAAATAAACATGGCTATGTCCCAATAAAATTTAATTTATGAAAAGGTGGCGGGCCAGGCCTGACTGGTGTGGCTCAGTGGGTTGGGTGTCATCCTGCAAACTGAAAAGTCACTGGTTTGATTCCCAGTCAGGTTACATGTCTAGGTTGTGGTCCAGGTGCTCGAATCAGGGCATGTGAGAGGTAACCAATCAATGATTCTTATACACATCGATGTTTCTCTCCATCTCTTTATCTCTCCTTTCTCCTTCCTCTGAGAATAACTGAATAAACTCTTTAAAAAAAAGAAAAAAAAGGGTGATGGGTCGTATTTGGTCCACAGGCTATAGTTTGCCAATTCCTGGTCTGCAGAGAAAAGACACCCTAATGTAGCCTTGGGTAGGTGAGGAAGGATGAAGCTTCCAGACGGTGATGCTAAACAGTGCCAAGCACAATGTGGGGCACCCTCAGAATGATTAATATGTTTTGTTAAAACTCCATGGAAGTAAAAGGAAGCAATGAAACAGTGTGGCAGGAAGATGATGGATTCGTGATTTTTTAAAGTATAGAAAAATGTGTGGCAGTCTGTGGGAAAAATAAAATCCAAATGAAATGAGAGAGCAAGCCTATTTGTGGAGGCTAAGTGGAAGGAGAGAAGTAAGCATGGAGATCAAGTCCTTCAGAGAGCTATCACACATCAGGGCAGAAAGGATCCAGTGGTGTAACAATAGGTGATGATAGAAAAGCATTGCAATGAAAAGGCTAGTAGTCAAGGGGACTTGGGCTCTTAATTCTTCTGGAGCTAATTCTCTGAACCAGGAACCCATCAGCCTCATTAAGCAAGGCCTGATTTTTCTTTCAGCAGATGCTCCAGATTTCTTACTCTATCTCTAATCAATTATTCTAACCCCTAGAGGAAGATGGGAAAATGAGAAGTGCTGAGGGCTGACAGGCCTCTATGTGTGCTTCTTTCCTTGGTGCCAGGCCCAGTAGACACCCCTCCTTATTTCTGAAAGCTCTGTCTATTCCAGTGAGGTATGGATGCTCCCATAGGCTCAGTGTGGTGTTTACAGAGTATTAAGCCCTGCAGATGTCACTAAGGCAATGTGTCCAGCTGGTACAACAAATGCAGCCAGGAGGAGACCCAGAGAATTGAGTTTATCAAGGGGATTGTAGTCATCTTATTATCTAGTGTAACAATTTGGGGATCACCACATCACATTACATCATCACTGCCTTTCTGCCAATGTTTTCCCCTTCTTTTTCAAGACCTGCCACTGAATCATTTCACAGTATGCTTTAATGACAGTGGATGTGGGAGTTACTGTGGTTTCAAAATAAAGCTGCAGCTGCCAGGCTTGTCTAAAGAATTATAGGGTCTTTTTCCCAAGCACAGTGAAATGAATATCACATCAAAAATAACACCTAGCATTTAAAAATAAAGGATGCTTGGATGCAACTTACAAGAACCAGATTCTTTTTCCATTTTGCTTCCAGAGTGTTTCCTGGAGCCCTGAGAAGATGTCCTTTGAGTGAAGTAGAATATAAGGAATGATTTGCTCAGGGTAGAACTAATTGTACCCGTGGCCCCCATCTTCAACAAGCCCAGATAACATCTTATTCACATCCATGTGCAGCCAGAACCTGGCTCAGCACCTCAACATAAGAGACGCTCGCTAAGTGTGAAGCAGGTTGATGAATAATTACAGATTTCCCTTGCGCTCCGCAGGTCTTGGGAGAGAGCTGGTTAATGTCCTCCTGTTATGCCATTTTTTACTTTGCAAATCACCACTAGGATTGGGATACATTCCAAAGACAGATTTTTATTTAGTAATATGAAAACTAGGCAACCTATTTTCTTGCTTTCAGTCAAATTTGAACCATTGCTAAAGAAATATTTTGAATTGGTAGACAACAGGATCCTCTTTCTGTATACCAGCCTGTAGCTCATGAACAGTAACCTTGAGTAGTTTTTTGTGAGGCTTGTTCAATATCTATGCTGCGATAAGCACTAATCACAACTATAATTACTTTATGATTATACAAGCACCATGGTGCGGCTGGATGTTTGCTCAGACTGACAAGTGCAGACTTTGGCTCTCCTCGGTCATTCCTTCTCTAGGTTCCTCCCTTGTCATCTCTCTGCTTGTTCTCTAGGTAATTAAAATCTGTGAAATTCAGGACTAAATCCAATAGTTAAATAATTTATTGTATAGTTAACAGGCAAATTGTACTCTTCACTTATTGAAGATACAATAATAACTGATAAAATTTTAATTCATATAATGTTTAATTGGTAAGTTTTAAGCCAATTATGGTACCAATGTACTCTTATTCCAATTTTAACTCCAACATTGTCTTTCATTAAAAATGTTGAATTAAAAGAAATTGTCATTAAGTATCAGGGAAATCTGTTACAGAAACTAGCAGGTGGTGTCAGTTCGCAAAGCTGAGTTCACTTGGGGAAGAGATGGCTCCACTTGGTTCAGTTCTTGATCACCATCAGGCAACACATACATGCACTGGCAGTAGTCTACCCTAAAAGCTTAGGCATATACCCAATATTAAAAAACAAATTGGAACTCTTTTAAAAAATATTTTATTTATTTATTTTTAGAAAGAAGGGAAGGGAGGGAGAAACAGAGGGAGAGAAACATCAAAGTGTGGTTGCTTCTCATGTGGCTCCCACTGAGGACCTGGCCTGCAACCCAGGCATGTGCCCTGACTGGGAGTTGAGCTGTAACCCTGTGGTACACAGGCCTGTGCTCAAACCACTGAGCTACACCAGCAAGGGTATAAAATTGGAACTCTTAAAAAAAGGTTAAAAATGTTCCTAAGACTCAGGTTTACTCAGCTTAAAATTTTTAATTTTTTTGGATAGTATCTTCTCCCCATTCTTGGTCTTGTTCCTTAGCCAGGAGGTCTTTCACATTTGATCATTCACATCACAGTTTAAAGAAAAAAAAACTGAAGCTATTATTAAGATTAAATACCTGGTCTGAACCATGAAAGTTTTGCTGCTTTGTTTTGACAAATCACAGGACAGAGGGCTGTGGTTACCATTTAAAGTCTTCATCAAAGGAACTTCAAAAATTATAATCCCCTCTTCTTTTTGTTCTATTTTTTCTCCATTTTATACTTTCCATACTTTAATTAAAGACTGAGTGGAAAAATACTTTGTACTGAAGAGTAAAGACTGTGCAGCATTGATGTAAAATAGGGTAGAAATCATGCTGTTTCAGGAAAAAAAATCAAAATTATCCCACAGTCCTATGGACATCTATAGTTTTACCTCAAGGTGTTTTCTAGTATTTACCTGCTAATGGATCTGTGAGCTGTTTCAGATCTTTATTGCATGTTGCTGAATTCAGTTCATCTTTCTGGGCACCCTGTCTCATCTCTTTCATAAAAGTTCCATGTTGAAAAGAACCCTAAATATTTCACTTTGTATTTCTGCCAAGGCAGAGATTGCCTCTACACAGCCCTGCAATGTCACCTTTCAGCTTGTTTGGAACTTTCTGGGGAAAGAGAGCTTGCTGTTCAGCAGGTGTCACATGCCACTTAATGGGAGACTTGAGTTTCCAGGCAGAGCTTCCCTGCCATTTTCAGCCCTTATCCTGGATCAGGGGCGGAGTTATGGAAATCAAGCCAGACTTTTGTTATCCTGGAGCAGGGTTTCTCAACCTCTGCAGTACTGACACTTTGGGTGGGATGACTCTCTGTTGTGTGGGGCTGTGCTTTGTGCTGTAGGATCTCTGGCCTTTTTACACCAGGTACCAATAGCACCCTTCCACCTAACTCCCTGTGTCTTACCAGCTGTGATAATAAAAAATGTCCCTGGGGTTGGGGGCTTGCCCCCAGTTGAGGAACACTGTCTAGAGAATGAGAACATGGCTAGTTTGTGGCAAAGCTTGGGCTTAAACCCAGGCTTCTTTTATCGTTTCTGTACTCAGTTAACATAGAACAAAGGACACATGGACAAAACCAAGGTGGGGTGGAAGCAGGGGAGGGAAGTGGGGATGGCTGGGGTGGGCGGGGGGTAGGGAGGGGGTAAATGCAGACAACTGTAATTAAACGACAATAAAATAATTGAAAACAAAAACATAGATTCTCATTTCTAAGAGCTGGCTTCTGATGTTTGAAGAGCACAGGGAGTAGGATGCCCTCTTTAAGGGGGTGTGCATGGTGTCGTCTGGTGTCACTCAGTGGGCCTGCCTCTAGACTCTCACAGCACCAGTGCTCACCAGACTGGAAAACAGGGCTGGATCTCTGAGTCCCTCTTCACTAAAATTCCATGAGTTTATACATCACATAATGAACAGGGTTAGCGAGGATACATCAGGTGACCTCTGCCAATGCTTCCCCTGTCCTGCTGCTTCTTGGGTAGACACTCTGGATCTGGCTTTTAGTTGGATATTTTGCTTATTTTATACCATACTGTATGATGTTCCCTGACTAACTTTGAAGATGTATGTGAGGTTTTATTAGGATTTTTATTGATTTTTTTGTGCTTTCATTAACAAATATGCCTGTTTTGAGTTATCTTCCTCAACCACATTTTTCTCTATGAGCCCTATTATTTTTAGTGATAGATTTTGTGGAATATGGGATTTCTCAAAAATACATATATTATGTTATAGCTGTTAATACTTTCATTAAAAAAGTCAAATAATACCAAAAATAGTCCTGGATTTCTGTCTCAAAACCTTTAGAACCTTTTCTTTGTCCTTGATGTGTCTTTTTGTGGGTCCTTTTTCATTTACTTCATTGGACATTCAGTGGGTACTTTTAATCAAGAGTTACCTTTCTTTCACTTTTGGAAAATTTTCTTGTATGATTTCTTTGATAATTCTTTCATCACTTGTTCTATAACTTCTATGAATATAGTGAAATTGAAAGAAGATTTAATGGAAACTCCCTTGGCTATATAATCTGAACTATAAAAATAGAAGTGAAAGGAGACTGTTGTCAGGTGTTAGTCTAAGCACTGGCATATGTTTGTTGGAGGTTTACTGTAAGCAAATCTTGCAGGTATTTGTTTCAATTTTCAAAAGCTAAAAGTCAAAATAACTCAATAACTTAGATCATTTCAGAAGCTCATTATCTGTGTAGTATGTTTGAGCAAGAAGGCAGACTGCTAAGAGTTACTGGGAATGGATACAATAAGACTCTGGGGAAAGTGAATGAGTAGGTTGACCCTTGCCAGCCAGTACTGCCCGGCCCTGAGTTGCTGGGGGTGTGTACTGATAACTCATAGCATCGCCTTCTCTAGAGAATCATCCTGGCCAACCAGGAGCTGCCTCTTTTGAGTAGCTGTGCACCTGTACCTCAGGGATCAGAACTCAGATAGTAACTGATTGACATGGGGGTAAAAAGTTTGGACCCTTGCTTCAAAGTGGGGTTTATTCAGTGATGCAATTCATCTTCTGGGTTTTTCACTGTGGGACCAGACTGAAGGAGGTCTCCTACTGAGACCAGATTCTAGTTCAGATTTCTTGCCCTGTCCTAGCCTGCTTCCATTCTCTTTTCTCAAAGTGCTCCCTCCATTTAACACTTGAACAAGCTCAGGCTCTGTTTCCAGGCTACTTGACCTAAGAC
Source organism: Phyllostomus hastatus (assembly GCF_019186645.2). Lineage (NCBI taxonomy): Eukaryota > Metazoa > Chordata > Mammalia > Chiroptera > Phyllostomidae > Phyllostomus > Phyllostomus hastatus. The sequence continues at coordinate 103,121,449 of NW_025334041.1, read as the reverse complement.
AGCAATTCTACATTTATGTTTGAAGAACTCCTTTTTTCCCCTTTGATTATTTCTGTTTATAGTGTCCTGTTCTTGTTACATGAATGTGATCTTTTTTAAAGGTTTGTTCTGTTTTCTCTACCATCTCTATTTTTTTTTAGCTATTTGCTTTGGTCTTTCCTTCACATTGAAGGATTTTCTCAAGTGTCTGGTGATGTTGTCTTTCCATTCCTATTTAAGGTAGGGACACCAAAAAATGGATAGGCAGGTCAGTGTGAATGGTGGACTTGTCTTTGGTGGACATCACTGGTAAAAATGGCCACTGGCTTACCATCAGATATTCCCTGGCATTTAACTTTCAGTGGCTCAGTTTCTCGGGAGAAGGGTCCCCTCTCTTTTACCAGGGTTGTGTAAGACTGCTTGCCTGGCAGGTATCCTGGAGCAGTGGCGGGAGGGTCTACAGGTCACTATTCAGTGGGCCACTTTCACTGCAGCCTCTTGTTGCAATCCAATTGCTTAGCTTTGCCCATTTGAAGCCTCATATATTTGCCTCCTGAGCCTCTCTAGTTCTTTTCTTTTTTCTTTTTTTTAAAGAAAATAAATCCATCATCTCCTGGCAAGAATCAGTATGGGGAAGGAGTAACCAAATGTCTGATTCTTATTATAGAGACTTTCAAATAAGCTCTCTTTGTTTTAGTCTTTAAAAACAAAACAAAACCTAGTCATCCTTTCTGGATAGCCTTGCTCTTTATTATCTCCTATCAGCACACATTTAGTTTGGAATAGGTTTTTCTACAATATTTTATTTACTTAACAAACACTTACACAGTATTTATTGTGTGTTGGTGTGTGTCTAACCACCCTGTAAGTATAACTCATTTCAATGATACAACAATCTTATGAAGTATTATTATTATCACCCTGTTACAAATGAGAAAAATGAACACAGGGTAATTTTGCCCAAGTCACACAGATACTAAATGGAAGTGTTAGATTTTGAATTCAGGCAATTTGGCTCAAAAGTCTGTCCTAAGCCACTATGAGGGAAGAACCCCACCAAAAACCCTGGAATTATCTTCTGGAGAGTGGGCCCCTGGGCCCAGGCTTTCCCCACTAGGTGAGTGTTCTAGGAACCCATCTGCATCAGTGTACTGGTTGGTGTTGTTGTGAGAGGCTGTGTGTGGCTTCAGTGAATGTTTTTTGAAGACTCTGAACACATTTACCCATTTCATGATGGGTGATTTATGAGTGCACCTGCCCATACTGTGCTGAGTGTTCAGCAGTTTTTGACCAAAAAGTGGCATGATCCTCATGCCCCACCCTTTCTATTCACCCAATCTCTCCCCAAATGACATTTTTTTTTGTTTTCCCAGATGAAAAAACTCTTCAAAAGGAAACATTTTTCCAATGTAGAAGAGGTGAAACAAAAAATGACAGAGGCATTAAAAAGCATCAAAACTGATGAGTTCAAAAGCTGTTTTGAGCAGTGGAAAAAGTCTGGATGGGTATATCGCATCAAAGGGAGAGTACTTTGAAGGTGACTGAAGTTAAAACATGTAAGAATAAATACATAATTTTTTATAAATAAATTGCATTTTGGGGGGTACCTCCTTGTACAAGACTGTTGCTTTAATGTTGAGTTGCTTGCCGCTTTGCCAAATCTTCATTATGGCTTGGGGTTACAAATATTTGAGTTTTATTGAAGGTAAAATTTCTGTTTCCACTCTTGTTTTCAGGTAAACTTCAAGAAGAGCACATCAGGTGTTTGAGTTCCTCCTGTGGTTAAAGTTTTAGCTAGGCATATAGTTGCTTTCCTTAAAGTCCTAATTTCTGGTTAGGGGGACAGTAGCATTAGAACATTATAACTTGGATAAAGGAAATAAAGGCTTTTAAAAGTTTCTGGCTGTGTAGTAAGTTTCCAGGGATTTTGATATTCTCTCTCATTCTGGACAAGTTATCTGACATTTTTTAAAACAGCTTTATTGAGGTATAACTGTGCTTATATTAGTTACATAAGTCAATTATAAATACACAATATTTAAAGAGTAAGAAACTTTTGACAACCAGCATGAAAGTCTAGATAATGAATATATCCATCACACCTATAGTTTCTTTACATACTTTGCAATCCTTCCTTCATCTCCTCCCCTTCCAATTCCTCCTTTCCCAGGGTCCACCCCCTGAAACTGATCAGCTTTCTGTCACTGCTGATTAGTTGGCATTTTTGAGAACTTAATAAAAATGAAATCATGGAATCATAAAATCTGTACATTTTTTCTGTCTCCTTTTTCTCAGAATATTATTGTGAGAGATATAATTGTTCTCAGAATAATTATTGTGAAAGACATCCATATTTTTGCATGTATTGATAGTCCATTCCTTTTTCATTGCTGAGTAGTGCTCCATTGAATAGACATACCACATTTGTTTATCTATTCACCTGTTCATGTATATTTGGTTAGTTTCTAATTCTTAGCTATTAGAAATGAAATGGCTATGAATATTTGCATGTCTTTTTATGAACACTTGCTTTTATCTTACTTGGATAAACTGGAAGTGGAATAAAGGGATCATAGGATAGACCAGGAGTGTCAAACTCATTTTCACCAGGGGCCACATCAGCCTTGAGGTTACCTTCAAAAGACCAAATGTAATTTCAACTCCTTTACAGTTGAGGAGCATTTACATTTATATAGTCCTAAAATTACATTCAGCCCTTTGAAAGCAACGTCAAGGCTGATGTGGCCCCTGGTGAAAATGAGTTTGACACCCCTGGGGTAGACACACATTTAACTTTATAAGACACTGCCAAATTGTTTTCTAGAGTGGAAAACATTCCTGTCAGCCATGTATGTGCATTATAATTTCCCCACACCCTCATCAACATTTGGTACAGTGAATCTTTGAAGGCTGTCAGACTTAGTTGTATAACAGCATTTCATTAAGGTTTAAAATTTCCTTTCCTTAATGCCTTAGGATTTTGAGCACTCTTTTTTCATGTGTTTACTTACCATCTGCATATCTTTTTTTGTCCTTTGGTGAAGCATTGGTTGATTTTTCTTTTTATCTCATGTAGGATTTTTTCTTATCATTGAAATTTGAGAATTGTTCCTTAGGTATTCTGGACACAAATCTTTTATCAGCTATATAATTTGCATGTTTTTCTTCTGTGTGGTTTGTCTCTTTATTTCTCTTAATAATGTCTTAATAATGAAGTCAAATTTACAAATATATTAATCCTATTTTGGTATTTTATATAAGAATTTTTTGTATAATTCAAGTTCATAAGATTTTCTTTAATTTTTTTCTATAAGTTTTAGGTTCTATATCAACAACTATGGTCTATTTTTATCTTCTTTTTTTATATGGTAAGTAGCATGGATTAAAGTTCACTCTTTTGCATATAAATATCAAATTGTTTCAGCTGCAATTTTTTTTGGTAAAGGCTCTATTGAATTCAGTTGTGAAAAATCAATTGAACATGTGTGTGAATATATTTGCCAACTCTACTCTGTTTTATTAATCTATTTCTCTATCTTGCCACCAATACCTCAGTCTCTGATTACAATAACTTTATAATAAGTCTTGAAGTCAGGTGGTATGAGATCCAAATTTATTTATTTTCAAAGATATTTTTATTTTAACAGGATCTTTGTATTTCCATATAAATTTAGAATTAGTTTGTCGATTTCTGCTGACACCCAGTCTGGTGTATTTCCCACAAATTATTGCTTCTCAGGAATAAGATTCTCACTCATCCTGTCCTCAGTGAAAAGGCACATACTCAGTTCTTGTCTGAAGGCATCTCAAAAGGACAGCCCCTAACTCTCTCCTTCAGGAGTATTTCTGCTAGTCAATGACAAATGAGATAAATTTTTAGGTCAATTTTGGAGAATTCTTACAAAGGACTTTGTTTCTAGTCTCAAGTTTCTTTTTAGGCCCTAACTGATTCTATTTGCTTCAAGGACTTAGTACATTTTCCTCCCCTTTGGAAATTGCTAACACCCCTCTACCTCTGGATCTTTCTCCTAGTGAGCTTGCCTGCAGAATGAAAGGCCGTATTCCTGCTTTCCTCTTTTTTAATGTCCTAAAGATAAGCACGCAGACTCTTTATTTTAAGAAATTTAGTGCTAATCACTGTGGGGATTAAACAGATGGTAATAGAAAAAAATAGCATTACCAGGAAACATACAAATCTTGAGAAATTTTACAAAATCTTACAGTTATATTCTCTAGTCCATGTCTCTTGGCTCTTCCCAAAGGAATATCATCCTTTGTTTACTGTTTTCATTGTTTGTAGGTGCGACTCCTCATCCACTCCAGAAAAGGAGTCCTTATCCATATGTAACAGTCTGCCTAGAGGATATAACTGTCCCTGAGTATTCAATAAAAGGAGACACTATTTTCCCTCACGTGGGAAGTTTGTATCTCTGCTGCTGGTCAAACATGGTGATAGCTATTGTCCAGTACAAGAATGATGGTTTTGGATATTTCTACACAATGACTCTGCAGTTATGCAGTGAAATCATCACAGGAAGTCCTATAAAATGAACAAAATTACTTAGATCCCATTAAGTGAATTTCCAGAGGCTTGGAAAACAGAGGCCAAATTTAATAGTTCCCAGGAATCAGTGGATACATTTTAGGGTTTTCCTGTTTCTGGGAGTCCATAGGTGGAGATTGGGTGAGGACTGAGAGGCAGGTGAGGCCTGAGAGACATTCGAGGGTTAAGATAACCAGAAACAAAATGTCTCACATAGTTGACAGTGGGGAGTTATACACAGGTGGCTGGAATTGGAAACGAAGCATTGGCAGTCGGGGGGAGAAGCCAGTCGTGAGGCAGTGTCACTGGAAAGCTGAGTCAGAATGATCGTTCAGTTGAACAAGGTTGGAGACAGTCATTTAGCGTCAGTGACTGTAGAGGGCATAATGTCAGAGTGTCATGCCAATGCCATGGGGAAATGTCCTTGAAGGCTTTGGAATTTAGCTACATCTGGACCTGACTTTTTTTTTTCTCTTAGTCAGGCTTAAAGTGACTTCCTTTGCTGACTTCCTTACATGGCTTTGGCTCACTTAATCCTGGTTTGTGAGTTCATAGATTGTGAGAGATGGTATAAACACTGAATGGTCCCCTAGTTCAACACCCCCCCCCCCATTTAACAAATAATGAAAAAAAAAAGATGTGCTGATAAAAAGATATGAGACAAGGGTCACATCATGATGGTCCATGAGGTATGAGGGAAGAGCAACCAAAGAGATGTCTACAGGCCTTGAGGAGATTCCTGCTCAAGTTTTTCCCACACTGTGGATTCATCCTCTAAAGCACTTGCCTTCCCTGTGTAATCACATAGTTTGAAGGTCAAATGTGATGATGCTTTTGAAAGGTTTTTGAAAATTGTGAAGAGGGCCAAAAAATAAAACCTAGGGCTTGGACAATGATGCATACACATTTTTAATCACAGACTGAGTAGTCCCAGGAACCAGAATTTAGAGGATTTGTGGAAAATTATATGTAAGGAAACCTATAAGGAAAAAGAAACATCCAGCAAATATCTGTATGCTAGGAGGAAGGACACAATTAAATAACAACGATGATAACAATTGCCATTTGCTGAATAAATATGGTGTTCTCTTTTCATTCCCACAGTGGCCTTTAGATGATTATCTCTATTTTATGAGTAAGGTGAATGAGGCTCTGACGGGTTAGGCAAACTCTCCAGGCCCAGCAGTCAGAAGAGGCTGAGCCAGGGGTGGAATCCATCAATCTGACTGTGAGTCCACATGCTTAACTAAGCACACTGCTCTACCTTCCCAATAAAAAGAAAAGCTTTTGGAGGATGTGTGGGCATGATGTGTTATAAAGTGATGGTCTTTGTGTTTAGCCTACTGCTTCTGAGCAGATAATAGGCTTGATTTCATAACTTATTAGGAGCTTTCTGAGAGGTTGGTAGATTACTTATCAAGGTGATGCCCTAGGAGACAGTGAGTGTTTCAAAGAAGAAAGTAGACTTTCCAGAGGATGAACTAGCAATCAAATTACCTGCCACCCACAGTTTGAGAAGAAAAAGAGAGATTTCCTCTGACCTGTTGTTTGGAAAATAGGGTGTAAAGTTGCCTCATTAAAAGGGGACAGTGGAGCCTTCTATTTTACTGATAATGCTTTAATGAGGGCTGCAGAGGCACTGGACCCATGTCAGCCAGAGAGCTAATTAAGCTTGGAAATCGCCTTACTGAATTGGAGAAACAGAAAACCACTTTCCCAAGCTGCTAACTCCCTTGCAGGAATGTCTCATTAATATCAGGGTTCTCTTTACGTAGGACCCAGGGATTTGCTGTCCAAGGGAACGCAGCCACTATTTTGAGATTCCAGTGAGAACAGAATGAAGGGGAATGAGAAGCTCTAGTAGGTGGGTTTTAGTTTGCTAACAGCAGAAACCAGAACTGACAGATTTTGACGAAAACTGATTTAGACTCCACTACCAGATTTATTAAAAGGAGATTGAACTGAATCTCCTCAACACCTCGAAAATCTATCTTGGTTCTTGCATCTTGGGGTGGTTGTGAATATTGAATGACTTAATGCAGTGATTCTAAATGGAGGGATATTTCACCTGCAGTGTGGTGTGTGGCAATGTCTAAAGACATTTTTATGGTCACATCTTTATGCCAGGAGGGTGCTGCGGGCATCTAGTGGGTAAGAGATGCTGCTGAACATCCGACAATGCACAGGACAGACCCTTCTCTCCCTCTAGAAAACTCTTCCTACTCCCATAAAGTAAGAATCACCCAACCCAAAATGTCAAAAGTGCTGAGGTTGAGAAACCTGGTATCCTGGTACCCAAAAAGCTCTCACTCAGCACATAGTTCTCAGTGAATGTCAGCTACTGCTTTTCTTACTACAGAGTCTGAACAACGCAGAACTACTCTGGAGAGGAAATTACCAAGCACTCCACTTTTCAGGTGTCCTAGATGTTTATCCAGGAACCTGATCTGGTGTGAACCTTCTGTTTCCAGAGAGATTCCCACGAGGTTTGTTTTGTTTTGTTTTGTTTTGTTTTTATTTTTTTTCTCTTTCAGGGGAGAGTGCAAATGCAGTCCCCCACTACCACAAATTATGCAGTCAAGTTTCCCACACCTGGGGAAATCGCAGGGGTCAGCACATCCGGAGTGCAATGGATAAGCCTCGCCCTGGGAAAACCATCCTCGTGATCATGGTATCTCCCCTGACTGGTAAGTATCCCACCAGGTTTTTGATTTTTGGCATTATTAGCTCCCGAGCCAAAGTCTAGTGTTGGCGTATCTGACCAATCAAAGGTAGATGGCCAGTCATGCTTGAGCTGCAAGGGGGGATAGAAAGAGTGGATCTGACATTTTTAGCTTCTGTAATGGGAGGTGAGACCTGCTTTCACCAAGCTTCATAAGATAGGGATTCCCTAAACAATAGGAAGGAATTCAGTTATTCAAAAAGAAAAATAAGTACCCATTGTACTGAGATATTGCAGTCAGTGACTCTGAGAGGTGATTATCATGGAAATTATTGAAAGGACAACAGTTATCTTCCCATGTTCTAAAACAGTAAAGAGTTTATACTGAGAGCACAACTAGAAGAGACAGAGAAACCTCTATCGTAGGTTCTTTTTTCTCTTCACTGAAATTATTAGTGCCAGAATTATTCTTTTGTTGTTGTTGTTGTTGTAGTTGGCAGAGTCAGCTGAAGCTTTATTTTGGAAAGAAAGAAAGAAAAACAACTTGATTTGGCTTTTAGTCGGGAGCATGGGTCATGCATGGGTTTGGTTTTTAGTCGGACGGTGCCACAGGGAGCCAATGCCCCCACCTGAAGGGTGAGCTGAGGTCTCGGGTTGTACCTCAGGTGGGTCTTCTGTGCCTTCTGCTCCCCTACAGAGCTCCTTTCCTGCCAGCATGGAGGACAGGAGGGACTGCAGTAGTGATCCACTTGTACAGGACATCAGATGACTCAGACACTAGCTTCCCATCAAGGGTCTCAATCTTTTTCACAACCACCATCTTGGAGGAGCCAGTGCTGGTGCAGATGAAGGAGCCAGAGTTCCCGTCAGAGCCCAAGCTGGCCTAGAAGCTCAGGCTGTAGCTGAGGTTCCCTTAAGCCAGGCTCAGACCACCAGCAGCTACTCAGCTGCTGGTGGTCTTGGTATGGATACTCATGTTCTGCATCCCAGACTCCAGCCAGCTTTCTTCACCCTCCAGTTGCTTGCAGTAGGTAGCTATCTCCATGTCCAGGGCCAACTAGGTGTTCATGAGCTCCTGGTACTTATGTAGCTGCTGGGCCATGTCCTGCTTGGCGGCTCTCAGAGCAGCTTCCAGCTCAGCCACCTTGGCCTGAGCATCATCGATAGACAGCTCACCACACTGCTTGGCATCCCTGGTGGAGGCCTCCAGGGAAGCCCTCTGGCCATTGAGGCCATCAGTCTCAGTGTGGACTCTGCTGATGTTCTGATTAGTCTCAGAAATCTCCGTCTTTGTGCAATGCAAGTCATCCCTGTGCTTCCTAGCCAATACCTGCAGCTCCTCATACTTGATTTGTAGATAGTCTCAGCCTCAGCACAGCTGTGGTTGGTGATCTCCTTGTACTGGGCCTTGGCCTCGGTGATGATGCCGTCCAGGCCCAGGGAGTGGCTGTTGTTCACAGACAGCACCACGGATGTGTTAGAGATCTGGGACTGCAGCTCACGAATCTCCTCGTCATACAGCTGCCTGAGGAAGTTGATCTCACCAGTTAGCCCTTCCAGGCGGGACTCCAGCTCTACCTTGTTGAGGTAAGCTTCATTTACATCCTTCTTGATTAGGACAAGTTCATTCCCCATCTCTGTGTGCTTATTCTTCACGTCCCCCACTAGCCCCTGCATGTTGCCAAACTCCGCCTCCAGTCTCAGTTTCTCCTGGACCATTGTTGCCAGCTGCTGCTAAAGGTTGTTGAAGTAGACCTCAAACATATTGTCCATGTTACTGCGAGTCATCTTCTGCTGCTGCAGGAGACACCACTTGGTCTCCAGAATCTTTTTCTGCTGCTCCAATCTCTGCACCTTATCCATGAAGGAAGAAAACTTGTTGTTGAGGCTCTTGATCTGCTCCTTCTCCTGGTTATGCATGGCCTGGATATTGGGGTCCACCTCTTGTTTCATGGGGATCAGCAGGTTCTGGTTCACTTGGATGGCTTTGATGGTTTCCATGCTCCCAACTCCACTGAACCCCCTGGCCAGATTCATGCTAGTGTCCAAGCCAAACCGGGAACTGCTGCTCACCTGGGAAAAGACTGAGAAGCTGATTTTGGGCCTACTCAAGAACAAGCAGCTGCTGAAGGCCCCAGGGCCAGAGGTCAATACCTTGAAGGACCTCTGGGTCATCCTTATGGACATGGTAGAGGCTGGGGTGGAGGCGAGGAAGTTAAACCAGACAGAGATTCAAGGAGGAGCCAAAAAGCTGCTTCCCAAAATTATTCTTAACACTCCAACTATTAAGTGGTTACTTCATAGTAACTTCTCTGCAGTATTCAATACCTTTGACTTTCTCTATTGTTTACAATTCTTTATTCTTTTGATTTCTGTGATATCTTTGTCATTGCTTTGGCTGGGTTCTCTTCTACCTGTCTATTAAACCCTGAAGTTATCTAGGTTTAATCCTTGGTTTCTTTCCCTACTTGAGCTCTCTATATCCATGGGTTCTACCCCCAGCTAGGGCTGAATGATATTTATGGTTAGTGACTTTCCTTATGTCTTTCCCCCCACAAACACTCACCGATATAGCTAACTGCCTCCTTACCACTACTTGATTATCCCAAGGCATCTTAATGTTAACCTGTATTAAGTTTAATGTTAAAATGGACAACATTTTAAAATCTTTCTCTTCTACCTATTTTTCCCATATTTTCTGTCCTGTTTAGAGTTCCTAATATTTTCTAAAACACCCAAGTAAGAAGGGAAATATTTTAGATTCCTCCTTATTCCTAGTTGTCCATATCCATTGACAATTAAGTCCTTTGGATCCTGTCTCTGTAAGAGACAGAAAGTTCCTTGAGATCAGGAATATGTCTTATTTAACTTTATATCTGCCAAACTGAGGAGTAAGACCATCTCTGTCAATATGACTTAAATGTAAAACTAAAACTATAAACCAATAAAAATTTGTGGTTTGTTTCAGGATTCTTGCAAAATAATTAATCTAGGTAACCAGTTTGTTCATGTGGGCAAATGGTTCTTATTGGACAATATACTTCTCACTGGGCAAAAGCCGTTATCAGATAACTGTTTTCTCACCAAGAATTTAAATTATGTATCTACTAATCTTAAACTATTATGTCATGAATTTTGCCCAATTCCAACAGTCCCCAGTTTAAAAAAAAAACTCCCCTCAAACCCTATAAATATCCTTCCCTAAGTTCTCCTTTGGGGCACTAATATGCCTATCAATGTGGTGTCTTCCCTTGCTTCAATACATCCAATAAATTCTGATTTGCCTGACCAACAGGTGTCTCTGGTGAATGCAATAAGGTATTCAACAATCGATAGGCCCCAACACAGTCCCTAACATATAATAGAAGCTCAACAAAGTTTTTTTTTAATTAACTAAGCAGAAATTTGAGCAAGGTGTGTGTAAGAGAAAGTGGATGGGATAGATGTTTCTGCTTATCTATAGTGAAAGGATCCTGCAGGACCTGGCAGAAGTATTTCATTGTTCTCATATTAGCAATCAAGAAACCCAGGTGTTAAATGTATATGGCATTTTCTACAGTTCAATCTGAAATGACTCCTTCTTTCACTTTACCCTGGGCCAGGCTGTGAGGACCACAACGTGTCCTTATTGTTCTCACTCCGTTGTCTACTTTGCTCACCTGTGTCCTACCAATACCTCTGCTTCTAAGAATCTAACCTCTTAATCCACAGACAGGATCAGAAATTGGTCTGATAAACCAATCTACACTAAGGTATTCCCTTTAAGAAGACATTTGAACATGGCAGTTTTATGTTTGGAATAAATGAATCAATCAACAAGCTTTATTGCATGAACCAACAATGAGCCTTACAAAGGGTAGATGTAGTGTGGAGAATAGATTATATGGGGTTGGTCCTTGATGTCCTGAAAGGAATTGTCATGGGACCCTAAATCTCGGAATTACAGATATGAATGGGCCTTACTATCCCCCCCGCTGAGTAGTTCATGAAGTCAGAAATGGTGAACAAAACAAATCCCCACTGAACTGCAGATGCTGAGTTGATGAGCCATCTGCTTGGCTAACTTCCTAGCTAAATATTCCCATCCAATCTCACTCTCCATACAGATCCCAAACTTGATCAGAATTCAAGTCCATGCTTCTGCAGAATTACAAGTTACTCCATGTTGTAAACTTTGAACACACGTTGATGACTGAAATGAATAATAAATCTAAGAATGACAAGATTCTACTGTATAAAAATGCTTTTATTTACTCAATTATTTCAAGGTAATCACTTTGAAATTAGAATCCTGGACTTAAAATGTTTTTACTTTCACTTTGACAGCAGGCATGTTGCTGAAGAGAGTAAATGTTCAATTCAAGTGTTTACTGAAGACACAAGTGAATATCCCTTGGTGAAGTGAAATATAGAGGATGACAGTAATTTGCCTCAGGTCACACAGGAGTCAGTAGTGGTGTCTGATGTGATGACTACACATGGGTTTTTCAGAAAAACCCCTGCTTATTCCTGTTGTCTCTGTAGTCAATCCTACTTAGAATTTGTTCAGAACAAAAGTATCCAGATTTGAATGGTAAGTTTTAAGATTACTCTCCATCTAACCCTGATCTTCCTGTCCCTCTTTTCCTAAATTAGAATCTTATTAATTATTTGTTGTTATTTTTATTTTTGGAAAATATTTTAAAGGCTGATTTGTTTTTCTGGAAATGACAAAATATAGAAAGCTACCTCATATTGTTAAAAGTTTTCTCAATCTAATTTAATGTACTTTGTCCCACAATTCAGAGACTCTGAGTATTTTATACTCATGAATTGTTAACACCATTAAATTAAATAATTTAAATTTTATTTCTTTATTAAAATTTTTATGTTTTATTGGATTTATTGGGGTGACACTGGTTAACAAAATTATAAAAGTTTCAGGTGCACAATTCTATTATCTGTCCGCTGTATGGTGTGTTCACCACCTCAAGTAAAGTCAAGTGTCTGACATCACCATTTATCCTTTCTATACCCTCTTCTTCTCAGCACCCCTAATAATCACCATATTGTTGTGCATGTCCATGAATTTTTTTCTCTTTTTTCCTCAATCCCTCCACCCTCCATCCAGTTCCCCCGCAACTGTCAGCCTGCAGTCTATCTTTGAGTCTCTCTGTTTTGCTTCTTAGTTCATTTTGTTCATTAGATTCCACATATGAGTGAAATTAAATAGTACTTGTCTTTTTGGACTAGCTTATTTCACTTAGCATAATGTTCTCCAGGCCCATCCATGCTGTTGCAAAGGGTTAGATTTCCTTCTTTTTATGGCTGAGTAGTATTCCATTGTGTAAATGTAGCACAACTTTTATCTAGCCATCTACTGCTTTCAAATATTAGCTATTGTAAATAACACTGCATTGAACATAGGAGAGCATATATTCTTTCAAATTAGTGCTTGGATTTCTTCAGATAAATTCCAAGAAGTGGGATAGTTGGGTCATAAGGCAGTTGCACTTTTAAATTTTTGCAGTAACTCCATACTGTTTTCCACAGTGACTACACCAATCTGTATGCCCACCAAAAGTGCTTGAGGGTTCAAAACTTTTTTCTACACTTGCCAATTTTCTCTCCAGATTTTTTAATAAATAAACTTCCCTTTTTCTCAATAAGGCTAAGGAAATACAACTGGCCTTAAGTCATAAAACATAGTAGAGCTCAGTGAGATTGTCAGTTTATGAAGTTTGGCTGATCAGTATGTGAACTTCAGTGTGTTAGTTTGTATTGGGTGTCACATGGAAGGGACATGACTTTTTCTGATAAATCTTGTCAACTTTTTCTGTTCCTAGAGGAAAGGCTTCTTCTGCATTTATAGTTTATGCTGAAGCTCAAGGTTTGCCTGGATGGGCCAATAGAAGATGAACATTAACTCACTCATACATTCAGTGAGTATTTATTTAGTATTTGCTGGGTAAGAAGCACAATTGTAGTTTAGCCGACACTGAGGTGGATAAAACAGAGTATTAGTTTTCACATATCTTTTGATATATTGAGGAGGCTGAAAGCTAAGGTTTTGTTTTCTCTAAGAGAAGCAATTGAAAGAAATATTTTAGAGCTACACAATTTTAAAAGGGCTCTTTTTCTTAAATTTTCAGATAATATCCTGCTAACCCTCAAAGGTACCCACAAAAGGCAAAATTATCTTTTCTGGGAGAGTTCTCTTACTTCATATAGACTGATGTTAATTCAGGAAAATATTGTGGCTTAGAAATTATCAATTGCTTTTTTGTTACAAAGGGAATAAATAACTTTTGGGTATGTTTAGAGGAGTGACATCAAGTAATCCATGAAATGAAAAATGACTCTTCAGATATAATTTTGGTGTAATGATGGCCTTTACCAAAAATCATATCCATCAAGCAAAATTATTAGTTATGCTGTCCAGTGTGATAAATCCAAAATGCCACTTGGTCACTTACTCCAATGTATGAGAGCTTTTAATGCCAATAAATATTTCTTGGGAGAGATGTTAAATTTCCTTCCTCATGTGAACACTAGGCCTAATTCTCTTGCTCTTGACTCATAGAGATGGAGAAAATCTGGATGTTCCCCTAGGAAGAAGAGTATTAAGCCTTCCTTTAATTAAACAATGGATGTATTTGTTGAGGTTCCTAAGACACTGAATTATACCTTAGGAAATAAAACATGCTTGCAATAACCAGAAAAGTAACAGTTCTACGTTATATAAAGGCCAAAAGTATGGTCCAGGCAAAACAGCACAGTGGGAAAAGGGAGCCAGGACAAGAACCTTGGAGACAGTGAGACTAGTGGTGGGCATTGAAGCAGAGTAGATGGCTGGACAGAGAGGAGGGGGAGTGGAGGAGAGAGAGGCAGCACGGACAAAGTTTCATAAGAGGATAATTTTTAGGGAAGAGTTTTGCTCTGTTTATTCCTAACATCTGAGATCATGTGCTATGTAAAGACATTTAATTAAATAATTATGATAAGAATAAAACATTCTTACTAAAAAACATGAATACATTTAAGATAGCAAGAATAACAAAAATTACCTGTCATCACACCGTTCCCTCCCATTTGCTATTGATGTTTTAGTGTTGTTGAATTCAGACTTATTCTTAAAGGACATTTTTAAAGCATGATTTCAATTGTGTCTACAGCAGGTGGATTTTAAATTTTAACATTGTAATAATACACATTTTTAACATTAATTATGCATTTATTTTAGTCCATCAAGTACCTCTACCATAGTTTTACTTAATAATTCATATATACTTATGGCTTTGAGTATATCACTTTCCTTACTATTATAAATCAGTTTGCTATTAATATCTGTGTACATAAGGCTCTTTTTCCCTTGTGTTTACTTAGAGAGGGCTCATGGGGGTGCAGACAAAACATAGACTTTAGAGTTAGAGAGACAAGGTTTTGATTATTAGTTCTGCCACTCTTAGCTTGTGGTCTTAGGTAATGTGTCTAACCTCTCATGAGCCTTCATTTCCTAAAATACAAAGTGAGCATCACTGTGATTACTCTGGAGTGTTTTGAGAATGAGAATAATTGTGAAGTGCTTAGAACAGTCTGGCACACAGTGGATGTTCAGTAAACAATGGTTGTTATGTCAATATGGTTATTAGTATTAAGCTTGATATTATATGGCTCTCCTTGGGGATAATGGGGAATCTTGAGTAAAACTATCTCTCAGAAGTGAGGGAAATCCTCTAAGGAAAATGAGAAAAAAACTCAAAGAGAAGTTTGCGGCCTGGTTTAGTAGGTTTTGAGTGTCTGCTCAAATACTGCTCCTTGGCCACTGGGAGCAACTCTTAGCTCCTTTTCTAGGAGATCTTATGATTCTAGAGCAAGACAGTATTTTAAGGAAAGCAATATTTTGAGACAATCAATAATCATTCTTATTTTTTCTTCAGATTAAACAACCCCAATATTATCAACCTTTCAACCTTTCCCTATCAGACCTTACATTTTCCAAACTAATCCTTTGAATTCTCCCTGTAGATTTCCACTATGTAGATGTAACTTGTATTTAAGTCTGTAATATTACCTTATACCTTTCCCCTGCCCCCACCTAAATTACATAACACCTAGTTTGGTACCAAAAAAAAATAGAAATTTGAATTGCCTAATTATACATGAGAAAAGCAAAAACAAGAACAAAAACAAAAACCCTATAATTGAATCACAATTCCAAATCTTTGTCTAGCAAAATGAATTAAATGGAGGGGTCCTAAAAAGAGACTGCATAAAATACTTTGGTAGGTATTTTATTACTCAAATCTTAATATATATTTTTGCATTCATGTAAGTCCTTCAAAGATTTATTCTCTCAATTACCAATCAAAAGAACTCATAAAGGTAGAGCCAGTGGACCAGGCAGGATTGGAGCTGCCTGGAAGACAGATGCTCTTGCCACAGCATCTGAGCTTTAAACAACCTCACCGGCTGCTCATTCCTGGACTCAGTGATAGCTGACAAACAGAGTGGCTCTGGGTGAACCAATTAGGTTTCTCAACAGCCACAGTCCCCGCACCTTAGGCTTGATTAAGATGGACACTCAATGGCTTGGTTCCTAAGTCTTGTTTTCAACAAGTCAGAAACTTGCTTCCTTTAAAGAAAAAATCTAGCAAAAAGAATAAGCATGTAGAATTTTTATTTATTTAAAATTTTTTTTTTGTTGTTCAAGAACAGTCATCTCCATTTTCCCCTCACAACTCCTCCACCCCAGCCATCCCCACCTCCCACCCTTGATCCTACCCCACTTTGGCTTAAATAGCCATTATGAGGGTTTGTTTCTTATTTGTTTGTTTTTGGAAAACAAACAGTTAAAGGGGGGGCATGGCCTTACTAAAATTTTGGCACTTTTCCTGAAATCTGTTAATGTTACTTATTAAATTGAATTTGTATTGTTTTCTTCCTAGAGTTGAATGGCAGTTGTGAAGGGCTTTTGCTGGTTTGTAGGTTTTGTCATTTTCTTCTTAACTCATTTGTATTTGTCACAACCTTTAAAGCAGAATGTGACTTGAACGTTCCATTTTCATTCACAAAACTCTCTCTGAGTTACTTTCAAAGAGCTCTATAAATGCCTAGATCAGGTCGGTTTATAATTTTATTACTCCGAATAATTCTGCTCTTTGGAAAATGAGCCCAATGGATAGTTACTCCCATCAAGTTGATTCAGTGTAGTGGACTGATTCCCAGAGGCTGTACATGCAGTTGATAGCTAAGGAGGATAGAAGATTTAAAACATAGATCCTAGGAGATGAAAGTTGTTTTAACCATGATATATCTTAGAACACTTAATAAACATTTGGAATGACCTTGTCCTTTTATATCAATTTGCTCTCCCCTGGATATATCACAGCTATCACTGAAGTAATTGAAAATATTTGCAACATTGTTTTAATATGTACAATATTATCTTTATATATACAATAATACATATTAAGCATTTTTTAAAATATCAGCTAAGAAAACTAACATGAAGTCATGTAAAATATATTTTTATAGAAGAATTTTTTTTTATTTTCCTTAATATTGAAATAGAACTATAGCATTTTCTTCTTGAACAATCTTCCATTGAAGGTATATTTGAAAACCTGTGATGCTTTTTTTCTGTCCTTTATCATTAATCATGTGTGAAGTAACATTTAAATACATTAAGGGGACTTCCATTTAAAGGCATTCAATGTATAATTCCTTTATAATGTTCATCTTTAATAAAGTAAAAAAAAGTGAGGAACAAGAGACCAGAATGAGCACATGTCGTGTAAAGGAAGTGAGGTAGGCAGGGTGTGTTTGGGGACTGGAATTTTGATGTTTGATATTTAAAAGGAGGCATGGCTACGGGGTATGTCAATAAGGCATTTCAGTGTTTTTCAACCTTCCTTTTTTGAAAAAATCACCCCCTGGAGCATTTTCTTGTTCGAATCATGGTCTCATTCCCCATGAAATTTCAATACCATAAATATACTGTATCTGTTTTGTACTACATGTACAACTGTGCTTTATACATAAAAAGAGCAAAAATTTTACCTCCCCCCCATATTTACTCCCTTGGGGATGATCGTGGTCCCACTGAGAATCTATGTTCTGTGTGAACTTACTATGCTTAAGGGATAAATTGCGCAAATAATGTTGTGTAAGAGGAATTGTGTATAATAAAGAATTGGCAAGAGTCAGGATGGATGCACTAGGAGCCAAAGTCCTTTGTCTGGGGTTACGTGGAGGAGGAAACTCCCAGTGTTGTCTCAGCAGGAACTACCTGGTGCTACACTGGCTCATCTCCTGTCTACAAAGGAGGGGCTTTCTCTTTATCCATGAGATTCACTCACTCACCCCTCTAATATCTAGTCATTAGCTTCTATGTTTGAAATTTAGGTGGGGTTTATTACCTCACTGTAGAGGTAAAATCAGAACTGTGTCATGTACTGGTATTGCTAATACAGATTTTCAAGTAATCCTACTCATTAGCCTTGGGCTAATGTCTTTTCCCATGATCCAGGTCAATTATTTCAAGGATATTTTTCAATAGTCTTATATATCAACTGAAATAGTTAGACATTTTTCAAATAGAGGGTTCCTTAAACAGCGAGAGGTATGATTCAGGTTTGGTGTGTGTTATAGGTTGAGTTGTGTTCCCCCACAAATATGTTGGAGTCCTAAACCCCAGCAAGTGACAACTTGAAGATAGGGTATTTACAGTTAAAACAAGGTCATTAAGGTGGGCCCTAATCCAATATGACTGGTTTCCTTATCAGAAGAAGAAATTTGGACATTAGTCTGCTTGGGCTGTTATAATAAAAGACTGGAGTGAGTGGCTTAAACAACATAAATTTAGTTTGCATATATCACACCATTTTGTTCTGGAGGTTAGAAGTCCAAGGTCAGGTTTCCTCAGGGATGGAGTCTGGGGAGGCCTCTCTTAGTGGCTTGTAGATGGTCATCTTCTCATTGTGTCTTCACATGGCTTTTTTTCTGTGCACATGCAGAGAAAGATAGGGAGATCTCTTTCTCTCTTTCTTCTTCTTCTAAGGACACCAGTCCCATCAGATTATGACCTCATTTAACCTTAATAGTTTTATTATAGGACCTATCTCCAGACATAGTTGCATTGTGGGTTAGAACTTCAACATATGAACTTTGGAGGCTCTGAATTCAGTCCATGACTGACACACATAGAAATAAGATGATGTGAAGAGACAGAGAGAGAACACAGCCACCTACAAGACAAGAAGAAAAGCCTAGAAGGTTCTTCCTTCACAGGCCTCAGAAGGAACTATCCCTCCTCTTACCTCAACTTCAGACTTCTAGCCTCCAGGCTGTGAGGCAATGAATTTCTGTCATTTAAGCCACACAGTTGGTGGCACATTGTTGTGGCAGCCCAGCACATATAATACAATGTGATTCTGAGAGTCTCATAAAATAGAAGCAATCTATGTTAGCCTCATGGTCATTAATTAATTACACTTAGACACTTGAGACCAAGCTCAAAGAAACAACAACAACAACAACAACAACAACAACAACAATAACAAAGAAGTAAATTGCATTTAAGTCTTCTGAGACAAATTTTGAAAGCTTTTATTAGACTGATATCTTGTCCATCTTTCTGTTTTATGCGAACTGTATCTAGGCTTTGGTGTTCCTGTGAGTTGCTATCTACCCTTCTGGGATTTAGGAACAATTGCTGTGAGGACAAAGGGAAACTGAAAACTTAAACTGAAGAGCCAGGTGAGGGTCAATATAGGGTGGAGAAGAAAGGATGGCAGGAAGGATGAGGCTACATGAAAGAGTGGGACTTGGAGATAAGACTGATTTAAGGATGCTAGTGAAGATAACAAACCTTTGGTATAGAGAATTGAATAAGCGTCCTGAAAGTAATGAATTACCTAAAGGAGTGGTAGTGAGAGGAAATGTATTTGTAGAAAGTTTCAAGACAGCACAAGGATCTGATGGTGAGGACTGGTAAGGAATGGGAAAAGGAGAGATCAGCAATAGATCAGCAAGATCTATTTGATCTTGAATATTCTCAGAGAAGGTTATTTAACTCTTGAAGAGTAAGAGTTCCTAGCAGTTGAGGAGATGAATTACTGGGATTCTTGGTCGCCCTTTAGCAAAGTGTGTTCTTTTCTGATTTTAGCACACTCTGCATAAGAGACAACCTCTCTGCTACTAAATTATGGATCCAGGATTGACTGATATGATAGTGTAGGATTAACAGAAACTGACATAACATGACATGGGTTCAAAGATCTGAAAAAGAAATGAAATGACTTTTAGTCATCTTAGTAGCTCATTATTTAGCTCATTATTTTATAGTACTTTGTAGAGGTCTTTCAAAGTTCTAATTCCATATATTTTATGCCTGCTGAGAATATTTTTCCCATGTTATCACCACTTTTTAAAATTGACATTTTGCCAAATATCCAGATGTTTCTTTCTGATTGTGAGGTCAGACAGCAGGTTTTTAGCCTTGTATTTCAAAATGTTGGATTTTCAACACTCAAAGTAGCTTTTTTAAAAAATGGTGGTTGTTGCATTAAGATATAATGGAAGTTGTTTGCTTTTGCCAAAGGAAGAGAAAAAATGGAGTGAAATCAAGCATGACTTTTTTTAATGCTACTTTTTCCTATTTAGAAGATTGTTACTGATGATATAGCAGAAAACATATTGCTGTATTAACAAGGTCATTCAGTCACAAAATCCTATTAATGTAGAAAATGACATAACCAAGCTGTGTGGTAACAAATAAGGCAAATTTCCACCTTGTATTCTTCAGACTCCTTGTTCAAATTCACACAACAGCAGGGAAACTGAGAACAAATTCATGACTCTGTAAAAAACATAGTTCATATATCATTCGTATTGACTGTTTTCTAATTTTGTTTTTTACTTTTTGCAAAAATAATGGTAGCAAACTAAATCAAGAAATATATCTAATTTATATTCATATAAAAGACTTATCTACAAAAGTAAAAAGAAGCCTGCTGGGTAAAAAATTTCAAAATAAATATGTACATTCATAATATCAGTGACACGTTTACTTTTTTTAGATCTAAGAGCACCAAATAGTCATTTGCATTTTGAATGATAGCAAACACATTTTAGATTTAGCTGTCAATTTAATGAAGCCTCAAATATTGATTTTAGCAAAACAGTAAAGTAGGAGATAAAAATAAAAAGGATCATTATAACAGTACCCCTGAGGGAATAACTATGGTCACTTCAGTCAATGATAAACTGATTTTAGTGGTGTGGACTAGACAAATAAAAATAAAGATCGCCTTGATTTAGCTTAAGCTGGAAAAGAAATCTTGCAAGTTTATGGCTTCATAAATTGTTCTGAATGTTTAACATCCCATGAAGAAGAAGCAAACAATGACAATACTTCATTCAAGAATGCAAAACCAATTATACTCAGGCAGAAGCCTTGTAATTCAGATTTAGTGTCTCCTTATCCATGTTTGCATTGCTGAAGGGCCTTCTTTGACTATACTCAGAGCATTTCCATGCAGACATTACTGACCGTTTTACTTCTGAATTTTAACTACCTCTAAATCTGTTTAACTTCTGACATTGCAGCTAACTGATAAATACTAGATTGTTTCTTTTAGTGCTTCATGGTCTTTTGTTGAACACAAATAGATGACATGCATTTTGGGAATAAACTATTCTTGCATGCAGTGGTAACTTAACTGTTTGGATCCATCTAATACTTTCACTTCTTGCTGGAAAACATCAGGAAAAGTGAAGTTAGATATTGTGTTAATTATAAGGTTGACATATCAGAATCACAGAAATTTATGAGTTTTATATCTATCTGTCAGTCAGTAATAAGCACTCTATGGAAGAGTTCTCTTGAAATCTGGGAATGCTTTAATCGTGTCTTCACTTGAACTGGGGATTTCTCTGTGAATGTAGTAGCATCATGACATGACCCACATAGGTTAAATCTCCAACAGCCCTACCTTCCTTCCATATTCAAACATGATGTCTGGAATGATATATCTTTCGAAAGAAAGAGATGGTGTTATAGTTTTGTTTATTTTACTTATGTCACAGCCTCAGTTCCTGATTTACCCATTTGTACTTTTCAAATAAAAGGTGTAGTACATCTTAATAGTACTACTCTCCTCTTATCTGGAATATTCTTACTATGACATTAAACTTATCTGAGATCTAACCCCTAGAGGTCCTTGTGAAATCATACTTAAATGACCCATGCTATATTTCCCACTGTGTTGGCCAGCAATGATTCACTCTCTTTGCTTCTTCAGGCCACTTATTTGCCTTTATTATAGAGCCACTTGTTTTCTTTTTCTTTTACTAAGGTACATACCTAATGTTCTAATTTACTATGCCAGACCCTCAATGTCAAGAATTTCACCCTATACACAAGTCAATTGCCATGTATAATGCAGCATATATTAAATATATTACTTATTTTCCCATAGAAAATGCCAATCGTTCTTCAATTTCTGCTTTGGTAATTGAGAGACTCCAAACTAAATCATGTCTCATGTTTGTAAATATACAGACTCCCTTGCCTCTAAAATTTTCTTCAATTTTTTCTCCTGATCTGACTCTTGTATTTTTTTCTGATTTGACATTTTATCCTACTGATAATATATTTTTAATTTTAATATGGTATCTCATTTGTAACAAAAGTAGAGAACTAAGTAAAATAAATTAGAGGATTAATATATGTTTGTCGGTGGTTCATAACAATAGTCTTTGTTGACTACTGTGCTAAGTTGTTTTGGAAGTTGGTTCCTGTTTCCAATAAAGTCACCCTGCAAGGAGAGAGGAACTAGATAAATACAAAACTTCAGATTAAGAAAAGATCTTATATGTAAGAGCAAATGATTGTATGAAATGTATTTAGCCTAAGAAGGGAAGGATGGCTTCCCTGTGATGTATAAAATGGGCCATCAAGGAGTGTGAAATGTGCCCAGTTGAATTTGGGGGAAGACAATTAATGAGATGAAAATAGCATAAATCAAAGAAAAGAACATATTTTAGGTTTAACAAATTAGAACTATCCCCAAAGAGCTTAGAGTGAATAGGATTGGTGGTAGCAGATATTTGTTATTTAAATTAAAATATATTCAAATAAGCCATGAATTAGTAGATAGAACTGCTATAAGATTGATGAATAAATTCAAGAACTGGTTATTTAAGAAGAACAATACTGTAGATAAACCTCTTATAAAAATAATTGGCAAAAGGGAGATAATTAAAAAACAATACTAGAATGAGGAAGTGGATACAAATTGCAGATATAAAAGAGCCTATTTCAGTGAAAATAAGATACCATCTGCTCAACTAGAAAATAAATCAAATCATGAAGTTGCAGTAATTAAATGGGGACAAATTAGTACAGGAATAAACTTATAGACTAATGAAATTGGGGGAAATATCCATAAAGAAGTGTAGATACCCATATAAATTTAATAGTTTACAAAGATGGCAATTCAAGTCAACTAGAAATAGAAAAGTTATTGAATAACTGGTGTCAAACAACTGGCTGATCAGTTAGAAAAAACGGTTTTTTTTTTCCTTATACCATACAATTGTAGGGCAATGAGTAAAATTTTTAAAAATAACAAAATTATTAAGAAATTATACATAAGTATTTATACATCCTAGGTATAGAAAAAAGTCATTCTGAAAATGACTCAGTCTCTACAATGAGCTAATAATAATTTTATTAAAACAAATAAGCAAACAAAAATCAATGTAGTATATTTAGTAGTGTAAACAATAGAACAAGAACTGTACTGCATAAATCATTGAGGAAATAAAACTCATAATAGCCTCTACTTTTTACCTTCTAAAAATGTAAACTGTGTGGCATTGACATGGAATCCATGCACACATACACAGGTATGCATTTGTTTTTGGTTATGTGTGTTTGGATATGTGGGTGTATATGCAAGTATATGAATACAGGTGTATACACACATATACATACACATACAAAATATATTCTAAGAGTTTTTATTTACAACCAAAGGAAATGATTCTAACTTAAACAGAAAAGGAATACCAGATGAGTCACAGATTCCCTAGGAATCTTAAAGCAATACAAGGTCCGCCACTATGCCGTACAAATGGTAGCCGAAGTCATGCCACAGGAGCCTTCTTCATCGCCACCACCGCCTGTGGGAATGTTCTTTCACTGTGAGTGCTGGGTAGGATTCTCTGTCCTTGCTTCACTGCAGTGTATCTGACTGGCCAGGCTTGAATTTTGGACCCTTGGCCTGGCCACCAGGAGACAGGTAAAATAGCTATTTGATTATGCATGTTTTAAGTCTCAGTAGATATTAATGAATGGGTTTCAAAAATGGTTGTTTAAATTTATGCTTGCTCTGCATGTGAGGATTCTGGTTCTTCTAATTCTTGCCAGTGCTTAATATTAGCAGTTTATCTGTTTTTGTGTCTGTTTGTTTTAATATTAATCATTCTAGTACTTGTGTGAGAGATTTCCACAGTGATTTACTAAGATGATCAATCAGTTAAAGCACCTTTCCATATGTTTATTGGATGCTTGTACATCCTTTACTTTTCTTGTGAAATTGGCTAAGTTTCTCAGTCATTTTATTATTTGGTTGTCTGTTGTTATTGCTTTATACTTCTCTCTATATATCTGTTATTTGTATTGGAAATACTTTCTACTTTCTACTTATATTTTCACTCTCTTGTGTTTTTTGATTAACAAAGGTTTCAGTTTTATTGAGGTCCAGTTTATCAATCTTTTCCTGTATGGTTGGTGCTTGTGTGTTTGTTTTGCTTTGTGGGTGTGTGTTGGTTTGTGTATGTGTGTCCTTCTTAAGACATATGATATCCAATTGACCAAGCATTGACTATTCATCAAACCATAATCTCACTAACAGACTAGAGTGAGGTTTTTCACAAACCAAGTGAGTAAATTTCTGTGGGTCTCTTTTTAGTCTCTATGTTATTCTAGCCGTCAGTTTACATACGCTTCTGGTATAGAAAACCACTAATCTCTTTAGATGGCAAGTCATATAAAGAATCAATGTGGAGTCAGAGATCAAATTCAGGGTACTTCCAAGGAATATGGTCTACAGATAATGCAAAAGTTGTGTTTATAAAGTCTTTCTCTCCCCTTTCTCCTCTAGTCAATTGTTAAATATCTTTTAAATTCATACTATTTTATTTATTTTCATTGTCACTGACAGTTCAAGCTCACATTAGTTTGGCCTATGTTATTCTAATCACCTCGCACTTTTTTCCCTGGCCTTCCCCATTATTACCAGAATAATCATTTTCCTCTTTCGGTCCTTCCAATTACTTTCTCTCTTACAGTATGGCCCAGCTTCTGAATATGAGAAGCAGGGCTATTGCCTCCATCACTATTTTATTTTACCTCTTTCCCTTCTTGCATTTATCTTCCAGCAGAATTAACAAGAGCTGCCTCAACCTTAAGGTTTAGTTCCACAAATCTGTGCCTTCACCTTTGTGTTTCCTCTGTGAGGAATTCTCCACTCACCTCCTGACAAGCTCTTATTCATTCTTAAAGTCCCAGCTCAAATTATAAATTCTGTGTGAAGCTATTTCTCATTTTTTCCTGACTGAAGTTAATCATTTACTTCTATTTACTGGATACAAACTGATATTATTTCTACTGTATCATATCCATCTTTATATCCCAAATATCCAACAAAGATTAGGTACTTAATAAATATCAGTTGAATTGAATCAAATTGATGAATTTCCATCTTCCCCTAATATTACTCACCCCCTTACACACATACATACAAATTGGAGTTAAATGTTCAACATTAAAGCTTGGAAATAGTACAAGATAAAATTGACTATGGAAGTTTAATATTTAAAATGCATAGAAGAAATCAAAAAAATAAATACCTGTTTTATATATTAATTATAAAAGTTGTTATTAAAGCTTTTTACTTTTTAAAATTTTTTAAAGATTTTATTTATTTATTTTTAGAAAGGGGAGAAGGGAGGGAGAAAGAGAGGGAGAGAAACATCAATGTGTGGTTGCCTCTCATGCACCTCCTGCTGGGGACCTGACCCCTCAACCCAGGCATGTGCCCTGACTGGGCATCAAACCCATGACCCTTTGGTTCACAGGCCCGCACTCAATCCATGGAGCCACACTAGCCAGGGCCTATTACCTATCACCCAGATACAATTATCAAGATCTTGTAGTATTTATTTAACCTATCTCTTTTTTTCATTTTTTCCTTTGCTAAAGAATCTTAAATCAATAAAGACAGATCATTTCACTTCGACATGTATAAGTATATATTTTGAAAAATATAGACATTTTCTTACAAAACTATACTGTCAGTTTTACCTGACAAAAGAAATAATTTTTTAATAAAAATTGTGTATTTATTCTTACATCTTTAAACTTCAGTCACCTTCAAAGTACTCTCCATTTGAGGGAATACACCTATCGAGGCATTTTCTTCCACTTTTCAAAACAGTTTTTGAGCTCATCGATTTTTTAAATTATCCTTGTTTATTCTATCACACTTTTCCCAATTCCCACCCCCCCCCCCCCGCCCCGCCTTTGTCCTCCTCTATCTAGGCCATCCCTTGCTCCGACAGTCCATCCCCACATTGTTGTCCATGTCCCTGGGCCATTCATACATGTTCTTTGACTGATCCCTTCTCCTTTTTTCCACCATTCCCTCCCACTTTCCTCTGGCAGATGTCAGTGTTCCTTGTTTCCATGTCTCTGATTCTGTTTTGACATTAGTTTATTTTGTTCATTAGATTCTTCTTATAAGTGAGAATATATGGTATCTGTCTTTCACTGACGGGCTTATTTCACTTAACATAATACTCTCCAGTTCCATCCATGCTGTTGCCAAGAGTAGGAATTCCTTCTTTCTTTCTGTTGTGTGGTGTAAATGTACCACTATGTTGAATAGAAATGGTGAAAGCAGACATCCTTGTTTTGTTCCTGATCTTAGTGGGGAAGCTTTTAGTTTTTGCCTGTTGAGAATGATGTTGGCTACAGGTTTCTCATATATGACCTTTATTATGTTGAGGCATGCTCCCTCTATTCCCAGTTTGCTATGTGTTTTATCATAAATGGGTACTGGATTTTATCAAATGCTTTTTCAGCATCTATTGATATGATCATGTGATTTTAGTCTTTCATTTTTATATGATGCATCGTATTTATTGATTTGTGAATATTTTTCCATCCTTGCATCCCTGGAATAAATCCCACTTGATCATGGTGTATGATCCTTTTAATGTATTGTTGGATCAGGTTCACAAGTATTTTGTTGAGGATTTTAGCATCTATGTCCATCAAAGATATTGGCCTATAATTTTCTTCCTTTGTTCTATCTTTAATTGGTTTTGGGATTAGGATAATATTGGCCTCATAAAAAGAGTTTGGGAGTCTTCAATCTTATTGAATTTTTGGGAATAGTTTGAGAATGATAGGGGTTAGTTCTTCTTTGAATGTTTGGTAAAATTAACTCATGAAGATATCTGGACCAGGGCTTTTGTGTGTCAGTAGTTTTGTTTTTTTTTATATTACTGCTTCAATTTCACTAGTTGTTATTGGTCTATTCAGATTTTCTGCCTCTTCCTGTGGGGAGAGGGGAGCTCTGCCCACAGAGTTCCCCTGCCATCTCAGATGAGAATAAATCTACCAAGACACGATCTGCTTGGGGAGGAAAAGTGACGAGTCTCTCAGAGGAAAATGGTCCTGAACATCTCCTTCCCTACTGAGTTCAGCTCACACAGAGATACATGGTATGCATGAAAAGCTCATCAACCAATGTCCAAAAGCTACAGTCATGAAAAACTGACAT
This sequence comes from Phyllostomus hastatus, assembly GCF_019186645.2. Classification (NCBI taxonomy): domain Eukaryota; kingdom Metazoa; phylum Chordata; class Mammalia; order Chiroptera; family Phyllostomidae; genus Phyllostomus; species Phyllostomus hastatus. The sequence goes on along the minus strand of NW_025334041.1, from coordinate 103,094,427 downwards.
CATTTACAGGTAATAGTTGAAGAAACACAGGTGATTGTCTCTGGTCAGTGTTGGCTTTAGCTCAAGTGTCTGTTTCATAGCAACAGGGTGGAGCAAGCCTCAAAGGAAACAATGTATATTCTTTCTCTGGCCAGATTTACCCACAGGAGCTATCTGTTCCAGTACAAGGCTGCAGCTGCCTCTGGCCTTGTTCCAGGCTGAGTCAGGCTGAGAGAACAAAGCAGCCAAGAGATTAGGAGACTTTACAGAAAGAATGAAGACTCAGGCTAAGACATAGCCAAGGGGTGAGGGTATTTCTGCCCTTTCTCTATAGACCCCTAAGTCCTTCCCTGATGGCCCAATGTGACTGTGCCTGTCTTAGGTTGTCCCACCCTTGAGGAGTCTTACTGGTCATTGGCTAACCAGTCATTTCCCCTGGGCAAGCAGGGGGAAGTGAGGGAGGGAGGCATGGGCTGTGCTCCTGCCAGGAGTATACATTCTGTCTCGTAAGTGGCTCGTGTCCCCAAGGCCTTTTCACTCAGCCCTAGCCATGGGATCTGTTTGTCTATTAATGAGGCTACAGTCCCTGAACCCAGGCAGGATGGCTCCCAACATCTTCCTAATTTGGGTTTTGAAGGTTGTATGTTCCTAGAAATTTAGCCATTTTGCCCAGGTTGTCCAGTTTCTTGGCATGTAGTTGTTCAAAGTAGTTTCTTACAATCCTTTGTACTTCTGTGGTATCAGTTGCTACTTCTGTTTCATTTCTGATTTTATTTTGGGGGCTCTTCTCTTTTTTTCCTTGATGAGTCTGGTTAATGGTTTGTCAATTTTGTTGATATTTTCAAAGAACCAACTCCTGGGGCCATTGATCCTTTGAATTATTTTTTTAGTCTCTATGTAATTTAATTCTGCCCTGATCTTATTTCCTTCTTTCTGCATGCTCTGGGTTTTGTTTGTTGCTATTCCTCTAGGGTTTGCTTTTTGTTGTGTTTTGTTTGTTTGTTTGTTTGTTTGTTTGTTTTAGATGTACAGTTAGGTTATTTACTTGAGATCTTTCTATGTTCTTTAAGTAGGCTTGAATTGCTATGAACTTCCCTCCCAGGACTGCCTTCACTGTGTCCCATAGATTTTGGGTCATTGTGTGTTTGTATTCATTTGTTTTCAGATAGTTTTTGATTTCTTTGTTGATCTCATTGTTAATCCATTCATTATTTAATAACCTGTTATTTGGCCTCCATGTATATGAATGTTTTTGAGTGTTTTTCTTGAGGTTGGTTTCTAGTTTTAAGCCATTGTGATCCAAGAAGGTGCTTGATATTATTTAAGTTTTCTTGAATTTGTTAAGGTTTGTTTTGTGTCCTACCATGTGCCCTATCTTTGAGAATGATCCATGTGTGTTTGAGAAGAATGTGTACTTTGCTTCTTTGGGGTGAAATGTTCTGTAAATCAATTAGGTCCATTTGATCTAGAGTGTCATTCAATTCTGCAATATTTTTATTGATTCTTCTTTTGGAAGATCTATCCATTGTTGACAGTGGGGTGTTAAAATCCCTTACAATGACTGTAGTGCTATCTATCTCTTTTTTAAAGTCCTCCAATATTTTATTTATATATTTAGGTGCACCTATATTGGGCACATATATGTTTACAAGAGTTACATACTCTTGTTGGACCACCCTCTTAGGTATTAAGCAGTGACCTTTTTTGTCTCTTGCTGTGGCCTCTGATTTGAAGTCTACTTTGTCTGATGTAAGTATTGTTACCCCAGATTTTTTTTCATGTCCATTTGCTTGGAATATGTTTTCCATCCCTTCACTTATAGCCTGTGTATATCTTTTGTTCTGAGGTTTGTCTCTTGTAGGCAACATATATGTGGGTCATGTTTTCCTATCCATTCAGCTACCCTATGTCTTTTTATTGAAACATTTAATCCATTTACATTGAAGGTTATTATTGATAGGTACTCATTCATTGTCAATTTTTTCCCTTTGTACCTGTGGTCCTCCCTCTCTCTATTTCTTTTCCTTCTTCTTAAAACAGTCCCTTTAGCATCCCTTGATCAGTCCCTTTGCAGTGCTGGCTTGGTTGAGATGTACTCTTTTAAACTTCTTTTGTCTGGGAAGCTCTTTATTTCACCTTCCATTTTAAATGAGAGCTTTGCTGGATAGAGTAGGCTTGGTTGCATATCTTTACTTTTCATTACCTGGAATATTTCATGCCACTCCCTTCTGGCTTGTAGTGTTTATGTTGGGAAATCAACTGATAGCTTTATTGGCGCTCCCTTGTTTGTTATTATCTGTTTCTCCCTTGCCTTCTTGAAGATTTTCTCTTTGTTTTTACATTTTGCCATTTTGACTGCAGTGTGTCATGGGGTAGGCCTCTTTGGGTTCATCTTGATCAGGACTCTCTGTGCTTCCTGGACTACTTGCATGACTGTTTCCCTTACCAAGTGAGGGAAATTTTCTGTCATTTTTTTCAAACAGGTTTTCTATTCCTTGCTTTTTTCTTCTTCTTCTGCTATTTCTTTGATGCAAATATTGTTACATTTCATGTTGTCCCAAAGCTCCTTTGAACTATCCTTGTTCTTTTTGAGTCTTTTTTCATTTTGTTGCTCTGATTAGATGTTTTTTCCTACCTTGTCTTTGGCTTACTGATACAATTCTCTGCTTCATCTAGCCTGCTTTTAATTCCTTCTAGTGTCTTCTTCATTTCAGATATTGTGTTCTTCATTTCTATCTGGTTCTTATTCAAGGTTTCTATGTCCTTTTGCATGCTGATGTAGGTCCTCCTAAGTTCCTTGTAGTTCTCACTAAGTTCTTTGAGCATCCTTATAACCATTACTTTGAACTCTATGTCAGATAAATTGCTTGCCTTGATTTCACTTAGCTCTTTTTCTGGAGACTACTCCTTTTATTTTGTTGGGGGGCTGTTTCTTTGCCTCCCTGTTTTAGCTGTCTCTTTGTGTTTGTTTCTATGTATTAGATTGATTTGCTTTGACTCTCGGTCTTGTGGGGCGACATTGTGTGTTAGGAGTCCTATGGGTCCCAATAGTGCTGACTTCTTGTTCTCCTGATCTGGATGCTCAAAGAATGTCCTCTGTGTGGACTCTCCTGTTGTATATGGGTCCTGACTGTTATTGGCCCATTTGTTGGTGGGCTCTTCTGTCTGGCTAAGAGGGACAACCTTCACCAGATATTGTATGCTCAAGTACTGGTGGTGGCAGAACAAAGCAAAACAACACAAAACAACATCAAAATAAGTAACTTCCCTGACCACTACAGCAATATTGACAATAAGAGAGCAAAAAATATTAAGAGAGGAAAGAGAAAGGGGATAGTAGAGAAAGGGGAAAAGAAAAAATAAGAATATGAGAAGGTGAAAGAAAAGAAAAGTGATTTTGAGAGGAGAAAGGGAAAGAAAACTACTATTCATAATGAACTGAAAGAGGAAAATGGGGAAAAGGAACACATAAAAATGTGACAAAATGTAATAAAAGGAGAGAAGAAGAGAACAATGGCGTAGTCAAAGATAGAGTAGAATAGGAGATATGAAAGAAAAATTAGAGTGCCAAAAAGAAAAAGGAAAATAGATTAAAAATAAGTTAAAAGGCTATGAAAAAGAAAAAGTAACTAAAATAAAGAGAAAAGAACCAAGTAGATTTGTCTCAGCACAGTTGAGACCTTGCCTCTGGTTTCTCCCTTTGGATCCTGCTCTGATGTCTGAGTCTGAGTCTGAGTCTAATGTAAACCAATGACAGATGCCATCCACATTTAGCCTTTGGCCACCTTTTTGAAGCTATAGGTGATCCACAGTTTGTGGCTGCTTCCTCTGGGCTTGGCTCCCAGGGTGGGAGCTGCTCTTCAAAGCTGGCTTTTTATCAGCACTGGGTCCAGGGGTATGTCAGCAACTATCCTGGGTCACCACAGGATCCGTCTCTGCCTTTATCTACTTGCTGGCCTGCTGTTAATCTTATACTAGTTATAGACCCGACTATTTCTGAGAGGGCTTCTGGCAAAACGGGGCTGTGATTCCTGGGTCTCCCATGGCAGGTGCCTTTCAGATTTCAAGAAAGATGATGGGTTCCCCCCAACTCTCCTGAGCCACTAATCTGAGTCTGTCAGGGATTATTTCCCTATATTCGGGAGGGTGGGACACCTACTAGGCTTCCAGCACTCAGATTTTGTGTGCCAGATGCTGGGAAGGTGTTTCTATGGCTCTCCCATCAGGGGCAGGCACCACTCTGTTTCTCAGGATAGTGTATGGTTTGGCTGCACCCTACTGCCAGTCTCTGATGACCTCTGAGCCCATTTATGTTGCTGTCTCCTCAGCAAGTATTAAGATGCAGGATGGGAGAAAAGAAAAACAGACAAAACAGGATGCCACAACAGATCAAACTGAAGAAAAAAAAATAAAAAAACTTGCTAAGTGGAGTGAACAGGATTTTGGAGGTTGTGATGAGGGGATTTCCAGAGGGTGGGTAGAATGGTTTCCCACAGGGTAAGGTAATTGATTTTCCCCTGGGAGGGCCTAGCTCTTCTCAGGAAAGATGGCTGTTGTGTAGCCAAGGTATATCAGGGCCCCCCAAACCCCAGAGATGCTCCTCCAAGACTCTTCCTCATGCCTCCCACTCCAGATTCTCCTCAGGCAACTCTAGTCTGCACCACCCTCCCTTTGCTAGGGCCCAGGGTGGGTAGCCACAAACATAAAACCTGTGCTTTGCCCCTTTAAAAAAAGGTGATGTATTTATCTCCAGTGATTTTTGTCTTACCTCAGAGTCAAGAGCCCCCATGGTGCAGACTCCTTGATCTCCCGATCAAGTTGCTCTCGGAATGCCCTTTGTATGGGTTACGTGACTCTCCTGTTGTATATGGGACCTGATTTTTATGGGCCCATTCCTTGGCAGGAACTTTCCTCCATCTGGCTGACTGGGAGATCAGCCCCTCCCAGCCTGCCTCTGCCTTGAGAGGACTTCTAGGGGTTGCATCCTCAGTCGGGACATTACAGGAGGCCACCTATAAACTCTTCTCTCACACTGATGCCTCTCCCCCCATCCCCCAATTCAATAGAATATATCCTGTGTGCAACATCTTCTTTTAAGTCTCATATCATCCTGATGGGGTGGGTGAGGAAGGGGGAGGGTCCAGCAGCAAAACTGAAACACGGGACAGTGGCTGGGCACTTATGCTGCCCTCTCCCGTGAGGCTCCACCTCCGACCCCTGCCACTGTGCTCCCACTGCTGCATTCCCTCCATGGTCTCTGCTGCCATTGCTGCCCAGGTGGCCTCTCTTTGTCCTTGTGCTCCTGGTTCCTCAGCTGATCTGCAGTCTCCTCAGTTAGAATCTGTCCTGTTCATGGTTCTAGTGGCGTCTGGGACCAGGGAGGCTACAACCCTCTCCAAAACAAGTACCACAGTCCCTAGGACCCTGACTCCTGGCCACAGGTTGTGTGGCCCAGCCAGGCAAGGCACAGAAGCCACACAGGCAAGTTTGGGTGTGAGGTGTAGCCACTGTGGCAGCTTCTTCCTGAGGAGAATATTGCAAATTTCACAAAAGGGGTCCTGCTCCATGTCTGTGCAGACAGAAACACCAGGCTGGGTAGCGGTTGCAGTGGTGGTGGCCGTGGCTCTGACAGAAGAATCTGGGCCTCCAGTCCCTGAGTGCTCTTGCAGGTGGACAGGCACTCTCATACTTGCAGCACACACCTACCCACTCATCTGCACACATAGTCACACACACTCTCACTCACTCTCAGCTGGATTTTTGAGTTGGTTGCTCTGTGGTTTAGCTGTAACTGGTCTGGGGCTGGGATCATGGGGACAGAGCCTCCAGCTGCTCTTGGAACCTAAAATAAATGATTTTTAAGTGTCACTTAATATTCACTCTATAATCAAACGTCCGTGATTATCTCAAAATCATCTGGTAATAGTTGGTTTGTATGAATTAAGATTCATGCAATCTCCACTTACTGCATTTGTGTCTCTTGAGTCTTCTGTTTTCTCTGTAGTCCACTCACTTTTCCCCTTTTACCATCATGCTACTGAATTTTTGCAAAAACTAGATTAATGCTTCTAAAGAATATTCCACATTCTGGATTTGCTTATTTGCCTTTTTTCAGTGCCATTTAACTAATTATATATATCTCCTATAAATGAAAGTTAGTTGTAAATCCTGATTTTTATTTTGTTTTGTAAGAACACTTTTAGGTGATGCTCTGTGTCATGTTGCATCGTGTTTCAGCACTACAGTAACTGCTCGTTCCTTCTTTAGCGAGGCTAGGAGTATGGTGGATATAAGTCCTGGAAATATAATCCCATCATTATGAAATATCTCATAATCTTTCATCTACTATTATCATTGAATCATGATCTTTGCCTGTATCTGTTCCTTATTTCAGTAGAACCTGCAGAACAAAGATTTCCTCTTCTGTTCTTCCTTCCACATTTCTAAGTGAAATTCTTCAGCAAAGGAGAACTTTCCCTTGCTAACCAGAGATATTTGATTATATTAAAATATTATTGGACAGGGGATAGGCAGGATAATGTTCTTTTTAATGAGCAGTTTTCAGAGTTCTTGCCTTAGTTACTTTCAGTCATGTCCAATGAGGCAGTTTTTCCCTTTCTCTTTTTTAAGTGTAATTTTTACACCACAGATTTTTATATAGTCAATGTGTCAGTATGTTTAAATCAGCCGTACTTATCAGATTATTGGTTGTTCTTCCTTTGACCAAAGGGGGCCTTTGAGGTTGCATCCTATTTTGTCATTGCTGTGTGTGTGTTTGTTTGTTGCACTAGCCTATGATTCTTGAACATTCCCTTGCTTTCTTCTATGACATACTTCAGCCAAATCTCGTGTGTATCCAGCTTTAGACCAGGAATCAGCTATTCCTCCAAGGAGCGCTGCATGCCAGGTCACTTGTTGCTAATGGGTGGTCACTGACTCCAGGAGTTTTCAGTGGACAAAGCTAGAAATTATGTATGTTTAAAAAACAAGACAAAATAATCCAGAGTCTAAGTTGATATTTACAATTTGCATGTAACACTACAGCATTTTCACTTAATTTAAAATATTTTTATCCTCATATCTATCTTTATAATAAAACTTTTGGCTCCTAAAAGCACTAGTATGATTTGTAACTTGCATTTTTCTATTCTCTACATAAAATAGTTTTCAAAATTATAATATAAATACTCATAATTGAACTGCATAATGAAATTCAGTATGTAAATACTACTAATAATGTAAAAATGGAATAGAATTTATCTTATAAGAATATATAGTAAAAAAATACTGTGTTCTAAAGTCACTTGAAGTAATTCTTATCTCTATGCGTTTATATTGCAACAGGATATACAACGAAACTCTAAATCAAGTATGAAGGAAGAATAAAGGCATTTTTGACATAAAATGACTCAGGATATTTACTTTCCATTCTATACCAGGGAATTGCTTGAAGGTTTCACCCAGTAAAAAAATAAAATAAAACAAACCAAGAGAGATTTCAGAACCAAGAAATAGTACATTAACATTAAGAGCATAAAGTGGAGACTTTCCAGTACCAGCCAGCTGGGTCCTACATAGCAACGGTGCAGACTGGGCCAGGCTCACAAAGGTCTTAGCAGGGGTGTCAAACTCATTTTCACCAGGGGCCAAATAAATGTAACTACTCTTTAACTGTTAAGGAGTTGAAATTACATTCAGCCCTTTGAAGGTAACCACGAGGCTGATGTGACCCCCAGTGAAAATGAGTTTGACACCCCTGCAAGAGAGTAGAAGCAAAAATGTATATTCCATGGACAGTTTCCATAGACTGCTTGAAGTACTGGACTAATTTAAGGATCTAATAAAGGCACTGTGCAGAAGAAATTGAGAAGGGCACTTAGAATAACTAAAAGTTCTCTGAGAGAGGAAATGTAATTATACAACTGTTATTGGTTCTGCAGGGAATCTCCAAAACTGACATTAATTTGATGTTACTTAATGATTTTTAACTTTTAACACCAATGTGTGGTTAAAACACAGAAGTTTAATTATAGTTATGGAAAAAATATAAATATTATCAGCACTGACTCTGTAAAAATACTGATAGAACTTAAAAGATGGATTGGGGGGATACTGACAAAGGGAAACCAAGTACTTTAATGTTCTTATTCTGCAAAAAATGAAATCAAGAGTCACTGTCTGTGAAATAAAGATTTTTGTGTATCACTTCAATACACAAAGGAAGCAAGAACTATTAGAATGTGTATTCCTAGGGAGAACAGGATTAAGACTGAAGAAAGTAGGGCTCAGGCAGGTAACTTACATTTTTTTCTAAACCAATCTGTAGTGTGATACATTTATTAAATAGTGTGATGGAATACATTAATCAAACAGTATAATATTAATATTTACAGTAGTAGTATTAGATGGCAGAATTACCACTCCAACAAATATATCTCACAACATGACCTGGGAAAATCTCCCAGGGTGCCAATTAAAGCTTAAATTATTGAAAGCGGTGAAAGAGTGATGGTCAATATGGAGGCTAGGAAATAGAAATACCACCTGTGAGTAATTGGTGTGCCTAAATAAATATAAAGAAATGATATCAATGAAATAGGAGCTATATTCAAAGAAAGAAGAAAAATGTTCATTCCTGATAGAATTCTGAGTCAAAAGAAAAAAATGGCTTACTCTTTATGAGAAACAAATTTTATCAAAAGCTATCCTTACAGGCATATCTACACATCTGAATTAAGTTATGAAATTGAAAAGAGAGAGAGAGATTACCAGAAACATAGAGACAGAAGCTTTGGGCTTTCCTAGGACTTCCCTTTCCTAACACTTGATTAATATATGAGCACTGATACAACGTGGGATAGACACAAAGTAGTGACCCAAGAATTTGAGATGGAAGCAAGTTGTTGTTTTTATATGAAGAGAACAGGAAGATACTTTCAGATATTCAAAAATTCAGGAAAAAAAACCTATCAATGAGCAGTGAGGACCCCTTCAATGTAAAGCACACTCTGAAGCAAACCCTTTAGGAAAGGTAGTATAGTGTTGATATTAAAAGCAAGGGGTTGGTGGTGGGAAAATGGAGACAACTGTACTTGAATAACAATAAAAAATTAAAAAAAAATAAAAGCAAGGGGTTGAAACCTTATCCCCGGGTTCAAATGTTGATTCATTTCAGTTCCTGATTTTATGAAGATGATCTTGCATTTCTAGAACTTCCAACTTTCTGCCTGAAGCAAATAGAATTTCTCTTTGCAAAACAATAACATCATACTAAGCCACAACTTATCTCTACAACATTTATGTGAAATATTAAACACTTGTTTAGAAATAGCCATAATAGAGCATGGGAACACACACACACACAAATTAAACACAAATCATACAGGTCATGATGAAAATGCCTAATGTATATGTACCTAGAATTCCAGAAAGAGGGAAAGAAAAGAATGGGAAGACTGATATTTTAATAAATAACAGCTGTTTATGTTCCTTAACTGGAGAAAGACATCAAGTCATAAAGTCAAGAAACATTACAAACCCCAAGCAAGACAAATATAAAGAAAAAAACACAGGCTGAGCATAGTTATACTGACAAAAGCCAAAGAACAAGGGACAATTTGAAGGAGGCCAGGAAAAAACACATAACATGTAAAGAAGAAGAAATAATAAGCCTAATAGCTGATGCCTCAAAAGAAACTGAAAGGCGGAGGATAAGACTGCATCTTCAAAGTAGCCGATAGAAAAAAGCAGCCAGCCCAGAAGCCTGGGTCCAGCAAGTATACCCTATGAAAATGATAATGAAAGGCGTTTTCAGACACTCTAAAATTTTGAGAATTAACCACCTGCTAATTTGTAACAAAGAAAATATACTTCAGGCAGAAGAAAAATGATCCTTGATAGGAACTTGGAGGCAGAATGAGTGCAAAGTAATAGTGCTAAATTTGCATAATTTTAAAAGAACGCTAAGTATATAAAATAACAATAGTAAGCCTGTTTTGTAGAATTTAACATGTAGATAGAACTAAAATTCCAGAAGCCAATACTAACCTTTCAATAAAGCTTGTCCTTAGTTGCTGAGATAGCTGGTCCATTTATGCCTGATGGACAGCCCGTCAGCACCAACCCTTCCTGGTGAGAACTGTGCTCTAGCTTTTGTCCCCTGGAGCCTCAGTTCTATTGAAACTGTCTTCTTCTCGGCTTCTCAGCCACATCCGCTGGGATCAGAAGGAGTCCCCAGAGGAGAAGGGTCTCAGTGCCACAGATCGCCACTGTCTTGGTTGCTTCTCTGATTCCTCATTTTATTTTTTTAAAGTTTGATACAGCATTTCTAGGTGTTTTCTATAGGCAGTTCGGTCTAAATTACATAGTCTGCCTGTACCACAAATGGTGCATACATTTTAAAACTTAATTATTACCCTCCTTATTATTAAAATTTCTCTTTTCTAAACCATTAGAATGTGAAGTAAATAAATATAGAATACAAATATCAAGAGATAGAAAGCTACTGAAATGACAAAGCAATGTAAGAATAACACATAAAGCAAATTAGTTGAGGTAGTAAAAAAAGCACATGTATATTATGTATATTATGATACAATAATCACTATAAATTGAAAATCTCAGTTATAAGAAGAAAACAAATGAGCAGAGTTTTAAAAATTCACTTAAATATTATTTATAAGAAATATGTATAAGGAAGCATAATTCAGTAATTTTAAGAGAAAAAGATAAAATATGAAGCAAGCACATGTAGTTAAAAGGAGACAGGAGGATTTTCTTAATTTAAGAAAAATTAAAATGTATGATTAAAGATAAAATATAGAATCAATTAGAAATCTGCATGAATCATTTCTCAGTGATAAAGATATAACTGTTAATTCACATAATTGTGCTAAAATACTCAAGATGAAAAATGTTTGACCTACAAGAAAAAGATGGACTCTAATAGTAGTGGGACATTTTAATATGCTTTTCTCTGTTTCTAGCAAATAAAATAATATATGGACTAACACAAAAGAGGGTGGGGAGCAGTGTTTGTAAAAACCTCAGTATATCAGCCTCACAGAGGAGGAGCTCTACACGTGAGGCTGCCTGGTGCCGCCTGCACGTATTTGGTTCCAGTTGGTTTGGGGTATGTGTGGACATTGTTCATTTGTAAAGACTGCCCAGGCAATTGCAGCATCCAGAGTCAAGGACTTATGATGCAGAAGTAGGGAATCTGAACATGATTTTAATAAAGTTAGTATCACAGATATATATTAAATTGTGTATCTTATAGGGAGTACCTCTTTAAAAAATACCCACAAATTATTTATAAAAATAGTTCACTTACAAAGTCCAAAGACTCCTCAATAAAATATCACATGTATTCTCTGTTATAATAAAATGATATTGATAAGATTAAAAATACACTTTAACAAGTTGACAATATTTAACAATATAATATTTAACAATATTGACTCAAAGCAAAAATAAAAACTATTGTTTAGTTCAATATTTAGAAAATGGAATAGTTATAAATTTCAATTATTATATTAATATAATTTTAATTATTTTGAGCATATATAAAATATATGACTAACAATTTCCTCAGAGAGAAATTAATACTGCTAATTATTTTATTATTAAATGAGACAGAGAATAGAGAGGAAAGAATTAAAGCAGCTAGCTTGTGATTCGTATACTCCCATTAGTAGAGGAACCCAACCCACAGAAGGGTTTTAAAAGCCAAGAGATCTGGTTGCTCCCCTTGTCAACAAGACCTCTGGGTAAAGAGGCTAATAATATTTGCAGGGAGGAAGGATCTTATCTACAGAATTCCCTTTAGATAATATCACTAGCTAAAAGGCTTACTGAAAGTAAATAAAGACAAAATCTACTGAAGCATGAGGCATGGCTCACTGGAAAAATACATATAAGCTATCCAACTCTCTGGGTATAAAATAGAGATTTTACTCAACTTAAATTCTCCTCCCGTTATGTGAAATAACTTGTGAACTCCATTTAAAGACCTCATCTATTATCATGGACTAGAAAGTGTAGGTTTCATGTGAGAAGAAAGTGTCTGGGAAATTACCCGTATGTCCCAGAACTTTATCTACTTTGGAGTCCTCATAGCTTTGAATTGTTCATAAAGCTTCATGTTGAGCAAGAACTTTGATCTGTGGGCATCTAATCTGACAATTTGATTATTAGCTCAGAAAGTAAATGAAGAGAAATAAATGAAGTAATATTGTTGCCAAGATGTTTAGAATAATACTCATATAGCAAATTTAAGGAAAGTAATTGATGAAGATGAAATACAAAATAAGAAGAAAAGAAATTAATAGCATTGATGAATTCAAGAGCTAGTCTCTGAGGAAAATAATCAACTTAATGAATGAGCTCGAGAGGATTTCTGTGGAGCTCTTTTTCTGTTTAGCCCCCTCACTCTGCCCCTCTGATTTCCGCTGCCTCAGTTTGCTCAAGCTTTGACCTCTTTCTCTTCAGCTCAGCTGGTCTGTCAAGTTCTGCTCACCTTCTCTAGTTCTGAGCTGTGCTCTGCAAAGTCTCTCATGCAGTAAGCTGGGGTTATCACTGGGCTTACCTCACTCATTTTCTTTTTCTCCCAGCACTTAGTCCTCTGTCCAGTGTCTGAAAAACAGATGTTTCATTGACTTTGTCCAATGTTATAGTTGCCTTTATGGGAGGTCAGGTCTGTACCATTTGATCACTCATGGCTGAAAAGTATATTTAAAAGCAAGAAAAACAAAGAAAAAGGGAGCAGAAAAAATAGTTTGCAAAAAGGAGGACAAAAAAGAGGAAGAAACCTCTCAAATTTAATAATGAGTAAAAGGATAAAATATCATATTCCAATGCAAATAAGGGAGTAAAAATACACTCAAAAACAAACAAAAAGAATAGGGTTGACTTAAAGTTCAACTCAAAATACATTGCAAAAATCAATACTCTCATAAAGAAACAAAAGAAAATATTTTAAAAATTTTTAAAAAGAGGGGGATATAACAACTTATATATAAAAATCTTTTAATTATGTGAGAAACATTTTTATAATTCTATACTTGAACATTTAAAATGTGGATAAAATAAATTAATTTTTACAAAAAATACAAATTGTTAAAATTAAGTCAAGAAGGGATTTGAAGACAAAAACAACAACCTTGGACAATATTAGAAACATTTTTATAAAATAAATAGACCAAAAAAAAACAAACAAAACAGAAAAGCCTATGTTCTTGTCCTTCCCACTTCTTTAACATGATGGTCAGATAATTTTGCATAAAACTTTAGTTAAACCTACAAAAGGACTCCAAATTTTAGGCAATTTAATAGTTAAAGTGAATAGAGATAGACTGAAAACTCCAGCACTTCTTTTTGCAAAGCTAGTTTCTGTCTGATGCCAAATATCAAATAAGTGTTCATCAATAAAGGAAAATGGCTAAGCCATCTAAAATTCATGGGGTGGAAAAAATGTAGAAGTCATATGAGAAATTTTACCAGAAAAATAACAGGGTACAGACTACAACTCTTAAAGCATACTATAATTCTATAATAATAAATACTGCATATAAATGATGTCAGAATACACAAACTCATTCATGAATAAAGTTGTAGATCTTGAAAGAGACCTAAATGCTAGTTGTAGTAAAAAAGTTAAATGATAAAAGTGACTTTTTTTAGCAGTTAGAAAATAATGAATTATTCAAAAAAGGTTTGAGAATAACTAGGTAATCACAAAAAATATATTAAAATCTCATCCCACCTCATACTTTACAACAAAGTTTTGAGTAGTTTAAAGACTATATTAAAAAATGTAATTATGATAGTCCCATTATGATAGAAATGGAGGGTAATATTTATGTTACTGTATTGAGGTGGAAGATTTCTATCTACTATACCAAAGGCAAACATCATAAAACAAATGCTGATAAATCTGATTACCTAGGAAAATTTTCGTAGGTATACTACAACATTAACAGGGAACTGGCAACTTACTTTTTGGTCACAACTGAGTCACAGGAACTGGAATTACCCTACCATCTTAAAAAAATTTTTAAAACAGACAGTGTATACAGCAATACTTTATAGACATGGAAAACAGGCTGTACAAAAAAGTAATCCTTGAAAGGAGGGAAAAATTGAGATGAACCTGACAATATTCCAGTTTCTGTTGCCTGCGGAGTGTTCAGGCAGCAAAGCAGAAAGAGAGACATGAGACAGAGCCTGGTGGTCTTCCTGGGTTAAGAAAAACAGCTGAATATTCAGGGAGAGCAAAGCAGCTAGAATTCACTGGGCAGAAGACTGGAGACGAGAGAGACACATAGCAAAGGAGCTCTGGAGATAAAGAGGAGGTTCTCCTTGAGTGTGCAGCAATGTACTAATCACGACAGACATGTGAGGAACTACCCAAAGCTGAGGAAGGAACTATTATAAAGGAGTGGTGAGACAAGTCCTAAAGTTTTCACAGAGCTGGGAATAGTTCATATTCATAACCAGGGTGAAAAAAACCTACTAATATTCAGGACCTCAGACAGAGCACTCAGTAGTGGAGACACATTAGCCCCTACGACTAAAACCTCCCTCTGGCTGCACTGATCAGAGTTTAGAAGCAAATCTAAAAGGATCTAGCAACTCATACAGGAACAAAAGAATTAGAAGTTAAGATTTAGTATAAATAATAATTAAAAATACTCTTAGTTGTATATTAACTGAGTTTTACATACAACTTTCTAGTTCACAAAATGATTCTTACAGACATTACCTCATCTTAGATTTGGCTTCCTTGTGCTATAAATTCATATGTACGAGTTAAACAGGATCAAGGTGATCTAGGTATCTGACAACCTTCATGTACTGGAGACATATCGTGATGCTTTTGTTTGTAAAACTGTTTAGAGATGGCTGTCTTGAAGATGGACACTGAGTTAAAAAATGAATTTTCTGTAATTGAATAAAGCACAGAATATATTTATGCCTTAGACCTGTGTCAACCCTCAGCAGCAAGATAAACTTTTTACTGATAGGGGTAAAAGGAGGAAATGAAGGGTATTCAGTAGTTTAGTTCAGTGTCAGATCTCTTTGTGTCCAGAGGATTTAACCTAACATGCTAACAACTGATGACAACTAGCCGTGCTAGTGCCAAGGTCAGCTCAAATATGGTTGGAGAAGGGGGAGCGGGGAGCATCCAAAGCCTTGGAAAGTTGCTTTTGGCGAAGTCAGTTTTAATACATGTGCAACTATTCAAAGATCAAAAAGGAAAATGGCAGTTTGTATGACAGACTGCTTGTAGCTTTTAGTGTTTTTAAAGACACATTTAATGGTTTCATCAATTTAAACATTGAAATGAATGTTTATTCATTAAACATTAATGAGTAAAATACATTCATTAATAAAAATTACAAAACATTATTATGTACAAAAAATGTATAGACAGATTAAATGCAAAGTGTAAAATAACCAAAGTAGGCTCAAAAAGGATACACTACTATAAATTACAAATAAATCTTTATAAAAGTGGCTCTTTCCTAATTGTTAAGTTGTTTTCATGTTATAAATTGCCTTTTCACACATGATGTTGTGTGTTGCTAAATAATTTCCTGTTTTATATTAATCATTGATGGTTAGCTTTTGCCCTAGGTAGATATTCTCAATATTTATACTTCAATTAATGAAACATATTCTGCCCTGTTGCTTAACAGAGGAATAGAGTCTTTCAGTTCTTCAAAAGGACACATGCTCAATTTGCTTTAAAGAAATATTATACCAAACAAAACCACGTGTGGGTGAGAAATAAATGAGCTTTACCCACCTTGAACACTGCATTTATTTAATTAGTAAAGATATTATTATTTGTGTTTTAATTATCTATTTCTTCTTCCTAGAATGAATCCTTAATATCAAACTCATGAAAAAGATACTTTTCAACCACATGGTAAACTCCTTTATCTTGTCTTTGAATAGAGATGCAGTCAAAGCTCACCCTGTACTAGGGCACTTTTGTTTATCAGCATCTCCCTGAGTGTTCCCCTTTGTTCAGGTTTACTGCCCATCACTAATGAAGCTGTGAGAAGAAAATAGACTAAAGACTTTTGTCTTGTTATCTCTGAAAATAGATGGTGATTTTCTTTTCTATCCTCAAGAAACTTGCTTGCTGCAAGATAAGGGTTTTATATAGAGAGGAAAAAATCCTTGTTTTCCACCTTCTCTTCTTTCTAGCAGGTACAACAGAAAAAGATATTAGAAAACAAAACAAAAATAAAGCACTCTGAGGCAGAATGAGATCAGGTTCAATGGACAAGGGTGTCTTCCTCTTGTTTTCTGTAAAAGTATTTTCCCTTTTAAAGCTTATCAAGAAACGACCCCCAAAAGGATCCATCTCCTACTTACAATGTGTCAGGCTTAGAATGTATTATTTTTTTCCAGTGGGAGATGCTGCGTAAATGGAAAGTTAGAATTAAAAGGACGCTAGGAGGGAAATTAATATTTTCCCTTTAGGGTCATTCATAAAATCTTTGCTTCTTAGCAGAGTGATGAAAAAATAAATTGAGTTTTATTTCAAGGAATTGGAATTCAATATCAACCTTTGTTTAATGCCTTAGAAACAACAGGGAGGGCAAAACCATCCATCACACACAACCTATAATAAAACCTTTTGAAGTAATAGGAACAGCTTTTGCTTAGCCAGTCATCTGAATGGAAGCTGGAAAATAGAGACTTGAATTGACCTCTAAATAAACAAGACTAACTCTTGAGCATCGACTTTTTAAACAACCAAATATCATTCAAACCAAGACTCTGGAAAATTGCTTAAGAATTAAAATCTGCCTATTCAATCAAACAGCAAACCAGTTACCAGAAAACCCAGAGCATGTGAAAATGGTATAATTTTGACACTAATACCATGAAAGTATCAAAAATTCCACAAAAGCAAGCTTAAGTCCCCCTATATCATTGAATACATTGTTTATCATGCAGTGTATATTTCACTATCAAAACACTGTTCTTGGGAATACCAAAGACAAGTACAAAACCTCAACCCTATTGAGGGAATTTTGGCAATATTTAGAAGAGTAATTTATGCCTTTGCCTTTTGACCTAGCAAACCCATGTCTAGGTATTTATAGCAAGTTACACTGGGAAATACATGAAAAGACTTGTGTTCAGGCATTTATTCTGGCATTATTTGTAATGGTGGAAGATTGGTAACAACCCAAATTTGCCTAAAATAAACAACCTATTTTCATCAACTCATTGAAACTCTATGCAGCAGTGTATAGGAATAGAAATCTCTATGCATAGATATGGAATGATCTCCATTATATATTCTCATAGAAAAAAAAGCAAGGCATAGAATAGTAAATGAAATATGCTACCTTTGGTGAAAGAAAGGAGTTATGTATAAATGAAATATTCTACCTTTGGTGAAAGAAAGAAGCTCTGTATAATATACATTCCTTAGTTTTATAAAAAGAAACACTAAAAGCATAAGTCAAAAATTAATAAAAATTATTACTTATAGAGAGTATGAGGAAACAGGGTAGATAGGACAAGTAAAGAGACAAGATTTAAAAAGAAGTTGTTAATATAGTCTTGCTTTCATAAATGTATTAAAACATTTAAAATAAAATTTAAAATAGGAAACAATATCTAACAATTAAAAACAAACAAAAGAAGGCATTTTTCTTAATAAACCACACAGATAAGAATTCTTTCGAGCAACTTTAGAATACACTATTTTGACTGTATAGACTTAGTGGAAAATAATGTGAGGACAGGTAGAATACAAAGAAATCTGGTTCTTCACTTAGTAGTCTAATTAAGAGTAGTATATTGACATTATAATTTTTAAAGTGTATATGTTACAAATTAATACAAACAAATAATTTTGTTGTTAAGAAACAAAATTCAGCTTAAGAGAAAAAAGATGTTTGTAAAACACAAATGTTAAATGAAAGTTCTGCAATATTAAATTGGAATTAGAAATATAAGTATGAACTCTTGTTTTTTTTCTCAGCTATATTTATTAGTAGTTCCTTAAAGTAATGACAAAACAACAATAATGAGCACATTGATTCCCCAGGTTGTGGTCTTTAAAAACAAGAGCTCCTTGCAGTCATGAATGATTCCATATCTGAGGTAGAAAATAGACAAGATGATGTTGGAATATCTAGTCACAATAGAAAGCAAGGAGACTATCAAAGATAAATGGATTTTGTCATAGGGTTAAGAGACAAACACACAGGGGATCTCTCAGTCAAATTTGAGACAATTTGACTGTGAAAAAGAATAACTAATGTAATCAATTTTACCAGATTAAATATATAAAAAATCATGTGTTCAACACATTACATAAGGGGATAGGGAAGACAAAAATAGGAAAAAAACTATCGAGGACACAACTGGAAGCAACTAGACTATTGACCTCTTAACCAGAAAATTGACAAAAGGAAAGGTTTAAATATTTATCTATTTTTATGAATTGTATTTCTTAGTAACCTAATAGCCCAAGCAGATAAAGGATATATATACACTAGAAAGAATAATAACACTAGAACACCATTTTCAACCTTTCATGAAACAATTGATTTTGGCAATCATTATCAATGGATGAAAATATTTGATGAAATATTGGTGGTGAACTTTATAATGGTGGAATCAGTCTACCATTACCTGATTCCTCTCATCAATCTTAGTATTACTGCAAGTGGGAAAATATTACTGGTCTCTTTACATGAGACAACATGAAAACCAAAACTAAACTCAAATTTAAGACTATATCATTAACCTCTGTTTTCAAGGTGTATAAAGAATAGAGAAACAAATCAAACTACAACAATAGGAAGTTAACAGACAAATCTAAATGGCAGACACACAATAACGGAACTGATCTGGCTTCTCTGAAAAGCCAAGAATATGAAAAATAAAGAAGAGAGGCATCAACTTGATTAAAAAGTTTTAAGAGACATAACACCCAAAGAATAAATACTGTTTTCATCCTCATAGGAACAAACTATCTATAAGTGATATTGTATTAAAAAAATACAGACATATAAGCATGAATTGCATATTGATACAAGAAATTACATTTCTTTAAATTAAAAAATATTTCAATCACCATTGACATTCAATATTATATTAGTTTCAGTTGCACAGCATAGTGATTAGACATTTATATAACTATGAAGTGATCCCCCATATACCATAAGTCTATTACCTACTTGAAACCATAAACAGTTATTCAGATATTGTTGAGTATATTTCCTATGCTAAACTTTACATCCCTGTGACTATTTTGTAATTTCCATCTTGTATTTTTTAATACATACACCCTTTTCATCCATCACTCTCTCTCTACTCCTATCTGACAACATCAGTTTGTTCTATGCATCTATGAGTCTGTTTTTGTTTTGTTCATTTTGTTCTTACTATCCACATGTGAGTGACACCATATGGTATTAGTCTTTCTCTGTCTTACTTATTTCACTTGGCATAGTACCCTCTGCTCCATTCATGTTGTCTTGCATAGCAAGATTTCATCATTTTTTTATGGCTCAGTAATATTCCATTGTATATATGAATCAATTTTTTTAACCCAAGGATCTATTGATGGATACTTAAGTTACTTCAACATCTTGGCTATTGTAGATAATGCTGCAGTGAACATTAGGATGCATATACCTTTTCAAATTAGTCTTTTGAATTTCTTTGGATAAATATCCAGAAGTGAAATTTCTGGGTCATATGATATTTCTAGTTTTAATTTTTTGAGGACCCTCTATATTGTTTTCCATGGTGGTTGCATCAATTTACAATTCCACCAACAGTGAACAAAGATTCTCTTTTCTTCACATTCTCACCAACACTTGTAGTTTATTGATTTGTTGATTGTAGCTATTCTGACAAGTGTTAATTTGTTTCTCTAATGATTAGTGATGTTGAACATCTTTTCATATGTCTATTGGCAATCTGTATGTCCTCTTTAAAGAAATATCTGTTCAGGTCCTCTGTCTATTTTTTAATTGGATTGCTAGATTTTTTGGTGTTTAGTTGTGTGAGGTTTATGTATGTGTGTGTATATATTATATGTATATATATATATATATATACACACACACACACACACACACACACACACATATATATATATATATATATATATATATATATATATTTGGGATATTAACCCCTTATCAGATGTATTATTGGTAAATAATTTCTCTCATTCAGCAGGTTTTCTTTTTATTTTGTTGATCGTTTCCCTTGCTGTGCAAAAACATTTTAGTCTGATATAATCACATTTGCTTATTTTTTCTTTTCTTTCCTTTGCTCCAGAGATATATTCATAAAAATATTAATAATAGCAATGTCAAAGAGTTTATTGCCTACATGTCCTAAGAATTTTATGGTTTCAAGTCCTACATTTAGGTAATTAATTTATTTTGACTTTTTTCTTGTACATAGTGTAAAACAGTGATCTGGTTTTATTTTTTTGTGTGTGTATGTGTCTGTCCAGTTTTCCCAAAACCATTTGTTGAAAAGACTGTCTGTACA
This sequence comes from Phyllostomus hastatus, assembly GCF_019186645.2. Classification (NCBI taxonomy): domain Eukaryota; kingdom Metazoa; phylum Chordata; class Mammalia; order Chiroptera; family Phyllostomidae; genus Phyllostomus; species Phyllostomus hastatus. The sequence goes on along the minus strand of NW_025334041.1, from coordinate 103,073,898 downwards.
CCATTGTATCTTTGGATTTCCTTTGTCAGAGATTAATTAACCATATAAGCATGAGTTTATTTCTGGGCTCTCTATTCTGTTCCACTGATCTACGTGTCTCAGTTTTTATGCTAGTACCAGTATTTTTTGATTACTATAGCCTTGTAATTTATTTTGATATCAGATAGCATGATATCAAACTACATCATGCCTAGTTCTTCTTTCTCCAGATTGCTGTGGCTATTCGGGACCTTTTGTGTTTTCTTATACATTTTAGGGTTATTTGTTTTAGTTCTGTGAAAAACATCACTGGTATTTTAAGGATTGCATTGAATCTATGGATTGCTTTTGGTAGTGTGGGCATTGTAATGATGTTACTTCTGTCTATGAGCATGATATATGCTTCTATTTATTTGTATCTTCCTCAATGTCTTATAATTTTCTGAGTGCAGGTCATTTACCTTACTGGTCAAATTTATTCTTAGGTATTTTTTATTCCATTGTAAATGGGATTATTTAATTTCTCTTCTGATAGTTCATTATTGGTGTATAAAAATGAAACTGGTTTCTGAATATTAATTTTGTCTCCTGCTACTTTACTGAATTCATTTACCAGTGCTGATATCTTTTTTTTTTTTTGGTGGAATCTTAAGGGCTCTCTCTATATATAGTATCATGTAATCTATAAATAATGACTGTTTCACTTCTTTCCTTCCAATATGAATGGTTTTCACATCTTTTTTCCCTTTTTGTCTGACTGCTGTGGCTAGAATTTCTAATAGAAGTGGTAGAAATGGACATCCTTGTTCATCTTGTTCCTAACTTAAGGAAAACAATTTTTCATCATTGAGTATTAAGTGAGCTGTGTCTTTGTCATGTATGGCTCTTGTTATGTTCTCTTTATTTCCACTTTACTGGGAGCTTTTTTTTTATCATAAATGAGTGTTGGATTTAGTCAAATGCTTTTTTGCATCTATTGATGTGATAATATGATTTTTATACTTCATTTGGTTTATGTGGTATATCACATATTCAATTTGCAAATATTGCATCCCAAGAATAATTCCCACTTGATCATGATAAGTAATCATTTCAATATACTTCTGGATTCAGTTTACTAATATTTTTTTGAGGACTTCTGTATCTATGTTCATCAGATGTATTGGCCTGTAATTTTCTTTTCTTTTAGCTGTTTTAACTGCTTTTTGAATTAGGATAATGTTGGCTTCATAAAATAAGCTTAGGTGTCTTCCCTCCTCTTTAATTTTTTGAAGTAGTTTGAGAAGGATAGGTATTAATTCTTCTTTGAATGATTTGTAAAATTTACCTATGAAACCATCCAGACCAGGACTTTCATTTTTGGGGGAGCTTTTTATCATTGTTTCAAATTTGTTAATAGTTTTTGGTCTGTTCAGATGTATTGTTTCTTCCTGATTCAGTCCTGAAAGGTTGTATGTTTCTAGAAATTTATCCATTTCTTCCAGATTGTCCAATTTGTTGGCATATAATTGTTCATAATCTTTTCTTATGATATTTTGTATTTTTGTGGTATTAGTTATCACTTCTCCTCTTTTGTTTCTGATTTTATTTATTTGGATCCTCTCTCTTATTTTCTTGGTGAGTGTGGTTAACAGTTTATCATTTTTTAAATCTCTTTAAAGAACCAACTGTGGGTTTCATTGTATAGTTCTTTCAGACCCTCTTTTGTTTATTTCCAATCTAATCTTTATTATTTTCTTCCTCTACTCACTTTGGTTATTGCTTTTTCCCCTAGTTCCTTTAGGTGTAAAGTTAGATTAGTTGAGATTTTCTTGTTTTTTGAGGTAGGCCTGTGTTACTATGAATTTCCCTCTTAGAACTGCTTTGGAAGTGTCTCATAGATTTGGGGTTATTGTATTTCATTTTTCTTTGTCTCAGGATATCTTTTGATTTCTTCCTTGATTTCATTGTTAATCTGTTCATTGTTTAATAGCATGTTATTGAGCCTCCATATGTTTCTGTGTTTTTTTCAGGTTTCTTTTTTGTGATTGATTTCTTGTTTACTACCATTATGGTCAGAGAAGATGCTTGATATGATTTCAATGTTTTTAAATTTACTGAGACCTGTTTTGCAGCCTAACATATATAAGATGCTCCATGTGTTCTTAATAAGAATGTATGATTTACTGCTTTGGGGTGAAATGTTCTAAAAATACCAATTATTAAAGTTATCTGGTCTAATGTGTCATTAAGGCCACTTTTTCCTTATTGATTTTCTTTTTGTACAATCAAAATCCATTATTGTCAATGGAGTGTTAAATTCCCCTACAATTGCTGTATTACTGTTAATTTTTGTTCATCATATTATGTTTCATATATGTAGGTGCTCCTATGTGGGTATGTAAATGTTTATAAGGGTTATATCCTCTTGTTGGATTCATCAGTTTATCATTATGTAATGTCTTCCATTGTCTTCTGTTACAACCTTCGTTTTAAAGTCTACTTTGTCTGATATAAGTATTTCTACCCCAATATTAAAAAAATTGTTTCCACTTGCATGAAATAATCTTTTCTTTTGATCCCTTTACTTTCAGTTTGTGTGTGTGTTTCAGTCTGTGGTGGGCCTTTTGTAAACAGCATATTTATGGGTCTTATTTTTTTACTAATTTAGCTACCCTATTTCTTCTGATTGGAACATTCAATCCATTTAGGTTTAAAGTAATTATTGATAGCTATGTAGTTACTGCCATTTTATTATTAATAATTATGTTCTGGATTTTTTCTTTTTCTTAAAGAAGTCTCATCAACATTTCTTGTAATAGTGGGTTGGTAGTGATAAACTCCTTTAGCCTTTTCTTATCTGGGAAGCTCTTGATCTGTTCTTTGATTCTAAAGGATAGCTTTGCTGGGTAGTATAATGTTAATTGTAGGTTCTTGCTTTTCATCACTTTGAATATTTCATGCCACTTTCTTCTAGCCTGTAAAGTGTTTGTTGAAAAATCAGCTGACAGTCTTTTGGGAGCTCCCTTTGTTTTTAACCTTTGGCATTTTAATTAAGACGTGTCTTGATGTGGATCTATTTATGTTCACATGTGTTTATGTTGACATTGTTAGAACCCTTTGCACTTTCTGGACTTGTGTATCTATTTCCTTCACCACATTAGGGTAGTTTTCATTCATTATTTCTTCAATTGGGTTCTCAATTCCTTGCTCTCTTCTCTTTCTTGTACCTCAGTAATGAGAATGTTGGTATTCTTTATATTTTCCCAGAGGTCCCTTAAACTATTCTTATTTTTTAATTATTTTATTCTCTTGCTGTTGATAGGGTGTTTTATGCTACCTTGTCTTCCAAATTGCCAGTTTGATACTCCATATAATCTGCTTTTGATTTATTCTAATGTATCATTCATTTCAGTTATTATATTCTCATTTTTATTGCTTCTTTTTAATAGTTTCTGTCATTTTTCATGTTTACCAACTTTTTGTTAAAATTATCAGAGTTCTTCACCTAAATTCATTGAGTATCCTTAACTAGTGTTTTGAACTCTGTATCTGGTAGATTTCTATAATTCATTATTATTATTATTTTGCTTTTTTTTCTGGGATTTTCTCCTGTTTTTTTTCTTTTGTTTTTTTGTTTTTTTCATTTGGGGTATGTTTCTTTATCTTCTTATTTTTGCTGCCTCTCTGTTTGTTTGTATGTGTTAGGTATATCTGCTATGACTCCCAGTCTTGGCAATGTAGACTTACATAGAATGTATATTGTGGGGCCCAGTGGCAGTCTCCTGATCATCTGAGTCAAATGCCTCAGGAATGTGCATTGTGTGTTGCTTATATTCTGTCCTGTTGTAGCTAAGCTTTGTTTGCTGTTAGCATATCAGCAAAGGTTGACAAAAGTCAACCTTTAGACTGACTGTCTTGAAGACTCTCCACAAGCACAATAGACAAACCACTGTGTGGTGGCTGACCCCATGGTGCGAGATTTACCCCAGCAGAGCTCTTCAGTCTGCTGAGACCTCCCTCTTAGTGTCTCATTTGTGAAGCTCACAGCATGGTTCTCTGTTGTGGTCTGAAACTGGCCACTGGGTATGTTGGTTCTATTGCCACTTAGGAGAGGCTCTGGTGTAGGCTATGTCACCAGCTTCCTATGTTCAATCTGGGGCCACCTTGTAGGAGATATAGGTTATCAACGGTAGGTAGCTTCCTGTTCTGGGCTCAGAGGTGTTTGTGAAGAGACATGATGCAAACCAAGGCTAGCTGCTACTAGTACCAAGTCTGAAGCTACTCAAAAAGAAGCACAGAGGACTGTGGGCCTTTGAAAGTTTTAGGAGAGTCTGCAGCATGAGCCAAGACCAGCTGCCTGCCACTGAAAGTGACTTGGGCAGTGCATAAGCTGGGTGGGGCATGGTTTCAGGTAGTCACCAGTGTGAGGCATAGGATGTTCACCAGGTCAATGAAGATTCAGATTTGCTGATGGTTGTGTGGAAGGAGGGCTCAACACAGAACAGTGGTGGCTGCCCTTCCAGCTTTCACTCTGACGCTACATAATTCAATTTCTCCCCATATGTCCTAGTGACTGCTGTCTCTTTGCTATAGCTTATGGTATTTGTGAGTTAGTGAGTCTGTATGCCAGCCATTTAAGAGTTGACAGCAGCCCTCCATCTCACCTGGATGGATCCCACTGATTATCACAATCAGATGCTGTGGCACCTCCTCTTCCCAAACACTGGTTTCCTGGCTATGGAGTCCATTGTTGGGCTGGGACCCCTTACTTCTCAGAGGGGACCTCTGTCACTGAGATATCCCTCCTAATTATCAACTGCTGCAGATAGGTTAGGACCAGCTTGTTCTGCATCTCTACCTCTCCTACTAATCTTGATGTGGCTTCTCCTTTAGATCTTTAGTTATAGAACATCCATTCAGTTAGTATTAGATGGTTCTCCAGGGTGATTGTTGTAAAATTTACTTGTAATTTTTGTGGCTGTGAGGTTAGCACAGCATTTACCTCCTCTGGCATCTTGACCAGAAGTCTCAACAAATAACTTTTTTTATTGTTTGATAATAGCTTTGTGGTTATGTAAGAAAATGTCCTCATAGATCCATACTGAAGTATATATGGGTGGAATGTCATAAAGTCTGGAAGTTACTTTAAATACATTAGCAAAACAAAAAAAAGAAAAATCACAAATAAAACAAATAGGTAAAATATTAACTGTTTAATCTGAGTAATCGATGTATATAGGAGTTAGTTGTACTATTCTATTTTATGTACATTTAAAATTTGTCATGGTAATTTTTAAGTTATAAAACATTAAAAATTAATGAAACCAGTTTATTCTTAAAGAAATATGTCCACTGGCTGAGTATGGTTAGACAAACAAGTTAGTGAAATATATGGAGGATAGTGAAGCTCATACTTAGGGTTCTATCACTGTATTATTCTTGGTTCCAGGTAAAGTTAAAGCAAACATGTAAATCTTAACTAGTAAGCATATATATGATAGGCTATACTCTGATTTTCTAGTAATACTGAAACTCTCAGAGCTCCAGCCAAAGTAGCTCATCTTCTATTTTAAATACTTACATGGAATGGTAAATATGCGACAAAAGATGAACTACCTAAAAATTACATGATAGGGAAAATTTTTTAAAGAAAATTTCATTTTTGAAAAACTATTTACCTTTCTAATTAGTAGTTAATCTATTTTACTAATAGAGAAAGGGTGAATTTTAACTCAATATTTTAAGAAAACATAACATTAATTCAAAGTTACAATAACTATTTTTAGGTGAAATTGTATTATTTATTAAAATATATTTCATTAAAGTATTGTCAAATTTGATAATGTAACTAATATATAAACAAAATTTTATTAAACTATCAAAATAAGTGCAAATTTATTTGGCTATCACTTCAATTAACATAGTAATCAATAATTATATCAGGTTAATAATTATTTTTTTCATATTTCCCCTTTTTTATTGTTGTTCAAGTACAGTTGTCCCCATTTTCTCCCCACCACTCCCCCCTACCTCAGCCATCCCTACCTCCTACACTTGATTTTACCCCCTTTTGGCTTTGTCCATGTTTCCTTTATACAATTACTGTTAGTTTGTTCTTTATTTCAATGTCTCTAGTTATATTTTGCTTGCTTGTTTGTTGATTAGTTTCCACTTATACGTGAGATCATATGGTATTTGTTTTTTACTGCCTGGCTTATTTCACTTAGCATAATCCTTTCCAGATCCATCCATGCTGTTGCAAAGGGTAGGAGCTCCTTCTTTCTTTCTACTGTGTGGTATTCCATTGTGTAAATGTACCAGTTTTTTGATCCACTCATTTACTGATGAGCACTTAGGTTGCTTCCAGCACTTGGCTATTGTAAATTGTGCTGCTATGAACATTGGGGTACATAGGTTCTTTTGAATTGGTGTTTCAGGGTTCTTAGGATATAATCCCAGCAGTGGACTTGCCGAGTCAAAAGGCAGTTCCATTTTTAGTTTTCTGAGAAAATTCCATACTGTTTTCCATAGTGGTTGTACCAGTCTGCATTCCCACCAACAGCACACTAGGGTTCCCTTTTCTCTACAACTTCACCAGCACTTGTTTTTTGTTGGTTTGTTTATGATGGCCATTCTGACCTGAATGAAGTGGTACCTCATTGTGGTTCTAATTTGCATCTCTTTGATGGCTAGTGATGCTGAGCATCCTTTCGTATGTCTCTAAGCCTTTTGTATGTCCTCCTTGGAGAAGTGTCTGTTCAGGTCCTTTGCCCATTTTTTAATTGGGTTGTTTGTCTTTCTGGAGTGAAGTTGTGTGAGTTCTTTATATATTTTGGACATCAAACCCTTGTCCGAGGTATCATTTGCAAATATATTTTCCCATACTTTTGGTTTCCTTTTCATTTTGCTGATGTTTTCTTTTGCTATGTGGAAGCTTTTTATTTTAATGAAGTCCCATTTGTTTATTCTTTCCTTTATGTCCCTTGCTCTAGAGGACATATCAATGAAAATATTGCTGCATGGAATATCTCAGATTTTCTCCCCTATGTTCTTCTCTAGGGCTTTTATGGTGTTGTGACTTACATGTAAATCTTTTATCCATCTTGAGTTTATATTTGTTTATGGTGGAAGTTGGTGGTCCAGTTTCATTTTTTTTTGCATGTAACTGTCCAAATCTCCCAACACCATTTATTGAAGAAGCTATTTTTACTCCATGTTATGCTTCTTACCCCTTTGTTGAATATTAATTGACCGTGGAGACTTGGGTTTATTTCTGGGCTCTCTATTCAGTTCCATTGATATATATATTTGTTCTTATGCCAGTACCAGACTGTTTTGATTACTCAAAGGCGCAATAGCTTAGAGGAAACACTTACTTGGTGTTCACTCTGTGTCAGGTACTGTGTCAACCCTGCAAATCCATAGATGAATATTTTGTGGTATTTGTACCAGAGAAGCTAACAGTTCAATGCTCAGAAATTTGAGCATTTAAGATGTGCAAGCTGAGTCTGAAGTAATGAGGAGAAAATAGACATCTAAGAGATTTTCTGAGGGCATTCCCAGGAAGAAAAGTGTTTTGAATAAAGAAAAGCATGAAGTGGAGAGTCCACGTGGGTATTTATTATTTTTTTATTAAAAAATACTAGTACATAACAACAATCATGATGTTTGCTTATTTATGTATGTATTTATTTATTTTCCTTTCTTTTAATCCTTACCCAAGGACATATCCACTGATTGTAGAGACAGAGGAAGGGAGAGAGTAACATTGGTTAGTTTTCTCCCATATGCACCCTGACCAGGCATTGAACCCACAACCTAGATATGTGCTTTGACCAGGTATCAAAACCAAAGCCTTTTGGTGAGTGGGACGATGCTCCATCCAAATGAGCCACCCACCAGGGCCAAAGGGAGTTTATGTAGTAATGAGATCAGTGTTGCCAGAGCTGCTAGGTTAGGCACTGAATATTGAATGGATCTTACTTTAAAAGAAATGGCAACTCCAAATAAATAGGAAAGTATTCTGAATTTGTGAAAGTAAGAATATGAAATGATCCTATCACAGATAATGATAACAAACAACCTAAATTCATTGAAAAAATTCAGAGAAAAGAAGGTGAAAAACACAACTTAGATATATAGTGATACACTATTGAAGAAAAATAAAATCATGTGAAAGTCAAATGGATTTCTACATTTTTCTATTAAATTTCAAATATTACAGATGTGAATTGGTTCATGTATTCAAAATATATAAATAAAGTATGAAAAGTAGTACCTCAGAAAAGTATGCTACTGCCTAGCACAATCTTATGATGTAGGAGAAAGGTGTTTTGACATAACTTCCTGAATACCCATCTAATTAGTATTGAGCTCTGTGACTTGAAAGCATTTATGCATTTATAAAAATGAAAGGTTAGGTATTATGCTTTCTTTCTGCATCTTCACTTATTATTTTTTAAATTTTGGCATGTTGAATCATCAAGCACATTTGAGAAACCATATATTATAGTAAAACTCTAAGGTGAATTATTTTACAAAGTTAAAAAGTCTAACTTTTCTCACATATTTTAGGTAAGTTTATCTTTGCATACACTAGATTTTTGTAAATTGGTTCCATCTCCACTAACAATTAATTGGACATTGGCTGAACCTTGCAACCATGAGAGATTCAGGACAAGACTGTGCATTTCTATACTCCTACGAAAGGTTTAGGACATAAGAGATGTCACAGCACAGAATATAATTGTTAAATCTCAGAGGGCAGTGTTCCAGGAGTTAGTTTTCTAACCAATTAAACTAATATCTAAAAATACTAACTGATATGGTAACATTCTCAATTTCTTCAAGATACCAGTGTGGGATTTTAACAAGGGAACATATTTAGAAATGAGCTATAAAATCATGAAGCAAGAGATTAGGGGTTTTTTTGCATTTTGAAAACATTTTAAGGAAATCATAAGATATGTTTATTGTTTTTTCATTATATTTCTAATTCTGTATCCATTTTCTATCGATTCTGACATTTGAAGGATGACCTTCACTTTGAGTATAAATTTCTCAAATTCTAGGCCTACTCAGAGATGGCGTTCAAACAATGGATTTCCTGGCCTAAGTCTCAATAAACCATCTATAAAATCATACTGATAAAAGTAATGTTTTCTACTCTTCTCTGATATTTAAAGAATTGAATCCATGAAGAAAGCATAGTAGTTGAGCATGCATTCCTTTGAATTAAAGAATTTAGCAGGTCCATTTAACAACATCGCTAGGAGAGAAACATAACGATAAATTTTGAAAAATTCATTGGGTTGGAATCAACAACTGAAAACATCAATGAAATGTAAAAGATTAGTTTGATTGCTTACAGGAATTCAGTTGTGGGAGAAGACAGAGAAGCAAACTAATATAATAAAGTTAAGATATGGAGGATCAAGTAAATTTTGTGGTTTCTATTTAATCTTTTGTGGGTATGTAGGTTTGCTTTCAAGTTTTATACAGAAATTTCAGTAAAGGTTTTAGTGCTTAAGTATGGAAAGCCTGTGGTCTAAGATAAGCCATATATTAGTGATGAAATAGTAGGTTAATTTCCAAATAAAGCTCATCTTGACTATGAGATATATGTTTTGCTGCATGCAGAAGCAATTACAGGTTTAATATATTTGATGTCAGACATCAATCTTGCTAAATCAATCATTGTAAATTAACTCACGAATGTACCTGCAATTCAGTGGCAAAGCCTCAAGCTGAAAACTAGCAAAGTTCACCCAACAGAAGTAAACAGATATATTTTATTGTTGCTCACAAAGGATTATCAAAGACCACTCAAGGATGTCCAGATGATCAATACTCATCACACCAAGTCTCCTCTGCCTCACACAGCATCTAATGGATTCAATGAAGACTTGTTAATAAACAAACTTTTCAAAACCTGCTAGGTCCTGGTCCAACTTATTATGATATGATTTCTTCATTGCAACAATTCACAGTTTCCTTCAATGTGAGTTTCTGCAACATCACTGCATCCTGATAGGCAGATGAGTGATTCTTATATCTATGTAAAAATCAGAAAATGCATTGTGTTTCCATTTTGCAACTATAGGCTTCTCTCAGTAATGAATCTTTTAATGGTGAATAAACAGTGCAAGTGTGCCCATGGTATCCTAAAGTGATATATGTACAGCTCTTTGATTTCTGGCGAATTCAACCTGTAAGCTTCATGAGAGAGAAAGAAGTTGCTTCTGAAAATGGGAAGATACCCCTTCCTACCTCTGCACCCCAGGCTTCAATGCCTAGTCCTTCTGTTTCTTTCTCAAGTATCTCAAAAGCCTCAGTGTTTTTATGCAAAAAGATTCCTGAAAGAAGTCATTTCTCTTGTACAGAATCTTGTTATGTTAATATAAATTTCTTATTTATAATCTTCCAATTAACTAGATAGTAGGATCCTTTTACAATCTGCACATGTATCAAATCATCAGGATGTACACTTTTTAAAAAGATTTTATTTTTTTACTTTTAGAGAGAGGGGAAGGGAGGGAGAAAGAGAAGGAGAGAAACATCAGTGTGTGCGAGATACATTGATTGTTTGCCTCTCACATGCCCCAACTGGGGACCTGGCCTGCAACCCAGGCATGTGCCCCGACTGGTAATCGAACCAGCAACCTTTCAATTTTCAGGTTGGTGCTTATTTCACTGAGGCACACTAGCCAGGGAGGATGTACACTTTAAATATTCTGGTTTTGTTTGTCAGTTACATGTCAAAAAAACTGAAATAAAATAAAAATGTTTGATTTTCAAAATAACATATAAAAATAAAGTTTTTATCTTTATCCAAATATGTTGATAAATATGCATCAAATATAGATGTATATTTCTCTGTATCTCCTATTACTCTAGCAAATAGTAGCTTTCAATTCATTGCCTGTGATACTTTCTCTTTAAAATATTGGGCTGATATCAACAGAACACATCTTTCAGATATTGGAAGGAATAAGATTTGAACCCTACCACTACTGTGAATTCATTCAACTGCTTTTGGCTTGAAAGAGAAAAACTGGCAAAAGCATGCATATTCATATTACATAGAGTGAGTATAGATGTGTATATATATAGTTAGACTTGAGTTTTCTATTTTCCTGATGTGTAAATCTCAAAAAAGAAAACAAATAGTAAACATGGCTCTGACTTGGTATGCTAATAATATAAGCACTAAAAAATAATTGCAATAACACTCTACTGACAGACATTTCCACCGATGAACATGCTGACACGCTCTGGCTGAATCTTAGATACTGTCTATTACCCCATGTGTTTTCCATTTGGAGCTGGTGCTTCTGTAAGTCAGTAACTGTTTCCTGGCTGAGATCCTGCCCCTCTGACATCTCTGGCGGCCATGGAAAATGGTTGCATGATGGGCTGCTGGATGACTCTGGGTATGAAAACCTGTTTCAGCCTATTACAAGCTAATTTTAGCTAACAGGCTTTCATATCACTCTGCTCCTCTAATCCGTACCCTCCCTCAGACCCCTGCCCACCTCTGGCCCTGAAACCCAGTCATCAAACCCAAATATTTAAAAGCATTATGATCCTACTTTAAACTACTTACATTTTAATTTTGTATAAAACTCATATGGACAATCTAACAGCCCAACTTGGCTCCAGACAGTATCATAATAATGTACAACATAGCTAAAAAGGAATTCCAATTTTTTCTAATTGGCCTTCATAGGAAAATGAGGAAAGGCTTTCAGCCTACTAAATTATTCAGTGGTAGTATGCATTCTCTAAATTTATTACTCTTGGCTGATCTATAGTTTTAAATATAAATGTTAGAATCTGGACTAAAAATGCAATAAATAGAGCTGTCTTTATCAACAGTGGCTATAAAGAAACTTCCATTTTCATAATTCACTGACAGTGACTGTATATTATCAAATTTATTTTGATAAAGAGTTTAGCAAATAAAATGAGAGAAATAGCTCTAACTAAAATAGCATTCAGTACTCTAACTTCAGGACCATGTGAGGGCAAGTAATCACATATTGGTGGTTAATTGCTTCACACATATTCCTGTTTTTAACACTTCTGCAGTAAATTAGATAAGACTACTAAATGTGTTATGGAAGTTATGTCAAAGATCATATATTACTCCACTTGGTTTTGGCACTATTATAGTTTATAAAAATAAGTAAAAGTAATAAAAGTAAAACCAGAGGCAAAATATCTCAGTATGCAACAGAAAAAAAAGCAAACTTTCAATTTGGTCATTGCTCTCACTCATTTCTTAAATTATTATTTTAACAAAAATTACTTCCTATTATATAATCCAATGCTTTCTCAATCTTACCCATACTTTAAACATTTTTTTTAATCCTCACCTGAGGATGTTTATTGATTTGAGAGAGAGAAAAAGACAGACAGAGACAAGAGACAGAAACAGAGAGAGACATCGATGTGAGAGAGGAACATTGATTTGTTGCCTTCGGCATGCGCCCCAACCACAGATTGAAACCCACCACTTAGGTATGTACCCTGACCTGGGATCGAACCCTCAACCTTTTGGCATACTGGACAATGCTTCAGTCAACTGAGCATCCTGACCAGGACTGGATCTTCCCCATATTTTAAGTTACTACATTCTCTGGCATGGTTATCTCCTTCCCTCTTGAGGCTTTCAATAGCCTCACTGAATAATAATGATGCATATGCAATGATACTAATCACAAAACTGTAAAGGATATTTATGGAGATTTAATATGTTTCAGGCACTGTAGTAAGAGCTTTATTTGAATGACCTTTTATAAAATCGTTGCAACATCCCTATAGTTACTATAATTAACTCCTCTGTATGAATGAAGAAAATGAGACCCAGGGTAATTAAGAAATCTGACATAGGGCTAAGAATTCATACACAGGCATTTGGCTCTGGTGGCACACATCTAACATTTTAGAACATTAGTTAGATGTTATTCTCCTGCTCAGAACCTATAAACAGTTTCCACACTACTTGAAAGAAAATCCAGGCCCTTGCTGCATCCTACAAACTGCTTGGTGATCTCAACCCCTGGTTCTCTCTGGCTTGCACCTCGCCCAGTGTCCCACTCACTAACTCTCCTTTAGCTACAATGGCTATCTTGATTGCTCCAATTATGTGAAGTATGCTCTGACCTCAGGCCCTTTGTACTATTGTTACTTCTGCCTGAACCAATTGTCCCTCATGGATTTGCTTGGCTAACTTCCTTACCTCATTCAACTCTCTGTTCAAATGGCATACAGAGAGGAATTCCCTAAATAAATTGGCACTTTACTCCTACTCTTTAGCTTTGTTTTTCCTTGGACTTACTATATGTCATTATGTTACCTATTTTTATGTGTATTTTTGTCTTCCTCCGAAAAGTAGGAGCTTCAAGAACATAGAGGCTTTGCTCTGTTGACTGCTGTGTTCCTAATACCTAGTATGTACATGGCATGTGGTGGGTTGTGAACTAATAGTTGTAGATGGAAGGAAGGAAGGAAGGAAGGAAGGAAGGAAGGAAGAAAGGAAGGAATGAATGAAGGAAGAAGGGAGAAAAGGAGGGGGGAAGGAAAACACTAAAAATATGACTATAGTTCTAAATTAATATAAAACCAATAATGGTTCAGGGAAAATTTTTTCTCAAAGCACATAATAATTGGTTGTCATTATATGTACATATATAAAATTCACATGTGGGCTAAAGTAAAAATATGAGATTTATAATTATTTAATTTGATAATTCTAAGAATTCATGGAAACTTATTTTATTCTCCTTCAAAACTGATTGCAATTCTACTCCAAGTCTGTTTATATACTATGCTAGACATTTGCTGGAAAACTACAGTATTTAATCATTATCCAGATGTTCTCAGATCAATACTCCAGATGGTAGACATTGCATCTGAAAGATCCATTTGGGAAATTTTCAGAATTATTATTAAGCTATAACTTCCACCCAATGCATACAGTCAAATGAGAATAGTAATATTCTGTTTCTGGTTTTGCTTTTTATCTGATCTTGCTTCTTCTTTTCTATTGCCACTGCCCTCACTCAGCCTTCTCAAGTTTCATAGGTGATGTTGTAGTAAGGATTCTCTCAACTCCTCTACAAACTCAGCTCTACAATCAGCTCTACAAACTGGTTCCCACTGGAAGGCACAATGTCTTTCTTTATGAAACCTAAGACTCCCTATTGCTTTCAGGAGATACTTGAAATGTTTTAAACTAGCTTTAAAGGCTCTCAATAATCTGATGCTACCATGCCTATTGAATGTTTCTTTCTGAATTTCCCCAAAGAAGCAGCATCAATGTTCATTGCTCCATACAGCCTAAACAAGCAATCACCTCTTAGCTTAGGTTACAGCATGGTGATGTCATAACTGTCCCCAGAAATCCCAGGACCTCAGCACCAGACTGGTTACTTTCTCATTCCAGTTCCATCATGGCTTAGCTGTGGCTGTACCCATCGTATGGCCACTCTGGGGTTCACACTTCTAGAATTGTCTTAAACATTTCAGGATGGGGCAGTGCAGGTCACAAGGTCAAGCAGCCCTCATTGGGATAGGCTAGTATCAAGCAGGAAGAGGCAGTGATTAATTTGAACACTACTACAGTCTAGCACAAATCAAAAGTCATTCTTTCTCTCTCTCTCCTTTTTAAAAAGAATATATCAAATTACTCAAAGAAAAGATAGAATTGTCAGGCATATTCCCCCGCAGCCCAGCCCTTTTAAGGCAAGTGTAACCAGGAAAAACCCCAGTCAGGGCCCCCTCCCCCACAGGGAGCTTGTTCCTTGGTTCTTGTCTTGCTTTCAAGAGATGAATTCAAGCGAGAGACAACATGTATAGTAGAAATGAGACAGCAAGTTTATTTGTGAAATGCACATGAGCACAGCACTAAATGCAGGCAGTCAGCTAGTCTGAATGCCCCACTCATAGGGAAAATAAAGATGGTAGTAAGTTTGTTAGTAAGTTTGTTCTTTACATCTGATCCAAGTCTACAAATTAGCATTCAGCTAATCTGGGTGTGCCGATGATGATCAGGGTTCACGGATTATATACCTTAGCTTCTAGGTTTTCTCTTCTTCCCCCCTTCTAAACCTTGGGAATAATGTAAAGCTACAGGTTTTCTTTCTCAGCTAGCATAAACTCCTTGTCTAGTGAAATTGCTACAGAGTCTCCCTTTCGCCTCACAGAGTCTCAAGGACTCGCCTCCTCTTGTATTCTCCTCCACCTTTTCCCTCTTCTTGTGATGTTCCAAATGCCAGGCAAACTTACTGGACCAGGCTCAGGACTGCAGAGTCATCAGGTAAGACATATTTTCCTCCTCTACCCATCCCTAGTTTACTACCTACGCTACCTAACACAAGGAACACATTCTCACTCTCGATGATTTCTTCATTTCTCTGATTTTTCTTCCTACCCCTACCCTGGAGCACTGAAAATCGTGTTTTCCACTCAGCACATGTTTTAAATACGTGTAAATGGGAGTGACTTTATATTTCAGCTCATGCTAAGATGTGTTTGAAAATTATATTCTTGGTGAATTAATTTTTTCCTTTCTCCTTCCTATATGCCTTTCTTCCTTCTTTATAGTTTCCTCCCAAATTAAAATAAGTGCTAAAAATTAATAAGAAAAGGATATAAGTTATAAATGAAAACATTTATGACATTTGAGTTCACTTAAAATATATTTGAAAGGTCAATAAACTTGTAAAAAAATATACTCTACTATAATTGTTATTAAAGAGATTTTAAACAAATTGGAATTATCTTTTAAGTATGTCAGAAATTTAAGAATTTGTGAGCCAGTTTTAGGTATATAAGGAGGTATGTGCTGTTGATGGCAGTATATATTTTTATAACCATTTTAGAAGCCATTTTGTCAATATCTATAAAACATTTTAATGCATATTCATTTTGACTCAGGATTCCATAGCCAGTAAGGTAACTGTAACATGGTTGATATATTATTGCAAAATAAATAAACAAGTATATTCACTTTAACCTGGAAATAACTTCATCCATGAAATAAAATAACAGGATACCAAAATATTCTTAGAGAATGATAATTAAGAACTATCTAAATTACTGTCATTATAAATATACCATACAATAACAGATTATGCATTTAAAAATACATTTCAGAACCTCATGTGCATATATGTAAAGATTTCTAAGCTATACTAAAGTGAATAAACAATGCTTACAATGCATCTCAAGCATGCACATATATGATGGCATAATGTAAAATTACTTTCTGGATATCTATATATGCACACATAACAAGTAGTGACAACAGCGTTTATTTTTGCAGGCAGGTGATGATAGAAATTGGGACTTCTTATTTGTATATTTTTGTTGTTTGAATTGTTAAAACATAGTTTGATTTAAAATAATATCAACAGGGATTATTTGTGGGTGGTACTTATGGGCCATTGTTGCAATTTTTTTTTAACTTTTGCTTGTCTTTAAAATGTTAATAGTGTTAGAGGTATGGGAATAGATGTATTGTTTTGTCTGTTTGAAAAATTTATTCTCATGGAATAAAAACAAGGAGCAGAAAAAAATTAAAAGAATTAAAAATCAGCATAGAGTCCCACTACCAGGACTGCATTCTTACAACAGTATGTAATGTGAGGAAGAATACTGAGCATGAATTACAGGTCAACCATGTGAGGTGACTAGTGACCAGGACTGGTGTCCCCGCATCCCTGAACACAGAATAAGTGCACTGTGGACTTCTGGTTTTCTTGATTAAAAAATAAAGATGGAATATAGGGTAGTGGGACAGAAGGCTTTGCTTAAAATAACTAAATCCAAGGTACATATTATATTTGCATTTACCAATATTTTATGAAAAGGATAATTGGGTTTAGACATGGTACTCTTATATGGCAGTAGTGTAAGCAGCTGTTGCTTAAACTGATTGAAAATATGCTAGAAAGGTCACTTGTGCTCCAATTTTTCTACTAAAAACATCCAACCTTGCAACTTTTTTATAGTTAAGTACCACATCTGTAACTCCATTCCTTCATATTCAAAAACAGACTTTGGTTAAAGCTCAAGAGGCCAATAGTGGGGCAACATGTTAAGTTGGTCTCAGTCATTGGGACCACAAATTACATTACAAATGTCTAGAGTTCCTTTAAAAAAACAATGAATATTAGAATATTAGATGGAAAGAAAAGGTAAAGGGAGGTGGTATCAATTAATAGAGATAAGGAATATCCTTGGGACACTTTTGGTCATAGTATTTCTACAATACTTCTTGCTATATTTACAGCCACTATTAGAAAATGCATTTGACTTCCTATGTAAAAACTAAGTCATTTTATTATAAATATGAATAATTCTTATTGTGTTTCCCTTTGTTATTTTCTTGCTTTCATTAGGGTCCCTTTGTCTGAAGTAAGTAGATGAGGAATAAGAACAATGAAAATTTTATATTAAGACCTACATTCTGCTGAACATGAATCCACTGAGCTTATTGTTTTATCAAATAAAAATGATGGTTAAGAGAAACTTACTGAATTACCTAGGCCCACCCACTGGGGAAATGTGGCCAACAAATGAAATCCAGAGATTTCTGATGTATAAAGATAAATTTGAAAAATACTGCACACCTCATGTGATTTGGAGAACATGGTGGTGCTTCAGCATTAGAAAAGAAATAATGTTTCTGTCTGCATACATCTCAATGCTTCACACAGAAGCTTTACTTATGCGGGACTCCCAGAGGGTCTGGGCAGCACCATGCTGACAGAATTCACTGCAAAGGCTGACATTCTAAGTAAGATCATCAGGACTGGCATGGAATTAAATTTTAATCTGATGCCAGAACTGCCTCAGCAGTTCCCACACACACAGTGATTCTAAAGATCACGCTTTTGTGTACTCCTCTATATGAAATGCTAACAACCAGCATGATTGAATTGGTTGAATTTCTTCCATGAAATTGATTTTATTGAAAAGTGTATACTCTACCGACTGATTTCTGAAATATTTGTAATGAATATTTTTTTTTATTTCTAAGTACAGGTCTCTCCCTGCTCTTAGGAAGTATTCATTTTGGTGAGAAAAATTAACTCTTTCACTTACCCTATTCAAAATAATGATATGAAATACACATTCACTCCCTCCCCTTCTGTGCTTCTCTTCAGTCTCTCCTTCTCCATATAATCCTCCCTCTCTGACTCTAATCTTTGCCAAATGCTCCTCAATCCTCTCCAAACCCAACTAGCAAGAACTCACTCTGGCAGTGCCTCATGAACCCCCAACTTTCTCCATCACTTCTGCCTTGTCCAACATTTCTGTTCTCTGCCTCATCTTCTTAAGACTCCCCCTTGTGAAAGGGACAAAAAGCTCATTTTATCCAGTCACTACAAATTGGTGAGAGAGTCAGCCTGCTGTTCTGCTCTGTTAGTCTGTTATCACTGTGAGGATGCTGCACTAACAAACTGCGCCCTCAGCCCCCCGGCTGGTAACAATAAGCATTTGCTTTCCTCCTCAAAGAACTGAAAATCAGCTGAGGGGTTTGCAGGATAGACTGGGCTTTGGCCAGGTTTAGATCTGCTTCACCTAACTCATTCTGGGGCTCAGCCTAATGGGACAGTGGCTTTCTGAGACACGCACTTCTCATGACAATCAAAGGAAAACAAGAGGCCAAGCCAAATTGTGCAAATACATTTAAGGTCCAGGCTCACAGTGTCCAGAAGGATTTCTTTTGCAAAAGCCAGTCACATGGCCAAGTTCAATATAAATGGGATAGTGAAATATACCTCAGTCACTAGAGTGCACTGGAAGGTCACGAGGCAGAAAAATAGTGAAGAATTGAAAGTCTGCATAGCATCCAAGGGAATAGATTTGGACTTTCGTGGGAATTTACTAGAGGCAGTACTGTAGCTTAAGTGAAAATAGAATTTGTATTGGTGAAAAATGCCGGAAACTTTGTAAGTGAGAGGCAGTTGAAGGAAGGCAGTATCCTATGAATCACATCTGACAAGATGCTCTTCTATCTCATCAATCATATAATGAGAATCAAATCCAGTGCATACTATGTGACAGGCACTGTCTTAAGTGCTTTTCATATGTCAATTCACTTAATCACCACAATATCCATACAAATTAAGGACTATTCTGATTCTGTTTGACAGGTTAGGAAACTGAGGCCTAGAGAGATTTACCAACTGGCCCCAGGCCACACACTTACCCTTTTCAAAATGGGGATATGAATACACGCTCACTTCCTCCCCTTCCCAGGCCACACAGTTAGTAAGGGCTGTACTCCGCATCCAGATCCTATGCTTCTGAGACACTAAATGTGCAAATAAATGGACAATGACCAGGCCAGACAATAAACATACTATTTTATGTTGATAGAATATGTATAAACAGAGCTCTGACTCACAACTTTCAATAATTGTCACAGGAATCCCACCTATTACCTACCATACCCCCCCTAGGAAGGCAGCCTGCTATAGGTCAGACTTGTAGGAAGTGTGATTGCTACCTCTAGTAGCAATCCAGGCAGCCCAGCAGGAGCCACTGTATCACAGGGTTAAGTTACCCAAAATTGTTGGGAACCGCCCTGACTGGAATCAGAGGCTGAAACCCCCGCCTAGCTAAGGCTAAGGGAACGCCCTTGGAACCGTGAGCCAGCAAGGAGACAAAAGCTTATCTCCCTGGCAGGAATGCTGCTTCTGCTGCTTTATTCATGACTGAACCCCCAAAAAGCTTGGTCGGTTAGCCAAAGACGGGTAAGATTCCCCACGGGGGAACGACCTAAGCCAGGCACGATCACTTTGGGAGGCCCCCCCCAAAAGAAGGACTTGGGGGGCTGCAGCAAAAGGGAGTGATGGACCCTCACTCCTCGGCTTTGACAAAGTCTGAGTTCTCAGCGTCTGGAAGAAAATCTCCTTATCTCTCGGTTGCCTTAGTTCCCTTGCTCCACCTAAGCCTGAAACAATGACAGGGTGGTACAGCTCAGTACTGAGAAGTGCGGATTTCCCGGGGTGATCAGGCCTAAGAAAGAACATGTAAATTACTGTGAAACCTTCTTTGTCCAAGAATGCTCTTAGTTGAATGAGGAGGGTCTTAGGAGGAAGTTAGTTTGTTCCTCAGTCTTACAGCTCTTTGACCCCCAACTCAATAGACCGGCAGAGTTCTTTGTTTTCTATAGTTCCTTACTTCCCCGAATGAGTACTGTACTTTACCTGAATTATTATGCAAAATGAGCCTAATAAAAGCAGGTATGGACGGTAAATCAGCGCGCTCCCCCCACTAGGGGGGGTGGCCATTTCGTCCCTACTTCCCCACAGAAACTAGTTTGTCTCTGTGCATGTGGTGTTTTTTCTCGCGTGTTTATCGTCGAGCCATCCACAGCATTCCGTGGTCACTGCTGGCCGGTGACCCACGCGCAACACAAAATGCCTATGACTTGACAAGTTCCCAAATTCTTGTCCCCTCTTCAAGTTTGGGAACAACCAGAGATAGCCAAATGTGCACCCTAACTGGTCAATCAGGATGCCTTATTTCTAGTTCGCCCAACTATGGCTTCCCTGTACCAACAGCCTCCAATGGGACTGCACATCTGAAACCCTCCCACTGTATCACTAGAAAGCTCTCCCATTCCTCTGCCTGCCTGTGAGTCTCTGCCATCACACGAGTGATGGTGGCTCACCTTCCTACTGTGGCAAACTGTGAATATATTCCTTCTGCTCTTCTCATTTGGTTAGTGTTTGTTTCCACACAACAAGAACAATGTCCATCATTTCTAATGTAATTGAATCTGTGCATTCTAACACAGATAGAATAGCACAGTTCTATTCTAACTAACATAGATAGAATATCTATCCTAACACAGATAGATAGTAAGACTATGGTTAACATTACCGGAAGGGAAATTATCAGCCCTTCTCAGTACATAATTTTGATAGTATGGTTGTGATGATACTCGATATTTAGAGAAGGATGTGGGTGTAAAATAGGAAGTTCAAATTAATGACAATCATAATAATACCAATAGAGAGTTTAAGTCAGTGTTCAGAGCAACAATAATAGTAATAATAAAAATAATAGCTATTTTATTAGGCACTTATAAACACCACACACGTTAAAAACATTATTTAGGTTAGTTTGTTGCATACTCGGCTTAATTATATGAGATAATTACTGGGGTTATCTTTGTTTTATAGAGGAAAGATTGAGGCTTCAAAGGCTAAGCAACTTGCTTTGTGGCCTACTATGCAAACGAGGCTTTATGTTGGCAGATTAACTCCAAAATCAAGTGAAATTATGCTTAGGTCGATGACGGGCACATGGTAGGAAGTCAACCCAATAAACACCTACAGATAAAAAGGAGTGAATTAGTTAATAACCAAGACAGTAAAACCCACACTGATGCTGAGAACCTATTCGTCAAACCCTCGGAACTTATGTCTTCCTCAGCTCCTTGTTTTCTACAAGCAATTATTTGTGTTCATCTGCATTTTTGCATATGTATAAAACTGGATTTTCCCAATTAGATAAGAATATCTTAAGAGCACACAGTCATTTTTGCTTTTTCTCTAGGGTTTCATTTAACTGTGTGCACGCTGTGCACGCTCAGCCAGTGCTGGGGAGAAGCAGCCCCAGCATTCTGTGCCTGGGCCTTGCTTCTGTGCCTGGTGAATCTGTCAGTGGCTGTTGGTTGCAGTGACTCTGGCCTCTCCCCCACCAAGTCCAGTTCAGTTAAAAAAATAAAAACTGTAAAAATTAAAAATTAATTTAAATTAAATAATTAATAATGTATGAAATAATAGTATGTTTTTCCTAATATTGTCATGATTTGTGAACTGCTAATAATCTATCACTCAGATATATATATACATATATATATTTACCATTTTTTGTTACAGATGAAGACATCTCTCTCTTCCAAGCAGATTACTCTCTATTTAAATTTAAATTTGGACTGCTATTGTCAGTATCTCAATACATGTTAGGTAATTAAAATAACTAATAAGAAAAATGACAGTTTGGGTATCTAGCATTATAGCTATTATAAATTTAATTACTACTCATGATTAGAAAATTTGAAATGGAAAAATGTAGTGTAATTCATAATACAGATGTATAATGTAATGCAACAGAGAAGTAACAGAAGAAAAAAGAAAAAAATTCTCAGGAGAATGACATTGAATTTCACATCCTTATTGAACCTACATTTCTGGGTTGAAGAGTCCCCCCACCCCCACCATTTCTATGTATCTATTTTAAAATAGCGTATCTACTAAGCCGATATTTTCTTTTCCAGTTACTTCCATAATTACAATCACATTTCCTGCTCACTAAAGTGAAGTTAAGTCATAAGACATATTTAAGATTTAGTATGAAATGAGAGAGCTAGTATGCTGTAGTGGAAAGGAACATTTGGCACCATTACTTATTTAACTATTATGTAGGTTATTTTCCCATAGCTATCTAAATGAATGGAATAGTTATAGGCAATATGAGTACAAGTAAAACCCTGACATTAACTTAATCAAGCAGTTTATTTTAAGCTGCCAATTTGAAATTGTTTGGTCTAGGATTATGTGCAATGAACTTGAAGAGATCCTTTACTAGGATGGAGAAATGTGGGTAAGATTGTGACAGTTATTAGCCCATCCTCTGTAGCTCAAAGTGCCTGGATGGATAGGTTTACTGTAATTTGCTTCCTGCCCAACCAGTAGGACATGGGTAAAAGTAGTGCATCTTTTATTTCAGAAAGCAGGATTGGCCCTTCCCATTGCCAATCCTGCTTTCTGAAATATACATTTCCCTTTATCTCTACTTTTCTTAAAATACCCACCAGTCTCTGATATAATTAGAAGCTGATCTTTTATGTTCGAATATAAGTTTTTGATGGCAAGGACAGTATCTTAGTCATCCTGGTACCCTGAGAGTACGTAGCACAGGGACTAATGAAAAAAGGCAGTAACAATTATTGAAAACTCTTTATAGACCATGATAAATGCGCCACAAATTGTCTTGCAGGATCCATTCCTCAACACAGGTTGTATGAATGGAGGAGGCATGTCCTGATTCAATTCTCTGGTGTCTGTTCCCTGCAGGAAGTACTTAATAGCCAACTGCCAGGTCTGTGGAAATATCTCATAGCTTTTCACCTGGCTGAAATGCTTAGGGCCAAATACTGAAAATAAATACAGACAAAAAAATTTGAAGATAATGGATAATGATAGAAAGATGCTTAATGTAAGAAGTGTTACCACTCGAGTAGAAAAGGGATGGGGAGACTAATAAAAAGATGATCTCAATGTGTTAGCAAATAGCAGTATGGAAAAAAAGAAATCCTCTCAGGGTTATGAGAATATGGGCTGTGAACTTACCCATGAGTCTTCAGAAATGAGAACTGGGAACTCAATGATCTACAAGACAGATTTTATTTTCTCATGGCCTTTTTTGGAAAAAGAAAAAGAGCTGTGAGCATAATCCATGAAATAATGCGTGATTTTTTTTAGAGTAAAGCAGTGAGATATCAAGAAAGAAATGGGGTGACAGCAGACATATTTCCTTTGGAACAGTGAAGGATAGTACAATGTGTTATTTATAAAATGTCGTGTTGCCACATGAACAGACATAATCACACATGAAGAAAAATGGCATTTAGTTGTGATAACTCATCCTCTAAAAATGTAAATTGTGGAATCGCCATTTGGAAGTTCTGGTTCCAAAATAAGCACTTGGGTTGTTTCCCATTACTCTCTGATCTTCCACTAAAGGTCAGGCATTCTTCATGTACATTGAAAGCATAACAGAAATGAGGGCTGCCATTTCCTAGCAGAAACCTCTTCTTTTCCTACACAACTGATCCACTCAGGCATTCCACACATCTTACTCTTCCTACACTGTGCCTTTGGGCACCCTGTTCCCTAGGACTGAAATATTTTCTCCATTGCCTTTAAATGCACTTATGGTCACTTTTTATAATTGAAAATTTTATCTTCTCCTCGCAGATTTTTAAAAAAGTTTAAATAATAATTTTCACTTGAATGCATTCCTTGTATCATTGCTTTGGTGTTTATCAGTGAAGTTTATTGTAAATTGCATTTCACTGTCTCCTGACAATGGATCTCAAGCTCTGAAGGAAATGGACTATGTCTCCCAACTCACAGGCATATCAATATTACAATCCCCTTAACTGTCCTGCAAGAGAATTTAAAACAGGTTGTTTTCAGCATATCACTGTTGAGTACTCTTAGGAGATGTGACTGTTAGAAAATCAACCTGTAGCCATAAGTTTTCACATACACATCAGACTCAACAAGGATGTGATGGCTGTTTAATAGAGAGGTGGTGGAACTTTGAATTTGGTGAGCAAAGAGGCCAGAGTCACTGCAACCAACAGCCACTGACAGATTCACCAGGCACAGAAGCAAGGCCCAGGCACAGAATGCTGGGGCTGCTTCTCCCCAGCACTGGCTGAGCGTGCACAGTGTGCACACAGTTAAATGAAACCCTAGAGAAAAAGCAAAAATGACTGTGTGCTCTTAAGATATTCTTATCTAATTGGGAAAATCCAGTTTTATACATATGCAAAAATGCAGATGAACACAAATAATTGCTTGTAGAAAACAAGGAGCTGAGGAAGACATAAGTTCCGAGGGTTTGACGAATAGGTTCTCAGCATCAGTGTGGGTTTTACTGTCTTGGTTATTAACTAATTCACTCCTTTTTATCTGTAGGTGTTTATTGGGTTGACTTCCTACCATGTGCCCGTCATCGACCTAAGCATAATTTCACTTGATTTTGGAGTTAATCTGCCAACATAAAGCCTCGTTTGCATAGTAGGCCACAAAGCAAGTTGCTTAGCCTTTGAAGCCTCAATCTTTCCTCTATAAAACAAAGATAACCCCAGTAATTATCTCATATAATTAAGCCGAGTATGCAACAAACTAACCTAAATAATGTTTTTAACGTGTGTGGTGTTTATAAGTGCCTAATAAAATAGCTATTAATTTTTATTATTACTATTATTGTTGCTCTGAACACTGACTTAAACTCTCTATTAGTATTATTATGATTGTCATTAATTTGAACTTCCTATTTTACACCCACATCCTTCTCTAAATATCGAGTATCATCACAACCATACTATCAAAATTATGTACTGAGAAGGGCTGATAATTTCCCTTCCGGTAATGTTAACCATAGTCTTACTATCTATCTGTGTTAGGATAGATATTCTATCTATGTTAGTTAGAATAGAACTGTGCTATTCTATCTGTGTTAGAATGCACAGATTCAATTACATTAGAAATGATGGACATTGTTCTTGTTGTGTGGAAACAAACACTAACCAAATGAGAAGAGCAGAAGGAATATATTCACAGTTTGCCACAGTAGGAAGGTGAGCCACCATCACTCGTGTGATGGCAGAGACTCACAGGCAGGCAGAGGAATGGGAGAGCTTTCTAGTGATACAGTGGGAGGGTTTCAGATGTGCAGTCCCATTGGAGGCTGTTGGTACAGGGAAGCCATAGTTGGGCGAACTAGAAATAAGGCATCCTGATTGACCAGTTAGGGTGCACATTTGGCTATCTCTGGTTGTTCCCAAACTTGAAGAGGGGACAAGAATTTGGGAACTTGTCAAGTCATAGGCATTTTGTGTTGCGCGTGGGTCACCGGCCAGCAGTGACCACGGAATGCTGTGGATGGCTCGACGATAAACACGCGAGAAAAAACACCACATGCACAGAGACAAACTAGTTTCTGTGGGGAAGTAGGGACGAAATGGCCACCCCCCCTAGTGGGGAGCGCGCTGATTTACCGTCCATACCTGCTTTTATTAGGCTCATTTTGCATAATAATTCAGGTAAAGTACAGTACTCATTCGGGGAAGTAAGGAACTATAGAAAACAAAGAACTCTGCCGGTCTATTGAGTTGGGGGGTCAAAGAGCTGTAAGACTGAGGAACAAACTAACTTCCTCCTAAGACCCTTCTCATTCAACTGAGAGCATTCTTGGACAAAGAAGGTTTCACAGTAATTTACATGTTCTTTCTTAGGCCTGATCACCCCGGGAAATCCGCACTTCTCAGTACTGAGCTGTACCACCCTGTCATTGTTTCAGGCTTAGGTGGAGCAAGGGAACTAAGGCAGCCGAGAGATAAGGAGATTTTCTTCCAGACGCTGAGAACTCAGACTTTGTCAAAGCCGAGGAGTGAGGGTCCATCACTCCCTTTTGCTGCAGCCCCCCAAGTCCTTCTTTTGGGGGGCCTCCCAAAGTGATCGTGCCTGGCTTAGGTCGTTCCCCCCCGTGGGGAATCTTACCCGTCTTTGGCTAACCGACCAAGCTTTTTGGGGGGTTCAGTCATGAATAAAGCAGCAGAAGCAGCATTCCTGCCAGGGAGATAAGCTTTTGTCTCCTTGCTGGCTCACGGTTCCAAGGGCGTTCCCTTAGCCTTAGCTAGGCGGGGGTTTCAGCCTCTGATACCAGTCAGGGCGGTTCCCAACAATTTGGGGTAACTTAACCCTGTGATACAGTGGTTCCTGCTGGGCTGCCTGGATTGCTACTAGAGGTAGCAATCACACTTCCTACAAGTCTGACCTATAGCAGGCTGCCTTCCTAGGGGGGGTATGGTAGGTAATAGGTGGGATTCCTGTGACAATTATTGAAAGTTGTGAGTCAGAGCTCTGTTTATATATATTCTATCAACATAAAATAGTATGTTTATTGTCTGGCCTGGTCATTGTCCATTTGTTTGCACATTTAGTGTCTCAGAAGCATAGGATCTGGATGCGGAGTACAGCCCTTACTAACTGTGTGGCCTGGGAAGGGGAGGAAGTGAGCGTGTATTCATATCCCCATTTTGAAAAGGGTAAGTGTGTGGCCTGGGGCCAGTTGGTAAATCTCTCTAGGCCTCAGTTTCCTAACCTGTCAAACAGAATCAGAATAGTCCTTAATTTGTATGGATATTGTGGTGATTAAGTGAATTGACATATGAAAAGCACTTAAGACAGTGCCTGTCACATAGTATGCACTGGATTTGATTCTCATGATATGATTGATGAGATAGAAGAGCATCTTGTCAGATGTGATTCATAGGATACTGCCTTCCTTCAACTGCCTCTCACTTACAAAGTTTCCGGCATTTTTCACCAATACAAATTCTATTTTCACTTAAGCTACAGTACTGCCTCTAGTAAATTCCCACGAAAGTCCAAATCTATTCCCTTGGACGCTATGCAGACTTTCAATTCTTCACTATTTTTCTGCCACGTGACCTTCCAGTGCACTCTAGTGACTGAGGTATATTTCACTATCCCATTTATATTGAACTTGGCCATGTGACTGGCTTTTGCAAAAGAAATCCTTCTGGACACTGTGAGCCTGGACCTTAAATGTATTTGCACAATTTGGCTTGGCCTCTTGTTTTCCTTTGATTGTCATGAGAAGTGCGTGTCTCAGAAAGCCACTGTCCCATTAGGCTGAGCCCCCAGAATGAGTTAGGTGAAGCAGATCTAAACCTGGCCAAAGCCCAGTCTATCCTGCAAACCCCTCAGCTGATTTTCAGTTCTTTGAGGAGGAAAGCAAATGCTTATTGTTACCAGCCGGGGGGGCTGAGGGCGCAGTTTGTTAGTGCAGCATCCTCACAGTGATAACAGACTAACAGAGCAGAACAGCAGGCTGACTCTCTCACCAATTTGTAGTGACTGGATAAAATGAGCTTTTTGTCCCTTTCACAAGGGGGAGTCTTAAGAAGATGAGGCAGAGAACAGAAATGTTGGACAAGGCAGAAGTGATGGAGAAAGTTGGGGTTCATGAGGCACTGCCAGAGTGAGTTCTTGCTAGTTGGGTTTGGAGAGGATTGAGGAGCATTTGGCAAAGATTAGAGTCAGAGAGGGAGGATTATATGGAGAAGGAGAGACTGAAGAGAAGCACAGAAGGGGAGGGAGTGAATGTGTATTTCATATCATTATTTTGAATAGGGTAAGTGAAAGAGTTAATTTTTTCTCACCAAAATGAATACTTCCTAAGAGCAGGGAGAGACCTGTACTTAGAAATAAAAAAAAATATTCATTACAAATATTTCAGAAATCAGTCGGTAGAGTATACACTTTTCAATAAAATCAATTTCATGGAAGAAATTCAACCAATTCAA
The DNA here is from genome assembly GCF_019186645.2 of Phyllostomus hastatus. Lineage (NCBI taxonomy): Eukaryota > Metazoa > Chordata > Mammalia > Chiroptera > Phyllostomidae > Phyllostomus > Phyllostomus hastatus. The sequence goes on along the minus strand of NW_025334041.1, from coordinate 103,045,778 downwards.
TCATGCTGGTTGTTAGCATTTCATATAGAGGAGTACACAAAAGCGTGATCTTTAGAATCACTGTGTGTGTGGGAACTGCTGAGGCAGTTCTGGCATCAGATTAAAATTTAATTCCATGCCAGTCCTGATGATCTTACTTAGAATGTCAGCTTTTGCAGTGAATTCCATGAGAATGGTGCAGCAAAGACCCTCTTATGTTTCTGTGAGTCACATGTAGGTAAAGCTTCTGGGTGAGCCATTAAAATATATGCAGAAGGAAACATTTCCTTTGCATTACACAATCACCACCATATGCTCCACACCTCACAAGGTGTGCCGTATTTTTCAAATTTATTCGTCAGAAACCTCTGGATTTCATGTGGTGGGCATATTTACCCATTTGGTGAATATATTTACCCACTGGGTGGGCCTGGGTGTACTTCTACCAACCCTGATTCAGTATGTTTCTCTTAACTGTTGTTTTTATTTGGTGAAGCCAGAAGCTCAGTGGATTCACGTTCAGCAGAATGTAGGGCTTAATATAAAATCTGCATTTTTCTAATTCCTCATGTAGTTACTTCCGACAAAGCAACGCTAATGAAAGCGAGAAAATGACAAAGGGAAACACAATAAAGATTAGTTATATATGATAAAGTGATGTAATTTTTCAGAAAGAAATCAGATGCTTTCTGACAATGGCTATAGTAATAGCAGGAAGTAAAAATGTGATGACCAAAATTATACCCAATATATTCCCCATACTATTAAGCAATACTATGTCCCTTTAGCTTTACCTTTTCTTTCCACCTAATATTCAAAACTTTTTGAAAGAAGGTATAAACAAATCCACTTTGTGGTCCCAATGAACAATATCAACTTAATGTGTTGCTCCACTAGTGGCTTCCTGAGCTTTAATGAAAATCATTGTTTTTAATCACAGGCATGAAGCTCACTCAATTGATGGTCTTTAACTGCAAAGAATTGCTAAGTTGGGTGTTCTTTGGTGAAACATTGGGGCAGAACTGACCTTCCTAGTGTATTCTCAGTCTGTTTAAGGGATGGTTGCTACACTTTCATACATAAGTACCATCTTTAAGTGCAATGATCCTTTGCATAAAATATTTGTAAAAGGAAATAAAATGTGTACCCCAGATGTAGTTATTTTAAGCAAACACATGTGTCCCACCTCCCCATAATCTATTTTTGTATTATTACTTTTTATTTTTGATCAGGTAAACCAGAAGTCTATGATGCAAGGAATTCTGTGTTCAGGGACGTGCTGACACTAGTTCCGGTGTCACTTCTACTGACCTCACATGATTGATCTGTAATTGATGCTTAGTATCCTTCTGCATGTTACATATTATTATAAGGCTGTACTTCTAATAGTTAGGATCTATTCTAATTTCATATTACATTTTATTTTTCTCTATATTCTGTTTATTTTTATTGTTTTTACAAGTAAGAATATATTTTTCTTTTTTTTTTATCATTACCTAAGAACATTTTTTCATTGTTTTTGAGAGAGAGGAAGGGAGAGAGAGAAACATCAATGCAAGAGGGAAGCACCAATAGGTTGCCTCTTGTACATGCCCGGATAAGGGATCATGCTCTCCTGGACCAGATATTGAACCAGCAACCTATGTTTGTGTCCTCACCAGTTTATGGGATGACGAGACAGGATGAGAATATATTTTTCAAACACACAAAACAATTAACCTATTATTCCCACACTTATAACACTACTAATTTTTTAAAGATAGACAAAAGCAAAATAATAATAATGATGCCTCACAAATACGACCCACAAATAATCCCTAATTAATATTATTTTAAATTAGACTATGCTTTCAAAATTCAAATAGTAGATGTATAGAAATAAAAAGTAAAAATCTTATATCATAACCTGCCTTCAAAAATAACTACTGTCAATCTAGCTGGTGTGGTTCAGTTGATAGGTAATCGACCTGTACAGTCATGGGTTAATTTCCACTCAAGGAACATACCCGGGTTGCAGGTTTGATCCTTGATCAGGGCATGCACAGTATGAGATGGCAACCAATCTATGTTTCTCTCTCTCTGTCTCACTCCCTGTCTCCCACTTCCTCTCTCTCTAAAAGCAATAAAAAATGTCATTGGTGAGCATTAAAAAAAGAGTAATAACTTTTGTTGTCACTATTTCTTTTTTTTAAAGATTTTATTTATTTATTTTTAGAGAGGGGAGGGGAGGGAGAAAGAGAGAGAGAGAAACATCAATGTGTGTTTGCTTCTCATGTGGCCCCCACTGGGAACCTGGCCCTCAACCCAGACATATGTCCTGACTGGGAATTGAACCTGCGATGCTTTGGTTCTCAATCTGTGCTCAATCCACTGAGCTATGCCAGCCAGGGCCTGTTGTCACCTTCTTATATGTGTATAAATATATGTCTAGAATGTAATTTTATATATATTCCATAATATATGTATGTTTGAGTATGCATCACTAATTAATTTAATATATCTTATATGTCTTTACATATATTCATATAGAGTTGTAGTATGTATGTTTTTAAATGCATAATCTGTTATTATATAGTATATTTCTACTGATAGTAATTTAGATCATTTCTAATTTTCATTCTTTACAAATATTTGGGTAGTCCTGGTTTTTTATTTCCAGGATGAAGTTTTTTCCAGGTTGAAGTGAATATACTTGTTTATTTATTTTGGAATAATTTGTTAACCATATTACAGTTATTTTACTAGCTGTGGAATCTTGAGTCTAATGTATATGTATTAAAATGTTTTATAAATTTTGCCAAAATGGCTTCTAAAATGGTTACAGAAATATCTACTGCCCTATATATGTCCCTAACAGTGGCTTACAAATTTTTTAATTTTTAATGAATTTACGAGTAGAAAACTATTGCAATTTGTTTTAATCTCTTTAATAACAGTTGTAATAGAACAGATGTATATAAGTAAACTTGTATATTTTTACAAGTTTATTGGCCTTTTGTATTTATTCTAAGTGATCTCAAATGTCATAAGTGTTTTCATTGATAAGTTACATCCTTTTCTTATTAATTTCTAGAAAGTATTTTCATTTGGGAAGAAATTAGTAAAGAAGGAAGAAAGGAAGGAAGATAGGGAAGAGGGGAAATTAACTCACCAAGAATACAGTTTTCAATCACATCTTAGCATGAGCTGAAATGTAAAGTCACTCCTGTTTAGATGTGTTTAAAATGAGTGCTGCACGGAAAACACAAATCTCAGTACTCCAGGGGTAGAAAGAAGCATCAGTGAAACAAAGAAATCACTGAGAGTGAGAATGTGTTCCTTGCCTTAAAAGAACTGGGCCTGAAGAGAATATGCCTGACAATTTTACCTTTTCTTTGAGTAATTTGATATATTCTTTTTAAAAAGGGGAGAGAGAGAAAGAATGACTTTTGATTTGTGCTAGACTGTAGTAGTGTTCAAATTAATCACCGCCTCTTCCTGCTTGATACTAGCCCATCCCAATGAGGGCTGCTTGACCTTGTGACCTGCACTGCCCCATCCTGAAATGTTTAAGACAATTCTAGAAGTGTGAACCCCAGAGTGGCCATACGATGGGTACAGCCACAGCTAAGCCATGATGGGCATGTAACTGGAATGAGAAAGTAACCAGTCTGGTGCTGAGGCCCTGGGATTTCTGGGGGCAGTTATGACATCACCATGCTGTAACCTAAGCTAAGAGGTGATTGCTTGTTTAGGCTGTATGGAGCAATGAACATTGATGCTGCTTCTTTGGGGAAATTCAGAAAGAAACATTCAATAGGCATGGTAGCATCAGATTATTGAGAGCCTTTAAAGCTAGTTTAAAACATTTCAAGTATCTCCTGAAAGCAATAGGGAGTCTTAGGTTTCATAAAGAAAGACATTGTGCCTTCCATTGGGAACCAGTTTGTAGAGCTGATTAGGGATGAATGTGTGAGGAGTTGAGAGAATCCTTACTACAACATCACCTATGAAACTTGAAAAGGCTGAGTGAGGGTGATGGCAATAGAAAAGAAGAAAAGAAGCAAGATCAGATAAAAAGTAAAACCAGAAACAGAATATTATCTATTCTCATTTGACTGTATGCATTGGGTGGAAGTTATAGCTTAATAATAATTCTGAAAATTTCCCAAATGGATCTTTCAGATGCAATGTCTACCATCTGGAGTACTGATCTGAGAACATCTGGATAATGATTAAATACTGTAGTTTTCCAGCAAATGTCTAGCATAGTATATAAACAGACTTGGAGTAGAATTGCAATCAGTTTTGAAGGAGAATAAAATAAGTTTCCATGAATTCTTAGAATTATCAAATTAAATAATTATAAATCTCATATTTTTGCTTTGAGCCACATGTGAATTTTATATATGTACATATAATGACATCCAATTATTATGTGCTTTGAGGAAATTTTTTCCCTGAACCATTATTGGTTTTATATTAACTTAGAACTACAGTCATAGGTTTTGTTTGTCTGTGTGTGTGTTTCATATTATTAGGAATTGGATTCAGTGCCTTGAGTTGGGAACAAATGGTCAGTCAGGCTTTAGAACTTGTATGTTGCTTGTGACTCCTAGTTTATTTTTTTCTTCCTTCCTTCTTTACTTTCATAAGTGTTAGTTGACAACCCCCAACATGCCATGTACTATACTAGGGATACCGCAGTAATTAGAACAAATTCTCTGTCCTCTTGAAGCTTCTACTTTTGTGAGGAAGAAAAAAGAAACATGGACAAATATGTAACATATCTTTTTATGTAACAATTAACTTTTTAATTTATTCTCTTTTTGGCTACAGGGCTTTTAATTTATTTTTCTTCTTTTTCAGCTTTACTGAAATATAACTGATCTATTTCCTTTTTAATTTAATGTTTATTGCATTTTTCCATTACCATTTAGCTCCCTTAAATCCCCATCCCCCCATAATCACCACACTGTTGTCCATGTCAATGAGTCCTTTTCCTTTTTGCTCAATCCCTCCACCCCTAACTTCTCCCTCTGCCACTAGCTGTGATCTTGCTCTCCATCTATGAGTCTGTCCCCCTTTTCTCTTGTTGATTCACTTATTCATTAGATTCTACATATGAGAGAAATTATATAGTATTTGTCTTTCTCTGACTGGCTTATTTCACTTAGTATACAGGTCCATGCAAAATGTCACAAAGGGTAACATTTTCTTTTTTTAATGGACAAGTAGTATTCCATTGTGCAAATGTTCTGTAGTTCTTTCATCCACTCATCTACTAATGGATACTTGGGCTGCTTCCACATCTTGGGGATCATAAATAATGCTGCAATGAACATAGGGGTGCTTATGTTCTTTCAAATTACTGTTTTGGGCTCCTTCAGATATATTCCCAGAAGTGGGATCACTGGGTGAAATGGCAGATCCATTTTTAATTTTTTGAGGTATCTCCATACTGCTTCACACAGTAGCTGCATCAGTTTGCATTCCCACCAACAGTGCAGAACTGTTCTTCTTTCTCTGCATCCTTGCCAGCACTTATTTTTTGTTGAGTTATTGATGATGGCCATCCTGACAGGTGTGAGAGGACATCTCATTGTGGTTTTAATTTGTATTTCTCTGATGATCAGTTACGCTGAATATCTTTTCATATGTCTGTTGGCCATGTGTATGTCTTTTTTGGGAAAGTGTCTATTCAGGTCATTTGCCCATTTTTTAATTATGTCATTTGTTTTTTTTTTGGTGTTGAGTTTTTTTAAGTATTTTATAAAATTTGGATTTTAATCCCTTATCAGATGTATCAGTGAATATGTTCTCCCATTCTGTGGGTTGTCTTTTCATTTGTTGATGATTTCCTTTGCTGTGCAAAAACTTTTTAGTTTAATGAAGCCCCATTTGTTTATTCTTTCTTTTATTTCCCTTGTCTGGGGAGATATATCTGATAAAATATTGCTATGAGCAATGTCCAAGATTTTGTATCTATGTTTTCTGCTATAATTTTTTTTTATTTTGGGTCTAACATTTCAGTCTTTGATCTATTTTGAATTCTTAAGGTGGTCTAGTTTCATTTTTCTGCATGTGTCTGTTCAATTTTCCTAACACCATTTATTGAATAAACTATCTTTAGCCCATTGTATGTGCTTGCTTCCTCTGTTGAATATTAATTAACTATAAAGGTGTGAGTTTATTTCTGTGCTCTCTGTTCTATTGCATATATTTATGTGTCTGGTGTTTTTACGCCAGTGCCATGCTGTTTTGATTACTATGGCCTTAGAGTATAGTTTGATATTAGGTATTGTGATTCCTCCAACTTTGTTCTTTCTCAGTATTGCTGTTGCTATGCGGGGTCTTTTGTGGTCCCATATACATTTTTGAAATATTTCTTCTAGTTCTGTGAAGTACATCATTGGAATCTTGATAGAAATTGCATTGAATCTATAGATTGCTTTGGGTAGTACAGACATTTTAGTGATCTTAATCCTTCCTATCCATGAACATGTTATGTGCTTCCACTTATTTATATCTTCTATTTCTTTCATTAGTGTCATAATTTTCTTAGTACAGGTCTTTTACATCCTTGGTTAGGTTTATTACTAAGTATTTTATTCCTTTTTGTAGCAATTGTGAGTGGAATTGTATTCTTAATTTCCCTTTCTGTAGTTCATTATTGGCATATAAAAATGCAACTGATTTCTGGATATTAATTTTGTATCCTGCTACTTTGCTGAATTCATTTATCAGTTCTAGTAGTTTCTTGGTGGAATCTTTGGGGTTCTCTATGTATAATATCATGTCATTAGCAAATAAAGACAGTTTTACTTCTTCCTTTTATTTCTTCTACTTGCCTGATTGCGGTGGCCAGGACTTCCAGTACTATGTTGAATTATAAGAGGGGAAAGCAAACATCCTGTCTTGATGCGGATCCCGGCCCTCGGAGTCCACGTGTTGTGGCTGCAATGAACAAATTCACACAGACTATAGAAGTCCTGTGGAGAAAAAGGCATGGCCACTCTCTCAGTGAGAGAGGACCCTGGCTCCTGCCTGGGCAGGCTTTTATTGCTTTTCTGGGTACATTACATCAAGGATGGCCCTCGTTTACTATGCACAGGTTCACTGTAGGTGATTACCTTTTAAAGATAACAAAGGAGAGGATGTTGCTACTTACTTCAAAGACAAGGATGTTACAGATACAGGGGGAAAAGTGGTTGAACTGGTTATACTACATACTTGGGAAGTTTAGCACAGATTTTAAAAAGTTACTTTAGAGATACACAGTAAGCATTTGCTGCTTCAATCCAGGGTGAGGGAGTTTTAGCAAAAGCAAGTCTCATAGCAGCCTAGGTACCATGCAGGTTCTCCCCATGGGAGAACCTACCCATGAGCGTGGGTCCTGTGTGTGGACCTCGCTCCCAACTGGCCTTTCTGAGTAAGGGCTGGGCTACATTTCCCACTGCAGAATGGTTCCCTATACTGTCTTGTTCCCTATCTTAAGGGGAATGCTTATAGTTTTAGCCTGTTGAGTATGATGCTGGTAGTGGGTTTGTAGTATATGGCTTTTATTATATTTAGGTATGTTCCCTCTAATCCCACTTTGCTGAGAGTTTTGATCATAAATGGGTGCTGAATTTTATCAAATGCTTTTTCTGCTTCTATTGATATGATCATGTGGTTTTTATCCTTCATGTTGTTTATGGGCTAAATCACATTTATTGATTTGCAAATACACCAACCTTGCATCTGCAGAATAAATCTCACTTGATCTTGGTGTATGATCTTTTGGATGCATTGCTATATTCAGTTTGCTAATATTTTTGAGTATTTTAGTGTCTATGTTCATCACGGATATTGACCTATAATTTTTTTTTAGTGTCTTTATTGGGTTTTGGAACTAGGATAATGCTGGCCTTATAAAATAAGTATGGGAGCCTTCCCTCCTCTTGAATATTAGGAAATAGTTTGAGAAGGAGAGGTGTTAGTCAGTTAGATTGTTTGATAGAATGTTTGATAGAGTTCACCTGTGAAGCCATGTGGCCCAGGGCTTTTGTTTGTTGGGAGTGTTTTGATTACTGCTTCAAAATCACTAGGTGATCTGTCTATCCAGAGTTCTGATTCTTCCTGATTTAGTTTTGGAAAACTCTATGTTTCTGGGAATTTATCCATTTCTTCCATGTTGTTCAGTTTGTTGGCACATAGCTGTTCATAATATTTTCCTATAATGTTTTGTATTTCTTTGGTGTCAGTTGTTATTTCTCTGTCATTTCTGATTTTTAAAATTTGAGTCCTTTCTCTCTTTTTTTATGAGTCTGATTAAGGGTTTGTCAATCTTGTTTATTTTTTTTCAAAGTAACTTCTCTTGAATTTGTTTATCTTTTGAATTATTTTTTTAGGACTCTGTTTCATTTATTTCTGCTTTGATCTTTAACATTTCCTCCCTGCTACTCATTTGGGGCTTTGTCATTCTTTTTCAAGTTCCTTAAATGTGAAGTTAGATCGTTTATTTGAGCTTTTTCTTGTTGTTTTGAAAAAGGGCTGTAGTGCTATGAATTTCCCTCTTAGGATTGTTTTCCCAGTGTCCCACAGATTTTGGATTATTGTGTCCTCATTTTCATTTGTTTCAAGGTATCTTTTGATTTCTTCCTTGATCTTGTTGTTGACCCATTCATTGGTTAATAACATGTTTTGCTTCTATGTCTTTGTGTATTTTTCAGTGTTCTTCTTGTGATTGATTTCTAGTTTCAAAACATTGTGGTTAGAGGAGATGCTTGATATGATTTCAATCTTCCTAAATTTATCGAGATTTGTTTTGTGTCCTAACATGTGGCTTGTCCTAGAAAATGTTCCATGTGCACTTGAAAAGTATGTGTATTTTGCTGATTTGGGGTGAAATGCTCTGAAGGTATCAATGAAATCCATTTGGCCTAGTGTGTCATTTAAGGCCATTGTCTCCTTATTGATTCTGTCTGGACGTTCTATCCAATGATGTTAATGATGTGTTAAAATCCTCAACTACAACTGTATTTCTGTCGATCTCTCCCTTTATGTCCATCAAGATTTTCTTCACATACTTAGTTGCTCCTATGTTGAATGCATAAAAGTTTACTAGGGTTATATTGTCTTGTTGGATTTCCCTTTTTCATTATGTAGTGTCTTTTTTTTGTCTTTTACTATAGTCTTGGCTTTAAAGTTTATTTTATCAAACATAAGTATTGCTACCCCCGCTTTTTTTCTTTTATATTTGTATGAAATATCTGTTTCCATCTCTTAACTTTTAGTCTCTGTGTATCTTTCGATGTGAGATGGGTCTCTTGGAGGTAGCATATACATGGGTCTTGTTTTCTTATCCATTCAGCTACTCTATGTCTTTGGGTTAGAGCATTTAAGCCAGTTACATTTAAGGTGATTATTGATAGATACATATTTAGTGCGATTTTATTGTTAACTATTTTGTACTGTTTTTCTTTTCTTTCTCTTTTTCTTTTCTTAAAGCCTTTTAACATTTTGCTGCAGTACCCATTTGGTGTTATCAGACTCCTTTAGCTCTTTCTTGTCTGGTAAGCTCCTTATTTTTTATTTTAAATAATAGTCTTGCTGAGTAAAGTAGCCTTGGTTTTAGGTCCTTGCTTTTCATCACCTTGAATATTTCACACCACTCCCTTATGTCAGTCTATTGGTGCTCCCTTGTAGGTAACTACCTGCTTTTCTCTTGCAACTTTTAGGATTCTCTCCATGTCTTTAAATCTTGATATTTTAATTATGATATGTCTCGATGTCCGACTTGTTTGGGAATCTCTGAGCTTCCTGGATTTATGTGTCTTTTTCCTTCAACAGATTACAGACGTTTTAGGTTGTTATTTCTTCAAATAGGTTCTCATTCCATTGCTCACTCTCTTCTTCTTCTGGTGTTCTCATGATGAGGATGTTTTTATGCTTCATGTTGTTGCAAATGTTTCTTAAGCTCTCCTCATTCTTTTAAAATTATTTTTTATTTTTGATTTTTTGACTGGGGGTTGTTTTCTACCTTGTCTTTCAAATCACTTTTTTGAACCTCTATTTCATCTAACCTACTATTTATTCCTTCCAGAATATTATTTATTTCAGATATTGCATTCTTTATTTCTGACAGGACCATTTTTATGGTTTATGTTTTTTTCATCCTGTTGAGTATCCTTATAATCATTACTTTCAACTCTCTATCTGATAAGTCACTTGCCTCCATTTTATCTTGTTCTTCTGGAGAATTCTCTTGTTCTTTCATTTGGGGTCTGTTTCTTTGTCTTCCCATTTGGGCTGCTGCTTTGTATAATTTGCATCAGTTGCTAAACTAATCAGCTGTTAAACTAATCGAATTGTAATCAGCAGCCTGACTTAAGCTCCCCAGGGTGGGACAGAGCCCTGCAGGCTGGGCTATTGCTTCCTTTCAGGCTGATGCTACTTGGAGGGGAGTGCTCTGCCTGAGAAAGATGGCTCCTGTAGTATGTGGAATTATTCAGCACAGGGACTCTGACAGTTGTCCCTTCAGTTCTCTCCCCAGAGCCACCAACCCAAGACTCTCCTCAAGCGTCTCTAGTCCACTCTGCCCTCCCTCTGCTGGGGCCCAGGGTAAGTGGCTGCAAAGGAAATTTCATGTGTTGACTCTTTAAGAGGCTTTCTGCACCTCCAGCCATCTCTCCCTGGCAGACAGAAACCCTGCTGCTTTTCACAGCTGGATCTTATCTGGGTTCCTTTCCAGCTGTGGTACTGTAGGCTTAGCAAGCTCATGTTGTGGTTTAGACCTCACACTTCTCAGAGGGGACCCACTGGCTGCTGAAATATCCCTCTGGAACTTCAGCTGCCACCCATGGGAGCCCAGCCAGCCCTCTTGTGCCTCTTTTGCACTTACTACCAGTCTCATTGTGGTAAGTGATTTCTTTTGTTTGTCCTTGTTTATAAGGCTTTTCTTCAGCTAGTGTTCAGTGGGCTATTCAGGATGATTTCTCTATGATTTAGTGATAATTCCTAATTGGTCCTGGGAGGAGGTTAGTGTAGCTTCCATTTACTCCTCCATCCTCTTGGATCTCCTAATTGACTTGTTACATTGTATATGTTTAAGGTGTACAATACACTTATATTTTGCAAAATGGTCAGCACCATAGCATTATCTACCACCTGTAACACACCACATAACTATCATTTCTTTTTTGGTGAGAACATTTAAGATCTACTCTTTTAGCAACTTTCAAATATATAACATGATATTAGTGACTATAGTCACTGTGTTGAATATTGGATACCCAGAACTCTTATAGCTGAAAGTTTATAGTGTTTGTCTAAATTTTCTCTCCCCATCCCGTAGTCATATATATATTCTTTATCCATTCATCCATTAACAGACACTTATGTTGTTTTCTTAGCTGGGCTAATGTAAATAGTGCTAATGATCATGTGAGTGCAGACATCTCTTTGAGATTCTGTTTGCAATTCTTTTGGATATACAGGGCTGTACAAAAGTAGGGGTGTATAGTTATTCAGATGGAGAATAGTATAATAATTAATAAATAATAATACAAACATAAGCTGTTTGTGTGTGTATGTACTCACAACTGTAAACCTACTTTTGTCCACACTATGTAACTAGAAGTGGAATTGCTGGGTAGTTGAATTCTTAAACTTTTGAGGAATCTCCATGTTGTTGCCATAGTGACCATATTAACCTACATTCCCCCCAGCAGTGCACAAGGGTTCTCTTTTTTCATATGCACCCATCAACTCTTAACTCTATCTTCTGTTTTTGATAATAAGCATTCTAACATGTGTGAGGTTATATCTGTTTGGTTTTTATTTGCCTTTCCCTGATGAACACCATAGTGATGCTGAACACCTTTATATGTACCTGTTGACCATTTGTATAACTTCTTTAGAAATACACCTATTCAGATCCTGTTACCTGTTTTTTTCATTGGATTGTTTGGGTGAGTTTTTGTTGTTCTTACGTTATATAGTCATTTATATGTTGGATATTAATCCCTTATCAGGTATATGATTTGAAAACATTTTCTCCAATTTCATAGATTGTCTTATCACTTTGTTGACAGTTCCCATTGCTGTGCAGAAGCTTTTTAGATTGGTGTAGTCCCACTTCTTTATTTTTGCTTTTGTTGCCTTTGCTTTTAGTGTCAAATTAAAAAAAAAATCATTGCCAAGGAACTTATTCTGTATGTTTTGACCTAGGAGTTTTATCGTTTTTAGTCTATACACGAGTCTTTAATCCATTTTATGTAGATTTATTACCAGGTAGGAGCCAGCCTGGAGCAGGTCTGCCTAAGGCTGACCTGTAGTATGTGTGTTCTTGACTTCGGGTAGGAAAGGTTTCCTAACACAAGTCCAGGTGATTTTGAGAGTATGTTTATTAAGGTTAGAGACAACAAAACAAAGGAAGCACCGAGGGTAGAAGTTAACAGGAGAGAATGTAGCTGGCGCTCTGCTCCAGCTCCCTAGAAAAGTTATTGGAGAGGTGTGAGCGAAGGCTGGGGTAGCTGTTAGCTCACTGGGAAGTGAAGGTCACAGAGACAGAAGCCAGTCAAGGCAGGGCTACTTTTAGCTCACTGGGAAGTCAGAGAAAAAGGGGGCACTAGAGACAGGATCAGGGCATAAGCCCTGGCTGAGCTGCTGCTGATCACTGTTCCCCTGGATGCAAGTCTCCTGCGGACCCTTAGAGTTTAGGAGGAAATACGTGTTCATTCCCGAGAAGGGGCGTGGGGACACTGTAGAATGAGCCCTGCCTGCACTGAATCTTTGTGCTGCAAGCTTTTTACCTTTGTTTTGCAGGTGGGAATCTTAGGAGAGGTTTTCAGCAAAATATTCATTAGCTTGCCAGGTGCATTTTTAATATGCTGATGGATCAAAATGAGTTTATAAATATATCTATTCTTTGGTCTGCTATACTGTTTTACATTTATCTTGGGTCTGTCTGGTTTTTAATGGAGTTTTTGTTATCTGTTCCCCTGATTTCACTTGTCCTAGCATTTAGCTGGCACAAATAACATCAATTAGGTCTCTGTTCTCTATTTTCCAAACTGGGGAGATTTAAGCTATGTATCCTTTGGTTAGGGAGGAGATGTGTAAACCATATGCTCTTGAGTGTCCTTTGTCAGAGAAGATAAAGTCTTGTGATTCACCAGCTGGCTGTAAGTTACTCAAACAATTTGGCCGTGTTTAATTTTCTTGTCTCAGTTTCCCCACTCCACTTGCTCAGGAATTTTCCTAGCTTCTTACTATCCTGGCACAGATATTTAGTATGGTGTAAGATAAGGGTCCAGTGTCATTCTTTTCCATATTAGTTTCTCAGTTTTCCCAGTACCAGTTATTGAAGAACCTTAGCAATAAATCATTTGACCACACATGCATGGGTTTGTTCCTGGGGTCTAATTTAATTTTGATTGATTATTATCCAAGTATAACATGCTGTACCAGAGTTTTGTTCCTATGTCAGTGCCTCTAAACCATTCTGCCCATGTTGAGAAGGTGGGAGGAACATTTGGGATATTATTTTATTCACATGAAATTACTATAATAGTGAGGTAGAAACATGGGCAATATTTTGTTCCAACAGGGACAAAACAATCAATTTCTTGGTATATAGTGCATAGAAAACCTATTTTCTACCCCCCCCCAAAAAAACTGTGACCAACTGAGAGCTGAAAGTTTAGTTAAAAGTTTATTTTTCAATTGCCAATATAAAATACTCTCACATGTAAAAATTTACATGATTACAAGGAGAAAAAATATGTCAGATACTTTGTATAAAATTGAGAAGTAACAAAGATCTTAACCTCTATGTACGTTTGGTTAAGAGCTGCTTACACAGGCAAAATTATGGTAATTTTCAATCCCGAGGGATTGTTTCTTAAATTTATATTTTAAACAACTGCTAGGCACATTTTAAGAACTGCATCACTAAGAAGCCATCTGTACATTTTTATATTGGCCACTTAGATTTTGTTAAATTTGTCAGTTGCTAAGGTATGGTTTCTGAAATCATTGGAAGATAACTCTTAAGACCAAAAGCCACTGTGTTTATAGATGAAAATATACCAAATGCCTGTTGATGCTTTAAAATGCATTGAGAGAAAATTAAAGTATAAAGCAGTTAAGAGATGGTGTCTCTATATAGCTAACACATCCATAAATGTGGAGGATTTAGTCAGTTATCCATATGATATTGTGGGCTAGGGGCCACCAATGCTGGAGGGCTGACATCACATTTTGTATTGATTTACTAAGAGTATTTGGTAAAGGTCATGCTTCCTATTCTCCACCCACCACTGCCCACCCTTCACCCTTCTCACACACTTGCCCATTGTTGGCTGGTGTATTACTGGGAGTCCCTGGTAGAGGTAACAATTTTGTACAAAGTTAACCCAGGGCATGTAGATTATTCTTAGCCTGGTGTGTATGTACTTAATGTGCAGCAGAATAGGCAGCAGCAGTCAGACTTATGTCCTCGGCTCACCTTTGAAATAGGCTTCTCTTCAGTCAGGTATGAAAAGCCAATACAGTGTTTATTAAGCCTAAGCACACTGTGCCAAGTTTCTGACCTAGGACTCAGCTGTGTGTGTGTGTGTGTGTGTGTGTGTGTATGTCTTTTTCTTTTGCCTGTAGCAAGTATGCTTAGCCTGCTCAGGATGCCAGCAACTTGTTTCTAACCCTTTAGCTCTAAGTACTTGAGATTGTCTGTAGTGAAAAGTCAATATAAATTTTGTAAAGCTACTACTTTATCTTTTTTCCCTTTATTGTATTTCATAATTTCTTTTTATTGTTAATATTGTCACGTGGAACTGAAATGTCTTATCAAATTATGACTGATAAACAGCAAAAATGCCACTAATAAGAAGCAACCTACACTGAATTTGTGTAATATATATATAACAGTTTTCTGAACTATTTGAGATTATATTGTGGCCCCTAAATACTCCAGTGTGTATGTGTTAAGAACAAGGACAGTTTATTACATAACTACAGAACAACTCTCAAAAGCAAAGAATTAACTGAGTATAATAGTGAGTATAATAGTATTATCTAATCTGTAACCCTTATCTAATTTAATAATAATAGTATTATCTAATCTGCAACCCTTAAATTTCACCACTTCTTGCCATAGTGGGTTTTATAGTCAACCTTTCTTATTCACACCCTCCCACCCCCTGCCCCAACCCCGGCAAGTTCAGTCTGAGATTCAATTCAGGATCACTTATAGCATTTATTTGTTATGTCTCTTTTATTCTTACAGTCTGGCATGTTTTCTCAGTCTTTTTCTTTTATGACCTTTACTTTTTACTATTAGATAGTATTTCAAACATACAAAATTTATCCACAACTTCTAGTGGGTATTTATCTAACTTATTTTAATTTTATTGCAATTAAAAAACAATGCTGTAAAAAATCTTGTGCTATTTTCTGTGCTCAAGAATAGTAGAATCCATAGGTCCTTAGGGAAGATTTGCTGGGTTGTAAAGAACATGTGTATATATTTAACTTAATACAGTTTTGTGGGCCTTTTCAAACTGGTTCTACCAATTTACACTCCTACCAGAAGTAGGTAAGAGTTCTTGTGGTCCCACATTCTCTCACGGTAATTGCTATGTATGGTGAAACATAAAATTTTTTCCATTGAAATTTATAAAATAATATCTCATTTTGATTTTCATTTCTATAAATATAAGTTTTGTCAGCTTTTGGTATAACTCCTAACAACTGTGTTTCCTCTCTGATGTGCTGGTACACGTATTTTTCCCATCTCTAAATTGTTCTTTTATCTTTTGACTTGGAGGAGAACTTCATATGTTCTCAATTCTAGTCATTTGGTAATTACATTTTGCAAACATCTTCCAATTGATAACATTTTTTAAAAATTGTTAAATGATGTATTTTGATGGACAAAAATAGTTAATATACTTATATTTATCACTTTATTTATGTTTATAATTTTTTGTGTCTTGGTTAAGAAATTCTTCCCAATCCTCAAATCACAAAGATGATTGTTCATATTCTAAGTTTCACATTTAGGTTATGCAGTCACTTTAATCTGATTTTGGGTATATACGAAATGAGGATCAGACTTTATTTTACCTCCATGTGTTGTATTCTGAAATAATTTCCATAATCCTTTCCCCATGGATTTATAATGCCCCTTATTTCCTAGATACAGTTGTGCATATATGTACATATGTATGTGGGCTTTCTATTCTATTTGCTTATTAATCTACTCTTATACCAACACTTTAATCTTCATTAAAATAGGTATAATAAAATCTATTAAAGTAAGTCTTCTTATTCTGTTCTTCAGGAAGGTATTGTCATTCCTGACTTGTTGCTTTTCAATATTAATTTTGGAATCAGCTTGTTCAATTTCATTAAAATTCCTGTCAGGATTTCTTTGGATTTCATAGGACATATACAGTATTTTAATGAGAATTGCTGTGTCTATGATATTGAAACTATTAATGAACAGGATATTTCTTTTTTATGTAGGTCATCTTTAATGCCTCTCAATAAAGTTTTACAATGTTCTCCGTAAAAATCATGACCATCTTTATTTATACTTAGTCTTATAGTTCTTTCATATTTGGTGCTTCTACCAATGATATCTTAAATTATATTTACTGTCGTATACTGTGTATAGAAATGATATTTGTTTTTCATATAGATCTTGAATGCCTGATTGAGTTCTCATTAACTCTAATCACTTGCCTATAGATTCTCTAGGGTTATGTACATAGGCAATCACACATCATCTGTGACCAACGGCACCTTGTTCCTTCCTCCTCTCTTTTTTAGACCATATGACTTTTAATTATAACTTTTATTTATTTGTTTGTTTTATGTATTTACTTACTATGCTAGCAAACACAGTATATTATTTAATCAAAGTAGCAACAACAAATGTTACAGTCTTATGCTTGCTATGAAAAGAAATGCAGATGCTTCTGATGTTTATGCTGTAGAATATATGAATACTCTTTATTTGAGAGGAATTTATCTTAGTAGTTTTCTAACTTAATTTTTTCTTTTTATTAGTGAATTGGTATTTAATTCCATTGAATGTGTTTTAAGCATCTATTGACATAATGTGAATTTTCTTTAATGTCTTTATGTGGTAAATTGCATTAATAGATATTTAGATCTAAATTTAACACTTCATTTTCAGGATAAAACCAATATAATTTTAAAATCTCTTCCTAGATACAGTAGCTAATATTTTGTTGAGGACTTTTGTATCAATATTCATGAAAGATATTGGCTTATAATTTCCCTTTTTGGTATGTACTATTTTCTGTTTTGATTAAATGCCATATTAGCCTTGGATGTAATTAAAGAGATCTCCTTATTTATATTTTCTGTGACCAAGGCAGCATCAGTTTGACTTTGCTTTAGATAGGTTTTGTCTTGATTGTTGACCCCTGACCTACTTTATCTTAGAGTTGTTACTTTAGAAAGTTGCAGTTATGAATTCTTTCTCTACTCCTTTGAGGGTAAATCCTCTATAAGCCAGGAATGTTTTTTTCAAGAAATGAGAGCCATCTTTTTGAAATAACATCTTTTTGAAATAATAATCTTATATTGATCTAATTATTGTTAATATGGTCAAACATCAAATAGTCTTTAAGTTCACCTTCTCTTTTTAAAATGGTAGATCATACCTTCTAGATCTTCCATCTTTCTGTTCCCATCTTGTCTGGGTTGGGTGCACGATTGGCATCCTGAGTCTTCCCTTGACCTTCGTGCTGGGAATTCCTTTCCCATCTCTTCTGCATTTGGAAACCTGGTGCCCGGGTCCTGTGTTTTTATTTCTGGGTTATTCTTTTCAGTTTAGTTTCTTTAACTTTACCTCTAGGATACAGGGGAGATAAAATACTGGTATTTCACAGGAGGGAAAATATCTTACTGTATCTTACACTTGGTTAATAGATTAGCTTAGCATAAAATTCTGAGTTTGAAATAATTTTCACTCAAATTTTTGAAGGCAGTGCTCTATGACCTTATCGGTTCAGGTGTGGCCACTAAGAACTGAAACTGTAGTAAAGCTTAACTCTTGTCTCCTATAACTTTTTTTGTCTTCCACCTCTAGAATATTTCAGAGACTTTTCTTTATTGGAATTTTGAAATAGTAATATGTTTTCAGTGGGGATTATATTTGTGTTATTTATTTACTTATATTCATGATGGTAGACACTTAGGGGACCCTTTTGGTCTAGAATTTCCAGTTCCTCAATCTAAGAGATATTTTAATTAATTTATTTTATAATTTCATCCATTTTCTCTTTTCTTTTGCTTTCAGAAAATATCATCTTTCAGTTGGATAATGAATCTCTAGAAACAATCCTCTAATTTTGACTTTGATCTCTTTTTTGCTATTGTTCACCTTTTACGTATTTGTTCTAATTCCTTGAGAATTTATCCAGTTTTATTATTTGAACAATCTATTAAATTATTTCTATCATATATTTTAATTCCTAAGAGCTATTTTTTTCTATTTTTGTTCATTGTCCTACTTTTGTTTTATGTGTAAAATATCTTCTTTTACCTCTGGTGATATTAACTATAGTTTTAAAAGGTTTCTGCCTCATTGCTTGCATTCTTTTGACTTTGCTTGTTTTTTTTCTGTCTTTTATGGTAATGATATCTTTCTTTGTTCTATGATTCTTTCCTGTTCTTCATATTTAAGGATGAAACTAAAACACTAAACAGTGTGCATGACAAGGATTTTTGTGCAGAGACATTTTTTTGGAGTGTGACCATTTAGGGGTTCTGACATTTCATTGAAGGATCCAAAAATGTCAGAGTGTATGAGCAATACCTCTAAAGTAATTACATTTTTTAAAGATAATAATCTTCCAATCTTCTGCCTGGGTAGGCGGCTGATTACAGCCCTGCTCATAGATGAAAGAGAGCTGGAGATTGTCTCATTACTCTTTATAAATGATACAATTATTTTGAAAGAGCAGAAGTCAATAGAGTATGATCATAAAGCAAGTTCATTGGCACATTTTGGATTTCTTGGAACCTACATTTACACTTACTATAATGCTTTCATGCATTGTTTTCTAAAAGCTACTTTTACTTCCTCCCCTAAACCCTGTGTTTCTAACAATCCCAATCCTCTCTATGGGGTTCATCATCAAGCAGTCCTGGCATAGGATTTCAAAAGGACCCCAAGCCTGTTTCCAAGGTGGGATCCATAGGTGGTCCTGATAACACAACCCTCTGCTCTGATTTATCATCTAAGGACAAGTATAGTCTTTCCAATGCAATTATTTATTTTGCTATTAAGAAAAAAATGAAAACAAACAAACAAAAATCATTGTTCTGGCACCTGTTTCTGCTTCCTGAAAAGTACAGCAAATCCAGTCCAGATTCTCTGGGGAGGTTTCCTGGAGTTCCTTTTATTTATTTATTTATTTATTTATTTATTTATTTATTTATTTAATATATTTTATTGATTATGCTATTACAGTTGTCCCATTTTCCCCCTTCACTCCCCTCCACCTTGCACATGCCCTCCCACCCACATTCCCCCCTTTAGTTCATGTCCATGTGTAATAAGTTCTTTAGCTTCTATATTTTCCATACTATTCTTGCCCTCCCCCTGTCTATTTTCTCCCTATTGTCTATGCTACTTATTCTCTGTACCTTTTCCCCCTCTCTCCTCCTCCCACTCCCTGTTGCTAACCCTCCATGTGATCTCCATTTCTGTGGTTCTGTTCCTGTTCTAGTTGTTTGCTTAGCTTGTTTTTGTTTTAGGTGTGGTTGTTAATAACTGTGACTTTGTTGTCATTTTACTGTTCATATTTTTTATCTTTTTTTCTTAGATAAGTCCCTTTAACATTTCATATAATAAGGGCTTGGTGATGATGAACTCCTTTAACTTGACCTTATTTGGGAAGCACTTTATCTGCCCTGCCATTCTAAATGATATCTTTGCTGGATACAGTAATCTTGGATGTAGGTCCTTGCCTTTCATGACTTGAAATACTTCTTTCCAGCCCCTTCTTGCCTGTAAGGTTTCTTTTGAGAAATCAGCTGACAATCTGATGGGAACTCCTTTGTAGGTAACTATGTCCTTTTCTCTTGCTGCTTTTAAGATTCTCTCCTTATCTTTAATCTTGGGTAATGTAATTATGATGTGCCTTGGTGTGTTCCTCCTTGGGTCCAACTTCTTTGGGACTCTCTGAGCTTCCTGGACTTCCTGGAAGTCTATTTCCTTTGCCAGATTGGGGAAGTTCTCCTTTGTTATTTGTTCAAATAACTTTTCCACTTGTTGCTCTTCCTCTTCTCCTTCTGGTACCCCTATAATTCGGATATTGGAATGTTTAAAGATGTCCTGGAGGTTCCTAAGCCTCTCCTCATTTTTTTGAATTCTTATTTCTTCATTCTTTTCTAATTGTATGTTTTTTTATTCCTTCTGGTCCACTCCATTGATTTGAGAGTCAGTTTTCTTTCCATCACTATTGGTTCCTTGTGCATTTTTCTTCATTTCACTTAGTGCCTTCATTTTTTTTATCTAATTTGCAACCAAAATCAACCAATTCTGTGAGCACCCTGATCACTGAACTGTGCATCTGATAGGTTGGCTATCTCTTGGTCACCTAAAAGTATTGACTCCGAGGCTTTGATTTGTTCTTCTGTTTAAGCCTTTTTTTTTTTTTTTGGTCGGGGGGAGTCTGGTCACACCTATTACGTAGTGAGGGGCCGAGCCTTAGGTGTTCACCTGGGCAGGGCAACCCAGTTGCAGGGTTGTGAGGCTGTATGTGGGAGAGGGGTCAGAGAGGGGACAATGGCACTCTCTTGGATTTCAGTCCCCTCTGCCGCTTCCCACAAGCAAATTGGGCCCTTCTGGTGCTGATTCCTGAGTGGGTGGGCTTGTGTACATTCTAGGACCCTGTGGGTCTCTCCAACAAACTCTCCTGTGAGGCTGGGTGTCTCTCCCAGCACCTCAGCTCCAACAGGTATTTTCAATCAGTGCTTTTAGGTTTTATTTCCTGGAGCTGGGTCCCTGAGTCGCTTGGTCTGTCTCACTGCCCATTTTCATCTGGTTTATCTGCACATGAATGTGTGACTGCAGACAGCCAGCTGCCTTGCACACCTCACTGGGTCTGCTTATTGCCTCCTCATGCCTGGGGTCTCCTGCCCACCTGGGGTCTGCCAACTGCTGCCTGTTGCCCTGTGCATCTGGCTCTGCCAGACACTGCTTTTTCCTGCCTCAACCCCTCTCCCCCAGCTGCTGACTCTGCTCCTCTTACCAGTCTGGATGAATGATTGTTGGACTTCCATACAGTTCAATTTTCTGTCTGTTCTGGTTGTTTTTTTGTTTCTAAATTTTTGCTGTCCTTAATTTTGGTTGTGCAAGGAGGTGTAGTGTGTCCACCTGTGCCTCCATCTTGGCCAGAAGTCCCTTTTATGCAATTTAAAGTCATTGTTAAGTAGGTGCCTTTCTTCTTTCATAGGGGAAATGCCAGGAAGAAATATTCTCTGAACGTACAAACTTTTCTTGTCATTTTAAATGTTTTACATATCCTTAAGATTAAAATTGAGCCAAGGAGGATGACCACTAGTTTCCTGTCAACTTCCTTCCCAGTCTTGTTTAGGTGATCCAGATCCTGACTATAAGACACAGGATTTGCTATGGTTACTTCAAGTCTCCGAGAAACTGAAATAGAAGCTCATTTTAAGATCATGTGACCTTCTTCTTTATCTCATCAATAAATTATTCATAGAATAAATGAAGGAAGGAAGACAAAATTGAGTATAGGTTCGATTCTGGCCAGAGTTCTTTGTTTTTTCACATTATCCAGAGATTTATTATTTTGTTTCTGTTTTCATTGTTATAGTTCAACTTGGTTTTGACTTTCACTAGTTGAAAATTTCACTCTTGTTTCTTCATCTTTGTTAACTTTAGGGTAGAGAGAGTCCCATTTTATTCTTGTGTTATATGGAGACTGTCACATCCTCATGAATTTAGCATGACAGCTTTGTCTGGCTCATGTTTTCTGATGTTTCATGATCTCAGTCTCTCCAAGTTAGGGTGTGCAGAGAGCAAACACTTCTGCCACAGTAGGAGAAAGATTTTTATTTGCCATGACTATTAGGGAAGAAATGTAAAACATTGATTGCTCCTTAATCTAACACGACCATTTTTT
Source organism: Phyllostomus hastatus (assembly GCF_019186645.2). Taxonomy (NCBI): domain Eukaryota; kingdom Metazoa; phylum Chordata; class Mammalia; order Chiroptera; family Phyllostomidae; genus Phyllostomus; species Phyllostomus hastatus. The sequence continues at coordinate 103,023,642 of NW_025334041.1, read as the reverse complement.
TACTCCATACTCCACTTTTAGAGGTACCTGGGGCTATGAGACTGGTGTCTGCACATCAGATATTGCCAATAGATTACCCGTTTACAACCTGTGCCCTAAACTAACCACCCCAGGAACCCGCTTAACTCATTTGCAAGCAAACTACTGATGCAATCTCATGTTAGAGGTTTTACTTCTCAAAATTCATCAAAATAATTTTGTCCAAGGTAGAGTTAGGTAGCCACCCACACTTTTTAATAAAATTTGTATCCTAGTTTCTCTACCTTGAATGAAATATATTCCTTCTGATTATGATCTCATTTACTTAAGAGACTGATCAGTTATGCCTTCATGCACAGTTCATTCTATTGACACATTTGCAGTTGTCTGAAATTATTTGAATGCATTTTGAACCTAATGTGTCTTAAGCATCTACTGGCACAATCGTTTTATGTGACCCAGAGAACAAGACATGCAATAGCTCTGCCAAAACTTCATTCACAGGAACTTCACTGGGAAAATTTTATTTTCCACAATTGCTTTAGTAATGTCTCTTGAAACAAAAAAGGCACTAATTCTTATATTTACTATTGACTTAAGAAATAATCATAGGGGGGATTTCATTTGCACTTCTCCCCAGGGGCCATCATCATGTAGCAGCTCATTAGCCCTCCATTGTTTCCCTAGCCTATAGATGAGTATTTCACACTGGGTTTAAAGTGGTCATTTCCTCCCTAACTCACCCAAATTCTAACAGTAATCATCACATGAACCATGGGGATTGTGAAATAAAAATAAAAGTGAGGCGAGTCAATATTTACCAGGTGTCTACTATGTTCCAGGCAGTGTACTAGGTACCTTATATCCATTGTAAATGAAGTCATTTTCAAACAATCCTAAAAAGTAGATATTATTTTTCCAATGTTTTAATTTTCCTAATGAGAAACTGTAGTCTTGAAAAACAGAGTCTTATAGCTAGTAAGTTTTGGTCCAAATATTAAAATATGTATTTATTTCTTTAAAGTCTGTGCTCCATCCTTTTCAGAGTCCAGTATCAAAGTTGGCATGGAGTGAAACACTCTTCAATTTTATAAGTAACCTTGTGAGGTCTAATTATTTCAATCTATTCATGACTTCTTTTGGAAGAGTTTCATTCTCTATGAATGAAGTGAACCTTACTTTTCTTGCTTGAGCAGATAGAGAAGTTTTTTTTTTTAATTTTATTTCAATTATTGTTCAAGTACTGTTTTCTGTCCTTTATTCCCATCCCAGTCCACCCACCTATGCCTTCCTACCTCTCTCCCATTTCCACCCCCATGCCCAGTTTTTGTACATGTGTCCTTTATACTTGTTTCTGTACACCCTTCCCCTTTTCCCCTGAAATTTCCTCTACTCTCCTCTCTGGTCACTGTCAGCCTGTTCTCTGTTTCAGTGTCTTAGGTTACATTTTACTTGTTTGTTTGTTTTGTTGATTAGGTTCCTGTTAAAGGTGAGATCATATGGTATTTTTCTTTCACTGCCTGGCTTATTTTGCTTAGCATAATGCTTTCTAGTTCCATCCATGCTGTCATAAAGGGTAGAAGCTCTTTCTTTCTTTCTGCTGCATAGAATTCCATTGTGTAAATGTACCATAGTTTTTTCATCCACTCATTTACTGATGGGCACCAAGGTTGCTTCCAGCACTTGGCTATTGTAAATTGTGCTGCTATGAACATTGGGGTGCATAGGTTCTTTTGGATTCATGTTTCAGGGTTCTTAGGGTATAATCCCAGCATGGAATTGCTGGGTCAAAAGGCAGATCCATTTTTAGTTTTCTGAGGAAGTTCCATACTGCTTTTCATAGTGGTTGTGCCAGTCTGCAATCCCACCAACAGTGCACTAGAGTTCCCTTTTCTCCACCAACTTACACCATACACAAAAATAAATTCAAGGTGAATAAAAGATTTAAATATAAGCCATGACACCATTAAAGTCCTAGAGGAGAACATAGGTAGGAAAATCTCAGATATTTCACACAGCAACATTTTTACTGATATGTCCCCTAGAGAAAGGGACATAAAGGAAAGAATAAACAAATGGGATTCATCAAAATAAAAAACTTCTGCATGGCTAAAGAAAACAGTATTAAAAAGAGAACCAACCATATAGGAAAACATATTTGCCAATGATACCTGAGACAAGAGTTTAATCTCCAAAATATATAAAGAACTTACACTACTCCACTCTAAGAAGACAAGCAACCCAATTAAAAAATGGGCAAAGGACTTGAACAGACACTTCTCCAAGGAGGAAACACAGAGGATCCAGAGACACATGAAAAGATGCTCAATATCGCTAGCTATCAGAGAGATGCAGATTAAAACCACAATGAGATACCACTCCACACCAGTCAGAATGGCCATTATAAACAAAGCAACAAACAACAAGTGTTGGAGAGGTTATGGAGAAAAGGGATAAAGAAGTTTTAACTCAGTTGTGAAGATTGCTAGAGAATTTAAGAAAAGTCTCTGACAAATGCACACACACACACACACACACACACACACCCTGCATTATGCCACAAAACATTTACATTAATAGATTTGAAAGGGATCTACTCTCAGTTCTAAGGACAAAAAATAAAGGCACATTGTAGATTTTGGCTGTGCCCAGTGAGATAGATCTTATTTTCTGTGTAAGCATAGGTATGTAAATTAGAATTGTGTTCTCTGCTTGAGTTTAAATCATAAGAAAATCTGATAAAGTAATCAGCCTTCAAGATTCTACATGACTTTCAGTGATCTGAAGGAGACAAAAAATATCCTAAAGATAATGAGTGCTGTATATAAATATTAGCAAATTAACAAATACTAATGTTGATTTTTCCCAAGACCTTAATTAGATATTGTGAAATTTCATTCTTTTGTAAATGAATATAGAAAAATGTACATGTACATATTATTTATTAATATAGATGATTATTTTTTTATAGTCTGATGATTATATGAGTAAACTTTCTTCCCGCCCCTAGAAAGACCAAGGAACACATCATTATTAATAAGCATTCTTTTTTTTTGTTTAAATCTCTGCCCTAATGCCCTGTAAGGGCATTTCTTTGGCCATGAAATCAGTGGTATTTTTCGAGCTTGGAAAGGTTTAATAAAAGCAATTTACTGGGCCCACTTCTCTTACTAAATAATAATTTCCTTGGAGATGAGTGAATTAAGAATGAGAAATGAAGTTGATTATCCACATTTTGTTTTATATTTTGGTAGAGAAGTAAGAAATGCTTAAATGGCCTTTTGATCTGTGTCCCCTTAATTAGGTGACAAATTCAAACTGTATATATGATAATGTGTCACCTAAAAAATGCACATTGAGTTCACTTTGTTTAACTGTGGAGGAAAGGAAAATATATAGACACCACATACACACACATGCAAATGCACAGCCGTATACACGCCCAAGATTTAAGTCCATTGGAAGCTATAATTTTAATGTCAAAAATAAAAGAGATTTAGTTTAACAGAATTTTTCATCAGATACAGGCTATAGTTGTGAGAAATGCAGATATTTAATTGGTCAGTTTAATAAGAATAATTATTCTACAGTTGTCTTCTTCTTATTCCTTTGAAGCAGACACCAGCCCACAGTGTCCAAGGTGTCATGGATGAGACATGAGACATTCACATGGACTACTGAGTCCTGTGAAGGAAAAGAGATGGCCCAGCTACCCTCTCAAGGGGAGGATGCCTCGGAGTGGCCTGGCCTTTCTCTCAAGAGGAGAACGCCTGGATCCTTCCTTCACAGGGTTTTTATTGGCTTTTAATTTGCCCAGGAATACAGGTAAAGTTCATTAATCATTGTCAGGCAGTAAGGATCAAACAATAGATAACATACAAAGAACTCTGAGGGCCTATTGAGTCAGGGTCTGTTAGCTAATAGGCTACAAAACTCTGGGAAGCAAACTCATTTCCTGCCCAGACCTTTATCATTTAATTAAGAGCATTCTTAGTGAAGCAGGTTTCACAGGAGTTTATGTATTCTTTCTCAGGCCTGATCACCTGAGGAAACCCATCCTTTCCCATGCAGGGCTGCACTGCCCTCTGTCATTGCTTTAGGATTAAGTCAGGCAGGGAAAGTAAGGCAGCCAAGAGATAGACTTCTAGCAGGCTGAATGAGGACTCAGGCTTTGTCAAAGCTGAGGGGTGAGGGTCCATCACCCCCTTTCTCCATAGCGCCCCAAGTCCTTCCCTGAGGCCTCCACATGATCATGCCTGTGTTAGATCATTCCCCCCTTGGGGAATCTTACCCATCATTGACTAACTGATTAAGCATTGAGGGCTAGTTATAAAAAGAGGAGCAGAAGCAGCGCACCTGCCAGGGAGATAAGCTTTGTCTCCTTAGTGGCTTCTGGTCCCGAAGGTCACTCACTCAGCCTTAGTCATGGGGGTTACAGCTCCTGAAACCAGGCAGGGCAGTTCCCAACACTCCTTTCTTAACATTTTATAATTTTTAAACATTCTACTATTAGTGTCCCTGCATTTAATAATCTAATCTTAATTACTCAAAGAAGAGAATATCCTTTTGGTCAAAAGCTAAATTAACTTTGGAAATAAATATCAATATATACATTTCATATTTAATTTAATCTTTATAAAATATAGCACTTTGTGAGATATTAATTACATTTATGTCCTGCTTTAAATCTTTAATCAGTTTCTCCCATCTGTCAAAATTTTATAGCAACTGAAAGATAAAGGCTCTGTTGCTATGGAAATTTTTCCATTACCTAGGTGACAGTGCTCAAATGATGTCATTGTTAAGCAATCTAACTCTTGAAACATTTTTAGTTTTAGAATGGTTAGAGAGAAAAACTAGTTAGTGATACAAACTCAAGAGAGCGAGAAGAATGCATCTCCTCTTAATAAACAAGGTGCTCAAATGAATTTCTTCAATTATCTCTCCCTGTAGTTGGGTCAATACCCTCGTCAACATTTTACAAAGCTGAATAAAGAAGAAGATTGTATTGCAGAGAAACATAAAAAGAAAGCAAAGTATTCTAGGAGAAGAATGGTAGAAATGGCATCCTATTCAAAATATATTTTTCTTAGTTATATCTCCAGTTGAACTTCAATAGTTACCAAGAAAAAGGTGTCGTGCACTTTCACCTTGGTGCCATGTCTACTTCCTCATCAGAGAGATGACTACGAAGAGATATAGAGAAAAACATACAGGAGGGATGGGAACCAAGAAATTAGGTGGAGAAAACATCAGGACCTGGTTGCTGATCACTGTTCAGATTATCATGAAAGAGAGATTAGAGAGAAAAAGGAGTTATCTAGAAAGGTGAATGAGTTTCATGAGTTTATTAACCTTCAGTAGGACTTGTGAGGAGTGTCCTGTGCCTATGCTGTTTCTGTCTCATGTGGAGAATGTTTAGGTGTTGGCAGAGGTATGCAGCACACCACTGGTCACTCTCAACTGAACAGAGACAGGGAAATTTTTGTTCAAGCTTAGAGGATTTTACAATCAACCATGTTCTAATGACCCCAGGTGAAATACTATCCACCAAAGTAATATCATACTGATACCTCCTTTATGATGGTGGTAAAGCATTTCTCCACATATCTTTTTCTTCTCTTCTGGTGTCCTCTTTGATCTATTAGGCTACCATATTCTCTCATGTAATAAGGGTTGAATTGTGAATCTTGAAGTGAGTGAAGATATTCTAGTAGCCTATTTTATAGGTAAGGCTAAAAGTCCAGAGAGGTTCCTTGCTTGGTGCAACAATAAAAACTCAGAATTGGGAGAAAAATGTATACCATTTAGTAGTCTAATACCAATTCAGGTCCTGCACACCTGCTAACACCCTTTAGTCTTTTGCTCTGACACTTCAATATAGAAAAATTCACTACAGTGAGAGGCAGTCTCTTCCATTTTGGCCAAGTTGACATAATTCATTCAGGGCAAAACGATTACATAACCTGTGAGAACTTCATGTGTTATTCTCCACAATATTTGAATTTTTTAAAAGGAGAATGAGGAGAGCAAAGTCATTCCCAGAGGTCAAGAGGCAGAACTCCAGACACCATAGTACTTGAGTACTTGGGCTGGTGTTAGGAGGATGGGCTTGGGGAAGAGGAGACCCCACTGGTCACATACCTGTGGGCCACTACTCTCTTTATTTATGTGTAAGGCTAGTTTGTGTTTAATTTGGGGGGATGTGCTTGCATACTGTTTACACATGCACTTTCTGACAACAGCGTGAATCAGGCAGAACAGGATGTGATGATGGGGGACAGGTTCCGCCAGGGAAGTGATAGCTGCCGGGGCATCACCTCACTGTGAAAACTGATAATGGACTCACTAATTGTAGTGTTTTAGGCAACTCCCAGAGCTAACATGCAGGCTATTCCTTGGTTAATAATTAGTCTTTTTTTAATTAACAGCTTCATGAATCTTGTACTTGGTGTGTAATACATGACTTGCCATTGCACCTTGAAGATAGTTTCCACAAGAAAATGTGCTATGTGAATGATACTACTTTATAGTGCTTGGAAGTTTCAAGTTCTAACAGGTTTCTTTCTTTCCTTAGGGGGTAGGGGAGGACACACCAAATACTGAAATTTAAATGTCTAAAACCCCAAATAACTTTTCAGACTGAACTACCAACATCATAAATCAAGTTCATTAACAGCATCTGAATAAAGCTATCTACTTCATATCACCAGGGAGGCACTTATTAGCAGGGCCTTTGCAGATAAAATTTTAAGCAGATACTATCGTTAGAATTCAGTGAAATAGCCATCCACGGGAACAGCTTGCAGCCATAGCTTCCGTATCATAATTACAGAAATGATTACAGTAGCAAATATTAAAAACAGTGCAGTTATACATAATTCCTACAACAGGCACTCTAATCTACCAGCAGTAAAAAACAGTAATAAAAGCATTGCCCAGTTATGGGACAAAGCAATTTGCAGTCAAGGCACCTAACAATAACAAGTTTTCTTACAAGATTCATTGTTAATATGGTTTGCTTAGCATCCTGCTTGAGGGAGCTTAATTAAGACCTGGGCGATAACCATGTTAGCTAACGTGTGATACTAATGGACTTTTCACACAAAATAATATGATTTCTGTCTTCACTGAAAAGTGACAGCTTTGGCAAAGGCCATCCATGGAGTCTCAGAAGGAAGGCACCGCTTGCTTCAGCCAGAGAGTGAAATTGTCCATTTATGTCAATATGATCTAGTTTCTTATTCCTTTGAACCCCCATTTCCCTCCCTGGCACTTTATGCTCCACTTAGTACTCACCTGTCTGGACTTGTTATTCTACTTATTTGTATCCATCCCAATGTCCCTCTGTTGTAGTTTAAGCTTTGTTGGGAGAGACCATAACTGATTCATGTTCTCATTCACTGCCTCTCCAGAGTCTATAGCTCTGTTAAGCACAAAGTAAATGTTATACATGTTTGTCAAATTAAACTGATGAACCTGAGATGTCAAGTTTTACAATATAAATCAAACATTACTCTGAAATATCATAATAAAGAAAACATAATCTACAGTATTTGAGCCCTGGTAGGACTGAATTTGTTCATTTAAAGTAGTGATTCTCATCCTTGTCTGCTCATTAGGTCTTGTGTAAGGTCTTAAGAAAAACCTGGCTGTTAGGTACCACTCCAAACATTTAAATCAGAGTTTCTAAGAGTGGGATCTTTAAAACTTCCCTGGAAGGATCCAGGATTGAGATTCACTTACTTAAAACATATGAGTAAACACACACTGAAAGCATAAGCATGGAAAATATCCAATTTACTAGGAGTGAAGAAATAACTTTCTTTTTTGGGTATCTTTGGACTTGTGTTTCATTCTCTGGGCCTCATTGGGTCCCACAGAAAATGAAGGAAGTTAATTATATGTACAATTGTCCCTGAACTATTTTTCATAACAAAATTACCTGGGTACATAACACCACCAACACCGACACCGCCAGAGTAGTACTCAGCTGCAGACTTACGGAGTCACCGTCCCTAGTGGTAAGGACCAGAAGTTTGTATTTTTTTAAATTCTCCAAGTCACAATCATTCTTTGAACAAGAATGATGGGACAGGATGACCTTGTGATTGCTCGTAGAATACAAGAGATGGAGAAATACAGTGTTTTCAAAAAGCAGTGTAGTCCAGATCTTTATCATTCTCCAAAACGAGAAATCAGAAATCCTTGAAAAAAATGGTTAATTCTAAGGCAGGGGAAGACATTATACAAACAAACTTTGAGCATCTTGTAGGGCCAGAAAATACTGAAGTTTTCAAAAAGAAAATAATGTGGGCATGCCAAAGAGAACAGGAAGCCAACCTGGAAGAGTCCCTAATGGACAATGGTGAAACAATCTCAGCAACAAAATAGTATTGAATTATAACCCAAAGTATAAGGTGAATATCCATGAGTCCATACTGATATAAATGTTTGAATAGGTAAATACCTGGAGGAGAAGGGACAAATCTCTGTTAGGGAAGAATTCCATATAATTTATGTAGGTATTTTCTCCACTAGAAGGTAGAGCATAAACTCCCACTACCTCCAGTGTGGGCTTCATTTAGTGACCTCTTCCCAGGAGTAGAGTATGGAAAGGAAAAATCATCACTTTATGGTGCAGAGTCATGGTGGATGCCACCTTAAGCAAGTGGTGATGGTTAACATCACCAGGGATGAGCCATATTGCTACCATGTAGCCTCTGGTAGGATGTCGTGAAAAGGACACTTAATCTCAGTGGTCCTCCTCCTCCAGCCTATAACCCCAGTTTGATCATGAGAGAAAACATCAGGAAAACCCAAACTGAAAATCTTTCTAGAAAATACCTGACCAATGCTACTGAAATGTCCAAGGTCATGAAAAACAGAAGAGACAGAGAGACTGTCATGGAGCAGAGGGGACATGATGACTAAATGTAGTGCAGTAGCTTGAATCACATCCAGGAACAGAAAAAGGATATTTGTGGAGAAACTGGTGAAATCTGAATAAAGCCTGTCATTTAGTTAATAGTAATACACCAATGTTAAGTTTTTAAATTTTACAAATGTGTCATGGTTAATGTAAGCCATTAACATTAGGGAAACTGGGTGATAGATATATGGGAACTCCCTGTACTATCTTTGAAATTTTATGTAAATCTAAAAATATTCAAAAGTAAAATTATAGTTTAAAATGTACACAATAAAGTAAAGCAAATGTAGGCATGAAACAAATATGACCATAAAAATGTATTATCACTTGATTAAAGATCTTTAAAATGTTTTGAAATATAAAATTTTTGCTGTTCTTTGTTACTTGGTCAAGAATTAAATACATATAGATATTACTGTATTTTCATACTATAAGACACACTTTATTTTCCCCAAATTTGGGAGGAATAATGGTTGTTAATGCTGCTGTTCAGTTCTATTTATATTTACATTGCTGAAATACTGTGTTATTTATGTTATTAAATATTTTACCACATTTTTTGCTTCAAAAATTTTTTTCCTATTTTCCTCCTCTAAAACCTGGGTGTGTCTTATGGTTTGAAAAATATGGTAATATTTAATATATTACATATTCAACTTTTAAAAAATAACTTGTGCTTCTCATTAAATCTTTCTGGACTTAGAATCACCAGATTAAATAGTATTAGCATAATATACATTGTACTTGATGTGGCACCAGAGTGCCTTCTGGCATGAGTTTCCAGGGACAGTTTAGCAGGAGGCACAGTTCTTCATTTAAAAAATAAAGCATATCAGGTGCATCTAATTAAGGGCCCCGAAGCATGTCAGTTCCGGTGAACTCACCGTATGGCTGCAGTGTGCTGTGCATACTTCATAATGATTCACACAATATGATTTTCTTGAGGCCTGAATCCCATCTGAAAGCAGAATAATACCCAAGCTTAATAGTGAAGTTTAGTATCCTTTTGTTATTTCATTTTACAAAGTTAACATTTCTCCAAATAACAAAAAGATCTTTTAGCTAAAGACGTGATGCTGAAATAACTTCAGATGAGAAATCCCAGTTGCCGATTTTTGTTGGTTTTATTTCTTAAATGTTTTTGGAAAGCAGCCTTTCTACTCTTTTTATTTGTCCAATTCCAAGCCTTTTAACAGGTCTCTCTCCCTGATTCTGTTCTGTTCTGTTCTTTCCTTTGCCTCTAGTACATCCATTTCACTCTACCCAGAGTGATCCATTCTAAGTTGCAAATAGGACTTTGTCCCTTCCCTCAGTATAACCCTCTTGTGTCTACCTACTAAGCATATGTTAAGCCCAAACTTCTCAGCATGGTACATGAATTTGTCATGGTGCGATCCCTACTAACTCTTTTGAAACTGTGAAAGGGAAAGAGCAGCTGTTCCCATCATAATAAATTATGCTCTAAATTATTCAAATGCTTATTTTCTACATACAACATACAGCTATATGTTTGTCTTCTCTCTTGTTTCTTCTGCTTTTCCCCTTCTTTAACTGGTAAATCCCTAATTATATTTCAATGGTCATTGGAGGTCCTCTCTTCCATGAGCTTTTCTTTAATAATACTTTTTCCTCCTTCCCCTGCAAACAAGCAATGCCTCGTTTTTCTGCTTCAATGTCATCTTGGACATACCACTATTCCTAACACTCATTATACTGCCTTTTACTTTGCAGTGTACAAGTGTCTTTCTTTCCACTAGAGAGGAACTGTCTGTCTTATTCATCTTTGTATCCCCAGGGAAGAACACAAAGCCTGATACATAGAAAAGACTAAAAATTTTATTGAGCTGCTCTAAACAGAGATTCCTTCTCATTTAAATGAAAATAAATGCCTTATTTCTCAGGGGATGTTCTAATTACGTAGAGTTGCTACGTATCTGCAGGGCTAAATTTAAGCATTGCCCCTCTTCATACATCTTCTCTATAAAAAACAATGGTTCGAACTTGTATCACTCGCTAACTTTTCCTACTTAGTGTCAATCTCACATTTTCCTTTCTACCTGAATGTCCAAGAGGAATTTTAAATAAATCCATTTTTAAAATCCTTTTCCCACTTCTTCCACTGTGCTTGATTAAACAACGTCCATTCATTTTACAATCTAGCTTCTATGCTATGAACTGAATATACATATCCAAGTAGGAACAATTTCTGACCACAGAGAACTCATAGTCTATTAATGAATTACCTGGAGGGAGCCATACACACTCTGATGGAGCTAAGGACTAGATGCACCTGAGAACAAGGACAGAGCTCCTAAATCATGGAAGGTTCCCCTGAAAAGATGACACTTAAGCTGGGATTTGAAGGATCAGTGGAAGTTATCTAGCTGAAGAAGGAGGTGAAGGTCTTCACAGGTGGAGAAAAAAAATCTGAGAAGGGGCAGGAAGTGAAAGTGGTGGTAGCAGGAGGTAGCCCAATATATTTAGGGGTCTTGAAGCTGCTGATATACATGGAATGAAGGATGCAAATGAGATTGTACAGGTATATTGGGTCAGAGATAAATCTTGGAGACTCTTGTGACTAAATTTGGTTATTTGAATTTTAGGCTGACAGCAACCAGAGAATATTGAAGAATTTCAATCACATTTATGTATTGGAAAGTCCTCCACAGATGCTGAGAGGGGGATGGAGAGGAGAGAAGTAAGGCAGAGAGAAGACAAGTTATCCAGGCAAGAAGAGATTAGGGCATGAATAAAAGGCATGGCAATGGATATAGAAAGTAGAGGAACCAAGCAAAGGTAGACTTTAGAGTACTTGGTGACCAATGACTGAGGACTTGGGAGGTGATTAAGATGACTCAGATTTCTGAATTCGACAGCAGGGCCAATGGTGATGGCATTTCAAAGACAGGGATATGGGGGGAGAAGCAGGTTTGAAAAAGAAGGTAATGTTAAGTTTAAAACATATTTGGATTCAGACCCTTCTGGGAATTTAAATAGAAAAGGCAGTTGGATACTTTCTAGTACTGGCCAAGTGATCTAATTATAAACAACACATTGAGAAGCTATGCATTTAAGTAAGATCCCAAAGTGGGAAAACAAAAGTATAGGGAGCTAAGGTTGGAGACCTAATGAAAACCACGATTCGAGGAAAGAGGAACCCTAAAAAATTATGAGAAGACACAAACAGAAGGTAAGAGAAACCTGGAGAGAGTAGTAGAATGGTATAAAAATATGAATATAAATAACTATTTTGAAAATTGAAGACACATATAATCAACAGTTTCAGAGACCACAGAGAAACTAAAGTTAAGGTTAAAACTATTCTCCACTGACATGATATTTAAGCTATTTGCTTGGCTTATATAAAAACTTACAGATATTATTCAAATTTGGAGATTAGTCTTAATCTGGTATGTAGAATGGTCCTCATGACTAAAGAAGGAGCTAATGCCATTACTTTTGTCCACTCATCATAATCTGAAAGACTTCATCAGAAATGCTTAGTAGTCCCAGTGTTGGTATGCAAGAAATCACATAATTCTGACCCCTGATTCCTATATATTATATATTAGGAAAAGTCTCTGCAGGAATCAAGAGGAGAACTTACAGAGTTCAGAACTTTCTAACACTACAATATGACCCCACCTCTTTTTTATAACCCTCCTTCAATCAGGAAGTCTGCATACTAGGCATGGGAATGTTACTAACTATGAGGGGGACCCCCAAAACTGGAATTTACTTATAAAAATTGTTTTATTTATTTTTACATGTTTAAATTTCAGTCACCTTGAAAGTACTTTCCATTTGATGTAATACATCTATTGAGACTTTTTTTCCCACAGCTCACAACAGTTGTTGAACTTGTTGATTTTAATGCCTTTTAGTGCTTCTGCTGTTTTTTGTTTGTTTGTTTCACCTCTTCTATAACAGCAAAACATTTCCTTTTGAGGACTTCTTTTATCCAGGGAAAGTAAAGGTCACTCAGGGTGAGACTGGGGTGAATAGGGAGGGTGGGGCATGATGCTTTTGGCCAAAAACTGCTGAACACTCAGCACAGTGTGGACAGGTGCTCTCATAAATCACCCATCAGGAAATGGGCAAACGTGTTGAAAGAGTCTTCAAAGAAAATTCACTGACACCAAACAGCCTCTCACAACAATGCCAGTTGGTACACTGTCACAGATAGGTACCTAGAACACTCACCTAGCCACTTAGCAGGGGAAGCTTGTATTTCAAGGCTACAAGAAGATAATTCCATTCTTTTGTTTTTTTTTTTTCTGGGGGTGAGGAACTCCCCTCATAGTTGCATATGCTAGGGAAATCACTTACTCTCTTTGGACATTTTTATTAATGGATACATGTATGGCACTGGGCTCTTCTGCTATGAATGGATTGAGATAAATCATGGTCTGAAAGAGCTAACCATGCCTCTTTATTGATGTTTTATACTGAATTTTCACCATGTACACATGTTTTCTCAGAGTTTACTTCCCTCTCTTGGTGGGAACGGGCCTTTTTACAATACCTTTTACAGTGTCTACTTTGTAATTGCTTGTTTTGCTTTTGCTTCACTTTCCTTCCTACTCCGTGTTAGGTAGAACTCCTTCTTCCTCCACACTTCTAAAATATGTTTTGCAAACTTCTATTATAGCATTCATTACATTTTACACTAATTATAAGATAATTTGATCCTTGAGGCTAAGACTTTATATCTGAGTATCCCAAACATATAGCATTTTCTGACACCATCTGATGTTCAGTGAACATTTAGGAATTATTCAGGCAAAGGAATCAGATGTTGTCTTATGTTCAGCAGGGAGATAGATGTCTAGCTCAGTTTGTCCCAAACTCTGAATGAAACTGAAAATCTATGGATATCTCATTGTACACAAATTGACAAGAGCTCACTCATGTGGCTCAGGACTCTTTAAATGGCTTCCAGAGAAGCTTTATTGGGATATTCTTTTTAATTAAGTGGTGAGGCGGGATCATGAACAATGAGATCCTGGAGGGCAGCCAGTCTATGCGCTTGAAGCAATGCGTATTGAAGCATAACTCTTCTGGGTTGGATATATGGGGAGATGGATGATAACAGAACACCTAAACAATTGCCGCTGATGGGCTCAAAGGCAGCTGGAGGGAGGCTTTATCAAGTGCCTGCTACAACACAATTACAAACAGGGAGAGCCCCCTGTGCATACAGAGAGCAGTGGTAGCAAGCTGACTTACTTAGGGAAGGTCCAAAAAGTACTAAAACAAAGTCCAAATCTCAAAATGAGATATGTCAGGTTAAGTAAAACCAGCCTTGGCATGCACATGGTATTCTGAGACCACTCATTTTGAGTCAGTTCCATGGGATCTAAACTGGTGGATGGTCTCTTTGTATCATAGTATTATTGTGTGTTGCCATGCCAGGATCCAAGTGCTAATGAGTGCTTATGGATGGTGATATGTTGATGCATTTTATAACCATCATGTAAATGGGTAATTACCTTTATCCAAAGTGTTATATTCAAATAAACAATGGGATAATGAATAGATATGCTATAGGAGATATGAACTATAAAACAGATTTAAAAATAAAGATATTACTAACTTCTAATTTTTGATTTTTTCATTGATTAGAACTTTATTTAGCAATAAACTAAAATAATCTGACCTTATTTCTTCCCATAAATATTCTCATTTATCTTAGGTATATGTTGGCTTTAATTGGAAATCAATTATAATTATCTAGTTCTTTAAATATTTGTCACTAGGTATGGCAGGCTTAGCTCCCACTTATAAGAGACATTTTCTTTAATCAGAATATCAGTGAATCTTCCTTTCAGAGAAAATTTGTAATGATGATAATGGGAGTTTCTATAAAAACCTTTAAAACATGAAACATCATCATAAAACAAAAGCCATTCAGAAGTAAACACAGTCAAATCATTTAATATACATTGAACATCTTCCCTATGCAAAAGACCATGTAAATGCAGGAGAAACATAAGAATATCAAGATATTACATGACTTCAGTATTTAGTAGGGAAGAAAAAGCTGGAGACATAAGTAACTGTGGTACAAAATAGAATGGGATATATGTGATAAGAGCAACAACATTGTGCTAAATGAATAAAATGTAGTCAAGTTACAGTGATTATGTGAAATGGTGTAATTAAGGATAAGGTGACCATTACCAGGTGAGCAACCTTTTTCAAAGTAATACACATGTTCTGCAGTGAAATATAGACAAAATGAGACTTTTCATTCTTCAGAGAGGAATTTATCTCATAAGGCCCATTTTAATAAATAGAATCCCTGAAAATTAGTCTTGATATTCTAGAATTCTAGAAAATGGTACAGAGGCTCCTTTTAGAATCTAAACAAAATTCATTGCCTATATTTTAAGCTAGGTATTATACTCATTTCCAGAGTACTAACTCTCAAACTTGCCCCACATAGTAGTAGTTAAAGGGGAAAAATTAAGAAAATACCATTTAACATAGGAAATATTAAAATATGAATAAATACAAAAAGGATTTAACCTAATTTACTAAAACAGCATATCTCACAGGCATATGGCAATAGAATAAGATTCAGTTCAGGGATCATTGCTTATCATTACCTCCCATTTTTCTGTATCTTAAGCTACATTTTGTGAAAGAAAGTACCACCTAGTGCTAAAATACTTGCCCTTTAATTTGAAGATCCATAGAAGTTCAACACTAAAACTCAATCAGGGAACATTTTGTTATTTTCAAAAAAAAATAGTGACAATTCTTCCTCTTCCTAAGAGCTACTCAGCTGCAGATAAAGACCATTTCAGACCAGGGAAGTAATAATTACCACTTTTAATCTTTTGACAGCACTGCCTGCAGCTAAAATGACTGTCAGAACTCACTTTCTGGCTGTGAGGTAGGAGGTTCTCGTACCTGTCTATACTCAAGCTGTGCTACTTGACAACCCAAGATCTTGAGGCAACCTGGAAATATACATTCAATAAAAAAGATATTTTTCTGTATATGCTATGAAATACCCAGGAGTTTCAAAATACCATAAAATTAAGGTAGTTTTTGAAAGTATGGATCCCTGCCCTTCAATCTCAGAATCATTTGGAGGACTTGCTAAAACTCTTTGTTTCTAGGTTTCACACATTTCTATTTAATAAGGCATCCTAAAGGTGGAGATGAGAAAACTGAACTTAATCTGTTTCATATATGTAAGTTTGAGAATCACTTATTGAAGTTGGAGGATGTCCCATGGAAAGATAAAAAGCACAGCAAATATTTGGAAAATTCAAATAGCATTGATAACTAAGGAAACAAACAGTTGTCATTTTTTGAGTATCTACTATATGTACAGCACTGTTCATATGGAGACAACCTCTAAATTATACAGCAGATAAACCAAACTGAAAAAGGCTTCCCAGGAGACTCATGCTTATGAAATAGAAGCATTATCAGACTGAAGGCTTCCACACATAAATGTGGTTAATTACTACATTGGAGACTTGGATCCTTCCAGATGAAAAGAAAATCTGGCAATAATTCAGTACTTTACCCATTCTGCCTTATGAGCCAGCAGAGGTTCCCTGCCAGGACTTACCTCTGTCTCCTCAATAACTTACTTTTTACATCTATTCTGGGGCCATCCACACCTAGAGGTGATATCTGACTGTTGCTGGCCGGGACACTGTGGTTAATTTGTAAAAAGTAGGTGAAGCATTTAATTGTGAAACTTACAGTGCTTCTAAACTACTTTTGACAAAAAAAGAGTTTCAAACTATTTCAAACTATCCAGGAATAAATTTCCCTTGTGATACTCTGTAAAATAGAAAACACCTCATCACACTTCAGCAAAGCCATACCAGGTAAATGCTTTCTGGACAATGGAAATTTGATGAGAGCCTGTGCATATCAACTTGTTCATGAACTTAAGATCTGAAAATGGTGTCACTGATGCACTCATGTGACTAATTTATGAGAATCAAAAAAAAAAAAAATAGAACCTCCACGCATATCTGTGGTTTTGTTCTTCAATAAAGAGTGAAGAGAAAAATAAGAACAGCAACAACATGGAGCATGTAAAAGATTTTCTAACAACAAATAACAGGAGTTTTACAGGATAAAAACGCTAGAGAAAAGGATCATTACAAGGAACAAGAGATGATTTTAGAATATATATGCTTTGTGTCCTCAATAAAATATAGGAGAAATTTATTCTAATAAATAAGACACAAAACTTAGATTAAAATGGAGTTGTCAGAAATAAGAAAATAATGTAGGAAAGCCAAACACACAAGAGAAGAATTAAAATTTTATATTAGGTATATTAAGAGGAAATTTTTATCAGAGATGATAAATCAATAAAATGCCAGTTAATCTTTGAAGGAAATAGGAAAAAAAGCACTTTAGAAATGCACTTGTAGAACAAATACATTCCTCTCAGTCTTTGAGAGATCAAATACAAATAAGGGAAAAATATATGAGTACACATTATAATGAGATATCTTTTACTTTGCAGTTATCTTAATTTGCCATAGAGTGGGGTCAGCATACCGAAATCCAAATCTGAATTACTACTTGGTTTTGTAAATAAAATTTTATTAGAACACGACCTCACTCATTCATTTACCTATTGTCTGTGGCTGCCTGTATATTACAATGGCAGAGCTGAGTACTTGTGACGCAGACCATGTGAACCACAGAGTCAAAAATATTTAGTATTTGCTTCTTTGTAGAAAATGGTGGCTGAGTCCTACCCTGGACCACTGACTACATAGAAATGTTGCTAAAGCAGCAGATTCCTGTGTTTTTATGACTGTCAGGTTACTCTCTGCCACATGCATACCTTACAAAGGCATCCAAGGTATTCGACACCTCTTTCTCACCAGATCCAGTCAGCACAATATTACCAATGTGTTGGATAAGCACAATGTCCCTCAGGGTGGTAAGGAAGATCCCCTTGACTCTCATGATCACATAGAAGGGGAGAGCTGGTATAGCTCTGAGCTAAAACAGTGAAGATAAACTGCTGTTTCTGCCAAAAACAAATAACCTCAATAAAAAATGGACAAAACACTTTGGATAGACATTTCTCCAAGAAAGACATACAAATTGCCAAGAGTTATATGAAAAGATGTCCAACATTACAAATTATCAGGGAAATACCAATCCAAACAACAATGATACTTCACCTCACACATGCTAGGAAAGTGGCGGAATAGCCAAGTGGCGGAAACAACCTAAACATCCACTGAAGAATGAATGAATGAATGAATGAAGAAAAGGTAATATATACATACAATGGGATATTATTCAGCCTTGAAAAAGAAGGAAATCCTGTCATAATCCACCACATGGATGAACCTTGAGAACATCATGCTCCGTGAAATAAGCCAGTCACAGGAGGACAAATAATGCATGATTCTGCTTATATGAGGTATCCAAGGGAGTCAGACTCATAGGAGCAGAAAGTAGGATGGGGACTACTAGGGACTGGGGGGGAAATGAAGCATTGCTGTTCAGTGGGTATAAAGTTTAGTCATGCAAAATGAGAAAGTTCCAGAGAACTGATGGACAACAATGTACACATAGTTAACTGTACTGTGTACTTAACAATTTTTAAGAGCTTAAAGTTCATGTGATATGTTATTTACATTTTTTAAAGTGAATCCTGTATATCACAGTTCTGTTGAATACTGTTAATGGCTACCCAATAGGAGGTAAGAGATGTGGTATATGGGGAGATCAGGGACTGTAATAAATAGTGTTTTCACTTTTTCTTCTATATACAATGATATTTTCTTAAATTTATGAAATAAACAAGCACACATTAATGTGTTACTTTTCTAATATAGACATAAACAACATGGTCCCAGTTAAAAAAGAAGAAGAAGAAGAAAGATGGTTTGTTCCATTATTTTACTTGGCCCTTTCTAACATAATAGCACTTTGTCCTTAAGTCAGTGAGGCAATATGGGGATTGTCCTCTATGGATGAGTATGTTTTGGATGCATCCAGTGGTTGAGGAAATGACTATCAGGTGCTTTTGCAGACTCACTGGGTCCACTGTGTAATGAATTTAGGACAAAGTTTTGTTTATTCCCAGACTTCCATAAGTGTCTTCTCTGACGGTAAGCCACAGAAGTGTTTCAGCTTTTCAAGGATCACCTCAGTTCAGAATCACCTTCCTATACTAGAAAAGTCTATTTTCCTCTTCTTTGGGTATAGTCAGCTTGGTAAACAATTGGAAGCCTTTTAGAAGAAGGATAGAAAGAAAGTTAGTGGATATACCCATAGCAACAAGATCCAGCCTCCTCTTTGTGCATGTTTCATGTCTATGAATTCAGTCAGGTCTTAGAATTAAATGAGAGACTATGATTCTCTATTGCAGAGTGAAACTGTTCTCTTTTCACCAGATTTAATTTTTTTCTTATATATATATATAATAGAGGATTACATTTGTGAGCTTTCTAATGTTACACCAATTACCATTCCTGGGATAAATTCAACTTGGTTATAAATTATTATATTTCTCATATTTTGCTAATATCTCTTATTTCTACCTATGTTCACAAGTGAGATTGGTGTGTAGTTTTTTTCACAAAATAATCATGTCAGTTTTGGTACCGAGATCATGGTACCAAGTCTTTGGTCTGTGACTTGAGTAGGTCCCTCCTTACTATTCTCTAGAAGAGATTGTAGAGATTTTGATTTTTCTCTTGAATATTTGACAGAACTCTCCAGGGGACTCTACCTATGACCTAATTTTCTCTGTGCCAATTTTTTTTCACTAATACAATTTTTTAGTGGTTATAGATCTATGAATTTTTCTATTTCTTGAATTAATATCAGTGATGTTAATTTTTTGAGAAATTGTATTTGCAAGGAAAAACAAGCCATCTATACAGGCTTGCTGTTTTTCTAACCTTAAAGCAAAACTCTTTGCCTCAAGCATGTACCATCAACATGAACTGCACAAACTACATATCTTTTAAAAAGAATGTACTTTCTAAGATTTTGATTATGAAGGATAAAGTCTCTCAAAGAACAAAAGCAGGGACCACAATGACAATATCCAGAGGGCTACCATGTGGGTTAACCATGGAACATAATTCAGTGACAAAACAGATTTTTCACTGCTCTTGCCCAATGGGATTTGATGCTGTGAATTTCCCATGCTGTCTTCTAAAGGAGAGTTTTAAATGCATTTGTGCTATTCTTATTTCACCATTTTATGTTGGTGGACAGTGGGGAAAAATACATTTTGTTTTATGTTTTAATATCCTGACCTAGATGAGCCCCAATGAGGGGGAATCATCTCCCTTGGAAAGATAGTCATTCCCTCTACAAGACGGACAATTCCAAAATTGTACCTGGTTGAAAGTCCATCTCTGGGTGATGGTCGATCCTCCCTCTTTAGTCTGGATGTGGCTCCTGAGGTTGTAAACTAGTGTATAGGAAGAGGGAATTTGAATTTTTATGGGAGAGATAAGCAGCGGACTGTGGCAAGGACTGAAAGTTGCCCCTCAGATACCCATTCTCCCTTCTACAGTAAGAGAACTTGAGTGAGGCATGTGGCTGCACACCTGTAATGACAATTTCTAGCCTCCCTTGCATGAATTGTGCCTGTCCCCTGGCCCATGGTTATAAGTCAAAGTAATCATAACTGCCGGGTTGAGGTTGTGCATTTAAACGAAGTAGCATGCTTGTCCCTTTCTTTTTCCCATTACCTTTTCCGTCTGGTTGGCTGAATGTGAATTGGCTTAGGAGGATCGGGAGATAAGTTATCTGAGACTGGCAGATGTGTAATAAGGATGATTTAGCAATAATAAATAAAGCCCTTGATATATGACCCAGTGAAACCTTTGTATAAACCCTAGACCGGTTATTGTTGGACTATTGTGTGAGAGATATACGAACTTCTACTTTGGCCTTCATTACCAGAAATGAATCTGTATTCTAACTGGAATAATGCTAATGGAAGTAATTATGATGCCTGTGTATATGTAACTGAAAGGCTTATGTATATGAAATGAAAGGCTTTCCATTATTCTTTTCATACCTTTAGAATCTTATTCTTTAAACTTTGAACAGCATTTGAGGTTAATAGAGAAGATAAGGCCTGCTCCCTCTTGATGTGAACTAGATACAATGTCAAAAACCCTGAGAATACTGCTTATAGTACTTTATCTGTCCACTGCATTTCTTTTCTTGCATTAACAGTTCCCCCACACTGTTTGAGGCTGTGTTTCGGTGGTTATTGTAGTTATTGTTTTCTGCCTTATCTCCCTGAATTTAGTAATATCTCTATTCTCTTCATGGTGCTGAATATGATAAATCACATTATATTCAACCTATCTGGGAACCACACCACTGGCATTTAAGATAAATCACGCAGCAAAGACTTTCCCTCATCTACCACTAATCATTTTGCTTTCTTCAGTCTATGACTAGTTGGATATAATGTTGCTTTGCTGTAGAGATTCCAGAGGATACAGAAATTCAAACTGTATGATGGCTGATAAGTTTTATCAGGGAAACAATAAGTGTCTTCACATAATTAACTTTAGATAGCTATAGAAAGATAATCTGGGTATTTAGCTGGAGGATGAATACTTGGGTAACAGTACTAAACTACCAGGAGAAAATTTATTTTTTCTCTTTGGATTTTGCATTACATGTAGAATTTCAAAACCCTTGACCTCCAAAGGCCTCCCAAATGCAGCTTAATAACTGGTGATTTTCTGTGGTTTATTCCCTACTTTCAAGAATATTTGTATTCTTTAGGTAGATGACAAACTGAATTTTAAGACATGCACAAGGTCATATTTTGAGCCACTAATGGAACACAGACTGATTTTTTTAGCTTTTTCTCAAAGCAGTTTTAACTCAATTTTCACAGCACTGTACCTGCCAGGACAGTTTCAGTACTGTTTATGAAGCATTATTTTGCACGACTCTCTGACTTTCACATTTTTCTTATCCCATTTCCAGTTGGCTTTGTTTTTCTTCTCCCCTCTCCCAATTTAACCTGTGGTATCACATTTCTAGCCCTTAGGTTGTATGTGTGTGTTGTATAGCTTTTCACATTTGAGGAACATGCACATGTAAGTTCAAATCAACAAACCTCATCACACATGTGAATATAAAGCGCTAAGAAAAAAGACATGGAGATTATCCCTGACACTGTCATCCTCAGTGGGTTCTCTATAGATGTGCAGGGGTTTGTTTGTTTGTTTGTTTGTTTTGTAGATTTATATAATAACTTAAGGGGCTATTTATGTGTGATAGATTAAATGTAATAAATTAAAATGAGGAATTCAATTCTATTTAAACGAAGTGAAAACTCATTTTACAGCCAATCATCTTGCTGTAGATTGGATAATATTCAAGCACAAATTCTCCCTTTCCTGAGCGTGCACCAACAGATCTCATATTTCCTTTGCTATCATCGTAACATGATAATAGGATTCTCTTTACTCTTTTCCCAAACTAAGATTTCCCTCTTCATACTTTAAAAAAAAAAAGAAGAGAGTTTGATTTTTTGCAGTTCTTTTACACCAATGCTTGAGGAAAGATATTATGTTCTTAAAAACATATTAAAACAGAAAGCAAAGAGTTTGCCAATGACTTAGTGGATCGATCAAGCAATGCGGTACACCTTTTTAACTTTATGGTATCTTGAAATGTTAATAATAATAAATGTTATTATTATTATTTCATAAATGTACAATCAATATGATGAGGTTTCATAAAGACCAAACTTTTGCTTCATTCATTTTCTATCCCTGCCTCTCCCACAACCATTTACCTACTATTTAGAAGATCTACATCAATGTTCTTCTGCTCCATTTGTAAATAATAATAATAATTAATACTAAAACACTTTGCCACTGATTAGCTAAGTGAAACTCATCACTTCCTCTTTCCTGAATCTAGCCTGCTTCCTTTTAAATTGCTATCCATTGTCCATTAAATCACTTGAAGCTAGAAAACTTCTGCATATGCTCCTCTTTCAACACACACACACACACACACACACACACACACACACACACTCACAGTACTTCTCTCTATTTCCCCCAACCCCAGTCCTTATTACAGCAGTGTGCTAATTTCCTGAAATTCTTTTCCTTCCTTCTTTGTTGAGGTTTTTTGATGCCTATTTTTTTCTTTATTATTCTGAGACTTCATTAATTATACAAAATGTGAGCATCCTATATATTAGAAATATACAAAATTCTAAAATTTAGATTCCTTTCTTTTTTCAGCTTACAAAGATAACTAATGACAGATGCTGTAATTCTTTACCTCTCTTCTCCATTGAAACTTCCATACCCCTAGTTCCAGGCGCTCCAGCTCCTATTCTGATTCCTAAATAATTCTTTTCACCTCTGATTTCTCCTACTCTATTCAGTTATTCAAAGTATCAAAGTGATTTCTAAATACAGATTTGATCGTATTATTACCCTGCTCAAACATGGACTGCTTTCAGTCTCTTTAGCATGGCATTCAAGGTCCTGTATGATTTGACCTCAGCCTACCTTATCATCCACATCATTGCCACTCCCATCTATTAGGCTGCACCGTCCAATGCCTTCACTTGTGGAGCACTTCTTTTCACCAAGATCTGTTTTGGAGCCAATTGAAATCATAAGGAACTCCAATAGGTCCACTTTTTTGATTCTAAAATTAATAAAGTATTTCTTTCCACCTCCCATCAATAAAATAAGGAGTGAACCAAATTTTAGGGTATCTCCAGTAGCATAAAATGAATTGTGGCAGGATTTTCTATATCAACTATTTAAAATGTCATGAATACACATAAAGATAATTGATTTTCATCTTGAGATTTGGGCTGAACATGTTTGTATTTTAATTTTCATTTTCAAATCCAAAGAAAATTACCCATGTTAAAGGCTATTATTCAAGGAAACAGACATGCACACCCACATGCCTTACCAATGCTTTGTTTTCTTAATTACTTTTAAAGTTATTCAGCTGTGACTTCATTAGGCTAGATAATTAACTGAAGAGTACCTTATTTGGCATAAATACTTAAAGCATAATATAATTTAGAACTATTAGAGTTTGGCTTTAGCCAGTTTTAAAAATAGCAGGTTTGGGGTTAAATTTTGACATAAAAAGCCACCTGTAACATTGCACTATTTATCTCTGTTTTCCCAATGCCTAGCACAGTGTAACACAGACAAAGGTGCTCAACTGACATGTATGGAGGGCTAGTGAATTGTTATAATGCAGATAGAGGTAAACCAACACATCAACTTTCAATCAAGTAATCACTTACTGTGTGTAAGGCAGTGAGAAGGATAGAAAGAACAATGCTGCCAGCCAGGCACCAAGATGCATGCTGTCTAGAAAATAAGCTCATATACTTTTGGAAAGAATAGATCTTAAATGCCCATGTGAATGACACAGGTATGTACACATAAATGATATAATAATAACAGAAATAACATGATTAATATTTATTGAACATTTACAATATACTAGGATTTATGTTGAACTTTTCTAGGCACTGTGTCATTGAGTCTTTGTGGACAGTCTGTAAGACATGAGCTACTATAATCTCCATTTTAGAGACTGAGAAGGATTCTAGAAGTTATACTTGTATATAAACTTAGCTTTACTCAACTAGTAAAGAATAGAGTTGGAATAGGTTTTTGTCAGTTTATAACTTCATACTACTCTAAAATGGAGGATTTACTTCTGACTGGGCATGGCTAAGATGGTAGAATTAGCCCTGGGTGGTATGGCTCAGTGGATTGAGTACTGACCTGGGAACCAAAGGATCACTGGTTCTATTCCCAGTCAGGGCACATGCCTGGGGTGTGGGGCAGGTCTTCACTTGGGGTGTGTGAGAGGCAACCACACACTGATGTTTCTTTCCTCTTTCTCCCTCCCTTCCCCTCTGTCTAAAAATAAATAAATAAAATATTTTTGGAGGATGGCAGAATTAAATGATAAGCATCATTTAAGAAATGATAAGATATATGGAATCATATATATTTATTAAAAAATAAAAATTTGAAAATGTTTTCTTTTATATGGTAGAGCACAATGAAGATAAAACTTTGTGTGTTTTCAGCTCATAGGAAGAGGGAGATTTCCCCAGGGATTTAAGTTCACCTTTGGGTAGAAGTGGCACTCAGCCAAGCTTATTTTCAGTGTTTTGAGGTCTTGATGTATTGAGCTTATACATCATAAATACTGATAAATCTAGTGTGGCATACCTTGGAAGTTTTATATTTTAAAAATTCATTCTAGATAATTTAATAGGATTAAAAGACACTGCTCCATAATATTGCAGAAGTTACCATGGTGTATTTCAAGTTACATTTTCAAAACAGCATCAGCATACATAATCATATTACTAATTGAGTCCGTAGCAAATATGGAAACAGGTGTATACATAAAGATCTACTTTGATAATTGAAATCTATTTTGAATAAATAGCAAACAATATATCTTAAGCTGTCATTACCGTGGCATTCAAATAAAAGGAGACTCTTGAATGATTATGCAAATTTTAAGAAACACATTCAAAATGCAGTTTAAAAGCACTGTGCAAAACATGAACAGATTTCTATTTCTTGTTTTCTTTGCTCAGTTAATCTACTTGTATTTCAGAAATCTAATATTTAAGAAAGAAGAAACTGGCAATTTATTAAGAAATAAACTGGCATAGATATAACTATGGGGTATTTCTATAAATATTTTCAGTCAAGTACACTTGGCCAGGAAGTTTGAAAACTCATGATACAAATTGAAGAATTCATAGGGAAAAAGACAAAGAAAATGGATTTTCAACCCATGAGACAGGATATAAATTAAAGGGATAAAACAAAGAAGATGAGGTTCATCTTTTCATTATTTATTCATTCATCCAGGGTCTTTTATCAGGCACATTACTATGTAAGATACCCCAATGGACAATAGCCTCTGCCCTCATAGTGACAAGAACAGAAATTTTGAGAGTGATAGTTCAATGAATTATTTAACAACTATGGTAAATGCTCAAAGGAGGCGTTCGAATGAACTGTGAGTGTAATAAGAGAGCTTGAATTAGTGGAGGGGACAAGAGAAAGGGGTATATTGTGGGCACACCAAAGACCAATTCATTAATGAAGCGAAGTTTGGGGCTGATATCTGAACTAACTAGGTCAATCAACTAGTGAAGAAGGCAGAAAGTCAGGTAATTTTGTAGCGTGAAGAATAACAGCACACAGAACTACCATGGACATGACATGAGGTGGGACAATAGTAATGGAAAAAGAGTGACCTTTGACATTTGTGTAGTATTATTGTCCATGTGCCAGGCATTTTCCTAAGAGCTACACCTAGATATATACTCAATTTACTTCTCATAGCAACATTCTGATGTCAGTTTTAATTATGTTCTCTTTTTTTAAAAAAATTGATTGATTTGATAAAGAGGGGGAGGTAAAGAGAGAGAGAGAGAGAGAGATTCAGTGTTCCATTTCTCTACGTATGCATCCATTAGTTGACCCTAGTATATGCCCTGACTGGAGATGGAACCTGCAACCTTGACATATGGTGACAGTGTTCTAACCAATTGGTCTACCTGGCCAGGGCTGTTTTCTCATTTTAAAGATGAAATAACAGAAGCAGAACACCTTCCTCAGGATCACGGTGCTTATCTGCAGGACAGCCAACTTGAACCTGGGCCATCTGATTGCAGAGACTATACTGTTGATCACTACCGATCACATTGGGCTAACATCTGAAGTAAGTCAATCAACTAATGAAGGAGACAGAAAGATAATTTTGTGGTGTGATTGTCCAGCATCTATTTGAGTTTCTATACCCCCAAAATTTCATTGTGTAATAATGTAGTTGTCATAGATTTCCAAGTGACTTGTGGTAGGGCGATGTAAAAAACAAAATGCTATATTTAGAAGTAATACTACATGATGGTTAAGTTTATTCTGAACTCAGACAGCCAGCCTTTGACTCCCTGTTCCACCCTTCCTTCCCCTCTGTGTGAAGTTTGGCAAGTTTCTTCAGCTTTGCAAATATCAACAAATAACTATAAAATTTGGGATAATAATGATATCTTTATTATGGCTTAATATGAGGTTTACATTAGATAATAAATGTTCACCACATACTTGGGGCAGAGTAATTTCTCTGCATATGTTATGTTAGCTATTATTGTTAGCTGGGAAAAAGATTGAAAATGAATGTCAAAGAGGACTTTGAATGCCTTGCACAAGAGTATAATTGTTACTCCATAAGTAACAGGAAACCACTGAGGTTTTTACATAAGCATACATGATAAATTATTAGTGATACTCTATAGATTACAAGGTATTTCCAGACATTTTATTTAATTTAGTCCTCATTAACTTTGAAGGGATGATATTTTGATTGTGATTTCACAGATAAAAAGCCTAAAACTTAGGAAGCTTAAGGGACTTGTTCAAGGGCTCACAAGACTTAGTAGAATAGCTGTGATATAGATCCAGGATTTAAATTCAAAGGACAGTATAATTTTTGCCATAACACAACTATCAGATGATTTTAAAAGACATGTATGGAGTTTATATTGAGAAACTAAGAAGCAGAGCTGTTTTAGTTATTCTGAATTTGAAGTACAGAATTTTTTAAATTTAACTTTTTGAATGTTGGTGGGTGGAACATATCTGGTAAAAGAACATAGGTAACTAGTTTGAGAAGCTGGAAACTTTGATATTGGTCACATTTATGCTATTTCTTGGCTTTGTGACAAGTTGTAGACAAGTCATTTAACCTTTATGGTTATAGGGTCTTCTCATTTGAGAAAAAGAAATAATCCCATTTCTTGTGGGTTTCCAATGGATCAAATAGACATGGTCCTCCCCCAGAGGCACAACAAATAATACAGAAAACTCAAAAGAATAACACACATAAAATAGTATTCACTTTAAAAACTAAATTTCCTATTCCCCTGCTACAATTTAAAATCTTACAGGAAAAATAAAGAGTTACTTAAATGGAAAGAGAATCAAATATATTTTATTATTAAAATAAAATCAAACATACAGAAAACTAGGAAGGTTTTCAATGGCATTTACATGTGGTAGCCCATGAATAGTGGAAACTCTGCTTTCACTTACTGACACTGCTCACCAGACATCTTTTGGGTGGGATCTCTCTTCCAGTTTGCACTGCGAACATGCAAAGCTGTTTTGGTTTGTCGTACATACCACATGTGCCAAAGGACATTTTTCTAAGTTTAGTCCTCAGTACAGATGTTAATGAATTTTTGCTTTTATGGCTTTGCTTTCTGTGCCCCATCATATTTCTAGAGCTATCATCTTCTTTAAACAAGCAGAAGTAAAAACCTAAGTATTCTCAGTTTCCTCTATTGTCCTGAGGACCCTTGGGGGTAACTGGGGTGGCGGCAAAGGGGGTTTGAACTTTCTGTTCGTTCCTTTCTCCAACATATTGCTTTCCTTCTTTTCTATGTATACCCAACTAAATTTATAACTGATTATATCTAATGAAAGTTTTTGAGATTTATGAGTGTCGTCAAATATGATGCTGTGCATACTAGAAATTTCCATAGCTTAACATATTTTTGGAGAGTTTAATATGATAACCAAAAACATATTGTAAACCTTTATAAAATTACTGCTTGGAAAAAAATGTGACTCTGACCTGTAGAACTTTGGTAAAAAGCTAAAGTATCTGAAGTAATTTAACCACTTAAAAGAATAATTTGTATTAAGAATTTTTTTCTCCCCACCCCTTTGGCCTAAAGTACATAATCTCTTACTTTCCTACACAAGTTCATAAGAAACCAATGTGGAAAAGCTTCAGATGAAAAGAGAATTTGCCGAGTGGTGAGATAACAGATTGAAATATGTTGAGCTTGGTTTTGTTGGAGTGTTAGAGAGAGCGTGGCAGTTTTTATACTTAAGAGACAACTTGGGACACATGATAATGTAATGTATGTTGTTGAAAAGCCGTCAGCATATGAAAGAACTTTACTGTTCTACAAAGATAGTTTTGGTGTATAAAGAATGAATCTTCTTTGCCACACTTAGAATGTTAGAGAAGTAAAATGAGAATAAGCATTTGAAACCGCATATTCTAGTCTTCCATTTTACACAGGAGGAATCTGGGCTCAGAAGAGAGGTCAGATGCTGCACTGAGGTCTCATTGCTTATTGCAGCTTCAGTCAGGACCCTGATGAACTCATCCTGGGGCAGTGCTCCTACAGTAAACCTCCTTCCTTTTCCCTCAGTGGGCTCTGTGTTTTGTTTACCTCAAAACAAAAACACCTTATCTGGGATTGGACTTTTCCCTCATAGGCAAAAAAAAGCAAGAATGGAGCTCAGTTCCCAGCACATGAGTCAATTTTAAGCAAATTGATATATACCAACAAACAACACTATGAAGGAAGAGATGTTTTGTGGACCAAAGAAATGACCTTCATGCAGGTGGAAATAGAAGCTGTGTTAAATGCACAGTAAGGTAGAGGAACAGATGAATTCTATATAAAGCTAGGTCAAACTGATGATGGCAGCAAGTTACTAGTCAAGGACATTCACAGGGAACCTTACTGAAACATTTTTCCATGGTTCCTTAGGAAAATACTTCAAATGTTTGGCTTGGGAGAAAAAGGCATTCAGGTAGAGAGTTCGTAAATCATCACACTTTTTTAGAGAGCAATTCTATTGCTATTGAAACCCTCCAACATTTAAACACTTAAAAACCAGATAAATGTGCTAAACAGAGTTCATGTGACATTATTGTGAAATAGAGGGAGCACAGATGATGAATGCAGGGCTAGATTACAGTTTGAAAGTCTGCATAATGAATGCTTCTCCATATTCACCAACTAAGTAAAGAGGAGAGAAAGCAATGCCAAACTCAGGAAGGCTTCCCAGGGAAATGTAGAAGAGAAATATGCTTGGTGTAACTGCCAAGTTTTATCTCAGGGGCTGAAGGGTGCAGGGTAGTCATTGTGAATGAAAAGTGATATGCTCGTCAGAATTTGCTCTCAGGGGAGAAACTAGCTATGAGGTGCAGGGCTGTCTTCACAAACATAAAAACACTCAATGTATGAAGTTATATTGATGTGGGAAATCTTGACATCA
This sequence comes from Phyllostomus hastatus, assembly GCF_019186645.2. NCBI lineage: Eukaryota > Metazoa > Chordata > Mammalia > Chiroptera > Phyllostomidae > Phyllostomus > Phyllostomus hastatus. Next base: position 102,993,612 of record NW_025334041.1, on the reverse strand, counting down.
ACTGCAAAGAGGAACTGGAATGGTTGCCTTCAATGCTTGTATTTTCCTCCAATATAGATAGCTTTCTCTTCATCCTAAAGCAAATGAAATCAACCAAGTTTAGGAAGTATTATATACAGTATGGTCTGATCAGAAGTCACTCTGCTGACTCCTTGTCCTCCGGTAAATCAACTCATTGAAGTGAAATTCCTTACAGGAAAGTTTTCTCTCACCTTTATTCTATAGTCATCTGTGACTCCTGAAGCCTGCCCTGCATTTATATTATCACAAGTCAAGTCACTGAGTAAAAAATGGAGTGAGAGGAAACAGGAGAACAGTAAGGTGATCGATCACCTGTGATCACAGATGAGCAAAGAAATCACCAAGGCAACTGAAGGGAGATGCATTTGAAAGTCCTGAAAGAAGCCAAGAATGAGAGGGCTTTACTTTTCCCCCAAGGAAGTACACAAGCAGTTTCTCTTTACCAACAAATGGTCAGTGAAATTTTTCAGTGTTTGGGGAATGCCCGTAAGTCTACTCTGGGAAAACCACCTTCCTGATCATGGTGATCACAGACATAAGAAGCTGCATTAAAAACGGAATTGAAGGAGCTAGCAATCCAGGAATCACTCATATTGTTACAAAGAGATAAGATTTATAAGATTGGGGTGAACGTATTAGCTTGTTTGCTGAAACACTAAAGTCTTTTCCAAAAAAAGACAAGAAAACTGTGTTTTAGGGACTATTTAAGGAACCCCATGGCAAGGTTAGACTATCTACTCTATGAAAATTCATATGAAAGTATGACTCTAACCTTAGGAAACAGCTTTTCATGACTGGAACATGCTTATCAGACTCACCAATGGCTGTTTTATTTGGCCAAGAGTGCCCAGATGTAGATGGGGAAACTGAACAGTAACTGCCCTCTCTCTTTACAAGGTGATTAGGAAATTTATACCCTGTGAATAGTTATTTTATAAGCACTCATTAACAAATAATGGCTTAATCCTTTTTCACAAAATAAAGTGACTCTATTATTTCCTTCCATGAAACATGTTCAAATATTCATGATGTTGTAAAGAATGTTGACAGATTCTGTTGACTTTTCTTAAGCAGCACCAGCTTAATATTGTGTGGTTAACCAGAGGATTCAGGTAGACTTGGTCAGAGGTACAGAATCTGCAAGTAAAAGTTTCAGTATTCCATTGGAGATGACCAGATGGGGAGGGAATCCAGATGACAAAGTTTGCCTCAAGGCCAATGGACTAAGTTAAATCAAGAAGCAGAAGAAAGAGTGCATCCTTCTCTTGTGACATGGGTTTAGAGAGAGTAGGCTGGAAAAAATAGTGAGTAGAAACAAAAGAACACTGCTTCACTGTAAGCTGTATGGAATAATTGTTGAGGTTTTAGATGGAAGGGTTGATGAATTGGAATATTTTTTCCTCTCCAGAATTCAAAGCCAGTAAAAGATAAACACAAGTGACAGACAGATTAAAAAAAACACAAAAAACAAAACCAGCAACCCCCCAAAAAACTTCATCATGGACCAAACCTGGAATGGAAGACAGGATTTTGAGGTGTAGCCAAAGGGCCTTCTTAAGGCTTTTTCCATGAAGTAGCCAGACTGACCCAACCAACTCCTGGCTCCACTGCACCACTGCATGACACCTCTGTAGGGGCAGTCCCCTTGCTGCATGTCAGAGAGCAGACAAACAATACAGAGAAGACAAGGTGTCAGCAGCCGAGGGGCTAGAAACAAAGGAAGATAATGAAGGCGGTGCCCTTAGCAGAATTAATCTTCAAGAGTATTTGGTATAAGTAACTGCAGTATAGGCCTTGGCCAACAGTGGCAGGGTTTGATTTTATTTTCAGACGTGACCTGGAAGCTGTAGTGTTCACCACTGTCTCATATATCCTGGAGTATATGCTTGATACTAATTATATGTAAAGTTAGGTTTCAAATATTTTCAATATTGTATGTAGATAATTATATGCAATTGGAAAATCATAATCAATTTTTGGTAGATAGGTTACTAATTTAATTAGAATATCATTTATCCTGGATGTCTCCCCATTTCAACCATTTTGAAGCAATGAGAGGTGTTCAATTGAATAAATATTTCTTTTAAAAGCCCGTTGTGCTGCAGGCACTGTCTTGATAACACACATAGAGAAATGAATGAAACTCATTCCCTGGCCTGAAAAGTCCTTATCACATAGAATTTACAGACATGTGGCTAATTAGGTGCAACATAATGAAAGCACATGGATAGAGGCAGTGCAGAAGTAACAGAAAAGAGAGAGGACTCAGATCTGACTTCAGGAAAGGCTGGGATTTTAATCAAGGGCAAAAGTCCTTCAATAGGCTCCCATTGGGATGAGAAATGACATTCTAGGTAGCAGTAGGAACAATTCTGACAATAATAGGACCCTTTGTGGAATTATAGATAATGATATTATTGAATAGTAGAATTCAGCTGTAGATTTGACAGGAGTTAAAGGTTAAGATGTAGGTTGAGGCAAGCTGTTAAAAGTTATTTAGTGTTATGTTTGTGTTGTTATTTTTTATCATTTTGGCTTATTATTGTTCTCTTTATTAGCGACAGAGACTCCCATTTCTTGCTAAAGATTAGGTGGGGACTAGATATCATCTTAGTATTGCCACCTTATACTTGCCATACTTAGAAGGTTAAAGGAGTAGGAAAGCAGTTACAACCTTTTTAGGAGAAAAGGGTCTTTGTACTCTTACAGGGGTTTATCACTAAGCCGTGGTAGTACTTCTGTGACGTGGTAGACATTAGACTCAGGCCTTCCAACATTTGTGGGGTCGATTTGCATGCCAAGAGTTAGTGTGCATCACAAATAAACACATTTATAGATCTACAGGACTTATTTGAGAACCTGTGATTTACTCTGCTGTTAGGAAAAAATTGTTCACTTCAAAGGAGCTTGAATCCAGCACTGGCGATAGCTGGAAGGAGAAAAAAAGAAAAAGAAAAAAAGAAAGAAAGGAAGGAAGGAAGGAAGGGAGAAAGAAAGGAAGAAAGGAAGAAGGAAATGAGGAAATAGAAAAGAAAAGAAAAAAGAGAAAAGGAAAAAAGAAAAGAAAAGAAAAGAAAAGAGAAAAGAAATGAAAAACCCTGGTTCTGATACTGAATTTTGGATCAAAGTTGTAAGGTCAGCCTTACCTCCTGGGGGAGTGCCTCACCTTCCTATAGGCCAAATCTTCTGTAGAAAGCCTCCTCCACCCCCCTGTTCTAGCAGAAAGACTTACCATTCCTGATCCCCTTTGCTGTAGCAGCACTTGTGTACAGTAACTGATTATCTCTGCCATGACATCCCCATGAGGCCAAGGAGATCAAAAGAGGTTTAATTCAAATGACTCCAGCTGGCTTGACTGCAGCCTATTCACTAAGCAAATCACTGTGGGGAGCGAGTATCTGTTCCCATAATATTTGTTATTACAGATGATGACACTGCTTCAGTACCAGGTAACTGATATGGAAAAATGGGACACAGTCCATTTCTCTGCTTGAGACCCCAATTGTCAAGTTAGTGAAGGGGAGCAAGATATGTCACCCAAAATATGCTCTTTTGGCATTTTGATTATTTTGAACTGTAGGAACTTGAAGGGGGCAGATATAAAGAGAGGATTTCTTTGAACTCCCTACATCTACCAAAACCCAGATTCTCCAGGAAAAGTTCATTTGCCATAAATTTTCTTCCCTCCCAAGGAGTTTCATCAAGTAGGGAGGACTAACTCGCAACAGAAAAGGAGACATGGGGTCGACCACTCCCAGACAGACTTTGTCACAAACTGTCACGCCACCCATCTATTCTTCTAAGAACCCATTCATCTTCCCAAAAGGCCAACATCCCCTCTCCGATTTCTCTATTAAGATGGTATTTAAGCCTGAATTCTAAGCCACCTCAGGGAGTTAATCAGTTTTCCTGGGTATCTCCCATGGATACATGAGGTATACATATGAACAAAATTTTATTTGTTTTTCTCTTACTAACCTTTTATGACAGCGGCCTTGACTAAGAATTCAGAAAGGTAAAGGGAAAATTATTTTTCCTCCCTTGCATTAGTTTGCCCAGAGTTTGCCTCTGTCATCCAGTCACTTACATTCAGTGTGACGACAGTGATGCTTTTCTCCATCACTAGAGGTACATGAGGACCCTGAGGTACATAAAGGAGAGGGAAGGGAATATCTTTGCAAAAGCTAAGTGGGACTTTTATTTTTACCTGTATGGGGAGAGCACACAAGGATTTTTTATGTTAGGGACAGACTGAGACAGGTTTTTGAACTCTTAGAATCTGTAGGGCTCACCCTGATCTTACGACAGTGCTAGAGAAAGGCACAGTCCGTGGTTATAATCAAGGGAGACAGAATGATCAAATGTGCTTTGTAGCAATCCACATTGGCAAGGGTAGGGTGGATGACCATCCCAGATACTGGGCCTTATTGACGAGCAAGGAAGCTGCTGCAAGTATTCAAGCCTGGCTGGAGAGAAGCAGTAGTGATGGAGAGAAGAGACCACACTTAGTCGCCCTCACTGAGTATATCCATATACTATTGATGTAGCTTTCATTTCTAAGGCATTATTTCTTAGGAAACATTTGTGGCTTATGCAACTTCCACAGGTTGGCTCGTGGCTCATTTATGTGAAAAAAGGGGTTTAGGCTGTATCCAACCACTAATGGCTCAGTTTGGGACCTTGCCCTCTGGGGAACATCAGCTACCATCCTCCTCCTGACTTTATAAGTTTTTTATAAAAAATGAATCCTTCTCTTGTGTGACAGTGTCCTCCTCCTACTAGCCTCATCCTATGTGGAGTCTGCTTTTCACCTGAAGAGAGATATCAGGTGTTGGTTCTGTGTAAAGTATGTTGCTGCCAAGATAAAGAAGATACCTAGAAGCAATAATTTAACAGGCAGACCGAAATAACTGTCCAAATGGTATTCTTATAAAATGCTCAGGAGTAAACTGGACATTAGGAAAAGTTAGGGTTGAAGACAACAATTAAAAGCACAGTTTTGAATTGCACTATTGATTATGCCTAAAAGAGCTAATTACACGTAGTTCTCTAATCCTTCAGTAGCCAATATAGTTTGCAGCAAAAAGATTTTCTGAGACAAAGGATATGCTTGTAAGACAAAGAAATGCAATTATTTACTTAAAAAGATAATCCTTTATTTTTTAAGATGAAGTATTTTGCAACATTTGCTAGAGTGAGGATAGGACAAATGGCTAAGGAATTATTGTTGGCAGTTACCTAATAATCACATCAGAGCATTTTCATTGTTTTTGAAATTATCCTACTTATTTCAGGAAGAAACACTCTAATCCACTGCTATCATAGATACTAAACAAACAAATAGAAAAAATAAACCCACTACAACTATAAAATGTATCTTATTCTCAAAGGGATGAATAAAGGCCCAACAACCCCAGAGAAACTTCTAAATAAAGTTTCAGTGTAGATATTAGGCTGACATTTCCTTAGCAGAGAGTTCAACTAGAATTGTATCGGCAAAGGGTGGGAAGGGATGAGCAGATGAAATTTAACTCACTTCCCCAGTGCATGCTGTGAGAGCTACATTCTCACCTCCACCAACTAGGAGATCAAAGACACTGAAGATGCAATTTTCCTTTCAGCAGTGGGTGGCCTGAGTGCCTGAATCCAGCTCTCCTTTCATATTAGAAAGAAAGCTGAAATCATTGTCACTCATATAATATCCCATTTGTTCTGCTGCTATCACTAAATTTTCTGAATTTTTTTCCTGGGGTCTCTCTCCCACTAGGAAGATGAACCCATGCTGCAATTTCTCTATTTAGACCATGACATAATTTCTTATTTAAGAAAAAGAAAGTATAGAAACATTCATTTTTTACAAAGAAGTCTTGCCATTGAAAGAACATCTTTTCATTAGAGTAATAAACTGCAGATCATTAAATTGTTACATGGGATAGATCTGCTCTGCAAACCTTAAAAGAGTGCCTTTTGCTTTTTCTTTTAATTATTATCAGCAGTCTATTTTCAATCACTGGATCATATGATTACAAGGGACATTCACCAGAATAGCCAACCATTCAGCAATAAATTCCAGTGACATATTCCTTCTGAGAGCAGGCACTCTTTCTGTACAGGCAATTTGTCTTCTGCCCAGTAGTATTTGCAGTTCCCTAACTGCCCACTTGGGGAGGGAGCAGGCAGTGGAGGAAGTGGAGCAAGAGGGAAAAGTGGAAATCACCTCACTTGGAATTACAGGAAATTATCATGAAAAAATGTTTAAAATCAATAATAAAATAGGTTATCCTCCTATAAATCCCAGGACTGTGTTGGATGGGGCTGGAAAGATGTACAAAAAGAAGTTCAAAAACATTTTTCCCTGATGAATTTTCTTCTGTTTGAAAAAAAGGGTTTAGTTGAAGATATTATAGAGCAGTATATAAAATGCTCAGGGGGAGAAAAACATAAAAGAAAATCCTTAAAGCCTCCAACTTTAACCTCCTTTCCCCAAATAACTCCAAAAGATATTTATAATTTATGCCCTTATCGGATCTCAACACACTGTGTGGTGTGTGTTGATTTAGACCTTTCCAGTTAGAATAAAGACGAGTGTAAGAAAAATGGGAAAGAGATTTTTTAAAAAGTAACGTACAATGTAACCTATGATGAAGTAAAAAGGCCAGTTGGGGTTATGTCTTACGCAGGGACTAGGACGACTAAAAATCTCTCCCTGTTCTTCTCTCTGTGGTTCTCTCTTCTCCAGATTCTTACAGGGAATCCTGACCACCACATACACCCACGTTTCTGCATTCAGGGCCAGTGATACTCAGAGATGAATGGCCCATTCTTGTTCAATCCCAACAATTCTCAGTTTCTGGGAGAGAGAATTAGATTGTCTCAGCTTGGGTAATCATCTATGGCCAGGGATGCTGGCTCACATAGTTTAAATTTGACCATGTTGGTAGAAAACAAAGTTATGGCTCAGAGTTTAGTTATTGGAGAAAAAGTAAATGGCTCTTGAATTGGAAAGCTACCCCAAATTTGTTCAATACATCAATTTAAATAATGTACTAGAACAATTTCTAAAATGTCATATTTTATCAGGAGCCATATATACTTCTTACTTCTCTCTGACATTTCCAGGAGGGATAAGGATATTACTCTGCAACGGAACAGATACACCATTTTTCAGTTGGTGCGCACTTATGTATAAGACCACTTATGCATAACTTAACTTACTTACGTAAGAGAAAATGGAAAAGCAGTTCAGCCCAAAGTTGGTTTCTTTTCCTTGATTCTATCACTGTGTCTACAAAATTCTTACACTTCATGTTTTCTGCAATGTTTAGGCAGATCTATACTATAGGGAACCATATGTTGGCTTTGCAATAGCATAATTTTCTATTTTTTAGAACTGAGCCCACCATATTTTGGACGTAGGCAATGGAAACCTCACTATCTTTCAGTTTAATGCCAAGATGGAATTAAACATGTGTGCAAGTGGTACAGCTGGAGGTATCATTGCTTGATTTGAATAATTGAATGGAGATGCTTGACATGTGGTCTCTACCATGTTTAGAATCCCATGAAGACATTTTAGAATTCAAAACCAAAATCTAGGTCTTCCTTTGGTTTTTGTTCTTCACTGTACTCTTTGTTCTCTGCTTAAAGTTTCTTCTTTTTTCCCATGGTTTACAACATGAAGAGAGTTTGGAATTGACTTTCAAACTGACAATTTTCTAATGTTCTTCAAAAAAAAGTAAAGAACATCTAAAAAAATTAAACTTGAAAATGTTCAAGATGTTTTTTTGAGATTGTGACAAATTTTCCTCTACAACTTTTTACATAAGTAAGCTATATTTCTAAAGATCTAGAAATTGTTATCCTTGTGTTAAGTAATCAATATGTTCCATATATTCTCATACTTTCAACTTTAGTAGTAGAAGTTTCTTTTTAAAGAAATACATTTTTTCTGTTTTGGTTGACTGCCTAAAATGAGATCACTCTTCTCTACCCTAAAGGGTGTATCTCATGAACTAGTGTGGAACTTGGAGCATTCTATATTTTTAAAGCGAAAGAAGGTAATTCACAGAGATTTTTTTAAAAAGGTCTTTTTTAAGGTTTTTAGAGAACTTGTTAAAAAACACCCACAGCCATATTTCTAGTCATATTCCCTCTCCTGCCTCTTCTCCCCACAAAATGCTCAGACTGCCAGTTTAAAGGAAAAACATAGTCAAGCCAGACAAAAAGCATCCAAATGAAGAGGAGGTTAATTGTGGATGGTGATGGAGGTGGTCAAGAAAATCTGTTGATTTCATTGGAATGACTGCATCTAGCCATTCCTTTCCCAGGCCCCTGAGACATGACAGCTGTCATTCACATGGCCCAATACATCTGATTTTAACAGTATTCATCTAAAATTGTGCTTCTTCCTCATTGCCAATCTTTTCTGACTTACAAGTCTGAGGAGGGGACCTTGGGAAGGAGGTCTTCAGAATGCATAGATAAGAAAATAAGCAAAAACATGAATAAGAATGTGAACACTTGGATGCCTTGGTTCAGAAATGTTAAGCAATAAGCCAGATCTTCTGCCTCTTCATTGAATCAAAATAAAATCAGAAAGAGAAGTAATTTTTTAGTATGACCACCAAAGGTGTTTTAAGCTTCTTTTTTTTTCTCCCATGCCTTGATAGCCCAGCAAGTTGTCACAATAAACATAAATGAGAATAAAATATGAATGTTAAACTTCTATACCTGTTGCTTTTTAGTCCTTCCTGCTCCCTGTATGATTAAAAAAGCTAGGCCTTTATTCTGAGTTATTACCATTTCTTACTTATGCTTTGATCTTGGTTGCTACTCATAATAATTATACCACACAAACTTCCAGTGGCCTTACCAGTAATGTGGGGGTGATAATACTATCTACTTTGTAGGATTACTGCACAAATTGAATAAAAGAGTAGGTCTAATTCTTTATATCAGGCCTGGCATATAGTATGAGATCAAAGAATGTTAGCTATCCTAATCCTTATAACTTTTGTTTGAAATATAAACCATATGCCTGTAATATAGATTTATAAATATAATTATATCTTGTTATGAGTCAGAAGACTAGGGTTCCAGTACTAGCTCTGTCACTTAACACCTCTCTCTTAAGCTTATAAAATGAGAGGTTATTGTTAAGGTCACCTCTGGCTCTAATTTTCTTCTACATTCAACTGTTCCATAGCAAATGTTTTCTGCAATGAGAATGGGCAGGAGATCTGCTCTCTACAACATTATTTTCCTTTAAAAAATGCATAGATCAAAAGTGAGCTTTGTTTTTTCTTTCCAGAAATCAGTTTGATGATCATCAATGAGTGTCACTTTCTTGGACATTTCTGAGCACATATCTAGTAGAAAAACTTTATTTCCTTACCATTGACTATTTAGAAAAAGAGCTGGTACAATTACAGTACTGTATAAACAGTGGGGTCTAATGGAACTTTGTGTCATATTTCAGGGCTTATGGAGCAGAAAAATGGTGGCTGGAAGGGAGGGTGGGCTGAATTGAAGCAGATCTGGGTGCTAAACAAATACTAGCATTCCTTCTGTGCTTTGTAGGCACCAAAACCAAGTTCATAGGTGGTTTTGGCAATGGAAGCATCTAGGATCCAAATAGGATATTTATAAAAGACATAGATAAAAATAGGTTGGAGAACAATGTTGGCTGGAAACCGGACAGGCAGCGACTTTGTTCAGGAGGGTTGTGCCCAGGGACCTGACAAGCAGACATGAATATGTTCAGGGTCAAGGTTAAAATCAAAGTGCTGGAAACTGGGGCACATGGGTAGGAGGGAGAAACAAATTACAGAGGCAAATTCCTACACTATACTGATCTGGGAATCTCTACACATTCTCTCCTCTTACTCTGTAATTCTAGAATAGTTTATCAAGTAGTCCCTGGATTATGGAAAATAAAAACAAATATTCCTGGGAGGTGTAGTGCATATAGTCTGTGAGCGGTAGCTGTTGGTTGAAGCAGCCCCATGTTGGAAAAGATCAACCTGGCAACTGTTGAAAAGAGTGGCTGCTCTGAGGTTGTGGAGTTAGTCATGGAGTTAAACACCTGTCAGGCTCGGGATAGGCACCAGAGGACCCTGGGGGCTTGGAGTAAAAGATCCAAAAATAAGGCTAGGGAGAAAGAGACTACAAAGGAAAGCAGGTGAATGGATATATAACAAATTCTCCTACATTTTATATTTGGAAGAATAATAAAAGTACTTTAGTAAATATACTAAAAAAGATTTTAGTTAGTATACTGAATATATTTAGGAGAATATATTCATGAATACTGATTCTGAAATTGTACAAGCCAATGTCTCAAAAAGTGCCTTCTTAAAAAAAAAGTGGCCTCTGTGTTTAAATGAGTACATAACAGTTTCTGAGATCCCTGTGGTCTTTGTTAATATGTCCTCATTTTTTCTGAAGATTAAAATTACAATATTAATGCATTATTTATATTCTCAGTATTTTTGACCTATTGACAAAGTCTTCACTTTGTTTCTACCCTCAATAGTAACTGTAGCGCCAAGCCCCAAATCAAAGCTATTTATCACAGGCCAGAGTGGACTCCAATCAATGCCAATAAATTTTAAAAGGCAGCAGCTATGGTACAAGATTATTAATTTTTAAACAGAAAATAATACAATACAAAACTGTAGCCCCTAAGGCCACTGTTAACAGTATTCACATCATGATGCTTTGTTTAAGAAGAAATCATTACATTCCCTTAAACTTGAGATTGTTTTCATTAGAAATAAATACTAATGACTATATTTTCCATCAATCAACAAGTATTTATTGAATGCAAGCTGTGTGCAACATGAACAGCTAGGCATGCAATGGGAATTAAAAAGTATAAAATAGCAGAAAAGAAGGAAATATTTTTGCAAAGAGAAAATCTGGAAATAAAATAGTTAACTATATAAGAGAGATGATACTATTCATATACATATAATAAGCTCTATAATAGGGGAAAATGTGATGATTGGCCAGGATGGTCAAGGAAGGATTCAATAAGTCTACAACCTGAATTTGGTCTTGGAAAATGGTCAGATTTGGTCAGCAAAAATGTCAAGGGATGGCATCTCTGGTCAAGGTGCTGTTACGGACAAAATCATAAAGGCAGGGATATATAAGGAATAATCAGCAGACTATGAGGGAACCAGTCTGGTTGAAGTGGATGGTTCATGAGTAGGGGAAAATGAAAATGAGTAGGAGAAAATGTTAACCCAACAAATATAATTTTAGAAGGGATTATGGAAAGTCTTCAGCTTCAGACTGTCTAGCAGGAAATCCTGTCTGAATTTGTGTTTGATCACATGAGGAATCGTGGTCATGAATATTCTAACCTTTGTATATAATCAGGCTTTTACCATCTGTCTGTTCTTTTTAGTCAGTTGTTATCACAGCCATTTCTGCCATACACATATAAAAATTAAGTAAATAGATTAATAGTTCTGGAAAAACCATCAACCGTATGGTCCAAGTACCTTACTTTTGGGAATATGTATTTGATTAAGTGTTTAAAAATGACATCTGGACAAAGTATAAAACACTCACAGAAGAGTGGTAGGGGATACTAGCTATGATGAGGGCTGAGTCCAGTTGTTTTAAGCATTTAACTAATAGATATTAAGTGTGCTCTCTACCAACAACTTCTTATTTTTTTCTCTCTGATTGTTGCGAAGTTTAGGTAGTTATGCTAGAAGTCTAGCCTGAAAATCCAAGGCAATATTCATATTTAATCTAAAATATTTTCTCTCTTTAACTTATTGTAGTACAACCTTAACTCAATAACCACAATTTCAAATACTTAGACTTTCTTAAATCATACTTTTGAGGAAAAGATAAATCACATGAAAAGGAACATATGTTAGTTATTTGTTGGATCACAATAACCTGGTGTATTTGGGGCTCAATATTTACTAAACCTATTCTCCTGTACCTACTTTATCTAGAGCATTCATTGATGATTGGAGTCAACTGTCAGAGTGATGATTCCAAGAACCCTTACTGCTATTTCTCGTCAAAGAACTAACTATTCAATCCCTCACTACATTGCTCATGGAATGAGTGTTCAGAGAGTTGGAATGGTTCTCAACAACAAATAATTCTCTCAATAACTCACCTTTCATGGTTTCTCCACTTTTTCCTGTGCATATGACTTCTTTATTTACACCTTAGACCTGACTTTGTTTCCAATTCTCAATTCCAATTACACATTTCCACCTGCCTACTAGTATCTCCAAGCTTCTCTCTCAACACAGTGAATGAAATAGGCCAATTGTTTGCTCTTAAACAGTTCATATGCTAGTTGAGAAACAGATTATATATATATATATTCTCAAAGCAGCCTCTGAATCAGTGAGTATTATTTTCTCATCATCAGGCTCATTACATGACTTGTCAGAGATCACACACCTGGTAAATGGCAGGACATATGATCTCTAAGCCACTGTCATTTCTACTATAAACTAGAAGTGATCTAATTATCTGTTTTCTCTGATTATTTCATCATTCTGCCTTTGTCCATTAAGGGGGATGGATGGAGGAGGAGGATTAATTGAATTTTGAGCATTTTTAGATAATATTTACAGTGTTTGTAGAAGATCATATATACAGTTCTTATAGACTAAACTATAATCTATACAGTAGGAAAGCCCAGTTGCTGGCATATGTAGGTTCTTAATAAGCAATTACTAATGAACAAAGGTATGTTATATTTTTCTAACTTGATATGGGTTTTTTTGTGGATTATTTTTAGACACTCTATTAACTTATTTTAGATACTTTCTTTACTTATTTTAATGACTAAGATCCCAACTATCTTTTCTCACCTTTGATTGACTAAAAATAACCATGTATATGTTCTTTTTAAATCCCTTCTATCCACTGAGGCTTTATGAAGAAGATCAGAAAATATGCTTTTGGTTACTGCCTGACTGCCTTATGTCAAACATTGTGGTTATGTTCTAGAAATTAGCGATGTCAATGTGGAATTATCCAGGCACTCCTTGGCAGCAAGATGCAGCTAGTGTCAAATTAAAGTAGCTAAGCATGATGGATGATAATATAGGGGAGACTTGGGGGAAGCTGTTTATGGGTTGTTCTCAGAACTGCCTAAATAGAAAAGAATACTCTCACACCATCATATATTATATACCAAATGCATCGTCACCAATATTTAATAAGTACATGAATATATCCATACACTTAGAGTTGTACAAACTCCTCTCATACTTAGGGATGTTGTACCCTGTAATATTATTTAAGAATCTTTCCAAATGAAACCATTTAATATGGATTGTTGGCAAATACATTGAGGGCCAAGAACAGTGTTTATTAATTTACCGCTTTGTCCAACATATGTAGTTTCATTATTGGAACCCATCATATATGTTGACATACATTGATTTTATTTTGTAGCTAAATGGAAAGCTAGTTTCAAAGAATCTCTTATCTGCTGCTTACTTAACCTGTTTTCTGCAATATTGTCTGTTCTGCATAGCCACATCCATTATTTCATGTGGCTTCTTACCCTTTTACTCTGTAGCACAAAAATAGGGAATTACTTTTTTATGTTACTTTTTTGTATATCTATGAATTCTAGAAACAATAATGACTTTCAGGTTAGGCACCACTGGCAATTAATAACCCCTTTTAAAAGGTCTGAGATTGTACCTCAGCACATCTGCCAATTCAGCAGATCATTAAACTCCTGAAAATACTATTTCCATTGGTCATTATGGCCTCTATGGAGAATATGAGCTATTGGTACATCTCCCTCAAACACTTGAGAGTAATTTCTTTGTTTTATTGTTGTTCAGTTACAGCTGTCCCCCTTTCCCCGCATTACTCTCCCATGCTCTGCCTACACCCACCTCCTACATTCAATTCTCCCCTCCTCTGTAGTCTTTGTCCATGGGTCCTTATACATGTTCCTTGATGAGCCTTCCCCTTCTTTCCCCCATAATCCCTGACCTGCCTCTACTCTGGTCATTATCAGTTTGTTCCTTATTTCCATGTCTCTGGTTATATTGTTTTGCTTGTTTCTTTTGTTGATTTGTTGATCATAGGTGAGATCATATGGTATTCGTCTTTCACTGTCTAGCTTATTTCACTTAGCAAAATGCTCTCCAGATCCATCCATGCTGTCACAAAGAGTAAAAGTTCCTTCTTTCTTTCTGCTGTGTAGTATTCCATTGTGTAAATGTACCAGAGGTTTTTGATCCACACATTTACTGATGAGCACTTAGGCTGTTTTGAGCACTTGGGTATTATAAATTGTGCTGCTGTGAACATTGGAGTGCATGGATATGTTCTTTTGAATTGGTATTTCAGGATTTTTAGGGTATACTCCCAGCAGTGGAATTGCCAGGTCAAAGGCAGCTCCATTTTTAGTCTTTGAGGAAATTCCATACTGTTTTCACAGTGGTTGCACCAGTCTGCAGTCTCACCAACGGTGCACTAGGGTTCCCTTTTCTCCACAGCCTTGTCTTAACTTATTTGTTGATTTGTTTATGATGGCCATTCTAACCAGTGTAAAGTGTATCTCATTGTGATTTTAATTTGCATCTCTTTGATGGTTAGTGATGCTGAGCATCCTTTCATATGTCTTTGGGCCCTCTGTATGTCCTCCTTGGACAAGTGTCTATTCAGGTCCTTTTCCCACTTTTTAATTGGATTGTTTGCCTTCCTGGTGTAGAGTCATGTGAGTTCTTTATATAATTTCTGAACTTTATCTTGGTCAATAACTTGAAATGCATTCATATTTGATATCACAACATTAACAAAAAGCTCTCATATGAGCCCTTAGTAAAACATACAATCATCTACCAATTGATTGATATGTTGATATATCAATCTATCCATCTATCTGTCATCACTATGATTTCTTCTCCAGCTGAAACCAAACTGGGTTGCCATTTCTACAGAATTTTTGGAGATAAATAATATGTATGTAAAGCCCTTGTCTTAGTCTGCTCAGGCTGCCATAAAAAATGCTATAGACGAGTGGTATAAACAACAGATAATTTCTTTTCTCATAGTTCTGGGAGCTGGAAGTCTGAGATCAAGGTATCAGTATGATCAAGTTCTGGTGGGAATGCTCTTTCTGGCTTGCAGATGGCAGCCTTGATCTCATATGATGAAAAGAGAGAGAACTTTGTGTTTTCTCTTCTTATAAGGACAGTAATACTATTAGATCAGGGTCCTACCCTGATGATCTCATTTAAGCTTAATTACTTTTTTGTAGGCCCTGTCTCCAAATACAGTCACATTTGGAATTAAAGCTTCATCATATTCATTGGCATAGGGGGGCACCATTTTATCTATTGCAGTTCTGTATAGTTTTTATACTTCCAAGTATGAGGAAAAAATACACAAACAGCTTTCTGAAGAAAATTAAGTTTTTTACAATTGAGATGAGGTCAAATCTATTGGTCAGAGGATAGCTCTCCTTTATGTCTAAGACAATTGTATTTTTGTTTATTATACCATTTAAAATGTAATCATTGTCTTTTCCACAATCACATAGTTGGTCTATTGGAAAATGTGCTTTAAAATATTAGCTATGGCTTGCCTCTATCAACCATCTGTAAATTTTAAATACACAAGTGGATTTCAGGGAGACTTTAAAGATGCATGTTGTATGTAAAGTTACATTAAATGTACACAAGAAGGGATAAGCATATCATTTTAATTTGATGTACACAACTATCTACCTACCCAGCTATATCCAGAACACGTGTGTATAGACAATGTATGTCAAAATGTGCCCTGAAGCTCCTTGATTATACCATCATTCACAATGTACAATTTAATATAAATATAACAAGGTTTAAGCAAAATAATTTTGATAAAATCCAGGTTTTAAAACATTGTAAATTGTAGAATTAACACGTGTTAAATTTCTTAAAAAGTACATTTTTTCAAATTGTGTTCTGCATGGTACCTTAAAAGATGTCACTTGAATTAGAAATAAAAGCTAATCAATTTATAAAAATAACAGATGAGAGACATATCTGTAACGGACAGTTACAGGAGCCTTGCACTCTTTCCTGGCATTTATTAGAGATCATCTAATAAATAGAGACAGTGTTAAGAGTCAAAAGAGTCGGGTAGACCTGAACATGAAATCTGGATCTACCTATTGATTTCCCATGAGTGCCTGGCTCTTCCCTTCACTTCTCTAAGTCTCAGTTTCTTCATACATAAAATGGTTATTAATAAAAAAAAGTTATAGAGCTACTGGGTGGATTAAGCTTTTGAAAATCTGTTTGAAGTATCTAACATTGTGCCTTACATATGGTAATACTGTATATATGTTAGTTCCCTTTCCTATCCCTCTCTCCGTTATTATAATACTGAATATAATACCAAGCCATTGTGTAGTCAAAAGCTTTTAGATCATAAACAGTGCTCACATGCACAGGTGGAGACCACCTGAGCTTGTGGCCGTAGAATAGGTACAGTTGTCCACAAGGTATGGAGTAAAAGTGGTAAAATCAAAAGGGTAAAGAAAAGACAAGAAGATTCCCAAAGCTTAATTGTTTTCATCTTGATCTAGAGAGTGCTGATTAGGTATCATCTAAATAAACAGTTACCACCCAGTAATATATATCAACAGGTGGGTTCCTAAAGATGCTGTAGAGCCTTGAGCTATTGCAATAGTTTGTCCAGGAGAGGAAATGATGTAGTTGTTCAGGGCAAATGGCATTGCCCAAAACCAACCTCACCTAATCTGTCAAGATTTGTGAAGAGAAGGAAGACTTAGTAAACTGATTTTTTTGTTGTTGCAAGGTAGAGATGAGGTTGAGCATTTGAAAATATGTATTTTATATTTTTATTGAGCATATGTTATATTAATAAACCCTGTACTAGGCACCAGAACTAAAATGTTGAATAAAATGGCCATGTCCTTCAGTCCCCACCCAGCTCATAGTCTCTAGAAATGGCATATTTTTCAGCATTTCCTGACTCTAATACAAAACTCATTTGACTATTAAAAATGTTTTCTTTCCTGCTGTTTCCCCAAATGTCAGGCTTATGTCTTCTCATATTCTTTCATATGGCTCTCATCCCAGCCTAGCTCACCTCAAATATATTCTCCCCTTCTCACCTTTTTTTTTGTGGGGGTTGGTGGGTGGAGGAAAGTGTTTAAAAACCATTTTGATTTGGGCTCAAATAAAGGTGACTCACCACTTTCTCTGAAACTGAAGTTCCTGAAAGTATTACTTCCACAAATCATCTATTGGACAATTTGGAATCTTCTTTGGAGAAAAAGGGTCCGTCAGCAGGTGCTTTGGGAGAGTTTCTGTTTTAATCTTATTAAGATAAAAGTTAAGGTTTCTGTTTATGCACTCTTTCCCAACTCTGAATGCCATACTATCATTTCAGAAATCCATAAGTTATACTAAATTCAGTGTCAGGATCTAGCTGTGGGAGCAAATTGATGAACTTAAACAACATGCCTTGATGAAGGCAAACATAAAAATGTGCTACCCTTGATTCTGCCATACCCAGATACCCTCATTTTTAGGAGCAGCCAGAGATTTCCACTTATTCATACATTTTCTTTGACCTAAACCTCAAGAACATAATGTCTTCTTCCTGACAGCAGATGGCCTTTGAAGTACCTTCCTCCTCAGGAACAACATGAGCATAATAGGCTGGCCAACATAAAGGAGGGCTAATAATGGACAGGATTTAGGGAGCAGGATTGGGTGACTAATAATAATGACTGTGCTAAACAATAGAGAGCATGTGTTGATTATTTACTATGTGCTTTAGGTGCATAAATACATTTGAGCTCTACAACAACACTATGAGGCAGCTATTAGTATTATCATATTTTACAAAATGGGCATAGAGAAGTTAAAAAACTTATGATCACACAGCTAGGATGTGGCTGAGTGAATCTGAGTTCAGGCCAAATAGTTCTAGAAACTGCCCTTAACCACTACACTACAGAAAAATACTTTGCTATAGACTCAGAAATAAGACTAGCCCGCTCAGTACTTATAGGTTTAAAATCCTGTTTATTCATGGTGACTTACAAGAGAGAGCTCAGTATTTCATGAAATTTTTCAGCTGTTGAATTGGGGACCTGAGCCAACCACATTTCACACACAGATTTAAAAACATTTGAAAAAACATAATTGGTAAAGGACTCGAATGCAGAATATTTAAAAAACCCTCAAAATCAATAATAAAAATACAAACAACCCAATTAAAAATGGGCAAACTATTTGAACAGATTGTTCACCAAAGAAGATGCACAGATGGCCAATAAGCACCAAAAAAAGATTCTCAACATCATATGTCATTAGGGAAATGAAAACTAAAATACCATAGTAATATACTACTGCACACCTGCTGAATTGTTAACAATTAAATAGACTGATCATACAAAGTGTCGGTGAGGATATGGAGGAACTGAAACCTTCATAGATATTGATGTTTATGTGAATTACTACAACCATTTTGAAAAATAGTTTGGCAATTTCTTAAAATGTGTAGCCATTCTACTTCTTGATATTTACCCAGGAGAAAAGAAAGAATATATCCACATAAAAAATTGAACACAAATGTTCATATCAGATTTATTTGTAATAGCCAAACCAGGAAGCAAACAAAGTATCTAACATTTGTATGGCCAAATATCTTGTGCTATAACTATACCATGGAAGTACAGTTCAACGATAAAAATTTCACTCAGTCTCAAAATAATTATATTGAGCAAAAGAAGCCAAGAAAACAGATTTGTTATTTAATTATTCCAATTATATAAAGGTCTAGACAATGCAAAATAATCTATAGTGACAAAAAGCAGAACAGTAGCCCTGGCTGGTGTAGCTCAGTGGATTGAGCGCGGGCTGCGAACCAAAGTGTCGCAGGTTCGATTCCCAGTCAGGGTACATGCCTGGGTTGCAGGCCATGACCCCCAGCAACCACACACCGATGTTTCTCTCTCTCTCTCTCTATCTCCCTCCCTTCACTCTAAAAATAAATAAATAAAATCTTTTAAAAAAGCAGAACAGTGATTGTGAAGGAAAGGGGTGATAGGGAGGGATAAGACACAGGAATTACAAAGGCTTGAGAAACTTTTGGGTGCAACACATCTGTTCACTATTTTGATTGTGGTTATGACTTTTCAAAGCTTATCAAACTGCACATTCTGCTGTGTGAAGTTTACTGTGTGTCAATGATACCACAATAAAGCTGTCAAAATGAAAATGGCAAGAACACCCCTGTTGACATACACAGGAATTCCTCTTAAGTTTTTCACTGGTGGTGGTTTATGGCATTAACATTTCTGGTGACATTTTTATGTATATTGTTATAGAACTCTGGGATATTCAAAATAATTCTAATCCTGGTATATAATTATACATGCCTTGACAGCGTTTTTGCCTGTAGGAAAGTCTTTCTTTTGTCCTTTGAATGTACCAATGCTGCTTTTTCCTGACAGATTTAAATAGGCTTGACTACAGGTATGGGGGGTGACAACTGATCTCCTGAGAAGTGGAGCCATTTGATCAAACTATGTGCCACAAGATGTGCATCTGGATCATTTCAGGGTTTTATTTAAAGCTGCCAATCATTTCAGGATATCAGGAAAGTCTGTTTTTCTAGGATATAGAAAAAGTAGACTTCTATGTAGGACTGCAGGCTCTCTTGCTTGGTTCACCTTGATCCTGGACACCTGCTTGCAGGTACACATTTCAGTTCTCCTAGTGCCTGTGAGTAAATTTTAGGAGCCACTTGGTTGTTTTTCACACACACACACACACACACACACACACACACACATGTTACATACATTGAAGTCTTGATGAGTGTCCAGTTAACATTCTCCCTACCAGGGAATATTCCAGACAGTGAATACACTCAGTAATTAAGAAAGTCACCAATTTTAGATTTTCAACTGCAGCATTTCAGTATTTATTTTGGAGATTTATATGTATCAAGAATAAACCTAAGGTTTCACGATCATTTTGTTTTCTGTCACATTTTAGTACAATAGTGTGAAGAATTCTATGATGAATTTTACAAATTTTTGAACATGCATCAGAGCTTTGTAATATTCTATGAGGGAAAAAGCTTTATAAAATAAAATCAAGCAAATTATGAGCATGTATGAGTATTACAGATATGTTAGTGTCAAAGTATATCTTTTCAGTTCTACCCTTGGGAAGTACTTAAATCTCTCAAAAATAGAGATAATTTTCCAGGCAATTTTATTATACATTTCTCACAGTAGAATACACTTCCTTTGATATGCTATTACACATTTATATGCATATTTATTGATACATATATCTACACACATATAATTAATGGTCATCAAATACAGTCTTTTTATATTTTTCACCAAGCCCAAAAACGTGTTATAACTTTGCCTTCCTACTTTATATAAGTAATCAAATGGATTTTTATTTTTTACATTTTGTAGGTATGATTCAATTTCACATTGTATTATATTTTACATCATATTGATACCTATAACAAACTCAGTTTTTCATGAGTTAACAAACTCTAACCCTTCAAGACAGAAGTGTAAACAGGACCAACATTCATGAGTCACCTAATTGTTTCCCCTCTGCTGAAAGTAATAATCTTTATTTGATTTATAGCCTTATGTGTATCTATATTAACTTATACACATATACTCAAATCTATTCACACACACAAATCTGTACACACAAAGGCAGAAGGTTCACTAATGATAGTGTTTATTTGTGAACAGAGAAGGATTCAAACACAGTTATCTTAGTCAATCAAGAAAATAGATTTTAAAAATTGTTTATTTTTTCTGGCAAAAGTATAATAATTAGTTCTTTCTATGTAATATATTTAGATTTTTGAAATAAAAATATGTTGTATTGCACTTGGGGAAATGTTTGATAATATGTAATACACTACTGTGTTTTTAATAACCATTTTAGATAATTTATAAGATATTAGAGATTTCATGTGTATAAGAGCTACTGCCCTTATACTGCTTTTTATGGAGTATAAGTCATTAAATACTACTGTTGTTTTACTCCAATGCTTTATCTTCTGGAAAGTGGTGATTTCTTCCTATAACCTGGAGTTTAGTTTCTAAAATATCATAGAGTCAAATATAAATAAGTATATTTTACTAAAACTTCATTTTACACAGAAAAATAATAGATTAGTAAATATTTTTAAAAGATTTTACTTATTTATTTTTAGAGTGAGGGGGAAGGAGTGAGAAAGAAAGGGCAAGAAACATCAGTTGGTTGCCTCTCCCACACACTGCCAATGAGGACCTGGCTCACAACCCAGTCATGTGCCCTGACCAGGGATTGAACCAGAGACCTCTAGATTTCAGGCTAGTGCTTCATTCACTGAGGCATGCCAGCCAGGGTATATCAGTAGACATTTAGAAGTAGGTTAACTTCAAGATAATATCAAGTTTCTAGAGGTAGACCTATTGAAAAGATGGGTGGGTGGCTCTGTTTTGTTCAGAATGGATTAAAGGAACAGCCCTGCATGGAGACAAGGTCACACATTCTGAGAAGACACCACGAGCGCATCCATCTAGAATTCCTTTTATTACACCACCATATGATCAAATGGGAACATCTTTGAGTAAATTAAAAAGCATATTTTTAGATAATATTTAAGTATTTCTAATATTTGCATCATAAATAATTAATGAAGAGAAGTATCCATGACACAACTCTCAGACTTCTAAAATATTCCCGATCGGTGATGGTTACACAGAAAGTTGAGACAGTTGGCACTGGCACCTCTTACCATTCTTACCTCTCTATGGCTCTGCCTAAGGAAAAAACATCTTACAGAAGTTCAAGGACTTATATTTATTACAATGGGCAGGTAACCTATGTCACAGGCTGACACTATAATCTTTTACTGTCCATTATTATTTCATACTAACTTGATATGGTTTAATCAGAGCTGTTTGTAAACTGGCAACAACGAAGCTAGATCTGGGGAGAGGGGGGAATGAGCAGTGGCTGCTAGCAGGTATGGGGTCCCTTTGAGGGGATAGAAATGTCCTGGAACTAAATAGCAGTGATGCTTTCACAATTTTGTGAATAAACTAAAACCATTGAATGATATGTACCCCTAAATGACAAATTTAATCAATTTAAAGATATTTTAGGTGAAATATTTCTTCATTTTTAAAAATGAAGCTATTTTTTAAAAGCATATAGTTTTGTGGATATGACATTTTCAGCATGAATCTAATTCTTCATCTAATAATATTACTGTCATATTATTTGATATATTTGCTTCAAGGGATGTTCATGATTATTTGAGAATTTTTATAGTAACTGATTTGAAATCTTTGGCAGATAATACCAACAATTGTATTATCTTAATGATGGCATCTGTTGATTGTCTTTGCTGATGCAAGTTGAGAGTTTCATGTTTCCTTATATGCCAAAACATTTTGAATATCACATTATGAGAATCCAGGTCTTATTCAAACCCTATGGACAAAGTTGGTATTTACTTTTAGCCTTCTGTGGTCAGTGGTTCCAGTGCTGGTTCAGTTTTCAACATTTTTGCAGAGTTGTTTGGGTCTGTTGCACCTTTCTCCTAATCAGTCAGAGGTTGGCCTGAGATCTGGGCAGTAGAATACCATCAGCTCAGTTCTCAAAGTTTTGGTATGCTAATGAGCATCAGATCTATGTATGTACAGTTTGAGGCTTGAGCCCAGGGATTCATAAACTTTATGGTGCCATTTCCCCCTTACATTCTATTACAACCCCATATTTTTTCTAAGCTTCTCTGTTTTGGTTATCCAGCCAGAAACCCCCTACTTTCATGTTTGTACCACATTTGGGGACAATTAGTGGGAAGTCTAAGAGGAAAAAGGCAGCTGGGGTTAGCCCCATCCTCTTGGTGCCTCAGCTCCACTAAAGGGAGTTAGTGTTTTCCTGCCCTCAGAGTTTTGACTCTTGCAGGCCTCCATTGCCAGCCATTGTCACTGTCACTGACATTGGCATCATGGGATTTCCTGGGGACTGAAGTGACAGAGAGCAAAGAGGAAGTGGAAAAAGAAAAGTCAAGGAATTTCCTCTGCTTTCTCTGAATCTTAGAAGTCCCATTTCATTCTGCTCCATCCAGGCATCTCTAGATCTTTACTATCTGCACTACAATGCTCACATCTGGGTTTCAGGCTTCACCGATTTCAGATGGGCAAATCTAGAAGAAGAAAATGGCAACCTAATTGCTGATTTAATGGTGCATCAAATTCTGATATCCTTCTCTGATCCACCTCTTGCTATTTGCTTACCAGAGTTGTCAAGACAGCTAGGCCATGAATTCTGTCCAGGTTTTATAGTTGTGTTCAGTGGGAGTGAAACTGTTAATTCTACCCTCTATTGGCTCCATCCTACTGGAATTGGAACTCCGTAGTACATGTGATATGAAAGTATGATTTGGACAATTTATAATTCATAGAATGTAGAGAATTATTTAGAAAAAATGTCTTCCTTGGAATTTTTAAAACAGTATATTTTATTGAGACATTATAGAAACTATAGCAAGATTGATGATCATCACTTTACAGTTTTGCTTGACCAGAACCTTTTTAATTGAAGTATAAGGCATCAGATAAAATTTAAATAATAAGATGGTCAACATACCTGTGAACAATATCAATTGGTGTTTTAACCCAAGCTTGGAATTATTGTAATGTATAGAAACTTGAAGTAAGATATATGCCCTCGAAGCATTTTAAACTTGTCAGGGAAACAGTATAGACTAGGGGAAGTGTGTGTTATGGCCAAAGAGTAAAGAGTAATTTAGGGTAACAACGGGAGGAAACAGAGAAGGCAATGCATGTCTAACATGACAAAGTGTACAGACAAGATATCCTCAGAGCCACAGAGGAGGGTGAAATATACTCTTGGGAGAAGGTGAGATTTTAGCTGGACCATCAGAATGTACATTAGTGGCAGAGGATGTGGAGAAATAATTCTAGGCAAGTAGTGAGACAGCAACAAAGTATGAGATGAGAAAATATAAGAAGAGGCCAATTTGGCTGAAGTTGGAGGTTTGTGCGAGGAAGTAGGTAAATATGGTTGGAAAGAGAAAAAGAAATCAATTAGGAATGTAAAGCTTAAAAATGTAATTTCAAGTCTACACTTATTCATTGATATAAATGGTCGGTGAATGTAAATAATATATTTTCCGTTGCTCAGCATTACATGTGTTCTGCCTTTGGTGGGGCAATAAGGCCTGTTGTCTGGGACACTTACATGGACAAAGAGTGAAGAATGGCAGGGCCTGCACAGGAACTGTGTCTGTCTGTTTCTGATGACAGAGTTCAGACTCCAGGAAATCAGTTCAGCAGCTTCAGAACAGCCTTGCCAAAAATAAGCCTCATGTATGAAGCTGGTTCCTGAATAAAAGTGAGCTAATTCTAGGGTCTGAGAAGACAATCTCGTAGCAGAGAAGCTGCTCTGACAAGATATTGAAATAAATTTTGTCCTTTGATGTAGCATGTCAGCTGCATTTTAGTTGTGAAGGAACAGTTTGTCACTAAAGTTTCTTTAGGTTCTCAGAGTGATAGACTGGACCTGGTGACACCCAAGATCTATGGTATCTAGGTTGTACATGACGCCATGACATTGCACATGTGTTGGCTCTGGAGAGGCGAGTTTCTCAGACATTTCAAAGGGCTTTTACCCTCATAACCTTAATTCCCATGATCAGGTTCTTATTCTTCAGTACTGGTGCTATCATTTCATCAAGTTTGGCTGCTTGGGTCCTATTTTCTTTCCCACCTCCCTGCCTTTTTCTTTCTCTCTCTTCCTTTCCAATAACCATTAATTACTTTCTGTAATACCTTCTCACAGGAAGTACTGCACAATCTGATAATGATTATTTGTCTGATCTGCTGGACTGTGAGACCAAGAGGGTGTGGAACACCCCTTTTCCATCTCTGTATAGCCAGTGAAAATCATGGCATAAAAACAAGGAAAATCATCAAACTATGTACCTTATTCTGTGATGATAATCAAAGAGAAAAAAATAAATGAGGGAAAGGCATTAGATGCTTGAAATACTAAACAACCAACAAAAAACACACTGGGATAAATAATGGAAGCAAGATCTTTAAACACTTGTTGTAAGTGACCCCCGTCGCTGCAAAAGCAAAAGACAAATGTATTGTTGGCATGTTTCATTCCCCCTTGTCGATTCTGGGACAATGGAAGGATTAAGAGAAAATTCAGCTGCATTTGAATTTACCAACCTCTACTTGATGTGATTATTGTAATACATTTTAGGAACTATGTCAGTCTCTGACACTAAATTCTACAGCAAATCCTATAGGGCTTTGAACAAGACCTTACTGTGTCTGATAACTTCTGAAGAGGTGCTTTCTTTTTAACACACCGTATTTAGCACACTGGTTAAAAACTCGGCTTTCCTCTGTCCTCATGATTAGAGCCTCTAAAGTAATCACATTCCTCACTCTGTTTATTCCTCTCCTCTCTCTACAACTTTTGTTCAGATATCAATTGATTTCTAATGAGCCATTAGTTCCATCTGGATCTGCAGTCAATTAGAATCAGCACTGTTAAATGACAAGGCAGTTACTGCAATTATTTTGGACATATGCAAGTCTAACTCCTCATTGGCCAACCCCTTCAAATCTAGCACGACACCCACACTTCTCATATATCTTTGTTCCTAATATCCTCATAGCAACTAGCATTCCAAATTCTCAAATTTTTTTGTTTGTTTTATTTCTATTTCTCAGTGGGAAATCCAATCTGGTATTATAGTCAGTGACAAAGAAAGTGCTAATTAACAGATAAATGCAATTAAGAGTTTACCTTGAATGTTCTTAGGTAACTTCTGTTTAACATATACTTACAATATATGTCAGTATTTTTCATTTTCACACTATAAACTCGACAAAACAGTAAAACATTAAAAAAAGCACTATAACCAAAACAACTCAATGTGAGTGTTAGAGGTCTTTTCTGTAGCTTAGAAGATGCATATTTGTCTTCTCTGCCTAGTCAATCATGGCCCCTCACAGCCCCCAGAGGAGATACAACCTTTTCTCCTCCATGCAGTCTTCCCCAATGGCTCCTGCTATAGCATCTTGCTCACTCTGAAATCCCAAATCTCCTTACTAGACAGTCCACAACTGTCCTCAAACTGTTCTTGCCTCTACTGCAGTGCTTTCTGTTATATAATTCTTTCTAGTACATAATTATTGCTTTACACATACTGTATACTCCAACTAGACTGGAAATAGTTTGAAGAAAAGGATTATCATGTACTTTTTTGCATATGCCACTATGGCTGAAATAATGCCTTGCATTCCATAGGCTTTCAGTAAACACTGGTTGACTTAGAATCTAAGTGTCTCAAGCACCTAGCACTGATGGAGAAATGGATTGAGGGATGGATAGATGGAACAATGGATGAATGGATGGATGGGCCATACACTATAGAGTCAAAGGGAACCACATAATGATTTGATTCACACTCCTCATTTTTTGGATAAGGAAACTGGGACTCAGAGAAGAGAAATGATCTCCATTAAGGGCATTACTAATTAGTACTGTAATTTTTATTTTGTATTTGTGAACTTACCTGGAGGTAGTTTTCTTAGGTCATTGTGTATTTTATATTTTCAAACAAATTTTATCTTTTCTGTCCCTGTGTATTTCACTAAGATTTTCAGGAGTTGAAGCAAAGCACAGGGGTTTGATATTTATATGAATTGTGCTGGAAATACACTTTTTATCTTCCCCCCATACCACTCATTTTCTGAAGTGGGGAGAGATTATTGCTTCTTTGAGTTTCACATGGTTGTGTTGAGGACTGATAATGAGAATGTGCCACCATTCTGGACCTGTGACTTCGGACAGGTCTATCAGATGCCTTTCCAGAGATTTTTCACATTGAAATGGAGGAGAGAGATGACTTCCCTGGGGAAGGAGCTGAGAAGACAAGCACCCAGGAACAGCAGACAACCTTGATTCTAGCCTGAGGGAGAATGTCAGATACGGAGAATGAAACTGTGTTTGGAGAGAGGCAAAACAAGGACTGAGAAATGGCAAAACATTTAGTGAGCACCAAAGATTTCTTTATATTTATACATACCATTTTTTGTAACCCTCACAAGAAATTTTATGAGCATGGCCACCTTATGAGCAAGCCTACATAGAACCTTTGTGATTTCTTTTTAAAACTGTCTATCCCTTCAGGCAGAGAAAGTCCTGGGCCTGGCTGCATGCATTGGCTAGGTTTTAGTCCACACCCACCCCTCAGCAGGTACCTTGTGCAGCACCCAACCTGCACAAGTATATGGTGGCTATGGAGAGAGTTAAACATATGATTTCCATGTTATGGGTGAGAGGTTTGAGGTTCTCATATATTATGTAACATTTTTTTTAATGCAGGGGATTTTTTTAATGTTATTGTTCCTATAGCTAGTAAGTTAACAGAGATGGAATTCACACACATGGGCTTATACCACAAAGGCTTATACACTTCTCTTCCAGCTGCTCTCATTATCACACTTGATCTCTTCCTCCTTCCCTCTCTGCCTCCCTCTTACTCTCTCTCCTTCTGTATATGTATCCACCTACTCTCTCTTCCACCCCTGTTCCAGCAACAGTGCAAACTGGAGGCCCAATCAAATCACTTTTACTGAAACAGACAACCACAGCCTCATATGAACAGTGTAGATGACCCACAGGTGCTCTGAAGTAAGCAAATAGAAATCAATGAAAGTGTAATATGTTAACAAGAAAACATTGATATTGTTTCTTCTACCCTTAGTCTTTTCACAATTTCCACTAGTAAACAGGATGAAAATAGGGTCAGGGAGAGCAGGAAAAAAAAGTCCTTCCAAAACAATGAGAAAGCATTCCACCAAAGAGCTCCAAATATCAGTTTTACAGGGTTGGAAATTTCCAGACCTGCCAAAATGAATCTAAATTCAGCAGCAACATAAGGAGCTAAATCTGTTAGGTGAGGTGCACATTACCTGGATAAATTAGATTTGCTTAGGAGAGGTATTCAGTCTTTCAAGTTAGTGGGACAAATTTTATGCATTGGAACGTTTATTTACCAAATGCTGGAGGCCTAAAGAGATAACACAGTCTCTAAAGCAGCTGCATCTAATTGAAGGTACTATAGCTTGTGAAAAATCATTGATCATGGGTCTTTTGGTACACCATTATCCGCTATACTCACACTGTGACAAGAGAATGGAATAAGACAGACTCCTGCCCTCAGGCAGTTTTTAATCAAAGCACAATGCAGCGCCTACTTTTCAGAAGGCCTGGATCACTATTTGCAGGAGAGAATTTGGCCTAGGAGTAAACTATAAATATCCAGTTACCAAACTGTGAAAGGAAGAGACTTGATTTCAGAAATAAGACAAAAGCCTGTGCTTTTATTTTTCTAATTTTTTAAAATTGTACTTTTTCCATTACCATTCTGTTCCCTTATACCCCCTTCCCTCCTGCCCCCACAAACACTACACTGTTGTTCATATCCATGGGTCCTTTTTCCTCGATCCCTCCACCCCCTATGTACCTCCCTCCCAGAGCTATCAGCCTGCTCTCCATCTATAAGTCTGTCTCTATTTTGCTTGTTAGGTCAGTTTGTTCATTAGATTCCACATATAAGTGAAATCATATGGTGTTTGTCTTTCTCTGGCTGGCTTATTTCATTTAGCATAATGTTCTCCAGGTCCATCTATGCTGTTTCAAAGGGTAAGATTTTCTTCTTTTTTTGCGGCTCAGTAGTATTCCATTGTGTAAATGTCCCACAGTTGTTTTATCCACTCATCTATTGACGGACACTTGGGCTGCTTCCATATCTTGATGATTGTAAGTAAACCTGCAATGAACACAGGGGTGTTTATGTTCTTTTCCATTAATGTTTAAGGTTCCTTTGGATATATTCCTAGATGTGGAATCACTGGGTCATAAGGCAGTTCCATTTTTAATTCTTTGGGTTATCTCCATACTGTTTTCCAGAGTGGCTGCACCAGTCTGCATTCCCACCAACAGTGCAGAAGGATCCCCCATTCTCCACATCCTTGCTAGCACTTGTTGTTTGTTGATTTATTGATGACAGCCATTCTGACAGGTGTGAGGTGATATCTCATTGTGGTTTTAATTTGCATTCTCTGATGATTAGTGACATTAAGCATCTTTTCATTTGTCTATTGGCCATCTGTGTGTCCTTTTTGGAGAAGTGTCTATTCAGGTCCTTTACTCATTTTTAAATGGAATTGTCTGGAGTTTTTTGGTGTTGAGTTTTATAAGTTCTTTATACATTTTGGATATTAACCCCCATCAGATGTATTGGTAAATATGGTCTTTCATTCTGTGGGTTGTCTCTTTATTTTATTGATGGTTTCCTTTGCTTACAAAACTTTTTAGTTTGATGTAGTCCCATTTGTTTATTTTTTTCTTTGTTTTCCTTGCCTGAGGAGATATATCAGATAAAATATTCCTGTGAGCAATAATAGAGATATTATCAGGAGGGATAGAGATGGTTTAGGGTTAATGAATGAACATAGGTAAAATCTGGTCCACAGCCCAGGGCAGGACTGACCCTGCAGGGAGGAGTTGCCAGGGCAGAGATGTGAGGAGCACGCAACCAGACTGGTAGCAACAAACGCACAAAGACCTGAACTCAAGGAGTTTTCATTCCCTGGGAAACCAGCCATATTCCTCCCTCATCTCTCTCTCTCTCTCTCTCTCTCTACCTCTATCTCTGTGTATGTACCTCTACATCTATGTATTTACATTGTGAAGTTGAAATGTGTCATATCAATATATATTTCTCAATTTTGGAGATTTAAAAAAATACATAGTTTCTGAATCAATAGGAAGTTGGAGATGGTACCAAGAGTGTGCATTTCTTCTTATCCTGGCTGACGTTGATGCTAAGGATCTGTGGACCACAGGGTGAATGAATAGCAAGAGAGGACATTGAGGAAATACGAGGGAAGTATTATGGAAATAAAGAGTAAGCAATGTTTTCTCAGAAGATGGGAACCCTGAGATGGGCTCTGGAAAATGGGAACCAAGAAGACAGGTTTTGCAATAAATTTTAGTAGATTGTTGAGCAAAAACTAGCTATCATTCATTCAGCAATATTTACTGTGGCACAAGACATCTCATAGCAAAATACTTATTAGAAGATTTTGTATGAATTTGATGGCAAATAATAATGGCACAACAGAAGGAATGATGAAAAATTAAAGGTCATGGCTACATTTATTTTGGAATACCAAAATTTAAGATGTTGGTAATATTTCACTTTTGAAAACGTAAACTGCATTTTGTTTTTCAAAATACTAGTTTTTGTTATGTTAAGCCCAAATTTTCATATAAACCTCTTTTCTGAATGGGCAAGTCAAGGGGGTCGTGTGTTCGTTCTGCTGGGCTTGTATTTTGCGTGCCTGTCATAGAAGGCAAATTAAGGCCTCGTTTCCACTGATCCAAGCACCAAATGACCTGTTTCAGGATGAGAGTAAACAGCAGTCATGGACCTGGCCTTTAACTCTGCAGCAGGTGTTGACACCTGTAGCTACTTAATTCTAGCCAAGATCATCACCTCCCCCTCAAGGCAGCTGGCTCATGTCAAGCATTGCCCACCATTAGTTAAACTATTGGGAGATATTAAGTGATGGCATTCCCTCAGATGATGCAGCAAGAAAAGGGGAGATTTGGTTGCCAGGGAACCATTTTTGCCAGCAATGCATGTAGTTTAAGCTACAACCTCTACTACTCTGGCAGCCGAGCATGGAACACAACACCTGGATAGCAGTGTTCTGAGCCAGACAACAGCAGTTTGCAAAGGGCACCACCTGCCAAGGGCTGCGTCTAGAATTGGCTGGAGAAGGGTTGTGTGAGAGGAAAAGATGTTAAGGCATTCTCAGATAGGAAATCACTGCATCATTAGAATTCTCCACTGAAGTGAGCTAATAACAATTTGACTCTGGAACTGACTAATTTATTATTATTTAGGATTTAGTGTGTGTGTGCGCGCTCACATACGTACATGCACATGAATGGATGAGTGCTCATGATGCAGGGTGGAAATTCCCTTTGCCCCTGCCCCCACCACACACACAGACCCAGTTCTTCCATGTTGTAATCACTACAAATAGGTTCCCATTATACTGGAGATTAGCAGATGCACGTTGCCATTTATCAAGTTAGGCATAAGGAGAGCAAACTGCTAGGGCATTAGCACTCCCTGATGACACCCCTGTGCCCTCGTGCTTCAGCAGCACAGCTTTCTTTCATATTGCACAGGCTCTATCTGTCAATCTCTCCTCCAAGTCCTCAAACAAAAACACCTTTACCTATAAGGCATGTGTTTTGAAGGGATATTTTAAGCTGATTTTAGATGAGGTAACAATACAGCAATGTGCAATTATAAACTTCAAATATTAGAATAAATTGCTGAAAGTCAAATGGTTCTGCTAACCTTCAGGTAACAGGGTATCTAAATAATTCTAGAAGGATGAATACTCATTCTATTTTTAAAAATCTCCAGGGAAAGAAACTCTGCCTTTTCACGTGGTAATCAATATAATTTTTAAATGTCAGTGTCCATTTATTTAGTCTATTTTGACCATTTTTAATGGAATAGATACTCCCTAGGTCCAGGTTAATATGTTCAATTTGAGACCTCAAAAGTTAGAGATTAGCCCTGGCTGGTGTGGCTCCGTGGATTGAATGCCAGCCTGCAGACCAAAAGGTCACGTGTTCAGTTCCCAGTTGGGGCACATGCCTGAGTTGCAGGCCAATGTTTTTCTGCCCCTTTGTTACTCCCTTCCCCTCTCTCTAAAAATAAATAAAATCTTTTAAAAAATAGAGATTACATACTCTCAAATATGTGTTATATTTAAAAATGTATTAAATATATTTTTCCTCTATATTATGTACAACTTTATTAATACAAAATACTCACTGGCTATTCATACACATATAGCTGAAGCTTCCCACATACTTTCCTGAACATTTCTATTTGTTCAACCAAAGTGTTCATCTAGAAAAATGTCAAAACATCTTCAAAAGCCCTCTTTATTACAACAGCTCTTCTAGGGATTTTTAAAAATCTGCTTTTCTCCAGTGTGTCATGGGCTGGGAGGGACATTTGGGGAGGGCCTGGGTCTCCAGTGTGTCCTGGACTGGGAGGAGCATTTGGGGAGGGCCTGGGTCTGCAGTGTGTCCTGGACTGGGAGGAGCATTTGGGGAAGGCCTGGGTAGACCAGGGAAGCGGACAAGGGAAGTTTGCTGTGTTCTTTGACAAATCAGTCTGTCAGAGACAGGTGGGCCAAATTCCTTCCCTTTTAAGAAAGTTTCACATTGTGTGTAACAATGCAAGCTGTTTCTAAATAACAAGTCATGAATGAGAAGTTGAGGCGCTGTTGCAGCTGTGAACTTTATCACAGATTTTTAAGACTATGCTGGAAGTTTAATTTGCTCAGGTATTCCCCCAAAGACGTAAAAATAGGAAAATCGTAGACTGGCAAAATAGCTTACGTCTGCTGTCCAGATCGTGTGAGAAGAATGACTAACAGCAGCAAAAGCCACAGACTCTCCCCCAACTGTAGTCTAGGAATTGATATTTCTAAGGTCCACATCATGGTCCTCCAGACTTGGAAGAGTTTTGGAGATGCTTTTCACTTGTCAGTGGACTGTTTCCCATTACTTTGTCCCCACAAGAACTGGGACACACCTAGTGATGTTGCTAATCAATATACCACTGGATGGCTAAGATCTCAGAGATAAAAATGAAAAATAAACATCATTACAACCAATCATTAATTTCAAAGCTGGAGAACTAAGCTATAGAGATAATTAGGAACGTGTCAGACTCATAGAGGGACAGCAGGATGTCAGCTAGGAGTGTGGTTAGGTGGTGGTGGGATTGAGCAAAAAGGAAAAAGGACTCATGGACATGGACACCAGTGTGGTGATTGCTGAGGGGTGTGGGGGTGTAAGGGGACTAAATGGTGATGGAAAAAAATAATATTAAGATTAAATTAAAAGGATAAATGCTGGGAACTTAGAATGTGCTTTATAAAATCCTTGAATAAGCCTTCATATGACTAATCAAAGGCAAAGTTTGCTTGTCTAGTCTTAAATTCGAGAGTGAAGATATTTCTTTTAATTAATATGCATTTTTTACTCTGCCTACAAACGAATATTATAGTAAGTAAATTTTGCTCAGCCATAGTTTTTAAAATTTATTCTTAATTTTTTCAACTATGAATTTTGGCACACTTTCAGTTATGATAAAGTTGCAGCAAAATATGTAGTATAAAGAGTTCCTATATACAGCCTTCATCCAGCTTCTACAAGAATTAACATCTTATAGAACCACAGTACCTTTTTCAAAACAGGAAATTAAAACTTGACTGAAGACTACTGAGTAATCTATAGACCTCATTCAGATTTTATCATAAAAAAGAAAATTCTAAATTAAATTAGAATTTGATTTCCAGAAGATATAAATAAGGCACAAGAGGAAAAAGAAGGCAACATTAATGTTTAAATGTTAAGAAAGATGTAGAATATACTGAAAAGAAAATTGGCTAGAGTCAAAATGTTGACTTGAAGTCCCAGCTCTGCCACTAAAATGGCAAATACATTGGTCAGATCATTTTCCTCACCTTGAAAGTTACCAGATTAAATGAGATATTTTTAAAGATCTCTTCTTGTTTTAATTGATAAGTAGTTCTTGAACATAATTTCTGGTATACACTTTCATGTGTTTACCTGTAATAAAACATAGTAACACATGTGGTTCTCTTCTAGATTCTCTAGTAGTTCCTTTTTTCCTTCCTATTCTCTTAAATACTGGGCTTTCTCTAAGTTCAGCCTGTCTTTCCCCCACCTGTTTTCTTGTTAAATCTCATCAACTCTTACACCTTTCGTTATAATCCATACACATCTGACTTAACTAACTCCATGCTGAATTCATAATATCGTTGTTAATTCTGCCTTTAAAAATGTCTTTTAAAATTAGGGTTTTCTCCATCCCTACTTCTAGCCTTAGTCTAAAACTTTCAATATCCTTGGAAGATCTCAAAAATTTTCCCAGTTGTCTGTCTGACTTTATTCCCTCCCTCTTCCAATCCATTTCCTCCATGGCAAGGTTGTCATGTAAAAATGTAACCTGGTCATTTTTCATTCCACACACCCCAATTTAAAACTCAAATTTATCTCTCCATTGATCATCCATTAACAGGAAAATGTCTAATAATTTTCCAGCTTAACTTTCTACATTTCCTTCATGCTTTGTGTTCACAGCAACCACACCAAAGGATTCCTCTTACCTAAACACACCAACATTTTCCCGCTTCACTACTCATCATTAAGTGGCTTCCAAAAGCCTGTGAACTGTAACAGGGTATGGGTTTATGTCAGTAATTTTACATGTTCAGAGCCAAGCATAGTAACTTGCACTTAGGAGGAAAGCAATAGATGCTTGTTGGATCAATTCATGAATTTAGTAACCGATTGGTGAGGGAAGATGCAGTGAACATGGAGCAATATCTTGCAGAAGTGATTTTAGTGCTGAACACTAAGAATGCAAATGCAAATACCTTTTAAAATGTTTGATATTGTTCTAATGCAAGATGTGATATCAAATAGAAATAGAGCTATAAATATAAATCTCTGATTCACCTATCTACAGACTATCCTGTCCTAAAATAAAGCAGAAAAAAATATGCTTCCACAGGAAGACATCAATACAGTAATGCTGAATTCTTAGTGCTAGACCAGCATTTATAGCTTTTTATATTAGTTGTCCTAGATTATAAATCCTACTCTCTGGCTTTTAATTATTCAGATACCACGGGATTTATTTACCAATGCTGCATTATAGCATTTTAATCCAAGGCCAATTGAACATTTCTTATATTTATTTTGCCCATGTTTCATTTCTTGAAGGATTTTAAAACATTTAAAACCCTTAGAAAGCTTATATTTTTGTATAGTTTTCTGTGATTTTGGGGGCATTTATGTGGCTCAGCTTGTTATCAAACTTTTCCAGTTAGTCCCTTACAATTCAGTGGACATGAGGGCTGCATATTTGAAGTTGCAAACCTCATGCCATCTGGTTTGGGTACCTAGGATATCTTACTAGCGAGCTAGACCTGCAAGACAATTTTGCAAAATGAGAGCTTTTAAGGCTATAACTAGCTCTGTATCCCACAAATTTCATGCTTATTCCCACCTTCTGGCCATGTGTTCAGGGAGATCATCTAAGTTTTTCTTAGATGATTGGGAGATGTTACACTTCTGTCCTTCTTTTCTCGGTATTTCTTAGTCATATGTATTATTTTCCCAACAAGAGATCATTTGTTTGTTTCTTTTTCAAATCTCTCCCTCTCTGCTAATACTTGTAGAGAGGTAGGCACAGAGTTAGAAATTAACCACACTTCTTCAAGATATCCTTATGGAAAATGGCTCAGTAGATGGATTTGTCACTGAGGGAATATTTGTTAAGAGTTGACCGCTAATGGAGTAATAGGCTATAGAGCTTTCTTGTGGGGTTCTATCTCATACCCTCAGTATAAAGTCCCTGAAGGTAAGGATCATATTCCATTCATTCAATCACTCACTCATCAAATATGCATGAATGTATCCTATGTACCAGCTACTATGCGAGGCTGTGAAAATGGGACATTGGATAAAACAATGACATCTTTGCTTACCTCTTATTCTAGATTATAGCTTGGAAAACTGTTCCTATAACTAACAGGAGACCTTTCAATAATAACTAAGGGTAATGAAGGCCTATTTGGCACATTTCCCTATGGTGAAGTTTATACCTCTTTCTCCTTTTCTTTTCTCCTCAAAACATTCTTTCACAGTAGTAGAAAGGAAAAAAATCAATTTTATGTCTTACTGACTTTGAGTCACAAAGATTCAGAGACAGAAAACTTGTAAACAAATCCAATAGACAATTTCCAAATATTTAATGAAAAACTATTATATATGGTTCATTCATTTACTAGTCAAATGTTTATTGAACATGTACCATGTGGCACTTTTCCAGTTATAATGGAGGAAAACAAATATAAAGTGAGGAAATCCTGTTCTCAAAACATTTTCAGGCAACTTTGAGTCTGTTTTCCACTCTACCAATTGGAGACAAATAGCCTGAATGATGTCTAATCACTACCGCATTCAAGGCCTCCAAAGGGAGCTCAGCATGCTCCTACTACCCCATTTGTCAGTTTTAGTGGCCTTTGATTTAAAGAGCAGGAAAAGATACACAAAAAACACCTCATCTATACTCTCCCACCTTTGGGCTGAAATGTCAGCATATTATTAATGCTGCCTCATTTAATGAGTAGAAGCCTAATTACCTGGATGGAGGTATTGGGATAGTGCAAGAGCTGGAAACACTTTTCCATCATAAAGAGCTGCTACCCCCTTTGCTGGGGATTATTGATTCCGCTTTATCATCATCCAAGGGTCAAGCAGGCTCTGCTGACCAGGCATGTTCCATTTAGGATATTCTCTATCAGCATATTAGGCTTGATCCTGCTTTAGGTTTTGGTTTTTTTTTTGTTTTTTTTTTTACATTCCTCATGCCCAGAGGAACAGTGGGAAGATTTTGGGTTTAATAACAAATGTAAAAAGCTCAGTAAATTGTGGTAGCCAGGATTCTCAGTTTCCCTAGAGCAAGATGATATTGCTTTTATAGACGATATAACACCACTCTCTGTGTGCTGTTCCCCTGTTGAAGGAATGACTCTCCAATGGCTCTCCGCCATCTGTCAGATCATGTTCAAGTGGATCCGTTCCACATCTGTGGCCTTGGCACAGCCTCACCCCACTCGGCCTGTTCTGATTATCTTTTGCTGCACTAGGCCACGTGCACCCTCTACTTTGGAAAGCCCGCCTCTTTTGTTCCTAAGAGATGAGGCACTAAAATTTATCTCTATAGTTCCTCCTCTTCTACTTGAATATAGTTTGAATTCCTATTACATTCTACTTATGTTTTACACCTCCGAATACTAAATTATATACCATCACCAAACTATGTAGAGAGAATCCACCAGGGAATGATGAGTGCGACTTTTTTTTTTTTTTACTTTTGCCTAAATGATCTGATAATATGCTTAAACATTTACCCAGTAATTCCACCCTGGAGTATTTATACAAAGGGAATCAGCAGGAAGAGGTAAATGCACCAGGATGTTCATTGTAGTTATGGGTGGGTGCTGGGGCTTCATTTCCAACTTTAAGGGACTGGGCGATTAAATTATTGTGTTGACACTAATGTTATAAAGTGTAACATCATAGAACATTAAAAATTCTAATATTATATGAAAGAAACATACAGAAGAGAGATAAAAAGAAGCAAAAAATTGCAGGATATTTGTAAGTTCTTTGAAGGCATGGAATTTTGTCTGTTTCTTTTAGTGCTATGGTCTCAAAACCTATAATACCTGATACAAAATAGATGCTTAATAAATATTTGTTGAATTAATGTATTATGAGTGGTGAGATTGTAGGTGATTTATATTCTTTAGTATTTTCTTTTCCATTATAAAGATATCTGTGAGGGGAAAAAGGAAGAGACATAAAGAAAGATGCATTTTTAACTAAAATACATTTTTGATTCTGACATGGACAGTTCTGGGGTACATTCAGGTGGGGGAAAGAGAAGACGGGGTTCATTGACTTGTATTATCCTATTTAGTTCTCATAACAATCCACTAAGGTGGGTGTTATTATCATCATTTGACATATTAGGAGACGGGCTTAAAGAAGTAACTTACTTAGAACACTCATTAGTTTCCTTTCTCGATCACACTACTGTACACAATATGTAGTGTATCTCTATTTAAACAAGTCTTTGAACACAAAGCAAAACTAGACTGAGGATATATCAAGAGCACAGGTCATAAAAAGGTTTCATAAAGTTGTATTTAAAATGCTGGACAAGAGACAGGCTTTGGAGTAGGTACAGCACCCACCTCACTGATTTTCTTCCTAGGCTTACTGAAGAACAATTCACAAAATAAAATAATTTAAATGAAAAAAAAAACCTGTAAAAACAGTCCAGTCCCTTGAGTAGTATTTAGGTTAATATACTGTTCCTCCTCTAATACTTGAGATTATGACTACCATAATTGATGGCGAATGCAATGTCAAGGCACTGAATTGTATTGTCTCAATTTATGAAACTGCAATCTTCCATGTATTTAAATGCTGATGGATTATGCTAAGTGATTGAATTTAAAGTGAGCAGAGAAAGGTAATCAGCATTACAATTTCATGCGAGGATGGCCTTTTTATCCTTATATGTATGGAAATAAATGACAGTAATGGGATCTCTTTATTATTTAGTTCATCTAAGTATTCTCCTCTATCAGCTTCACATCAAAGAAAGACAAAGGTTTAATCTGTATGAAAAGATTCTCAGAGGAATGCTTTATCAACTTGAACTGCTAATGTTCCCATGCAAGAGCATGGATTGTGTGTGTGTGTGTGTGTGTGTGTGTGAGAGAGAGAGAGAGAGAGAAAGAGGCAGAGAGAGACAGAAAGAGACAGAGACAGAGAGAGAATGGGGGAGGGGCTGGGGTTGGTTTGCAAGTAACTTTTTTTAAGTTTCTTAGCTATTGTCTAGACTTTGTGTAACTGTAGAGACAGTGGTGGTGACAACTGTCTCAGGTCAGTCACTGAGAAGAACTCTGAAGTTACCAGATCCTCTTGGAGTATTTGAGTTTCAGGGTAAAAAATAACTAGACTGCACATTTGTGTCACCTCCTAGTTCATAGGTGAAACCTAGTCCCCAGTATGATGATGTTTTGGAGATGGGGCCTATGTGAGGTGATGAGGTCATGAGGGTGGACTCCTCATGACTGAGGTTAGTGCCCTTGTAAAGGGACCCTGAAGACATACCCTCTCCTTGGGTCATGTGAGGACCTAGCTAGAAGGTGGCTGCCTGTGAGACAGGAAGCCAGCTCTCACCAAACACTGAATCTTAACTGGAAATTCCCAACCTCTGAAACTATGAGAAATAAATTTTTGTTATTTAAGCCACTGAGGCTAGGGTATTTTTGTTATCGCAGCCTGAATGGACTAAGACAGGCACTGAATTTTAATGTCCTTGTCTTACCCCATTCAGGCTGCTGCAACAAGGTACTGTGGACTGGGTGGCTGACACACAACAAATACTCACTGCTCACAGTTGTAGAGCTTGAAGTCTAAGATCAGGGTGACAGCATGGTCCGATTCTAACGACAGCCCTCTCCTGGGAAGCTGGGCCTCTTCTCTCCATATCAGTATGTAGGAGGGAGGTGGCAGGAGCTCCCGGTGGCCTCTTTTATAGCACTAATCTCACTCATAAGGGCTGTGCTCTCATGACCTGGTCACTCCCCAACACCTGGCTGTTGTACCATCGCATGGGTGGCAGGGGAAGGTAGGATTTCAACATGTAAAGTTGAGGGGTCATAAACTCATCTCATGACAGCCTTTCATGTTTCTTATCAATGGGTATTTGCAAGAAGAGCAGAAACTGGAATTTTGGCATTGTTGGTGATTTCTAATTAGGAGTGAAAACACAGCCCAGTGGATTTTTTATTTTATTCATAACACCAGCCTTAAGGATTCTTCTCCATTACTTTAAACTTTCCTAATAGCATGTTTTATACTTTAAAATAGTCTGGGCGTAATTGGCCTCTCACATCCTTGTTTTATTCTAATGTCCCTCCCTCTCTTTGCTTTGGCCAGGTTTCAGGACTCCCTCTTAGGCCTGCTGCACTGCCAACCTCCACTCACCCCGCATCCGATGCCCACCGCCCGCACAGGCTTGCTTCTGCTTCCAGGAAGATACAGACTGGATATAATCCTACTTTTATCACTTCTTCTTCTTAATATTTTTCATCTGAAAAGTGCCTTTATGCTGGGATTATTCTAAAATGAAAGTACAATATTTTGAAAATGTAAATGGCTACCCAAATGTGATTTTTATTACAGAACCCTTATAGATTAGATTCAGGGGTCCAGACTCCAGTGCATTTCCATTAAAATTCCTTTTGGACCTACAGGTGACAGGCAATAAAAGAGAGCCTTAATAGATGATGAAAACGAAGTCAAGTGGTACAGAAGGTCAATCTAGATAAAGGCTGAAAAATAATTATTGGATTTAGCAAAGTCAAGTTTGGTGAGCTTGAGAAAGTAGTTTTTAGGAGGCTAGTAAGAGCAAGACCTGATGAGAGTCATTTCAACAGAAGAATGAGCGGAAGAGGACTCAGCACAGGCAACTCTCCTGAGGTGTTTTGCTGTAAAGGAGCAAACAAATGATACTGTAGCTATAAGAGACCTAGACTGAGGAGCAGGTTTGTTTGTGGGCTGGTGATGCAGGGCAAGATTCCTGGCATGTCTTCGGATAGGCAGAAGAAGGGTTGGCATCAGCAGCACAAACACTTCATCTATTAAAAGGACAGAAGGCAGCAGTGATACTGGCTGCTGGATGAGTGTGGTGGTGGGGCTTGTGGAAGTTTTCTTTTAATTGATTTCTTCTTCTTAATGAGATAGGAAGCAAGGTCACAGCACGGAGAGTAAGTTTGAGTTAAAGTGAGACAGGAAAGGACGTGGGCTCTTCATCAAGGATGTGGAAGAGGAAATGGACTAGAATACTGTGGTGTGATTTCTGAGCAGCTCAGAGCACGGTTGAGGTTAGTGTTCTTTAATTTGGAGATGGGCTATCAGCAAAAAGAAGATGACAACCTGGATTTCCCCAGGGCTGAGGTTTCACTAAATAAGTACAGAGAAGGAAGAGGGAGACAGAAAATTTAGGGTAAGTGTTTGGGAGTGGTAATAATGGCTGACTGTGGAATTTAAAGGCAGCAAGGACCCGAGGAGGCTGAGAGACGGTGAAAAGGATGTAGGATCAGCATTGGTGCGAGGATTTATTGGAGTCAGGGAGGAGAAGAAAACTAAAGATAAAAGAGAGTGGTCATGGTGTGGAGTTTAAAGTTGAGTTTATGGAGGTACTGCCATAATGCTGCAGAACAGCCAGTGGGGTTCTACTGCTTGCCATGAACAGGCAAATTCTGGAGTCAGATGTTTGGTGAAAAAGAAAAGGGGTTGTTCGTTTAATGGCTATACAATTTTGGAACAATGGCTGGTTTCTGCCTCAGAGCCCTGCTCCCCTTAAAACACCCAAAGACGAATAACCCTGCCACCCTCTTCCAGGCCAGACCAGTTCCAGGGTGTGCCTGGAATCACTTCTCCCCCATTTAAAAGTACCGTCCTTTGGGAAATGCAGGTGCCTGTAGCATGCTCATCCTGGCCACTTGGCAGGCTCCCAGTCACAGTTCAACTCCAGGCTTCCCTTGGAATCTGTGTACACCAGCCGGAGTCGCACTTGTTGCACGCTGCTCCTTTCCTCCAGCCACTGGCTCACTGGCATGTCTGCATGCCTGGCCAGGCAGGCCCAGGCAGCACCAGTGCTGCAGATGCATGTCACTCACAGAGGGGTACCAGGAATGCTCCCAGACCATGCAGCCTCCAGGGCCCACCAGCCCATGAACTCAGGTCCCCAGAGGCCAACTGGGTAGCAAGGGGAGGGAAAAGAGCTTATTTCCCACACATTCTGTTTTTAAAGGCCCGGCCCAGAAACCCACCTGCAACAGAGCGTCCAGCTTTTCAACCAATGCGAGCTAATGTCCACCATGCTTTACAGCACCCCCCTCCCCAGTGTCTTTGCCCCTCTCCTGGCTGCCGTTCTGTGGAAGGGGGCAGAAGTTTCCCAGCCATGCTTAGGGGCACAAGCATCCAGCCTAAGGTGGAACATCCAGCCCCCACAGCCCGCACTGGCTCTGTGAAGCCTGTGTCACGTGCTGCTCAGCTGCTGGAGCAACATACGCTGGACTGCACAGCCCGTTGCCTTTCTTTACAGTTACCCCATGGCCTGGAAGCCTATCAAACTCCAACTGCAGTTTCAATAACAGGCTGCCTTTGACAGTTCCTTCACCCTCCTTGCTTCTGGGGCCGGGGCAGGGGGAGGTCTTGGCTCTCATGTAGCTTCAGGGGTCCCTCTTCTCTGTTCCACAGCGACCTGGCCAGACCCACTCTGTTACAATGTAAAAGTGTAAGGCATAACCACAGAGGCTTCCTCAGACACCTGCGTCACTTGCTCCCTCCCCTCCTTTAGGTTTTCTCCCCCAAAGCACTTCTAGGGAAATCTTGCATCATTAGCTTATTTAAAATTGCAAGTTCTCCCCAGCCTACTGACACATGGTGCCCCCATTTATGTGCCCCCAAATAATTTTTTCAACATCTCACATTCTCCATATATCTATTTACTTCCTCTGTTTATTTTATTTCTTCCTCCACTGGTCACCAGTGAGGTCCAGGATTTGTGTCTCATTGGTCCCTACAGCAACTGCAGTGAGTAGAGTGTGGCCTGCCACCTGGTAGACTGGGCACAGGACATATTTTGACTGAAGGACTCAAATAAAGCTGTTTTATATTTTAAAATGGT
This sequence comes from Phyllostomus hastatus, assembly GCF_019186645.2. Classification (NCBI taxonomy): domain Eukaryota; kingdom Metazoa; phylum Chordata; class Mammalia; order Chiroptera; family Phyllostomidae; genus Phyllostomus; species Phyllostomus hastatus. Next base: position 102,951,039 of record NW_025334041.1, on the reverse strand, counting down.
AATTCCAAAGAATCAGTGAAAAAGAATTCGTCATGTTCTTTTATTTTACGTCTTCTGGATAGTTGAATTTTCTGAATAGATGAATTTATGCTGTCCCTATTAAGTTTAATTATTTTTAATAGCAATCTAAATAAATGGAGTTTAGTTCTTCACTGCAGATTAGATGAAATGGAACACTAACTGTTTTTTTTAACCGTTTTAGTCATCATTAAATAAATTAACTGTTACACTTGTCTGAGGTATATGTGAACTTTGTCTTTTTCAAAGGGTTGTTAATAATCTTGGTATAATAGTTGTACGTCATTCTTTTGTTTCCTATTTCCTGTCATGCCAGCAGCAATTCCTTTTACTCTTGTTTGTGTACGTGCCTGTAACAGCGCCTTCCATCACCACAACTGCCCCTGCACTGTAATGTGCTGTTTGTCTATATTTTGGTCTGATTGTAAAGGATTTGTGTGAAATAAGAGAATTTGGATGTTACGTGAGGGCACAAGGGCCACTCTTAAGAGATTAAGGGCTAGGTGATACTGGGTTTTTTTGTTTTTAGGGCCTACTTCTAGATTCTTTCCGAACTGTGTGCTAGGAAGGTAAGATTGATACACTCAAATTAGGAACAGATGGGGTGTTACCACAATGTGGGTCATGGGGTATTTTTCGAATCCCCCTTTTCATGTAGATGTCCGCTCCTCTGTCTATTTATATGGCCAACTCTATGCAGGCAGGTCTGAACAGATAACACCTCGTGAAAAGTGGAGAACAAGAAGAGACACCGATTAAGTCCTCTGATTAAAGCAAGCCTGCTCATAAAATGTACCCATTGACAAAATTTCCATAGCCCCTTAGGACAAAGTTCCATCTGAAGATACATTCTTATTGAAGAAGCAAATATTGAAACATTTTTAAGAAATTTTTTTTTAAAAAGCCAGTACATTCCGGTCGTTTAAAGAGTAAGGCCAAGGTCTATGATAAATCTTGAATTACTCACCTAACCTGCATTTAAATAGTAGAGGTAGTTCCTGCAGCAATAGATATTTGGTTACTTAACAAATGTTCCTGTAACTGCAAGTCAGACATTGATAGTTTTTGTTGTGTGTTGTGTTATACCCTGCACTTTTGGGAAAAATTAGCTACTTAAAAGTATGGAAAGAGGAGTTCTTTTTACTGGTGTCTGTAAACTGTCAAGAGCCACAGCCCTGACTATTGTGCTTTCTGAGTCTAGGTGTCCTCATGTGTAAAATAATCCAAAAGAAGTAGTTAGGGTATAAATTCCAGGGCACATTGCTGCCGAGTTAAAGACTGAGGAGGAGTTCTGGTTCCACCCAGCAGAGGGCAGTGTTACCTAGACAAGATCTTTGCCAGAGTTCTGGACAGATGGAGCATTCAGAGCAGAAGTTGGTATGCAGAATGGGTAGCTACCTACCTCTCTCAGTCTTGAGTCACCAGACCACAAATGCTCCTCCACAAAATAGCAATCTCCAGCAAGTGTAGAAATGTACTCCTCCTCAATCATTTGCCACTATTCCCAAAATGGACACATTACTCATTTCTACTGGAATATGAACAGGAATTTAAACTCCAGCAATCTGTGTTGTTTTCTGAAATTTAAAGTTTGTTCTATGAATACATTCATTTATATAAAATACAGCAGCTTGTCTATACATATTGAACATTTAAAAATTACAGTTGAAAGTAGCAGATTTTTCTCCTGCAAAAATATTTATAAAGTTCGATTATGTTTAATATCATGCTGAGAGAGGAAAACTTAATGGTATTTTTTAATATACAAATAATAAAAGTCATGGCTTGTGGCACACAGATTATTTCACAGTTCTTAGTGTCTAATGCAATGATTTTCAACCTTTTTCATCTCATGGCACATATAAACCAATTACTAAAATTCTGCAGCACACCAAAAATGTATTTTTTGCCAATCTAACAAAAACAGGTATAATTTTGATTTATTCACATCAGACAGCTATTGTTTTGTTGACTGCTGTCATTTTTTATTCGACACCCTAAGGAAAAGAGGTCAGTTCCCCTGACTAAATTATAAGGTATTGCGTGTTTGAAAAATGCTTGCAGCACATTGGTTGAAAATCACTGGGCTAATTCATAGTGAAATACTGGATGAAAATCTGAATCTCAGTCAAGCCGCAAAGTTTACAGAGGATATTACATTAGAGTGGTCTCTATGGGGGACACACAGTCTACATTGAGAGAGCTTCCTGGTGGGATAAAACTAATGCACATTAAAAAAGTACTAGCAGGATCAGACAGGATGGGAAAGAAAAATTCAAAGTGATGAAAAGCACTGACCTGCAGCCAAGATTATTCTACCCAGCAAAGCTAGCATTTAGAATGGAAGAGCAGATAAGGAGCTTTCCATCAAGAAAAAAACTAAAGGGATTCATCATCAGCAAACCAATAGTATATGAAATGTTAAAGGGAATTACTTAGGAAAAAGAAGATCAAAACTAGGAACAACAAAATGTCAAAAAATACAAATCTATCAACAACTAAATCTAAAAAACAGAGTAATCAAACAAGAACAGAAAGAAAATCATGGATACAGAGAGTGTTTTTGGTTGCCAGATGGGAAGGTGATATGGAGGAATGGGTGATGAGGTCAGGGTACAGCAGTTACAGAACAGCCATGGGGATGTAAAGTACGGTATAGGAAATGGAATAGCTGAAGAATTTATACGTGTGACCCATGGCCCATGGACATGCACAATGGAGTGGGGATTGCCTGAGGGAGTGGGGGGTCCTGGGTGGAGGCGGGTCAAAAGGGGAAAAATCAGGACAACTCTAATAGCATAATCAATAAAATATAATTTAAAAAGAACAATAAAATAGTAATGGGATCAGATAGTTTAAGATAAAATAGTAGCAAAACAGGTAAAGATGATGTCTGACACAAATAATAACTTAGTGGGAGGTATGAAAATATTTGTTAAAAAACTGATAAAATGGATGAGTTGAGATGTCAGCATGAAAGATAGTTAATGGAGAAGTTTTCATCAAGGAGGTACCACTTAAAAATGTAAAAATAGGTGTGTATGTAAAACATAAAAAGATCAAGGCACTATATACATAAGTGATGATGATGATGATGATGGTTACAGTGTTGGGGTTGGTAGTCCCCTTGAGACCCTGTCCTTGGTGATCTTAGAAAGGATCTTAGAAAGACCCTGTCCTTGGTTCTGCTTTGGTAGAACCCTCCAACTTTCGCTCCTTCTTATACCTTCATCGCTAATAGAGAGCCTCTTACTTTTTTTTTCTTTTAGTTTCAACACTGAAGCCTAAAAGGCAGGAGTTAATAAAAGAATGATGTAATCCTACCTGGCGGGGAAAGTATGCGGCACTGTGCAAGTTGCCACCTAGAGAGCAACAATCTGTCTTTGCTTGCGACGCCACTGCCTGTGCTATTCCTGTCCATGAGACTGCTCCCTTTTAGGGAAGTTAACAGTGTCTCAGATCAGAGAAAGCCTGGCTACTTGAGAGAAAATAAAATCATGCTCTCCCATCCTCCACCCCCTTCTCTTTCGCCCCATAGCGACAGTAACTGCAATAAAATGTGAGAGTAGGAACGAATTGCTATGGCAACAAAGTGTACTCTAATAATGAAGATGGTATCTAACAAGCAGCAGCAGCCAGAACTTTAAGGGAGAGGAAAAGGAAATGCACCTTGAAGAAAGAGGAAGAAAAAAAATCACAGAAAGTTAAAATTTTCTATCTCCAGCCTACATATATTGGCCCATTTAGGAAAGTTCGATTTGCGTCTTGGCTAACTTCTTCCTAAGGTATTCTTACAAACCAAACCAAGGTTTTAAAATGCTGCTTTTTTTTTCCCTTCTTAATGTAGTACATCCTAAAAGCAGGCAGCAGGAGGAGGGATTGACCCCTTTGATCTAGAAACACGAGGTCACGTGCAGTCACTCAGGGGGTTCACAGAGGTCTGTGTACCTGGACCCTCTGCTTCTTGGACCATTCCCCCAGGGCTTTGTAGGAGACCGTTCTGTGTGGCATGGGCCCAGCCCCTAGTGACAAACATTTACTGCAGAATAACTTCCTAAAAACCATGCTAAACCTTCCAAGGACCAGTGTAACCTGTTCAACCACTTTTGCCTTTTCATTTGAAAATATCCCTCTTCTGTGATGTGATTACCGGCATCCTCTCCTTTGTCTTCTGTAAAAGGTAACCACCTAAAGCTAACCTGTGCATAGGAAATGAGGACCATCATGTAATGGGCGGAGAAACCCAAAAAAAGGCCTGTCATGGCAGAGGCCACAGCTTTTGCTCTTCTTGAGAGAAAAGCCATGCTGTCCCTTTTCCTCCACCAGACTAGGTAGTCTGTGTGAATGTCTCATTTCATCCATAATGACGCAGACACTGTGGGCCAGAGTCTGCATCAGGGCTTGGTCTGGCTTCTCTGACAAGAAAATTCTCTTTATCACAAAAATATTTCAGAGATTGCCTGCCAAGCGGGTAAGGGCCTAGGAATAATATGCACCCATCATCACAAAATGAACAAGTAAGTGAAGGACCTTAAGGAAAATACTAAAGTGTAGCTGGTGAGAACCCATCACTGGGTTGCAGGAGACCGAATTTATTCCACCTATTCATCAAAAAACAATTCAAGTAAGGTATTCAGAATGGGCTAGGTTGTTCTATAAAACAAACCAACTCCAACATTGTAGCGGTTTGAGCAGCAAAGGTCAATTTCTCACCCACAGCGTAGGCCAATCACACATAGACAGGGAGCTCAGCTCCATGCCATCCTCATTCTGGGAGCTGGGATGGGTTTTGCCAGTTGTGTGGGCATGGTGAAAAAGAAGACTTGAGGGTCTTGTGTCAGAATTAAATGCTCTAATCTACAAGTGACACGTGCCACTCATGTAACTTGTACCTGTAACCCATTGGCCAGAGCAAGCCTAGCCAATTTCAAGAAGTGGGCCATGAATGAGAATCTCCCCACATATCTGGAAGAAGAAAAGTAGATGTAGGTATAGATAAGTATTGCACATTGCTAGTGTAGTAAGAGTGCACCAGGAATTTTTATATGTGTATACACAAAGCTTTTAATCAAGACATGTGTTTATATTTTCTGGGAAAGAGTCCATTGCTTTATAAAGGATGGGACAAAAGTAGGTTTACAGTTTTTCATATACAAATAATGCAAGAATTAATAAATAAGAATATAAGAATACAATGTGTTTTGGGTACTTAAACTGGTGAACCTACTTTTGCCCCACCTTGTATAAAAGCAGTCTCATTCCATCCAAGAATGTGTACGTATGAGGACCAGGATCATTGGTAGGTGGGCAGTGTGCTCACCTGGACTGCCTCGGAAAACTGAGGGGTTTCAGACCCTGAGTGCTGGCAAGAGTTTGGCAGCCAGGTTTTTCAAGGATGTAAGTTGAGGCCTTGTCATAAACCCAAAGGTGGAAAGATGGATCTAGGGGTAAGGTTTCTCACAATCAGAAAGCTGCCAGGCCTTATGGTGGCCGTTAGCAGACTTGATCTCTTCCAGATTTTTGTTGAAGGTGTTCCCCAACTTAAACAAAAATAAAGCAAAGGAAAACAAAGCCTGTGTCCTTTCTTTCTCCTTACTTAAATTCTTTAAGCTCAGTTCAAGCCCCATTTCTACTCACCCCATTCTTTGACCCCCATTGCACGTATAATCAATGCACATTTCTTTAAAAATTAATGGTTCTCTAAACTTCCATGAATTCCACTTTTTCTCCCCACTCAATAGAAAGAAGCCCTGTGACAGCAGGAACCTTGCTTTTCCTCTTTTGTAATCTCTTCTAGCACTCAGCACAGGGCTGTTAGAAAGTTGGCCGACAACACATGTATTGATTATGTCAGTAATTGGAAGAGGAAGAAGAATTTTTATTGCGAACAATGGCTCAGGCTAATGCACATCCACTTTGGGTAACTATGTTGTCATGGAAAGCTTTATTTTAAAAGACAGCTCTCTGATGCAGAGTCTATTGCCACTGTGGTTCCTTTAAGCCCCTTCTAGTGAAGTAGGAAAGGCAGCAGAAGGGAGATGAGGAGAACAACACGGTGTAGGGAAATAAGAGTTGACTTGGAACCTGGAGCTGGGGTCCTGTTCTTGGCTCTGCCACTCACTAGCTGTGTACAGATGGACTTCTACATCTTCCTCTCTGAGAAGGGATACCTGCATTATACCTTGTAATAATCGCCTTGCCTATTTCACAGCATGCTGTGAATATTGGATAAAATCATGTAAGTGAAAGAAATCTGAAACTTTTAAAATACTGTACAAATGTAACTTAAAATGAGGTCATTAAAAAGAACCTAACTTGTATTTAATGTCTTTTGTGCTATGGAAACAATTTCAGGAAAGGTAGGGGGTATGTGATAAACGCAGGATAACACATGTTCTGAGCTCTTTGAAAGCCTTGTATCTCATCAGCACAGGTCCTGTGGCTAATTGCAGGGGGTTTCTCCCTGGGCCTCAGTTCATTTTGTAAAGTGCTATATTTATAACTTTCTGAAGCCTCAGTCCCTCTCAGAATCCCAGGAAATGAAAGTGTGATCTGATGGTGACTATAGATTACAGGCTGATGTTGCCACAATGGCGGTGATTTTTTACAAAAGCAAAACAGCAGGTAGTACTGAGAGAAGGGCACTAAAGCTTTTCACATCTCCAAGAGGGCCTGCTTCCTTTCCTTCCCTCCTTCCTTCCCATGCTTAAGAGGAAAAGATCATGGCTAGAGCCAGAATAAGCCTGCTCACCTGCAAGAAACATGGGTGGCAAGGCAAGCTGCTGGGGGCTCTGGCAGTAGGGAGGGAGAAGATTACCTGAGGCAGAAGAGGATCAGATGGGGTTTGGAGCATGTGGATAGGAAATAACAAGAATACTTCATGAACTGTAGGGATGGTGTGCGGGGGCAATGTTAGCCCGACACTGGTTAGCTAACCAACATCAGCGCTCTGTGAGCCCCACAGCACATCCCACAGAGGAGCTGTTTGGTGGGGTCCCTAGCAGATACCACATCAGCACGAAGACAGGAGGCCCGGGTTTGAGTCGTGGTGACAACTTTATTAGCTCTATCCTTAGCTTGTCTGGGCATCAGTTTTCTCATGTGAAAAATGGCAAAATAGAAACAATAATAAAAGCTACTTCAAAACTTTGGAGAATGCTTATGAAAGAGTCTTTCAATGAGTAATTAGTAGGTCATTTTAAATTATGCAAAGGCTTTATTCAAGAAAGCTAGGAAATGGAGATAAGTAACAATTGTCGCATATATGGAGAGAAACAAACCTGGAGAAACAGGCACAAGAGTGTACATCCAGCATCATGGGCGTGGCATGCCACAGCCTGAATGCCCTACAATGGGGGAAGCAGATTGAGAGTCCTGTGATTGAGTCATGGAAATTCTGAGACGAGGGTTGAAGGATATTCAGCAAATGATCATGGGCCCTGCAATGATGTCCACATCCTAACCCCAGGGTCTATGAATGTGTTATTTGACAAAACCAAGGGGAGTTAAGGTTACAAATGAGATTAAGGTTGTAAAAAAATAAGTTGATATTAAAATGGGGAGATTATTTTAGATTACTGGGTAGACCCAACATAATCCAAAGGGTTCTTAAAACTGGGGAAGTCACAGGAAGAAGTGCAATGGCAGAAGCAGAGTCAGAGTGAGGCAATGTGAGAATCCAGCCAGACATTGCTGGCTTTGAAGGTGGAGAAGCAGGGCCAGAGTTACAGAATGTGAACAGCGCCCATGCACTAGAAAAGGCAAATAAACGATTTTTCCCTTGAAGCTTCCAGAAGGAAGCAGCTCGGCCCATACTTTGATTTTAGCCCAGTGAGACACCTGTCAGGCCTCTAACCTATGACCTCTACCTACGAGATAATAAATTTGTGTTGTTTTAAACCACTAGGTGTGTGCTGATGTATACAGCAGCTGCTTTAGAGAACAGATGCAACACTGGAAGATATTTGATGCTAATTAAGGTCTTTTGAATGCTAAAATCGAGGTGTGCACAGTTAAAGGGGTAAGTTTGTAAGTGAAACAAGAATTCAGAGAGTTAATATAAACTACAACATGAACATGAAGTTGTCATTTTTAATATCTGTCCCACAGCCTAAAGATTAAATTTGAGAGAATCACCAAAATGCATCCTCTTCACTGAGGCCCAAGTAATCTTTCTATAACAAGTCTGATCTTGACCAGCCCTTGCACAAAATCCTTTGTGGACTTCACAGTGCCAAATAACACATTAAAATTTTTTATCTCTGTGATCTAAATTCTTATTCCTTCAGTTCCATTTCTTTTTAATTGTTCCACATGCAGACCACAATCTTACAATGGTGAATGTATTACTCCTATTGAAAGTGCTGGGCTTTCTGTGTCTCTGCACATACAATACATTTTTCACTTAAAATGTTCTTCATTCCCTTCAGTTTGCAAACTGACTTGCCTTTCAGTTTTAATGATACTTCATCAGGAACACACATTCCTTTCAGGACTTTTCTCTAACCAAGAAGACCAACTTTGATTCTGTAGGCAATCATTTGTTAATATTTTGGCTGATCAATACCCAGCCCACCACCATGCTTTCTAGGAGTACCCGGCTGTCCGTTGGGGAATCACGATTGTGCATAGTGTTTTTCAGAAAGGGATTCCCCATCCCACTTCTCATTGTTGGCTCCCACTCTCAAAACTCAAAGTTAGTGGCTAAATTCTCTTTGCTCCCACCCCCTAAAGCCCAAGGAGAAGTATGTGATCTAAAACTGATTAAGCTCCCAGTATTCTAATTTTCAGCACTTTGAATTTTGAGTGATTGATGCAAAAAAGTTCACAGATAAAATTGTAAGGGACGCAATAGTCAGCAGACTAGATTTTGTTCTGCAGTATAGTCTTCGCTTGCTTTGATTCCTGCCTAATTTCCAAGCCTAGTTCTCCAGCCCCTAGACCTTGTCAAGACTCCTTACTGGTAAATGTTCCTTTTTCTGGGTTGCCATAGCACATTCTTTATGCACATATTATAACAATTGTCACTTGTACTGTTATAATCTATTAAATTTTTCATAATTAGGATGGGTTTGAAATAGCTCTGACCATCTCATGGCCTAACTAGATACAGGAAAAGTTATACTTTATTTGATCAATTCAATTAGATTTTTCAAGTAGGGAATGGTCTTTGAAATATTTAAGTATGATGTTAAAGGAGTGTCTTACAGAGAAAAATCATATTCACTTAAGCAGATGCAGTATAATAAAGCCTATAAAGGAAGCTTGATATGAACTAGGGGTCAGTCAAGGATGAGGGTGATGAAATAGGGAGGTGGGGACAGAGAAGGCAATGGACTGAAGCACAGGATGTTGAGCTTAGATTTGATATCTGTGTACAGTTTCAGTGGACTTCACTGTGATGTGGAATAGGATCATATTAAGAAGGATATGGAACCAAAAGTCTCTGGAATTTAAAATTTAAAAATACTGTGTTGCGACTGTTCAAGGCCTGACAGGTACATGGTATTTAGCAGACGGAAGAAAATGCACAGAGCCATGGGGATGTCTGATGTGCCTTTATTCATGGGTGGGTGAGCCATGCGTGCCACAAGTTGCTTGTCCCCCTGCATGTCTCTGCATGCCACCTGTCCCCTCTGTGTGGCACACAGTGTGGCCCTTGCTTCCCAGCGTGGCACATGTTGTGGCACCCAGCAGGGAGTCCCTAGACCCTTTCGAATACTGGAACAAACAAAGCTGGCTTCAAGCCAGAAAAGCATATAACAGCATGATTTTATGCATGGGAGCCCACTTCCTGTTATGGGAACTGTGTATCAGACCCAGTCTCAAGGCCGTGAGAACACTGGTTACCAGGCCTCTCCAAGGCTGTGGGAACACTGTTTCCCTTCACTACCCAGACACCTGGGTGAGGAAGCCAGACTGCCTCCACTTACCCTGAAAATACTAAGTTATAAAAAATATAAGAAAATCACACAAAAGTTTAAATTTTCCCATGATATTTTTGAAAAATTAAAAATATCACTATTTTGAAAAAAATCTTAAAAAAATTTTTTTTGCATCTCCGAACTGTTCATTCCTTAACTACTATCTTTGTCTGCCGATTGAGGACCAGCACTGCATATGCAGGACATTTAATGAGTAATAAAACCCATGGTTTTAATCATCTTCTGGCTAAAGGAAATTGTTTACATACCATGCAGAGTTTTGTTATTTTTGTCTGGGAGGCTGTGGACTTGTGGATTAAGAGATGGAGATTTTCAAAATACCAACCATGAACAACTTAAGCTCATTTTCTCATTCTCCTGGGTCTAAGTGAGTCTGAGCTTGAACTATAGACCATGTCTGAGGTAAGTCTCCCATGCAGCTGTTTTACAGAGGAACTTCGTGTTTTTATGGTTCAGGTGGCAATATACTTTTCAGATGAGATTTTTGGAAAGGATTATTCTGAACACTTAGAACAAAACACCTGGTCCAGATTCTGAATGCAGGAGGCAACTCTCACCTCAGGTGTTAAGCATTTGAATCAGGACATGTCCTGCGGAGTAGCTGTGCAAGATCAAGCAGTTTTGGAAAACTCTCTTGAAGAGCTGCATTCACTGACCAGTTCTTCAAAAGAGTATCTTATTTTTAGCTCATTTTCTTAACACCTTTTCATGAAGAAAATGCCACTATTTTGTAGGAGCAGAATTTAAAAGGTGGAAACTTTTTTCCTCAAATGTTAGCTATAGTCCTTTATAAATTTATTTTATTTTATTTTTTCTATTACCATTTACCCCCCTTATACTCTTCTTCCCTCCGCAATCACCACACTGTGGTCCGTGTCCATGAGTCTTCTTTCCTTTTTGCTCAATCCCTCCACCCTCTAACCCCATCCCAGAACTGTCCTTCTGCTCTTCATTATGAGTCTGTCTCTATTTTGCTTGTTAGGTCAGTTTGTTCATTAGATTCCACATGTGAGTGAAATCATATGGATTTGTCTTTCTCTGACTAGCTTATTTCACTTAGCATAATGTTCTGTAGGTCCATTCATGCTGTTGCAAAGAATAAGATTTTCTTCTTTTTTTCAGCCCAGTAGTATTCCATTGTGTAAATGTCCCATAGTTGTTTTATCCACTCATCTACTGATGGACACTTGGGCTGCTTCCATATCTTGGTGATTGTAAATAACACTGCAATGAACATAGGGGTGCTTATGTTCTTTCAAATTGGTGTTTCAGATTCAGCAATCCCACTTCTGGGACTATCCAAAGAAACCCAAAAAGGTGGAAACTTTTTATCCATAACATGGTCATTAGGTCCCATAAGCCTTCCAGCGCTAACCCTTGCATGCTACCAAGACAGGAAAACATGAGTAACGTTACAGTTGGACATAAATGAAGTGACCACATGAAAACATTTCCTTCCTATCTCTGAAATTATTGCTAAGATTTATTATTAATGTAGAAACATCCCCAAGTCATACAAGGTATATGTGTGTGCACACACATGTGTTTGTGCACACATGTTCAAGGTATGTGTGTGTGAATATACACATGTGTATCAGTGTGTGCATGTATGTGTGAGTGTGTTTATGAGGCAGTAGTATGAGGCCTATATAAGCATTCTGTGCACAAATTCTAGTTGAGCAGTCACTGAAAGACTTTATAAATCTTTTCCTAAATGCAACTCAACTATTAAACATGAAGTACACACAGGAGTGTTACTCTATTCACACCAGTCTACACCTAGTTATGAGCATTTCAGCCTTTTCAGGTTCCCAATGGACACCATTCTTCTCAAATCATGTGGCTTAAAATGCACTGTTCAATTTGCCTGCCTCCATACATCACCTCCCAAATTTTTTAGATTTACTGGATTTTCCTGCAGCTACATGAAAATCACTATTTCATCACACAATGATTGAGCTTTTAGTGCTTAGCTAGTCAGGGACTAATTCCTTAATAAGCTATGCCTGCAGTAGTTTCTAAAGCAAGAATACCAGGAACATTTGTTATCAAATGGAGCCCTTACCAGTCATTCATTGCTGTTAAGCCACAGTTAGATCAGGTTTCTACATGCTGTAAAGTAATTTTGGCATTACTGATGCTCAGGGAAATTTTTGCACAAGATTTCTTGCATTTTTATTTTTTCATAGTGAAAACTGATCCTGTATGTGCTGAGTGACCTTCTTTTTGCCTATTATTCAAAATGTATTTTTTAAAGAACAAGAGTACTACAATTTACAAGTGATTCTAGCTTTAGTTAATTGGTAGTCACTCCATTTGCACACTCAGATTTACCACTTTGTAGCTAGGTATGAAGATAGTTAGATAGAGCATAGAATGAGTTGTGTATACAAAATATCATAATTAAAGTTAAGAAATTGAAATTGAATTTATTTATATAAAGGCAATGTCCATTTATCAAATGTTTTGTGCTTTAGAAACCATACATGGGCTATAGATTTTCATTTACTCTTTAATTTCAACCTATAGAAATTATTCATCTGGTATGTCTGCATCAGTAGTTACTAAATGTTAAGTTATAAAGATTTGAGAAGTTTCTTGAAAAGCTTGATAGTCTACATCCCTGTTTCTGCCAAGAGAAAAAAGTGAACATTTTTGTGTTATTGAAAAAGGAATGATAAGGTTTTGAAATAACATTTTCCACTAATTCTTCCTGTATAAAATGATTAGGCTCTGAAAACTCTTTTACTAATTAGTTATGAGATGTTAATAAGGTAACTACATCTACATTAACCTGCAGTAGTCTCGGTTAGGCCAGTTCCCCTATGTATAATAAAGAGGGGCAACTGTTCACTTTCAGAAGTGTCCTAGTTGGAGCAATACACTATATTTATCTTCTAGATGATAAGGATATTATTTAAAGTATTTTTTAAAAACTGGCATCCTCAATTATGTAGTAAGGATAATATTTACTCTGTAAATTCAATCAGCAAGAATTTACTGTGCACCCTGGCTGGTGTGGCTCAGTGGACTGAGTGCTGCCAGCCTGCAAATCACAGGGTTGCTGGTTTGATTCCCAGTCCAGGCAACTGCCTGGGTTGCAGGCCAGGTTCCCAGTAGGGGGCATGTGAGAGGCAACCACACACTGATGTTTTTCTCCCCTCTTTCTCCCTCTCTTCTCCTCTCTCAAAATAAATACATAAAATCTTTTTAAAAAAAGAATTTCCTATGAATATGCCCTAGGTACACACAAAATAATACGGGTGTATGTGACATGATTCTGTCCCCTGAGGAGTTTGCAACCTTTGGGTTTTTAGTCCAGTATAACAAATTTGACAGTACTCTTGGGAAGAAAGAAAAGCACAAATCATCCTTAGCAAATGTAAAGTGATAGCAGTGAGATCCACAGCTTTCTAAATGTATGACCTTGAACAATTTACTTAACATCAGTAAGCTTATTTCTCCACCCATAAAATGGAGACAATTGTAGGATTCTCTTTACTGAAGAGTGATGAAGATTCAATGAAATGCATTCTGCAAAGTGCTTTGTTCAATACCTGCCATATGGTTGAACTCGGAAGATGTTTGCCCAAAATAAGTAGATAAATAGATGGATGAATTAATAATTAATACATACCACGTGGATTATATGTGAGTTGGAAGGAATGGGAGTGGGAAAGAGAGGAAGAGGGAAGCATTTATTAAACATCCTGTATGTGCTAAGCAATTTTATACAACTTTTCCCTCTCTGTCTCTCTTCCATTTACTAGCCCTGTGACCTTGGGCAGGTTGCTTAATCCCTTTGTGCCTCAGTTCCTCAGTTGTACATTGGAAAAATTAACAGTTCAATTGCTGTGAGGATTAAATATATGTCAAGCACTGGCACATAGTAAGTGCTCATTAAATTTTAGTTACTGCTATTGCATTTAGCTGTTATTTCATGAAGGACATTAGATGATAATGGGAGGAAGTGTGGGCAGTGCTCTGCTGAGAAAAATGGAGAGGTCACATGAGAACTGTCCTCTACAAGGGGTTTTAAAAGGAAGTGTTTTGCAATGGAGTGGAACCTAGACCCCCTTGTAAGACTCAGTCCCCTACTCTTTCTTTCAGTAAGTTTCATTACTCCTTATGCAATTCTTTGATGACTATTTACCCCATGATCATTTGCCACAGCTAAAACAACAAAACTAAACAAACAAAAGGCCCAGCTGATGTGGTTAATTCAGATTCAGCTACTGAACTACAGATACCTTAAGAGATTTCTCCAAGGCCAAATTCAAATGCTTATCATTCAGAGTGTTTCTACAAAAATGTCCATGTAAGCAATGCTTCAGTAACCTAGTGTTCTTTATAATAAGCATCCATTCCTCCTAATATGCCTTCAAAGGAAAATAATGCTATTGTTCTAGTTCAAAAGATGATGAGACAGAGGGAGGTGAATTGCCTGAACTGAGGTCACACATTAAGTCAACAGCAGAGACAGACTCAGAATGAAAAGTCAAAGTAAACAAGTTTCTCCCTCAACAATAGTGGTACTTCAGTTCTAAGACTATTACCTTTCATTACCTTGACTTTGTTTTGGTACATTTAGTTGCTTTTGAAAGCAGCAAGCTTTATACTATTCTACCTTCTTGAATGAACGTGTTTTTAAAAAAATTACAAAATTCCACTCACCTGTGGTTAAAACTCAACTAGTTCTCAGTGTATTTATTAAAGGAACACTCTGAGCCTGGTCCGCCTCCGATGGCCCAAAATAATATGGGGTTAGAATCTGGACCCATCCACATGACCTGTGCAGTCATTCTCACACTGCTAGAGGCATCTGACGCTGAAACCTGTCTTCTCCAATTAGCTGGGTTGTATGTGGCACACATCCCTGTCATCTGGGAAAACAGTCTATGAAGTCAAACTATTATTGTTTTCACTATTAGAAAAACGGCAGTACATGATGGAGTTGTAGCCTTGTAAGCAACCATCTCCAGTCAGTGAGGAAGGTGGGGAACAGCAGATAAAGTGAACTCTCTGGGCTTTCCTTCCACTTATCTTAGAAGGAAGTAAAAACTAAAGAGCGGAGACCACGCCTAGAAGCTCTGTAAGACTTCTTTAACGTTGACATTTTGGGGATTTTGGTCTGTTTTGTCATTGCCTCTTAGCTGTTTCACCCAGGGATTGACACTGAAATGTGAGGCACCTTTGTTTTGACAGCAGCAAAGTGGGGTAGAGAGCTGGGAAGCCACTCTCCTCTCCACAGCCAGGTTTCAGAAGAGAGCAGCCCACAGAGCAGTAATACAAGGGAGACTGAGCCCCTGGGATCTTTTAACAGGGGACAGGAAGACCCAGTTGGAGTTTGAAGTATGGGTTTGCCGACATAAGAGATGAGCTCCGTGAGCTCATCTTTTCTTCAACACATGTTGAAGAAAACCATCCTGCTTTTAGGAAACTATGAAGGACCCTCAGGAGCCTTGCCCAGTACCAACATGGCCCCAATGCCTGTGGGATCCCAGGCTGCCTGTTGAACTCTATTTCCCATCATTTCCTTTCACATTCACCATGCCTTATGTAACTTAAACTATTGAGATTTCCTGTACAAACCCAAAGCACTTCGACCTTAAGCAATTCCTTCCTTTCAAACTTATTGCACTGTCCTCTCCAAATGCGTTCCTCATCCCAGTAAAATGAAACTCTGGTTATCAACACTGCTAATTGCTCAAAATAAAAATGTGAAGCCATTTTCAAATCCCTTTTTATATCCATTAATCAGACTCACCATCAAATCCAGATTCTAGCCATGTCTCGCCCCTTCCATTACTTCAGAGCTGATGCAAGGCACTGCCTGTCTTGCCTAGATTATTGCAATAACCTTTTAATAAGTCTCATTATCTCTTCCCTTACCCTCCTGATGTCTATGTTCAACAAAGCAGGTGGTGATTCTGCTAAAATATAAATCACATTGTGTCACTCTACTCAAAATTCTCTTTACATCCCCTATCATTCAAACAAAGGCTGAGGTTCTAACAAAGTTACAAAACCTTCTATGATCTGGCCTCATATCCTACTATTCTTTCTCCCTGCTTATTCTGTTCCAGTCAGAATGGGTTCCTTGCTTTTCCTTGTACAAACTAATCACATTCACTCCTCAGGCCCTTGACACTTTTGCATGAAATTCTCTTCTCCTAGTTATGCAAATGACATTTTCTTTTGCCTTCTTCAGGTATATGCCTAACTGTCATACTCTCAATAAAATCTATTCTTATTTCTTTCTGCACAATACTCATGATTATCTAACACATTGTATATTTTATTTATATTACTTTCCTATCTGTCTGCCATTATTAGCAAGGAAATTTAAGCAAGCGGGACGTTTCACCTATTTTGTTTACTATTGTGTCACCCGGGCCCTCAATGAGACCCAGACATATAGTAGATTCTCTTTAGATGTTTCTAAACTAGATAAATTCATAAAGTCACCTCTTTACTTTTGTGAAAGACTTCAGGAGTCATTTCTCCCTTGAAGGGCCATCATTTTTAAAGGGTCTGGAAGCATACAACTCATAAGTTTCAGATAACAAGGAGGATGAGCTCTTTTTAAAGAAATGCCACCATTGCTATTAGGTCCTGATTTCAATTCCACAAACTCCCTGTGGGTATAGTTAATCTGAGGCCCTTTTGGAAAAAAAAACATCAATTACCTCTTAGTTTCTACTTCCTCTAGCACCATGACATCCTCCTATGATTAATTCTCACTTCATTTTCCATAGTATCAACTTTAGATCCAGCATTCCTTCTCTTCAAACAAATTACTAAAGGCAACATGATAACCTGGCAGAATTGTCTTAACTTCAGTTGTCTTTTTCCCTTTGAAGTTAAATCCCCTCTGCTCTTATCAGATTATCTCAGTAGATTGTATGTGATGCATTACTTGGTTTTGTTGTTCTATTTTAGTATGAACACTTTACTGTGTTCTAACAAGAGGGGAAATGCATTTGCAAATGACATGAATAATTATAAGTGTAAACATTAGCTGGGGATGTGACTACTGGGAGAAGGCCTCAATAAAGAAACAAACCCTGTGGAAGCCAACAAAGAGAAAAAGTGACAACTGTAATCAAAGTCTTTCTCCCCTTCCGGTAATTTATACTGCACATTGGCTCTTGATGCTGAGTACAGGAGCAAAGAGGAAGGCGGAGGAGGATATGGACTAAGTTTTCAGTTTACAGAGTTGGTACATTATTGGTGAAGCATGGATGTGGGCAGTGTTGGACTCTGAATTGCTCAGTGAGGCGAAAAATGGCTCAATTTAATTCTAATCACCTAATATGTATTATGGTCTTACTTATAACAAGGAACTGGTGGTAGGCATTTCCAAGGAAACAGAGATGAGTAAGCATCATTTCTGTTTCAAAGAATTTTAAACTTAATTGAGGAGAGAAGACAAGAATATAAATGACTACATTGCCAGGATTTAGTCACAATTTGGCACAAAGATATAGGCACAAATAGTCAAATGATACAGGCACAAGATTGCAATGAAGTTTAATTGATGAACAAGTTACAGCTAATCTATTTGTGTTTGCTGAGGGGTGGGGGACTAGAAATGAGTGTGGATATGGGTAAATACTGGAATAAGTTTTGCACCTCTATAAAGAGAGAATCTAGGTTGAGTTTTGAAATATGAGTGTGATTTTTTTAATAGAGAGCCTCAAAAATATGTCAGGAAGTGGATGTAAAGTTGGAAAAAAAACAATAAATAACTTATTATAAAAAGCATGGAGGAGTGACGGTAAATAGGGCTGAAAGATAAGTAGAGATAACATTAATAAAATCTTTGACTATAGAGCTATAAGTTTATACTTTATGGGAAAAGAGGAACCACTGAAGACTTTGGGACATGAGGGGGACATTATAAGAGTTCCCAAAATGGCAAAATTATTTTAAGAGTTTCCGGGGAAATGTGTAATTGTTGTTCTCTTTCTTTCTTAGTCTCCCTTGGTCATTGGCTTTCAAGGTCTTTGCAGAGATAATCTGACCTATTATAAAGAATTTAGAGATTGAAGTTGAGATTTTGATGAATATTAAGTCCTAAATAAAGCAGGTTCTCACAGCAATTGCATTACTAGTTTTGGCATTGTAGGTAGAGCTGAGCTGAGGAAACAGGTTCAAAGAGATTAAGTAATCTAGCTAAGGTTATATAATTAGTAAATGGGGGCGGGGGGAGAGAGAGATGGGAACCAAATATGCACCATCGAATTGTTATAAAAGCACACCATTAGACATTTGCTTAATACAATATAGCCTTGGGTGAATTAATTTAAGGCACTAGAATTTTAATGGGCATTAATGAGTGGAATTAATAGTTAAAATTTTTAAATATATGGCTGAATATTTTGGTAGTTTTAGTTAAATATTTCTCAATTTCCTTATTATATTGACTGAACAGTTTTAATCGAAGAAGTTTACCCAGAAATATTCACGAATTCTGAGGTTTCAAGGCTGTGGCTCTCAGGGAAGAACAAACAGAGATATTTGAAGCATGAACAAAGAGGAAAGCCTTCTTACTTTAATTGCAGACAAATAAATGTCCTTAATACTTAGTGAACAGTAAGCAGATTTGGTTTGGGGAAGTAGGTACAAGAGTAATTCTGCAACCTTTTTTTAAGAGGAAACATTCTCAGTAATGCAGCTGAGTGTTCGGGTTTGCGCCACTGAACAGCCGTTCAGCTCTATTCTCACCCGGTGTGCGTGAAGAAATCAGTTATAAATGCGTCGTTGTAAGCACCCTCCTTTAAAAATAGGTAGCACAATGCCACTTCCTCCACCCCATTATATCACTTACCTACATAAGGATAATTGCAGCTGCATAGGTGCTCGAAGAATTAAAAATGGGAGATCATTCAGGGGATAGTTATTCAGAGAAAAGCAATAATAACCCATTTTTCCCATTCCAGTCTCCAAAAAGAAAAAAAGACTTTTTGGAGAAGTTGTGATTTCCTTAATGGATTTTCCTGTCTCTAAAAAAGACTTTTTGGAGAAGTGATTTCCTTAATGGATTTTCCTGTCTCCAAAAAAAAAACAAAAAAAAGCGTTTTGGAGAAGTTGTGATTTCCTTAATATATTTTCCATTTCTTTTCCAGGTCACCTACTTAGCCTAAAAATAAATGCCTCTTCTGTCTCCATCCTTTGGTTAGCCTCCCTTCTAGGCACTTGAAGGGGCAAGAACCATGTCGCCAATAGTATTGATTTTACTTTTCTATCAAGGATAGACCATGGTAAAGATAAACTTATTAGTATTTGCCTAAGTATACTCTTAAATGTTCATTTCCACAATTAAACTGTAAAAGTCCCCATGAACAAAAGTCAGAAAATGTGTGTTATTGTTAAAACACTATTTGTTTTTCTAATTACTTTATTGTTGTTCAGTTACAGTTGTCTGCATTTTCTCCCCACCACTGCCCCCCACCCCAGCCAAACCCACCTCCCTCCCTTGCTTCCACCCTCCCCCTTGGTTTTGTCCAAACCTTTCTCCCCATTGTCCCCTCTCTCCTCCCCTCAGGCTATTGTTAGATTGTTTTTAATTTCAATGATTCTGGTTATATTTTGTTTGCTTTTTTCTTTTGTTGATTATGTTCCAGTTAAAGATGAGATCATATGGTATCTGTCCCTCACTGCCTAGCTTATTTCACTTAGCATAATGCTCTCCAGTTCCATCCATGCTGTCACAAAGGGCAGGAGCTCCTTCTTTCTCTCTGCTGAGTAGAATTCCATTGTGTAAATGTACCATAGTTTTTTGATCCACTCATTTACTGATGGGCACTTAGGTTGTTTCCAGCACTTGGCTATTGTAAATTATGCTGCTATGAACATTGGGGTGCATAGGTTCTTTTGGATTGGTGTTTCAGGGATCTTAGGGTATAATCCCAGCAGAAAACACTATTTGTTGAATGAGAAATTAGAGAAACATGTACAGAAAAATCCTTTGGATTTAGGAAGCAGGAAATCTTACATTTCTGAGAAACCTGAAACTATTGGGAAACTGTAATATTCATTTATAAGATACTATACTCATTATGCTTTTGTCAACCAAATAAAATAGACATTATGTAATTAATTCCTTTTATTTCCTTTCCTTGAGGATGGGGCTTTATTAGAAGTTAGAGTTTAGTCAAGAACTTTTAATATATAAATTGTACCTTATCCAAAATTATTCTCCCAGAAATATAGTCTAGGTAGATAGGCTCTCTTGGGTTAAGCTCCAAGATAGAGTATGGTAAGCCAGGCTTCAGAAGCAGCATATGCAATAAGAATACATGTGTAAGTGAAGTGACTTTATATGAAAGTGCCCCAGGAGAAACTAGGAGAGAATAGAGGAAGAAGAATAGAGAAGAGAAAGAGTTGTAGCAGGAGGGCAGAATCAGGCAGAGTCCCATTATATAACAGCCTGATGACTCAGGGGGACTCTGTGGTATAAATTATGCCTCTAAGTGTGTCCTGGCCTGAGGCAGGGAGCTGGGCTTTCATATTCCCAGACCTGCAGTAGCTAAGGATACTTCTAGCTCTTCACTCCATGTGGGCAAAGCAGCTCCAGGAGCCTAAGGGCAGTTTGCAGAAGAGTCTCAGGTGCCAGTGGTGTCAGCAAAGCCCACTGAAGCTGGGAGAGGGCCACACAGAACATGACGAAGGGACAGATGCTGATTGAGCAGAGCAGGGAGTGTTCACTATATAGACAGGTGATACTTAGTGATGTACATATTTACATCTGAGTTTATGTATTATAAGTACCTGAGAATGCAATTAGAGGATGAATAGTCTTATTCACAATGTGGCATACTATAGAGACATTTAAAAGTTATCATTAATTCATTCAACAAATATGCTTTTGAGCTTACCTTACTTCAAGCCCTGGGAGTACATTAGACAAACTAGAAAAGACAATCTATCCACATGAGACTAATACTCTAGATGAGAAATAAGACAAAAAAATGGGTGAGAGAAGTGTGGTACACAGAAGATGATGGGTTATATGGAACCAAACAGAATCAAACATGGTTAAGTAGAAGTTCCAGGGGTGAAAGGTATATGCAAAAGATGGAATACACAGTCCATTTTACATTTGAAATGTAATTGAAAAAGGTCAATTGAGGAAAGACTTGAAAGAGATGAAAATACATTTGCACATGCATCTCTGAGGAGAGATTTTTCTAGTCAGAGGAAATAGTGCAAAGGACCTATGCAGAGGGAACATGCCCGCTTGCCTGTGTTTGAAGAATACTGAGAAGCTTAGCCTATTTATGGTAGATTAGGAGAGAGGGGTCCTGAGAATGATCAAGTCAGAGTTCAAGTCTGTGGCTTTGTAGGTCATAAGAAGGACTTTAGCTTGAGGAAGATCAGTATCCTTTGGACGATTCTGAGCAGGAGTGTGGTATGATCTGAATTACATTTGTAAAAGAATCACTCTGGTATAACCATTCTTTCTGACTCCCCTCCAATGACAACAGTTTTTGTCTTTCATTTAAGATCAGCTTCTTTATATTTGTCTTGGATTCCACACCTACCAGCCTTCACAGGAACTCTTATTCAATTATCACTCTTAGTCTGTTGCATTATTCACTTATTTCTCTCTATTGGTTTATCTCCTTTAGCATGCAAAAGTGCTTTTGTAATTCTCAGATTTAAAGAAAATCCCTTAACCCCTTGTCTTTTCCCCCTTAATCTATGGCCCATGTTGTGGTTTCCCTTCACATCAAAATGTCTTGAAGGAGTTTTTGCCTTAGTATTTCCACTTCATCTCATCTCTTTTTCCTCTTAACCCATTCCTGTACCTTTTATTCCCCCACCATTTCAGACACTGTTCTTACCAAGACTGCCAGCAAGCCGTATCTTGCCAAGTCTATGTCCTTATCCAATCTCACAGCCTGTACAGAGAAAATTTAAAAATCCTTTTTCTGGAAACATTTTCATTCATAATACCACAAGCACTTGATATTTTCCCTTATGAAGGTGTCCTTTGCTAGCTTCTCCCCCATGGATCAATTTCAAAGCAGTCCAGGCAATGGTCCCAGGTCCATTGCAGCCCCCTCAGCTATTCGGTTTCTGTGTGCTTCGGTCTTCTGAAACATTTTTGAGGACTGACATAGCAGTGGGATATGAGCAACTTTGCATGTCAGTATTTTTAGATCTAATTATTTTATTCATAACATTTCATAAAATAGATGTCATCACACAGCATTTCCTTTATTATTCCAAGGTACTTGTACAACATGAACTACACAGTTTCACAGTGTAATTATAAAATAACACAAGAGGTTTCAAAAATCTTAGTAGGTTCCTGTAGGAACCTGTAGGAATCCTGTAGATTCCTACAGACAGTAGGAATCTACATGTAAATAGAGGCAGACAAACAAGTATTATTAAGAAGATTAGTTCCTACCCTTTTTGCAATCACAGGATGGGTGTCTCTCTATTGGAAGAGGAATCTATGTCCAGACATAGTGATGGTGTTTTAGCATTATTTAATGAACAGGAGAAAATTTTTAAACTGAAAAGCTGATAAAATGTTGAAAAAATATGTACCCTGAGCATTCTTTTTTTTTCTCTTAATTTCAAGCACAAAACATTTAACTTCTTATCACTGTGGGCTGGATTTTCTTTTTTCTTCTCTACTTGATATTTATTTTTCTTCTGCTCTAAGAGAAGCATGTGTGTGTGTGACACAAATAATGACAGGGATAGATAGAAGGAGAGAGGGGGAGGGGGGAAGGGAGAGAGAGAGTTAGATTTGGCCTTACTGCCAATTAGTTACAGAACATGGACATTGGTTATTGAAAGCGAGTCAGAAATACTCTCTCTTGCTTTTTACCCCTGCCCTGATGCCCCCATAGCTCTTCCTGAGTCTAATCCCCTTGCCCGCCTTTGTCAGTTTGCAAAGCTCATCTCCCCCAAGCAGGCAAAAGAGTTCACTCCCACCCCTCCTTCCTCCCACACACACCCTCCTAAGCCAAGGGCTGAGCAACAAGAACTATACAGATGAGCTGTCAAAAGTGGAAAGAATAAAGAAAGGCCACCAAGTGAAGCAGTCAGTGCTCCTTTTGCGACCACAGAGCTGTTCCCCACTGAGCAAGGTTCAGAGAAACTACAGATTCCTCGGATAGTGTCTTTCTTCCTCAGAGGAACAATGAGAACACTTAATTTGGGGGTGCCTCGGGCAGCGTGTCTGCTCACTTATTCTTTCTAGGCTTCTGAAACTTTTGCAGCCATAAATACTCATGTTCATCGTTTCCCATTTTCTACTTATTCCTACTAATAAAACACTTCTTTACTGGTTTGGTTTTAATGGTTCCTATTTCTTCTTTGGCTCATTAAACCAAAAGATTTTTACGGCCAAGTCTATATTTCAGAGTCTGGCTTTGTTAAGCATCTTCTTCATAAGTGCTTTGGTTTGATTGGAAGCTATACATCAAGCTTACTGGTAATCCCAAGAGTCCAAAATTTGGCTTCCCTGAGTGTACTAGATAGAAGGCCTAGAAGTGCTCTAAAGTGTCTATTTAGAACAATAGTCCTGGCACATGTGGCTCTGCACATGTTCAGCACGTGAGCAGAGATGATCCCACAGTTAGATGCCCACCACAGGGGAGACACGGGCCAGAATGAAAAGTGCATATGTGCACGTGGAGCAGGCGTTGATGACCAGGGCATGCTGGAGGGCATAGGCCCAGCCCAAAGGGGCAATGTCTGTTCAGCTGTAATCCATTGCAGTTAGTTGGGGGCTCAGGCCTAGGTTGTCTTCTGTTCTAGTTTTAAGAGGAGGCAGAAATATGAGTTTTTCTATGAAAGCTCCTGATAAGAGAATTACTTCTGCATTTGATTTGCTAAAAATCAGTTGAATAAAAAAACTATACTGGTTCTTCTAATAAACATAATGAGTCCTTTCTCAATAATTAAACAAATTTAACTTAGTTAGAAGCACAAAATATGTAAGTATAACAGATAGGGAATACAATTATGACCAATAACTACATGCATTAGCTAATAATTATTTTAAGAAATAAGTGGGGTTTATTTCTGGCCTGGGAACGGCCTCCTCCATTCAAGAGAAGACTGCATACAATTCTTTATATTGAGGGGAAAAATAATTCAGCTCTGTCTTCCTGTCCAAACCCTCTAGAGCAGGGCTTGGCACATGTTTTCTGTAAAGTTTTGCAGGCCATATGATTTCTCTTGCAACTACTCAGTTGCACCATTATGGTATAAAGTTTGCCATAGACAATATGTAAATAGATGGTCAGGCCTCTGTTGCAATAAATTCTTCATTCCCTACTATCAGGCTACAAAAAGCAGTACCTTTCATCCTTTCTCCATCAAAAAACAAGACAAAGGGATGTTAGACCAAGTAGCAAGCATGCAAAGAATCAAAGGAATAAACAAAGAAATTCACCAGCTGTCAACTTCTCTGCATTAGACCCCCTTAAAGATGTCCATAATGCAACCAAACATTCTCTGATCCAGCTGGCCAGCATATATTACAAGGCTCTACCTGTGAGCTCATGTACCAGTTTTCTTTGCTGGATATGTATCTTCTCACATGAAGCAAGATGGCTCTACCTTTCTGTTCTACACAATGAGGCATGTGCTCAATTGATCCAGTGGGCAAATGAGCTAGAGGAAAATTCATTTTTTTTGCCAGTTTTATGTAACTAGTGTTTCTCAAATTTTCATACTCATTTCATCCAAAATACTTTCAGGCATTTTAGCAAAATGCTCTTAGTTAAATGCGAATGACATAGCAAATGAGTTTTTCTTTCCACAAAATATTCAAAGTACGGTGCCTTCTGGTTTCAAGAAGCACTTATTTCTATTTTACTCCTATACCTCCAGTAGACATTCTATTTAAAAATCAAATTGCAATTCACAGCACTGACCTTGGGTCTTAATGGGTTAGATAAATTGAAAATGTAGGTTCAGGCAAGAACTCTTAGGGAAAAAAAATGAAGGGGAGACCAGGTTGGATGGCCTGGATCCCTAAAGGAAGACTAAGAATGCTTGGAAGCAAGCTTTGACACAGGACCTCATGGCACTGTTTGAACCAAGCAGCCGAAGAGGGCTTGTATGCAGTCTGTTAAAGGGACGTGTGCGCCTGCTGCAGTTGCCATGTAGTGACTGAGGGGTCCGGCCAAGGTGAGTTATAATTGAATGTGTGTTATTAAATGCATTCATGGATTTTAACTTGGTAGTTAACCCATCTACACAAATGTTGTTTATCAATCTTTGCATTTTTAGTGATAGTCTCCTGGCATTCAGACCATTTGTAAAAGGCATTCCCTACTCAGATCACAATTCAATGAGGGGGAAAAAGACCAATAAGAGGAATAACTTGAAACAGAAATGTAGCTTAGTGTTTCAAAGCTCTCCGTTCTCTGATTAGACTATTACTCTCTGCACATAATCTCTTACTTAACTAAATTGATTCTTTTTCAATATAAAAATGGTACAACGCCTTTGAATTTTGAAGTAGCAAAGTTCTGTGAGCTCTTTGAATTGTGAGCTAGAAAACGACAGATCTTATTTAATTAACAAAAAAAATGAGATAGGGATGAAAACATGATGTAAAGACACAGTGTAAATTGATTGGAGCTGCATATTTTTAGCTGTAAATTCGGTGAGTAGACTTTGCTTGTGAGACAGGCAACATTAATTTACCCCGTTCCAATAGCAGATTCTGTATTTAAAAAAATTAAACTGCAAAGAAGTGGGAAAGCATCTGTGGGTGCATTCCTTTGCACCAATAAAATAATTTTATTGACCTCTATTCATGTGCATACTTAGAATTTAAATCGAGACAATCTTATAGGCCTGTATTCATTAAATATTATGTGCCATTTTATATGGGTATACTCATAAAAGGAGAATATGGAACACAATTAAAAGAAATAAATTTAGCCTGGCTTTGGTAATCGAAAATCTTCTTGTCACTATGTGTGTTTAACTGAGTCTGTATATCCAGACACAATCAGTATGCCAGTGATGGAAGAGTTCAAAGTCAGTTTATTTTCATGGTCAAAATTCACTATATATTAAGGCATGCTAATTGTCTAGTTTCTATACAACCATGAAAACAAAGATGACAAGATAGGCATTTTATAAGCTTTTATCCTTCTTTGGTTCCAGTCATGTTGGAAAACATACATGAGCTTATTCCTGTGTTTCCTGTTCCTCATAGTATTGGTCTAACTCCCCTTATGCAGTTTATACATAGCTCAGTTGGTAGGTACTTAGAGGAACAAGAATTAGAAGTGTTTAGGGAGTTGTAATTTTTGCACCAGCCCCTCTTGTCCCTGACAGGTTTTCAGCAGCTGTGTGACACAAGTGAAAACTAGGAGAGGGAGAACTATCCGGGACAGCAGACTGATTTGGGATTGTACTTCTTGTCAAAGGACCAGGCTAGGGATGCTGGTGTTCTAGGAACAAAGGATACCTAACCTGGGCTCTACAGATGGGCTCTGAGCTCACCAAGGACAAGCTGGCTTTGGGAGGACTTGAGGGCTGTTTTATTTTATGTCTAGTCATTCAGAGAATAGTCCAAATATGTACTATGTGCTGTTTTATCACCTTGTGTGAAACTCGGTGAGGGGTACCAAAGAAGCAGCATGTTTCCTCCCCATTTTTTTCTGTAACTATCTCAAGGCAAGAAGAAGACGAAAGACTAGGGCACAGTTCCGGTTCCAGAGGTTGGGAGAACAACACTCTTCCTGGAAGGAAAAAGAACTTTCACAAGACATGTACAAAGTCCAGAGAAATACAGTTTAGCTTTTGGCAGTCTACCTTATCGACACCTGATTAATAAAATATGTGCTGGATCTAGTAAAGGGACAGTAATAAGGGAGCAGTTACTATTCTATCTCACAGAAAAGAATCATGGATTGGCCAACCAAGTCCATGCAGTCTCTAGAAGGGGAGAAACTATTCAAGCTAGTGTTTCTTCTGGAAATGATTCTGTCAGTGGTATTTTAAGCATTAAATAACTGTACTGTAGTTACAAAGGAAACAAAAACCACATTTTTATGTGGATTTCATGAACATTTTGGAAATACTTATTCATGATGCATTAATGTATTAGCATAGTTACTTACCCCATGGAGGGAGGGGAATCCTTATACCCTCATTTCTCTGAAGTTCTGTGAAATTTCCTACCTGAATTCCCATGCATCTGCTCTCCCTGAGCTCTCCAGCAGAAATTACCACCATTAATGAACAGCCTCCTCATTTTCCTTGCCATCACTGTGCTTATGTGAGGACTGCAGAAGGAGTTCAGAAACGCAGCTTCTGTTTCTGGTTCTGACACTAACTATATACACTAACTGTATACACCTCAAGCTGCTATCAGGGTAAAACAAAACAATGAATCCCCCAGCTGGGTCTCCAGCTTATGCAGAATCCCTTTGCATATATAAAGTCATGAGATTCTTACCTATCTTCTAAATATGGTTCCAAGTTCTGGGGAAATCTCATTAGTGGGGGAAACAGTCCTTGTTCAGCATCCCAAGGGTGTTAGTATTAAGCCAGACTTGCTGAGAGTTTTGGACTTATTTCTCAGTTTTATGAAACAGAAGTCAGAACCTTGTTTCCTTGACCAAGCCTCAACCTTGTACACTAGCACTGGTTACTGAATCATTGTCAACCATCACAGCATGCTGCCCTGATTACACTTCCATTTCCATATGTCCCCTTCTACTGAAGCCAAGCTCTTTCTTGTTCCCAGATATTTTTATCATCAACTGCCTGTTACCAACTTTTTTAGATTCTGTTTTAGACCAAGCCCTTACATTCTGGTCAGATACCTTTCCTTTCTGCCCTGATGCACAATTTGTTGAAAAGTATTCTAAACACTGTTAAATACACACAAAATGCAGGGTCTGGCACAAATAACACTCCTTTGTATTACAAAATCTTTTATTACAAAATCATAGACATGTAATTCTGTAACATAACAATATCACACTCAAGCACAGCATATGGCATTTTAGGTGAAATGTTCAAATTGTTGTCCATCTGGCACGAGACATCCACATACCCTACCAACCATACTCAAGCAAGCCTTACTTCTGCCAGACCCTGTGTAAGCTATTTTATTTTTAGCCACTATTACATTTTTGATGATATTCTTCCTCAGTGTGCAGATTGGTTCTTCCTTTACGTGACTGATCATTGCCATTGCCATTGCACTTCTTGTTCTTTTTCTACCCAATAAATATAGATCACCCTTCAAGGGGCCCTCTTCAATCATCTGTTATTTTCTTTCCACATACAATTCTTTTAGAGACCTCACTTACTCTCATGGTTACACCCATAATCTCTAGGCAATTGATACCTAGCCAGCATCAGCCAGGACTCTAGTCCCTGATTTTCAATATCCTATCCACTATCCCTAGGATTAGGGATTAGTTTCACCAAACTACGCTAATCATTTTTTTCTCAGTGCTTCCTCCAGACAAGCCCATTTTTATTCATTGTACCATCATTTCTCCAGGCACCAAGACTCAAAATTTGGCATCATTTTAACCCTTGAAACTTCCCAATAACTTCATATTATCAGTAAGACATTGATTTTCTATCACATCTCTTTCATTATTTTCTTTTTTTAAATTAATTCCCTCAGTTAAAACTCTAATACATGTCTTTATTAGCTCATACATTTACCTTCATCTTCTCTTTTCCCACCTGAAATCATCCTGTATATCCTAAGATTAATCTTGCTAAAATTCTTTGGCTAAAGCTTTAATAGCTGCTTGTTGATTATAACACCATTTAACAAAGGATGAGACATATAAGAGTGGTTAAAAGTTGAGAAAACAATTATTTTTAGTAGTTGTATAGCTCTAACAATGGGCATAAAATTTAGTTGTTACTTCAAACAATGATTATGTGAATAGTATTGCTTAGGATAAATATAAAAATTTTTAAAAGATTTTATTTATTTATTTTTAGAGAGGGAAGGGAGGGAGAAAGAGAGAGAGAAACATCAATGTGTGGTTGCTGGGGGCCATGGCCTGCAACCCAAGCATGTACCCTGACTGGGAATCGAATCTGTGACACTTTGGTTCACAGCCCATGCTCAAACTACTGAGCTACACCAGCCAGGGCTTGGATAAATATAAAATTTTTAAAATGACTCAATTTCAATGAAAAATGAATAAAATATAGTTGGAAAATACAACAAAAAAGTGATAATACTGACCTCTTGAATGAAGTCTGTATGATTTACTGCTGTCTACTGTTTTCCAGTAACTTTTCAGTTTTGTTTTCTACCACCCAAGCACACAAATTTTCTCCTCCTCACAAGAAAATCAATTTAGCATCCCTGGAACATAACATATTTTATTTCACTGTGTCTCTGAGGTTGCCACAGGGCAGCAGGACAAGGAGAAGAAGGGGAAGTAGTTCAAGGATAAGAATTATAAGGTAGAAAGACAGAAACAGGAGTCAAGGTGAAAGATGGAAGAAACTGAGTGGAACATCAAGCTCATAAGGCACACCAAGGATGCACCCAAAGTCAGGAAGTTCATTTGATAATCAAGGAGATCAAAACTCAGTGGTGGTACGTGGCATCAGAGGTAGTTGGGGCCCAATGTGGTTATTCAAAATCTGAATCTGTGAATTCTTGGAATGAAGAACAAGTAGGGCTAACACTTTCAAGGCTGCAAATGTT
The DNA here is from genome assembly GCF_019186645.2 of Phyllostomus hastatus. Lineage (NCBI taxonomy): Eukaryota > Metazoa > Chordata > Mammalia > Chiroptera > Phyllostomidae > Phyllostomus > Phyllostomus hastatus. The sequence goes on along the minus strand of NW_025334041.1, from coordinate 102,921,381 downwards.
TTCCATGTTTATGACTTTGCCATGCTATTCTCTCAACCTGTACTTTCCAATCTCCTAATATTAACCTTTTTCTCTTACCTGGTTTTGATGCCCAACTCAGCTCCTACTTTTTCTGAAGACTCTTGATTGATAAGCCCAGCTGGATTTTGTACATTTCTTCTTTGAAATATTATAGCATTTGTTAGTACTTCTAATCATATGATCTACTCATATTAGCATGTTCTGCTTTACATCACAGTGATTTACATACATGCCTTATGTCCACCACTTTGGAAGCTCTTTAAGAAAGACAACAGTGACTTATATGCATAAATCCAATGGTAACTTGTATAATAATCTTTGTATATGATAAATCCTTGGAATACAGGCTTATTTCGTTCCAGGACTGTAATGGAATAGTTTTGCTTATCTTGTGCTTAATATTGATGCAATTTGTTCAATATGTAAACAGAAGCCAAAAACACTTCCTATGGTGTTTTGAAGGTCAGAGTAACGATTCTAATAAAACTAATTTGGGGGACAGATATTTTCGTTGGTGCTATTCAGTGAATGCTATTGATAGGAAAGAGGGAACTGAGACATCAAATTGCCTTTCTTCTTCAAAGGAAGGGATATGTATGCATATTTTATGGATAAATGATTTTGAGGCAATTACTGTGTACCCAAGGTGGTTTATCATGCAGCTATTTCAAACCAAGTGGTCTAACAAAGTCCTCCTATCTAAAACATAAGATCTATGTTATTTTGCATCTCCAGAGCCACAGGAGATGGAAAGATAGAAATACATGAACACACACACACACACACACATGCCCCACAGAATAATGTAGGAACATACTTACATTCATATAGTGTTACATCATTTTCTCTTCTTAATATCAAAGAATTTGATCTTTGTATCTGACATTCCTCTTGCAGAAATCTTAGAAAACTCACTCTTATAATGATTTTCAAGATGTTAGCCTTCCATTTTACCTGTCATGAGACATAACTCCTGATCCATATATTAGAGTCAAACATATGATGATGGAAGGGGATTTGACTTTGGGTGGTAAATATACAATATAACATACATATAATATATTATAGAGCCTGTATAATTTTATTAACTAATGTAACCTCAATAATTTAATTTAAAAAATTTAAAAATAAGCTAAAAATGAAAATATAATACTTGAAGTTCCATAAATTCTCTTTCAAAAAAAGAATAGAATTTTTTTGGATTAAAACTACATTTTTGCAAATATCAACATTCATAAACTTTAGGACAATTTCAAAGATAAATATCCAATATAATTGCTGCTGTTATACTAATTACACTAAAAGTTTCTTACTCATTCATGTTGACCCAATCTTTGGTTTAATCTGTCAATTAAAAATTAAGCACATATTAGTTAATCTATTATAGCTAACCATAGGGAAAATTGAAAGTATAAAGGTTGTTTCTTCCTTACTCTAAATTACCTTATTATATATGTATATATGATAAACAAATGTGAAAATTGAATTGTCAGAGATATAATTAACACTTCAGTAAAACATTACATCTAAATAGATGCTAAAATGGCAAATGAATAATATAAAGAATACATATCATGTATTACAGATTCAAATCAAAATATCAATATGGGTTATATATACAAGTCAATTTTAGTATCTTCTTAATAAAAATTGACCTTTATCTATTTATAAAATGTGATTCTTAAATGTATATTTTAAGTGATTTCTGAAAAGTACATGAAAAACTTTTAGGTCCTTTGTTAAATTCAATTATTCTTGTCAATATAAAAAAATAATCTCACTAGGTTTTTATAAGAAAAAGTATTTCTAATTCACAAAAAATCATCCTTGCAAATTTTAATTTAGTGATACTTTTCACATTAATTTTGCCCATTCTACTTTTTAACTAATATTTAAAATATAAAATATGTATTACCTCTTACAGTTAGTAACTTTCTGTTTTTACTTTTTGTAATATTTTACTTCTTCAGTCTAGCTTAGTATAAAATTCATATTTTTATGGTATCCTTCTGGCCATGTCAAAAAAATTCTCAATGACTTTTCCTGCTTATGAATACAATGCAAAGACCTTGCCTTGGCAACATAATTACAACCTACTTTCCAAAGCTTACTTCTCATTGTCCTGCCCTCTATTTCTGCATATGTCCCATGTTTACCCAGTTTTTGTTCAAGTTTTTTCCCCACCTGAAATTTTTACCTGCTCTACACTTCAATGCAATACTTTCAAAATATCCAAGTCTTTCTCTTATTTCTTAAAAGGCATTTAAAATGCTTGATTACATAAATTCATCATGGATTTAATCCAGTTTAAATCACAGTCTTCTGAATTCTGGCTGTAGACTTTTTAAAGTGATATATTTCTATGAAGAAGCAGCAGTTCTAAGGAGCTAAAGAAAACAGAGGTTATTTCCCTTCATTTTGGAATCCATCACAGAGTTCCCACACATACAGACATCACATATGAGTGAATACCTTATCTAATACAAACATTTATCCTGTGAGTATTATGTAACATAGCATAATAACATACATTTGTCTTCTTCATTTCTGTAACTACTTTCTCTTAACTTTGATATTGCCTTCATGAAAACATTTTCAACATTCCTACGTTGATAACCTATAGGAATAAGTGCTGATACCATTCACTTTTTGTAAGCAATATGCATAGAATTTTCATTGAAAGCAACACTTGAGAATGTAAGCATATATTATATATAAATACTTTTAGGGTTGCCACAAAAACCATTATGATGAATAAGCATAAATCACTGCGTGTTCACAACATATTCAAATAAATCATAATTATCTAAAGTAATTAAGAATAGGACAATTTTAATTATATCTTTTGAAATAGATGGATTGCTAGGTGATCCACCATTTTGTAAAATTTGGAGTGAGGGATGTCAAAAATCAAGGGCTTAATTTTCATCATTGTTGCAAAAAAGGCATTAGATATTCCCAACCCAAGGATGCTGAACTCTCTCCTTCCCCAACAAACATGAAAAAACTGATTTTAATCAAAATGTGCCACATTTTCAGTTCTATTTAGACTTTAATGCACATGGAATTTTCCATTTAAAGTAAAGATAGTTTTAAAAATTGGTTTTCTTTATTTTTAAAATATTTTATGCATTTTTTGCTTTTCTGCCCAAAGTATCTTCACAGAACCTCTTCCTAAAAGCACAAGTTTTATGATATTGAAATATGGAACATTGAGGTAATCTCTTTATAGTTATACCCTGTTTATTTTCATGAAGTTGCTCATCCTGTAGCCCATCTATAATCTCCCTTCCTTAATTTCTCTCTCTTTCAAGCATAATCCTTCTTTACAAATATACTTCGCTAAAGTGGCCTTGGTACAACTCTATGAGACATATCATCCTGTAGAGCACTTACTAGCAGTGGTACTTTGAATAAGTTACTTAAAGTAAGTTTTTCTATTTCTAAAATAGGTGGCAAAGCAAGTTGTGAGAGAGAGTGTGTTAAGGACGTATTAGTAGGTCTAGTATGTAACTACAGGCTGGGTAAAAATTAGCCATTCTTTCCCCTTTGTCTGTAAGTTACAGAGAACGTTTGGCCAGCCTAATAGTCTTCATTCTTCACATCTTTCAAGGCTCATAGGAGGGACTATTTAGAGCTTTCTTAATGAAGAGTTAAGTACAAAGAAGGACTCCAGGAAGCATACTTGTACTGGGGCAAGAAGGATGGGGCAGGCTTAAAGGTTTAGATGTGGGAGTAGCTAATCATTGTATATAAAGTCATTGAATAGGAGGGAACGCAGAATGCATTTAGGAAATTTGATTGTGGAGAGTCTTCTTCAAGGCATTTGAAAAAGCCAAGAGATAAATTATTTCAAAATTGCTTTTGACAGAGGAGCCAAATTGAAAGAGTTCCTAATGGCCAAAACTGGAATAAATTGAGCAACAAAATAAATAATGATAACACTAGATTATAACTCTCAGAATGATACCAATAGACAGAAGTCGGAGGTTTGAGGGCATGCAGCCAGTCAAAGAATGCCTTCGCCAGCTTCCTGGGGACTTGATGAGGGCATTGAGTTTCACAGTGCAGTACCAGGCCGTGCTTCTGCAAGGCATGAGGCTGAGTTGCCTGAGTAACCAAATGCATGTCTTGTGGACAATCCGCCCCCTTTATAGATGGCCTGCCCCTGGCTACACATACTCTGCCCTTCCCACTGAGGCCCCCATTTGGTTGTGCTGCCTGAGAGGCTGTGTGGGGTTTCCAGGGTTCCTTTTCTTAGGCCTTTGGTTCAGTTGCTCTCTGTTAGTGGGCCCCAAGTGGGGCCAACAGGCTGAATGTAGGAACTAGAGCATGGGGGCTGCAGAGTTGTTGGAGCACCAGAGGAGTTTACCCGTCAGCCAAGATGGTAGCAGGGGAAGGTTCTTACAGTGAGCGTGGGAAAGCCCTTCTTCCTCACCCCTGCAGCATCAGATTGGAGATTGGGACCAGGGGAAAGAAGGCACATGTGCCATAAAAATCAAAATGGCACAGGGGGAGGTGCCACATCCAAGAGGCCTGTCAGTCCAGCCTGGGAAAAGAAGAGATTGGTTGAGAAGTGCACCCACCCAAGATACAGTGAGTTTGGTAGGTTGATTGGTCATTTTGAGAAAGCACCTGGTATGTCACACATCCAAACTAGTATAGTCCCAGGGGAACAAAGACACTCTCTCTTACTCTCTCTTGCTTACCACTCTTGTTGGTGACCTGGACTGTCATGATGTACTCATTTTTTCTCTTGATGGGCCATGTGGCCTCCAGGCAGGAGTCTCAGTCTCTCTCCCTCACCCCCCAACCAAGTGATGCATTTACTGGTGCATTTGTGCAACGTTGCAGCCCTAGCAGCTGCATGGCATGTGGCCCCTTGGCTCCACATGCAGCTTCTGAGAGGGGGCCTGAAATGAATAGCAGCTGAGAACAAGACAGGCTACCTGGATGACCATGTAGCAGCCACCTGTGGGCTTCAAATGACTGTGCTTTAAATTGGAGCAGAAACCCTTTTCCATGGTTTGTTGAGGAGATGGGCATTGAGATACAGAGCTGATTATTCTCCCAGATCAGCAGAACCTGAATAAAGCCTCTTTCTTTTTATACTAGCCTCTGCTGAGTTTGGCTTTTGTGGCGACAGACAGAAAAAAAAACAACAACCTTTTTTATTTATTAACAAGAATATAAGATATTCATGTCCATAGTTTATTAAATGTCACTGAATAAATATGTATATGGTAGATCTTGTTCTCAATAATTATTGCTGTCTTACAGAAGAATTCCAATTAATAAGCAAAGAAAGAATAAGAAAAACAGTAAACCACCATTAGAACTACAGAGTAGTTCTAAAAAAAATCTGTGGATGGATGCTAAAATTAGTCTGTAAAAGTTTGAAGAGAAATAGAATAATTGCATATATTTATTCATTTCAAAGTAAAAAAAAAACTTTACCATGGAGAAACTCAGCAGATACTATCTTAAATAAGGGGTCAATACCAACACCACTAATAATAAGACAAATTGACATTGATGCACTGAGGAAGGTGTATCACTTATGTGGTATTCTTGCTAAAAATGCAAATCCTTAAACCACTCTTTAGAAAATATTAAAAAAAAACAAATCAAGAGGCATTCTACAGAATAATTGTTTAGTACTCTTCAAAAATGTCAAGGTCAGGAAAGACAAGGAAAGACTGAAATACCATAGTTTGGAAAATACTAAGAAGACATCACAATGAAATGCATTGTGTTGTTCTGGATTGGCTCTTGAAACAGAAAAAAGACATTAGTGAAAAAATTTGTGTAAACTAAAAAAAAAGTTGATAATTTTGTTAATAGTATTGTACCGATGTTAATGCTGATAACATATGTGCTGTGTAAAACCTTAACATTAGAGGAAGCTATGTGAGGCATAAACAGGAACCCCCATGCTACTTTTGCAACTTTTTTGGTAAGTCTACAAGTATTTCAAAGTAAAAAACTTAAAAAATATATTTTAGCTAAATAAACCATATTTTTTGTTCATCATACTGTTCCAGGATAGAAATACGTGGGTGTTATTAACTGCTCCCTTCATTCTCAGAGGTCCAGGCATATTTACCTGGAGACTATTGAAACTTAAGCTTCAGATTGATGCCCTCACTTGCTTGGGGCTCTCCCAAGACCTTAAATAAAATTTTATATTCATAATTGTGTGTTCCTGTTCACACATATTTTATATGAGTAAGCTTCCAATTCCACAAAACAATGATCTGTCTTTGCCCAAAAGTGCTGACATCCTAACACTGGCTCTAAGCTGTTAGGGAAGGGGAGGAGGCTGGAACCTGGGCTAAAATAGACCACCCAGTTATAGCACTGAATGTCGTGTGAAATGGAAAAATATTCAATTTTTAGTCTCTAACTTACTCACCTGGAGCTGATGTTCAGGTGGTCCCATTTCACAGAGAAATCATGGCAATTATCAGCTTAATGATAATACTGAATAAAAGTGAGAGTGGTGGCAATATGTTTGGGTATTTCTCTAGTATTTGCAGGAAAAACCCCAAGTCAAGGCAAAAAAAATGGGGGAGAGAAATGGTGTTAGCAAGAGCTAGGCAAAATTCCAATTAGGAGTCGGTAGCAGAGCTCCAGTTCTAATGAGGATACCAACTGCTGAGGAGGCAGGAGAAGGGACATGGCAGTATAAGAGATGGGAAAGTTGCATTTTGGTGATTGTGCAAGTGGTCCATACCCACGTAAGTGCTCAGTACAGAGACTGGAGTAATGGAGCAAATTCTAGAGTACCTTTTGAGAATGGAGCTCCTAACGTTCTTCTTGTCCTGGCCGGCACAGGCACAGGAAACGTGAGGCTGAGTCTTCAGGAGACACACCATCATTAAGACTGTACAAACCCCATATGATTAGGTCACTTAACCAAGGGCAAATGCTCAGTTTTTTTGTTGTTACTACTGATTAACAAAACACATGCTTACTTTAGGTATGGACCTGGCTAACTTGAGGAATTTGTTTTGGTTTAGTTTGGGATTTTTTGTTCTTGGAGGGTTTTTTGGTATGGAATAATAAAAATGATGATATGAATAACAATACAAAACATACATGTTTATGCAGCATTTACAGAGACTGTGGTATAGGTTAGATACTCTTTTAGGGGCTTATTATTATTAACTTTATTTATTTAAAATGGACATGTTTTTTCTAAGATTTCTCAACATTTAAATCCCTGAAGGGTAAAAAAGGGAGTAAATAGGGTAGGCTGGGAAGAAATTATAAAAAGAAATACAATAGAATTTTAAGATCTCAAGAGGAAACAGTAAAGTCATAACTGGGAGAAGATTTATGTTGACTTTGGGGTACTTTTTTATATTTTGTAATTTATTTTATTACTTTAGATACAATACAAACTTCTTAAAGAAACAAGTAAAATGTGTAAGACACAAGTAAGACACAAATATGCATTAAATTAACAAAAAAATTATTGGTGATTGATTTATAAACTTGTGAACTGTTGACCCTGAGGTGGGAGAATCTGCAACAAAATAATAAAATTGATGAAAAAAGTTCAAATTCTACTTCCCAAATTCTACCTATTCACAATAGTTATTTCTGCATATCAAATATATCTGCCAGAAAATTGAGTTCCTCCCTTACGTATTCCCTAATTTGAAATGCAAGGTTAGGACCATAAAGTTACTGTGGGTGGTTTCGGTGAAGTGTGTGGTGGGAATCATCCATCTCACAGAGAGTTCACCATAAGTGCCTGTGTGTATTCTTCTCCCCTCCATCCTCCCTCTCTCCCTTCAGACTGAGATTTTGCACCTGAGATTTTAGCCCAAGGATCCTTTTTTCTGTAATGAAGATCCTGACAGGAGCTGGTTACTGTAAAACAGCAGACAGATACTTATCTCCACTGCTGCTAGTGGGCACTGCAAAGGGTTCCAACTCAGTTAAAACAAAACAGAACAAAACCCCACACTGTGTACCATCTCTTCATCAAGCCTACAAGAAGTCCAATTTATAGGGGTCTTGACTACTCAGATCCTGCAATCAAGGAAGCCCATAAATCTGTAAAGGGAGATACAGTGATCTCTATGCTCACCATTGAAGCAAGAGCTGCCTGAGATTCTACTGAATAACTTAATATGTGGGGTCCTACTTGGTGAATGTCCTTCAATAGAAACACCCAGCAGAAAGTATAAGGAAGTATATGCATTAGGTTTTCATTAATGCTTTAGCCAAGTAGCATTGTCCAAGTAACACTGTACATAACAGTGTTAAACAGTCTGTCCAGCCTACTGGGACTTTGCAGTTAGGTAACCAATATTCTTTGTCTTGTTACTTTTTTCTCTCCAAACAAATTTCCACTTAAGGACAAAATACACCCATCCTTTTCAGCAACTTTCCCCCTAGTAGAGTTAAAATAATGGCAACACATGATGCTAAAAGATTCCAAATCATAATTTGAAAAATAATTTTTCTATGTACTATTAATGTAAAGATAATAAAGGAAAATTATTTTTCTATGCTATGCTGTTAATTGCTATAGCTTGATTTGACTTAATACACAGATCATATATTATTGCAGCAAAGTGGAATTGCCTCATATAACACTAAATCAACTTTATAATTCTTGGTTAATAGCCTATTTACCTTAAGCAATGTTTAATTTTGTGAAATTCCATAACAAGTAGAAAATCTGAATAATCTCTTAAGTATGTACAGGAATCGTGATATTAAAGAAATACATTAAACATAGCATAATTACATTCAATTTCTCTTATTGTTAGAAGTGGTATACTTGAAGCAAATGTGATAATTACAGTTTGTTTTCCTTTATATGTTTTTAAGTTGGATATGCAAAGCTTATTTGAGAACACTTTTTTGAGCATGAGTATATTTCTTTGATATTATTGGAATATTCAGTAAATTCTTAAGGTGGCTGTGAGTTCCCTTTCATATCCAGCAGTAGAGTACCACGTTGGCACTCTAAAAGGATCAGGTAGCGTAAATTAGTCCAGTGTCCTTCTGATCTGGGGCCTGCCCTCTGTGATCAATAAAAGTTGACTATAATTGTTCATTGTGCAAGGCTAGTCATATAAAATAGTCATGGTGATTAGCTTCCTATGCATTGTCAGAAATGCTTTGCTGACAAAAATTATCAATCTCTGTCATAGTTTTTGCAAGTCTGTGCTGTTAAACTTTTTAAATCAGGTAACTTGTAAAGATCAAAATTTTTCTGTATCCAAATGACAGTTTTAGTATTTCTAAGAAGGTTAATTAAATAAGCCCTCATCGGATAGCTTTTCAATGGAGAAGCTAACTGGGTTCCTATCCAGCTCAAGGCAAGGGATAAATAATACATAAAAACATTAATAGGGATTTATTTGTCATATGTGTGTCTACCTGTGATGACTGGTTAATGGAAGAGGCACCTTGATATTAGGTGCTAAAAAGATGTATTTTGACTGATTTATTGCCCTATCAGGTTGCGGACAACCTCCACTTCAAGCAGGAATTTTCACTGTACCTGGACAGGTGGAAATGTCTTCAACACTTAGTTGAGACCTAAGATACTACCATGTGTGAGAAGTCAGTATAACAAATTGCAGCATATTATGGAGAAATTGAAAGAGCATGGACTTTGAAGACAGGAAAAAAAAACCCCGGTAATCTGGCTGTGTCTTAGCTTAGCTGTTTGTCCTTGAGGAAGTTATTTAACTTCTTAGAACCTGTTTCCTTTTCTGTGCATGCAAATAGCAGGATCATCTTGGAGAGTCATTGTGAGGATAAAATGAGACCAGGTTTGGAGAATACCTGAGCATATATTAGGAATTCATATAGATACCATCACAGATATGATTAAGAATCTCCAATCACATAGGTTCTCTTTCTCCTTTTTAATGCTATACATAACTGTTTCGTTTTTCTCTCCTTGACTTGATTTTACTTCATAAATCTTCCCACCACCTCCCCAACAGATGTGCTATTTAATCAAACTAAACCTGTGTAATTCCATTTTATATGATAAATCACACCTGACCTGTCTAAAATCCTTTAACACATAATGGCTTCCCATAAGCTTTTCAAATGAATATATCCAAGACACTAATTGAAAATGAACTTGTACAGCACAGCAGATCTTCGCTACCTCTCAGAAGAGGAGATTGTCAGTCTCCTTGAAATGAAAGTTCTTTATTTACAATGCATAAAAAAACTAATATGAACAGAATGAGGTGTGCAAAGCCAAGTTTCTCAAATCTTGGGCTATACATGCACTGGTTCTCTGGGCTGAGTTTAGATGTCTGCCAAACGAGCCAGGCACATAATTATATTAATTAGACTGTTCATATGTGCATTAATATATTATGACAAATTAACAAAGACTGCAAGAGAGCTCATCTTCTCTTCCACATGTTCTCAGGGCAAAAGTTACTTTTGGCAAAGAAGTTACACAAATTGACACAGAAAAAGTTCTGTCTGTTGGGGTAAAATTGGCTTTTGTATCCCCTTCCTTTCCTGTACGGTAAAGGAATAATCCAAAAAGAAATTGAATAACAACATTGATTTGTTTAATGAACAGTTCACAAAAGTAAAGAATGCCATTAAACATTCTTTAGGCAGACAACATAGCCCGAGTGGGTATATTCATGGAGCCAAAAGTGCAATGGTATAAATAATTTTCTCAGAATTATTTTCTATTACATTATTTCTATCATTGAAACCATTTAGTACAGAACCTAAAAAAAATGCATTCCTTATTTTTGAAAGGCAAAACAAAGCTGAAACTTCTCAATGAAATGAAAGTGTCATTTGTATTTTGATTATTGTTTTTGAAGCCCGTAAAAGAAAATTCTCTGTGGTTATTCTTAACCATATTTACTAATGAAAGTACCAAACATACCATCTTAAGTATTGGTAGACAGTTAAAATGAACATGACTTTAAACTTGGGATTCTAATGAGATTTTTTTTTTTAAAGTCACACGCTTCCTAGCCTAGGTACAAATTCTGTCAGTTCATGAATTAATTTTTAGCAATTTTCTAATCTCATTATACCTTTTGTCAGCAGAATGATTTATCAGAATTACAATGCCTAATGCTGTATATCCTGTGAAATATAATCATCTGAACCAAGACAGTATCATCATTTGACTCTTTCAATATATGATATTTTCATTAACGGCAGGATATTCATTCCTTCCCATCTACTCAGCAGGGCTATAAATAGAGAGGCCAGCCAATCAAATCACACAATATTGAAAAGGTCAAAAAATACAGTATATTATTATAATTTACAGAATACTGCTCATGAAGTATTAGCACTCTTGACACTTTATTTATGTGCAGAGAAAACAATGAAAACATAAAGCAGCGTGCAGTGGTCATGTTATTATTGCTGATTGTAGAGATAGTACCGAATGACTCTTTTCTTTGCAGTTAACAGGAACTGAACAAGCAGGAAGGTCTATTTAGTCAATAACAAAATTAAAGCTGTACTTCCTGCTGTTAGATCAATATAGGATTTTAAAATAAAGGAAAGGAAAATTAAAGATAAAGAAAAGAAGCACACTGGTCAGGACAGAGGCACACTCTATTTTCTTGGGTCCAGGAGAAACCAAAACTTATGATCTAGTTGGCAGGGATGGAAGGCATCTTTTGTAACACCTGATTCAGATCAGGCCTAGATGGTTTAACTTTAGCAGGTCACATTTATTATTCGGGATGACTGATTATGAGACAGACTATATAGTCTCATGCTAGGGTTTTTTGTCTTAGTAATTCCTACTTGAGCTGTCAAATTATTTATATGACTGGTTTAAAGCAAGAAAAAAATAACGTTGCTCATCCACACTTAAGCGAATGATATTTGTGCTAAGTGTCCATATAACTTTATAAATGAGACATTAAAACCCAAACCTTGTTTAGAAAATAGAGCTTGGATTATAAAGAACCATATTTAAATCCCTTCCCTGCTTTTTTTTCTCCCCTGAATTGTTATCTAAATCCTAAAATTCTACTGCATTTATTGAAAGACATTTATTGCCGGATATTATGCAAGGTGCTGCAGAGAACAAGAAGAATGTACAGTTCCCAAATCAATCATTCTCCCTTCCCACTACCATTTGTCTTAGTTTAGGTCATTATTTTGTATTACCCTGTCTAGGGTAATTTTTTCTTAAATAGGCTACTATCCCTCTAATGAATTCTTCGTACTCTTACCAAAAGGAACTTCTCTAAAATCAAAATATTGTGTTATTTCTTTCCAGTTTTAAACTTTGCCTTGTTCTCCGGTTTGTTCGTTTATGTTTTTTGTTTTAAATAGAGTTCAACCCCCTCACCTGACGTGCAGGACCTTTCCTGACTAAGTCTTTCCAGTCTCCTGAGCCCTGGCCTGTCAGGCCCCACCTCAGCTAAACTAGCAGCAAAAATGGTTTATAATCTTGAGAGACTATTCTTGTGGAACTCATGTAGGAAATTCCCACATGAAGTGTGCCATATTACCATTTTTCCTTCCTAAAGGAAAGGATGGTGTTAATAAATTCTGGTTCTTCTTTTACTGAACATCACCAGGCCTTCCTTTTTTAAGGTACAAATTATTGTCAACAATCACTACATTTGTCTCAAGGTAGAATGCATACTTTGTGTAAATCCCCTCCTTAGATCTATTGTCATATGCGGATGTCCCTAATATATTTACTGAACTTTATAAAGGAGACAAAGAGGAAGCAAAGATGTTTAAGAAGAAGGAAAGGAAAATATAGGGAGGGAGAAGAAGGGAAGAAGGACAGGAAAAAGTCATGACTTCGGGGAAATTAATAGGATTTTTGCTATGGGATAAAGCTAGTGGTTTAGTTCTGCTTCATCACAAGTTTGTACATTGTGCTCCTATTTTTTAAAATGTAACACCAGAGCATGCTTTCCATTTTCTAGAAGAGTCACCTGGGAATTGTCCTACAGAAAAATTATGTTTACTCTTACAAAAAAAAGTACCTATCTGCTATCTGCCACCAAACATCAGTGAGGAATACCAGTTCTGCTGATAGGACTGTGTGGACAATTTAAGTAACCCATCTTCTAGGCAGAACACCTACAACATACTAGGAATATCTGAACATTGTTTCATTTGTGCACTTTATGTAGAAAATGTGGCATGTGAAATCATTTCTTCCAATCTCTCAATGTCCTACAATTCCCATGTCTTTGTAATGAAAAGATCAAGAAACAGCAATGGTAGAGGGAGGGGATGCAGTCTAAAGTCAGGCAAATACACTGACTGCCCCATCTAAAACACCAGCCTAATCTGCTCACATTTTATGTATACTCACTCCCTTTTATTTTCTAGGTATCACATACATATACCTGGAATTAAATAATCATTTATGTTTATAGAAAATCATTTTGTCTGATGAGGAGAACTACTTTAGACATGTATTAGAGAGGTGATATTATGCATTCTTCTAATATCACTAACCATTTATGATAATGGAAGGTGAATGTAGTATATTTTAAAAGATAGCAATAAAGGAAATAATTTTCCTTCAGGTATTAATAAGATGATCCATTGGTACATCCATATGATGAACCATTTTTCTAAAATGGTTCATCTTCCCACAATAGACTATAAGTACCAGTACTACATTATTAACTGATGCATGTTTTACTATTCCCTTGGTCTTTTTGATCAGTGTCCTTCTCATGGTAGGTACTTAAATTATAATTAGTACATAAAAGAATCAATCACACAACTCATTGTAATATTTTCTGACTCCATACTTTCCATACACTATTTCTTCTCTTTGGGAAGTCTTTCCTTATCTTCACTCATAGCTGAAATTCTAATTTATCAATCAAACGTCAACTCAGATGTTGTTGTTTCTTTTGTGAACCCATCCATGGCTCATCATCCTCTCCTATGTTCTTTTTTTGTACATATGTAGGGTGCATTTTGCTCATAAAGTTAAATCAGACTGTTTCTTATTTCTAAAACAATTCAAAACTTTAAGTTGAACTAATCCTCTCAGTCATTACACCCCTGATGTGGAGAGTGACCTTTCTCCCTAGGTTGCCTAGTTTAGTGTCTATGTCTTCCTGTGGTACCCATTGACCTATTTATAGCACCCCCTTTTATTCTAAACCATGTCTGTAACTGGACATAGAATTCACTCAACTCTTGGAATTACTGCTAGCTGGTGAAATTCTAAGCCATCCTACAATGGACCTTCCACTCCTGCTGGATTACAACTTGATTAATTTGATTTCCAACTCATTCCCCTGGTCTCACAGGGTTTCAATTCAGCCTTGGTTCTTGTCTTTCAAGGCACCAGACCACACACTTTCTGCACTTCCTGGTTTAGCTCACTCATCTTTCCTGGTTCCCATCTCTGCTCTAACTCTGGTTCCAGAGATTGTTCCACTATTCTGGCCCCTTGGCAGAGTCCAGACAGCTAAACCAGGCTAGACCTCAACTTGAAGAGGAAGGAGGGCTCAACTGTCTTCTACCAGGTATTGTGTTACTATTTATTTCTTTCCCAAGCACTGAGGATATTTCCTAGCACATAGTAGAAGTTCAACATGTTTTTGAATTAAATTGTGAAATACTTGGGCTGATTGTAGTCTCTCAGATTTACATGTGGAAGTCCTAAACCCCAGTATGTGACCTTATTTGGAGATAAGGTCTTTACAGAGGTAATAAAATTAAAATGAGATCATTAGGCTGTGTCCTAATCCAAGAGGACTAGTACCCTCAACAAAACTGATACAAACTGCAATGTATTTTCTCACATATAAAATGGCGATACTACTTCACAGAGTTTGTGTGAGGATTAAATGTGATAATTATGTGAAATGCTAAGCACAATTCTCAGCATATTCATTAAATATCACTTATTTTTGTTATCACCATCTGAGGTTTCTTTGCATAGACAATGGATTATTTGCTAATCTGCTCTTATGAGCTCTTTTTAACCTTTTAGCTGTGGTAAAAATATCTATTTTCC
Source organism: Phyllostomus hastatus (assembly GCF_019186645.2). NCBI lineage: Eukaryota > Metazoa > Chordata > Mammalia > Chiroptera > Phyllostomidae > Phyllostomus > Phyllostomus hastatus. Next base: position 102,906,362 of record NW_025334041.1, on the reverse strand, counting down.
TGATTACTATGAAAATATTTTCCCTCCTGTACTTAAAAATATTTTAGTTATATATTTAAATTCTAAACTTTATTTTCTTATACCTAACCTAGTTCCATAACCCAATTTCTATGTGAAACACTGCAGGAGACTTCAGGTAAGAGACTTGTTTAATAATTAAGGTATATCAGTTACTAAATGACATACTTTTAATTGCTTAATACCTTATTTATGGAAAATCTCTTAAAATGAGTGCCTTTGAAGCATGGACCCCATTCATTACTCAGAATCATTTGATGGAGTGAGTGGTTTGGATGTGTGTGAGAGGTGTGATATCATGAATTCCTCTTATATTGCTAGGAGTTTATAATGATGTCAATGGAAGATAACTACATGTATTTAAAGGCTTGCAATAAAAGACTGGTAATATCTTGCTTCAGGTATTAACAAGGATGGCCTATTTTGCTTAAATTGAAATACAGGAGTGTATTTTAGAATAAACAAAATCATATGAATGCTTTAATGAGAATTATATCACCTTTCTGGAATTTAGAATCCAGAAGAAAAAAAAAATCTGTACCGAATGAGAGTGGGGGCAGGATGGGGAGGTGATTGATCACAGGGCAGCAAGCCGCTGGGTTCCGACTGTAAATGCGCACGTGACCCCAGCCCACCGTGCAAGCCTGGCCAGGCCCGCCCACTGTGTGCCCAGCCTGGCTGGTCAGAGAGGTGAGGCCAATGTTGGCCAGCTGACCTTGGCCAACCTCAACCAGGACGTCACTGAAAGGGGAACCAAACACAGCTCTTCTCCATCATCTGGCTCTCACCTGGTCCCCAGCTGTTGGTAAGATGTCCGGTTATAAATCTGTTTTCCTTTTTTCTGTGGGTAAGCTGGAAGAGATCTATGAATGCACTATACTGAAGATGTGTACAACATAGAAAGATTGTTCTCAAGCAGCTTGGTGACCATCATTGGCCTCAAAGCTCCTAGGAAGCTAAAAGCTTGCCACCCTCAGAAGGGAACTGAGATCTGCAACTACAGCTACTCCAACATGAGACTGGCTCTTTCATTGAACAGGCAGAGGTTCAGAGTATGCCTGGGAGTCTCTGAATATACACAACATTCAGGACATGTAGGCATAGTGCACCATCACCGAGATGCCCTAAACCTGGCAGGTAAATGAACTGTGAGAAAAGAGCTCTGTTTTTTGGAGTCTGCCTTTTCAAGATAGCCATAGGCCTGTGTCCATCAACAATGACAACTGCTACCTGGCTACCCTGGCAGTGCCACCATGTGAGCGGTGCAGGTCTTCGTCACCATTAACTTGAGAGCTGCCAACATGACCCCTGCTCACCACAGCCCTTTAGTCAAGTTGGCTTTTGATGCCAGTGGAACCAATCTCACCACTGCTTCAGAGAAGGTGACCACAGTTAGGGGATATTTCATTCCAGAGGGACAGAAACTGTTTGAGTTCCAGAGAGGAGTTAAGAGGTGTGTGAGCATCTGCTCTCAGGCCTTAGGCATGGATGGTGTGTTCCTCTCCACCTCCAGTAACACTGAGACTGTGCACATCCTCAGACTCAAGACTGCAGGGGAAACCTCAGGAGGAGCCCACCACCTGGACTGGGTACTTCAGCAAGGTGCTCATGGCTTCCCCCAGCTACTTGGCCTCCCAAGTACAGAAATGTTCAACCAGGGCAGAGCCTTTGCCATAGTCTTCCTGCCTTTCTGTGGCCACGAAAACATTTGTGCCCTAGCCCCAATTCAAAAGATTCCCAGATTGCTGGTGGGAGCTTGCTATGGATACTTGTGCATGTACAACCTGGACCCCCAGAAAGGGGAAAATGCCCCCTGATGAAGCCACACAAATTGGATGGCAGTATGGAGACAACCAATGAAAACTTAGACTCCATCTCTCACGACCACCCCATCTAACTAAAATGTACAGTACAACTGTAGCCAAAGTTCCTCAGGTACCGGCATCTCCTACAAGACCTCCTCCTACATGGAGGACTTTTCTGGAAGAGGAAGCCAGCAGGGTCCTTCTGCATCTGGAATAGGACAATGAGCATCCTCCCACGATTCTTCAGAGTGACTGAGCTTGACCTGTGAAATCTATCCCCCTCAAAAGAATACTGACTGACAGAGGACTTTGTGTTATGCTTTTATAAACTTTGACCTGAGTTGTGGAAAAGGAAGGCAGAGACAAGAACGAGAAAAAATATAGCTGTAGTCTCATTTTCTGTTGTTGAGAAATATATGGTTTTCACTTCAGTGGTAAAACAAAAAACTATACCTTTAGAAAAAGACCATCAGGGTGATATTAGATACAAGTGAAGAGTATTATAGTGATCTAAACCTTTTAATTTGACATATATTTGTGTTAAGGAATTTATTATCATTATATTAAAGAATTTCTTTAATGTGGCAATAGTTTTTGGAAATTTTGCTTTTACGCTAATATATTCTACTGATATTTAAGTAATCGTAGTCTTGTTTTTACCAAGAGAATTTTTACTTAAAATTGTGGCCATTGGACTGAAGCTACTTGATTGAATCAAATCCAGGGGTTTTTGCCTCCACTGTCTCTTGCTTGTTTCAGGGAAGTAGCATAAGCTCTCTCTGTCTCAGGTTCCCTGTTTGTACATAAGGAGAGTAACACTGCCTTTCTTATACCAGGCTTGTTGCAAGTGATACATGAGATAATATTTGTAATTTGCATGAAATATTTTACTTCAATGTTGGTAAATACAGTTTATCAGAGCAAAATCAAGTTTCAGTCTGGATATACTCCAGACCAACCAAACCCTCTGCTGTTTTGTTGTATGAATGGAAAAAAAGAAATGAGGGTAAGGATTTTTAATACATAAAGTTATGTTTAGGAGCTGTTATTTTATAAGGCCTAACTGGCAGTTGTTGCCATTCATTTAATGGAGGGGTCTTGTGCTTTCTCAGACAATGAACAGTTTGGCACTACTGGAGTCATTATATATATTAAGCAGTTTGTTTATATTTTATGTTGAAATAAGAAACTAGGGCTTATATTGATCTCTATAGATAAAACGTATTAAAATCCCATTAATGGGACTATTCTCACTGGTGAACTGATGTTCTAAACATTATGAACTTCTCTTCTGTGTTTAGACTCCACTGATTTGGAACAAATAATATTACAAGAGAATGATGGCTCTGTTCGAGGCTTGGAAATGAGGGGGAAAAGCTTTTAATTGGTACAGTGGATTAGAAATGAAACTTGACCTCCATTATGTCTCACTTTCCTCATTTGTTAAAGGAGGGTAGCAATATTTACTTCTCTCACTAGGTGACACACAAATTAGCTTGATAATGATTACTACACGCTGTGGAAATTCAAAGAACTCTCTAGGTTTCTTATGAATACAGCTCTGCAGCCAGAACAGGGGCGGTCCCTTTTAAAGATTCGTGAACAGTGGAATCCATTTACAGTCTATGTTAAGATATCCCATAAGTATAGCTGGGACAACCTAAACTATTTTAAGAAGTTCTTGGAAAACTTCTGTGAATGTTTATGCTGAAATGTGTTTATGGACTCTCAGGGACTGGGAAGTTTTCAAACATATTAACCACTCTTTTGTGTGACAGAAAGGGTGGCAGTTAAACTCTACTTTAATGCATATTTGGGGTTTAAGGCCACCCCCATCTCTTCAATTAAGCATGAGGACCAGAGTACCAATCAAGGTATATTAAAGTAATACATTTAGTTAATTTTTAGGCAAGAAGAAAACTTTGCTTTCTCACTGTTAGTTTTATTATCACAGATATTCTAAACTATTTAATGTTAGAATCCCCATACAAAGGCCACCAAGGAAGCATGTTGGGAATTAAGAAGCTGAGCTCAGTAATCTGCTGAGCAAGGGAGAGCACTCTCACCACAGGGTCTGAGTGATGTCTCAAAAGAGGAGAAACACCAAGGGTACTGAGAGCACTGAGTTAGTCAAGGTTAGTTGGAGTTAGTCAAGGCTGATTTTAGTAGAAATTAGTAAACAGAGTGTTGGGTAGAGATTAGTCAAGATTTGCAAATTTCCAAAAACAGTTATCCTCTCTTTAAAACTTGTAACTTTTGAAATATGAAACACTGACATGGAGAGTTAGTGTTGCTCTGGCATTTCTATAACAATGGATCGGAAAGGTGATTTTAAAGTAATGTGAGCTTAGGTACGTCATGTTGCATATTACGGTGTATATATAAATAGCCATTCCCTTAGCCAAAGGTGAGGTATATAGTGCTGAGGAACGGTGGTCCATACCTGTTAAGGATAAGACTGAGTGGCTCTCAGTAGTTTCTTATCTTATCTAGTCATTATTAGAATGGAGGAGAGTTGAATTCTCTATGGAGGTATTACACAAGATAATTTATAAACATGTCCTGTGTGATTAATCTGGGATAAAGAATATAAACAAAATTCGATTTATTCTATGTAGTGAACTGTGGAGGTTACCGATTGACAAATTTGTTTAAATCTATAGACAAAATATATGTGTTTGTCATTAATAGTTAAAATATTTTCTCAACTTCTCATTTATCATTTTATTTCCTTTATTATAGGGTTGATAAAGAAAATAAGTATATTTCTTTTTAGAGTAAGTTTTGAGTTAATGAAAATTTAGAGAATGGTATATAAACCTTAATATACTTGGTATCTTTTTTTAAGGTAAAAGGATACATTTTATGTTACCCATTGGCCATCCAAGAACCTTAAAGTTACATTATTAAAAGACATCTCAGCAGTTTTATAGTTCTCAATTTGGGGAAGGCTAAATAAATACAGGTAATATTTTTTAAAGCCCCACATTAAAATAGTAACTTGATTTTTAGAAATTTGATTATTTTTTTCAAAATAAGAAACTGTTAAGAAATCATTTAAAAGTGTGGCACAGCAGAGAGAGATAACACTATTTTGGCTGGGAAAAAAAATCTCCCTCTCTTATCAGTTTGGTATTAACTCTTCCTAAATGCTATAGACAATTCTAATGAAACCACCTGGCCCTGATGGCTCTGTGGGAAATCTTTTAATCATGAATTCAGTTATTTTATTATTTTTACAGAAGCAAAAGATTATTTTTATTTACTTTCTTCTTTAACAGGTATCAGTTACACAACTAATTTACTTGCTATATACAAGCATATGGAAATTTACAGAGTTTATTTGCTACAGGGAGAGAGCAAAGATGGGCTAATGTGTTAGCAGAAAAACATGGTTAGCACATTCATTAACTGGTGACCCGTTCACTGCCTTATCATTAGCCTCAGTCTGTCCTAGAAACATGTTTACACATGTGGTTTGCACATGCACTGTTCTATTCAAACTTTCCTATCTTTTCTTGAACTAGTTTTGGAAAGTTGTGTTTTTCAAGGAATTTGACTATTTTACAAAAGTTATTGTGTTATATAAATATTCTCCCAATATTTATTATACCTTTAATGTCTTTGGGATAAATAATGACACCTCTTTCATTCCTGATGTTGGAAATTTACATTTCCCCTCTTTACTTGACAAGTCTGCATAAAACTTTATTGAGGTTAAGATATTAAAAAATCAACATTTGGTTTTGCAAATTTTCTTCATTATTTGTTTGTAATTCATTTTTTTTATTATCACTCCTTCCACCTACCCTTTGGCAACCATCAGCTTGCTCTCTATATCCATGAATCTCTTTCTGCTTTTTATTCATTTATTTATTTTTAGATTCCACATGTAAGTGAGATCATATAATACTTCTCTATGTTTGTCTGACTTATTCACTTAGTATCATACCTTCTAAGTGCATGCATGTTGTCACAAATTGCAAGGTTTCGTTCATTTTTATTACTGAATAATATTCCACTATATATTCTTAATCCATTCATCTATTGATGGACATCTAATTTGCTTTTATATCATTTGACTATTACTAGTAATGCTACAGTGAACACAGGCTGCATTTTTCTTTTTTAATTAGCATTTTTTGAAAAATAAGTACCCACAAGTGGAATTACTGGATCATATGGCAGCTCTATTTTTAATTTTTTTGAGGACTCTCATATGTTTTCCACAGTAAATTAGCCGCGCTAATTTACAACCCACCAACAGTACTCAGGGTTCCTTTTCCTCCACTTCCCTGCCAGCACTTCTTAGTTGTTGATTTATTTATGATGGCCATTCTGACAGGTGTGAGGTGATATCTCCTCTTGCTTTTAATTTGTGTTTCTCTGATGCTTAGTGACATTGAGCATATTTTCATATGTGTATTGGTCACCAGTATATCCTCTTGGGAGAATGATCTCTTCAGGTCATCTGCCCATTTTTCATTGAATGTCTTATTTTATGTTAAGTTGTATAAGTTTTTGATATATTTTAGAAATTAACCTGTTATCACATGTATCATTGGTAAATATCTTCTCACATTTAGTAGATTGTCATTTCATTTGTTATGGTTTCCTCCACTGTGCATAAACTTTTTAGTTTGGTGTAGTCCCATTTGTTTTTCTTTTGTTTCCTTTGCTTGAGGAGAAATATGAAAAAACGATATTGCTAAGAGCAATGTCAGACAGATAGAGAGAGAGAAAGAGAGATTTTTTTGTGCCTGTATTCACTGATTGATTCTTGTATATACTCTAACCAGGGATCAATTCCACAACCTTGGTGTATTGGGACAGCATTCTAACCAACTGACCTACCCAGCCAGGGCTAAATGGTGCTACTTTCTTAATTTTCTTCCTAATCATTCTTTATTGGTGTATAGAAATGCAACAGATTTCTTTATATTGATTCTGTATCCTGAAACTTTACTGAAGCCATTTATTAGTTCTAATAACCTTTTGATGGAACCTTTGGGATTTTCTACATATAGTATCATGTCATCTCCAAATAATGAGAGTTTTTTACTTCTTCCATTCTAATTTGGATGCCTTTTATTTCTTTGTCTTGTCTGAATGCCATGGCTCAGAATTCCAATACTATGTTGAATAGAACTGGTGATAAAGAGCATCCTTGTCTTGTTCCTGATTGCAGAGCTAAGGCTTTAAGCTTTTCACCATTGAGTGTGACATTAGCTGTGAGTTTGTCACTTATGGCCTTTATTACATTGAAATACATTCCTTCTATACTCACTTTGCTGAGAATTTTTATCATAAAAGGATGTTGAATGCTTTTTCTGTATGTATTGAAACAATCATATGTTTTCTGTCCTTTATTTTGTTAATGTGATGTATTATGTTGATTGATTTATGAATATGGAACTATGCTTCCATCCTTGGAGTGAATCCTACTTGGTCATAGTGTATAATCCTTTTAATGTATTGTTGAATCCAGTTTACTAATACTTTGTTGAGAATTATTGCATCCATGTTCATCAAGGATATTAGCCTGCAATTTTCTGTTTTTGTAACGTCTTTATCTGGTTTTGACATCAAGGTAATTATGGCTTCGTAAAATGAGTTTGGATGCTTTCCTTACTCTTCTATTTTTGAAATAGTTTAAGAAGGATAGGTACTAATTCTTTGAATGTTTGGTTTTGTTTTTTTTTTCTAGTTCCTTTAGATGAAGAGTTAGATTGCTTATTTGGGATTTTTTTTTCTCATTTCTTGAAGTAGGCCTGAGTAGCTAGAACTGCTGTCTTGGAGCTGTTTTTGCTGCATGCCATAAACTTTGAAAAGTTGTATTTTCATTTTCATTTGTTTCAAGATAGTTTTTGATTTCTTATTTAATTTCCTCTTTCATTGGTTGGATAGTAGCATGTTGTTTAGTCTCCATATATATATTTTTTTTACTGTTTTCTCCCTGTAGTTTATTTTTAGTTGTATGCCATTGTAATCAGAAAAGATGCTTTATATGATTTCAATCATCTTGAATTTATTGAGGCTTGTCTTGTGCCCTAATATGTGATGTATCTTGAAAATGTACCATGAGCACTTGAAAGAAAATGTCTTCTGAAGTTTGAGGATGAAATATTTTATAAAGTTCTATTAAGTTGATTGCATTTAATGTGACATTTAAGGTCATTATTTCCCTATTAATTTTCTGTCTAGATGATCTATTCATTGATATAAATAGGATATTAAAAACCCCTACTATTATAGTATCATTGTGGTCTTCTCTTTCTATCCATTAATAATTGCTTTATTTATTTAAGTGCTCCTGTATTTGGTGTGTAGATATTTATGATTGTTATATCCCCTTCTTTATTGAAGTTCTCCCTAAATTACCTCTATTCTACTCTCAAGTTTGGTGAGGATCCTTATGATCATTTCTTTGAATTCTTTATCAGGCAAATTACTTATTTCCATTTGTTTAGGGGATTTTTCTGGGGATTTTTCTCCTTTCTTCATTTGAGAGATAGTTTTCTATCTTTTTATTTTGTTTGACTTTCTAAGTTTGTTTATATTGTAACAGCAGAACCTGATCCTGTCCTGTTTTTCACAAGACCTGAAACCAAAGTTTAAACCTTGAATACACACCAGCTATGAGTAACACTTGTGTAACACCACTTAACAAGTAACACTTTTAAACCCTTAACTGCTACCCCTTAATACCCTGCACCCAGTCCTGGATCAGAAGACATTATTTGAGCCTTGCCTCCTGTCTTCTTGTCAGTCAATTCTGGCAAGAAGAAAAAGGAGCAAATAAAGCTCCTTGTAAAAAAGTTCCTCAATAGCTGATACCATAGTATTGGCTTTTATGTGCATTGTACAGGGAACTCTTGTTCAATAGCGATATGAATTAGAAAAAATAGCTGTATCTTCCAGTCCTAGGAAAGTGGCCTCATGTAGAAGCAGGCTCTGTGTACAGTCTGTGTGCAGGGTGATTTCGGCAGGCTGATAGGAGATGAGCAGAGCAGGTACTTAAGGTATCCAGGGCCCTGGATTACTGAGGAAGCTGTGGGTGGGGATGCCAGGTGCTTGTAGTAATGCTGTGGTGATCCTGCCTTTTCCTTTTGTTCTGGGCTGCTGTAGGTTCAGTGATGTGTTTAGGGCCACACTGCAGAGCACCTGGGTAGAACTCCTGCCCATTCTCTGGAGGTGGAGCAGTACTTAATGGAACTCACCGGCCCCTCCAATTCCAGAGAATTCCCTCAGTGCCCAGAGAGCTCTTGCGGCTCTCCAGACTTCTCTATTACTATCTCTAGTTTGCTGTAGCAAAATGGTCCTGTAGAGCAGAGACATCTGTGCAGGGTAGTTTGGGGAAGCAGTTTGGAGCCGAGCAGGCACTTACGGCTCCTGGAGCATATAGTCTGCCACCCAGAGCAGCTCCGGACTGGGAGGCCAGGTGGGCATGGTGACACCCTCTTCCTGCTTGCTTGCTCCTTTTATTTCAAGCCTCCAGGCTCCAGGCAGTGTGGCTGTGAACTAGCAGCTGTGGTGATCCCAAAGGTAGGCCAAAGGACTGAATAGAGCTCAGGGTGCCCTGTCAAAGTGGAGGGATGGAAGCACTGGACCTCACTGGCTCCTCCAGAGAGAGAGTTCTCACATCTTCTAGAGGCCCCCTCAGCTTCCCAGGCCTCTCTATTCAGTCTCTTTGTTGTCAGAAGCTGTCCGTTCAGCATTCAGTTGTCTCACTGGAGTAGTTGCTACTTATATATGTGCACATTTTATTTTGCTCAGTAGAGGGGACTAGTTCAGCATCCTCCTTTGCCTCAGCCACCTTAGACCACTGATTTTTGCTTTCATCTGTATTACTTTTCTAAATTCTATTGAATTTAATTTGTTCTTTTGGTCCCTGTCCTTTTGCTGTGAATTGAACTGAATTGTGTCCCTCTAAATTTATATGTTGAAGCCTTACTTCTCAGTGTTCAGGAGAAAAGTAACAAGTAACCTCATGTGGTCACCTTGATTGTGAACTTCTAGTGCCTAGAACTGTGAGAAAATAAGTTTTTGTTATTTAAGCCACCTAGTTTATAGTATTTTGTTATTGCAACCCAACTACACCAAGATACTTCTTAACGTAGAAAGTTAGATTGTAAACTTAGTTCTTTCTTCTTTTGTCCTATAGACATTTAAATCTGTAAATTTCCCTTAAATAATTTCTTTAGCAACCTTCCTCCAAATGTGGATGTGTTATTTGTTATTGTTATAACAATATTGTTATTTGAATGTTAATTTTTAAACATTTGGTTATTTATAGTAATTTAATTTATACCTATTTAATTAGATTGATTAGAGAACACATTCCATAACATTTCAATCTATTAAAATGTATTGAGACTTTTTGTGATAAAGCATATACTCTGTCTTGGCAAATGTTCTATGGACACTTAGAAAAATAGTATACTCCTACTTTTGGTGACATTGCCTGCAAATGCCCATTATGTCAGGTAAGTATAGGGTCACTTAGATTTTTTATGTTGTTACATATTTTTGGTCATATTTTCTTTTTTTGTTAAGATTTTATTTATCTTTAGAGAGGGGGGAAAGGAGGGAGAAAGAGAAACATTAATGTGTAGTGGCCTCCTGTATGTCACCTACTGGGGACCTGACCCACAACCCAGGCATAAGCCCTGACTAGGAATCAAATCAGCGACCCTTTGGTTCCCAGGCCAGCACTCAGTCCACTGAACCACACCAACCAGAGCATCTTGGTCATATTTTGTAATCATTACTGACAGAAGGGTATTACAGCATGTAAATATCAGTATTAATTTGTCTTTTTCTCTCTTTAGTTTTGTTTGGTTTTGCTTCATGTATGTTGAAGCTCATTGATTAGTTGCAAGCACTTTAGGATTATTATGTTTTCCTAATTGCCCATTTTATCATGAAATGTCACTCTTTATCTGTATAAATACTTCTTGTCTTCAGATCTACTTCATCTAATATTAACATGGAGATAATATTGATGTGTATTAATAATTGACATCTTTTCCATTCTTTTCTTTGAAATGTTCTGCATCTTCATATTTAATACATCTTAGAAATGACATATAATCGAGTCTCACTCTTTCATCCCAGCTTACATTCTTTGCCTTATAATTGGAGTATTCATTGCATTTTTATGTAATGCAATTTTTATATACTTGAATTTAGACCTATTTTGTAATTATTTTTAGTTTATTCTTTCTAGATTTTGTTGTTGGTTATTGGCTGTGGTTCCTTACACCTTGTACCTTATTTGTTCTGCAAGTGGAAAGGCTGGGAGCTGAAGCTGAACATGGAATTAGAAATAATGAAGAAGGCATTGTATGTGCAATTCTAATAAGTCTAAATTTTATTATGTATATATTGAAGAGTCACCAAACTTTCTATTTTCTACTTTTAAGATTTTCTTTTAATAAGATTATTTTAAGAGTATCTGAATAAAGCTTGGCCTAGAAGGAGAAGGATTTGTAAGTAATCTATGGAAACAGTTTATTAAAACAGAGAGAGATTAAAATTAAAAAAAATTCAAAATAAAGGTGAAGAGAGTATATATTTGAGAAGAATTCAGAGGGGAAATTCTCAGAATTTGGTCATTGATAGGCATGGAGTTTTTGATAGTGGGTGTTTCTAAGACACTCAAACTGTCATAAGAAAATAGTTATCGATTGTATCATTCACTGAATAAGGTACAGTGGAAGGCAGGTAGAGTTGAAGGTACCATGAGTTTATTTTTGGACTTAATGTGTTTTCAGATACTTGTGGAACATTTAACTGCAAATGTTTAACTGGCAAACAGTTAAACTTTGATGAAAGCTTTGATGTAGAGAAACAACTTTAGAAATCATTCATTTATAGATAGTAGTTGAGTGAGAGAAGGATGAAATTTCCTGAGGTGTGTATAGCCAGGGATTTATTCAAGTGTATGTGATCATATGAATGTGGACATGAGCATGCATGCACATATTACTGTGCATGAAGGTATTTTATAGTGTTGGGTACAACATGAAATCTAAGTTCTTGTTCCATATGAAATCACACTAAAACAAAATGCATACCAAAAATTGATTCTATGTAAATCAAAGTTAATAAAGACGGTCCTTCCCAGTTCAATCATTGGCTTTTATCTATGAAGTTAATGCTCTGCTTTCTTAACGTTGCAAACATTTCCCAGGATTGGGGCTTTTCCGCTCCCATTCTGATTACATCCCTGAGAAGATTTTCGGTCTGCTCACGAGAAGTTAATAACCAGCTTCACTGAGTAAACAGACTAGCATCTACTTTAAAGGAAGAACAACTGTGCGGAGTCTATAACAACAGTGTCTTAACTTTTAATGGGGCAGATCCTAATTACATCCCATTCCAGAAGGTTGTAAAAAATTTTGATACTGAAACTCAGTTATATCAAACGATTCATAAATGAGGACTTTTAAATATTATCATGGATTTTTATTATAGCAGTATTTGAAATGTATTTTTAGACTTTAGAGTTGCCTACATTAAAATTGTTCAGGCAATAGTTTTCCTGGTAGCATACTAGGTTGGAAAGGGGAAAAGGAATTAGCAATCCCAACACTGAACAATTAAGGAATGAAGAGTAAGGTAAAAACTATACATTCACTGTGCTGAATGACCTTTTCTTGTCTGGTGATTTCACATGTTCTCACAGATGTTAGATGAACCATTTTACCCTGCGGGCACAAATATCTGTAACTCGGTGTATTGCTTTTCTGCTACACATGCAGCACTCACAGACATTCACACATCACGGCCAGACTGGTTTCACAATAATGCACATATCCTTAAAGTGAAATTTTGATCATGTTTATGACTCTAGAAAAAAAATATTACATTATCATTCAAAAATAGCATTGCCTTTGTCAAAGCCTACAATGTTATTAAAATATTTTCCATTATCATCTTCCTACAGGGCAGAAATAAATAGACAAGGAAAATAAGTTCTCTCAGGAATTCTCTTTTCTCATTTCCATGGAAAATTCACACTCTTCAGATGAAATGTATTTGTTTTTTGTTGAGGCTGCACTGTTTCTTACCCCAATTCACTGACATCCATTCTGCTAACTTTATACTTAACCGCATATCCTAGGGCTATGCTAATATACACACCCTCTGCATACACAAGGTGCTGCAGGTCAAACCGTGCTTGTTGACAGAAAATGACACGATGACGTGCTGCTGCAGGGCCACTTCTCTGCTCTCAGTCTGTGCCTGAACTGTTGTTCACACAAAAACTATTTGTCCATCTGCCTATGGTGAGGCACTCCATAGAGTCGCCCATGGAGACAGGCAATGTACTCAGTATACAGAAACTAGAGTGTATGCTTTTGGAGGCAAGATTGTGTCCCTTCATCCCGGCTCCTCCTTACTACCCATTCCAGAATACTCAATACATTGTTCTACATATAATAATTGTTTACAATATGACAGTGAATGACTGCTTCAAAAAACACAATTGATATTTTAAGGGATAATAATACTACAGTGAATTCATATTCATCAATTTTTCTCAAACTGATTTGCTATTTCCCCTTTAAATGTCTTAAACTGTTGTTCCTTATGCATGTGTATGTTTACATCTTATTCCAAATAGTGATCTCTTAAACTTGCATAATTTTTTAAAATCCTATTTAATATTTTATTTGATTCTGACAACCACCCTCTCTTCACTATAACATGACTTTTTAGAACCAAAAATCTGTGTCTTATCTATCATTGCAGTGCCTGGTAGATTACCTGACATTTTAGATTGACATTCTAACTGTTGAATGGAAAAGTGAATGAATGCCTAAATGAATGAATGAATCAATCAATTTCATTGGAGCATCAGGAAGCATGTCATTACAGCAGGCTTGCTCTTGAATTCAACTTTGAATGAGAAGTAGGCCAAAGGAATGTTACTTATAAAGGAAAGCAAATAAGTGGAATAGATTAAGTATATTACTTTGGAGACTGCAAAAACAAACAAACAAAACCATTCCTGGAGGCAAACAAGAATAGATTGAGAAAAGTCATTGATTAAGGATCAGAGTGAAGAAATGCAAACAGGCTCTAGGGAGAGGCCGTGTGTTGGCAGTATTTGAGGCACTTTGTCTCTAAAAAGTTGAGGTTAGGATGACTGAGAATTAAAGTCACAAGGACAGATGGGTAACAAAGGAGAAGAGAGAAGGAACATACCTTTTTGCTGTTTTATTCTTATTGCTTTGCAATGAACTGTCACTAACTTAGCAGGTTCTATAGGTCAGAAACCTGGTCATGACATGGCTGGGGTTTTTGCTCAGGATCTTAAAAGGCTGAGATTAAGACGTGAGCCTCACTGGGCTCTCCTCTGGAGCTCAGGATGCTTTTCATAGACCAGGTGGTTGTCCAATTTCAGTTTCTTGTATTTGTAGGACTGAGATCTACTTTTCTTGCTGACTGTCATTTATGGGTCACTCTTACCTTCTAGATGTGGGGGTGTCCAACCTGTGGCCCACCGGCTACATGCAGCTCAGGATGGCTATGAATACGACCCAACACAAAATAAGAAAATTACTTAAACATTATGAGATTTTTTCTGTGATTACACATTACAATGTATTTAATGTGTGGCTCAAGACAACTCTCTTCTTCCAGTGTGGCCCGGTGATACCAAAAGGTTGGACACCCCTGTGAGGCTGCTCCAAGTTTCCTGACACAGCTATCTCCAAACACAGTGGTTTGTGTCTTCAAGGCTGCTGAAGATCACCTGATGCTCTTCCTATCTCTTTCAAGGGTTTAACTGATGGGGTCAGGGGCACCCGGCTAACCTCCCTCAATTAGACCTTAACTACATCTACAAAATCTTATTTTCCATATGACCTGACCATAGCACCCAGGGATATCCCATCATAGTTGCAGGGCTACCGCTCTGAAGAGAAGATGGTGCAGAGCGTACACCAACCAGTGGGAGCCTTGGAGGCCATGCTGGATAGAATTCTACTCGCCACAGAGAGCGAATAGTTAATATCTGAGGAATGGAGAAAACAGATGGCATCGAAAAGGAGAAGAAAAGGAGGAATTTCAAGCCTTCCCAATATTAGAGTTAGAACTGTTGATGCCCATATATTCTGTGAGAGAAATGTCAGACGTGGGGTGGGGAGTTGTGAACAGAAGCAGTCTCTGAGGGGAAGAAAGCAGGGAAAGAAACTTAATAATTATTCAAAGGATGATGGTGCCTTGTCAAGAGAAGAATTATAGGAAAGAAGTTAGAATGTTTACCTGGTGATCACATCAGGAGAACTATGATTATAAAATTACTGGGACAACACTGAATGACATGTTGGCAGTAATTCAGTTTTCAAAATTAAATAGAAGTTTTAGAGGTGGGGTAATGCACTATGTTTTTAAAAGAAATATAGTTTAAAATAAAAAATCTCAAAATTGCTGGTTTGATTATGCAGAATTACAGTGATAAAAACCATATGAATGCTAGTTGAATATGAAATGACTACAGAAAAAAAACAAAAATGAATGACTAAAAAGGCACTGGAAATGTCATAAGTTTCTACTAAATAAGAAAGAGGTGAGAGTGAAAAATATAAGTTAAAGCATTTAGAAAAAGTTCAAAGTGTCATATGATGCCAAGCATTATTATTTGTGATATTGGCAGGTGCATGGATTGCTCTGGCTACATGTGAGGCATCTGTTGGGACACTTTTCACTAAGTAGAGAGGTTCTGGCTGGCACATAGGGCCACCAGAGGTAAACAACAGGGTATTTATGTAAAAACCTAAAATATGGAGAAGAGAAACAAAATGCACAGGTGCAGAAACAATCATTTAAACCAATTATATGACACAGAAGGGCGTATTTACTCCAATTACTCAGTCACATCTGCAAAGACTAAAAGAAAAATTAGAAACAAAAGATATTTAGAATAAAAGGTAATAAAAATGCTCACACATTTTGTATAGGATGCAGTTTGACTTGGAGGTCATGGCTTAATATCACTTGAATCAGAGCCAGTGGACCCTGAGCTGACCTAGGAATCAATGACAACAGGGCTCAGGGCGGGAAAAAGACTGGACATTTTCAGGGATGTGTACACTATGGGGTTGATATACACGTCATTTCCAAGTAGAATTCTTGCTCCAGGAAACTAATATGAAGGGAAAGAAAACATAAAGAAGCTTGAGGAATGGTGACAAAGGAGAGGAGAGAGAGGCACTGAAAAGGTCTCAGTGAACTCCATGGAGCGATATGCATTAGAATAAGGCAAATAACAGAAACCAATGGCAGGAATGCAGAATGGCAGATTCCACCAATGGCAGGAATGCAGAATGAAAGCAAATAACAGAAACAAAGAAAAGGACTACAGAATAGAATAAAAATCATCGTGTTTTCCTAGAAAGGTAAAGTTCAGGCCAAGCACAGGTTCCTAGCAAGGTGATGTCTTTGCTTTGCTGCTCACCTGCCAGCCTCCACTTCCACATCTCAGCCAATCCTCAGAGTCCCTGTAGTCCTTAGCACTGAAACCTCTTTCCCAAATCTACCTTCTCTTGAGCAGTGCAAAAAATAACTTGAAGGACTCTATTTTATCAGAACTAGTTTTGAATTGGTTATTATTTGTTGCTGTTGAAGAGGAACCTAGGAACTAATTCAGATAACGATGCTGTAATTCCGATAACGATGCTGTCTGGTAACACTTAAAGAGATTTCCCCTCAGGAAATTGTACATTTTGTTACAATGGAAGGATTACCTAAAAGTGGGACTTTCAGGCAACAAATGGCTGATTTTAGGAGCCCAGACCTTCCCATGTCTATTAAAGTTAAACTACATATATAAATGCGTAGTCATCCTGCTAATACAAGGAGCCCTGGCTGAGTGTCATGAAGTTTTGGGAGAAGAAATTTTGGATCTTGTGATTGTATATCCCTTATCTGTACCCTACACATTATCAGCTGTGTCATAGAACAAAGTCCAGCCTAAGAGAGTGTTGCTAATGATGCAGTTTAAGTTTGCATCTTAATTTTGGGGGCACACTTAATTAAGGTTGCATCTTAAAATTAAGTTTGCATCTTAATTTTAACAGGCATTTACTGAAGAATCTGCTGCATAGCAAACAGTGCACTTGACATTAGGGGTGGGCACAATATTGAGTGATGTGTTCTGCTGTCCTGAAGCTCACAGTTCAGCAATTTAGCAAGGAAGGCAGTCCTATACACAACCATCATACTGCATTAATTCTGAAACCTACCTTTTATTTATACTCTATCACCTCAAGTTGGATGCTCCATGAAACTGATGGCACCAGATTTAAATGAGAACCGTTTCTCTTTCTTAGTGGAATATAAAGTAACAGGGCACCTTACATTCAATGACATCTCAGATTTGAGAAAGATAATAAGTCTAATTATAAAGATACAAATGCTACATGGATCTTATTAAAGATCAAGAGGAAAAAAATGGGAGAAAACAAAATTCAAACTTTATAAAGGAGTTGATTCAATGGGTGTTGATAAAAGTTCAAAATGATTTTCCTAGACAGGAGGGAGGAGGGATAGAAAGACCTTCTTGTCATAGGGAATAGCAAGAAGATTTTGCATGTTAATCTTAACAAAATTGAGGAATCCTGTATGCTGGTTATAGAGGTCCTTGGAAGCACCGAATAAAACGAAACTGGAAAGGTAGGTTGTGATCAGATAGTAAAAATCTTTGAAGGATGTTAACTGTAGGTTTCTAAGCACTGGTGTGATATCATTTGTCTGATTTCTTTAGGTTTGTTTTTCTTTCTTCATGTCTCCATGACAGTAAGCTTGTATTAATTTTCCTGACTAGCTGGCAGTTTTAACTAGCTTAAAGGAGGCTTGTAGAAGCATTAGCAGTACTCAAGGTTACGTTTTCTTGTAAGGCAGGTATTGATTTGATTCTTAGCTGGGTGACTCTTTACCCTTAAATAATGAGAAATACACAACGGTGGAAAAGAACAGTGATTTCTTAAAAGCGATTCTATCAAGATGGAGTTTAAATGTCTTTCTTTCTTTTCTGTTTCTGAGTTATCCATCCATTAACCAGTTCTGTTAATGCAGGGTTTTAAATCTTTCCTTGGGGACTTCAGTGTATATGTTCTCTCCTTTCTTACCCCTAAGAGATGCTGTCAGTTATTGCTGGTATTAATATTTTTTTCAGGATAGGAACAAATGATTGTAATGATTCATTTATTTTTAGCATTTCCCTTTTGTTGTTGTTGTTAATTCAGGAATCGAACACTAAATTAATAACTCAGGACTGACTTAGCTTTTAAAGTCACTTCTCTGGCACCATTGCATGGCCAGGGTTATTTCTTTTTCCAAGAACCATAAGAAGTGCTTGGTTTTTGTTAGGCCGATGTGTTTCAGAGAGCTGGCTGTCAGTACAGAGTAGTGAGTCTGGATGTAATGCTCTGACCCAGGCTGGGCTGCAGAGAGCAGGGACAGAGCTGCCTATGGGTGAGCATGCTCTACCTCTCCATGCTCAAAGGCTCTAAGGCATGTTAACATGTTTGCATTCCATACCTCATTTGTTCTCTCACCAGCTGTTGTCAAGGTATTCATGCTAGTTATTAGGCTATTACCATCCAGCTCCCAAGCCAAGTTCTACATGCTTCCTTATGCTGGCTGTTTAAAAAAACAGCAACAAAAACACTTTGACATCTGGCTTTTAATTAGTAGGTTTAGTCAGTAGGGGGTGATAGAGGTAGACTATAAGGCTGGAGGAGAAAGAACTTAATCCCTCCTGTCTGCTTCCTGTATGCTTATAGTTCTTGTCACTGTCACTCCAGCAACACCTGTTATCCCAGTAGCAACAGTTCTTCCATAGCAGCAGGTGAACGCTGCCAGGTCTGGGCCTCCGTCCCAGGGACTTCCCCTGAATTTCTAAGTCTTGTGTTATTCCAAGCTCTTCCCTTTTTCTGCAGTGGTAGTAGCTCTTTCCTGATAACTTAGATGTTTTTTTTGTTTTATTTTGTTTTGCTTCCCATCTTAGTTGCTTAGTACTTAGCCTAGTTAATTCTCTTTTGTATTACATTTTTATCTTAAATTTAAAAAAAAAAATCAGTGGTATGGCTCCTACCACTGGACTGGGAACTGACTGATACTGTCTCCAAAATCCATCTATAATACCTCTGTTATAGTGCTGAAGCTTGTTTGTTTTGAATCTAGGACTCAAAGTCTAGGACTTTTACTTTCATCAGAAAGTAAAATTAAGAAGGTAGGAGGGACAAATCCATGCATGTCCTCCTCCCATTACTTCTAAAGATTCCAAAAGTGTCAACCAGTGTAGGCATTGGTCCTAGCCTTTTCCTCCTGGGCAGGTTCACATTGATTTGGGTTTTCTTCTCTCACAGAGAATGCCTTGTCTGGCATTCTTACATTGTCTATGATATTATTTGAGATTTTTCTCTGACATTGCTTAGAATAGGCCTGCATTAATGTCCTTATATCTCTATTGCATAATAAATTTATTACTATATTTTGATTTTAGCTCATGACATTGATATTCTTGTCAACAGTTCATAGACAACATAAAATGCTTGATAGTAATATTATGGCTAAACTAAAAATAATAACAAATGTTAGATAAAATATATAGCTTTTCAATAAAAATGTTACATGTAAACAATTGCCCTTTTTAATCAGAAGTAAATATAATATAGGAGACATTTAATATTGTTACAAAATTTCTTTATTCATTTGTGTAGTATTACTGCAACATACTTATATTAAATATCTGTTATGTTCCAGGTGTGGTTTGAAATCCTGGAAATGTTTTAAAGAAGGAATCAGATACATGCCGAGTGGGTGAGTGAAGCATGTCAAAAAGTAATTAATTGCCCTGAATGTGACAAGTATTTGAGTAAACACAGAACAGAGGGTGTTCACCCTTCCCAGCATGTGGGAAGGGACAG
Source organism: Phyllostomus hastatus (assembly GCF_019186645.2). Taxonomy (NCBI): domain Eukaryota; kingdom Metazoa; phylum Chordata; class Mammalia; order Chiroptera; family Phyllostomidae; genus Phyllostomus; species Phyllostomus hastatus. The sequence goes on along the minus strand of NW_025334041.1, from coordinate 102,886,594 downwards.
AAGGAGGGTTCAGAGAAGATAAAGTAGGTCATAAAAGATCTGTAGAAAGCAAAAAGGAATGAACAAAAGGTGTGGAGGCATGGTAAATGTGAGAAACCACAGTAGTGGTTATTATTAGAACAGAAGTTGTAAGAATTAAAGGTGTAGAGCAGAGGTGACAGTTGTTAAGGACAGAGAGGAAGCCGTGACAAGACCCTGGAGAGCTTTATGTCATTTTGCTTAGTAAATTGGCCTTTATTCTTCAGGGCTGTTCAACCCCGTGGCCTGTGGGCTGCGTGCAGCCCAGGATGGCTATGAATGCGGCCCAATAACAAAATCATGAATTTACTTAAAACAGTATGAGATTTTTTTTTGTTTTCATTAGTGTTTGTGTATTTAATGTGTGGCCCAAGGCAATTTTTCTTCTGGTGTAGCCCAGAGATGCCAAAAGGTTGGACACCCCTGCTTAGATGACAGGGACCCACTGCAGAATTCTAAGAGATTGCCATGTAGAGATTTGCATCTTGGATAGGCACTCCAGTTGCAGTCTGAAGAATGTCTTCAGGGAAGATACTCTAGAGATAATGAAAGTAATTAGGATGCTATCTTAATAAGCATTTGGGAAATCAACAGCCATCTCACTAATATAAGCTTTCCTCCTTTCCTTCTCTTCATCTGTGGGGGGCTCCACCCACAGGGCTTCCCCGCCCCCATGTACCACGGATGAGAATAAGTCTACCAAGACATGATCTGCTTGGGGAGGAAAGGTGGCTGACCTCTCAAAGGAGAAGGACCAGGAGCCTTTTCCTCAATGGGCTTTTATTGGGTTCAATTTGCACAGGAATACAGCTAAAGCTCATCAATCATTGTCAGGCAGTAAGGATCAAACAATAGATAACACAAAGAACTTTGAGGGCTTATTCAGAGTCAGGGTCAGTTAGCTAAAAGGCTATAAGACTTTGAGAAACAAACTCATTTCATGCTTGGACCTTGATCAGAAAACTGAGGGCATTCTTAGCAAAGCAGATTTCACAGCATTTTATATTTTCTTTCTTAGGCCAGATCACCCTGGGGAACCCGCCTTTTCCAGCACAGGACTGCATTGCCCTCTACCATTGTTTCAGGTTTAAATCAGGCAGAGGAAGTAAGGCAGCTAAGAGATTAGGAGACTTCTTGCAGGCAGAATGCGGACTCAGGCTATGTCAAAGCTGAGGGCGGAGGGTCAATCACCCCCTTTCTCCACAACCCCCCAAGTCCTTCCTTGAGGGCCCCTTTGTGACCATGCCTGTCTTAGGTCATCCCTCCTTTGAGGAATCTTACCAATTGGCTAATCGGTCATCTGCTCGAGGTCAAACAGGGTGAAGTAAAAGGGGACAGAGGCAGTGCCCCTGGCAGCGAGATAAACTTTGTCTCCTAAGTGGCTTATGGGCCCAAGGTCTCTCACTCAGCCTTAGCCATGGGGAGTTACAGGTTCTGAAACCAGGCAGGGAAGTTCCCAACATCCATCTATACTCTTTTACATTTTATTTTAAGTAAGTGATCTGGGAAGCTTTGAACTGACAGGGACTATGATGCATGCACCTTTGCATGCCCAGTACTTAATGTGATGCTTGCCCACAAAGTAGGTCCTCAGTAAATGTTCATGAATGAATGACTGAATGAACCCAAATTAAGGCACAAGCAGGGAAAATAGTGGGACCTTTTGACAATTGTAAGAACAACTGCTTGGCTGTGGAGTGTGAGGAAAAGGGGCATACTAGAATAACTCCAGAGTTTCTGAGCAAGCTGGGTAAGTGGACAAATGGTGATGCCACAAAGAGACTGAAAATGAGGGGATCAGTGAGCTTGGAAGTAAATACTCAAGTGGTATTTGTTTGTTTGTTTTTCCACTTAGCCAGAGACAAACACTTTAAGCTGCTAATGAGTTTACCCTGAAAATAAGGCCACAGTGAGTTCCTGCTTCACTCCGGACAAGGGAAAAAGTAATGACACGCTTCCTGAGGTTTTGCCTATGCCAACCTTCCTTCACCAAATTTTGGTGAGATACATGTATTTTTATATATATAAAATCCCAAATTGTCACTAGATTCTTGATATAATAACATTCTGATATGTTATTTATCTTCATCATCTCTTTCATTACTTGAGATATCAGTGATCTCTGCTAAGATCTTAACCAGCTCTGGAACATTGCAAAGTTTCTATCCTCATTTTCTTCAAAAACATACTTGCTTCCTCTTACAATATTTAAGAATTGAGAGTAATTCTTCACTAGCTTTTCACATCTCAGCTCCAGAGGACTTCTGCACTCTGAGATTTTACTGCTGCTGTAAAAACACATATCTCTTACTATAAAATAAAGAGTGAAAGATGGGACATCCTTCAAACAATTCATTTGACTTCAAGATAATGCAAAGGTGAAGTTCAGACATTTTGCTTATAAAAATGAAACCATTTATTAATATAGAAGCACAATAAAGTAACTAGTTTTTCAACTCAGAATTAACAGTTAGAACAAAATTTATAAAAATAATATGTCGCTATCATATAAACCTTAATGAATTCAAACCCATTAGAGTGCAACTGCCTAATGAGTAACCTGAAGCAACTAGATTGTACATCTTCTTCAAGGCCCTTCCAGTTCTAATTTCTTATGTTTTCTTTTTTAATAATCTCAGCACTGTCCATCACTGCCTCAAACTTCACCTATAAAACACAGCAGAAACTAACTCCTAAATATGGCAGTTTGCTGTGATAAGCACAATATACTTCCTCTGGCTAATACGCATGGCAGACACATTCACTGAAGTGCCATTTTACCCAAAATACAGTGCCCTACTTAATTTTGGAGGTTTTTCTCCTCTGACTGGCTAGTCAAATCAAGGGTATTAATTTCTCTCTTATTTCTTCTCAGTGATGGTTTTCCCTAACCTTTTAATTATTTTTTAAGTAGCCCTCTATCTTTTAACTTCAAAGATTTGATATAAAGTCTTTAACTTCAAAGACTTTCATATATCTTCTCTGACTTCCTTCAATCTCAGGGAAGACTCATTGTTATAAAATAGCACATTTCCAAAGCAAATTTATTTAAAAGGTATTCTAACTCATACAAGAATCCTTACTTGAATTTGCATTTTAATAGTTTATGATACGTGAAAATAGCTATATTGTGTTAATAAGACTCCCTCATCCTGTGGCATCATGGACTTTGCACAATCTCCCTGCCCCTACTTGTTTACCTGGCTCAGCTAAGTACACAAGCTGGAGGACCATGCCACAGAAGTCAACTCAGGAAGTAATTTCAGAATCTGTAAGATTTTGAAAATAAGTGTAGATCCTGGAAGATTGAGGACAACATGACTGACAATGATGTGGAATATAAATATGTATTAGACAAGACTCCCGTATACTATGCAGGTGGTCCCACCCTTAGATCTGGCAAGTCCTCATGCTTTTGAGGGCCCACGTATTATAAATACACATTCACAAAAGCATGTCAAGGACACATGAGTGTATCTCTCCCTTGAAATTGACTACTCAGGTGTTGCAGAGCCCAATCCATAATCCCAAACTTTCCTTTTTATGACCAACATCATTCAGGGGGAAAGAAAGGCCACCATTCCAAATGGCATAGAAGTCTATGGGTTGTACTGCTGTCTACATTGGAGACTTAAAGTGCTTAGGTTAAGGAAAAAAAAATCAAATTAAGTAACCTGTTAAACACACCCTCACAGATTACATAAATACAGTAAATTATTGCTTAACAAAATGTTATTTCCTAGTAAGCCAAATGTCCATTTTCTTTCTTCTTTGTTGGGTATTGCTATTGGTGGTTCTGAATACTCATACACTAGAGTGACATTTCTAACTGTTCCAAGGAAGGCCAGGAACCATTTTTCAATATTAAGTAAACCATATTACTCTTAAATTTGTATGTGCATAGGTTAGAAGTAACAAGCATAGGCCTAATATTGATTTTTTTCCATTGTCAATTACATGGATATTGAACACTTGAATTGCAAATTTACCAAATTTAGTAAAACAAAATTGCACTACTATATCAATTATTTTCAACTTTTTACTCATCAAAACATTGCCACTTCCCTCCCCCCAAAACATCCAGACATGTCCAACAGTAATTAAGTTCATCCACCTTTAACCGTTTAATGCCCAATTTCAGGCATCAACATAAGCATCAGTTTAGTCCTTTTAAAGTTTTGTCATTGTGAAGCTATATTTTGATTAAGGTAGCAGTATAAGAGCTAGTTTCTTTAACAGATGTCTTTTCGTATTTGGACTTGCATTTTGCTGCCTCTGTTTGTGCTCCAGCCTGGGTTCTAGAGACGTTTAGCACAGGCCCACTTACCCTGACATTGTCTGCTGGACACCCGAGCACTGGTTTCCCAGTTCAGGGCCTGGGGACACTGTGTGGGGCAATCCGTTAGCGACAAACTAGTACATTCTGTTTGGGTGTCAAAAAGACATAATTTTAGAATTGATGGAGATCACATTGATCATGTCACACAAACCTTTCACTTCGTAAGTGAGATTATTGAGACTGAGGAAAGTCATGTGACTTTGTAAAGACAGATGCTAGTTCTTGGAAAACAGGTAAACCTTTCCCTCCAGTGTATCAACTTATACATCAAATATTTTCTGAAGGCATATTTAGGAGATGTTTCTTCCCAGACTGTTTGATTCTCTGGAAAATACTAACTTAATAAAAAAGAATGAAATCTTACCACTTACAACAGCATGGAAGGACTTAGAGGTTATTATGCTAAGTGAAATAAGTCAGTTGGAGAAAGATAAATGCCCTATGGTTTCACTTATATGTGGAACCTGAAGAACAATAGAGATGAACAAACAAAACAGAAACAGACTCATAGATACAGAGAAAAGACTGATGGTTTCCAGAGAGGAAGGGGCTTGACAGACTGGGTGAAGACAATGAAGGGATTGAGAAGTAGAGATTGGTAGTTAAAACTAGTCATGGGGATTAAAGTACAGCCTAGGGGATGTAGTCGATAATACTGTAATTACCATGCATGAATATCAGGAGGATCACTTTGTAAAGTGTATGATTATCAAAACACTATGTTGGACACCTAAAACTAATGCAAAATAATAGTAAATGTAGAAAAAATACTAATTTAAGAATGGAAGCATAGCCAATTAGCTACAGAAGGAAGGGAGGAAAGAGGGGAGGTAGGAAAAGAAGGAAGGAGGGAGGGAACAAGGAGAGGAGATGAACCAATAACACAGTAGCTTCACTTTTTGGAAATGCGGCATGGTCTTGCTGCTTCAGGAAAAAAAAAGAAAAAAAAGTCAAAAATAACAAAAAGCAGAAAAAAACCTCCCAGGACTGTCAGTAACATTGAATCCATGTTCAGAGTTAGAAAATTAATTTAACAGCAGCTTAGATGTCTTGCCTTCATTTCCATCTGCATGTTACAAATTTACTTTTTAATGCAGTACAACAAAAAAGGGCAACTTCTGAAGCAAATTGAGATCACACAGTGCAAAGCACATCATGTTACCTATGCATCAACCAATATGAAACTGTCCTTCAGAAAATTAGAAATGAGGTGCTTTCATTTTAAAAAAAACATTTACTTGCATATTTGGCATTTATGGAATTACGGTGAGATACTATGCTTTCCATCTTTCTCACTTCTGCTGTCAAATTTACATGAATGTCTTTCCTGAAGTCATCAAAAAGTGAATGTAAATAAAGAGAAAAAAAAAAAAAAACAACCAGCCAAGACCCGAGTGTCAGCCTTAAATGCTACTGATCCCAGTTTCTTACTTGCCATCATTTGCAGTGGCTCAAGAAACAGACTCTGTCGTGCAGACTCTGCACCCGCTTCTCACCTATGCTGTACTTTCCTTCACAATGAACGAAATCAAGCCACTGATGCAAATATGTAAGATAATCATGTTAAGTGCTTGGTTAAAATTAATTGTGTTCTCTTACTTGCTATGACACATGGTCTCAACTCCTTAAATATGTACCTAGGCTCATAAGTCTCCAGTGCAAACCTCATTTTCTGGCTTGTGTTCCAGCCATTTGACTCACTAACTCCAACTCTAAGCCACACACCTCGTCATCACCCCAAAATGAAGCTTCACACCTCCATACCTTGGTCCATGCTGTTTCGTGAATCCCAAAAGATGCTCCTCAGTGGAGTACATATGGCGGAATCCTTAAGCTTCAGATCACTATTGTATGTTGTTTGGATGTTTTCTCTGTGGTTTTCCCTGAAAAATGCTTTCATCATCTGTAATTTCCTAATGTTTTATGTGATTCTCTCTTGCTGCACTTATGCTGAATTTTAACTATGGCTCTGTCTTCCTGCTAGACTATGAGTTCCTGAGGAATAGGGAAGGACAACACTCATTTTTATATACCCAGCAACTAATTGGGCGCCTGACATATGTACACCCAGTAAACATTTGTGAAATTGAATGCACTCTTCCAGGGAATCTATGGCTCAAAACACCAAGGTAGGCATTACTAATGTAAATCTTTCCTAAGGGCAGAATGTTTTTGTTTTGTTCTATTTTTCAGGGGAGACTGTAGAGCATGCTTAAGGGCACTGAAGGTAAGACAAACATACAGGATACTCTATGACTGTTCCTCTCAATATACATTTCCAGTTCTAGAGCCTAATTACACCATGCAGAAGAGAACATTCTTTTTGGTTTATTTCAATGTTGATGTAGCATTTGGCCAGTAGAGGGAGAAAATACAATACAAAATACAAGAAGCAATGTTAAGCTCTCTCCATTACAAATGAGGTGATTTTATATTAAAAAAAATTAGGTCAGAATATGTATGACTTTGATCCAAGAATATGTAGTTATCCAAATAATCTTTATCAGCTCCCCAAATTTAAGGTCTTACCCTTATTTTTCTTTAGGTTGAAAGAACTCAGCAGTGTATTTTAGTTGAGAGTCACTAAGCTCTCATCTGAAATTAATGGAAAATTATGCCTTTCAGAGAAAGCTGCAATTTCCAGGTGCTCGTTCCGTCTCTCATTGCACGCGAATGAAATGCACTGGGGTATTTAGGCACTAGATATTCTATTGCATGGGACTGAGGGCACTTAGTGGAGATCTGATGATACAAGATGGAACTCCTTCTCCCCTGTAGCAATGGATGTGCATATAAGATGAGCTGAGGTAGGCGGGTGTGTGGGAGTGCTGTGTGGTTGTCCGAGGTATGTCAGGAATATAATATATACATATATTTCCGGTCTTCCAAATAAATGCCATGTGTGCCCAATGAAAGCATAACATATAAATGCATATTTAAAAATAGGTAAAATGAGGAGGATTACTCAACATCAAAACCTGATTCTTCCCTGAACAATATAATTAACAGTCCTCATTAGTCAATGCCAAGTAAAATTAGATCTTGGAAACAACAAGACACAAAGTTTTAACACCCATTGCAAACATCTATGGTTTAGGTAATATTGCTTGTAATGAAAACAAACAAAGCTGAGTAAATATTAGAAGCAGCTACAGAAAGTTTGTGATAAATGTTATATATTATCCTTCTTCCTGAAATAGTAGAGACTATAGCACCGTTTTCTCCATACTCTTTCTATATAAACATATATATTTACACACAATACAATTATATAATATAATATATAACATATTAATAATAATATAATTATATTATATTATGTATTATATTATATACAAATTATGCACAAATTTTATATATAAAAATTATACACAAAATATACTTTTATATATAAAATTATACACATATCATATACCTATAATTATACATAATTTGTAATCATATGTGTATATAATATTTGGCTTGGCTGCTTCTCCTCATCTCCTATTCTTAAATGAATTTTTCAGTGATTAAAATCAACATTCTTCACCAATTACCCAACCTCCAAACCTGGACTTCATCCATAATACCTTATTTTCCTTTACTCATTCATCCAAACATTCAGGAAGTACTATTGATTCTACCACCTCTATATGCTTCAAATAGGTACTGTCCTCATAAACACCATTGCTAGTAAATTACCATAAACAACTACTACATTAGGCCATTATATTAAGAAAGGGAGTCATAGAAGCTCTACCTAATATATAGAAACAAACAGGGAGGCTACCAAAATGAGCCAACAAAGAAACAAGGCCCAAATAAAAGAACAGAGCAAAACTCTAGAAAAAGAGCTAAATGAAATGGAGATAAGCAATCTGTCAGATAAAGAATTCAAAATGCTGGTTATAAGGATGCTCAAGGAACTTAGTGAGGACCTCAACAGCATAAAAAAGATCCAGTCAGAAATGAAGGATATGCTAAATGAAATAAAGGACAGTTAACAGGGAAACGGCAGAAGAGAAGATGAATCTAAGAATCAAATCAATGATTTGGAACATAAGAAACCAAAGAACAACCAGTCAGAACAAAAAGAAAAAAGAACCCAAAGAATAGAAGGATAGTTTAAGTAGCCTCTGGGACAGCTTCAAGCTGTCCAATATTTGTATCATAGGGGTGCCAGAAGGAGAAGAGAAATAGCAAGGACTTGGAAGTCTATTTGAAAAAAATAATGAAAGAAAACTTCCTAATTTGGTGAAGGAAGTAGACATGCATGTCCAGGAATCACAAAGAGCCCTAAACAAGATGGATGCAAAGAGGCCCACTCCAAGACACATCATAATTAAAATGCCCAAGGTTAAATATAAAGAGAGAATCTTAAAAGCTGTGAGAGAAAAGCAGTTTGTCACCTACAGGAAGGTTCACATAAGACTGTTTCTTCTTCTCAAAGAAACTTTGCAGGCTAGAAGGGATTGGCAAGAAACATTCAAGAGTCATAAAAAGTGGGCATACAGCCAAGATTGCACTATCCATCAAAGCTATCATTTGGAATAGAAGGGCAGATAAACAGCTTCCCAGATAAGAAAAAGCTAAAGGACTTCATCATCACCAAACCATTATTATGAAGTTTGAAAGGGACTTATTTAAGAAAAATAAGATCAAAACTATGAACAATAAAGTGGCAATAAATACATATCTATAAATAATTGAATCTAAAAAATGCAAACAAGAAGAACAGAAACAGAATCATAGACACAGAGTATTTTGATGGTTGCCAGATGTGAGGGTGCTGTGGGGAATGAGTGAAGAGGTGAAGGGATTAAGAATACAAATAATAGTTACAGAATAGTCATGGGGATGTAAAGTACAATATAGGAAATGGAGTAGCCAAAGATCTTATAAGCATGACCCATGGACATGAAAAATGGTGTGTGGATTGCCTGAGGGAATGGAGGGGAGCCGAGTGGAGGGTGGCAAGGGGGGGTGGGATTGGGACAACTAACATCACAATCAATAAAATCTAATTTTAAAAAGGAAAAAAAATACCAGTCTTTCCCACCAACAATGTATGAGTGATATAGTTTCTCTGCATCCTCATCAGCATATGGTGTTGTTAATTTTTTTTACTTTTGCAATTTTGATAGATATATAGTGAAATATTATGGCTTTAATTTGCATTAGCCTAGATCACAAAGATTTTATTTTGTTTTTTTTTATGATAATTGTGTGGTTTTATGTTTTACATTTAGATCCTTGAATTATTTTGAGTTAATTTTGGTATAATGTGTGAGACTCAGGTCAAGGTTTGTTTATTCTTTTATTACAGGTATCTGATTGCCCCAGCACCATTTGTTAAAAATGATATTTTTTCTCCATTAAATTGCATGTGCATTTTTCATGAAAAATCAGTTGTGTATATTTGTATAGATCTATTTCTGGGTTATCTGTTTTGTTATATTGATCTATGTATATAATCTTTAGCTAATATCACACAGAATTGATTATTGCAGCTATTTAATAACTGGCACTTTCTTAGAAACAATAGCCATTGATAGGAATAGAAGGAAGATATGGAGTGAATTGAAGGAATGTATGAAGTTTTCAGCCTTATGAAAGTCTAAGAAATCAAATAATATGATTTGGGGACATTGAGACTGAAGTATGTGAGTGCTAGTCCATATGAAAGAGTCTATAGGAAAGGCAGACCTCAAAAGCCAACTGCCATGATGGAGAGGTTAGGGTATGAATGTCCTGTGGACAGAGTCCATAGGGCTGTTACTTGCTTATATTTCATTCTTTTCCACCAAGCCCACCCATTTTAAGTAAATATAACCCCTCTACTAGAGTTTTCTATAACATTAAAAAGCTTCCTTGAGCACAAAATCTTGGTGTGCAGCCTAAGTCCAAATAATCACTGGCACTCGCTCTTGACCAGGCTGATTCTCTAGCTTGTTCTTAGTTTCTACTACATATTTCCAGCCACTGCCTACATATTTCCTATTCATTCTCTTTCTTACCTCCTTACCTCAGCTCCTGTTGGACCAAAATCTCAGTAAATATCAGCTACCTCTGCAAAACACACACATACACACACACACCCCTTTGCTCCACATACAAAAATTTTATGTAAGAGACCCTTCTGCTCCCACAGATTGACTAATCCACCCACTTCTTGCTTGATTTCTCACTTGGAAAAAGGGAACAAATCCAACCATATTCAAAGATAAAAATTTCAATCTGGATTCAAAGATAAACATGATGTCCAATATAAAATAATTTTAGATGTCTAGTTACCAAGAAACTTAAAATGAAATAGTTCAGCTTTGACTGACATTGGAAATTTAAGCTGGTTGGGCAGTGACTGGCCATGACCTCCAAAGGTGCACCTCCATGTTTCTGGAACTAAGACAAAAATGAAAATATTAATATTTCAGTTACATCCACCCCATTTTTATACTTTTTTCCATTTCTTTTCAATTTGCTCCATTATTTGCTTTTTCCTTTTAGTCAACTCATATTTTTACTTAAACTTATTAACAAAATAAATTTTATATCACCTCATTAATGAAATTTCAGTAGTTTTTCATGGGTTCCTAACCATTCTAATTGTAAATGTTCATTACTCTATGACTTAAAATTATCTTTGATAACAGCAGGGGATCCCATATAAGAAATAGTATGTATATCACAGTGTTCTATCTCTAGTTGATGATCAACTAACTCATTAATTATAAAATAAATGCTGGTGATTATTATATCTATATTATATACAATTTATACTAGTGGTTTGCCTTGCCTTGCAGAAAAGACTTCATGCAACTTGAAAGAAATCATTCTCTGACTTGAACTGTGGAGAAAAGATATTACCACAGTTTCCAAGTTCAGTCTTTGTAATTCTTGGATAGATCCCTCCTAGAGTGGACACAGTGGCCATAAAACACAGTATCAATACCATCTTTTTACAGGCTACCCTGAAGAGTTTGCCACATAACAATGTTGATGTCATGTAAACTAGAATGCTATGATTTATGTTTCTGTAATACAGTATTTATCTTGCACCTATATTTTAATACAAATGGCAGGGTGGAAAGGGGCAGAAAAGGAAAGAGGCAGAGAATCAATAAAGTATTATATTGGAATAGTGAAATTTAATGTGATAAACTTAACTTGTCTGAGGCCAAAACAGTACGGTTCAACTGAATATAATGAAAGGACCATTATAAGGATGAAAAGAAGGCTGAGGAGGTGCAGGCATGGGAGAGAAAGGCAGAGTGATACAAATGGAGGGTGCAGATACAGACATGTTTCAGGTCTTGCAAGGACTTCTGGGACATGTTAGACATGTTAGTCATTGTCCTCAGGATAAGTGAAATAGACCAGCTTTTAACTCAGCCAGAAAATTTAATTATAATATGGCCTGGAGATAATTCAGTTGTTTTCAATGACCAGTTATTCCGCCTATTAGTATTTTTCATCACCCATCAAGTAAAAACTTAAAACACTGCTGTCTGCCTATATCAGTATTTGTGACTATACTATATGTTTATTTCTGAGCCCTTGAATGTTCGTGTAAATCTGAATTTGAGAAAACATCTCAAATGAACATAATGAGTGACTTGTATGTTACTTAGACCAGCTTGTGCTCATGAACACCCTTTGATATGAAAAATAAACTACATTTAAAGAAACCAGTTGGTTTCCACATTTCTTAAGGTCCTATTTAGTCATAGTATTCTTAAACTTTATTTTTGATTTATGGGCTAAAGAAAGAAAATGTTCATTTAGCTCTGTGGTGTTTTGGAGGTGCCAATGAAGTTTAATCTTTGATTGAAATGATTTAGACAGAAGCTAATATTTAGCAAGAAATCACATTTTCTTCTCTCACTCTACTTGGTTATATATTTCCCACTCACAGTGCTCAGCACATCTGTGAATCTTTAGGAACAAACACTAGAGTGACCTGACATGGGATATATCATGCAACTTTGAGAAGTTAGCTGGTCTAAAACGTTTTTGGGCACATTTGTCCATGGTACTTATCAGCAACTTTTCAAGGGCCTAATATAGAATCAGTATTTCAAAAAACATGGGTATTGCTCTCACTTCAGATAAATCCAGGTAGGTTTTTTGATAAATGACTAGTAGGTATTTGGAGAGGGTTACAATCAAATAACAGAAATATACTCAAAGTTGAACCCAGAATACTCAGGAAGAAAAGAGAAGCTAGAATTTAACTCCATATAGGTCAGGGTCTCCAAAGGAGTGTCTTTAAAAGTTCTGCATTGCCTGTTTTTCTGCTTCCAGTGACATTAGTTCCTTTAATAACTTGCTATTTCATCCAAGCTTGTATTTCAGTGGAACCAGAATCAGCATAAAAAGATAACAAAGGTGAAAAGGTTTCACAACTTTTTCTTTCCTTTTGTATAACATGAAGCTATTCTTTAGCCCTTTATCCAATCTGAGAAAAAAATATATAGGTCCTAAACATTTCAAAGGTTAGGAATTTAATGGATGAGAGATAAATATATTCCCTAGCTCCCATGACTGGATATTACCCTGTGGGTGATCTCAGAGGTTATGGATGGATGACAGATGCTTAGAAATATGAAATCAAGCCTGCCTAGAATTTCTGCTCACATTTTTTTTGTTAAGAAAAGGGTACCTTCCAGACTCTCTTGGATCGATGTGCTTCCCCCACCACAACATAATGTCTGAATAGCCTAAGTAATGCCTGAAAAACAGCAATATGATTCAAAAAGAGTTGGGTCAGGGTAATGTTAGAGAAAATTCACCACAAACTACACTGTTAATACTGAAACTACTAGAGCTTCCTGGCAGATATGGCAGTGTGCAATATGCACCTTCCATTAGCATTATCAGATTAGTCATGTTCAGGCATTCACATATCTCTCCTCCAAATACATGTAAATCCATCATGTCACTTGATTCTTACATTTTTTTAAGATCTCCACATTCAGACAAGCCTGAATCCTAAAAGGTAAAGCATCTGACGAGAAGTTAAAATTCCCTTGGAATCAGTGCCCTTTATGTAACTTCACAGGGAAATGGAAGTCTGTAATTGATTTTCAAATCTGCTTGGGGACATGTCCTTGAGTGTCTCAGGATAATGCTCCCTGGAAATCTGTGGCTAGTATTATAGCTCAAGAGCTAAACCTTCAAATCCCATGATAAAACACCTCATTCTGGAGCAGATAAACTAAACTTGAGAGATAACAGCCCAGCTTACATTCTGGCATTCCTTGAAGCAACTGTGAGTTCTCCCTGGTGCTGACTGTGCAGACTAGCTCCAATGGATGGAATGTCTGGGTTTGCTCTCCTGAGATAAGTATCTCCAGGGATTTGCTCCTGGTTATTGGTTGGATCCCCTGCTTTTCTCCACATTGCAGCTGTTAGGGCCAGCAGGTCCAAAATGGTGTCTTTGTTTATTTGTCTGGTGTCTGGGATGAGTTGGTGAGAATAGGCAGATTTGGTTAGGCCTTTTCACCTGTCCTTGTGGCCTCTCCATACAGCTAGCTCATAGAATGGTGGTCTCTGAGTAGCTTTCCCCAAAGCATCTGGTTTTCCCCATAGTAACTGAACCTTGGCTGGGCAGAAGCTGCTTTATCTTGGTCAAGTAAGTTACCAAAGTCAGCCCAGATCTAAGGGGAGGGAAATTAGATTCCACCTTATAATGGGTAGATTTTCACAGAACTTGTAGTGTCTTTAATATAATATTTCTTAAAGTAAAAAAATTCATAATGAAGGTATAGATACATTTAATTCTCTCCCTCTGATGTGCTTTGGAAAAGCCAATAGATTTTTCTGTGCTTCTGTTTTTTTTCATCTGCAAAGTAGTAGGAATAATTCCTACCCTTTTATACTTACCAGAAATAGTGGCACAATACAAAATATAAAAAAATGGAGTGCATTAAGATAGTCAAATAAATAGTTACATAAAGAATAGTTAATACCATTACCTTTGCAGTAAGACAGAACTAAGTTTAACAGAACTCTGCCAATTACTTTAAAGCCATAGGCAAACTAATGAATATTGCACTGCCTTGGTTTTCTCATTTCTAGGATAAAGAATGATAACAGAGCCAGTCTTGTAGATATAACATTTAACATGGTTAACACAATTCTCACTGCATAACATGCATATAGTGTTAGCATACAACTGTTACAAGTTCCTCCTATCAAATGTGAACTCATGAAGGTGAATCTTTGATGAAGCTTGTAGGACCACCCTTGGATATACTGATAAAGACCAGACTCTATTCAATAGCTCAGAGATAACACTTTTGCAAAGACAGTGTGCTCTAAAGTATTTTGTTTCCACCTCTTTATTTTTCCAATTTGTGCACAATACTCCTCTTGTTACTGAGAACTACCAGTAGGGAGGCTCAATGTAATTAAAAGATTGATCTTCTGGAAACAATGCTTAATAACAGGCATGAAAAAGTGAGAGCAGTTCTGCATTTTCAAACACTGTCCTCAAGTTAATTTAACCTGAGCTGTTTGTGAACCACCTAGAAAATCTAGAATCAATATGTCCCGGCTTAAATCAATGGGCCAGAGAGAAGTAGAGGCAATCTCTGATTGGCTAGTTTATTCAGATCAACGGAGCCTTGTGAGAAAAGCCCGTGGTGAAACATCCACTTTGTATGCTCCAGATGCTAAGAGTTCTAATGTGCCAGGGCAATATTTTTGTATTTCACTTGTTCCCTAAGGGAAAAATTAATTGTCATGAATATATGTGTATGTGTGTGCTTAAGATATACATTAAAATATTTTGTATATTAAAAAGTCAAAAAGTGAAAGTGGTGCTAAGAAACTTCTTCCTTCTTATACTTCAAAACCCACCCTCTAAGTAACAACAAAAATGAACCTTGAATAATCAATCACCTACCACATTTGTTTCAAACTTTCTTCACCCAGGGATCTGTGGGACACCACATTTTCATTACTACCTTTTTGTGTGTGTGTGATTTTGTGAGTACATTTATTAAAGCTGGGGACAGTGAACAGAGGAAGGACTTAGGATGGAAGAAGCAACAGGAGAGAGCCTAGGTGGGAGGCTTTGGCTCTCTAGGAATGTTACAGGAAAGAAGGGAGCCAAAGTGGGGCTGCTGTCGGCTCACTGAGAAGCTGGAGAAAACAGGCCTTGGAGACAGGTTCAGGGGTTTTGCTGCTAACTGTTCCCTTGATTGCAAGTCCCATGGGGACTCCCAGAATTTTTTTTTTAAGTCTGTGCTGGAGAGAAGGGCATAGACATGCTCCAAGGAAGGTGCACCTCCTTACTACCCTTTTTTTTAAAGAAAGATTTTATTTATTTTTAGTGAGAAGGGAAAGGAGGGAGAAAGAGAAGGAGAGAAACATCAATGTGTGGTTGCCTCTTGTATGCCCCCTACTGGTGACCTGGCCAGCAACCCAGGAATGTGCCCTGACTGGGAATCTAACAAGCATCTCTTTGCTTCAGAGGCCATCAACCCACTGAGCCACGCCAGCAGGACCTTACTACTCTTTTCATGTATTTTTGTTTTATGCTCTTTACCTATGCTTCTTGGCCAGCTTTTCTTTATATTTGATTTGCCCCCAACACTATTTCTATTCTGTTCTATCAATCTGTGATAGTTAATGATTTTTCTTTATAGACTATTTTAGTTTGATACTCATTGAAAACCACAGATAATCAAAGCTTGACACAAAATGTTATACTCATTCTATTTTCTTTTTACTCTAAACTTACGGCCTCCTGGACATCTGTTTCATTTTTTTTCCTCTTTCCAATGAAAATTTGCTCTAAAGATGTGCTAAGACTTATTTTTAAACCTCTAATTGTTACCTGTAACACAAATCAGTAAGTCAAAAAGAAATAGAGGTCAAACAAATTTCCTAAGTGGTCATATGATTCAAAATTCCCAAAAAAGGTAAGAACCAGTGAAACAGACCTCATGTTTAAAGATAACATGCCATATGTCCACTCATTTGAACAACTTGATATTCTTGTGAAGACAAACTTCTATGAGGATTGGAACAACTGACTAAGTATTTTGAAGATGTGTTGTACATACCCAATATACAGCACAATCCTAGCCACCAAATGCATTCATCTTTTCAAGGTCAATAATATTTGAGAGTAGTAGATAGACTACAAAAATACCTACTTAATCTCAAAATTAAATTAAAGGAGGAAAGAGCTCTCCATTAGGGTTAAACGAAGTTGACACTTTGACCACTTCCTGATAATTCTTCTATTTAAAGGGATGGAGCAGTTCTGGACCAACTGTGATAGGTATACCTTGTGTTTCTGTTGTGAGTATGCATCATTGAATGATGTTTCCACAAATAAGACAGCAATTCTGGGCATTTGGGTGGTAGCATCCTGTGTCTCTTACCGGAATCCCATCCCTATGAAAGAAATGGTGATGGTTTATAAGGTGCCACTAAGCAATATTCCTTAAGAGCTCAAAATAAATCTTTGAAAATAATAGAATATAGAGCCACTGTATCGATCCTTCAGTAAAAATGACAATAAATAAAAGAAGTCTTTTTGAATGCTTCTGGTTTGTGATCTTTCAAATGTTTACTGTTTAGAACAATGTGCTTTTACAATTAAAAAAACAATAATGATCTGTGACAAGCACAGAATTTAGAGCAAGGCATTTTGGGTCTGAATCCTATGTCTGAAAATTACTGGCTGCTGTACTTGGTCAATCAGTCAATTATATAAAGTCTATTCATATGTAAAAGTGAGAGAATGGGACAATTTACATGATCATGAGAATTAAAAAATGTAATGTTTTATTTCTTTAACAGTGTAACATAAAAGTGTGCTGGGCAGCTAGTAAGACAGTAGAATTATAATAAAATTATATGTTTAAAATTAAGAATACTTTAAAGTTTCAAGCTAGTGTTTCCTTTAATATGGATGCCACTTTACAACTTCCCAGACAAAGCATTGTCTAGCCATAGCTAAAAGGAGTGTTTGTTCCTTTGCAAGGCAGTCTGTTTCATTGTAGAATAGTTGTAACTTCTTATTTCTGCTGATTCCTATAGATTCCACTCATTGGTTCTAATCTTCTTTGTGCAAAATAGAATATGCTCCATCATCTACATGACAGCCATTCCAATATTATTATCCTCCCTCCACCCTGGCCTGGATTTTTTTTTCTTCTCCATTCTTAAGGATCTGATTTCCCTTGATCATTACTCTAACTATGAGGATGCTGAACATCTCCTAATCTTAATACCCTTCTCTTAATACCCTCTGCTTTTCTCAAAATGTGATACAGAAATAATCATAGTATTTGTATGATAAAATTACAATGGGTTTATCACCTTCCATGATTTGAACTTTATTCTCTGTAATAATGACATTTAAGTTTTCATTATTTTAAAAAGCATATAATATTTATTTGAATTATATTGAATTTATGATTGATTAAAATCATCAGATTTTTCCCAAGATATGTCTCCTTTAACTTGTATCCATGACATTTATTATTTGAGTTTAAATGTAGGACTTTATATCTATCTATGAGATTTATTGTATTGAATTTGAATACTGACTAGTTGAGATACATATGTATCCTGGTTCTGTCACACAATGTCTTCTCATGCAAAATCACTGGCACATTTTATACCCATTTGGTGAAGATATATTTACTAGGCAAGATATTGGGCATGCCTCAAAAGACTCCCTCTAAACAATCTTTAACTGAGGGGGTACATTTTGGGGGGAGATATTTGGTGATGTCTGTACAGTTTCATTGTCAAAACTGGGGTGCGGAGTGCTATGGATATCTCCTGGGTAGAAACCAGAAATATTGATGAACAACTTACCATCACAGGAAAGCCTCCCTCAAACAATTATTCTGCCCAAAATGTTAACTTTGTTAAGGTTGATAGGCATAATACACACCAACTGGCTAGCATAGTACATGTCAACTCGCTGATTGCCTGTAAGTGGAAATTCACTGAATGTTTCCACCTTGCCTAGTAAAATCATGAGAAACTAAGTTGCCTTGCAATCAAGATATAAATAACTTCTTTCTAATGTGTCAGTGAATCTATTGAGAAAGGGATTTGGTTTTAATTTTTAATGCCATTTATTAATTATTATTCTTTTAAAAACTGGCCACAGAGCATCTATTTTTAAAAATAATTCTAATTTTGCTTTCAAGCTCATCACTGTAGAATTTGAAATGTCCTTTGAGTATTACTTTTAAAATCAGGGCAAAGCTTCCTTCTTTGATTCTCCTAATATTACTTATTATTTTCTAAAAATGTCAAAATAACTGGTATAATTTTGTGATCATATTAAAGATCTCTAGACTGTATTTAGCCTTGACATAGACAGATAAACTTGTGGAAAAGGAATCTGTGAGTCATTTACTCTTCACTTACTTTGAGCATCAATTCTCACTGCTACCCTATTCTTTGGAATCTGATTTCAAGAGGCTTAGGTGTAACTAAGATTTCTGACCTGCTTAGCCCATCTCAGAATCTCCAATAAGTACTCTGTTATTTTGTATCATTTCCAGAAGGCCACTATAATGGACTTTTCCTTCTATCATTCAATAAACTTTCTCAATATCAGAAAGCTCTTCAGAGAGGTGATTCCAGGGAGCATTGGAAGAAACATGGGGAAAGTGACTTCGGGAAGAGAAAGAAGCCCATTAAGGTTGTATTACAGGTAGGTTATTGCTGTGGGCAATAGAGGCTTAGTACTACTTGGGGATTCTAGGAGACAGTGTAGAACATGCTTTATAATCATTCTGCCTGAGGGAGGGCTAAGGGAATTGGGATATTTATCAACTCCTGTCAGTCTTCTGTAAGGGCTTCTAGGGATAGAGGTGATAACTCCAAAGTACTTTGTATGGTTTTGCAACCTGACTATGTGCTGTGGTCCAGAGAAAGCTTTCAAGCAAAGAATTGCAGGTGTTTTGCACCTGGAAGCCATTGTTGTTGTGCTCCAGAAGGGTGAATGCTAGGGTATATGAATGGCTCATCTGCTGATATGGTACCATTTCTCATGCATTTGTGACTTAGTACTTTTACTTATATTGAACACATTCAGTTCTCTGTTTAGTAAAATCACTTCTGAATTGAGCAACACATTCTCCAAAATGCCTTGGTTCTACTCTCAGAGAAGAATCTTTATTTTCCCCATGGCTCTGTGATGGTTTTCTCAGAAACACTAGTCTCCGTCCATCTTGCAATTGTTTCCTACCATAACTCCAATGGTGTAGGAACATCTATCCTTTCCTCAGTTCTAGTGGGAAAATTTATCTCAGTGTCTATCACATACAGCAACTTAGATTGAAAATCCAGAGACTAGTCTCCTCAAATATAACCCAGGGCCATTGCACATGTGGTAGCTCCCCTCTGTGGATGGGGAAAAGGTAGTCATGGAAATCAGATTCACCTGTTTTCTTTGTCCGTCTGTTCTTCCCAAATGACCCACTTTGTGTTCCACCACCCACTGCGGAGTCATCTCAATATGCCTGTCATTGGCTGGGAGGGGATGGGGTAGAACATATGCCTCCTCTATCTGCAGAAAAAAAACACAGAATGAACTTTGAAAAGGTTTAAACATTTCTTTACTTCATGCTCTCAGCAATAAATTTGAATGTTACACAGTCAGGAAATAGATGGAAGGGGAGGTGGCTTTGGTATGGCCGTCTTACCCACAGACGCTAGTTGTGGCACACGATCGCGCCTGCAGACAGACACCTGGCCTGTGCCTGTGTGGGTTTCCCATATGGGTTGGAAAGTATCCCACAGAGATGCCCTCTCACTTCTTTATACCCTTTGCATTTCCTTTTGAGTCCTTTCATCCTCATTGTCTTTGCTTCTCCTCTGACAGGGAAGTAAATCGTCATGATATCCAGTATGGGTTTTAAGGCATGGCCATTATAGGTTTCTGCAGGGGAATGCTTCAAGTCCTGTACGTGGGGAAAAACATGTGCAGCATCCAAGTATCTTGTAGTACAGATACAGTTTTATTTTCTCCCTTGTCTTTCTATTTTTTTCTTTGTTGGTCCCTATGTATGGACAAAATAATCAGACATCATACCACATGTGTTATTCTCTTGTCAAACACCCTCACAAGATACCTTACCTGTTCACTTAATTTTGGACAAATTATGCTAGAGTTCCTTCTTATTGACCTTGAGTCATGTTACAAAACACCTTGATTACTTTTTAAGAAGCTATATTCTATCATTTCCCCAACTCCTCATTCCTGCCTGTAGA
The DNA here is from genome assembly GCF_019186645.2 of Phyllostomus hastatus. Taxonomy (NCBI): domain Eukaryota; kingdom Metazoa; phylum Chordata; class Mammalia; order Chiroptera; family Phyllostomidae; genus Phyllostomus; species Phyllostomus hastatus. The sequence continues at coordinate 102,865,998 of NW_025334041.1, read as the reverse complement.
AGGAAGGAACAGGACACCCCTGACTCCTAGGTGGCTTTCAAATGCGAGCTATCAGAGAGCTCTGAGCTGCACCACGCAATTACCTGTGATGTGTCCTCATTTATTCCTTTTAGGTCTTATTTGTACATTGTAATTTTTTTTAGAGTTTCTATTCTACTTTTAGAGTTTCTCATTTATCTTTTAGCCCTATTTAGCTCAGAATGTCTGGCTTCTGGGTAACACATATATTTTCTCTGCATTCAAAAATAAATTATTTTCTCCCAATGCCCATGCCACATGTCTGACCTGTCTCCAAGGTTCTTTTCCTTCTCTGTCACAAATTTCACAAAATTTCCTGTTTCTTGCATCACCACATCAGTACCTCATTGTCTCTTACTAGCGAAAGTTAAATCCAGAATACTAACTGACTTGGTTGCCTTTCAGTATTTGTTCAAATGATGTCCTTTTGAGAAAGTGAAACTTTTTATAGGTAATATAAGTAGCTAGCATTTGGACATCTTGCTTGGCTTTGTGCCAGTTTTATTCCCCATATTGGTAAAACCTTGTTTATTCTTCTCCACAGTTTTTTCATCTCTACACCCTTATCAACATCAAAATAGCCTCATCATGCTATTCAATGCTCATCAATGTTCAAAATAGCTTTATTGGGCAAACTTTTACATAGACAGACATTCTGTTTATGATACCTTCTGATATTAAAATGTAATAATTTGGACTTGTGGATAAGACTGTGAACATTATCGTTTGTTGTGAACACTGAAGCATGTAGTTCAGATTTTCAACCTGGCTTACTAGTTAGTGATTACTGACATTTGCGGAGTGTTTTACGGTTTACAAAGCACTATCACAAATACCATTTCATTGAATTTTTACAGTAATGTTCTAAATAGATAATGAAGATGACATGTAGATAATACCAAAAATAAAAGAAACAGAATGGTTTCAGAAATCACTAATGGAATTCAGAAGCATTACTCAGAATAAAGTTCACTAGCCAAATTAACTAGCCAGCTCTTAATCATTTTTTTTTTAATTTTTATTGCTATGGGGACATGGAGGGCATTGTGGTTAATGGAAATCCATGCTCATTCAACCAGATCTTTCTAGCTTTATCATGTTAACAAAACATTTCTGGGTATAACTGGCAAATGCACAGTTGAGGGTTGCTAACAAGGGACAGAAGCCTAAGTACTCAGAAATGAGTCCGTAACACGCATGTGGGTCCCAGCTAATAAAAGAGAAGTTAAGGAGAGAGTGATGAAGCAAAAGAATGTAAGTGTAACTATGCATTTGAGTAATGTGTTGGTTATAGTGGTATTTCTTGTAACTAGACATTCCAATCTATTATCATATTTTATCTTTACAATCTTCCTGGGAGGTAGATGCTATTGGGATTTATATCTATCTCCATTTTGTAAATGATAACAATGAGAAACAAAGTTTGAGAAACAGAATGTAAAGAGACTTCTAGCAATAAATCAATACCTCATATATTAAGTCATGTCTCTCCTAAAACCAGGGAAACTAAATTTAGTACCAGAGATTACAAAAGTTGAAAAAAAAAAGACGACTTTTAAACTCCTTATTTTTTAGATGAGGAAATTGGGTCTTAAAGTTAAGAAATGACTCACACGAAATTACACTGCCTGTCAGCAGCGGAGCCGGGCCTGAAACCTGGGTCCCCTGGCTACACTTCCCACACTCTGTCTCCGCGGCCAAGAAATATAGACTCCACAAGCAGAAAACAAAATGTGCCCATTAGTGATGCCATCATTACTTTTCCAAACTGGATTTCTTTCCAGCTCTCTGATATAAATCTTTCATCTGACCTTGCTATTCATCAGATAAAATTATTGCTTTGAAGTTGGTGGCAAAAGGGCAATGTCTGGCCTGTCATTGTTGGTCAACAGATTTTTTTTGAATGAATGACTCAATTAATATAATGGATTTGGCACTGGTCCTTTTACTAATAATTACATATTATTTCTCTACATAGGTAATTTTCACCTAACAATGAAATAATTCACTTTCCTTTGAACAAAAATAAAAAAAAATATATGTAGAGGCGATGTCTTGTGTTTAAGGGCCATGTCATGGAAGCCAATATTTTTACTGTTCTCTGAATATGCATCAAGTATGTGAGAATGAAAACCAACTGAGGGAAAATCAGATTTGTAATGTCTATCCCATACGCATGCCTGCTCAGGCTCACTCGGTAGAACAGAGAGCTAAGTCACTCACCTACTTACATTTCTATTTCTTGTTATCTTTTATTTTTTAAAAAATCACTTAGAGCCAAAATTCTGTTTATGGAATTGTCCTCACCCTATACATGTTACCAACATAGTACAAATGACTGGCAGTGGCCTGTGTGGCAGTTCACAAGAACTGCATTAACTCATTAACTCTTCACCCAAACACACACACACACACACGCACAACAACAACAACAACAACAACAGGAACAAGTTGAAACTTGTCATTAGGAAAATGTGGGGTGACTCACCCATATCGACTTTAAAAAGGCTTTCATAATGAAAGAAACAGTATTCCTTGCAAAAGGCATTAGAAATGATTCAGTGAGGGACAAAGAATAGCAATATATACTTGCCCTGGATCTCTTCAAGGGTGCATGTGACATTAATGAGTGTGGAAAGAGTAATAACCAATGACTAATATGCCTTTTTAGTCTCTTGATAGCTAGATGTTGGGAAAAATTCTTGCTTAACTAACCAATGAGCAACTATCCACAGACCACTTTAATTGATATCCTTCTAATTTGGCACAAATAGTTAAAAATAATCCTTGGAAAGATGGTTGAAATCTCATGGTTCAGGCTGACAATGGTCCTGCAATGATAAGACTCAGAAGGGTGTGGATGGGGCAGTGTGCTGCACTGAAAATAAGCAGAAGTAATAGAGAGGATCAATAAAGTCAAAATTTGGTTTTGGAAAAGATTCATAAATTTTATTTTCTTTTATTTGATCATTTTTTATTAATGTTCAAATACAGTTGCCTCCATTTTCCCACCACCATTTCCCCCCCACCCCATCCACCTCCACCTCCCACCCTCAATCATAAATTTTGAAACTTCTAGAATAGCCAAGGTAAAAGAGACATTAAAAAACAATATTAGGAATCTTTATAAAGGGAGCCAGAATTATAGATATCACAAAGGTAAAAATATACTATGAATATTAGTTGCTTTGTCCATTTCACCAAAGTTTTTAAAATTTACCCATAAACTTTTCCAGAGAAATATAACTTAACAAAATTGGTTCCAAAATTCTGAATTGATAGAAACAGTTAAAAATGTTGAAGATATAGGTAAAACTTTCCCCAAAGGAAAAAAATAGGCCCCTATGTTAGGCGCCTTGGTTGGTCAGTGAGTACCAGCCAAGCAAGGAACAAATAATTCCGAACGGGAGCCTGGGGAGAAACAGATAAGTGGTTGCGGGGAGTGATGCGAGGGGGGGTTGAAGAGTCCCTGGGGGCAGGTTATGAAAAATGCTGTAGGCCATCTTTAATGGTCAAGATTTTATTCTAAATTAAACAAAGCAAAATTAGTAAATAAATAGAACAAGAGGTTTTGGTAGAAGGAGGAGATGGGGTAGAGCCAGTGGAGAGAGAAAGAAAAGAATGGATATTTTACAGGTGAAATGTAGATGACCAACTAATGGATCTGATGTGAAAGATGGTGAGGACAAGTACAAAGCAAAGATGATCCCTGGGTGTTTAGCAACTGGGTAAATGGTGAGGCCATCTGCTTTGGAGAGGAAAGGTTTGAGGAGAGATATATATTTGTCAGGAATCTCCAAAACTCAGGCCATGACCAGTGTGGCTAAGTTGATTGGGTATTGTCCCACAGAGCAAAACGTTACTGGTTCAATTCCCAGTCCAGGCACACACCTGGGTTGTGGGTTCAGATCCCATTCAGAGTGTGTATGAGACAACTGATCCATGTTTCTCACCCTCTCTTTCTCACTCCCTTCCCCTCTCTCTATAAAGTAAATAAAGAAATCTTTAAAAAATAAAAATAAAAATCTCAAAAACTCACTGTTGAATAAACTTAGTCTACTTGGAGTCATTCAAGTAAAGGTACCAAATAGACAATTGAATAAATATGTTTGAACTCAGAGAGCTCTCTGGGCTAGAAATTTAAATCTAAGTGTCACCACCATATCAAGCAAAGCTAAAGCCACGGGAGCAGGTGCCTTTCTCAAGTTACAGAGAAAAGCAAAGGGCTTTAGAGGGATAAGCTCTGTGGACCTCAAATATGGATAGGTATGGGTAAGTAACATGAAAAGGAGTAGCATCCATGCAGGTATGAGTAATGTCAGTACATAGTGTCACCTAATCCAAGAGAATAGACTGCTTCAAGATGAGAAATAGTTTATTGTGTTGGGTGTGAAAATTTAAAAAAAATTAAACACATACTTTATTCTTATATTATTATTTATTAATTATTTTATTATTTTCCATATGGACAATGGTACTTTTGTGTCACCCTATATGTGTGTGAGAGTGTGTATATCTTTGATGATTGACAGGTGCCTGGAATTGTTGATTTTGCTTCAGCAAACCTATTAGAGGTAAAACTGATCTACAAGTTTGAGAGAGAAAGGATCGATTTAAATCCTATAATTTGGATCTAATTAACTCAGAGATTCTCAACTCTGTACAAGCTCATTAAAAATCACCTGGTGAGCCTGGCTGGTGTGGATCAGTGAACTGAGTGGTGGCCTGCAAACCAAAGGGTCACTGGTTTGATTCCCAGACAGTGCACACACCTAGGTTGCGGACTAGGTGCCCAGTAGGGGGCGTGTGAGAGGCAACCACACATTGATGTTTCTCTTCTTCTTTCCTCCTCACTTCCCCACTCTCTAGAAAAATAAATAAATTAATTAAAAAAAAAATCACCTGGTGAACTTTAAACACAACTAATGCCCAGACCTTACCCGGGGGTCTTGGGTAGGACCCAGGGATTTTACTTTTCTAATCAATTAATTTATTAATTTATTAGTTAACATATGCATTTAGTCATTTATAAAAGCTCCCCAGATGATTCTAATGGACACCAAGGATTAAGAGAGATCATAAAAAGTGTTTGATACAATCTCTGCTTCCATGTAATTATCTCCCCATGTGCTCTTAGGCTATCAACATAGAATTCCTCTTTGGTTTATCCTGATGAAATCAGAGAAATCCAGTAACATGTCATATATACTACCAAAACTAGATTAAAATAATATTAGTAGGAGTATAATGCACAGACCTAACAGTGCCAGTCAAAAGCAGTAATAGATTGACAGTATTGAATTTTTACTTTTCCTATTCTATAGCCACAATTATGGTTAATGTGTCTGAATGCCTTTTCTTCTCATTTGGACTGTCTTTTTTTTTCTATTTATTACATTTATGAGGGGAGATCTCAAAAATCCAGAATTATCTTCTAGAGGGTGGGTCCCTTGTAGTACAGGCTTCCCCTGCTAGGTGAGTGTTGTAGGAACCCATCTGAATCAGTGCACCAGCTGGCATAGCTGTGAGAGGCTGCAATTGGCTTCAGTGAATTTTTTTTTACTTTCTCAGTGTGTTTGACCATTTCATGATGGGTGATTTATGAGTACAGCTGCCCACACAGTGATGTGTGTTCAGCAGTTTTTTACCAAAATGGCATGACCCCTATGCCCCACCCTCCCTATTCAGCCTGTCTCACCTGAGTGACTATTTTTGTTTCTTTGGATGAAAAAAGTCCTCAAAGGGAAATGTTTTGCCATTGTGGAAAAGGTGAAATGAAAAACAGCAGAACTAAAAGGCATCAAAATCAACAAGTTCAAAAACTGTTTTTATCAATGGAAAAAATGTCTCAATAGGTGTATTACATTCAATGGAGAATACTTCGAAGCTGAGTGAAGTTTAAACATGTAAGAATAAATACATATTTTTATAAATAAACTATGTGTTTTGGGGTCCCCTCTTACATACATCCCACCCCAACTACAGCCCCAACTACAACATGAATTCCTTCAGATCAATGTTTAAGTTTCACACAGAGCCTAGTTAAATTTCGAAATTCAGAAGATATTTGATAAACATGTGGCTGATTGGTTTACTGCTACTTTCATGAGTCTATTTCAACTTCTTTCTGATGGAACTTATCAGGGAGGGAGGAAGTAGCCTTCACAGCCAGGTTCAAAAATAATATCACTGGTTGCTAAAGGAGAATTCACATCTTCTATTCTTTTAGAGACTTTACATGGATTTATTTTGCTTTCTCACCTCCTCCCCAGTCTTAAAATATAACAATACCACAACAGTAACAGAAGCAATAGCGAAAGTTTATCCTCTTATTTCAGCTTTGGCTTAAGCCAGAACAGATGGTAAAACTTTTTTAAACCCAGCAATGCTTGAGAAGCAATAAATGGAACTATGTTGCTGCTGTTGCCTTATACTTGTAAGAGCTACTGCACACTGGATGGTTAACAAATTCACAGAGAAAAATTGGGGCATTTGTAGACCATAAACAGTATGTGTGTGCTGGAAAAAACAAAAACAAAAACAGGACACTTAAGTATCAGTTCAAGGTCACACCAGTGCATTAAGAAGAAATAAAAAGTCATCAAACCACCTTTGCTCATGAAAAAACCCCACTTTTCCCCTTGAAGCAGAAGGAATGATTATGTTAAAAAGAAAAAAAATAGAGACATCTTTCTAAATTGCCTAGCCTTGCAAACTCACCACAAAGAGCTATGAGGCTTTAGAGAGCGATAGCTGTGGCCAGCTTTCCAATCACTGTTTTGCTTTTTCTTTATGCTCTTTTATGTTTTTTTCTAACTCTGGCCATAATTAGTGCAATATAAGAAAAACCTTGTCTTATAACCTGAAAACCTTTGGAAATTTGCTGATTATGCAGTTTCCAATTTGAGCTGAGCCAAGTACCTTTTTGAGTTTCAGCTGGAGCTTTGCTGTCATTTGCCACCCAACTAATTTATTTATTTGATTTGATCCTTTTGATTTATTAAAAAAATGTTGCCATTGGCCTTAGGGCTTCTTGGCAGAGATTTAAAAAAATGTTGATCCAATAATTAAATTAAATCTGGTATAAGAGTGGGGCAAGAATCAAATAAAACAGAAAATCCTCTCTTGGAAAATGCCTACAAAGAAAGAAAACTTAAATCTTGTCTTTGGGTATAATCAGAGGAATCCATGTTCACATCATTTCACAAACATCACTAGAACCTGCTTTGGCTTAAGCTCTGGTAGAGTGGAAATCTGTTTCATTAGAATCTGATAAACCCAAACCACAAGCAGCAACACAAGAAATGCAGTTTAGGTTGTCTGCATCCAGGTGAGAGTTTCAGAGCCTCATCTGTGATGGTGAGTATAGGAATAAAGGGTACCTTCGGACAGTGTTTTCATGAAGGTTCTCTCTCTCTCTTTCTCTCTCCCTCACCCCTCCCTCCCCTTCCCCCTCCCTCCCTCCATCCCTCTGTCACTCCCTGTCTCCTTCCCTCTCCCTCTCTCTCCCCTCTTCCCTCATATTCATTATTCTGGCCAGTTGTTTCTTCCTGAATATGATGTTTAAGGAGAGCAGCATTCTATGAGTTCACCTAGTTCATCCAACAAGTTTTCACTGTTGACTCAGGAGGGAATGTATTCTCTTTACTTTTGAATTTCCTTAGATTTCTCACCTCTCTCCATTTACCAGTTTTCTTTTGCTCTTTTTATCTTATTCTCTCCCCTCATTATACCCTAAGTGGCTGAAGGATGGGATAGGGCTTCTGTTTTGTTTTGTTTTTCCACTGCCTGCTTCAAGCGTTGACTGATGCATTATTAAAGCAAAAACGGTTGCAACAGAATTGCAGTTGAATGCATCTAATAACGTACTCATTCATTCATTCAACAAATATTTATTAAGCAACTGTTATGTACCAGATACTTTTTAGGCAGTGGGCATAGGAAGGTGTCCGGGACAGATACACTTCCTCTCGTGAAACTTCCTTCTAGAAATCAAGAGACTCCTTAAATGATCCTTGGTTCCTACCTTTTGATTCACAGAAGGATTATAGAACATTCACATGGGTTAAAAAAATATAAGCCAGGCTCTTCTAGGAAGAACCCTGGAGGTTCTGAAGTGTGTTTCCTGAGGAAGCACCGCAGAAGGGAGTTGCGGGTTCTATCTCCTCCCATCCTGTGCTCCTCCTTTTCTATACAATTATGTTACCCTTCAGGAACCCTTTGCTTTTCATCTTCCCTTTTCTTTTTACAGAGAGAAATTCAGGGTATTATCTACTTGTAACCAAAAGGAAAAAAAAATCTTTTCTCCATTGAGTTTCCTGATTGACTTGTAGAGTGCTAAGAATTTGTTAGTTCGATATTTCTCCCTTTAGTGATTGAGGGAAATCTCTGATGACAATACTAGCTCCTGGGGGTAACACCTGAAATCAACACAGAATGCTGTCATCCTGTGCCAGTGGTGATCAGCTGGAGTGATTTTGAAGAGGCGGACATGGAACGGAAGCCTCTAAACAACTTGTCTCTTCTTGGGCTTAGTGATTCTTAAGCAATCACAGCTCTACCCTCACACCTAGAAGATCATGCTCTGCCTGCCTTTCCGGCTGTGGAGCCAGGCAAGGAGCCAAGCCATCAGCATGCCGCAGAGATAGTCACGCAGTGTGGGCACAGCAATGTTCTGAACTAACCAAGCAGCAGCAGATACAGAAAATCTCTTTGGAAGGCTAATGTCAGCAGTCAGGGTTCATCCACTGCTCTGTGGGATATCAGAGTGATATTAGCATCCAGGGTTTGCCTTTCCCTGAGCCAGGTGATGACATTTTCTTGTGGCCAGACAGGCCCTTATGCAGAAAAGGGGTGGGCTCAGTTGAAGCAGAGAACATTTCATTCCTATGCAAATTCTTGATTGGTGCATTTATTATTTTAAAAGGCTGAATACATGAAAGCAATGAGAGATGAGACTAGTGTTTATGAAGATGAGACATGTGGCAGGAAGGAGGTAACCAACATGGGGAAGCTGAAAACACCCCATGCTAAAATCAGTGTACAATATCTTGTAACATAGACAATGCATGGAGTTCAATCCTGTACTAATACAGTGGACACACAATTGTTCTTGGTGCTCGGTCTCTTTCATGGTTGCATTAGAAATTGTAAATATGTATGTTCTCATATTTTTATGGCAGACGTTGTTGACTGGATATCATTTTATTTGTATTAATACATAATGAATTTCTTAATTTTTGTCATAGTTCTATTTTCCTAATTTTTCATAATTCAGATTATACTAAAATTGATCATTTCAGACAGACATTTTGATTGAGATATTTTATTAAAATTAATGTATAAGAGTAGAAATTCTCAATCAGAAAGGTATGAAAATCATTGAATTTTTTAAAATCTTCACTTGAGGTTATGTTTTTTATTGATGTTAGGGAGACAGGCAGGGAAAGAGAGAAAGAGAGAGAAAGAAAGAGAGATGGATCAGTATCCTCTTGCACATGCCCCTGCTGAGAATCAAGTCTGCAATGCAGGTGTGTGCCCTGACCAGGGGTGGAACTGTGACCTGTTGATGCGTGGGCTGGTGCTCCGCCAAGCTTAGCCCCCTGGTCAGAGCATCAGAGTTCTTAATGTGTTTTATCATTCTATTTAAGAAGTTTATATCAGTTTATAATGTCGCCAACAGTGAATGAGTAGACACAATTATCTAGCTATCAGTACTAAATATATGAAAATTGTAATGCTGTATACCATCTTTCACAACACATTTTTAAGTTGCTAGTGTGGATAAACTTTTCTATTGTGTGATCTTTTTTATTTTTTAAAGATTTTATTTATTTATTTTTAGAAAGGGAAAGGGAGGGAGAAAGAGAGAAAAACATCAATGTGTGGTTGCCTCTCATGGGCCCCCTACCTGGCCCACAACCCAGGCATGTGCTCTGACTGGGATTCGAACCAGAGACCCTTTGGTCCGCAGGCTGGCAGTCAAGCCACTGAGCCACACTGGCCAGGACTTTGCTATCTTTCTTGGATGAGGTCACCCTCTTTTAACTGTTGCCTTTGCCCATCTTTTGAAGATACAAGATACTTATACATCATCACTTAAAAATTAAGAAAATATTATATTATATTTACTTTTGATACAATTTGAAATAAGACCACTTTAAACATTGCAGGGTCTTCTCCTCTTTTAAACATTTATAGCTAGTTGTTTGGCAGTTTTGTAATATAATTATTTTATTGTATTTTTTCCATTACCATTTATCCCATTTATATCCCCCTCCCTCCACAGTCACCACTTGTTGTGCATGTCCATGAGTCCTTTTACCTTTCTGCTCAGTCCCTTCACTACCAAACCCTGCCCCTATAGCTGCCATCCAGCTCTGTATGAGTCTGTTTCTATTTTTACTTGTTAGTTTAGTTTGTTCACTAGATTCCACATAGGAGTGAAATCACATGGTATTTGTCTTTCTCTGACTGGTTTATTTCACTTAGCATGATGTTCTCCATGTTCATCCATGCTGTCACAAAGGGTAAAATTTTCTTCTTGTATTACATTGTGTAAATGTCCCATAGTTGTTTTATCCACTCATCCACTGATGGACACTTGGGCTGCTTCCATATTTTGGTGACTGTAAATAATGCTGCAATGAACATAGAGGTACTTACGTTCTTTCAAATTAGTGTTTTGGATTTCTTCAGCTATATTCCCAGAGGTGGGATCACTGGGTCACAAGGCAGATCCATTTTTAATTTTTTGAGCTATCTCCATATTGCTTTCTGAGACCTTAGTCAGTTCTGTCAGTTAAGAAGTAGGAATTTGAATATTCATTTACATATAAAGAATGAAAATAAATATATCTTTATGAAGAGAAATCTTGATAAGGGTGATGTAAATACCATGCATGATATATGGAGAGCGAGATGCAGGGTCTTCTCCTCTTTTACTGCAGGTATCAAGATAAAATGATTAGTCTTAGATCCTATCTTTTTTTTCTTGCCAGTCAATAAAATACTTGTTTCTATGATATCACCAAAATTTGTAAAGTGATTTGGACTCCTCAGAAATTGCATGTTTTATAAGTTTTATACATTAGTAGAAATAAAATGTTTAGACAGTGATATCTCGGTACTAGATGGCTTCGGAACTCATCAAACCTGGTACTCATCAAATTTTGATGAGAAAAAATGTTTCAGCACTTGATGCTTGCTCACCACTTGTCACCACGTGTGACTTCTATGAGTCACAACTACCGCCTGCAAGAAAAAATGCTTCATTTTTTCTTGGCTTACTCGCCACTCATTGGAAGGTATTATAGATGAGTACCAAGATACCACTGTATTTCAAAATCAAACCCACTCCCAATTATCCAGGAGATATAAAATACTTCTATATTTCAGCTAGTTCCTAAATGTATTTCAGAAATATATGTTGTCACACACACAAAAGCTGAAATACCATTTTGGAATGAGAAATCTTTTGTTCTTGTCTCAAATTCTTTTCTAATTTTATAGGAAAGTAAATGACTGTCTCTTTAAGTCTTAACTTCATCCATCAAATGAAGGAAGAATCTTTTTAACTTATCAAAGCTTTTAATGATTTGGAAGATAACATTACTTAAGATAAGATAGAGACACTTTATAAAGTATAAAATTGTGGACAAATTTACATAAAGCTGTCCCATTAAAAAATTTCTATGTTGCCAGTCCTGTGCATACTGTTTAATAGGTGAGAAATTTTAGTCAAATTGCATTTACTAATATCTTCTTATTAAAATCATTCTGCTAATGCATGCCCACTATCCTGAAAGCTACTGAGGAAACTTTAAATGAATCAGATTTTATATTAGGAAAAAAAAAAACAAGTAGTATTCCTCCTGTATGTCTCCTTACTACTCACACAAAAGACACTTCATTTCTGATACTTCTGGTACCAAATGTGTGGGAGTTTTCCCCACACCACGCAATACTGTGAGGCTCCAGCTGGATGTTCTCCATTTTAACTGAATGTCAACACTGTTAACCTGGAGATAGTGTCATGTCCCACAGGGTTAAGGGCTCAGTGCCACAAGGCTGCCCCTCCTTCAGATGCCTACCACAAGTAGTAGGTCCTCTGGTTACACACAATTTGTATCTGACTTGGCTACAAATCAAAGGTTTTTATGACTTCTTCCCTTTGGATTTAATTACTCATTGGAGCAGCTCACAGAACTCAAGAAGATACTTGCACTTACCAGTTTATTAAAGGATCTGGTAAAGGATGCAGGTGAACACCCAGATGAAGAGATACATGTAGGGTGAGATCTGGGAGGGTCTCCATTGTAGAGGAGCTTCTGTCCCAGTGGAGTTAGGGTACATCACCCTCCTGCTGTGTGGCTGTGTTCACCAGCTCGGAAGCTCTCTGAACCCCACACTAGTGGGATTTTTATGGGGTTTCCTCATGTAGGCACAATCCATCATTAACTTCAGTTTTAGCCCTTCTCATGAGAATGGAAGGGGAACCTAAACATTTTAAGCTTCTAATCATGGCTTAGTGTTTTCCATGATCAGCTTTCACCTAGGAGGCATCAGATACTCCCCCAGAGTCACCTCATTAGAACAAAAACTACGCCTATGACCCAGGAAATTACAATGGTCCAAGGGGCCTGAGTCAGGAGTGGGGTCAAGACCACATATCTTTTAGAACAAAAGATACTCCTGGTGCTTTTATCACTTAAGAAATTATTAGGGTTTAGGAGACTTGTGCCAGGAACCAAGGCAGAGACAAAATATGTCCACCAGGCCTTCCACTTTAGTTCAGAATATGACACCAAAACACAAGGAAAACTAATAAAAACATTAGCTGGATGTAATAAATTATTGGAAATAAATATTGAGGACACTTGCTTAAATTAATCCTAAGCATTAAAGAAGGGAATTTAAAAAGAAAACTCTAAAGCTTTTGTTTTACTGTTCACCACTCATCATATGCAAAGTTAAAACATGTTTGTCTGATGAGAATTTTCAAGCCTTTTCAGCATTGTGAAGAAATAAAGCTATGGAAAATAAAGCAGTGCACTAGCCACTAAAATTTAGTAGGAAGAATAAAACTTTATTGTTCGTTTTTTTCCTAATTAAACTTTATAGATTTCTTGATGTTAATCAGTACACAAAATGTCTGGAATGTTTACTTCCTGAAACAACCATGAATGCATTCTTAAATTATCCAATAGCTCTGAGTAGAGAAAAAGTGAATTGGAAATTGTTTCTTAATTATAAAGCTTTCATGGGGAGGAAAAAAAAATTAAAAAAAAACTGAGCTAAATTACAATGGCATAAAACTGGGAATCAACTCAGAATTTTTCTTCTCTAATTTGTTTCTCACTTTTATTCAGCTAGGAGAGAGTGATCCTTCAAGTGATGATTACTTCATCACTATCAGCAGAATATTAACTATACTGACGTTAGAAATCATTGACTTGGGAGAGTCCTTTACCATTCATTAATTCTTGGGCTGAATGGGCTGTGTAACAGGGAGGAGACAATAAACAAAATGTAAATGGAGACACCAAATTATGATCACTTTTTTTGGCACATGTTTCTATGAGTAAATATTTCATAGTTTGCAGTCTTCTACCACACTTTTAGTTATGTTTTTCATCTTTCCTCCAATCTATGAGGATGGTAATCCATCTTTCCTGGGCTAACATAAGGGAATAGTGGAAATATGAATGAACATCTCATCTTTTGCAATCTCTCTCTCTCAATTAAAGAGTAATAATAAAATAGAAGTAGAATGTATGAGACCATTCTAATTCTAACAAGGCAATAGATATTTAATATTTATGTGGTATACAAGGGAAAGACTTTTCTTGGATCTTCCCAAAATGGTCTGCACCTCTTAAGCTATTATCAACAACTGCATACGAAGGCAACTGGAAAATTATAGTCATTTAAGATTGTTGATTCTTTTAATCATACAGTTGAAAAGATCTGTCTATTCCAGAACCAATATATCTCTAGTGTCCAACTCTTCCATTGTTCTCTCCATTTTATTGCTTCAGTTTAGTGTCTCATTATTTCTCTTTTATTCTTATATTATGACTTATTAATTATTGTGTTATTTTCTTTTTTAATTTTACTGTATTTTTTCAATACCATTTATTCCCTTATATCCCCTATGACCCCAAATCACCACCTGTTGTCCATGTCCATGAGTCCTCTTTCCTATTTGCTCTATGCCCTTACCTCCACCCCCCATCACTGTCATGCTGCCCTGAGTCTGTCTCTATTTTGCTTGTTAGTTATGTTTATTCCTTAGATTCCACATATGAGTGAAATCATGTGGCATTTGTCTTTCTCTAACTGATTTATTTCACTTAGTATAATGTTTTTCAGGTCCATCCATGCTGTCACAAAGTATAAAATTTTCTTCTTTTTTTGTGACCAAGTAGTATCCCATTGTGTAAATGTGAGGTGATATCTCATTGTGGTTTTAATTTGCATCTCTCTGATGATTAGTGACAATGAACATCTTTTCATAGGTCTATTGGCCATCTGCATGTCCTCTTCAGAGAAATGTCTTTCAGGTCCTTTGCCCATTTTTTAATTGGATTTTTTGTTAGTTTGGTGTTGAGTTTTACAAGATCTTTATATTTTGGATATTAACCCTTTATCAGCTGTATCAGTAAATATGTTCTCCATTCTGTAGGTTGTCTTTTTATTTTGTTTATGATTTCCTTTGCAGTGCTAAACCTTTTTAGTTTGGTGTAGTCCTACGGGTTTATTTTTGTTTGTTTGTTTCCCTTGCCTGGGAGATATATCAGGTAAATATTGCTATGAGCAATGTTCAATATTTTACTGCCTATCTTTTCTTCTACAGTTGTTATGGTTTCTGGTCTAACATTTAAGTCTTTAAAACACCTTGAATTTATTCTTTTGTGTGGTATAAGAAGGTGGTCTAGTTTTATTTTTCTGCATGTATCTGTCTAATTTTCCTAACACCATTCATTAAATAAACTATCTTTAGCCCATTGTATGTGCTTGCTTCCTCTGTCAAATATTGACTATAAAGTTGTGGGTTTATATCTGAGCTCTCTATTCTGTTCCATTGATCTGCATGTCTGTTTTTATGCCAGTACCACACTGTTTTGATTACTATGGTTGTATAATACCAATTGGTATTAGGTAGTGTGATTCCTCCAACTTTGTTCTTTCTCAGGATCATTGCTGCTATGCAGGGTGTTTTGTGGTTCCATATAACTTTTTAAAATATCTGTTCCAGTTCTGTGAAATACATCATTGGAACCTTGAAAGAAATTGCACTGAATCAATAGATTGCTTTGGGTAGCTTTTATTTATTTATTTGTTTGATATTGTAATGATTTTGATTTTTCATCTCTATGAACACAGTATGGACTTCCACCTATTTATATCTTCTTCATTTCTTTCTTCGGTGTCTATGATGTTCCCAGCACAGGTTTTTACCTGCTTGGTTAGATTTACTCCTAGGATTTTATTCTTCTTGAAGCAATTGCGAATGGTACTTTTTTCTTATTTTCCCTTACTGATAGCTCACAATTGGTATATAAAAATGCAACTGATTTCTGAATGTTAATTTTTTATCCTGCTACTTTACTCAATCATTTGTCAGTTCTTGTAGTTTCTTACCGGAATCTTTGGAGATCTTTATGTCCATTATCATGTCATCTGCAAATAAAGACAGTTTTACTTCTTTCTTTCCAATTTGGGTGCCTTTTATTTCTTCTTCTTGTCTGATTACTATGGCTAGGAATTCCAGTACTATGTTGAATAAGAGAGGTGAAAGCAGACATCCCTGTCTTGTTCCTGATCTAAGGAGAAGGCTTGTAATTTTTGCCTGTTGAGTATGATGATGGCAGTGGGTTTGCCATATATGGCCTTTATTGTTTTTTGGTATGTTCCCTCTATTCTCACCTTGCTGAGAGTTTTTATCAAGACTGTCTGCTGGGTTTTATCTAATGCCTTTTCTGCATCTGTTGATATAATCATGTGTTTTTTAATCCTTCATTTAGCTTATGTGGTGAATTACATTTGTTGATTTGTGAATGTTCTACCAATCTTGAATTGTTAGAAACAATACCACTTGATCATGGTGTATAATCCTTTGATGTATTGCTGTATTCAGTTTGCTGATATTTTGTTGAGGATTTTTAGTATCTGTGTTCATTAGGAATATTAGTCTATAATATTGTTGTAGTATCTTTTTTTGTTTTTGGAATTAGAACACTGCTGGCCTTGTAAACTCATTTTGGGAGTGTTCCCTACCTTGAATTTTTTAAATTAGTTTGAGAAGGAGAGGTGTTAGTTCTCAGAATGTTTGGTAAAATTCACCTGTGAAGCCATTTGGTCCAGGGCTTTTGTTTCTTGGGAGTTTTTAATGACTGCTTCAATTTCAATAGGTGAAATCTGTCTATTCAGATTCTCTGATTCTTCCTGATTTAGTTTTATAAGAATGAGTGTCTTTAGGAATTTATCAATTTTGTCCAGTTTGTTGGCATATAGTGGTTCATAATATTTGCTTAAAATCCTTTGTATTTCTTTGTTGTCCATTGTTATTACCCATCTTTCATTTCTGATTTTATTTATTAGGGTCCTTTCATCTTTTTCACTTGATGAGTCTGGTTAAATGTTTGTCAATATTATTTATACTTTGAAAGAAACATCTCTTGGATTCACTGATCTTTTGTATTATTTTTTAGACTCTATTTCACTTATTTCTGCACAGATATTTATTATTTCCTTTCTTCTGCTCACTTTGGGTTTTGTTGTTTTGTTCAAGTTCCTTCAAGTGTAAAATTAGATTGTTTTTTTGAGCTTTTGTTTTGTTTTGTTTTGTTTTAATTTTAATTTTTTTTTGAGCTGTGCCTGTAGTGCTATGAATTTCTCTCTTTGGATTTCTTTCCCAGTGTCCACAGATTTTGGATTGTTGTTTCCTTTTTTTAATTTCTTTCAAGGTATCTTTTGATTTCTTCCTTGATCTAATTGTTGACATTTTCATTGTTTAATAACATGTTATTTAGCTTCCATGTCTTTGTGTCTTTTTCAGTGTTCTTGTAATTAAATTCTTATTTCATAGCATTGTGGTCAGAGAATATGCTTGATATGATTTCAATCTTCTTAAATTTATTGAAACTTGTTTTGTGTCCTAACATGGTCTATCAAAGAAAACATTCCATGTGCACTTGAAAAGAATGTATATTATGCTGCTTTGGGGTTAAATGCTCTGAAGTTATTAGTTAAATCCATGTAATCTAGTGTATCATTTAAGGGCACTGTCTCCTTGTTGATTTTCTGTTTGAGAGATCTATCTATTGAAGTCAATGGGTTCTTAAAATCCCCCACTGTAGTTCTCTTGATCTCTCCCTTTATGTACATAAAGATTTGTGTTACATATTTAGGTGCTCCTATGTTAGGTGAATAAATATTTACTAGGGTTATATCCTCTTGTTGGATTGTTCCCTTTATGTGATGTCCTTTGGCTTTAACCAAAGCCTCTTACTATAGCTTTGATTAAAGTCTATTTTGTTGGATATAAGTATTGCTACCAAAGCTTTTTTCCCTTTCCATTTACATAAAATATCTTTTTCCATCTCTTTACTTTTAGTCTGTGTATCTTTTAACCTGTGGTGGGTCTCTTGGAAACAGCATGTATATGGGTCTTGTTTTCTTATCCATTCAGCTACCCTGTGTCTTTTGGTTGGAGCATTGAAGCCATTTATATTTAAGGTAACTATTGATAGATACGTGTTTATTGTCATTTTTTGTTAGACTACTTTCCTCTTTTTTTTCTTTCTCTCTTTTTTTTTTATTCTTCTTAAAGCAAGCCCTTTAATATGTGTTGCAGTACTGTTTTGGTGTTAACAAACTCCTTTATGTTTCCCTTGTCTGGGAAGATTTTTATTTCTCCTTCAATTTTAAATAATAGTTCTGCTGGTAAAGTAGCCTTGGTTGTACATCATTACTTTTCATCACCTTGAGTATTTCATGCCAAACCCTTCTGGCCTGAAATGTTTCTGTTGAGAAATGAGATGACAGTCTAATTGGAACTCCCTTGTATGTAACTACCTGTTTTTCTCTTGTGGCTTTAGGATTCTCTCCTTGTCTTTAAGCTTCGCCACTTTAATTATGATGTATCTTGGTGTAGGCCTCTTTGAGTCCATCCTATTTGGGACTTTATGCACTTCCTGAACTTGTGTGTCCTTTTCCTTCAACAGACTAGGGCAGCTTTTGGTCATTATTTATTCAAAAAGGTTCTCAATCCCTTGCTCACTCTCTTCTCCTTCTGGTATTCCCATAATGTGGGTGTTGTTATGCTTTTGTGTTGTCCCAGAGGTTTCTTAAGCTCTCCCATTATTTAATTCTTGTTTCTTTTCGCTGTTCTACTTGGGTTTTTTTTTTTCTACCTTGTCTTCCAAATCTTTGATTCGATCCTCTGCTTCATCTAATGTACTGTTTATTTCTTCCAGTGTATTGTTTATTTCAGATGTGGCATTCTTTATTTCTGACTCATCCTTTTTATTGTTTCTATGTCTTTTTTTCATGCTGTTGAGTATCCTTATAATCAGTACTCTAAATTCTATATCTGATAATTTACTTGCCTCCATTTCATCTAGCTCTTCCTCTGGAAGATTCTCTTTTTCTTTCTTTTGGGAACTGTTTCTTTGCCTTCCAATTTTGGCTGTTTCTCTTTATTTGTTTCTAAGTATTAGGTAGATCTGCAAAGGCTCTGTTTCAGCCCTATGTCACAAACTGCCTGTGACTGGCCTTGGGCAACCTGTTTGGAACTATCAGCTATCCACAGATTGTGGGTCCCTCTGCTGGGACTGGATGAGTGCAGAAAGAGCCAGGCTGTGCACCAAGGCTGGCTTTTACCAGCACCAGGCCTGTGAGAGGTTCAGCTAAAGTCTCAGAGCTCCCAGAGATATGCCTTTGCTGTTACACTTAATCATTGAGATAGTCTCCAGCTATAGTCTGCAGTTTGGTTTAAGCTCCATAGTGTGGTATGATATGTATTCCTGTGGGTGGGGCTATTGCTTTCCCTCAAGCTGATGCCACTTGAAGGGGAGTTCTCTGCTTGTGAAAGATGGCCTCTGCAGTATCAGGAATAACTCTGCACAGAGATCCTGCATGGAATTATTCCTGTGGCTATTCCTTCAGTTCTTTCCTCGAGCGACCAACCACACATGTCTAGAGTCTACTCTGCCATCCCTCTGCCAAAGCCCAGAATAAGTGTCTGCAAATGAGTTTTAAGCATTGGCCCTTTGAGAAGTTCTCTGTATCTCTAGCCATCTCCCCCTGGTGGACACAAACCCTGTTGCTTTTCACAGCAAGATGTAGTTGGCTTTCTTTCCTGGTTTTGGTGCTGTAGGCTGGGGAGGTCAACTTGGAGTTTAGACCCCACACTTCTCTGTGGGATCCCGCTGGCCACAGAAATACCTCAAACTTCAGCTGCCACCTGTGGAAGCCCAGCCAGCTCTCTCATGCCTCTGCATTTGCTACTAGTCTCATTGTGGTGATGTGGTTTCTTCTGTCTGTCTGTGGTTATAAGGCTTCTCTCCAGCTAGTTTTCAGTTGGTTATTGAGGATAATTTTTCTTTAATTTAGTTGTAATTCCAGTTTGGTTCTGCAAGGAGGTAGTGTAGCTTCCACCTATTCCTCTGCCATCTCAAAAACCATAGTGTCTCATTATTTCTTGATTAATTTTTCTAAACATCTCCTACAAAGAAGTCTTGCTTACCATCATGCTCCCAAATTTTATACCATTTTTCCAATTCTACCTTGGTGGTTGTTTCTAAAATGGACATCAGAGTATGTTTTACCTCTGTTTACAAATATGTTTCCAGTAACATATCATGCTAGAAATCTTTAAAAACTCATCTAACTAAAAAAATAAGCAAATAAAATGTTGGATGAAGTGCTTAAAATCTTTTAAAAGTATGGAGGAAAAGAAGTAAAGTAATAAAATTCTTTAAAACCAAATCAAAGGGAAAGCATGAATCTCATGATATATAAGAGAGCCCAGAAACAGACCCTGGGATCATCTTCCAGTTCCTGGTGAACCAGATCTTCAGAGTGTCAGAACAAGGGCAGCACTATACAAGCTACAGGAGCCGACTCTGTCTAAGGCAGAGTAAAGTTGGACATCAGAGCATAGAATCCCACCCAAAGACATGACCTCTGCTCACCTACTAGGGGAACAGTGGTAGTGAAAGGGAAGAATGGGGAAAAAAACAAAGCAAAAACCAACTAAACAAAAATTTTTTTAAAATCAGTCCTGGCTGGCGTAGCTCCGTGGATTGAGCGGGGGCTGCGAAACCAAAGCATCGCAGGTTCGATTCCCAGTCAGGGCACATACCTGGGTTGCAGGCGATGGCCCCCAGCAACTGCACATTGATGTTTCTCTCTCTCTTTTTCTCCCTCCTTTCCCTCTCTAAAAATAAATAAATAAAATCTTAAAAAAAAATTTTAAATCATACCACATAGGATTGTGATAACAAATGCTTATTTTGACTTCTTCTGTGATTGAAAAAAAAATCTTCTCTGTCAATTTGTAGTCATAAACCAGCTTTAACAAGAATATGGGATATTAGTCACAGAACATCCCAAAGTATCCCCTAAGTTGTATTTATAGTGATCTCAGGTATGCAGCACCATGGTACATGGAAGAAGTGATGCTAATCCTCTTTAGAAGAACACACATTAAAAATTCACTTGTTGCCTTGACCAGTGTGGCTCAGTTGGTTGGGTATCATCTCACAAATCAAAAAAAGTCACCAGTGTGATTCCTGGTCAGGGCATATTCCTAGGTTGCAGGTTTCCTCCCTGGCCAGGGGGCATACAAGAGGCAGCTGATGGATGTTTCTCTATTGCATTGGTGTTTATCTCCCTCTCTTTATCCCTCCTTCCTCTCTCTAAAAATAAATACATAAAATATTTTTTAAAAACTCAGTTTTCAAAATTCTATAGGTAACATTTTAGAAAAAATAATTACTGATTTTTTAAAAAATATGAGTCAATGACCTATAATAAATGAAATCAAAGGAAATGTAACATTTAAACTTAGGCAAAGAGACAAGATTCTCAAATTAAAAATAATGTAAAACTTTCAAGTTTTAAATTTATACTGAGTTAATTTTTGAAGTATAAGGTGTTGGTTCAGTTCCATTCTTTTGTATGTGACTGTCCAGTTTTTCCAATAGTTTTTATGAAAGAGACTACTTTTCCCCTTTATATATTCTGGTTTCTTTGTTGTACATTAATTGATCATATATCCATGAGTTTATTTCCAGGCTGTCTATTCTGTTTCATTGATCTATGTGTCTGTTGTTTTTTTTTTTTAATGCCAGGACCATACTGTTTTGATTACTATAGTTTTGTAATATAGTTTGAAATTAGGAAGTTCAGTCTTCACCTTTGCTTTTTCTTAAGATTGTTTTGGTGATTTAGGGTCTTTTGTGGTTCTATACAAATTTTAAGATTGTTTGTTCTATTTCTGTGAAAAATGACATTGGGATTTTGATAGGGATTGCATTGAATCTATAGATCGCCTAGGTTAGTACAGTTAGTCCTCACAATGTTGCCAATAACTTCTTGAAAACTGAGACTCTAAGTGAAACTATGTGTAACAAAACCAGTTTTAGCACAAGCTAATTGATATAAACAAGAGTTAGTTCCTATAGCATATTTCTGGTCTCAGAAACATCACCAAATAAAGACTCAAAACACTTCTATACTAAACATTGAAGTGAATGTGAGCTATACATATATTTAAGAAAGATGAATAAAAACTAGTAATATGCAGGCATACCTCATTTTAGTGAGCTTCACTTGATCTTCACAGGTGTTGTATTTTTTACAAATCAAAGTCAAGAACCTCCACCAGCAAAAATATTATGATTAATTTTACTGTGATGCTCACTTTCTTATGGTGGTCTGGAACCAAACCAACAGTATTTCCAAATTTTGCCTGTAACTCTTTTTCAACTCACTTATTCTAGTTCAAGTTATCCACATGAACAATGCCTCTCCCAGCAGCTCAGGTAGCAAGGCAGGCACCCACTCTGACAGGGATGCCTGTCCATTGCAGGGTGCACTCACATCTACACCCACACTTACTCGGACTAGGACAATTTAGGCACACCAGTCCACCTAACGGGAACATCTATGGGACATGGGAGGAAGCTTGGAGCACCTGTAGAAAACCCACTTGGATGTGGGGAGAACATGCAGGCTCCATATAGACAGTGGCCCTGACAAGGAATCAATATTTTTTTTCTCATCAATGTGATCAGGAAACATTATTACAGAGGACCTTCTGTATGGACATTTTAACAATATTAATCCTTCCAGTCAAGCAACACAAAACATTCTTCCATTTATGTGTTTTCTTCAGTGCTTTAAAGTTTTCAGTTTATAGTTCTTTCATCTCCTTGGTTAAATGTATTAGGTATTTTATTCTTTCTAATCCTATTGCAAAGAAAATGTTTTTTTAACTTCATTTTCTGGTAGTTTGTTATGAGTATATAGAAACATGGATGATTTTTATATATTGATATTACATTCTGTGACTTTACTGAATTTGTTTATTAGTTGTAAATGTTTTTTTAGTGCAGTCTTTAGGGTTTTCTGCATATAATACCCTGTCATCTCCAAATACAGTTTTACTTCCTCCTTTCTGATTTGAATGCTTTTATTTCTTTTTATTGCCTAACTGCTCTGACTGGGACTTCCAGGACCGTGAGGAATACAAGCAGTGACAGTGGGCATCTTTATCTTCTTCCTGATCTTAGAGGAAAAGCCTTCAACTGAGTGTGATGTTAGCTGAGTTTACATAGGTATATAGAGGTTGATATATATAGGTGTGTAATAATACATATGTGTTTTGGGAAATAGGGTAAGGGATTGATGTGCATATGTAATGACATGAATTTTCACATGTACAGTAATGGGAGATAGTCTCCTGATAAACCTCTGCCCAGAACATCTAGTTTTCAGGACTGGATTTCTGACCTTGAACTGAGATGCACTGCAGTGTAGTCCTGTCGGTCTGCTCACAACTTCAAATTTACACTATGTGGTTAGATTCCCAAACCATTTACATTGTGCTGGATGCCCGTTGCACCAGATCCATCACCACCTACTCCTTCCTGCTGCAACATCAGTGAGCCTGCCTTGCTCTCATGCCTCCACGCATGTGTGTGTGACAGTCTCTCTCTCTCTCTCTGGATGCCTTCCTCCTTCCAAACTCAGTTCAGACATCATTTCTGCCCTGGCTTCCCCAGCTCCTGTGATCCCCTAATATCCTTTGAGTCATCTGTCATAGAAGACAATAGGGCATTCAAATTGGGAGTTAATGTCTCTATTTCTCACACTAGTCTACAGGCTTCTTGGCAGAAAGGACTTCTTTCATATGGTGATGATACTTAGTGGGTTTAAATAAATATTTATAATAAGTAAATAAATCCATAAAAGAATATAGATCACTATAGATTAATTTTAAGGAAAGGATTTAAAGACAAAATGGGCCTCAAAGATATAAATGGTAAGAGAAGAAAGCAGAAGTAAAGGCACAGAAAGGGGTAAAAAATATGGGTTTGGAGAACAGAAGGTGAAAATTTCATGAGAGGAATATGGAAGAAAAATTGTGAAGTAAAAGTGATTGAGAATAGGAAAAATCTATCTTTGTTCTTAATATTGTGACCCATTGTATAAATCTTTAATATTTAACTTCCAGGCTAAGTTGAACACTCTGATGTCTTCACACACACACAAGCATACACACACACACACACATAAGCTTCTGGGGTGATGCCTGAAATTCTTCCTGATGCTCTGTATACATATCAGATATCAACAAGTTTTTAAGAATTAAATACCTCCCAACCTGCTCTACTTCCACTTAAAGATAGCCAACTCTTTTTTTTTTAAGTGCTAACACCCTAAGTTTTCCTTTTCTTCTTTTTTAAAATATTTTATTTATTTATTTTTAGAGAGGGAAAGGAGGGAGATAGATAGAGAGAGAGAGAGAAACATCAATGTGTGGTTGCGTGTGGTTGCTGGGGGTTATGGCCTGCAACCCAGGAATGTACCCTGGCTGGGAATCAAACCTGGGACACTTTGGTTCCCAGCCCGTGCTCAATCCACTGAGCTATGCCAGCCAGGAAAGATAGCCAACTCTTAATGTACTAGCTTAAGATGAACTTCTTGTTATACTAATATAGTTGATTCATTAAAAAAACAATAAATAAATCCTTGCCCTGCTGTGCTTTGGGGTTATTTTCCTGAAGAAGTCTTATATTGACTTAGAAAATCACGTGAACCATAACTGTCAAAATGGACTTTCTGAGATGATAGAGGCGGTTTATCTGTGTCATCTGATACAGTAGCTATGTGGCTCCTGACATTTAAAAGGTGTGAAGTTAGTGTTACTGAGCAACTGGATTTTGTTCCTATTTAAGTTTAATTAATTTATATTTAAACAGCCATTTGTAGCCAGTGTTTTACTGTATTAGGCTGCACAGTTCTGGAATATGTTTGAGAAACCTAAAATGTAGCCATTACTTCTGTCCCACCAAGCAGTCCACCTCCCCTTCTGACACTTTCTCCAAGACAGCTGGTTGAGAACTAGAAGCAAGAGCTGGAATGCTTAACTTCTAATTTGCCAGTTGCCATTGGAGAATGGCAGTCTTTAATAGGAATTAAGAATGAGCTAGGCCATGAAAATATACTCATTCCTGACTGTTACACATGAACGGCCAACAAAATCTCTGTATAATCAGTCTATCAAGAAAAGTTATAATTAGAATCTTATTTATTTCCTTCTTGTGGAACACTGGGCTCCTTTTACCACATTAACACAATCAGTGCTAAAAGGCAAAAGGAAATTGGCTTTGGCATGCGTATCATTCTTATGGTACCCATGAGATTTTCAACATAAGTCAGAGAAGCATTCTGGATTCATGTTAAGGATGTTTCTTGTGATCAGACTGGCCTAAATAATACATGAGCCCACACGTACAAACATATTTCATGTCAGCTGCTACTGAGATAGCATCACTAACTATCCCTAGTAATTCTTTCCAGCCCTCCAGATGTCTACTTAGGCAGGTTGTTAAGTTTGCTCAGAACGACTCAAATCCATTTTAAAGAGTCTCTCCAAGCATTGGGTGCATGGACTCATGTTTTGGAAATGGGGTTATTATGCAAAAAGCTAGGGTGTGCCCTATAAATTTGCATTTTAATATGCACTCTTGTGACCCTGATACAGGAGTCCCTCCATTATGTTTGAAAAAAGCATAGCTGGGCTGTAGAACTCGTTAGAGGACCAGAACGCAGACCACACAGCATGGCAATACATGTTAATGAGATAGCCAGGCTCTAAGAGGTAGACATTTTAGTTTCTCCAAAAAACGTATGCTTACAGAGATGGCCTGTGCATATTTAAGGTGGGGGGGAGGAGGTATAGTCATACACATTCTAGAAGAAGGCATTCAGAAGTAGAAATTTTTCAGGAAACAACTGGTCCATAGAATTACATCAGGCTTTGCAAATGAGTAACTGTTGGAGAACCACAAGCCCCTTTCCCTCAGCAAGATACCCTGATCACCATGTGGTTAACAGATAGTAACCTCTCTGCTGTTTCTTTTCTTCTTCATAATGTAGAGATCAAAGCAAGCACTGACCTGAATCAAAATCCTTTGCTGTCCTGTGGTTGGAAGCTTGTTCCTTGTTTTAAAAGCTTGGAGAATGGTAAACAGCTCAGAATAAAGTGATTTCCTACTCTCTGGGTTCTTTTCAACATAGCAAGACCTTCTTAGGCATGGATTTCTTGGTGGTGCACTTTGGGGAACATCACTGGGAATCTGTTCAAATAAAACCATTTGAAAATAGCTTGTCTTCCAGTAATGCAGTGTTGGGGCCAAGGCCAAGCTACCCCAAGGTATCCCACAGTGGTATATTGATTATTTCAAACTAAAATCACCTGAGAAGCAGCAGGAGCAGGACGAGCTCTCTGACTCTCCTCTGTTCCCCTAAAACCAGGAACTACATCTCTGTGATAGGTGCCCTCCCTATCCTAAAGGACTGAGAGACAATCTTATCATGAGTTATAAAATCCAGAGTCAAAAGGTGTGCATAAAACAAGTCTTTTTACTCCTTTACTACCCAAGGTCAAACTTTGTTTAGATTACTCACTAACGAATACCTAAATCTTGCTTGGATTCCTTTCTAAGGAGCATTTTCTTGGTCCTGCCAATTTATCACAAATTGGTTTCTTTGTCAGAAAGATGTAAAAAGGACCTCTTTCAATCATTTCTTTGAGCCTCCTTTTATGAGCACCTGAACATCATACTGTGATTCTCCCTTGTGTGTGTATTAAATTGGTTTTTCTCCTGTTAACATAGTCTTGTGCAGTTTTATTATTCTATTGTATTATTGGTCCAGCCATAAGAACTAAAGAAGGATAAAAGGGGAGAATTCTTGCCCTCTTCAGAAGTTACTAATAGCAGTGAGGATGTCACACCTTTAAGCATGAAAATTAAGGGACAGTCTGCTGTGCTGTCTACAAGAGAAATATGTGATGTGACTGGGCATGTTGTTGTGCTGAAATAGTCCATGGTATATTCCTATATAGGAGAATGATTATATTCCCAAGCATATTTAAAGGAGCCTTTGACTTGATTTCAAGGGGCCAGTATCTGACAGATATATTAAAAGTGTCCCTAATGAACCCCTGTAAGTACACATAATGTTTCAATAAGAGGAATCCTTTTTCTCTCTGTGCCCTTGCCCCTCTCTCCTCCTCTGCCTTGTTTATAAAGTGACCATCAAAATCAATGGAAGGTGCTCATATTCACACTCTGCATCAGACAATCTCTTATAAAAAAAAAACTATTGTGAAATAGTTCATAATGTCCTTATAAGGCAGCAACCTGAGGTTTAGAGCAGTGAATTAGCTTGCTCACAATGGTGGAATTTATCAGCCTCATGTATATGAAACTTCAGACTCCTCATTTCATTATACTTTGATCTATATTATCTTATCTCAAAATTGAACTCATATATATTTTGAGGAAAAGGAAAAATCAAATTTTCCTCTTTTTCATGCTATCAAGACTCTTGCAACAGCCCCTTCTCTGGTCTTCTTGCTGGGAGTACTCTTCTACTAGAGTTTAATCTGCCAGTGGCTGCCTCCTTTTCCTTCTGAAATCATGAAGCTGTCATTTCACATCCAGAGGCACTGGACCATTTATCTGTCAGTCCCACCAGTCAGGTGCCAGGGCTCATTTCTGAATATGCTCACTGAGTATGTTGGAATTTTGTCAACAGACTAGGTGAGAAGTGTGGAAAGTATTCATTTGTAATGAATTCATCAGATGTTTTATGAACAATTATTTCTTTAATATTTATCATATACCAGGCCCTGTTTTAGGAGATATGAGCTATACTTTTGTTTTTATTCAGGTGGCCATTGAATGCAAGAAGGAGCTACCATTAGTCCTTGAGAAAGCAATGGTAGGAAAGTCTGAACTATGAAATGGTATTTCTGAAATCTAGTGTTTTATTACAGTCATTCAAATTTAATAAAATCCTAGAAAATAAGCACTGCAAAACAGAAAATTACTTTAACTATAACAGACTAATGCCAAATTCAAGGTGAATTTCCCTTAAGCAGCAGTCACATATTTACATCTACAGCCTTTATTATTTTTCTCCTCATGCTATTCCAATAAGTACTAATTTTGACTTGGAGGTAACAGCACAGCAGCACAGTGAGCACATTTCCTCCTGCAGTTTTGATGGGACGTATTCACCTAGTATTGCAGGAGACTCAAGAATACCAGGTATTGGCATTATTACATTCAGAAAGAGTTGTCTGCAGCTGCTGTGAAATGCTCACATTTTCATGCAGGATAACCCTTTAGAGAGTAAGATAAAAATTCCCAAAGTAGTGATGTGAAGCAGTTGTTTATGAAGAAATACCACCAGTGTGACAATGCATGCTAAACACAAGTCTTCCCCTGATTTGCTTTTGCTCTCTTGATTGGTCGTAACCTGTTCAGTCTAGTTAGAAATCCTCTTGTGTACTTTTTAAAAATAATTTTTTAAACTATATTCAATGGACCAAAAATTATTTCTTCATTATGCTGGGTAAGCAGCAAAAGAAGAAATTCAATGATAGTGGCATATTATATCAAGAGTACATTTTTTACTTCAGAAAATTTTAGAAATTGCTAGTAAAAGACAACTGTCACATTGAGTTTTCCTAACAAAGTGTCTATATACCGGTAACTCAGAGCCATTTACAAACTAAAACAAAGAGTAGTCAAGCCTGATCTTTAACCTCTTAAGTTTCTTTCTTAGGTTCCTTTCTCTTCATAGTTTACTCCTACTCTTAGTGGACAATCTCATTTTAATGATGTTAATAAGCATGTGAGAATGTATGCCCAAGACTTACATAAGCATATCTAACCTAAACTGGTCAAACATCTGTGTATTCAACTGTCTTGGTTTGAATGTCCTTTTGACAGCTCATCACAATATGTACAAAACAGGATACACCATCTCCTTTGACCTGTCCCCTCCCTCCATAGTCACAAGCAAACTTCCACTCCGCTGTCTGAGATCTCCGTATCAGTGAGTGCTGACACTACCCATTGGCTTTCCCCAGTCAGACACCAGACCTATCACTCTCTCTGTTCTCTGTCCCAGCACAGCTGTGCTCACCCAGAACATTCTCATCTCCCCACTGAATTGCTACAACAGCCTCATCATAGGTCTCATTTACCCCCTTGAATCCAATCCCCAAATTGCACTGAGAGTGACCTTTCTAAAATGCAAATGATTTCACACCACATTGCTCACTCCTAGATTAAAGCCTTTCCCCTCCTTGCCATTAGTCCTAGATAAAGACAAAACTCTCTACCCTGTGTTAGAAGCTGCTTCATATCCCAATGCCTGCTAATCTTTCATCCTTCACCATTTGCTTCTTATTCTCTCCACTCCTGGCATACTCAATTCCAAAATACCACTCCTATTTTTCAACCTCTAGGTTGTCCCAATTACCAGGAACATTCTTATTTTTCTTCGTGTTTTAGTTTGTGGATGTCACATCTCTTGGGGGTGAGCTGAGGGTGAGAAGAAGATGCACTGAGCATGTCAGCCATTGGCTCATGTCTTGAGCTTCCAGGACCTGCAGGCTCCAGATCTCCTGTGTGCCCTCACAAAGTGACAATCTGCTGCAGGGCATGCCTGCCTCTGTAGGGCAGCAAATCAGTAACATCTAGGCCACAAATGGCAACTCAGGTTGGGATGCCCTTTGGTATGTAATGTTCAGATAGTATTTACCAGGATCTAGTCATATGGCAGGGCCTGTTCATCAAAGTAGAAATATTAGGCCCTGGCCAGGTGGTTCAGTTGGTTAGATCATCATCCCAATATACCAAGGTTGTGGGTATGACTTCTGGTCAAGGCACGTGCAAGAAGCAACTGATGAGTGCATACATAAGTGGAACAACAAATTGATGTTTCTTTCTCTTTGTAAAAAAAAAAACAAAGTAGAAATGTTATTTGCCGGGCTCCAAAACTCTAAAAGCTTGTATCAGGGTTCTCTTATCTGAGTTTTCCATACATTTCATGTAGCATCTTGATCTTCCACAGACCCTTGGAGATTTATGGGCCAAGAGGAAGAGCTTCTGACTCTAGAGCCTGGACCATTTTGTGAGGCATTTCTTTCTCTGGATCCCATTTAAAGGCAACGATCTTAAGTTATCTGGTGAAGTTTTCAGAATGGCACAGCCTAAATGAGGTATATATTGACTGCAATGTGTTAAGTTCTATGAAGCAAATAAAATTAGTGCAATGATAGAGAATAATGAGGTTATTATAGCTCAGAGAGGGTGATCAGGAGAGGTCTGTCTAAGGAGTTCACCATTAAGCTAAGATTAAAGAGTGAAAAGGGAACAGCCAAGGGAATGGGGAGAGGTTCATCAACAGGGAGAGAACAGATGTGGGAAAGAGGGTAGTGTGACTGGGCCACAGAGAGCAAGGACCATGCAGTATCCAGGGGGTTGGGGGAGAGGAAGTCAAGAGCCTGATTACTTAGGGCATTATAGCCACAGATATGAATCTGGATTAGAGGCAAGGTCAGAAGTAGAGGAGGAAGGCAAGGAAACCTAGTTACTGTAGAGCTTCAGACTGGAAAGCTTGAAGTGAATTACAAAACATTGTTTTTATATCCCCTTCAGAAGTTCTATGTAGTTCTTTACAAAATAGATAGAAGTTGCATTAATGAAAGGAAATTTTAAAAACCTAAAGGATAGACTATAATAGTTTTGTATTCCATGTAATTAACAAAGCTAAGTGCTGATTACTCCAGTTTATAGCCAGTATGTTTTCTGAGAAGCTTATTTTCAGTTTCACTTAAGAAGTTGCTGTCAGCATTATTTGGCTAAATTCTTTATGATATAGTTGTAAAAATGGATGCCCAGGGGAGTGAGGAAGTCAGTTGAATTTCACACAGAGAGAATGGCAAAGACCTAGAAACAGACCACCTACATGAGGACTGGGAGGAGGCAAAAGCATGAAAGAAAAAGAGGAGGAACATGAAATACTTCAAGTGGACCTCAGTGCATCAAGTGGATCTAAATGGTAGGAAATTAAGTTTTCAAAGGCGAGTGATTCAGTTGTTTTGAAAGGGTAAGAGTAAGTGGGGTTTGGTTTTTTTTTGGTTTGTTTGTATGTTTTTGTTGTTGTTATTGTTTTGTCTCCCAGAGAGATAAAGAAAATTAAACATTTTCTTTTTTTGGAGACAGAAAATTAAACTTCTCCGCAACTGGGTTGGATTTGAAATTGTACATTGAATACACAGTTATAAACAAAGTGCCATGAGACAGCAGGGAAATCAGGAGGCAATTCTGTGTGGGAATAAAAGGAAATAATGAACCTGGGCCTTTATGGAAGAGAAAAGTTTCCAGGAGGCAGAGATGGAGGAAATGTGGGGCAGGGCCCTCTAAGTTGAGGAAAGTAATAAAAAAGGCAGAGGCCCAACGGATTTAAATGTAGTTCATGTAAAGCAGAGCAAAGCTCTTCACCAGAGGCCAAAGGCTTAAGCAAAGATAAGTCATTTTGCAGGATCCTGCTTATTTCCCTAAAGATCTTTGATGACATTTCATTGTTGGATCCAACTGTAGGGTATGAGGATGAGCCCTTTCCCTCTCCTGCCTTTCCGTTCTTTGTGATGAATATGAGGCTTCACAAGAAGTAACTGGAAGTCCATTTGTGAGAATCTTGAACAATTGTTATTTCCAATTTTCTTTTTTGGGGGGAACTCAGGTTCAGTGACTTTTATCCAAACCCATCTGGTTTATCCTACCTGAGCTTTACATTTATATGTACTCTTAAATATATTGTATACCAATATAGTAAGAGTTACATCCCTATTTGGGAAGCATCTCTGCTTTCACAAAAAGAAGTAGTAAACAATGAAAAAAAGACAGCAGAGCCCAGAAATAACATATCCACTCAGAATATCAGTGAACAGAAGCCAAAGTAACCGTGTACCAGGCCAAGGAGGGTCAGTCCAATCCCAGAATAGCAAGACTCAGGGCAATAGGAGGGGGAACACAGGACTAAAGTGATAGGTTCTCTAATGTACTGAGTGTTTGGCAAAAATATTTCTTGCTGTCTGACTATATATTTGCATGTTCAGGGAAAATGTTAAGCACATGAAGATTTAAAGACAAAATGAATGTTATTTTTAAGGCATTTTTATATTTGGTATTAAGGAATGATGTGTGTACAGTAAAATTTTATATTTTTGTACACAGATTTGCATGTGCTGAAAATGCATACAGTCTGTAACCATTACTATAAGATCTAGGGTACTTCTATCATCCCCCAAAGTTCTCTTACTGTTCCGATAGTTAATCCCTCACCTACTCACAGCTCCTGGCAACTGCTGACTTTGTTGTCTCCACAGTTTTGCCTTTTTCCCAATGTTATATAAATGGAGTCATGCAGGATGTAGCTTTTCAAGTCTGGTTTTTTATTTAGCTTAATGCATTGTGATTATGTGATCATCCATGTTGTTATGTCAATAAGGAGTGTATTCCATTTTTTCCCATTCTGTTTCTTTTTATTGTTGAGTAATATTTCATTTTATCAATTTATTATAGTGTGATTACCATTCACCAGATGAGGGATATTTAATTTTTCCCCATTTTAAGAGATTATAAATAAAGCTTAATGTACTATTAACATTTAAAAAATAAAAGAGTGTGAAATAAACAAAAAATAGTCATGATACAGAATTTGGTAGACAATACACACATAATATGGATAATGTGAATTACTCCAGACAAAGGTTGTCTTTCTTTAAGGTAACAGGATAGGGGAAGAAAAGGTTATTCAAGAAAATTAATCAGCTTCCACCAGAAGTCAGCAGATGGCCTCTAAAGTTGATAAATGAAGGAATAAGAATAAAAGCATTGACATATCTATAAGTAGGAGAAAATACCAGAAAAAAATCATTGGAACAATTTAAAAATTGTTTCCTCTACAGAGTTGAGATGACTGGATATGGAAACCACAATTTTTTAAAAAAATTGCCTTTGTTTTCTTAAAGGCCAATTAGTTCTATTTAAATTTTCAGCTGTGTGTTTTGATAG
The DNA here is from genome assembly GCF_019186645.2 of Phyllostomus hastatus. Classification (NCBI taxonomy): domain Eukaryota; kingdom Metazoa; phylum Chordata; class Mammalia; order Chiroptera; family Phyllostomidae; genus Phyllostomus; species Phyllostomus hastatus. Next base: position 102,833,299 of record NW_025334041.1, on the reverse strand, counting down.
AAATAGAATAATGAATGTTCCCTGGGTGTTTTTCAGTGTGCTTAAAGCAGATCTTTGTATGAACACATTCCCAAACTTGCTTTCTGCTTCTTGGACCTGCCTGTCTTCTTTATTTCCTTCCCCTGTTCTTCAGAAGCTCTCCTCCTTCTTGGTGAAAGAGCCATTTTACGTGCCTCTTCCCCCAAATTATCATCTTACTTTTACCATTATGATGATTATGATGATTCTGCTCACCCCTCCAGGACTGGTTTTATATGTGTGTGACAAAATAAAAGAATATTAATAGAAACCTGCTAACTCGCTTGACCACATTCACTTAAGAAGTAACACAGTAAAGATCTCAATTCACCAAGTTTTTCAGACCCAAAATTATAGCATCAAATAAAAAGCACAGACCCCATGATCTAACTACCCCCCAAAATACAATTTTTCCCAGATCAGATTAACTGGGTTAGGGATCTTTTTTTTTTTAACTTCTAGAACAAAAGAAACCAAAATAATATTTGTTCCAAATTTGCAGAAATAGTAAATAGCCCATTGAGAGGAAGTTTAAATAGTGATGAGTTAATTGGGACTATGGGAAATGTGAAACATTGAGAACAAATGGACTCAAATGTGGTATAAAAATCAGAAGACATTAGACCCCTTGCAGGACCAGAAGCTTTAGAAAAGCAAAGAAAGTACTTGTGCACGGCCCTGCTTGTTTCCTCATAAACTAATATGTGGCTCTATATTTCAGAAGGCCTTCTTTAGATATCAGTACTCCTGAGTCATCAAATTCAGTATACCTTGGGATTTTTCCAGAAGAAATGAAGTTGATAGTATGTAAGTTAATTGAAATTGTACAGAGGAGGCCATATTTGAGGTCTGCCTGAAAAAAGTCTAACCATTGTTAATGTAATGAGAATGGTTTGCATAACATTGATGTAACCTGGCAGCCAAGAAGAGTGGACTTAAATGCATGTGTGTGAATAATGATGACTTCACTGTACTAGTCAGTTAGGGCAGTAGATGCCATTGAGTGAACATGTGTACTGTGTGGCTGTTCCAAATGACCAAGTTAATAGAGTAACAAATCTGCATGAAATTTTGTATTGAGCTTGAATATTCTTCTACAGAATCTATTTGGATAATTCAAAAGGTCACAGCTATGGGCAACTGGTGTTTGGCAGCTTCATCACAACAATGTGCCCACTCACATGTTACTCCTTGTGCACAGTTTTTTGGCAAAACATCAAATCACTCAGATGATCAGCCCCCTATATAGCCCAGACTGGATGCCCTGTGCCTTCTGGATTTTCCCAAAACTAAAATCACCTGTGAAAGGGGAGTGATTTCAGACCATTGGCGAGGTTCATGAAAATACAATGGGGCAGCTGATGGCAATTGGGAGAACCGTGTGAGATCCCAAGGTACCTACATTGAAGGGAACTGAGGTGTCATTGTCCTATGTACAGTATTTCTTGTACCTTGTATCTTCTTCAAGAAATGTCTCTATTTTTCATATTATATGGCTGAATACCTTCTGGACAGACCTTGTATGTCAAATCAATCCCTTTATTTATTTTCCAAGTGTGTTGATATAAAGGCATCATATGGCACAGTAGTACCAGAGTCAAACCATCTTTGTCTACTTATGAAGTGTTAGAACATTTACCATCTTATGGGGGTTCCCTAAGTTGCCTATCAGGTGAAATTTCAAGAATTCTCTTATGAGGGATTAATAAAGTGAACTCCAAAATATGAATTTTTGGTTGGAACATACCAAAGTTTTGGGACTATAAGATGTACCTCTCCCCAAATTTGGGAGGGAAATGGGGGTGCATCTTATAGTCTGAATGTAGTTTACCTGGCTCAGTGTGTGTGGGGGGAGGGCACGGTGGCCTATGTTATTTATGTTATTAAATATTTTACCACATTTTTTGCTTCAAAAATTTTTTTCCTATTTTCCTTCTCTAAAACCTAGGTGAGATTTATGGTCTAGTGCGTCTTACAGCCCCCAAAATTCAGTAATTCACATAGGTGCCTTCTGGTTTAAGCTGTTGTTAAATATTGCTATAAAAACCCAAATTTCATCTACCTTTAAGCTAACATGTTTTCTTTAATGGCTATTAGAAATCACATATTTGGAAAGCCCCACTACTCTTATTTTATTTTTAGAGAAAATATGTCCTAGGGAATATTAACTTCTCAGGATTATTTTAGGTTTTTAACAAGGCTAAGCAATGTAAAAGATGGGAACATATTTTAAGGAGTCTTAGAACAATCCATATTTTTAAGTATATTGTAACTTTCAAAATATCTCACATTTATTATCTTATAAATTATGTGGGATAATAAGACTGGTTCCTCTTAGAATGGAGGAATCAGTATAGGATTTTTAAAATTTGGTCTATTACTTGGTAAAGTTAGGTCCCTGACTCTTTAGTTCAGTGGAATCAGTGGGTCCAAGTCTTAAGTCTGCCAATGGGTGTCTCACTTAGCTCCTTTGATTTCAGGTTCTTCATTTGTAAAATTGTTTCAGTAATTCCTAAAACTCCACAGGATTGTTATGAAAGCTAATGAGTACCTTTAATGAGGGTAATATGGTATATTATTTATCTTTTATATAACCAGTCCCTGAATTTCTCTATAAAAACAGTTTGTAAGTAATACATTTCCAAAGAGGTTGCTAAAGTAAAACATTATCGATTAACAGTTGTGTGCTTATCAGAGAATCTTTTTTTAGCCATCAGTGCTTGCTATAAAGCTTTATTGCACATATTACTTATTTTCTTATAATAAACAATATAGTCTATTCATACTAGGCAACAAAGTCTGACATATTTTTTCTTTAGGATATTGAGATTTAAAATAGCACTCTTGTGTGGTAACTGAGGAAGTCAAAAATAATCTTTAGAGAACATGCAATCCAGAGATCAGAACCACATGGAATTCATAGCTTTACATCCTCATTCAAGACCAGGAGCAGTGCTGATTGGGGCACTTTTTGTTCTCAGGGCGTGTTTGCAATGGAAGGCACATCATGTACACTGTGCTATGTCTGATCTGATACAGTGTCCTCATCTTATTAGGGAGGACTGGATGAAAGATCGACACAGGATCAAATGTAGACCCAGATATTAAATATGCTACTTTTATCCATGTATTTTAAAATAAGTATCTACTATCAGCTCATAAATAACATTCTGTTTAAAATTTACTTTGCCCCTATTTTCAGTATACTCTTTTATAAAACCAGGTGGTTAAAGGATATTAAGTGAATTAGGAGTGATGGTGGGTAAATTCACGTGGAAAAAATAGATTCAGATGAAATATTTCTCACTGGAATTAAGTGGCAGACAGGTGTAAGGTGTGAATAACACCTAGCATTAAATAACAACTGAGTACAAACTGAGAAAACAGAGAACCAGAAACCATGAACGTATCTCGAGGTAAGCCAGGGAGTGGAAAACAGACAAACCAGCAAAAAGAATGCATTAATACTCCAAATCTAGTAATAAAATGATAATTTATATTCAGTATAAAAGTGTGGACCAGTAGCATCTAAGTAGTTTCACTCATTTATCCCTAATTTACACAGCTAGATCTGAAATTATGCACCACTCTTCGCCATGATAGATGATGATGCAGTTAAAAGCATATGAACTGCTAGGAACTGAAATCCTCCAGACAACTGAGTATGTAAACTTAGCATTTCTGTGGTCCAGTCCTACTAGAATATTCTTGTGAACAGCCTCTGTCTTGTGAACAATAAAAGTGAGTTACATTTAGAGACAATTCTATTTTTAGAAAAAGCATTGAAGATCAAAATAATGCATCTAATTTTTAATAGAAACACAAACTAAGGTATCATTCTAGGTCAAAGAAATAATGTCAAACATTTTAGGGATGAATTTAACTATGTACAGTAAAGTATTCAAATGCTGTTCTTTAAAGTAAAAGATAATCCACAACACTAGGCAATGGGGTAATCAATCACTACAGTTATATTCAAAATCATTTATTGTATAACTCCTATCTTTTTATGGAAATAGACAAGCTGTTAATTAGTATAAAGAAGTCAGAGAATTTTCTCAGGGGAGCTTTTAAGCAGCATGTTTTAGGAGATTTAGAGTAAGACTTTAGAGTCAGTTACAGCTATGAATCCAATAAAAAGCTGTAGGCTTTTATGTTCTCTTTTTCATTTTCTTTCCTCTTGGTAGTATAGAGAGACATCAAGCTGTTGCTCCGTTACATTGAAATTTAGGCTCCATTTCTTTACAATGACATGGAGCCATATATTCCCTTATCTAATGTTCTTATAGATGATATACAAAGGTCATAACAAGTAGCAAGCTCAAGGTACATGTGAATTGTTCCAAGTAGGGAACTATTCATCCTAAAGAAAAAGTATTGCAATTGAATGCCCCTATAATTAATTTGGGTCCACTTATCCCTGTTAGGGCAGCCTTTGGGGAGGGGGAAGCAGGGAGTATAGCAGCTTGTAGAGTAACTCCAGGAAATGCTGCCAACAGCAGACACTAACAGGTCTGGGGGCTCATCTGCAATCTGGTAGGTTGTTCATCAGGAATCTTGTTCAAAGGGTGACCAGTTCCTCTGAGTCTGGCCTGTATATCTCAACTATGTGACCCAAAGTGAGGGAAAATCATTCCTAACAGAAGATTGCCACTGAGCATGTGAGCAGAGTAAGGGGGGGCAGGTGGGCAAAGACACAAACTGAAGGATGCAGATAAGACTCACCGTGCAGAAGTCGATTAAGCCTCATTAACTCTCAGCTTACCAGACCCGTAGGTGGCTATGTTACATTTAAGCTGCCTGGGAATAAAAGAAATAAAATTTTTAAAGTTTGAAGCCAAAAGTTTCTAGGCTCAGTTCTGACATTCATTATTTATTTGTGAATTCCATGAACACACCATTTTCCCTATCTCAAACAACACTGACTTTGGGGTTCAGATAGCTCTGTGCCAATGAAATGTTTCAAAATGGCTTTAAACTTGCACTTAAAAAGACATCTTTGTCCCCTTTGTAACCTGGCACACACATTGCTTCCGTGAAGCAAGTTCCTGCTTCAGCTGCTTTCCGCAGCCCCACTGCGGAAGAAAATTCAAATCAAGCCTGAACACAGCTTTTTTTTTTCTTTTCAGCCCTAATTAAATTGTTTTTATGCTATGGAGCCAGGCATAGGACAAGTTATTTACATGGATCCTAGAATGCTAGAGGGTAAATTGTCATTGTCACTTTTTGAGTCTCAGCAGTACAAGGACTTTTTAATTTTTCTTAAATAGAAAGCTTGAAAGAAAGTTAAATGTAAAAGTCAGGCAAGGCAGCAGAGTCTTCAAAAGAAGGCTTGTGAACATTAAGGTTTCCATAGCAACATTTTCTTGTCCAAAGTGTTTCTTAATTTTTCCTAATTTATCTACCATAAGGTATTACTATTTATTTTGACCCTTAGACCCCAAAATGATACTGATTATATGCACAATGAAATTATAATTTGAAATGCTCTGGTTTATTAGTTTTATTTCTTACAGCCTCTTTTAGAGCATTGTTATTTGCATATGTTTTATATATCCAGCAATGTGCTATGGGTGTTATTATATAAAACCTGAATATGAAATAGTTGAAGGTAAACATACTTTTGCTACACAAGACGAGACAATAAAATTAAATGAGTTTTAGTTTTAAGTATACTCCCTTATTTATTCAGCTATTTTAAACTACTCTAATTTAGAGCCTTTGGTTGAAAATAATGTTTCTTGCTTTCGGATACATGAGGTCTGCCCAGAAGGTATCCAGCCATGTAATATGAAAAATAGAGACATTTCTTGAAGAAGATACAAGAAACACTGTACATTAGACAATGACACCTCAGTGCCCTTCAAAGTAGGCACCTTGGGACCTCACACAGTTCTCCCAATTGCTATCAGCTGCCCCATCATATTTTCCTGAATCTCCTCAGTGGTCTGAAATCGCTTCCCTTTCACAGGTGATTTTAGTTTTGGGAAAAACCAGAAGGTACAGGGTGCCAAATCTGGGCAGTAGTGCGGCCGAGTCACCTGAGTGATTTGATGTTTCACCAAAAAACTCTGCATAAGATGTGATATATAATCAGGCACGTTGTTGTGATGAAGCTGCCAATCACCAGTTGCCCATAGCTGTGGCCTTCTGAATCATCTGAATAGTTTCTGCAGAGGAATGTTCAAACTTAATGCAAAATTTGAATCAGACCTATTGTTGTACTTGCTCAATCATGTACACATGCTCATTCAAGGGCGTCTATGGCCCTCACTAACTGGTACAGTGAAGTTGTCATTTTCACACATGTGTATTCAAGTCCACTCTTCTTGGCTGCCAGGTTACATCAATGTCATCAATGCAAACCATTCTCATTGTGTTAGCAATGGCTGGACTTTTTCTGGACAGACCTCATATGCCTTACATATTCCAGAGATGTTTGAGGTGAGATACAAAATATTTCACTTCATCAGAAACTTTTGAAAACATTTTTTTTGCCAGTTTTAATGTGCTACCTTTTGCTGCTGACTCTTGTCACTGTTCATATAGTCTTGGTCCTCCAGCAATCACTGAGTATCTGTGAGCAAAGTGCCTCCCAGGGGCTACTGGTGATTCAAAGAAATATCAGCAGAGGCCTTGACCTCAGTTAGTGAACCATATATCTGGAGAGATAAAACAACCAGGTATAAGTAAGTCTAACAACAAAAGAGAAGTAAAAATCTTGACTGTAAACAACCACAGCTTGTATATGTTGATTGCTTACCTTATGTCACAATTGTAAGAACTTATGTGTACTCTATTATTATTAGTACTATTAGTGTCATTATTCCTATATTAGAGAAGATGAAATAAGATTCCAAGGTCACCTCAAGTGACAAAGGTGTGATTTGAATCTGACTCACTGTAAAACTTCTTTTAACCCTAGTTTTCTGCCAATGAGTATTATAGATGTTCAAAAATGAGTGCTTTCACTTTGTACCAAAAAGAACACAGGTTTCAAAGGAAAAGAGGAATTATGAATACAGACATGGAAGCTGAATGCAAAATTTCCCATGTAGAAAACCCAAATGAAAAAGTAGACTGGGAGCAGATGGGGAGGGGTCAAGTCTCCAACCCCAAGGAATTTGGAATGTGTTCTGTAAACCCATGTGAGTAACATATTTAGTAGTTTAAAGAAGCATTGCAAACACAATTCTAAAAGGCAGGGGGCACACAGAGAGGCAGAGTGGAGGTGCTGGAGGCAAGAGGGCTTGAAGAGCATGGCAAGAGCTGGAACAGCATTAGACAAGTATAGAAATTCATAGTTGCGTCCAAAGAGATCATATCGAAATAAATAAATAAAGCAAAAACCCACCAATATTCTTCCACCTAACATTTCAATTACTGGTCTTAAATTGTAATTTAGTAAAACTAGTGGAATCTTATTAACTGGGCTGAACGAAGGGAAAGGGTAGGTAGAAGGCTATTCTTAAAAATGGTGCAAATTAGACAGTGATGTACAATAACATGCATTAATTCCAATGATATAAATGAGATGGAACAAATCTTAGTCTGACCAGGTCCTCGGGTCACTTGTTTTAATGACTAGATAAGAAAAAATTTGTAAACAGTTACTTCTCTAATACATTAGAGTACTTGAAAATGTCTGATTTTAATATGACCATTAGTTTTGTTTAAACAATTTACCCTCACTTTGGAGAAATGCTAATGAATTCAAGGTAGATGTTAGCCAAGCTCTGTCTCACATCATCATATGGCATTCCATAATTGTTAAGCTTTACATATATTTATAATGTATGATGGAAACAATGCCTGAATTACCCCCAACTACAATGTTTAATGAAACTATTCTTTTAAGAGAATTCTGAAGCTCATTCAACTTCTTAAAGTGGCTCCTGGTTTAATTTGTAGAGACACCCAGAGATCACTAAGGGTCATTTCCTGTTAAAGACAGTAGTTTGTATGGATGAAACAGGTTATTCTTTAATGAGATTGGAGACTTGATCCATCTTTATTTTTTTATAATAGCGTATTTTTTTAAAGATTTTTATTTGTTCATTATTTTAGAGTGGAGAAGGGAGGGAGAAAGAGAGGAAGAGAAACATCAATGTGTGGTTGTCTCTCACCAGCCCCCCCCTCCTGTGGACCTGGTCCTAAACCCCAGACTTTGGCAGGTCAGCACTCAATCCACTGAGGCACACCAGCCAGGGTGGATCCACCTTTTCAAAAGGTGAAAAGACTAGTATGGATAACATAGGCATATTGTTGACACTTTCACTTGAATTTGAAAGAGAAGATTGACTTTTGCCTCTGGCCAACAAGCTGATCAAAGTTCTTGGTTGTGTTATGTCAGTAAACACAAGAAGCAGAAGGATAACTTGAAAGAAATTTGGTAGATGAATATGCTCAGTAAGATAATCTGTGAATGACCTTGAACTTCTTTTGTCTGAGGGAGGGGGGCTTGGTGGGGAGAAGCCTTTTCCCAATGAAGAAAACATAAGCAAACCTCTATTATCATTTTGAGAAGAAGAAAGCTGTCAAACCAAGGAATAATGTCAGGTCTTAGAGACATATGGCCACTGCAATTTGCTATTAATTGAAAAGAAGGAATCACATTTAGAACATCTCTTATTTGTCCTTAAAATAATCACTCTTCTTGTGAGAAGTTTTGACATTCTTTAAGAAGTCTCTCTGCTTTATCCAGAAGGGTACTCAGATACATGATTGCCACATTATTGGGCTCTGCAAAAGACATAAAAAGCTCAAAGGTGAGCTTGTCAACTCTGTAAGTCAAGATGAAAATGTGTTTTAATTCTCGGCCACACTAGTTAGACTGAGTGCCTTGGAGGGAAAGGGAGAGTGCTTTGACAGGTTCAGAAATGTTGCTTCAACTCTGGGACCTATAAGCATCAAAGAAAGCGGGGTGCCTTATACAACAGCAAACTCTGTGAACTCAGGCAGGATTTTTGTTATGTCAGTTGACTTGCTGATACTAATTCTACTCCCTATACCAGTAAGGAATGTATTATAAGCAATTTTTAATAGCCTCTACTTATAATGGGTAAATAAGTAAGTATTCTACATTTCTTCTATAACAAATCCAGAGATAAGTGTGCCAGACCTGGTGTAGCTGCTTCTTCTATCTTTCTGCTCTGGCATCCTCAGTTTGTGGATTTCCCTTCATGATCACAAAATGGCTGCTGAATCTCTGGGCATTGCATCTTTGTTCTGGCGAGAAGAGGAAAGGCAAAGTGAGAAAGAAAGGGCTGAGTCTCTGTTTTGTAAAAATCTGCGCTGGAAACTCCATCCGAAAGGCTTCCACTTACATCTAACTGGCCAGAACTAGGTTACATGGGAATTCCTAGCTATGTGAGAGATCAGCAAAGTGAATTATTTTTAATGTAACACTATAATTTCTTAAAAGATGGATTGCCACTTCACAAAATCAGAGTATTGCTAGTGAGGAAGGAGAAGAGAATGGATATTGGGTATCCAGAGCATGTTTTTTGTTATTGTATCATTCGTTTCTTATTTATAGTTTGGCTCAATTGTTACTTATTTTTTTTTCCTGCTTAATCAGAGTCTGGTAACTAATCTCACTTTACACCAAAGATAGGAAGAACTTTATTGCCAACATGCATAATAAAACAAAATACAAGAATCACTACAGAGACTTATAAAGAAAGGCAGATTAGAATTTTCTAACAAGAGATCTTTGAAAAAGATTTTGGGCAGTATTTTTCCAGTGGATATAAGGCTTTATAGAGCTAAGATGTAGGCAGACACTTGGGCAAAACATAAAAAATGATTCAGTTCACAGGTAATAGAAACACTGAACTACTCTAATATTTTTAGCCAAAAGCAAGAGGTAAGAGTCACTGACCTAGAAACAAGAATTACCTGGGAGGTAAAAGAAGAGTGATGAGTGGAAGAGCTATAGAAATGAAGTGAAATGGTCAGGAAGAAGAGTTGTTTTCTCTACAAATCTGCCTATGGAAGAAAGTAAAAAGCACAGGAAAAATATTAAATATCAAAGCATAGAATATCAATACATGCAAAAATAAACCTCATAAGTCTAAAGTGAAATATCTTTAATTTCTGTAAGGATTTGTGAAATTATTTTCCATTGAAATGATGTTGGGATGTGAGTACTGCCTGTAACAAACAGCAAGGAGTTTTTTTTTCTGATCTAACTTTTCAAAGTCGTTTTGAAGGTGGCTATTTTTTAATTAAGACAATTGTCTTCTATGGTTTGGCAATGGGGAGAGGGAGAAGAAAAAAAGCTGAAATCCTATAGGATTTTTCATTTGTGGACCTTAAATAATATTCAATTTTACTGGCTTCAAAGAATTTATAACCAATTTCATTTACTATTTTTCTCTGGAATGGTTCCAGAAGAGAGTCACAGCCCAGTTAGCCAAGACAGTGATGACAAGGCAGAGGAGTCAGGAAGGACGTTATGGGGATAAAGAGTTCATGACTAAACCCTCTCCCACATCTTTCAGCACTGCATTCATTAAACACAGGTTTTGTTCTAAGATGATTATCCTATAACTAGAGACAGAGAGTGGGGTGGGGGGGGGGAAGAGAGAGAGGGAGAGAAAGAAGGGGAGAGAGAGAGGGAGAGGAGAAAAAAGAAGGAAGGAGGGAGGGAAGGAAGGAAGGAATGAAGGAAGGAAGGAAAAAAGAAAAGAAAAGAAACAAAATGAAAAAGAATAATAGAAAGTATATCCACCAACCTCATGGCTACCCAAACTACAGACCAATTTCAGGGACACATTTGTCTTTAAACACACTGTATTGCCACCAAACATAAGCTAGTTAAGTTGGCAGTCCTAAGAAGATTTGCTTATGATTGCACTGGCAAAGATAACAGATGTCCAGGGCTCTAAAACAGGAAAATCTACTTATTTTTTAGCATATTTTTCTTCAGACCCTTGACTGGCTCCCATCACTACAGGAGGGAAAAATCAAACAGCATTATCAGCTCATTTGAATTTAAAAAACAAGATAGGAATGTCTTTTTTTTTTTATTCTTTTTATCAAGTAGACAAGCACAATCAAAAGTAAGAGACTTGGAGTCTGCAAAAGGCTCCCACACCGCAGTCTCTGCTAAATTACAGATGATTGGCCTCTCAGGAGCCACTGTGATTGAAATTGTACATGCAAGCCAACCCACAAAATAACATAATATCTTTTTACTATCTTGTAAAACTGTATATCAATTTCCCCTAAAATTAGTGACATCCTAAGTATAAACGGCCATAGTTTGACATTAAAAAGGATTCACAGAGTTTTAATAGGAAATAAAGGTAATACAATTAATTAATAGCTCTGGTGGATATTAAAAAACTGAAGATTTATGATTAAATTGAAAGTGTTAGGGATGGTGCCCATAGCAGGCAGGTAGAAGCACACCTGAAACCATTCCTTCCTAGAGGAATTGTTTGTAATAGTCCAGGAAATTCTGAGAGGTTATGTTGGTGAGATATTGACTAGAATTTTCTTTGTGACTAGAAAAATTCTGTAGTTTTACCCATTTTTAAAATACTTTGGTTTATGTCTCTTTATTGTCTATAGAACAGTTGTTGACTCATTGACTAATCAATTTAGCTAGTAGCTAACAAAATTTGCATAACTAATTTGGTTATGTTGCTGGAGTTCAGGTGTAAGATGGCTGATGGAGTGGATATTGGTCTTTCTCTCTCTTGGGAAACAAAATAATAGTAAATCCATAAGAAAGTATCATCCAAAAATAATGAAGGCAGTAACAATGATGAAAGAATGATGAATTTCAGTAGATGAAATTTTAACAAATATCTCAAATATGGAAATTGAACAAAAACTTGTGGAATGATGAAAACAGTGACAGAATCCGTAGCCTAGATTATTCATGGAGCAGATAAGAAAGCTAATTTCTCCTCCAGGCCCAGACCCCAGAGAGCCCTGGACTCAGAGATTGCATGTGTAAAAGAGATCCAGTGTGAAAAGGGGGACTGGAAGCAGAGGCAGCAATTGAAGGTTAATATGAAGATGACTTACCCTGCCCTACCCTCCAATCTTAACACAGGGTAACAGTCTCTCTACTTAGAAGGGGAAGAAGTTATGGATGTATTTACTCCCAGGGGGAAAATGCACACTTCCTCTCAAAATAAAGTAAAGAAAATATCTGGGGCTTCTCCTCCATCTATGTGGATGTCTATATTCAATAAAAAATACTTTCATGCCAGCTGTGGGGGTGAAGTGGAAGAACAACCTTATAAAGGCTGGCTGTCTGATCACACCAGAGGTACACAGATTTCCAAGTCAGCCTTTCTTTTACTATTCATAAAACAGATAACCAAAGACCACAAAATATTTGAGGACAGACTGCCAAATGAAAAATTAAATAAACTAAAAAAATAATAAACTCAAAGGGAACAGATATACCAGATAACAATAACAAACTTAAAAACAAAACAAACTCTCTTTAATTAGTATTGTCGGAGATATTTGAAAATATATGACATCTATAAGAATAGTTAGTATTAATAATTATAATCTAAAACAATAAATGCCTCAAAATTATGGTTGCTGAAATTCAACTCAGATAAAGAAATCAAAGACAATGATACAAATTGCTAACACTTTGGAAAATTGCATCCAAGAAATATTCTTAAAGAGCATAGAGATGGGAAATATAAGAATAAAAGTATATCTTAATTTAAAAAGTTACCCCCAAAAAGAAAGAATAAAGATAAGAGACATAGAGAATCAATTCAGGACATCAAACATCTTTCAAATCAGAGTTCCACAAAAAGAAATCATAGAAACTGTAGAGAAAATTATTAAAAAATGAGAATACTTCCCCAAATTAAAGAAAGATGTCACTATTTAAGTGAAAAGACTCATTCACTTATTCACTGAGTACTCATTTGGTACTCAGAAGGTTGAAATAAGAGAGACCAATATTTAAGAAATAATAAGGACATGTTGTAAATACCCAGGAAAAGAAATGATCCTAAAAGTTTCAAAGAAGAAAAAAAGCAAACAAGAAAATATAGGTTGCCAACCAAGGGGAAAAAATCAGAACAGCATCAGACGTTTCCTTACTGAAATTAATGCTGGCAGATAGAGCAAGTTTAATGTTTGGATGGAAATTTAATTTTGATCAAGTACTCTATATTTTGTTAATCATCCCATCAATGGGATTTGAAGAGAAAACAAAATAATTTTTTTTGTATTAGTACTTTTATTCTTACTTCCAATAAACATTTTCTCTGCCACTTCTTGATGATGAACTCCAGGAAAATGAAGAAAAATGAAAAAGTTAGGAGGACTTGGGATATAAGAAATGGTAAGAATAACCTAAGATCCAAGTAACAGGAAATATCAACTATACACAATAGTAAAAAAAATCAGTTGTTGCTAAAAATTATATCTTCAAAAGGAAGATTTGACAATAGGTGAAAAGATATTATTGATGGCTTATATTTCTTGCCACCCAAAAGAAAACAGAAAAATGCTGAGTTATTTCAAGAACTATCAAAATGTATTAAAAAATTGTCCTGATGTAAAGCAAATTTAAACATGACATGATTTTAGGCAGTTAATGGAGTATGGTGAAAGAGATTCCATGTAATATTTAGTTTGATTGGCAATGAAGTTAAAACAGTGAGCCCATAGAGAAAGAGTACTTATCATAAACCTCTATTTGTCTCCACAATCAACAATATTCACATAATCATAATAATGTAAGTATTGTTTATGGCCTTTCAACTTAAAAAAAAAATTAGATAGCCCACAGATGATTTTATTGATGTTGCAGAACAGAATGTAAATAGTACTACCAGATGTCTAAATAAAGATGAATTTTCTAGTGCCAGAAGTGGAGGTTAAAACACAAATTTTTACACAGACTCAGACCCACAGAGTATGTATATAAGTATATATAAGAATAAAAGTATATAAGAATAAAAGTATATAAGTATATAAGAATAAAAGCAAGTTTTAATGCCATCTCTCCTTGCAAGCCACAGTGGGGAAAGGAGGCTTCCCAGACAAAGAGGGGTATTCAGGTTCATAGTTTCTTATCACCCCAGGCAAAGTAATGCACAGGCTGAAGACAGGGATGGAGTGGGCTTTTTCTTGATAGCCCTAAATTTTCAAAAAGCTGTGTCCTTTCACAACTCCAAAGGAATTCCATTAAGGATGCCAGTCATTGAAACAAGAATAAGCCAAGGACTTGTCACTGCCTCAAGCTATCTTGAAGGGAGAGCTCTTCTTATTTGGGTGGAATAAGAACACTTTTAAAGGTATTGAGGATGGCCAGGTGTCTATGTGCTAACTCAGCTGTGGGTAGTGGTCAGACAAAAATGGGTTATGGTAGGGTTGCATCTGAGTCTCCTGTAGACAAAAACTGGCGTTTCAAAAGCAGATCTCTAGGACCCATTCCCAAGCTTACATTTCAAGCACTGGCATCTGCTTTTCACACTGTACTAAGTAATAAATCCTTCTTTTTAAGGCTTCCAGGCCTTAGGAAACAGCTTAGTGACCAGAGAAAGAAGGACTCAGACTTGTTGTAAAGTTCACTTTTTTAACTTTGTTGGGCTCTAAATTCTGAAAAAGATAGTTATCTCAAGGAGTCCAATCAAGGTATCTTGATGACACAAAAATAAAGGTGTAGATAACAGAAGACAGAATGTGTAGGTATGGCAGACAGTTGAGGTGCAAAGACTGAAGCAGCCCTATAAAGTGGCAGTGAAGAAAAACTATTCAGCATCAATGGATTATAAAATAGGTTTGAGTGTGTTATTTTGAGTTTCATAAATAATTAAGAGACAAACTAAAAATACTGATAAAACTATCAAACTTAGGAAGCGGTTGTATAGGGGGAGGCGGTTTCAGTGTACGTGCACTCAGATATCTACCATAGCAGTGATTCAATTGGTAACATCAACATTAATGAAGTCATTACATGTCTTATAAGTGTATCAGTTACAGATGGGAGGACATTCATCAGAAGAAATAAAACACTGATTTCAGAGGTGGGGCTGGGGATGGAAGTGGTGTGGACAGAAGTCTATTGCTTCTTCTTTTAAGCTTATTTGTGCTATTTTATTTCCCATCAAGAGGATGCAATACTTTAATAAAAAAAAACTAGGCATACATTTATAAAAGGCAGAAAGCTAATTGGACTAGTTGTTTGATTAAAATGCCTGAAACAACAGTATTTATTTATTCATTTATTTATTTTGTTCATTTATTTCTTGAAGCTGACATATAATCTGCCTCATTTTCTTCTCCTGTCATATATCCAAGTCTACCCCTCCTCCCTCATTCTTCTCACAATATGCTCAGAATTCTTTGCACTACTTCACTAAGCATGTAACAGTCACTGAAATGCCTATTGAATCAACCTTGTATTTAATACATTATATTAATGTACCCCATATTGCACAGGGTGATTGCCAGACTAGCTCAGTTGTTACTGTTGGTTTTGGATAAGGAAACTGATATTCCTCTCTCAAATTTATTTCAAGGGAGAGGCTGGACATTAAGTTTATTGCTATCAATGGGAAGATCATAGTAAAAGAAAAAATATTAGAGGGGACAGGTGTATACTGGTTCCCAGAGAATAGGTGATTCCACAAAAGCAATTACTTTCCTAGGAAGGCTCAGAACCTCCAAAGAAAAACAAGGGGTATGTATTCCCAGTTTGCATCTAGAAAACTATCATTTCATCTTACTTTTTGCTTTTCATTTTTCAGTACATAGACATGTCAAATAATTTTTAATACTGCTCCGACCTTCATTGGCAGCAGTTTCCTATTATATCTCTATTTAATTAATATTGTTCTGTTATGTTGCCACTTCTGGTCTTTGGTGGATTAGACTTGCTTTATTCTACAATATATTAGGTCCTGGATCTTCTAGTTCTCTTCTAACTAATCATACTTCTGCAAAGAGCCCAATATTTAAGTCACAAGAGAGGATGGTACCCTTGAGTAGAGATTTACAAAATGATGGCTCTTTCAATGAACTCGGTTTTGCACACTTCCCCAAATTAGCTTGGCCTTGTCAACCTCTCTGGCCTTGGCCACTTCCCCTGCTTCCTAACCCGAGTGGCCCCAGTGACTACACAGTCTACTCCCATGCTCACAAAGCATGGCCGCCATCTCTGATCTTATCACAGCTGCTAACACTTTTGGCTGTCTTCTAGTGTGACAAAGGCCAGGTTTCAGCAAAGGCTCCAACACAGTCTCTGCAATTGAAGCCAAAGCAGTGTTTTGGTCCAATCCATGAATCCCAAAAAGATTTTGGCTTTTTCAGCAGCTACCTGGAGAAGCTAAGTAAAACAACCTGGATGTCCAGGAGAGGAACATTTGACTGAAGTAAGACAGTATCTAGAAGGCAAATAAATCAAGGGAATAAGTCACCAGGTTCCTTTCCTTGTAAAAATCATTGCAGACTTGGTAATACATTCCCTGCGTTTATCTGAGAGATACTCTTGATTCCCTGGGATTTTGCTCCCACAATAAAACGTTCACATGCAAACTTTATTTCAGGCTCTGTTTTCCAAACACTTGGGCAATGCACCTGGCACCTATAACTGGAGAAAATTCCTCAGGATAGGAATTTGCAGTTGGATGCCCACCCGCCTGAAGGGAACAGTGCCCTCACACATTGCCATTGGAAAGTGAGATGGTATTACCCTATGATGAACACAGTTATTAAAGCTTTCATGTCTGGTTAATTGGATTAAGGTGCTGGTGGAAGACCGCGCATGGAAAGATCAAGTGTTTAATGCCCTTGATCAATGTGGAGCAGTGCTAATTATATGACTGTGATTAGGATGGCTGCTTTTAACAGCATTGGAGGCCAAATTAAAGCACACTTTGAAAGCCTGAGGTCTCAAACGCAGCTCTAAAAAAGATTCTCATTTCTTGATGCACAGGGCATTCTAAACTAATGACGAGGCTCAGAGCTTCATCATGATGGTGGCAGAGCTGTGCAATGAAGTTGAATGCACACCCTTTGATTTGGGAAGAATGAAACCCTGAAATATGTGATGGGATCATCAGTTTAAAAACCAGAGAATCTTCAATCTTAAAATTCTATTGAGCCCTTTTAGCTAATAGAAACATCCAGCTTTCCTTTGTTAAAGAAGAATTTTCCTCATATCTCAATGCCAGGCAATGCCCTCAGCTAAAGAAGACTGATGCTTGTTTTCTTTAAGGCTTACCCCGATTGTCTCTCCTTGACTTTAGAAAAGTAGGAGGCACTGTTGTGGGAATAAAGAGCCTAGTCACCAAAGGAATTGCAAGATCTGACACCTACGTACTGTCAAGAACTGAGGAAATATGTGTGAGTGTATGTTTTGAGATTGTTAATCTAGGGAGAGGGAGTCAAAGGCTGGATAGGGGAGAGCTCATTGACATGGGGTAGCTCACTCAAACTAGTGGTAACATTCTGATAAATATACCTGAAGCTGGTCATAGTAGTTTTCTCTGATGGCTCCTTGAGGACTGGATACAGCAATGGCATCAGTAGAGGAGGTAGAGACTTCAGAATAGTTGGTGTAGTACTGAGGAAGGGGTTGGAAGTCACAAGGAGTTGGCAGTGTTAAAACATATCTGAGAAACTACCACCTGCCTGTGTTCCCAGGAAGGACCCAAAAGACACTGTCTTCACTGTGGCAATAAAGAAGGCATTTTGAGAAGCACTTTGGTAGCTGACTCTGCTGAAAAAGATTACTGTGGGATTTAGATCCCAGATATCAATGGGGAAGATAGCATTTTGAAATGGCGTGGGCCCGGGGGCAGCATGGAACTGTCAGAGAAAAGGTATCCATATATGTAATTGCTGAAATGGACAGCAAAGCAAGAATAGCAATACAATGTCTCAGTCCAAAGCTTAATCTCAAATTGGCAGAGGAAGAGGGAGAAGATAAGTTTCAGTTGTTCCAGAACCAGTCACATCGGGCGATCTCATCTGTTTTGCTTATCCTTGTTAAGCCTTTTTGGGACATTGCCACAGTTCACTCTTCGAAGAACTGGATTTGTACTAACTATCCTCTCAGGATAGAAGGGAAGGCATCTTATGGTTACACAAGAGTAGGTGTAGATCTGGGTAGTGCAAAGAATGAATTCTGCCACATGCAACCTCTGCATTTTTCCTGATATAATCAATGTTACTTAGCACTTGGACCTTAGTCATTTGTTCTACTTCTTGGATGGAGTGGTCCTACTCAAAATGCTCTTATAGTCTTCATATCCTGGCCATGGCTGTTGTTGCCACATCTTAAATGCTACCTGTGACTCAGTTTCTTCCTGCACCAAGTTAGCTCTAGTGGGAGCCATTTAGCATCTCCATGCTGAATCCCAGCTGGACTCCACCTACTGAGACTCTCATTTTCAAGTGGTTACCTGGAGGGACCAGGTAGAATTCCCAGAGGTGCAAAGAAATTAAAGACTTGTGGGCTGACCCTTGACTAATGAGAAACAGAGCACAGGAAGAAGCTGTCATTAAGTATAAGTATACTTAATCTCTCCTTGGGCAGATTCTCCCAAGAAGGGGTGACTTCATATGGCCTCTTCTTGTTATTAACATGAATTTTCTTATAAAACTGTGGCCAGCTCTTTAAAGCAACATGTAGTGTTTTCTTGTCCTCTTTCCTTGTGCCATGCCCTCCCCTCCCCCCACTGTCTTCCTGGGAGTCCATCTCCCCATAAGGCATTAGTATATGAGCCCTGATATATATCTGTTTTCTAGAAAATCAGGGGTAAGGCAACTTCTTATATAGGAAAGACATCAAGGTCACCACAATAAAAAATATTTGGAATAGAAATAAACAAACAAATAAAAAAGCCCTCTGACCCAAGTGATGTGGAATGTGTGAGGAGATTAATGGAGTAAAAATCAGGTAATATTGTATTTTGGAAGAAGAGGAAAAAACACTACATAATCATTTTCTCTCCCTGTGCTTCTCTGAGACAGGAGATAGTAAGGTGTGGAAAGCCACATTTGGAAGCTACTAATAGACTTACTCAGCTGAGCAGCTGAGAATGAATGGAGAGTAGAAGCAGAGCTCTCCTGCACATTTGTTCTACGATCTCATCTTTAAGGAAGAGATGTAAAGGAAAACTGGGAGTTTTAAACTTTCCAGTCTAGACTATAGAAATTTAAGCAATATTCAGGGATAAAGCTTTGTAAGATTTCTCTGAATTTTCTTCTAAACTAGCTACCCTTCAAGTTTTATCAACTTCAGCAAATGGTAACTCTATTCTTCCTCGTGCTTAAGCTGAGATCTTGGTAATATCTTTTGACTCTTTTCTTTGTCTCAGAGTCTATATTCAAGCTTTCAATAAATCCTATAAAATTCATCTTTATTTTATATTTAGAATTCTACCAATTTAAAATGGAAGAGAGACTATATTACACAGTTGAAAACTTTACAGAAGTTTCATGTCTTCTTTAAATTCATTGTTTCTTTTTGTTTTATTCATGAATGTATCTGACATACACATAATTCCTGGTTCATATTATAAACTTACTAAATATTATATAAATGAACTGATATATGTAAAGCCCGTTTTCAAATCTCCAGAGACTGAAAAAAAAGGAAGTTATCTGAAAGTTTAAATGTGAATTAATGGATATTTGAACCAATGTTTTGCTGCTGAAAGATTTAAAATTTCTAATTGTAGAAATATTAAATAGTTGTCAGTGACACAACCTTGGTGGAGAAGAGTCTAAAATAAAAAAAAATCGATTTCACAAATAAAATCTAAGTTTTAAGGCAGTGTTAAGTATAATCAGATTGACCCACTAGCTGAATAGTTCCAACACCCCCAGTCAGCAAAATCTTGTTAGTGATCAGATTGTCCCTGTTTAATGCCAAAAAAATGATGACATTTTGTGGCTAAAGTGATAATAAAAATCTTACAAAATACCTATTATTAGCCTCATTAAGAGAAATTGTGAAAGAACACCTCCATCTCCAAGTGACACAGACAAATTTAGTGCCCTAAAAGGAACATGTGACAAAAAAAAATTAAAAAAGAAAAAGGTAATGGGACACCTTGGCATTTAAATAAAAACAGTAACAAATACCTAATGTCTGAAATATGTTTCTCCCATATTTAAAAATCACCTTTGTTGTGATATGCAGAGCTATTCTGTCAATTAAGCTTAAGAATGGTTATATAACATGCATGATGATATATACTCTTAGATGTTTTAAAATTATGCCATCTTCAAATAAAATATTTTACTCATTAGCCCCCAAAATTGAGGTTTTAGGCATCTTCGAAGCTCGGATTCTGTGCCAGCTGGTCTGGTAGGGTAAGGAGGGGCAGACCCTGGTTCGAGCCTCAGCAGCCTGGGCCCTGGCCCTGGTTCTGCCGTCATCCAGCTGTGGGACAGTGGCACTTGACCTTTGCTGTGTAAACCTCCCATGAGGGACATGCACCAGGGGATGTGCAACGTGTCTCCGAGCTGATGTGCTGTATTGAGAGGATGAAATTTCTAGCAGTCTACGTTTTAACGCCACTGGGATATTGCACTGTCACTTCAGACTGTCCTTTCCCCAAGCACATGTGATCCCCCCAAAAACTGCCTCTGACTCCCAGTCTGCTCTGTTTCTGTTGTAGGCTTCCCACTTGCCAGAGTTAAACATGTGAATCCTTTCAGGCACTTCCTTTACTACACTTAACTTACCACAGAGTCTGACTTCTGCTTTTTTGGAAATACCTCTCAGGTTAACCACTTTTTATGTTCTAAAATCTGTGATTTTGCCTATGCCCTCTGACCTCCTGTTTGTATTGCTACAGCAGTTGCCTGGCTGGTCTCATGGTCTCCAAAGCTTGGTGTACTCTGTCCGTCCCACACATCTCTTCTAAACTCACCTTCGCACACCAAGACTTTCATTTCACTCACCAACTTTAGAGTTACTCTGGTTGCTCTTCATGGCCTGCTTTTTGCCAACACTGATCTCTTCTCCAGAGAACTGTATCTTCCCGGTGCGTTTTTCTCTCCCTCGGGCTTCCACCTTCCCCAAACCCCACCCTCACCCTTGTAAGTTGTATTTATTCCATTGTCAATAGTTTTTACTATTCTTACGAATACTTTTATTCTGATTATAACAGTTACCTGTTTGATTATAAAATATTTAAAGATACATACAACACGAAGTAAACTAAAAATCAACCATAGTCTAACATTCAAAGCCAGCTATTGCAGGCAAGATCTTTTCCTTTATATGTATGTATAGATGTGTATATAATCACCACAATAAAATGACACCCATAAGTACTCATTATAAACCAGAAACCATGCTTCACACTTTGTATGGATTATCTCATTTAATACAACTCTATGAGGTAGATACATTTATGATCCTTATTTCTAGATAAATTGTATTCTACAGTTAAGTGACTTGTCCACATTTACACATTAATCTTTCACCTGCTATTTCCAAAGTATGAGTGTTGACCACTATGCAATTCTGCCTACCAAATTCTTATATAGGATAAGCCTATTTGTATAGCAAATTGTTCACTGCCTAATTTGCATATTCATAAGTGGAGATATCCTTATGTTTTAGATAAAGAACAAACTATACTTTTTCTGGAAAAATGAAAAGGCTTATTCATTGTGCAATCTATTCTTATAGTGCTATAGCTGAAACAATAATTACAAATGTATAGGCTTCAAAAAGCAGACATTTTACACTCATATTTAGAGTCATTTTCCTAAACAGTCACTGAAGTTTGGGAAGAATTTTGCTAGAAATTTATAATAGTAATTTCATAGAACTGATAGAGAAAATCATTTTGCAACCTGAAGCAAAAGGCAAATCGTTATAAAATTAGTCATCGGAAATCAAGTACTACGTGAATACCAGAGCTAAAGAATGGGTCTGCTGTGATAAAATGAGTGAATAGTAACTTATCATTTGATATCTTTATGTACACCTTAATTAGCAAGGACTCCAGTGAGCCATAATAGCTGATAAAAAAATATTTTTAATTTTTAAATTTATCATAGCCTCTGCATAAAATTATGTCAGACTGTTTTTGCATGATAAGCTTTAGTGCTCCTGTGAGTCACAGAGGCATTAGTGCAAGTGCAGGCGAGTGAGCACTGTCCCGGCAGCTTTGGTGCGGATCTGGGGTGTAACCCAAGAATTTTCATTCTGAAAAGAGGCTTCAAGGTAATATTGAAGCATGTGGTATTTAGATCTCAGTTTGAATATTCCTGCCCTAATCTCTGTTCTAAGATTTATTTGAAAAGAGTTTTTTTCCCCTAACAGCTACCACCAGTTTTCCCAGAAACACTGATGTAATTTAGACAGAAAGACTGATTGTTCCTGTACTTCATTGCCATTTTCTAACAAAGGAAAAGTCTCACAAGACAAGACAAGGTCAATGGATTCTTTTTGCTAACAGAACTCTTCTTCTCATCTGTAACAGTTGAAACTCTCTTAGCTGGATTTCTGAGGCACACTTGTTATGACCATTTCATGCGGACATTGCGAGATCGGTATGCACAGTCTTAGAGGCGGCGTTCGGCGATCACTGCGGTCAAATGGCAGTAACTGCCAGGTTTGTGCATTTGTGAACTCAGACATCGCTCTTCAGGTTGTCATTGTTTCCATCAAAGTTGTTTCATTTTTAGTGCTGCGTATGTTGAGTATAATAGTTGCTGTTTAAAATAGCTTTCAAGCCCTGGCTGACGTAGCTCAGTGGATTGAGCACGGGCTGCAAACCAAAGTGTTGCAGGTTCGATTCCCAGCCAGGGTACATGCCTGGGTTGCAGGCCATGACCCCCAGCAACCACACATTGATAATTTCTCTCTCTCTCTCTCTCTATCTTCCTCCCTTCCCTCTCTAAAAAAAATAAATAAAATCTTTTAAATAGCTTTCAACATTTTTATGCAATTTGAAATTGAAGCAAATTTTACAGCGTTCACCGAAATGCACATAAACAAAGGAATGTTGTGTATATTTGGTGTTGTGCAAAAAAAAAAAAAAACTCCTTGTCACCAAAGGAATGACAACAATTCCATATTTTCTTATAAAGCAACAATCAAGTGTTTTCTACAGGTACTTTTCGTGATTTACCTTGAGAGAAATTACCTGGGAACCTCATTAAAATGCAGATTCTGATTCAGCAAGTCTGAGTTGGGGCCTATGATTGCAAATTCCTCACAAATTTCCAAATATGTCTGTGCTGCAGGTGCATGAACCACAATTCAAGTGGTCGGGGTACTCAAAGGAGATACAATGTAAGTATGTAAAACTGTGCTACATTTTGTTAACATACATATAAAAGGATTATCTGTCGCTCATCACTTCACATTTTGGTAGCACCTTAGCCATTTATTATATAAATATGTTAAATTTATAACAAATATAACATATATATAAGAGCAACTAATATATGAAAAAATTTCAAACTTAGGAGTTTTTCAAGTAGGTATCAACAAATTCATGTTAAGAAATTGTTTATTGGGAATGTATGCACACCCAAAGAATTAGGCCTTGAAGAGATATTGGTCCACCCTTGTTGGTAACGGCATTATTCACAATAGGTGAAATGAGGAAGCAACCCAAATGTTGATGACTGGATAAGCAAAATGTGGCATAAATGGGATATTACTCAGCCTTAAAAAGCAAATGCTGGCATATGCTATAACACAGATGAACCTTGAGGACATCATGCGAAATGAAATAATCCAGTCACAAAAAGACAAATACTGTGTGATTGCACTTATATGGGGTACTCAGAATCATTAAAATCAGAGACAGAAAGTAGATTGGTGGTTGCCAGGGGCTGGAGGTAGGAGGAACAGGGAGTTATTGTTTAACAGGTATAGAGTTTCAGTTTCACAAGAAGAGAAACACCCTAGAGATGGATGGTGGTGATGTTTGTACAACAATGTGGATGTTCTTACTACTATTCAGCTGTACCCTTAAAAATAGTTAAGATGATAAATTTATGTTATGGGTATTCTACCCCCACAAAATTTTAAAAAATGTATAAGATTTTATCTGATTTCTCATTTAAGAGAAAGCCTGTATCTGAGTAACAGATAAGTTTCTTGAGCGTGCATCTCAGGTATCTCTGAGATTTTGTGAGGTCTGGCTGCCATTTCTTATCTAGAGCACATTTCCCCCCATATCCCTATTGTAGTTTTTATTAACCACTTTGGGGTACGCTAAAATCCTGCAGAGAGTATCTGCACACAGTCATTCTTTAACTCTTAATATGCGTATCTGTTGGCTATTTCTTAGGGGAGTGGTCCTCTTCTAGGGGAACAGGAAAGTTATCTCATTGTAGCCCTTGACACTTAATAGTTTGGCCATTCCCAGTTTGAGACTTTGTGTGTGTGTGGTAAGATAGCCTTGCAATTAAAGGATTCTAGAAATATGAGTCCTGCTATGGGATTCATTATGAAATAATACTGTTAGAAAAAAATATTACTTTCAGAGATAACTGTAGAATTCCTCTTAAGGCTAAAATAATTTTTCTATAAAGATTTACCTTACCAAATACATCTATTTTCAAAAAATGAGGTTCTTATTTTTAAGGATTAGAAAGCTTCCCCAGACCCTATGCCAACATCCCTATACCCTCTCCACCAAAAACAGGGAACAATCATAAACACAGCACAGCCACAGCTCAAGATACATAGCAGTTACAATAAAGTAGCTTAATTATCATAGCATCACTTTTCATCTTTGACAGCTTTGTGATTCAATCCACCCCTACTTTGCTTTTCTTTCTATTTCTTCTTTCTGCTCCTATCTCCCCAGAATTACTGCTCATGAATCATGCATATCTTGAAAAGAGATCTCATTGAAGAGTGTGTTTCTATTCACCAGAAAGCACCCCTTTTGAGCAAAACTATTCCTTCATAGCTCATCTTAGCGTGCTGGCCAGGCTATAAAGAGCTGCTTATGTAACCAGTCACCCATTCCTAGTCCAACGCATTGTGGCAAAGGTGGTGGCATTGCTTGGTTTGAAGCACAATAATTATGCATGAGAAGTGTATGCAAAAGGACTACAGGGTGTGGTAGACCCTCTGAAGCTTCTTACAGGATCATTCTACTAGGTGAACATCTTTCCTGGTCTATTGAATACATATCGCCAGGACCCAATGTGGTCTGGGTTAACTGACTTTTTAATGGATTATAGTAAGCTACTAATACTGGAGACTCTCACTCTTTATAACTAATTCAAACACTCAAAATATTTGTCCTCTAGGATTGTATTGAAACAAATTTACACACAAAATTATCCTGACAAACATGTTGAGAATTCTACTGTCATTAAGAATTTGCAGGGAATTCAAACTGGAATTTCATTCTATTATTCACAAATGGTATGTTGGTGTTTTGGGGTGATAAAGCACTGAAGGCAATCCAAACATTTTTGCGAAATGAACAGGATTTCAGAGTTTCTGTAAACAGACTACACCACCAGAAAGTTCTAAATAGGCAAACAGCAGACAGTACAATCCTTATAGCCCAGGAATGAGCAAATGCTTTTAGGAAAGCAAAAGCTCAAATGATTTTGACTTAAATAGAGCAGGGACAATTTTGGCAGTCACTTATAAAGTGTAGATAGGGTAGGGAGAGAAGACAGATAGAAAATTCTATTTGAAGAAATAGTTCTGTCCTCTGCCCAATATGGCTCCTAGACCTAGAATACATGTTAAAGGCCAATATCCTTGCAGAGGTCAGGCAGGGCCAGCAAACCCATTGCTTCATTATCAGGTCTCGGTCCCTCAGAAAGAAAGTCCCCCTAGCAGGTAAGAAGGTCAAAATTTGGGTCACATTTGGGAGAATCCATGCTCTTCAGTTCTGAAAGTTTATATTCACTGCAGGAAAAAAAAGCAGTTAATTGAAGGCACAAAAATCTCTTACAGAAATGCCAGTATACAGTAGCTAAAGTGAGGCCTTATGAGAATCAAAACTTTAGTGTTCTTTCTCAGTGCATGTTCCTGAAGTTAACATTTATGTGGTCATATTGGAAGAGGAAGGCAGCAAAAAGTTGTAGAGTTTTATTATACTCCCTACCCTCATCTAGCATTTATACAAAATTATCATCATTGTTTGTCTCTCAAGCCTTCTTACTCCAAGTTCTTTGTGCACTGGCTATAATGCCTTGCCATGATAGAGGAAATAAATAGAATGGAAGTTTTAGAGAGGCTGTGAATTTTATAATAAGTTTTGAATTAGGTGGCAAACTTCTCCAGATCTATGGCAACAGAAGCTTAGTGTAGGCTATTAACAAGTAATTTTCAATAGCATTCTTTTTAAGGGTACTAAAAGTCAATGTGGTAATCATACATATACCCATAATATAATCAGATATACCACTGAACGTGCCATCCTCAGGTTAAAAGTATAAATATTAAGAATCACATAAGAACTTTATTTCAGCCCATATAATTATTTTAATGACTCTAGAGTTTGATCCAATATACAATTCATTTTTATGCAGATGAACAGTACAGATTTCCTTGTAGCTATAGAGCAACAGAATGTAAGAAAGTATAGCTAGAAACTGTCTCCTGATATTTTACATTTTTAAATTTTTCACTTCAAAAGTCAGTGGAATAAACTGATTTTAGTTATCCAAGTTGTTGATAATTTTAATTTGGGATGGTAGGCTGTTGTTTCAAGAATGGTAACTGTAAAGGGGAAATACCCCCATCCCAGAAATGGGGGAGGGGTTTGAGCTGCACAGGTGTGACTGGAGACTTTGCCCTCTTGCTAAACATGGCAGCTGGAAGAGGGCCAAAGGCAAACAGGTACAACCTTGAACTGAGCTGGCAGAGGGTGACAGGGTGATTTTTCTTTGGGTGTCCTAGAGGGAACAGATTTTGAGGCAGAACTTTGCTGTTATTTCTATGGACTTTGGTGATAATACCACAGTGAACAGATTTTTGTTCTTGTGTAATTTTCAGTTCTTGAACCTACATAGTAGTTATAATGACATGTATTTAAATACCTATTTTGATGTTATACTCTGACTTTGTCTTTCCCTTCACTTTTTTGTTACCTAGTATTTTAGGCAGAAACTTGCCATTAAATAAAAGATTCATTTCTTTTCCACTGGACTCTGTCTTTGGAGATTTCCCTGGTAGGCAGCAAGTGGTAGGACCCACCCGCCCCTACTGGTTGAGTTCATCACATAACCATTTAATTCAATCTGATTGTTTTAAATATAAATGTACTGCATACACAGATTTAATGGCTAATTAGACACTGTCAACTCTATGTGAGAATATTTGTAATAATTCACCCCAGTTCTATATTAGTCAATTGAAACATCTTCAGACCTGTCAGCATTATATGCACAATGCTTAGCTCAATGACAAATGCAGTTATGTTATTTATAGACAAATATCATCTACATGATTGACTAAATTGACCTCAAAATTGGCTGCACAAAACTCATTATTTAGAAAAATATTTCAAATCCAACCCAATGCTGACTTTTCTAACAGAGAAAGCTATTTGCAGCCTGACCTTCCAAAAGAGTCCTTTGGAGACGCTGGATGGAACACGTATCATCAGATATGTCAGTGGAGATGAATGAGAAGATATACCCCAATACTCCAGTTAATTTTTATTTACAGTTAGCTTTTCTTAGTTTATGGACTCAAGTCAACAGCACTAGAGTCTATATTATGTAAATATTTAAGGCACTTCTGTGATGAAAGGGCAAATTTTTGTGTATATAGTGATGGAGAAATTGGAAAAGGAAGACTTTTTTCCTTTTTTAAAACATTAGTTCAGTGAGGTTGGCCTGTAGTAATTAAGTCCTACAGGAACTTAGGACTTAAGTTCCTGTAGGGCACACACAGAGAAAAGTTTGCACCTAAGCCTGAGTCCCCTGTTTTTACTAAATAATAAGATATTTAATAAATTTAAATTTAACCTTGCTCTGGACCTCATGCCTTGGATAAAAATGATGAAGTCCAAATGATATCACTGGAATTGACTCCCAATGTTTGCTGACTGGTGTTTAATAGGAAACCATATATATTGCCTCCAAATAAGATAGCTAGCTAGATAGATAAAGAGAGCACTCAATAAAAATATATAGATTTACATATTCCCAACACATGAAGGCTTTCCTGTGATGTATCAAAATCCTTTTATCGTGTTTAATGCTTCCATATCCATTGATTTGATGAGGACTATGAAGGGCAATAGAGTAAGAATGGGATGATTCTAGATTTAGGAGGCTGGAAGCAAGGTATTTTTCTCTTTGGAGTGTTAAAACCAAGAAATCCAAAACAAGCACCAAAAACCCCCATAGTTGTTGGAGGAGGTCAATTAGAGGATATGACTGTTGATGGACCACCAAGTTGGATCCACGCATCAGAGGCTCCTCAACCCTCCCCATCCTTGGAATGTACATTCTCCCTCGTTTTCACAGCCAGAGCCATTTTTAGAGAATTCTGAAAGAGTAATGTGTTATTGAATCCACTTGGACTATATGTATATGACTGAACCTACTTAAGACCTCAACATTAACTTTTAAGTTTCTGATGGATGGGTGAGGAGATCTACTCATTTTGCAATGGACCAAACAAGCCTCGAAAGCTCCCTTGCTTATTAAACCTGCCACCTACCAAACTGGAGGAGTCCACCTCTTCTTTATCCGCCTCTTTTTGCTCTCTGTGTATAGATCTAGTTTACAAACCAACCTTAGTGGATTTTTGTACTCAAGTTATTCAGTTTAGTTGTAATTATATGTTAGGAAAATTTATGAAATATCCTCTAAAGAAGCACTGCATTTAAACCCCGTCCCTGGGCAGTGACAGGCACATGACAGTTGACTGCCATTAAAAACACAACTATTTCCATGAGAGAAAATGAGCTATTTGGCCAGGTCAGTTGACACTCAAATGAAGATTCTGTCACTTCGCACAAACATGGAAATGCTACTTAACTTTTTCAGCCCCAGCTTTCTATTTTGTAAAACAAAGTTAATCATACCTTACATGGTTGTTGTGAGGTGAAAATGAGATCACACATGGCTCAAAACATGGTGCCCAGGTTCTTGCAAATGGTTTTGTTTGTTTATTTGTTTTATGGGTTTTTTTTTTTTAATGGAAGAGAATCGAGTTCTGAAGAGAATAAAGCCACAGGTATGACTTTGGAAGTTCTTTTCAAAAATAAAATTCTCACCCTGGCTGGTGTAGCTCAGTGGATTGAGCACGGGCTGCAAACCAGTGTCGCAGGTTCGATTCCCAGTCAGTGTACATGCCTGGGTTGCAGGCTATGACCCCCAGCAACCGCACATTGATGTTTCTCTCTCTCTCTCTGTGTCCCTCCCTTCCCTCTCTAAAAATAAATAAATTAATTAAAAATAAATAAATAAATAAAATTCTCTTATTTTAAAATATAATTTCTTCTCTTTTGCTATTTGTGTTGAAAAAGACAGTATGTTATGGTCTCCAAAGAACTGAAAATATTACCAAAAGTAGCTTTTTAAGTCAAGAGTTTATTTATCATGTTGTAACTGGCTAGCATCTTTTAAAGTCAGGAGGGTGCATTTTGAAGGGGCCAAGCCAAGAAATTGAGGCTTTGAAGAAGCAGAAGGATATGGGCACAAAAGACAACTTTGGCCCTTGAGTTGAGACTGGCGTAGCATATGAAATGTTTATACTCCAGATGATCTTCAAGCATATTAAATTAATTTCCTGTTTTTCTTAAACACAGGTTACAGGTTTTGATTTTTATCTTATTTAGAAAAACTGTTGATGACTGCCCTGTGGGCAGTATTATTGTTTCATAATACTTTGCATACATATATATATATATATATATATGAATGTGAATATAGAAATGAATATAGATATACAATTTGACTTTCATAACACCTTCTGAAATAAGTCCTGTTAAGGTATATACCATTATACCTGTGAGAAAACTAAAACCAAGAGATTTATTGATTCTGGTTTATACTGAAGGTCAATAGGTTCATATTCACCATTTAAATATCTCTATTTCAGTTCATAATCGAAATAGCCTTATAACTAATGACTCTCTTAAAAAATAACACCATAATTACTCTTCCTTTGTCCTACTGCACAAGAGAGTAATATTTTGTACTATGAGAGTATTAGTATCATTTAAAGGAAAATATATTAAAAATTAGTTGCTCAGTGTATATTAAGTAGGAACTTTCTTTTAGCAAGGTAGGATTGGCATGATTATTCCCTTAATGCAATGTAAAATATTTTTCATGTGTATTCTCAGCTATACTGTTGGGTGGTGATATGTAAAGAAAACATACACCCACACACATGCA
This sequence comes from Phyllostomus hastatus, assembly GCF_019186645.2. Lineage (NCBI taxonomy): Eukaryota > Metazoa > Chordata > Mammalia > Chiroptera > Phyllostomidae > Phyllostomus > Phyllostomus hastatus. Next base: position 102,802,960 of record NW_025334041.1, on the reverse strand, counting down.
CATGCGCATGAGCACACATGAAGAAACACAGAAGAGTTCTTTGTGAGTCCATGGAAGATGACCTCTGAGAAATTTGAGAATATTTGTGGGCTGGGGTTTTGCATGAAGACACTACCACAAGAATATAACAAAAGTTTAAATCCTGAGGAAATAAATCTGAATGTGAAAAAAAATCTTGATGTATAAAGTTGTATATGATGATGTTATTATAATTTTAAAACACTTGAGAGCAACCCAAAATGTATTAATGTGAGTAATAGTAAAATAAGCCATGGAATGTTACATAGAGATTCAAATGATGTTTATGAAAAGTTTGTAATAACATGGGAACACAGTTTGATTTAAAGTAAAATAAAAGATGGGAGACACAGGCAGAAATAGGTTGATAGTTCTTTTTTTTTAAGTATGTACCTATCTGCAAAATAATATTGTAGAGAAAAGAAGCAAAATGTTAGCATAAGTTCTGTATGGGTAATGAAACAGAGTAACAATATATCTTCTTCCTACATTTTTGTACTTTTCAAATTTTTATAATAAAAATTAAGATCTATTCTCTTTTAAGCCTCCATTCTACTTTTTACATATAAAACCAATCATGAATTTACTGTCAACCAGGACAACAGAAATGTGCTAGATACTGTGTTTGAAAGTCAGGAATGTCCATGGAGAATTAGTTACAAGTTTTGGGTGTGGAAGGCTCTGTTGAGCGAAGTGCCGTTTTTGAACTGATCCTGACAGGAACAGAAGGTCAATGAAAGGGCAGCCCCTTCTCTCACCCTTCTGCACATCGGTCTCTATTTGCTGCCCCCTACTGGGAGAACTGAGGAAGCTTCTGGCAATTGAAAAATACAGTCCGCCTAGTACCAGCCAGAGCATCAGGAAGCCTTGTATAAAAGGGTGGATTTGGAACAAAAAGACTAAAACTTAGTAACAACCACATGCTCATTCTGAATAAATAAGAATAATGCATTGCTCAAGACTAAAAAAATCTGAGAGTAACAATACTGAGACAGAGGAACCTTTATTAACAACTTTCGTTAATTTGATTACTGAAGCCAAATGCTTCTTAATGGGATGAATTGAGTACAAATACGTAATGTTAAACTTTTAACATGTGTCATTTGTTTTTATTAAAGTGATTCAGCCATCACCATTCTACTCCAATAGATATTTTATTAAAGGAACTAATTTAAATGTACATGATAAATGAACTGTGTTGAAAATTCTATTTTTCTTCAACTCTAACCTCCTGATCTTAATTAACTTCTCCACTAGTGTTCCCATAGAAACTAGAAATGCAATCAATAAGATGCAAAGGTAGTAATGTACATGCAGAAGCATTCCACAAGTACAGTAACAACATTTATTTTAAATCATGGGACAAATTAGTATTTGCAATTAGATTAGTGGTAATATACTTCAAAATTCAAAATGGAAAATGCAGCTTAATGGTAAACAAAGATGATAAACTTTCCCTGAGGTCCTTGGTTTTCTCTTTTCCAATGTAAAATAAGCATGATGCCTAGAAATTTGAAGATTACATATTTGAGTGGCAATGCTTTTGGTTTCTGATTTATTTTTATTATGCCATGTACTATTCCCTTACCCCACACTTATTTTCTAATAAATAAAAGCAAAGCAACAAAAAAGGTAAAATCCAAGCTCCTTTGCATTGAAAGACTGGTCCCATTCTGCCTTTTCCATTCTCTATTCACAGGCTGGTACCTACTACATAATTATACATTCAAGGCAGAGACTAAGACATATTTCCTCTAGAATTGTCCTTAACTAATTAAACAAACAAAAAAGTGAATACCAGTTTGGTTTAACACTACCAGTTAGACTAGTATCAAATGCTGAGAATCAGGACTATGTTCCAGTCTGAGCGCCCTGGAGACAATTCAGACATTCTGATTCCATCACTTCTGAGGTTTGTTGCAAGTAGCTTATTGCCAATAATAGTTGTAAAACAAACAAAAGCAAATAATAGTCATAAATGTCTTACATTAAAAAAGAGTAGAGTGGTTTCAAGTTTATTTCTATACACTTTAACTCTCCATCTTTGTATTTTGAGTTGGTTTCATGAATACAGACAAGTAAATTAAGAACTATTGGCTCAAAAACTTGGATTATGATAACTTTGTTTTTCCAGTGCATTTTGGAGAAAAAAATGTCATAACAACTGTGATAATTCATGCTTACCGCTTCCCTTTCATCTTTACTGATTTGCTCCACAAAAAAGAATATACCTAAATTATTCTTTACAGATTTCATAATTAATTAATCCCAGTTGTCTGTGCCATGCCTTTTCTCTTCAGCTGTCTTACATCATATCACTCTGGATTTCCTTATTATCTAAAAGTGTGCCATCCATCATTTGAAGTTTGAAATTTCCTTCTCTGGCCACCAATCCTTGTTGAATATTGTATTAGAGCCAACCAGTTCTGTTTCCCCCTTCTGTGAGAGGTAAAGGCTTTCCTGTCCTTGTTAAGTAGGGGATGAACATGTGATCTGCATGGCCGAGGTGAAAATGAGAAAAATGATAGAATCCAAGTGAAAATGATATGTTACTCCTGGACAGAAGCTTAAGAACAGGTGGGTACATTGTAAATTCACTTTTCTCTTTGCTACAATTAAAAGTAACTGCAGATTGTGGCTCTTTCATTAGCTTGGGTCCCAGAGTACCAACAGTGATAAATAAGGTGGTGAATGAATCACCCATCTAACTATTAATGAACATAATGTGTGAGCATGATGTAAATCTTTGTTGTTTTAAGTCAGTGGTCAGCAAAGTGAGGCTGAGTTGGTTTGCTTTGTAAGTAAAGTTTTATTGGAACACAGGCACCTTCATCTGTTTATGCATTGACTCTGGTGCCATATACACTATAATGACAGAGTTGGGTAGTTACGACAGCCACTGTGGCCCATGACCTCTGAAATGTTTACCATCTAGCCCTTACAGAAGATGTTTCTTTTTTTTATTTTTTTATTTTAATTGTTATTCAAATACAGTTTTCTGCCTTTTACTCCCACCCCCCCAGACCTCCCCACCTCCCTCCCATTTCCAGCCCCCCTTGTTTTTGTCCATGTGTCCTTTATACTTGTTCCTGCAGAAGATGTTTCTAAACTAGCTTTAAGCCATTGCGATTTCAGACACACTTGTTATTGCAACTTAACCTAGACTATCCTTTCTATTTGGTACATTCTTCTCTTTGTATTTGGTCATAGCCCAATTAATGGGCATAAACACCCATATCACTTTAGTTTTTCCAGAATTATACTATGAAGGAGATTACCTTGCTGTAGAGACTAACCTGACTCTAGAGTAGCAACAAAGTGACCAAGGCAGAGTCCAAGTGTTCAGGTGTCCCGGGCTGATTTCTTTTCTTTTTTTTTTTTTTCCTTTCCTTTCCTTTCCTTTCCTTTCCTTTCCTTTCCTTTCCTTTCCTTTCCTTTCCTTTCCTTTCCTTTCCTTTCCTTTCCTTTCCTTTCCTTTCCTTTCCTTTTCTTTCTTTCTTTTTCTTCCTTCCTTCCTTCCTTCCTTCCTTCCTTCCTTCCTCCCTCCCTCCCTCCCTCCCTCCCTCCCTCCCTCCCTCCCTCTCTCTCTCTCTCTCTCTCTCTTTCTTTCTTTTTCTTTGCATGCCCAGCAACAATACAGATAGAGTCTCTTCAGAAGAAATCAAGGTCCTTTTCTGCTGAAACCTTCCTTCTTTTCATCTCCCCCTCCCCTTCTCCTTCTTTCTCCTCCTTCTCTTCCTCCTCCTCATAATGATAGAATTCAGTATGACCAAGGAATATAATGAAGGGAAGAAGGTAAGGCATGGAGTCAGTGATGAAAACTGAAACTCTAGAAATAAGTAAGGACTATAACTGTCTGACCATAAAATCTAGGTAAAAAATAGAATCCTATGAAACATTTTAGGTAAGATAGGAAAATAGTCACATATGCATTTTAGGAAGATCACTTTGATTCAGTAATGAAACTATGTTAGAGTGACTCAATAACCAGGGTACAGATAGTGTAATTACATGGACCAGAATTACTAGTGGTCTGAGCAGGGCAGAAGCAGAAGGGAAAGGGAGAAACAGACTTATTTGAGAAAATGCTTTACAACTTAATTCATAGAGAGGACCAAGGTCATCCAAAGTGTGCTTGCTTAACTTTCCTCCTTTCCACTTCAATTTATTCATTTGTTTTAAAATATTTATTGTTTTTTTTAAAGATTTTATTTATTTATTTTTAGAGAGGGAAGGGAGGGAGATAGAGAGAGAGAGAAACATAAATGTGCAGTTGATGGGGGTCATGGCCTGCAACCCAGGCATATACCCTGACTGGGAATTGAACCTGGGACACTTTGGTTCACAGCCTGTGCTCAATCCACTGAGCTATGCCAGCCAGGGTACTTTTTTATTTTGCTTTGTTTTGTCTTATTGAATGTGTTCAAGACTATTCCAGGTGTCAGGTAAATGACTTAGGTAAAGGCATGTGTTCTTGTGCAGAACTGAGAGGCAAATGGGAAACACATATCAAGAAAGGCAATTAATGGTAGGTGTCCTATTAATTAAAACAGGGAGATGTGGTAAAAAGCAACCTGAGTAGAAGCTCTATCACTTTGGGAAGTCAGAGAAAGCCTCCATTAGACTGCCACCTTTAAGCTGAGACCTGTGTTGTGGGAAACTGTTCTCCATTAGGATGTTCTGGGAATGAGTGTTCCCAGTAGAGAGTAACTAGGGAAAAGGCAAGTGGGGAATGGGCCATTTGTTTGAAGAGTTGGAATAAAGCTAATGTGGCTGGAGCAGGACAGGGTGCCGTAGAGAAAGAAGAGAGTGGGTAGGGAGGCAAACACGAGTTTATGGAAGGTCTTGAGGGGCCATTAAAATTTATTTATTTTATTCTAAGCACAATATTTCTGTATCTCCTTCCTTTATGTCCTTAGTTTCTGCTTCAGAGCAAAAAATATGTATTTTACAAACTCTATTAGAGTGTTTTACAAATTATCCTATCATACCTCTAGCCTTCCCCTGAGGATGCCTAGGCAGCTGGTAAGAGATTATTTCCCCATGTCTCTCTCCAGAAGAGAATAGCATTTGAGTCAGTAGACTGAATAAATATCATCCTCACCAATGTGGGGCATTGAAAGAGAAAAGGCAAATTCACTCTTTCTGCTTAAGCTGAAATGTCCATCTTCTGGATTGGAGGAATCATTCAGGAAGAGAGCACGGGGACAGCACACTCCGAGTCTACATGGTGGACAGGAGGGCAAGCATGGAGACAAGTGAGGCTGGAGTATAGTGAGTAAGGGGGAGAACGAGGTGGGTCACGTGGAAGGAGTAAGGGGCCAAACCATTGAGGGCCTTGGAAACTGTGGTAAGAAAGTGTGCTGGAGGCCTTTGAGGGTTTCGAGTGACATGATCTGACTTAGAGTCTAAAAGGATCAATCATTCTGACTTCTGTGTATCCTAGGTTGTGAAAAACAGGAGTGGAAAGAGTGGGACAAATTAAGATATTATTACAGTAATACAGGCAAGAGATAATGAGGGAGTAATATCATGGTAGAATCAACGTCCTCCTTTGCACAAAGCACCTGTTATAACACTTAAAACACTGAACCTAGCATTTTGGCTATTTGTCTGCAAGAATGTCAACTCATCCTGAGCAGGGGCCTTAGCTCATTCATTTTTGTCTTTTCCAGAGTGCCTAGAACCTAACTGTTCACACAGAGGGAAAGGGGGAGCTGCATTTATCATCCTTTCTGTTTTTCACACCCTTAGAGATCTTTGTTTAGACTCCACTCAGGTTTGTTTGTTTGTTTTTATTCTTTCCTGCATAAATAATGCTGGTTTCTTCAGACTTTTCTTGCTGGTCTTAATTGACTGTCTTTTAGCTATCTTTGTGTCTCTTCTCTGAAATGTAGTATAGTTGACCTCTTTTTAAATTATTGAGTAAAAATCTCCACAAATGATGCAAATAGTCTTAGGTACACACATGTGAAATCCCTTTATAAACTAACTCTCTGGCTTTTTATATTATTTGGGGATAGATTTTACTGAAATGAACATTCTATTAAAAATCAAATATGTAGACTCCAGAAACTGAAGTAAAATGGCTTGCAACTCCAATGATAAAGAATTATCTACTGCAAAAGAAGTGCTTAAAATCTAATAAAGACACATGTCTTTTCAAAGTATTGAAGAGATTAGATCTCTTGGATGTGGATGTGGAAGTAAAGAGAAGGAGCCTGGGTAATGGTGGGCCAATAGAACCTTAACTGGACACCAAGTCTCTTCTTTATTTCTCTATTTACAAGGCAAAAACTACAATGGACTTAAGAATATGTTGAAATTAATTGTAAGGAAATCATAAGGCAGTGTGGTTATGATCATCTACCTCCTTCTCTACGGGAGGTCTATCTTAGAAGTTTCTGGTCTAGAGGGTAGAATTTTTGAGAAAGTAGCAAATCTAGCCCATGCAAAGAATATAACTCGACTTGGGACAGGGAGTTAATGTTGGACCCGATACCATATCATCAGCTGTGGGTGAGCCAGATAATTTATTTTTGCTCCCAGATTCAGTTTCCTTAGATGGAGTAGACACTAATATACCTATATATTAGAATTGTGGAAGGAATGAAAAAGATGGATGTAAAATGCTCAGATGAATGCTAGAAAATAAAATATTCTTCTTCACTACCCAACTTAGATCCATTATTAGCATGGAAGGCTGACCTCAGAACAGCATCATCAGGACTCCATTGACACCTCCACTGGCTTTTCAGTGGGTTCAGCCAGTGCAGGATTCCAGGAGGAGCCGGGGGCATGGGAGAACAGAGGAAGATGGTATTCCCCCTTCCCGCCTGATTTTATACTGAGCTCTGGCAGCACCAGGGTCCGTCCTTACTTATTGATCTGCTAGTTGTCCCTTTTCCATGTCTCCTGCTCTCACTGGGCTCTTGGAATGCTATTTCCTTCCCCTATTGGTAGTGACTGGATGATCCAAAACCCCCTTTGGCCTCCTGAACCCTGTGTACACCTCTGAAAGTTGTCTCTTCAATAACTTCATTTCTCTTGAATCATCAGAGCGGGATTTTGTTTCCTGCTGTGGACCTAGATTAACATACATTTCAAATTTTTAGTTTCAGGAAAAGCTGATTCCATTAAATTTAGAAAATGTCTGAAACCCATGGGGCAGGATTTACATTAATTCAGCAAATATTTGCTACTGTCCAGGCAATAGCAGTGTTAAGTAATCAAGACTCAGTACATGCATTCAGACGTCCACATTCTACTTGGGGTAGGGAGCTAGGAATGGAGAAGTAAGAGCAATATTTACAAAATAAATATTTAAGTGCCAAGAGTATAAGAACATCTAAAGCTCAAGATAAAAAAAAAAGAAAAGAAAATTGTAGGAAAATAAAGTTGAGAATAACCACCACCACAAAGAGATTCCAGTGATTTTAAAGGATGTATGGAAATCCATCAGGTGGAGATGGTGAGTTACATTTTTTCCAGGTCAAGAAAACAAATATCATGTGCAAAGACTGAGAATTATCGTATTGGTACATTTGACTAATGCTTTGGGGTAATGGACTATTTGGAATAGTAAGAGTTTGGAATAATTGAGATCAGGCAAAAAGTGTGAGGGTGGGGCCTGGCCATAGTAAACATCATTGAAGCAGCAGGTAATGAGGACAGAGAGGTAGTCGGAACCAGATCACAGAGGTTTTATATGACACCACAGGAAATGGCGATGTTAGACCAATAGGTACATTTCAAGCCACTGACTCTTTTTAAGTGATCGAGTTACTCAATCCAATTTGTAGTATTTCAAAAAAGAACAGTGGAAGGGGAATAGATGATGGAGGAAAGAAGATTGGAGGTTTGGAGACAAGGTGGACTTGCCATAGTCCAGAAATGAGAGGATGAGACTACGTGAGTGCAACAATAATGGGAAGACATAGAGAAGGAGACTTATTCTAGAAACTTTTATAAGTAATATAGATAAAAGTCGGGGTCTATCTTATGCAAGAGTAGACAAAGACACCTAGAGTGTGCATTAACTTCTGACTTGTGCTGGATGTTGGCATCCTTGACTATTAGCTTTGGAGGTAAGGAGAGCTAGTATATTCCATTTGAATATGTTGAGATGAAATATTTGTGCAAGGGGAAGGTCTGTGTTTTATGGAAACTGAAGCTAATATAATTTTGGAAGCCCCTATAAGAAATAGAATGCAAAGAAAAAGAAATAGAGCACAACAGGTAAATACTCTATTAATATGTCTTTGGAAAGCTCTACCATATTTGATGAGAAAGGGAGAATACAGCAGATGTTGTAGTTAAGGGTAAGGTTTGCATGAGACTAACTCAAATTGAATTTCATTATATAAAATTAAAAATGCCCTGGTATCTTCAAAATATCAGTATCGTAAAAATATAATGAAAGACTTAGAAACTGTTCCAGATTAAGGAAAGTAAGTGGATATGACATTGAATGTCATACATAATCCTGAATTTTCTCTTAGTGTAAAGGAACTATTATATATAAAATAAATGGTCTTTATATTATGAAAGTCAACAATCATGTATGTAGCATTAAAAGAGCCTCATGACTGAAATTTATCCTCAGATGTTTCAGGAGAGCAGGAAAGGGGGTGAAGAGAATAAAGGATTAAGTAAATGCAGTAAAGTGTTAATATTTGGGTATTCTGGGTGAAGGGTACCTGGGAATTCACTGTATTATATTTGCAACTTCTCTGCAAGTCTCAAATAATGTCAAAATAAAAGCATTGTTTTTAAAAGAGTAAGGCTTTGGAGGCAAATAATCTCATTTTGCATCCTAATTCTGTCACTTTTTAGCTTTATGCTTTGGTGCAAATTGTTCAACTACCTTCTATTTTATTTGCTCTAGCTAAAATTAGAAATAATTTTATCTATTTGATAGGTCATTGTGAGGATAAACTAAAATGAAAAGATGTAATATTTGTAAACTGTTTAGCAAAGTTCCTAGACAAAGTTGTCAGTAAATGACCACTCTTATTATTGGTAAACAGTAATTTCTATTGCAGACAGTTGCAAGGGAAACAATGTCTTTGGGGTATAATCCTATTTCAGAATATCAGGGGAAGGAGATGGAAGTGGTTGAGAGTATGGAAAATGAATTGGGTGGTGTGGGTACAGGAGAGTAGATTTAGGAAGAGAAAGCACAGAGGTTTGAAAGGAGAGAAAAAGTAAGTAATGGGTTGAGGGCTAAGTACAGCCTGATGATTCTAGGCATGGGTGGTGTGGATGGAGTTATCTGGGCTTTAGGTTTCCACCACTGTTATAAGGTGTATGAGGCCAAAATTGGTAGAAGATCCCAGGTGATTGATTATCTTGTGGGATTTGGAAAGATCCTATTTTGCAAGATTAGGGTAATAAATACTCTTTCAAAAGAAGCTCTATAAATTCTTTCCCACATGCCCAACAGATACACATCTGTGTTGAATCTTGGCAGCTATATTTTGGGAAGTCAGAGTTGCAGTGTGTTGAGCAAACTTTATGCACAGGGACAGACATGGAAAGGAACATGGCTGCCCTGTTTATCCAAGAAGCCCAATTTGATGGTTGTCATTTGTTTTGCTATATTGTTATTAATTCTTATGTCTCCCTATATAATCTTTCTCTAAAAATCACCTATGAAATATTTTCTTTGTCTCTTCAGTCTGCCATAATAAAATATTGTAAACTGGTAGCTGATAAGCAATAGAAATTTATTTTTCACAGTTCCGGAGGCTGGACAATTTAAGATCATGGCACCAGCGGATTTGGTGTCTGGTGAGAGCCAGCTCCCAGATGGCCTTCTTTTCACTGTCAAGTCATGTGGTGGAAGGAACAAGAGAGCTTTCTTCGGTAATTTTTTACAAAGCCACCGAGGGTTCCACCCTCATGATCTAATCACTCAAAACTTCACCTCTTAACACCATCACCTTGGGTGTTAGTTTTCCACATACGAACTTTCAGAGGGATACAAAGAGACCATAATGGATATTAAGATTGTACTTTATTCTCTTTTAGTTTTCTAGAATCTATTCCAATGCTTTCTAGGCATTCAGTAATGGTATAGTGTTGATTACCAAGAAAAAAATTATTGGCCCTGGATGTTGTAGGTCAGTGAAGGTTGAGCACAGGCTGCAAACCAATGGTTTGCCGGTTGGATTCCCAGTCAGGTCACATGCCTGGGTTGCAGGCCAGGTCCCCAGTAGGCGACGCATGAGAGGCAACCATGCATTGATATTTCTCTCCCTCTCCTTCTCCTTCCCTTCCTCTTTCCCCATAAATAAATAAATAAAATCTTTAAAAAACAAAGAAAAAATTATTGAATGAATGAGTGAATGAGTTTAAATAAATAAATAAAGATATCGGAGTAGTTTTAGTATGAAGAGAGTTTTTTAGTATAATTTGTTATTGCATTTTACTGTTAAGTTTTTATATTTATGAACTTAATTGTTTTAAGGTTTGGTTTGCAATCTTTGAATGGAGGGGAGAAATCACATGTTCATTTTTGTAAAGCATGTAATGTGAAGCAAGTCTGCAGGCAACTGTTACTTTTTTTAAAAGTATAGGCTCTATGTTAAGAAAAACAGGGTAATAGCATTATTACTGGGTGTAAGATATAAAGAAATGGCACTAATATCCATCTTCATAATGCTCATTCTTTTCCCCTTCTGACTGACTTTTAAAAATTAATTTGATTATAGGACTGTCGCATAGGGTTAATCAAGAATGATTCTGTCTGTTAAAAATAGCGAAGGTATAAATAAATGGAACTGAAATGGCTCCTACCTAGAAATTGTGCTTACAGATCTGCAGGATATTGACTCAGTGGTATTACACTACCTCACTGTGAGTGCAGTTCCTTAGAATAATGATATGGAGTGTGTACCTAGTGTTCTAATTAAAACCAATGGTCATTCATCTATCTAATTGCAACAATGCCCTCCAGGATACTTCCACTCCAAATGTGCCATTCTTCTTTTTCCTGAGCAAGTGACTTTAAAACTACCTGGCTTCTCTCCAAGACCTGAAGTGAAAAATTTACTGACTGTGATACAGCACTAGAAACAGCATTATGGAATGAAAAATTAAAGAAGACAGGCAAAGAAGTGAGATTTTCTATCGGGTTTCTGGAGGTAGAGCTTATAAGGTTTCAGCATTAGCTGTCATAATATCTAATTTTCTCCACAAATTAATAGAAGTCATCTGTTAATAAGTAAAGACTTTCTAAAATACACTAAAATCCCTGAGCTTCCAAAGTAAGAGAAAAATGAAACTTTAAAGGAGCAGACAGTTATTGGGTGTGCTTTGTTATAGATTTCAACCCCGAAGCCTGGGGAAATGCATCCAAGACAGCCAGGGCCGGTACCCAGGCAGCCCCAAGATGAATTTACCCCATACCAGAGTATCCAATGCTAGAATGAAATTCCCTGGGCAACGTGCTGTGGATAATAAGTACATACGTGCTATTTCTTTTAGCATACATTGTGTTGTTAGTTTTAATGATTTAGATCATATGTGGGGGACTGATTGAAATAAGCATAGACAGAAAGTAGTTTTTGATAGGAACAATAAGACATCATCAACATCGTCACCAGAAGCATGAAAGTTACCATTGCTTTAGTTATTAACTATGTACCAATAACTGACACATGTTAACTCATTTAATATTCAAAATCACCACATAGCACAGGTGGCAAACACATGGGCCGAATCCAGCCCTCCACCTTGTTTTATCTAGCCCAGCACCTTGTTTCTATCCAGCGGCAGCCTGGAGCTCCTTGCCCCTAGTTAAGGAGTAGTTACATTTATCCAGTCCTAAAGTTACATTTGGCCCTTTGAAGGCAACCACGAGGTGGATGTGGCCCCCGGTGAAAATGGGTTTGACACCCCTGCTGTTACAGAACACGGGCCAGGGGCACGATACACTATTACCAAAAGGACCCCCCACTAGGTTTGCGTTGTCTGCCACCAGAGGAAAGACATCTCTCAATGCCAGAGATTCGTGAAAAGGAAAGGAAATGTTTATTTAAAGCTATACAGGCATAAAGCAGTGACCTAATGTCTTCATTAAGATATCAAAGTCTTTTAGGATACCCACAGACGCACATAGTCCTTCCTTCTCCCTCTGCCTTAATTTGGGGCACTTTATCTCAGGAAAACAATTAGATTCAGGCTTCTGACAACATCAGCTGTGTCGTCGGCCAGGATCAAGCCACGTGGTTTTCCTCTGCAAAGCTGTGAGGGGATCTCCACTCTGCCAAGACTGCATGGTTCTCTCTGCAATGGCTGTGGGATGGGGCAGTGGGGGGCCCACTGTGTCAAAGCCGAGTGGTGGCTCTCTGCTGAAGCCGCATGGTGATTCTCCCTCACAGGGCTGTGGGAGTCCCCACTCTGGCCAAAGTCATGTGGTTCTCCTTTCTATTGCCACAGCCCCATGGTTATGTCTCTTCACAAGGCTGCCATGTCTGGGTTTAAATCCCCCCACCAATCTTCCTCTGCAGCCCCATTTCCGACCCCTCCCACAATCGGCTACACTTGCCAGGACTCCCATATCCTTCCAGCTTTACTGGGCGGTCACAGTGAGTCTGGGCAGGAGTGGTCCCATGGCATGGAGCCAATCTTCTCCAAGCTCTCACACAGGTGTTGTAACCAGGAGGAGCTGCCTCCCAGTTACATCTTGGGTGGAAGTCACTTCCATCCCCCTGGCTCTAAGCATGGCCACAGCTGTTTAGCATATCTATGCAACCAGTTAAAGGTTAAATGACCTTTAATATGACCTTAATATGTTAAATGACCATGCCAGAGGTTAGCTGCAAAGCTGTTGCTATGCAAAACAGCTCTGCATGTTCCTGCTCCATGTGTCCCTTCCCCCAACTTACACTTGTGGGGGAGGGGGAAAGGACATCCTATATATCTTTCTAATATTTCCTGGATACCCTGAGATCTGGACCTGATTCCAAATTCCTACTTGCAGCCTCTTGGCTGCACCCTATTTCACTGCCATATAGCATAAGTGCTATTTTTAAAATTCCATTAGAACATTTAAAACTGAGGTACAGTGAGGTTAAGCTACTTGATCAATGTCATGTATTTAGGGAGAGACAGAGCTGGATTGAATTAAACCCAGATTGCTGTCTCCATAATCTAAATTTTTATATATATGTACACACACATACACACACACACACACATTACTGTCCCTTCCAATATTTTAATTTATACATTCAAAAATGAGCTCTCTAGTCACATTTCCATTTTTATCTCACAGAATAAATACAAGATATTTGGACTAAGTATGTAATACATTCCATTAGGCAATATTAATGTGTCTCAAATTGAGTAGTGGCTGTTAAAAACTGGAACAGCCACCCTCATACTATACAATTGTAACTGTAGAATGTTTTATAACTTGCACAGCAGTTCTTTGCTCAAAAACTTTCCTTATTTCCATCGAACAAGCCAAAGATATCATATCACTTCTGATATCCCTCTCCAAATATCTCCCTTCTAATGACCTCTGAGTTTAACTCATAAGCAACAAAAAACAGGCACTTATTGTTTTACTGAGACTCCATCTCAGAAATGTCTTTATGGTGTTTTTCCTTACTTAAGGAAGTCAATAAAGCTCACTTTGGTTATATCACACGAGGTTTCCACAGTTTGGAGATTCAAAACAGCCAGCTGAGACCCCTCAGCTCGGTTTGTTTAAGCACTGGTGTTTCAAGGCCATTTGCACTGTTCAGTTCAAGGTTCCCAGCATTCAGTGGAGAGTGAAACACACGTTCAGTCTGAACTCTGCTTTTTTTTAACACAAAAAGTTTCTAGAACACTGATTTTATTTTATTCTGGAAAAGTTAGGTTTCACCCATTGTGGCCTTCGTTATTCTAAACAGATGTGCCTTTGTGGTAGGCAGGCTCTAAACTGGACACGATGATCCCCATCTGATGTGGAGTCCTGTTACCTTGAATGTGGGCTGGACATGGTGGCTTGATTCTAATTAACAGAATATGGCAAAGCGATAAGATGTTACTTCCAAGATTAGGTTACAATAAAATTATGAGAGAGAGAGAGAGAGAGAGAGAGAGAGAGAGACTCACTCGATTCTGAGTGAAGACAGCTGCCATGTTTTGAGCCGCTCCATGGAGAAGCCCAGGGGTCCCAATCTAATGTCTACAGCTAACAGCCCATGAGACGACGTCAGGCCTGCTCACAGCCAGCTGAGTGAGCTTGGATGTGGCTCATCTGAACCTGGAGGAGAGAGTAGCCTCGGCACCCAACTCCAGAGCAACCTCACCAGAGACTGAATAAGAGGCACTCGGCTAAATTGTACCTGGATTTCTGACACACAGAAACTATAAGCTAATGTCTGTTGTTTCTGATTTGGGGCAGGGGGGTGACTTGTGTATTAATCGATAAATAATACAGATTTTGTACTGGAAAGTGGAGTGCTGTTGATATAAAAGCCTAAAATGTGTTGGTGCTTTTGGAACCAGATAGTGAACTTTGAGGAGGATATTCATGAAAGCCTGAGTGCCTTGAACTCATTTGCAGTAGAAATATGGACTTCGAAGATGCTACCACTGAAGCCTCAAGAAGTGTGGAACATGCTATTAAAAACCACATGGGAGAGAGGGATTCTTGTTATACAATAGTGAGAAGATTGGCAACTCTGTTGCCTGTGGTAACATGGGAAGTATTGTATTGGCCAGAAGTCCTTTTAGTTTTTTCCATAAAATAAAAGGCAAGGTTTTTATTTTCACCAATAACGTTAGTGATTTGGACATTTTGAGTACGTCAGCTATCTCCTGATATTGGCTTCTAGTGGGTAGAGGCCAGCGATGCCGCTAAGCATCTTCCAGTGAATAAGACAGCTCCACAGCAAAAAATTATTTGGTTAAAATGTCAGTAGTACCAAGAAACTTTGCAAACTACTTTTGGCATGTTCGATCAGTCACAGTACCTTCTCCATACACTGCACAATTTTTTTTAATGTTTCAGTTGTGCTTTAACTTTTCTTGAAATAATAAGTCATAGTACTCTGAAAATGTACATCTTCTTCCATCTTCAATATTAAAATGGTTGCACAAAAATTCACCAGTTTTTATAAGTTTATTTTTAAATGCACACTGATAGGACAGCTGTCACATACATTCTAACAAAATTGTTCAAAGGAAGTTAATGACAACTAAGCACTAGTAGAGTCATCATACAGACAAAAAAACTAAACAAACTCTTTGGCCAACCCAATAGAAAATATGCTTTATGAAAGCAGGGCTCTAGCTGAGGAGACTTGCAAGCAGTTTTTAGAGATGCTACCTGATATTTTTTTGATGCTTAGGGTACAATGGGACAGGGGAGGGGGAGGGAAGAACGTTAAAGGGAACCAAGCTTTGATATTTCTTGAAAATTCTCTACCTCTTCCAGATGGCAGGTGATATTAAAATTACAAAACATATTCTAAGCAAAAGTTGAATCCCTGCTGATGGCAGGAAAACATGACTTTAGGAGAAAACTGAAGGTGTGACGCTAAAATGTTAGCTCTCTTTTACTAAGAGCTCAGTCAGATCAAAGTGTTACCAAACACAACAAGGGGGGGCCAAAGGCACCGAGGGCAATATACTATTACCCAAAAGGAACCCCCCAGGTTCATTATGTCCACCGCCAGAGGAAAGACATCTCTCAATGCCAGAGATTCGTGAAAAGGAAAGGAAATGTTTATTTAATGCTATACAAACTTAAAGTAGTGACCCAATGTCTTCATCAAAATCCCAAAGTCCCTTAAAACACCCACAAACACACACAGTCCTTCCTTCCCCCTTTGCCCAGTCTGGGCTACCATATCTCAGGAAAGGGAATAAAAGTCCTTGGCTCAGGCAGCCCCCAGTTCTTCCCAGTAATCCGTCTTAGCTGGTAGACCTCCCTTGGTTCCCGGCACCCTCAGCTGTGTCGCCATGGATCTCTGCTAAAGCCGGGTGGTGGTTCCCCCTTCTAAAGCTGCAGGGGTCCCCACTCTGGCAAAGCCTCGAGGTTCTCCCTCCTCCATGGCTGCAAGGAGGTGGGTCGCCACTCTGCCAAAGCTGAGTGGCGGTTCTCTGGTAAAGCCGCATGGTGATTCTCTCTCACAGGGCTGTTGGAGTCCCCACTCTGCTAAAGACCGAACGGTTCTCTCTTCAGTGGCTGCCACGTCTGGGTTTAAATCCCCGCGCCAATCTTCCTCTGCAGCCCCATTTCTGATTCCTCCCACCATTGGCTACACTTGCCAGCCAATCATATCCTTCCAGCTTTACTGGACTGCCATTGTGGGTCTGGGCAGGTGTGGCCCCATGTCATGGAGCCAATCTTCTCCGAGCTCCAATGCAGGCGCTGTAACTCGGGGGACCTGCCCCCCAGTTACATCTTGGTGGGGAAGTTACTTCCATTCCCCTGGCCCAGAGCATGGCCACAGCTATTTAACATATCTGTGCAACCAGTTAAAGGTTATAGATATGTTAAATGACCACACCAGAGGTTAGCTGCAAACCTGTTGCTATGCAAAACAGCTCTCAACGGCCCTGCTCCGTGTGTCCCTTCCCCCAACCCATACATGTGGGAGACAGGGGAGTGAGGACATCCTAATATTTCCTGGACACCTTGAGTTCCGGACCCCATTTCAAATCCCTGTTTGGGGCCCCCCTCTTGGCTGCACCCTGTTACAAAAGGAGATGCCCCGAGAGCACTGTTCAGTCATGCAAAGGGCCCAACAGTGAGATTGTCTCACAGGTTCCTTCAATGATAACTGAGTAAACTAACAACAACAACAAAAATCCCCAAAGCAAACAACTCGTATCTTTTAGAGATTTATGAATATAATCTGTCTAATGTAGTGAACCACAAAGACATTCACAGGATGTTCACAAAGTTTTTGAGTAAATTATATCAACAAACATGCTGCCAGCTTGGACTGAGAAGAGTAGGCACAGTACATATAAAAGGTAGCAGTTGGGTCCCCCAAATTTTACCACAACACTATCCACAGAGCAAGGAATAAATATCAGAGATATTCTTTTCAGTTCGTTTTTCTCGTAGATTTTTGTCAAGATGGGAGGGGTAGGACAAAATGGCCTCTGAACCACAAACATGGCGGCTGAACTACAACCCGGAAGAGATGGCTGACGTCAACCAGGGCGCGAGGAGAACCACCAATGACCTGTTGGCCCTTTGTTCAAAGGGGACCAGTCCCCAGCTCCCACGACGAGAGCCAACCAAGATAAAACCCCACCCAATTCCCTGCTCGGGGCAACTTCCCCGGCCCCACCGTGTGGACCAGAGAACCTCGACCGGGTCCTCAAACCTCAATAAAGCTCTGTACTGCTTAACTTTGTGGCTGATTAGCATTTATTTCTCAGCGGAGCCTGATAAAACCTTTTATTTGGTGCCAAAACCCAGGAGGAGTTGTTGTCCACTGAAGACCACTCCTCTCCTGGCTCCCCGAGGAGGCCTCGCGGCCACCCCACCAGTCTGAGCACTGACCCAGGGTAAGTGCCGCTGAACCTTCCCTTCCTGGTCGTTGGACTCTGACTCCGGTCCCCGTCCGCCGGAGAGGCTGCTCTCCCACTGAAAATCGTAGCACTACGTGGGGGGTAGCCCTTCAGGGAGACACTGTTCTCCCTCCAGGATTCAAGAACAGGTGAAGACGTCCCCTGGACGACTTAGTCGGTGACTTGAGTTGCTGGGCGCCAATTCTCGGTCACCGATCTTCCGTCCTTGGGACCAGGAATGGGGGGGAAGAGGTCCAAGCCTGATTCTAAGTTGCCTCTAGGGTGTCTGGCCTCAAGCAAAAATGGCTGATTTTTCTGTCCACTACGGCCTGGCCGTTATATCAGCTCGATAATCATAAAACCTAGCCTCCTGAAGGCACTTTCGATTTCGTTACCCTTACTGACCTAAATAATTTTTGCAGATGGACTGGCAAATGGTCTGAGGTCCCCTATATTCAAGGCTTTTGGGCCTTTTGCTCCTGCTCTGATCTGTGTGCCCAATGCTCCACAGCTCAGGTTCTCCTAGCCCAAGGAAACTCTGAACCCGTACGGCCTCCTAAGCCTACTGCCCCAGAACCTCCCTCTTCCTTTTCTGATTCCCCCGAAAATCTTGCTTCTCCTTCTCCCCCTTCTTTTCAGCTCCCACCAATGGCTACTCCAGCCCCGGCCCTCCCCTCTCAACTGGATTCTCCCCCTCCCTCTGAAAACCTTTCAATTTTCAATGTGTTTAATAGGAGTTATTAACCTACACACCGAGGATTTGCCTTTGTCAAGGAAGAGATAACTGTACACTCTTATTATGGTGAATGGTACTTACCCCTCAGTAGGATACTCTGGTTACATGGACATCAGACCTTTACATGTTTCTCTCATTGTAATCTAATGGGTGTCTGCTGTGTAATTGTCAGAAATGTTAGGAATCCGTTTTTGGACATGTCTCATTGAAACATGTGCCCAGACATGTATAAAATAAAGCGACCATAGACTGTTCTGGAAAATTACTCAGAGGAAATAGAGATTCACTTTTTAAGCATACCATCTGGGTGATGATTTCTACAGTGGGAATTATATTGTATTACTTGAAAAGATCAGAAACTTACCATTAATCTTACCTTCAGTTTTAGATGATACTTTCACAGCTCAAAAAACATGTCAAAACTGCTTGGCCCAAGTCATATCAGGACATCTAGTAGCTTTAGACTTTCTATTAGCCAGTCCAGGTGGGATCTCTGTCATTACCAATAGTTTGTCCTGCATTTGAATGAATCCTATTAGTCAAGTAAAACACTGCCATAAACTGAAGGAGCTGGCTGCTTGGCCCTCCCAGGTAGGTATGGGTTCTGGACATACTGGCTTGTACAGCATGCAGTGATTTTTGCACGTGGTTTTAAAGCATTCTACAAAATTCAGTGCACTCTTCTTTTTCTTCTTTGGGTAAATCCTCAGTCTCAAATGCCGCTCTGCAGCCTCTGTCTTATCAGATGACCTGACAATTCATTCTTTAATAAAAGAGGCACGCTGATAGGACAGCTGTTACAATACATTCTAACAAACTTGTTTCAAAGGAAGTTAATGACACCTAAGCACTAAATGTTAGCACAAAATGTTAAACCCTCGTTTGGCTCTAAATTGCATTTTTTTTTTTTAGATGAGGACCACAGAGATTATGATAGTGCTGTAGATCAGAATGAAACTGCTCTTGGTGCCGACTGCATGGCCTGGCCAGGAGATGCCCAAAGGCTAGTGTAGCTGAGAACTGGAAATCCGCCCCATGCTCCATTATCAGTTATGCAGACAGAACCATAGAATGTCATGATTTACATAATACTTCTGATTTTACGCAGAACCTCACCTAGTTCCACAATTCCCTGTCATAAGAAATCAACCCATTCAAAGACCCACCCTCAAGCCTGTATCCAAAACTAAGGATTTCTGTCCAACCCATGAGCAATAAAAATTGTTATGAAATGTTAATTTATAAGATTCCCTGTGTTCTCTCACTGAAGTAAGTGAATAAAATCCAATTTGTTTATATCAACAGATTTCTTTAAGGAGTAGGATTCTTACCCTGTGTCACTAGAAATATCTAAATTTAATTTACCTAGTCAATGTCTAAATTATGCTTTTTAAAGTTTTAATGCATCTTTGATTATCATTAGTTAGGTATTGTGATCATTGTTGGCATTTTGTACACGAAAAAGTTCAAATGAGTAGTGAGTGGCAAGTGCCTGCTGTGGTGCAATAGGAATATTGATAGCTTTTCCTTCAAAAAGTTTACCATTTTGCTAAGAAAATAAAACAAAGACATGGGAAAGAATGACCAATTGGGGATTTTCATAGGATCAGAACATATTCAAGGTAGAAGAGCTATTTAAGCATTGTTGATGACTCACCAAAATTGAATCAGAACAGTATCAGCAGAGTTGATTTTTTAAAAATATTCCCCTTCACATACAGTGTTTAAATTACATCTTATTTGGAGGTAAAAGGAGTTTATACAGCAGGTGAAATTTTTATTTTTTTTAGATTACCTGATAGAATGATTGTGCTTCTTTTATGAAAGTTTAACTTGATTCCTTCTGAAGCTTTGATCTTCCATTGTATAAATTTCATTCTGCCTGAGCAGCATCTTCTGCAAGTGTCCTAACACATCATCAGATCGGAAATCCTTGGCAAATGGGGTTTTTGAGGGTTTGCTTCCCCAAGTCCCCATTTCAAATTCACTTTTCATCCCTTGCTCTTACTAATTCCCTGCTTGCTTCCTGCTGGAACTGTTTCTTGAGAATATGTAGTATTGTTTTTTTAAGCATTAACATTCCAATATAGGTGTAGATTTAAGGATCTTTTCACATAAACACTTTAGCAAGTTAACAAACAAAGAGTTGGGAAAAATAGTCACTGTGAGAAAAGTTAAATATATTGTCAAAGTAGGTCATTTTGTATTCTACTTAAAGTTCGAATATGCCAGGGAACATTTTTATGTTGAATTAATCCTCTCCTATCAAATGCATGCCAAACCCCGAGGGGAGCCTGATCGTGTAGCCTGAGGGCTTATGCTAAGAGGTCAATTGACTCTTTTCTTCGGTTATAACCATCATTAATGATAATGGACATTCTGTTCTGGGACTGAGGTAAGGGCATACTTCTTTATTGTCCATTGATGCTATTGAAAATAATAGACACATTTATATGGGAGAATTTAGGAGCATCTTGGGAGAAGTGCCCAGAAAAGGTCAATTCAGCACGACAACAGAAAGAGCATCCCACCATTCAAAGGTGTCTGGCTGGAGCATGAGTCAGAGGGAAGATGTGTGTGACAGATAAGAGATTTGCCGTTTTCAAATTACTCATTTGTGTGCTTTCTCTGTCCTCTCCTCTTCCCGTGGAAATGAGTGTTCTTTCTGTGTTCCTTCATCTGTCTTAGCTATAAAAGTAAAGTGAATAAAAGTTTTGCAAAATCTTTTGTTACAGGGGAAAATAAGGGATAAACTGGAGAACAAAAACCCTTTGTCTTGCATATGCATGGTGTATCTAGTTCTTCTGAGAAGATGTCGTATGGGTCAAAGAGACCCAGAACTGAGTAAGGTCTGAAGATAAATTGGAGAATATTTGTGGAATCATTGAGGTGAGGAGGAAAAAATGAAAGCTCTAGCTAGACAGAGAATTGAATCCAGAGACCTAGGGAAACTAGAGAGAAGCAAACACATAAATGGAGAGAGATTATTGGGATCAGTAGCACAAGAGATTGAGAAAATGAAAAGAGGTGTGAGAGTGGAATGGGTTAAATCAGGTAGTTTGGGCTCCAAGCATCCAGGAGGTAATTTCTGGGGCCTTTTAGGACATAAAAATTATTTGGTGTGTGAATGAAAGGAACCCTCCAAACAACACTGGCTGAAACAGGTCAGAAGTGCATTTCTCTTTCATACAAAAGTCTGGATTGGCACTCCAAGACTTCTATGGAACTGCATGGTATTGGGGCATAGGATTCTTCTACTTGTGTTCTGCCTGGTGATATGATCCTGTATGTCCTCTGTGTTCCCATCATGAGGGAGACATGTAGACAAAGGCACATGCACTATTTCTTAAGGAAGAGTCTATGAAAATACCATTACTGCTTACCCTCTCATTGACTAGAACATAATCATATATGATCATGTCTAGCAAAAAACGATTCTGATAAATGTATTCTCACTCTGGGAAACCATGCACCAGACTAAAATGGAAGACTTTGATACACAGTTAAACTGGCACAGACACATTGTGATCGTATCACCAGGCAAGTTGCCCACTGAGAAGAGACAAAAGGATTCAAAGCCTCTATAGGCAGTGGTAAGTGGAACACTTCAATTATTAGGAATTCTGTCTTTGAGAAAGAGTTCAAAATCAGAGTATAGGTGAGGATGAGGGGTACCAAGTCAAAATCAGGGAGCTGTTGATAATCAGTGAAATTCTCACTGTTCTTTTAGCAAATCTGCCTTCAATAATCAAACATCCGGAAGTTTCTTAACTGCTATAAACATTCTAGGACATTGAAATAGAAGCCTAGTTCCCCCAATTAATCTGCATGGATCATGGAGCACAATGGAAGAGAATTTGAACCCAGCCCTCCTATGGTATCCCAGATGTACAGATCCAATTGAAAAACATTTTCCCAGAGAAGATTGGACTGGGTAAGAGAACATGAGGCCACTAAGATGAATCTACCAGGAGTTAATTTGGCAAAATGTAGACCTCGTGTTAGCAGCAGAGCCTAAATATAAAAGAAAGCAGTGGTTCCAAGACAGTGTGAGATGCCTCAGGCCAACCCCCTCCCTTCCCACCTGCAGTGTGCTGGTGCTTGCTGGTTGGGCGTGGGCTCTGGTCAAAGGGGAAGATCTCTGCACTTAGGAACCAACAGCTCAGTTTTTTGTTGTTGTTCCACTGACATAACTGGCTGTATGAAATGCAAGGTAACTTGCTCTCTGCAAAGAAAGAATTAAAAGTTAACACAATGTGGAGAAGATCAAAAAGCTCTATCAGTGAAATGAGCAAAAATCCATTAGAGCAGGGGTGTCAAACTCACTTTCACCGGAGCCACATCGGCCTCACGGTTGCCTTCAAAGGGCCGAATGTAATTTTAGGAATGTATAAACATAACTACTCCTTAACGGTTAAGCGAGAGCTCGGTGCTGTCACCTGGTAGAAACAAGGTGCCGGGCCGGATTCGGCCCGCAGGCCTTGTGTTTGCCACCTGTGATTTAGAAGCAAAATCCTAAGTGAGGAAAGGGATGGACATCAGGGGATGATCTGTGGAGGTGCATAGAATAGGTTTGAGAATTACAATTGTTCCTAGACACCTTAGACTCTGAAAGAGAGAATTTGGGAATGGGATGTCTGGAAAATTCCAGACTTCTGGATTATTTGGTTGGACTGAAGGCCGTGGTATGTGGATAATGTTCTCAGTGCGACAAATCTGTATTCATCGGTGGGACACAGCAAAGGTAGTACAGATGAAAATAAGAATGAGATGAAAGGCTGATTTATCAGAATCCACGTGGGGACAGAGCCAGGATCTGAGGGGGAAGCAAGCGCATGTGAGAACTGCAGACTAACCTGTTTTGATGCCTTGCTGAGAAGTTTAAATTGAGCTCTAGTACAGCCTCCCCTGCTAAGGACATCCTGGTGTTCTGTTCAGTATACCACAGTGTTCATTGAGAAAGGAAATGGAAGGGGCTATGAAAAGCTTAAAATACAGGTCAACCCGAAATTCCTGTTGAACACAAACCAGGGGTCCATGGTTTACTGGGGCCACCGAACGGAAGTGCCTTAGTCAGATAATGTACTGGGGATTAGGCATACAGTCATGAGTTTCTCCTTGACCCGGGTACATTCTGAGAAATGACTTTTTAGGTGATTTTGTTGCTGTAAGAACATTACAGAGTGTACCTACACAAGCCTAGATGGTGTGACCTACTCTTGTAATTGTGTGTGCTACATTTTTATGTGACTGGCAGTGCAGTAGGTTTGTGTACACCAACATCACCACAAACACAGGAGCGAGGCATCTTGCTAGGAAATTACAACTGCTATGATGTCACTAGGTGATAGGGAATTTTCAGTTCCATTATACTCCCATGAGACCACCTTTGCATAAGTGGCCATTCATTGACTGAATTGTTATGTGGGGCATTGATGTATTCAATGTGAAGGATTAACAGGTTGTACATACAAATGTCATGGGAAAGGCAAACAACTGGATCTTGAGAATGTGCAAAGAATTTTAGAATTAATTTCCTATCTTGATGAGGAAAAAGATTTAAGAAATGTGACTGATTAACAATGACCCTCCCACCCCACTACAGAGAAATAAAGTTTAAGTAAACAAACATTTTTTTAACAAGGAGTATATGGTTAGGGTCGAAGGAATCCATTGAATGTAAAGGAATATGGGGATAACCATTGTATGTTAGCCCTCTGAAAATTCTTTAAGGTTAAGTTTTCTTTACGTATTTCAGTTTTATTCTTTCTTTTGGTTAATACATAGCTTTTCTGGTTCCGTGATTCTAAATTGACTGAGATTTTTTTAATTGTGCTTTTTAGGAATCTGTTATTCTATTTTTTGCCCCTATATAATCTCTACATTTTGTCTGAATTCTTTTAAGATACTTTTCCACTGGTGTTCTGCCACTTAATTTCAATTTCTGTCTAGGCAGGGTTTTTGAATACCTGTGGGTTTATTATTCTTTTATTGGTGCTAGATAAATCATGCCATTTAAAAATATATTGCCTCTCTTCCAATCTCTAATATGCCCTTCCAGGGCTTCAAGCAGATGAGTTACTAGACTCAATTGCTACTATGTATTCTTTCACATTATTTAGGTTCTTCTTCATATTATTCTTTCTTTAGTGCTACATTCTGGATAATTTCTTTAGATATATATTCTAGCTCATTAATTCTATTTTTAACTATGTCTGATCTATTGTTTAATACATCCATTGCTTTTTCTTATTTCAACAGTTATATTTCTACTTTTACAGATTAATTTTTAAGTTTCCTAGGTACTTGTTCATTCCTTGTTATGTTCCACTGCATGCTCACTGTCCTGTTGCCTTGGGTCCTGAAGGATTCATATATAACTAGTCTGGGCTCCGTATTTGACAGTTCCAATATGTAGTTCTTGGAGGTCTAAATCTATCGGTTTCTTGTTTCCTGTTGATTTTTATTCCAAGTGGCTTTTCTCTCATATGCTTTGTATTCTGTAACCATGAGTGCATTATCTTCATTGATTGCTGTCTGATGGGTCCACATTAGGAACTATTTTTCTGTACAACAATTCTTCTCAACTACAGTGTACATAAGAATCACCCAAGGAACTTATTAAAATGTGGATTATAATTCAGTAGATCTGGGTTGGATCCTGAGAGTCTTGGTTTCTAATCTGCTCCCAGATGATGCTAATGCTGTTGGTCCTCAGGCCACACTTTGAGTAACACGGACTTAGAAGGATTGCTTCAGCTTCTGTGTTTGCTGGTAGTCAGAAGCCTCGACCTAAAATCTGGGGTCACATCAACCCCCATTCTCCCTGATTTGAAACAGTACCAGAAGTCACCCTACCCTGCGCTTAATTCAAAGCTCAGTAGCCTCAAGGCAGCAAGGTTATTGGTGTTTGCTGTCTGCATAACTGGCATCTCTCATCTGTACGTCTGTCTTTTGCTCCATGCCCCTCTCTCTATCTGCTGAAGATTTTTCTAAAAGAGGGAACATTAATTAGAGTTATTCATGTTAGACCAGTGAAACCACAAAATATGCATTCTGTACAATATGCAGGGTCCTGTGCAGAAAGGTCCCTAGAGCACCAGTCATAATGCTAGAAACAGAAGTCTGATCTACTTTTTAAAAATATTTAAGAGAGGGAGTTTATAATGGAACCCTATTTATTTGTCAGGGCAGTCAGTACAGATGATAGAGTTGGGAGGGCATTGTTAATAATAAAGGGTTATAGAAATACAGAAATATAAGGTGGTGCTATTTTTCATAATTATGTCATTCTCTGAAATGGACAAATCATATCATGTCATGTGAGGCAAAATGGTGCTTAGCCCTTTTGTCTCCTGTTTAGGGTCTTTGAACTGAGACATTTCTTTGGGCCTTTGTTTCTTCTGTCAACTTTGCTTATGTTTAAGCTCTAATTACAGTAAGAAGATTATTTTACCTTACATTTTTTCAACAGTTCTTCTCCGTTTTATAGAACTCCTACTACTAGTAGGATGCAAATTACCCAGACAGGCTGAGCTGTGTTTCATAATGAAATATGATCATAGCACTGAGTTGGGTTAATTTATATTGAACAATTCCTCTGGTCCAAAAATTCCTACATGTGCCTGCTTTAAATAGTTTGTTAACTGATAGCACTATATCAGCCTAGGGCAAAGTAATGTCATACCCGCTTATAAAACAGGTAAGTTAAGGTGTGCACAATTCAAATTGGTCATTCATGAAAGCTGCAAAGCAATATTCCATATATAAGAGCTATTTTTTTAACTGCTAACTAGCAGCTTTTATAATGTATGCCAGGTGTGGTACACTGTGCTCTCCAATACGCCCAGTCATTAAAATGTTGCCGAGAGCACATTTTTCTCCCTTAGAATTTTCCTAGGGGCTCTATCCAGGTGCATGAAATAGTTAGGAGGACCACACATACATAACCACTAAAATTGGATTCTAATTTGCATGTTATTTAAATACTCCTACACAGTCTATGCCATGTAGTCTTAGGCAGCTTTTAGCAAAACATTATTTATTGCTGCCATTGAGGTTGATACTTCTTGATTTTAATTCTTTACTTTTTACCCTCACCCAATCTTTGACCCCAGTCTGACATCAAAGAAATATGCAAAGATGGTTATGGTGTGAAGAACACAAATACACGTATTTCAAGGAAACTTTCTTTTATAGATCCAAATTATACTTTGCATTTCTTTGGTGGGAGAGGGAAAGGTAGGGTTGGGGTTTCTCTTTGATGGAGAAAAAGAGGTACAAGACTATTAATACTTTAAATGTATAAATTTAAAACACTTGGTGCAGTGATTCATATATATGACAAATAATGATCAAAATACTAACTTTCAAGGGCATCTCTATGTATTGGGCATTCAGCAGTGAACAAAATATTTTTAAAAAATAACCTATTTTCATAGATTTTACATTCTAGTTTGCTAATATGTGGATTGGGAGACAGCAGATAAACCAATAAATGAATAATATATGTACTTATACATTTATATATATTGTATATATAAATACATATATACATATGTGTGTATGTATATATACAAAATAGAGGTCTGTTAAAAAAGTCCAACCATTGTTAACATAATGAGAATTGTTATATGTGAAATATATATATAATATATGTCTGGGAAAAGTCCAACCATTGTTAATATAACAAGAACAGTTTGAATGACATCCATGTACCTGGCAGCCAAGGAGAGTGGACTGCAGTGTGCATTCATGAACAATGACGACTTCACTGTACCAGTCAGTGGGGGTGGTAGACACTGTTGAGTGAGCATGTGTACTGTGTGGCCATCACATTCAAAGCGACTGAGTAGAGCAATGATCTGCATCCAATTTTGCATTAAGTTTGAATATTCCTCTGCAGATACTAATCAGATGATTCAGAAGGCTTTCAGGGATGATACAATGAGTGCAGCACAAATAAAAGTGCGGCACAAATGCTTCAAAGATGGTTGAGAATCTGTTGAAAGTGATCCATGTTCTAAAGACCTGCAACAAGCAGAACATCTGAGAATGTTTAGTGTATACAGGCTGTAGTCAACAAAGATCAGTGACTGGCAGTGGGAGAACTAGAAGCTGATCTGGGGAGTCTAAACACTACTGTGTCCGAGATTCTGATGCAGGATCTTGGCATGAAGCATGTCATGGCAAAATATGTTCCACAGCTTCTGCTACCAGAGCAGAAGGAACCTTGTGTCACAGTTACTAATGACTTGATTCAAACTGCTACCAATGAAAAAGATTTGGCACCCTGCAACTTTTGGCTTTTCCCAAAACTAAAATCACCTGTGAAAGGGAAGAGATTTCAGACCACCAAGATTCAGGAAAATATGAGAGGACAGCTGATGGCTATTGGGAGAACTGTGTGAGGCCCCAGGGTGCCTGTGTGTCTGTGCATGCATGTGTGTGTGTGCGTGTATAAATTCTTGAGATAAACATATAAAGATAGTGTAGAGGCAGAGATAGGGAATGCAGAATGTTGGGATAGGGAGGCTACAATTTTAAATATGACTGTCAGTGAAAGTGTCTTTGAGAAGTTTTCATTTCAGTAAAACACAAAGGAGTTAAGAAAGCAGGCCATGCTCACATGCAAGGAACATTGCTGGGCTTCTCCCTCAAAGAGCTGATCTAGGAGATTTTAGGTGGACTCTTCTTATTAAAATTTTATTAAGTATCCCAAAGGATTCCAATGCACAAGGTCATCGTGCAACAAAATTGAGAGGAAGCTATACATATTTCCCTCTACCCTACCCCCTCCCACACAGAGCTTTTCCCATTAACAAAATCCCACACCAGAGTGGTACATTTGTTATAATTTATGAACATGCATTAACATGTCATTATTAGCCAGTGTCCATAGTTTACATTATAGTTCATGTTTGCTGTTGTACACTCTATGTGTTGAGACAAATTTATTTCTTCTTATTTTTTCTAGATTTACTGAGATATAAATGGCATGAAACATTGTATAAGTTTAATGTATACACTGTGATATTTGATACACACATACATGGCCAAATGGTTGTCACAATAAGGTTAGTTAACACATCTATCACCTCAAATAATTACTTTATTTTTGTGGTGAGAACATTTAAGATTTACCCTCTTAGTAGTTTTCAAATATATAACAGTATATACAACTCTATAACTATAGTCACCATGCTGAATCTTAGATCCCCAGAACTTCATCTTATAACTGAGTTTGTACCCTTTAACCAACATCCCCCCATTTCTCCTGCACCCTGGTAACCACCCGTCTTGTCAATCTCAGCCTGTTACTTGTGATGCTCTAAGCTAGGAATGCCTGATGCGCTCATCGAGGCCCATGTTACTTGAGGAGAGCCCACAGGTATTCTCCCCACTGGAGCCAATGTTATGACTAGAATGGCCCTTGTGGTTGTTATTACTTGTGCAGGAATCATCTCAGCAACCCCCATCAGGGAACTTTTAATAACAAGATGTATCACTCACAGATCCTGGAGAGTATACAGCTTGGTCAAGGGCCACACAGTGAGGCTGCAAATAGAAAGGGAGGAAGTACAGACCTGTGGCTCTATCTTTATTGGGGTTTGAGAGTGGGATGATTAGGGATTCACAGGTTCACTACTGGTGAATTTAAAACATAAGAGAAGGAGTTAGGACATGGGAAGGGAAAAGTGGGGTACTCAAACAGTTATCTAAGCTACCTAAGGTTTTCTAAAAGTGGGACTACCTGGGTGGTGGCAGACTGCCATCTCAAAATTCCTTTCTCCTTAGTCAGGGACTGCCTAGGGTTTCACAGTCTCCCAGATCTCAAAGGTTCCACAGAAGCACATTTGTCAATGGATGGATGACAAACTGTTGTTGTTGATGGGGGGATATGTAGGAGGGAGGTCTTATTTGGCCATCCTTAGGACCTGGACAAATTTGTAGTGATGTGCATCCATGACTGTAGTATGATAGGCAGTATTTTACTGTCTTAAATACCCTCTATGCTCTGCCTAGTCATCTATCCCTACCACCTTAACCCTGGCAGCTACTCATATTTTTACTGTCGCCCTAGTTTTACCTTTTCTGGAATGTCGTATAGTTAGAATCATAGAAGTTGTCATCTTTCCAGATGGGCTTCTTAATAATTGGCATTTCAGTTTCTCTGGTGTCTTTTCATGGCTTGGTAACTCATTTCTTTTTAGTGCCAACTAATATTTCATTGGTTGGATGTGCCACAGTTTATCCATTCGCTTATTGGAGAACATCTTTTTTTTTCCCAAGTGTTGGCCATTATGATTAAGGCTGCTAGAAGCATTCACACTCAGGCTTTTGTGTGGACATAAGTTTTCAACTCCTTTGAGTAAGTACTAAGGAGCATGATTGCCAGATCTTATGGTAACAGGAGGTTTACTTTCATAAAAAAACACCAGACACTCTTCCAAAGTGACTTCACCATTTCATGTCCATTAGCAATGAATAAGAGTTCCTGTTATCAGAGTTTTACATTTTGACCATCCTAATAGATGTGTAGTGTCATCCCACTGTTGTTATTTTGCATTTCCTTGATGACATATGATGTGTAGCATCTTTTTGTATGCTTATTCACCATCTGTATATTTTCTTTGTTGAGGTGGATGTTACGGGCCTTGGCCCATTTTTTAATTGGACTGTTTGTTCCCTTATTGATGAATTTTAAGTGTCCTTTTAAATTTTTTGTTTAATATTTCTTTATCAGATATCTTATGCAAATATTTTCTTCCAGTTTGTGGCTTGTCTTCTTATACTCTTGACGTTGTCTTTCACAGAAGTTTTAAATTTTAATGAAGCCCAGATTAGATTATCAATTATTTCTATAATGATTTATGACTTTGATGTTATATTTAGAAAGTCATTGTTGTATCAAATCTGTAGTGATGTATCATCTTTGATTCCTGAAAAAAAGTAAGTTATTTCCTCTATTTTTTTCTTAATTAGCCTGGCTAGAGATTTATCAACTTTGTTTTTGTTTTTCAAATTATTAGCTTTTGGTTTTTACTGATATTCTTTATTGATTTATTTTCAGATTCATTGATTTCTGTTCTATTTTTTGTTATTCTGCTTACTTTGGATTTCATTAGTGTTTTCTACTTGTTGTCTTTATTCTTTGATCCTATATTTGTCTTGCATACATTTTTTGCCTTTTGTGATTTTAATTGAGCATCTTATATAGTTGTATTTTCTCTCCTTTCTTAGCATATTAATTATATTTCTTTTAAAACTTTCTTAGCAGTTGCCCTAGAATTTGTAATTATACATTTACAACCAATCTTAGTCTACTTTCAAATAATACTGTTTTGGCTCACAGCTAGTGTAAGTGCCTTATTAACATTTTTTCTAATTCTTCCTTCCCACTCCTGTATCATTGCTGTCATTCATTTTACTTAGATGTAAGTGTGTGTGTATATACTTGTGTATACTCTGCATGTATATACTATGTATATAGATTCACACACATAGTAAAATACATTATTGCCATTATTTTGAACAATCTGCTATTTTTACATCAATTAAAGTTAAGAAAAATAACTTTTAGATTTTGTTTTCGCTTATTCTCCAATGCTTTTACTTTCTTAATTAGATCTGATTATGTGACCTGATCTGATTATGTGACCTACATAATTTTCCTTCTTTCTGAAGACCTTTTAATGTTTCTTATAAGGAAGGTCTATAGAAATATTTTTTCTCAATTTTTGTTTGTATGAGAAAATATTTCCCTTTGCTTTTTTTCTGGACAACCAAGGTTTATTTCAAGACCAGGTTATATATCTGTCACAGGTTGGCTGAGCTTCTGCTCCATGTTTCCTCATTCTGGGTCTTGTGCTGAAGAAATAAGTAGTCGCTCTCTGAGACGTTGCTGGTCTCAGTGGAGAGCCAGTGGACAGGTGGTAGAATAACACAATGTTTCTTAAAGCTTCTTCTGAAAATGGCCATTTTTACTCACAAATTACTGGTTAAAGCAAGTCATACATGATATCCAAAATATTTCCATCAATTAAGGCAGGACTTACATCAATTTTTAAGTTGGTGTACTTCTGATTTTTCCTGATTTCTCTAACTTTTCAATGCCCCACCAAAATGAATTGCATCAAACACCAAATGTTTCACAATATTTTCTCTCGAGTACGATTTATTTAAGTCATTGTATAATTAGAAGTACAGAGAATTACAGCAGAATAAAAAACACAAGAATTGTAGAGGTTGTCTCGTTAAAAATTAAATAAAAGAGGTACTAATTAAATGAAAAAAACTAGAAAAGGAATTTAAAAATTTTTCTTTTACTCATTAATTTTCCATTGCTCACTCTTTCTTTATTTGCTCCAATTTAACACAAAATATTTCCATAGGAAAGGAAAATATTTTAATCATAATATAATTTAGTACAGTTATCCATAAAACTTATTATCCAAATCTTATTAATCACTTATTATATATCAGACATGGTACTAAGCACTTTTCATAAAGTATTTTCATCACAAGGAACTTGAGCCTCCTAAAGGTCAAAAAATTTATCAAGTTATGCAGCTAGTAAACAGCATAGACTCACGATGTCATTTAATTTGAACATTTAAGTCTTCATGTTGCTTCTCCATAAAAGCTCAATTAATACACTTCTCAAGAAAAACAGAAGAACTAATCTTAGCAAGCTGCCTATTTAAATCATGGCGGTGGTGGCGGCTAACTGGATGGTGACGCACACATATTCCACCACGTGTCTCGTGTGCTACCAGATGGGCACTAGGTTTTCCAGGGTGAGCTCTTCATAAGGTATATAAGTATCTAATCACCGTGTTGTACACCTGAAACTAATATAATATTGTATGTCAACTGTAATAGAAAAAGTAACTTTTCTTATTTATTGGTAAAGTATAAATTTATTTAAGTTTTATTTATTTTATTAGATTTATTGGGGTGACATTGGCTAATAAGATTATATAGATTTAAAGTACACGTTCCTATGATACATGATCTATGATATTGCATTGTGTGCCCATCACCCAAAGAGAAGTCATCTTCTGGGACTGTATATTTGACCCCCTTTTCCACATTTTAAAGGCGACCTATACATTTTATCCACAACCTAGACCAAAGTTTCTCAACCTTGACAATATTGACATTTTGAATCAGTACCTTTATGGCTGTAAGGCCATCCTGTGTATCGCAGGATGTTTTCAGCAACCTTGGCCTGTTCCACTGGATAACAGTAGCAGCACCCCTTCCCATTAGCGACAACCAAAAATGTCTCCAGATGTTGCAAAATGTCCCTTGCAGGGCAAAGTTGACCGTGGCTGAGAACCATGGCCCTTGAGACAAAGATGTGCAATAAAACATATACTTGCTCATCTAGTTAATAATGAAAACCATGATTTGGATTTGCAAACTGCCGCTATTCGTCCTTCAATTGTAGAGCATAATTTCCCAAGATACAGAATTTTAAATGGGTGTTTTGCATTTTCTTTTTTCTCTCAAAACTTCAAGTATTTCAGTATACTCTTTTCTTGATTGCATGGTTTCTGAGGCAAAGTCAGATTTGATTCCTATCTTTTCTCTTTTACATATGAGGGGTGCGCATGTGTATTTTCCCTCTGACTTCTATCATTTTTTAAAAATGTTTTGGTTCTTGACATTTTAATATAATATATCTAGGTATAGTTACTTTGGAATTTATTCTGCTTGGTGTTCTCTGAGACTTCTGGATTTGTTGTTTTGGGTCTGACATTAATTTGTCAGTTATTGCTTCTCAAATATTACTTTTTTTCCTCTTTCTGATATTCCCATTATGCACATGTCACACCTTTATAGTTTCTCCACAGTTCTTGGAGATCATGTATTTTTTTTATGCCTTTTGCTTCTGTAGTTTTAGAAGTTTCTATTGTCATATTTTTAAGCTTAGACATTCTTTCCTCAGCCACGTGCAGTCTACTGATGAGCCCATCAGAGGCATTTTTTTAATCCTTTCTTAGAATTTCCAACTTGTTTTTACATTATTCATCTGTTCTCGTGTGTTTATCTATTTTTTCCATTAAATCCCTTAGCATATGAATTATTAAAGAAAAAATTCTGATCTGATCATTCCAATATTCTTTTCAGTGTGTGACTCTGGTTCTGATGCTTTTCAGTCTCTTCCAATAGTTTTTTGCCTTTTATAATTCCTTGTAATTTTTTGTTGAACGGTGGATGTTATATACTGGGTAAAAAAAAACCCCGCCCTAAATAGGTGTTTAGTAATGCAGTAGTAAGATGTTGAGATAAGGGAAGTGTCCTACAGTCCCAGGATGAGGTCTCAGTGTTTCAGTGAGCCTGTGGCCCAAGACTGTGAATTTCGCCGGTGTTTCTCAGTATTTCCCCCTTAGGTGGAAATAGATGGCTAGAAGAAGCTGGAGTTGGGTATTTCCCTTGTCCTAGGTAGTTGAGGCTCTGATAAAACTCCAGCAGGTTGGGCTTAGGTTAAAGAGTTTTTCCTGAGGGCGGGCATTGTTAAGAGGAAAAGCATGCTCTGGTGCATTTCACAATCAGTACTTTTTCCTTCCCCTTCTGGAAGCAGGAGGAGATTTTTCTCCAGTATTCACTGAGAGGACCTGGTAGACCTTCTGGAGGTAAAACTGAGAAAAGTGTGACCCTGAAACTCCATCACTAGGTTTCTCTAGAGTTTTTAACTATGTAACTGACTTGTCTACACTGAGCCTCCTGCTATTCATCAATTACAGTTCAGGTTTTCCTGCACAAGCACTAGTCCTGGAGGTGTCTGTTCCTGGCTTTGTGCTCCAGTAAATTGTGGTTTTCTGTGTCTACCTGTCTGTCTCTCCAATTTTTGTGTCAGTAGTTTGCCCTGTGACCTCACTGCTCTGACAGATCTAAGAATTGTTCATTTTTCAGTTTTTCTAGATTATTACTTGTTACAATAGAATGGCAACTTCTAAGCTCTGTAAATGCCAGACTGGAAACTATAGTGTGTACATTCATTTAAAAGTCTATTTAGCTCTAGCTGGTGTTGCTCAGTGGATTGAGTGCCAGCCTGTGAACCAAAGGGTCGCCCATTCCATTCCCAGAGCACATGCCTGGGTTGCAAGCTAGGTCCCCAGTTGGGGGTGAACAAGAGGCAACCATATATTGATGTTTCTCCTATATCCCTTTCTTTCTCCCTCCTTTCCCCCCCTCTAAAAATAAATAAAATCTTAAAACACACACACACACACACACACACACACACAAATCTTTTTAATGGCTCCAGAAAATACTTCTTGACTAAAGAGCAAAAAGAAAGCGTGGGAACGCTTGTAGATCTAGATCTCAGTCCTCTCATGGGTAGAATGTGTAGGTAGACTTTGAAGGAATGTTACAAACTCTTGAGAGGGCTTGACACATTTCCTTACCTGCAGTGGACCCTGGGCCTAGGCAGTTTGGAGAATCTCCTAGAACTATTTGCCCATAGTAACCTTGTAAATTGCAAATGTCATGCATTCAACAGATAGAGGAAATCATATTTTAGGACAAAGGTGGCAGAAAAAGAAATGTAGCAAGAGGGTCTCAAAAATCCCCTCTGAGGTTACCATATATTTCTTGCTAGGATCCCTATACACTTCACCATAACATCATACCCCACTGTTAATAAACTATGACTCGATGTACATACATTTTAAAATATAGAGCCAAACCTTCACTATAGGACAACTCTAAACAATGGATTAAAGACAGTGTTTAGCACACTGGCAATTCTTGGTTTAATTTAGCCTCACTGTCTCTGCTTCCTCCTCTTGATATTCTTCCCTCTTCATTTATGTATAGGACACAGATAAACACATGTGTTCTCCTGGAGCAAAACATGGTTTTATTTCAAACACAAGAACAAGTATCCAGAAAATCCTGGTGGAATGGATAGGAGCAAATAAAGGGAGGAACTTACATTTTATTATTTTCACAGCCCAATTTATCTTAGGCTCAGAGCTCATGATAATATTCATGATTTCACTAGCAAATCACTGCATCCCCACATCTTATCTTTAATGTCATATTGAATCATTTAACAATTATTCATAGGGTCACCTTAGGAGATAGACCATTCATTTCTTTCGGCAGCAGTGTCTTTAGTACATGCTACATTTAAATTGCATGGTGGTTAGGTTACTTGAGATGCCTCATCTAACATGCACTTTCTCTCCAAGTTATTCCATTTTTCAGGGCCTAGTTCAAGTTTGATCTTTTCCCTGAAGATTTCCCAAACTGCTTCTATGCATATTTATTTCTCCCTTCTCTGAGCTCTCAGTGAATAATTTACTACATTGTTGATATGCTACCTCTTATTGTCTATTCTTTCAAATAAGATAAAAATCTGTTTATTGAACAAAAACTTATCGTTTATTGTCCATGAGATATGAAGTTTAATTGTTGCACAGAAGTATAGATTAGTGTAAATATTTATGCTCCAAGAATCAAAAGATTTTATTTCAACTTCAGATTTATCACTAACCAGAAATCTTGGCAGGTCAACACCCTTTTCATTAATGAGTTAGAGTTAAAAATACTTGTCTTATTTTCTGGTATTATTTCAGAAGTAGATTCAAGAATATGTATATTTGAGTATTTATAAATGTTAATACACATATAATGAGGATGTTAATTATTACACACACACTCAAATATCTTTATCTCATAGCAACAAGCCACATAATATTGTAACATCTTTAACCTTCCTCTTTTGTATCATGGAAAAGGTCACTGCCTGAAGTACTGCATAAGCACACACCACAGCTGAGGCAGTAAGTGATGGATGCTCACAGAACCATAATTGGAAAACGTGAAGGTTCCCTATGATTTACAAAACCTGTTATTTGTTACACTACCTCTTAGCTTCATCCATTTAACCAAAAAGCATTAAACCTTTCAATGTACAATTTTTTTTTAGGGCAAATGATAGAGAATAAAATAAGACACCCTACCTGCCATTCAGGGCTTCACATGTTGACAAGATGACATGTCTACAAAGAACCAGAGCTCCAAGTAGGAACACAGTGTTTCCCAAACCACACACAATGGAACACTGGTGCGCCACAAAATACACTGAAGCCATGGGAGAGGCGACATTGTACTTTTACCTTCTTACAGTGTTTGCTCGGGGCTGACAATTAAATTGACATAAGAAAAATTACCAGGACAAAAGCATACATACACATTTAATGCACTTCACATGGCATGCAAGTCCTTGTAAGGAAATGAAGGCCCAAAGAAGTGGCAACATCTAAATGCTTTTATACCAGGTTGAACAGAGAAGCAATTGTGGAACAGTAACTAAAATACATGGGGAGGCTAAAGGAGAATAGTTATTTTAACAAGGTCTATTTATACCAAATTCTCTCAGCTTCAGCTTACCATCTGGTGGGTTGGCCAAAATGTCCATTTATTTTTTTTTCTGTAAAATAAAAGACACATTTTTCATTTTTACTAATAACATTGATTTGGTTGCTATCAACTTCAGCTGGTCTACCCAACCATTGAGCATTATCCAGGGAGAAGTCTCCAGCACAAAACCTCACAAACCACTTTTGAGATGTTGCATCAGCACAGCACTTTCTCCATACACTGTACAAATCCTTTTTTTTTCCTTTTGCATTTCAGTTGCATTTTTACCTTTCTTGAAATAACAAAGCATAATATTCTGGAAATGTTGCTTATTTTCTTCCAACTTCAATATTGGCTACACACAAAATCACCAATTTTTATTTTTTTTAATACATGCTGGTATGACAGCTGTCACAATACAGTCTAACAATAATGCTTAATGAAGTTAAAGACAACTAAGCGCTACTAGAGCCATCTTATAGAAAAAATACACAAAGTTTTTGGCCAACCCATATTTGAGGGTTTTCTTTCTTGCTTTTGGGAAGACAAAAAAAAGGAGGTTCAAAGCACCTGCTCTGTTTTTAAGTCCTTTAAAGCTCAATATAGTCCTCATGCCAAAGTGGCATATTTTAATTCTATTTTAATTCTATCAATTTTTGTTGCTTAAAATCAATATTTCATCACCATTTTTAAATACAAATGTAAGTGAAGAACTTATGTTTCAAATTTGTGTCTGGAGCCCAAGTTGCTTCCCCTCACACATAAGACCCCAAATAAATGAGATAATATAATTTATTTCATAACAATAAACATAACAGGGACATCACCATGAAAGGAAGGAGAATTTACTATATCTTTGAAAGATAGGAAGAAAATATCAACCCTGTTAGCAGGTTAAATAAAGTGGTAACTGTGTAGAGTAGAACAGGTGAATCTAACTACCTGGTAGAATCCCAGAGCAGTCTTGAATTCAGAGTGAACAGGTGTCATTAAAAGGGAAAGGGGAAAAAAGTGTTGAAATGTGGAGTGAAAGGGTAGTAATCCAGTATCTGTCTCTAGAAGAGTTACACACCTCTTTGCCCTCCATTCCCACACTTTTCTTCCCTGCCTTTCTCATCAGAACAAATGGAAAACAGCCTACACCAGCCAAAACCTGTGAACTTATTATTCTATGCAGTTTGCCTGTTTCCTGGGATTGGAGGCCACACACAGTGAGTTTCACAGGCTTGCGTTACATTTGAAATTCTTGAAAGAGGCAGCCATGAGGAACTCAAAAAAGGAAAGGAAAACCATGATTTTGTAGTGTAGAAATAGAAACAACTCAGATATGTTAGTTCCTAACAGTATGAGAGACTTCACAATGTTTTTGTATAACTTTTTACTCAATTCTCCTATCTTCATTTTCTGAAAAAGAAAACTAAGGTTCAGAAAAAAAAAAAAAGCAGTATGTTAAAGGTCAAATGATGGGTAAGCAGAGCATCCTGTGCTGGAATCCAAGCTTTCTGGACTACACCCTTACCCTCAGCTCTGTCACTTACTACCGGTGTCCTTGGGTTACTTCATCTCTTTAAGCCTCATTTACTTGTCTGTAGAATGGGAATAATTGTGTCACTTACTTCATAGAGTTGTCAGAATATTTAATAAAATGATATATGTGAAACATTTAGAATGATAGCTCATAATTGGAAAGCTCTCAATATGTTAGTCGTATTAGCTGACTTCAGTATGGTGTTCTTTATCCCAAATGCTGGATCACAGCCAACTCTAGCTTAAAATAGGGATATATTTTTATAATAAAACTATGTAAGTTTTTTAAGTCTCTAAAAATGTTTTCTTAAAACTTACCAAAATATACACCAGAATATTCTGAATATTAAACTTCCTTGTATACCTTTTTGTGAGTGTGCATGTGTATGCATATATCACACCCACATCGAATTTTCTTGACTCTAAGCAATACATGTATACATATGTTGTTAGAGAGAGACTCTGTGTGTGTGTGTGTGTGTGTGTGTGTGTGTGTGTGTGTGTAGATTGGTGTTAAGCAAACTGGATCCATATGAACTGGAAGAAAATACATTATCCAGGCATACAACTGTGTCCCGGTCACTGAGGAAACATCTCTTTGATATATTCTCTCAGGGGCTCATTTCCCTCATGGAGGTTGCAAATTGAAAGGTATTGCAAAGCTTGCAAAGACAATGTATGTGATGTTAAAGTAACAATGGAACTGTTTGGAAAAAAGTTTCAAGAATACTATATATTCCCCCAAACACTTCTGCCTTTCTATCTTTTGCATGTAATTTAAAAGTAACAAAAAATGCTTTTATCTCAAAACAACTGATTTCATTCAGAGACGAGCTCTTTAAAGAATGTAAACTGCTTTTAGAATTTATACCTGAAATCTATATAATCATATTAATTGATGTCACCCCAATAAGTTCAATAAAATTTAAAACAAATAAATAAGCAAGTTAAACTGCTTGAAATGAAGCATATATAGAATTACAAGCCCCCACAGGACAATACTGGAAATAGTTTTCCACTTGGACATACAGTTTAGATTATAGTCTCAGGGGAAACAGATTATTGAAGCTGCCAGCAGTGTTGCGGGAAAGATACAATATTTGGCCAAGAACACAGATTCTGAGTGAGCACTCTGTGTTCCCACAGCTAACTCTGAATGCCACTTAAAAGCACTAGGCAGAGCCAAGACAAGAACAGTGAAAAAGTCTTTGTTATACTCACCCTTATTCTCTGATCTCAAATCCTATGCATTCTTTGGGTAAGAGATACTAGGCTTCAATTCATGCCCTAAATGGCAGCTGCAAGAAAACCACACCAAGGAAAGATACTTGTTCCTTCTTAAACTCTAGAACACAGGTGGCAAACCCAAGGCCCATGGGCTAAATCCAGCCCTCCACCGTGTTTTATCCAGCCCAGCACCTTATTTCTACTCGGTGGCAGCGTCAAGCTCCTTGCCCCTAGTTAAGGAGTAGTTACACTTACACAGCCCTAAAATTACATTCAGCCCTGTGAAAGCAACTGTGAGGCTGATGTGGCCCCTGGTGAAAATGAGTTTGACACCCCTGCTCTAGAAAGTAGCACATTTAAAGCAGACAACCCTAGACCTTTTATGGCCAATGTAGCTTCTAGGTGGATCGAACCTTGTCCTTCTTATCCTTCTTATCATAGCTAGAAGAGACTCCTAACAGACTCCATGCCCCTCCCCACAAAATATATAGAGATTGCAATGTTTTGCTTACTAATGTCTTAGGTGGCCCTTCCTGCACTTAATTTTTCCTTTTTTGAATTGCAGAGGATAGAATAGGGAGCAGAAATCAACATGAATATGTTTACTCTGAATAAGGCAAGATTTAAAAGTGACTTTCCTTTTTTTCCTTTTGATACTTCTCCTTTCTTCTTGAGTATCAACTGCTCGACAAGTCCTCCATAGGGACCCGATGCAGAAGTTTAGGTTAGTGAGATGTTAGATACAGTTGTATGACCAAATCAGGGTCTGATTTCTCAACCCCTCCATCTCTCAAGAATGGAATGTTTAGCTCTCAATTCTTTTAATTTCTTTTTATCAAATACTATCATTTTTTAAAACTGACACAAAATTGCATTATTCATTATTTTAAATTTTCATTGAGGTATGATTGATATAACATTAGTTTCAAATGTGCAACAGAAGGATTTGATATTTACACATATTGCAAAATGATTATCACAGTAAATCTAGTTAGTATCCCCTTAATTGCACTATTTATTTAAAAGTTCTCCTTATGCCTCTTAAGAATAGCCTATAAAATAAAATTAAAAAGATTTATTTCTCTGCAGCAAATAAGATGTGACATACATTTTTTGCTGAAGTGTGCTAGGTCTGAAAATGACCTTTTTGCATGTTTTTTTTCTTTACCCTTTATCTTTAACATCAAATATTCCTCATGATTACTGTTTAATATTATTCTTCTAAAATCTGTTCTAAAGTCACATAATAAGAAGCTTCTACATAAACTGGGTCAGTCATATTCATCTGCAATTAGAGTATTTAGATCCATTTATTTTAATTTTAGATAATAAAATAGCAGAGGAAATGTTTCATTGGCCACTGGAAAGCACAGAGGTAGAGGCAGCTACTTGTACTTACCGTTTTCTTTGGGTGCTAGAGGAAGCTGGTTATCTGGCTTAAACAAAAGAATCAGGGAGCTTATATGTGAACCATGTTGAGCATCTTGATGATACATTGTGTTTGCTTTTAATTTTAGAGAAATATTTGTAAGAATTATTAGGTGCCATTATATATAACTTCGGTTATTAAACCAGTAAAAAATTTCCATCACATTCAAATACGTATGCACACAAAT
The DNA here is from genome assembly GCF_019186645.2 of Phyllostomus hastatus. Taxonomy (NCBI): domain Eukaryota; kingdom Metazoa; phylum Chordata; class Mammalia; order Chiroptera; family Phyllostomidae; genus Phyllostomus; species Phyllostomus hastatus. The sequence continues at coordinate 102,761,920 of NW_025334041.1, read as the reverse complement.
TTAGATGCATAGTAAGCCCAGAAGCATGTTCTCTCCAGAGGGAATGATGTAAAGTTGGATTGGAAAGCATAAATGCCTTTGCTCTCTAACTCACCTGTCAAATCAAAAATAAAATCAACAAGCATTTCTCATTGCCTGCTGTGCCCCATGTATTATCTAGGGGCTCTGTGTTATGCAGCCATGTGGTGTTTGTATTGGACATTGCACCTTGTCTTCACATGTTTGCTGTATGATAAATACATAACACTGAACCCTGGTTAGTTAGGTTCTCTCACAGTAATTTTGAATTGAAATCTAAGCTAAATGACATATACTATGTGTTATAGAAAATATATGTAAGTAGGTTAGAGTATTTTAACACTGTAAAGAAACCACACACTGGGCTGGTTGAATGAGTGTTTTACTTAACAACCATTTACTTACTAAACGATGGGCACTGTGGTTGGCACTATGGATATAGCACAGTGACAATGTCCTCACCTAATGGATAAAACGAACATTTACTTATAGCCAGTCAATAGATGGTGAACACAAAGTGTGTAGAATAAATGAACAGATGAATGAATGAATACATTCTGGTTCAGCTTTGTGTGTTTTGTTGGGTAAATTTGTCTTTGAAGGAAAATAGGACTGAGCAGAAAGGAGAGGAGCTTTTGAGGTGGGAGGGAAAGCATGAGTGAAGACGTGGAGACAAGAAGGAGAGTCTGCCATTCATCCACAGAGATGTGAGGTGGTGCCAACTCTGAAATCAGAGTTACAGAATGGATCAAGAAGAAGAACAGAATAAAAATGATATTTGGGGAGGGAGGAAAGTAAGGTAATGATGAGGAAGATAAATGGAGCAAGGAAAGGGAGAGTAAATTAAACCTGGTCTACATGCATTTGAAACTCCTTTTGGTGGCTATGTGAGAAAGCTGCCCCATCCTTATATTGGGGTTCCTAAGCCATTATCATCAGGGCTAGCAAAGTCACATCCACTGATGTGGAAAATATTTGGAGGAGAAAGATTTGGAGAATATTGGCTTCATGTGTTCAGAATCAGTACAGTACTGGCAACCGCATTCTTTAATCATCTTGTCAAAAGATGTCAACCTTAAATAAAGTCATCACCTTATTTGTTTTTTTAACACTTAATCAAAAGTTATAATTATTTTGTTTCATTAATTTTGTCCTGTCGCTCCCTTAGATGATAAGCTCCATGAGGTCAACAACTGATTTCCATATTCACTATAACATCATCAGGAATAAATACAATACTTGACATACACCAGTTACACAATATGAAGAAATAAATGACTGAAACACACAGCAGGACTGGGAGGCTAAGCATATATAAGCTTGCATGCAAGCCTTGTTTTAAGTTCCATTGGAAAGCAAGCATTTTCACACTGAGCAAGCACAGCAAAAATTTTTATAAGTGATTAAAGCAAGCCAGAACACAAATCGTCTATTGTAGCATTCACTGAATGGCTTAAGGGGTTGCCAGCAAATCCATTAGAAACTCTGTTTATAGAGCATTATAATTCTGACATAAAGAAAAGAAAAAATGCTTCAGGATGAATTATTTCTTATAATATAGCTGGGAAATGAATGATTTTTCCAATTAACAACTGCAGAGTAATTTTAAAATATATTATAAATTTAACATGTGCTATACATGCCCATACTTTTTTTATTCCACATTTGTATTTCCAATAAAGAGCATTGTATTATTTTACATAAAAGCCCTTATTCTATGAGTATTACTTGATGAAGTGACCTTCTCACTATTTAATATGGTAATTAATATTAGAAAATTGCTGATGAGCAGTAAAAATTCTTTGGAGTGAAGTATATTAGATTTTAATCCCAGCTGTGTGATTTCATTCAAGTTATTATCCTTTCTGAATTTTAGTTTCTTCTGATAAATGGAAGTAATAAAGCAATTTGCTAGTATCCTTATGAAGATGAACAAATAGCATATAAAATCCTGGGCATAAACTATGAAACCAATCTAAGGGAACAGGTATAAAAATATTCTTAAATTTTAAATTAGTTTGTTTTTAATTAGAAAGCAAGAAATAGAGTGGAAGAGGGATCAGGTACAGGTAATTAGTTTTTTGTTTGTTTGTTTAGCAATGCTAGTAATAGGCATGATGTCGAAGTTATTTAATCCTTCAGCTATTGCCTTTCCCCCATCCTGTTTTCCTTTCCTTCTGGAAAATCTAGTAGACTTCATTTCCTCATTGTACCTTCTATGTCATTCAACACCTAGCCTATGAATCTTTCTTTTAAATATTTTAAATTCTCCTTATCTTATGTGCTCTGTTCTGCTTGTTTGTTTTGCTTGTTTTGTTTGTTCTTCAAAGCTAGTACTGGTTTACAAATTAGCTTTCCAGCTGTTAGTAATCTGCTACTAATTCCTCCAGTTAGTTTTAAACTTCAATTTTCTATCATTTATTTCTATGAGTTTCCTTTAATTTTCAAATTTACCTTATATTTAGACCCAGTTTCAGAGTAGATTTTTAAAAATATACTTGTTTTATAACCTTTTGAAATTGGTTGCTCTCTCATTCAAACTTATGTATTAATTTTCTTTTATGTTTGCTTGCTTATTTTTTGTCAGTTAATTCTGTTTATGCTTTTCGATGTCTGAGTTCAAAGTTGTTTTCATCTAGGCTTTTTTTCTGAAGGAATCATGTAGCTTGGCGTGTGGGAATTGCCTTCATATGTATTTTTGTTTATATTTGTCATGTTTCCAAAAGATATTCTTATACCAGTGTCTTGGCTTTGCATTTCTGACAACAAGGAGATGGTATACATTAAAGTTTTAAATTTTCCCAGGGTTTAATTCTTTTCTTTTCTCCATGGGAGACTTTTTTAAAAACCTAGATTATAGGAAGCTACAAATATCTTATTTTATTCTTCTGGGTGGTGGATACCTTGTACCCTGTACTGTCTTAGAAGAATTAAGTTCAAAGCCTCATCTCCTACCCTTACATTAACACTCTAATGCAGGCCATAACCATGTTCCATTATAACAACACCCCCACATCTGCTACACACACACACATACACAACGCACTCTTAACTGAGTTATAGAGGACTTCTACTCATTCAACAGTTTTTGATTGCCTGTTTTGTGTAAGGCATTGTAAATTCTCCTCTCAATTACTTTCCTGTGTGCTGAAACACCCTCTCTTCACCCCAGTGCAATGGAAGTATTAGGGCTTTCAGATACCTAACACTCATAAAATTTTTTAGATGAATTAACTCAGAAATTTAGAAATTCTTTCACCTCAATTGTTATAACAAATTGTACTTGCCTCTCACACACCTCCAGCTGGGGACCTGGCCCACAACCCAGGCATGTGCCCTGACTGGTGATCAAATCAGCGACCCTTTGGTTCACAGGCCTGCACTCAATCCACTGAGCCCCACCAGCCAGGGTGAAACATGTATTTTTGATGACCTGAATATATATGGAATGCCTCCTAATTTCTCTCCATATCTTAACCTGATATTTATTATTATCCTGTATGTAATGTCTTAGTTGTCTCAATTCATTACGTTATTATTTTTAGTCTGTTTAAGATCCCTGATTGGCTACTTGTTTTGTATACTATTATCTTTTCTTCCATTCCAAATCCTGTTTCTATTTTAGCAATTTTACCCATCAGTGTATTTATTTCTAAGTTTCACGTGCTCATTTGCATAAATTTGCATAAATAAGATATGGCATTGATTTATGTGTGTTTGTTTTACATTTCATATTTATGATACGTTTCATTCTGTTTTCTTGCATGTAATGATGTCTTTTAAGGACCCATCATTATTGCTATAAATAGATCTAGTTAATTTATTTCTTTTGTACAACATTGCATCTTAGGTATCTACTGCATTTTACTTATCCTTTCTCTAGACTAAATACCGGGTTAGCTTCCAATCTTGGTGATAAATGCTCCTTATGTTTCTTTGTGCTTCTATGTGACAGTTCTTTGAGGTATGAATACCCAGGTGTGGAACTAAAGGGTTCTAGGGAATACACATGCTTAGTTTCATTAAGTACTGCCAAGCATTTTCTGAAATGACTATATCAATTATATTCACATCAGCTCTGACAACATGTTAATATTAGTAATTATCTATTTATAAAACCACTGTAATTGCACATTACTTTTGTTATTTCAATGGAAAGACATTAATTTTTATATCAAAGCTCTAGAAATGTTTGATATGAATGTGGACCTGAATAATGAAGAAATTCTTGGTTTTTATTTTTCTCATTTACTATCTGGAGATCAGATTTACATTCTTTGCTGAACTCAGCCTTTACAGATTAAGTTCAAACTCTCTTAATTTCTGTTTTTCAAGTTTATCATTTGTGTTTCTCTTTTATTTAAATGTTCTTTTAAGGTAGAGTTTCTATTTTGATTGTGGTCATTAGCTTATGCATATGTATATGCTGTGTTAAATTCCCCAATGTCAGGTAAGGTTTAGGGAAATAAGGACATACATACATTGCCTGATGGCTTTAATTATGATAGATACCTCTGCCTATTGGAACAAAAGATTCATCTTTGCAATTTATAGTAAAGTATAGGCAAATAGCACAAAAAAGCCCAATTTCTGCTTCTTCAGAAATTAATAATAATATAGCTAAAAGTCTGAAATTTTTAGTTTGTAAAGATATTATTTACCTGTTATTGTTTGTGGCCTCTAGAAAATTGCTTTTACTCTTTTAGGCACATACACATCACATTTGTCATTGTATTTGGAAAAATATTTGGAAAAACATGTAAGGTTTTTCTAATAGAATATTATTTTGGGGAATAATATCAAAGCTTGGCCCTTTAATTTTGATTAATCATTTGGAGATAAAATTCTATGATCCATAGTTCAAGAACTGGTATGAGGAGGTGGATGAAATATAGGCCAATATTTTTTAAAGAGTAGAAAAACATATTGGAGACTCAAATACTGCTCAATTATACTTTCGAGGAGGTGGGGTGGTAATTTGCTCTAAATTACCATCACATCTTGAATAATATAAAAGCCCTTTTATAAATAATTACATGTCAAGTCATTTCAGTTCATTTATGATATGGTCCTAGATATTAGGATACACATTGTTATTTCTATCCCTCTCTTTCTCTCTCCCTCCCCCTCTCTAAAAATAAACAATATCTTTTAAAATCTTTTTAAAATTATTTTTCTAAAAAAAAAGAAAAAATATAGGTTTCTATTTTCGTTCCTGGGAAATCATCAAGTAAATGTGAAATAGGCAAGATAAAAATAATGCTAATAAATGTAAGTACTTATTTTTAGTTTTTCTATGTTAGTCTAAGTTTTATGCAAAGCTCTTATACTATTTCTGTAACCATGGAAGTGGTGAGGGGGAAACATAGTTGGACCACTCTTTTTTAAAAAAATTTTGTTCAAGTAAAGTTGTCTACATTTTCTCCCCACCACTCTCCCTAGCCCTACGCACCCCCACCCTCAATTATGCCTCCCTATGGCTTTGTCCATGGATTCTTTATACATGTTCCTTGATGACTCTTCCCCTTCTTACCCCCTCTATCTCCCTCTGCCCCTCCCCTCTGATTACTGTCAGTTTATTCTTTCTTTGAGTGTCTCTGGTTCTATTTTGCTTGCTTGTTTGTTTCGTTGATTATATTCCACTTATAGGTGAGATCATGTGGTATTTGTCTCTCACTGTCTGACTTATTTCACTTAGCATACTGCTCTCTAGTTCCACCCATGTTGTCACAAAGGGTAGGAGCTCCTTCTTTCTTTCTGCTGCATTGCAATCCATTGTGTAAATGCACCACAGCTTTTTTGACCCACTCATTTACTGATGGGCAATTACATTGCTTCCAGCACTTGGCTATTGTAAATTGTGCTGATGTGAACATTGGGGTGCATAAGTCCTTTTGAACTGATGTTTCAGGATTCTTAGGGTATAATCCCAGAAGTGGAATCACTAGATCAAAAAGCAGTTCTATTTTTAGGTTTTTGAGGAAATTCCGTATGTTTTCCACAGTGGCTGCACCAGTCTGCATTTCCACCAACAGTGCACTAGGGTTCCCTTTTCTCTACATCCTTGCCAGCACTTGTTGTTTGTTGGTTTGTTTATGGTGACCATTCTGACCTGAGTGAAGTGCTACCTCATTGTCATCTTAATTTGTATCTCTCTGATGGCTAGTGATGCTGAGAATCCTTTTATATGTCTCTGAGCCCTCTGTATGTCTTCCTTGGCGAAGTGTCTGTTCAGGTCCTTTGCCCATTTTTTAATTGGATTGTTTGTGTTCCTGGAGTGGAGTCATGTGAGTTCTTTATATATTTTGGAGATCAAACCCTTTTCCAAAGTATCAAGCAAGTGTATTTTCCCTTATGGTTGGTTCCTTTTTCATTTTACTGATATTTTCTTTAGCTGTGCAGAAGCTTTATGTTTTGATGATGTCCCATTTGTTTATTCTTTCCTTTATGTCCCCTGCTCTAGGGCACATATGGGTAAAAATAGTGCTGCATGGAATATCTGAGAATTTCCTGCCTATGTTCTCCTCTAGGACTTTTATGGTGTCAAGACTTATATTTAAGTCTTTTATCCATCTTGGGTATACTTTTTTGTATGGTGCAAGTTTCACTTGGTGAAGTGAAGTTTCACTTGGTGAAACTTGGTGGTCAGGTTTCATTATTTTGCATGTAGCTGTCCTGATCTCCCAACACCATTTGTTGAAGAGGGTATGTTTACTACATTTTATGCTCTTGCCCCCCTTTGTCGAATATCAATTGACCATAGTGATATGGATTTATTTCTGGGTTCTCTATTCCATTGATTTATGTGTCTATTCTTATGTCAGTACCAGACTGTTTTGATTACAGTGGCCTTGTAATATAGTTGGATGTCAGATATTATGATCTCTCTTACTTTTCTCTGTCTTAAAATTGCTGCTGCAGCAATTCAGGGTCACCAATGGTTCCATATATATTTTTGAAATGTTTGTTCTATATCTATGAAATATGTCATTGGTATTTTGATAGGGATTGCATTGAATCTATAGATTACTTTGGGTACTGTGGACATTCTGATGATGTTAATTCTTCCTGTCCATGAACACAATATATGCTTCCATTTATTTGTGTCTTCCTTAATTTCTTTCTGCAGTGTTGTGTAGTTTTGTGAGTACAGGTCTTTTACCTCCTTGGTTAGGTTTATTTGTAGGTACTTTACTTTTCTTCTTGCTATTTCAAATGGAATTATTTTTCTGATTTCTGTTCATGATATTTCATTGTCCTTGTACAAAAATGCCTTTGATTTTTGAAGACTGACTTTGTATCATGCTGTTGTCAAATTCACTTATTAGGTCAAGTAGTTTTCTGTGGAGTCTGTAGGGTTTTCTATGTATACTATTATGTCATCTGCAAACAATGACAGTTTTACTTTCTCCTTTCCAATTTGGATACCTTTTATTTCTTCATCTTGTCTGATCGCTTTGGTTAGGACTTCCAATACTATGTTGAATAGAAGTGGTGAAAGTGGACATTCTTGTCTTGTTCCTCATCTTAGTGGAAAAACTTTTAGTTTTTGCCCGTTGAGTATGATGTTGGCTGTAGATTTTTCATATATGTCCTTTATTATGGTGAGGTATGCTACTTCTACTCCCAATTGATTGAGTGTTTTTATCATAAATGGGTGCTATACCTTATCAGATGCATTTTCTGCATCTATTGATATGATCATGTGATTTTTGTTTATGTGATGTATTACATTTATTGACTCATGAATATTGTACCATCCTTGCATCCTTGGGATGAATCCCACTTGATCATGGTATATGATCTTTTTAATGTATTGCTGGATTCAGTTTGCCAATGTTTTGTTGAAGATTTTATCATCTATGTTCATCAGTGATATTGGCCTGTAGCTTTCTTTGTTTGTTATGTCTTTATCTGGTTTGGGGATTAGGATGGTGCTGACCTCATGGAAAGAGTTTGGGAGTCTTTCCTTTTCTTGGATTTTTTTTGAGTAATCTGAGAAGGATAGGGGTTAGCTATTCCTTAAATGTTTGCTAAAATTCTCCTGTGAAACTGTCTAGTCCAGGGCTTTTGTGTGCCAGGAGTTTTTTTTTATTACTGCTTCAATTTCTCCAGCTGTTTTCAGTCTGTTCAGGCTTTCTGCTTCTTGTTCATTGAGTTTTGGAAGATTATATTTTCTAGAAATTTGTCCATTTCTCCCAGGTTTTCAAACTTCTTGGCATATAGTTGTTCACAGTAATTTCTTACAATCCTTTGTATTTCTGTGGTATCAGTTATAATTGCTCCTCTTTCACTTCTGATTTTGTTTATTTCGATCTTCTCTCTTTTTCTTGATGAGTCTGATTAAAGGCTTTTTGATTTTGTTTATCTTTTCAAACAACCAGCTCCTGAATTTGTTGATCCTTTGAATTGTTCTTTTAGTCTCTATGTCATTTAATTCTGCTCTTACCATCAATATTTCCTTCCTACTACTCACTCTAGGCTTTGTTTGTTGTTAGTCCTCCAGTTCTTATAGATGTAGAACTAGATTGTTTGAAACATTTCTATCTTTTGGGGGTAGGACTATATCACTTTGCTGTGTCCCATAGGTTTTGTTTGTTGTGTGTTCATTTTCATTTGTTTCCAGAAACTTCTTGATTTTTGTCTTGATCTAATTATTAACCCATTCATTGTTTAATAGCATGTTATTCAATTTCCATGAGTTTTAATGTTTTCCTTGAGGCTGGTTTCTAGTTTCATTCAGTCCCTTGTGGTCAGAAAAAATGCTTGATATAATTTCAGTTTTGTTGAATTTTTTGAGGTTTGTTTTGTGGCCTATAATGTGGTCTATATCTGAAAATATTCCATGTGCATTTGAGAATAATGTATATTTTGTTTCTTTGGGATGAAAGGTTTTATGTATATCAGGTAAGTCCATTTGATCTAGGGTGTTGTTCCACACCATGATGTCCTTGTTGATATTCTGTTTAGAAGATTTACACATTGTTGACAGCATGGTGTTAACATCTCCTAGTATAGGTGTGTTGCTGTCTATATCTTTCTTGAAGTCTTCCAAGATTTTTCTCATATATTTGAGTGCTCCTATGTTAGATGCATATGTTTATAATGTTTATGTCTTCTTCATGGATTCTGCCCTTGAGAATTATGAAGTGTCCTTCTGTCTCTTTTTATGGTGGTCTTTGTTTTGAAGTCTATTTTGTCTGATACAAGTATTGCTACCCTAGCTTTTCTTTTCCTGTCTATTTGCTTGGAATATTTTTTTTCCAACCCTTCACTTTCAGTCTGTGTAGGTCTTTTGTTCTGAGGTGGGTCTCTCATAGGCAGCATATGTGTAGGTCATGTTTTCTTATCCATTAGCTATTCTGTGTCTTTTGATTGGAGTTAATTCATTTACATTTAAGATTATTACTGATAGATATTTATATTTCTGCTGTTGTACCTGTGTTCCTCTCTCTCTCAATCTTTTCCTTCTTCTTCTTAAAGCAGTCCCTTTAGCATATCTTGCAGTGCTGGTTTGATGGAGTTGTATTCTTGTAGCCTTCTTTGCCTGGGAATCTCCTTATTTGGCCTTCCATTTTAATTGAGAGCCTCACTGGGGAGAGTAGTCTTGGTTGCAGGCCTTTGCCTTTCATTACTTGGAATATTTCCTGCCATTCCCTTCTGGCTTGAAGCGTATCTTTTGAGAAATCAGCTGCTAGCATTATCAGGGCTCCCTTGTGTGCTACTTCCCGTTTCTCCCTTGCTGCTTTAAGATTTCCTCTTTGTCTTTAAGTTTTGCCATCTCAGTTATGGTGTGTATTGGAGTGGGCCTCTTTGTGTTCATTTTGATTGGGACCCTCTGTGCTTCCTGAACTTGTGTGGCTTTTCCCTTCTACAGGTTAGGGAAGGTTTTTGTCATTTTTTTCCCCCAACAGGTTTTCTATCCCTTGCTCCTTTCCTTCTCCTTCTAGTATTCCTTTGATTCAAATGTTGCTGTGTTTCATGTTGTCCTGAAGTTCCCTTAAGCTACCTTCATATTTTTTTAGTCTTTTTTCATGCAGCTGTTCTATCTGGGTGTTTCTTTCTACTTTGTCTTTCAGCTCACTAATTTAATCCTCTGCTTCATCCAGACTGCTTGTAAATCCTTCTACTGTATTTTTTATTTCAGATATGTATTCTTCATTTCTACCTGATTCTTGTTTATAGTTTCCATTTCCTTTCTCATACTGTTGTAGTTCCCACTCAGTCCCTCGTAGTTGTCAGTGAGTTCCTTGAGCATCATTATAACCATTCTTTTGAATTACATGTCTGATCACTCTCTTGCCTCCATTTCACTTAGCTCTTTTACTGGGGAATCTTCCATTCCTTTTACTTGCACATTCTTTTTTTGTCTCCCCATTTTAGGTGACTCTTTTTGTTTGTTTCTGCAATTCCAGATGCTCTGCTTTGTCAGCTGTCTTCGTGGGGTGAAATTCTGTGGTAGGGGTTCTGTGGGACTCAGTGGTGCGGTCTCTTTGATCTCCTTGTCTGGATGCTTTAGGGTTGCCCTTTCTTCCTTTAGTGTGGGCTCTCTTGTTGTGCTTGGGCTTTATCTGTTGGTGGCTCCTTTGTGGCATGTTCTTCTCTCCAGTGGGTTTACTGGTAGTCACAACTCTCACCTTGTCTTGTATACTGTTGTATAGGTGTTGGTTAACAAAGCAGTATTACCACACAAGCAAACATACACCAGCAAAAAGAACCCCTTTACCACATCTGTAATCTGAACTGCAATTGAGCATAGCTTAAAAAAGGTGAAGAGAGATTGTGGATGTTGTAAGATATGACAAAGGGAATATGAGATGACTAAAAGTGGGGAAAACGTTATTGAGTGCTGAGAGAGAGGAGAATTGATAAGATCTGGGGTAGAACAGAGGCAAATTTTAGAAAGGAAGAGAACAAAATTTAAGACATAAGTAATATGCAAAAGGGCAATGGGAACAATGGGGTAAGAAAAGGGAAAAGTATACTGTGAGGTTTGAAGTAAAATTGAAATGGTATAGGACCAATGGGAGCAAAATTGCAGAAAAAACACAGCAGGGTTGATAACAGCAACAGTCCAATAAAGTTTAATAAAGGTGGGATGGGAATAAGTATATTATAGAGAAGCAAAAAATGAATATGAGATGTCTATAGTAAAGAAAAATTATTTTGAGAGCATGGGGGAAGCAGACTAATAAGAATAAGGAGTGAAGTCCAGTTTGAGAAAGGAGGGGAAAAGAAAAGAAAAAAGGGAGAGAGAAAACAATGAAATAAAATTCCTCACTCAACTGATTAGGGGCAGAGTGAAGGCAAAATGGAGTAAGACAGCAGGAGAGTATTCTATGGGATTTAAAGTGCAAACAAGTAGTGAAAAAATAGGAGTTTTTTTTAGAGAAGTACAGCAATAACCATGGTATTCCACCCAACTAGCCACTGTTTATAAAAGGTAAAGAAGAAATAAGACTCTTATTAGAAGGGAAAAGAATGTGAGCTGACTTAAGAAAGAAGAGTGCTTAAGCGAGGTTAGATGGAGGAGGGATAGTGAGAGTAAGGGACAGAAACCTGGCGTAGTGTGAGAGAAAATAAAGTTCACACCAACAGTAATAAAGCTCAGGAAGATGGCAAAATGGATTAAGACCAGGGATGGGTGATGTGTGGGATTTGGAATAACAATAGTATGATAAGAAACATATAATCTGCATTTAAAAGAATGAAAAGTAGAAGACCAAGAGTGGTGTGTTATTTGGAATACAAATGAAGTGAAAGAAGAACAATTAAAATGCAATATGAAAGGGAGAATTAAAAAAATCAAGCAACAAAAACAAACAAAATAAAATAAATGGAAAGAAAATAAATAAAAAATGCACGTTCTAAAGGATAGCAAAGTTAAATTTGTCTCCACTTTTGATGCTTGCCTTCTGGACTTCTTTCTGGATGTCTCAGGTTTTCTCACAGCTCCAGGTCTATTGTCTTGGTCTTGCAGAAGAAAAAAAAAAAAGCATCCTGCTGATTTTAAACCTGCCAAGCTGGTTTTGCCTGTCTGCCCTGATCCTGCAGGCAGAGGGGAGCTGGGCTGCAGTTTTTTCCTTTCCTGCAGTTCCACAAGTATGGAGGCTCAGTCCGGGCTACAATATTCATAGGTGCCCAGTTTCTGGCCCACACCCTCAGAGCACTGTGCCTCCCACACTGACCACTCTGTGCATTTGCACCAGGCCAGTGCTAAAACTCCACCTTATTTTGCACCCCTTGATCAGTCTGTGAGGTGCCCCAAGTGGGAGCAAATCATGCCCACTCTCCTCCCTCTTTGATGGCCCGATGCCTGTGTGTGTGCAAGGTCCCTGCTCTGGTGCTCAGTTCCCCTATTGAAAAAGTCTCTCGGAGCTTCACTGCCTCTCCGAGTCCCTGCTGTCTCCCTTTGATCAATTGGTGAGGCACCCTGAGTGGGAGCAAATTGCTCCCTCACTCCTCCCTCTTCACTGGCCAGTAAGACTTTAATATAATAAACAAAACCAATTAAAACACCAAATATATTCTATACTAAAAACACAACAATCAACAACAAAAAGGTTTTCCTAAATTTTAAGTATTACTTTTTATCATAAAAATAGCCTAATGGAAATCTATATACCCAATAGTGTATCTTCAGTAAAAGAGTGCAGATACATTCTGTGGTGAGCACCTTGTCCCTGGAGAAGAGCAGATAAAACTGACTGGAGATTCTTTAAGTACGTGAGTCATTCCCCCACCCCCACCCTCCAAATAAACTGAAAGTCCTAGTTGTTCAAAGCTTTCTTTTTAATCATCAATTTTATGGTTCTTAGTTCTTTAGCTTTTGATGATTTTGGTAAAACCAATATTATTTTCTCCCTAGGATCAGAAGCTTTTAATTGATTAGGATGCTTACTTTGAATTTTTAGCCTTTGAAACAAAGGCCGGAAAAACACTAGAGTAAGGTTTTAGGATAAATTTTCTAAGTCAGAAAACCTCAGAATCATTGTCCTCTTCAAAGAGCAAAAAAAAGTAAAGAAAAAATGTGAAGTTGGAGAGGGTGAATTAAAAGCTTCTAGGGTGCTTCAGAAATGTCAAGTGATTTTTACTTTATTTTTAAGTCCAAAATACTTCAAGGAGTTTCCTTAGAAATTATCATAATCTTCTTTAATCACTTTTTTGGTTATTCTATTACAGTTGTCTCAGTTTTTCCCCCTTTGCCCTCCCCTTGCAAATCCCCCCCATCCTCTCTCCCACACTATTTTCATGTCCGTGGGTCATCCACACATGTTTTTTGACTAGTCAGGAACCCAAGAAAAATAGAGGAAACTGAGTGAACTAATCTATTAGTCCTTTGGCCAAACTGGAATTAGAAATAGAAGTACTAAGTTTTTCTTTAATTTGGAACTTGGAAAGCATTCAGTGTCCTCTGCGGTCATGTGATTTAGAAGAACACTTCTCTTTAGGATGTATATTAATGTTCAAACATAATGAACTGAGATCACACTGCTTATGAGAAAATAGTTATGTCAGAGGTACAGTAAAGGAGAGGACTCTTTAGAATCACCCTGTTATAGGGTGCAGCCAAGAGGGGGGACCCCAAATGGGCATTTGAAATGGGGTCCAGAACTCAAGGTGTCCAGGAGATTTTAAGATGCCTTCACTCCTTCCCCCACAGGTGTGAATTGTGGGGAGGGGCACACGGAGCAAGAATATGCAGGGCTGTTTGTACAGCAACAGCTTTGCAGCTAATCCATGGCATGGTCATTTAACATACCTATAGCCTTTGGCTGGTCACTTAGATATGCTAAATAACTATGGTCATGCTCTAGGCCAGGGGGATGGAAAGGGACCCCCCAAGATGTGACTGGGGGGCAGGTCCCCCGAGTTACAGCACCTGCATGGGAGCTCGGAGAAGATTGGCTCCATGACAAGGGGTCACACCTGCCCAGACCCACAATGGCGACCAGAAAAGCTAGAAAGGACAGTAGAGTTCTGGCATGTGAGGCCAACTGTAGGAAGAGTCGGAAATAAGGCTGCAGAGGAAGATTGCCGTGGGGGTTTAAACCCAGAGACGGCAGCGATTGAGGAGAGAAGCACGCGGTTTTGGCTGAGTGGGGACTCCCGTGGACCTGGGAGAGAGGACCACATGCCTTTGCCAGAGTGGGGATCCCCACAACTTTAAAAGGGGGAGCCACCACCCAGTTTTAGCAGAGATCCCAGTGACACAGCTGAGGGTGCCAGGAACCTAGGGAGGTCTCCCAGTCAAGACGGAGTACTAACTGGGAATAACCAGAGGACTGCCTGAGCCATGGACTTCTATTTCCTTTCCTGAGATACAGTACTCTGGGCTGGGCAAAGGGGGAAGGAAGGACTGTGTCTGTTTGTGGGTGTTTTTAAGGGACTTTAGGATTTTTTTTTATGAAGACATTAGGTCACTACTTTAAGTTTGTGTAGCATTAAATAAACATGTCCTTTCCTTTTCATGAATCTCTGGCATTGGGAGACATCTTTCCTATAGATGGCAGACATAACAGACCTGGGGGCTTCTTTCGGTAATAGTATATCATCCCAAGGCCCCCCTTGTTTGTTCTGTAACAGCCATGCCTTGTGCTGCATCACTCCTGGCAGCTCAACCACGCTCTCTCAGGCACCTGTCACCTGTCATTGTCTCACCACATTCAAGTGCCTAAAACCAGTCACCCATTAATTAGTGTACAATTGGGCTGACCACACTCTTCCCTCCACGAGGTAATCAGAACTAATCCCATCATTCCCTTCAGTCCAGTTTTTCCTCCTCGGACTTTGAGATCACAAGATTCAATGATTATCCTTCATTATTTGTAAAACCTCTGCGCTGACATGATCGCCCATCATAGCTGGACACTCCAGATCCTTTCTCCAGAACACAAGGGGCTTTCTTAATGACAAGCTCTGTCATTAAGAAAGCCCCTTCATCTTTAGCTTCCTCCATTCAGGTTCATTTTACCTTCTTGCTCTAATTATAATTTAGCTCACTTTTGAAGGCACTGCTTGTCCTTGTAATATTCTGAAATGGTTGCTATATTTTCTCTCATCCTATGTACACTTTTTCAGACCATTTTTCTTTCTACTTCCCTTATGAGGCAGCCCCACCGGAGTGAATATGAACAGATAATACCTGCCCTAACCTTCCTGGCTGCAGTCATCTGCTGTCCTTTTAATAAGCGCTCCTCCTCCCTTCACTGAAGATTTTAGTACCGGTTTAACCCTGCTCCACCATCACTCCTGTCTTCATAATTTATGATTTCAATATCCACAAAATGATCCCTCGCATATCCTGGGTCTTCTCACCTCCAATTATCTTGTAACCCATATCAGCTACCCATTTCTATAATCAGACCAAAGATACTGTCATTTGCAAGAGCTGAGTTCTTTTTACAATCTCAATTCCAAGCATCACACAGAATACTGATTTGAAGGCACATTCTCCCATTTTTGATTCTCCGGTGTGAACCTTCCATCCCCTAGCGCACTACCACATTAGCTCTTTGCACCACTCATTTCCTAATGGTTTTCCTCTCTCCCTTTTTGGTTTTATTTTTAAATTTTTTATTTGTTTCTTTTTAACTTTAAATTAATTTGGTATATATCTTTGTTTTTCTTAACATTGTTTCTTGACTGTCTTTGCTTTAATAAACTGGTCAATGCCATCACTATAGCTTTGTTTCTTCTGTTTCCCTTCAGTCAGACCAAACTGACAAACTCTCATCACCGATTAAATTTAACTTTTCCACCTGCTTAGAATCTATAACATGGCTAGAGAAAAATCCAGTTTGATAGGTATCACTTCAAGTTCATGACCACAGACTCAAGTGGGTCATCAGGGTTTAAAAATCCTCTCATATTTTCCAAGTTAATTCACTTTCTGAGACAAATGTTCATGTGTTCTCTCAACTAAAATTTTTCACAGCCCCACCCCTCCATTCTGAGCTGATGTCCTTGCTTTACATTTTACTACTAAAAGAGAAATAATAAGAAGGGAAGGCCTAGATGGGCCTAACATTAAAACTACCTACCTTCACCTGAACCCATATACCTTGGCTCACTCGTGCAGGTGGAGTGGATGGCTTTCTGTGCCCCTGTGTAAGGTCTGTCTTTCCATTTGAGCAGCGAATGACATTTCCTCTGACCCACTCAGGAACACTGCTCCTGCAATTGTTCCTTTCCCTCCTGAAGAATTGATATTTCCCTTCCTATGTGATAATTCTTACCAGTATAAAAACAGGTGTGAGTCTCTTATTTTAAAAAATCATCTGTCTCCAAATCTTTATCTAGATTACACCCATTTTTCTGCTCCCTTTTACAGGATTTGTTTATACTCACAGTCTCTCCCTTTCACTTCTCTCTTGAAACTTCTTCAACCAGGATTTGTTTCTACTAAATCTTATGTTATTATCACCAATAAACTCCACTTTGCCACTTCATTGACTTATTCTTAATCCTCGTTTTATTTGATCTCACATTGGCAAAGGCCCTGTTTGATTACTCTTTCTTGAACCTTTCTTCATTTAGCCTCCAGGATAATAATCCCTTTTCCCTTCCTCTATTCTTGTAGATCCTTCTCTGTCTCCTTTGATAAATCTTATCTTTATGACCTCTCAATCACAGGTTTCTAAAGCTCAGTTATCAGATTCTTTTTTGTGGTGCTGATTGAATCCCATTGTTTTAAATACTGTCCGCAGCTCTTATCTTTCCTGTGAAATTCAGGCTCATTCAATCTCTACAATTATATTTAGAATAGATACCCCAAATTCAACCTACTCAAAATGAAGTTTTGTCTTTTACTCTGTTTTTCTCAAAGTCTTTCCCATTTTTGTAAAAGGAAATTCCATTCATCCAGTAGTTCAAGACCAAAAAGCTTAGAATCATATTTGATTCCTCTTCTACTCTCACAATTCCAGTCCAGTTTAGAGGCAAGTGTTCATTCTTCCTCTGAGGTATAACTAGGATCTAATTACTTCTCATACCTCCCCGGACACACAATTCTATCTCAATTGAACTATTGCAATAGCTTCCTAGTTTGCATCCTTTCACTTTTATCTCCCTAACATCTACTTTCTCCAAAGAAGCTAGAGCAGTTCTTTAAAACTCTAGCTTCAGCCAAGCGACTCCTTTGCTCACAATTTCCGAAACCTTCCTAGCTCACTCAGAATAAAATTCAGACTCCTTAACCTACACTTAAGCCATATAAAATTATTTATTCAGACTCCAATTTCTCCTTTCTTACCTTATTTCTAACACTTGCCCCTGAGCTCACAGTACCATACACACTAGCATCCATTCATTCGGGTGAGAAATCTAAGTGAATAGAATTTCAGAATGTATGCTTTTGTTAAAATCACACTTTTAACTTTCCCTAAGCAAACTTATATATTTCAAAATATCAAGGAAAAATATAGTATCTATCAACACATAAATCTATTTTCATCACCCTGGCTGGTGTAGCTCAGTGGACTGAGTGTGGACCTGAGAACCAAAAGGTCCCTGGTTCAATTCTCAGTCAGGGCACATTCCTGGGTTGTGGGTCAGGTCCCCAGTAGTGGGCATTTTAGAGGCAACCACACATTGATGTTTCTCTCTCTCTTTCTCCCTCCCTTCCCCTCTCTCAAAGTAAGTAAATAAAATATTTAGAAAAAAATCTATTTTCATCCATTTGTTGGTCTGGCTTGTTCAATTTCTAGATTCTTCCTTAAATTATTTATCTAAGGAAATTTTGTGATTCTAATATTAGGAAAAAGGGAAAAGAAAAAAAAACAGTAATTCTGTGCTAAGGATCAAAACTATGCTGCAGATGAACCAGAACATTCTAACTAAAAACAAAAAAAATTAATATAGATTCATTTGAAGACAGAAAATAGCCTACTTTCCAAAACTGGTTGCTAAAATGTATTAGTAATTTGGCATTTGGAAGAAGTTATAATTACTTGACACAGAAATTTCACATGCAATTATAGTATTCATGTTTTTAAAAGCAAAATAAAATGCTAAATTACAGAATCAATAAACACAATTCTTTGTTTAAAAATTGAACTTTTGAGCACCTGTTACAATGATGATGCAAACTAAGACTGACTAGAACACACAAAAATGGGCAAGGAAGTAAAACCCTGCTTTTGTCTTGTTCAACATTTTACCATAAAAATTATATAAACTATGTCTTTGGTCCTATAATTCAGGTTGCACATGCATAGTTTTGCATAGTTTTTGCAATTGATACTGCTTCTGATTGCATAGCCTTTTATTCATATTGATGATTTTAAGAATAAGCAGCAAGGTAGTCAGACTTATAAGGGCTCATTAACTTCAAACCCTTTGACATATATGATAAAATTTGTTCTTAACAATAGCTCAGGAGTGTAAAACCTCTAATATCTCCAATGATCTATGGTTAGATAGTAATGAAAGAAAATTAGACTCTCCTAGATCACTCCAAGTTCAATCACTTTTCCCCAAAATCATTAAAATGACTCTTATATAGTAGTAGAGAAAGTGACCCAGTGACATGATTTCAAATCCTCCTTATTTCCCAAATTCACTCTTTCTCACTGGCTCTTTGAAATGTCATTGACAAGAATGTTCTTCTCTTAATATAAATCTTTGACTCAATTTGACATGAGTGCCTGCAGATAAATAACATTTTAAGCCATCATCAGGAATTTACATTTTAAGGACAGGGAGAGTTCTGAGACCAGTGCCAAGGAGAAAATGTACTTTATATATTATTTATGTATTTTCTAGTGGGACATTCTTTGCATCAGCATAATCAATGCATTTGTCCTCTCATGAAGTTAGATGAAAATCTGAGGTATAAAAGAAAGACGAGGACTCAGTTGCATGTTTCCATAGTTTGATGTTATCAAGTTCTGAATGCCTGATGTATGTTATCTCCACAATAGAGTTATGACTACCAGGCATGTTAGTTGCTCTTATACATTTAAAAAAAATTGTAAGTAACAGCTACTGTTCGAGTGGGATTGATCACAAAAGGAAGAGGTCATGTGGTACAAGTGTGGTGATGACACACATTGCTGACTCCCAGGTTTGCCCAAGGGTTGTTCCCTCCTCTTCATCTGTAGCCAAGGCTGCCATTACCCCAGTTTAGTGTAATGTTGTGAGCCATCGTCATATTTTCTTTGACTGACCTAATTACTCTGAAGTGGATAAAGCAGACAAAACCTTAGAGACTGGAAACACTCATGTTCTGGAAGAACTTCTCACAAAGCACCTACATGTTTAGTGTCAAGTACATCAGGAGAGCCAATATCCACATTTTCTCATTCATACCTGCCTTAAAGGCTCTGGACACCTCCTGAAGGCCACATAATGAATCTTCCTTGGCACTGAAAGAAATTTGGGGAATGAGATTATCATGTATAAAGGGTCCCAGATAGGACCATTTTATTCAGAATCCTCTTCTATAGGAAATAGTGAAGGATTTCACTTAATTGGATTTCAATATTTGTTCATTTCTGTAGAAGCACTGAATAAACTAATTTAATTTTCAACTTTATCTGTATTCTTAGTTCTATACTTCTGCATATATACAGGTGCATACATAATTTTAATCCCCTTCTCTTTACCATTACTGCTACTAAAAATGTAGCTAGCTATTCAGACAACTGAGCTTTCATGTATTTTCTTTAATCTCTTTGAGTTAGAGGGAAGGCAGAAACACCAAATCCCTAGTGCTTAGAATTCAGGAGAATCTTAAAAAAAAACGTATCCCCTTCTTACTGCCCCTTCCCCCTGCTCCCACCAAATTCACTGTCTAATACTACTTGCTTTATCATTGGGCAGCTTCTACTCTTTTTGGAGTGGACACCTTGGTATTTATATTACCATATTTTTGGACTATAAGACATACCTAGGTTTTAGAGGAGGAAAATAGGGAAAAATTTTTTGAAGCAAAAAATATGGTAAAATATTTAATTACATAAAAAGCATAACATTTCACCAATGTAAATGTAAACAGAACTCAACAGCAGCCTTAACAACCATTATTCCTCCCAAATTTGTGTGTGTGTGTGTGGGGGGGAATAGTGCATCTTATAGTCCGAAAATACAGTCATCTCCTTATGGCAGAGACAACAACTAATGTATGATCTCAATAATAATAGCTACTTTAAAGTATTTGTTAGGTAGTTACAACATCTGTTTATTCTTGGCATAATATGTATTGTTTCTTTATTTTCCAAATATTTTAGATGGTCATTTATTCAATTCTCAAAGACTATGGCATGTTTTCAAGACCAGATCCATGCATGTACAGCTTGGGGTCAAGCCTGAAAATTGATAAACAACTTTATGGAATCATGTTTATGAACTCCTTCCTCTATTTTCTTTCCTCAGAAAACAGAACTTCCTGTTTTCTGTGCTCTGGACGAAAAGCTAGAATTTTATTTGCTGTGATCTACCACACATTCCCATGTTGTGCCTGCATAGGGGACCATAAAATATAGGGTCCAGCAGCAGTAATGCCTGCTTGAGTGTGGTTGGTAGGGTAATAATGTGGGTATAATAATTTATAGTTTTAATTTGACCTTTTCAATTAAAATGTCATATGGTGTGCTTGAGTGTGATATTATTATGTTACAGAATTACATGCTTATGATTTTGTAATGAAAGCTTTTGTAATAAAAAAAGGGGTGTTCTTGTGCTGGACCCTGTGCATAGTGGGTACTTGTTAAGGTGGCCGGTGCATGGGCTGTGAAAGAATTCACAAAGAGAAGAAAAGGCAGAGAGCAAAGTTTTACTCAATTTCCAAGGGGAAAAGGGGGTTTATGTGAAGAGATAGGCCAGCAGCTAAATGTTGGGGATGTTTTTATTGAGTGGTGAGGGTGGTGCACCTGGGTGGTCATGGACATTATATTGTAAATCAGGAGGTTTCTGGCAGATTGTGCAGGCTTCAATTTGTTCTGCTATTATCTTTGGGTTCAGAGTCCATGTGCTCTGGTCTGGCATGTTGCATTTATATAAGTGTTAAAACACCTGCACGGGGGAGGGGGGATGCTTTTCAGTAATTTCTTGGATCCTGAGAATGGGGGCTCAGAGAAAGAACAGTTAATTACGCCCGGCAGGCTCAAGGGGAGAGAGATGGCTAGCTTTGGTAAAGAGGCCTGAACGGGGCCTTTTCTAACTGTGTTTTTGTATTTTTGTCCTTTTGATACATGGAGAAGAAAAACAATGGACTTTTGCACTATTCTTTTGGGACCACAGTTTGAGGATTAGCTTTGGGGCTAGGCTGTGAGAGAATGGAGGACAAAGGAAAACAAAAATGTAGGTATTTCACCCATTTTCATTAACCATCAGAAGACCCTTTGCCCCTCTTCAAGGCAGAACTAGAGAACTTCTGGAACTCCCTCTGTCCTTTTCTGTGTTGTGTTGAGTTGAAATCATGGATACTAAAAAAAAAGATATAGCAGGTCCTTGAATAACTTCATTTCATTTAATGTCATTTTGTTTTTATGCTGAAATATTGTAGAAACTTAATTCTTACTTGTATCAGTTAGCCTCTTGGTTTTATTATATGTTGTTTAGCTTAAAGTCACAGAAACCTTTAACATTAAGTGAGGACCTGTGTTATACTAACCAATAGCTTGGTAGTACTTGAAATTCTGGTCTTCTTCCCAATGAGCCAACTATTATTTATTGTTACATTCCTTAGTAGCTGCTCCATGCATCCTTTCCAGTGTTCCTAGCTGCATTCAGTGGGCGAGACAGATGGAGTGTCCTTATTCCTTAATCAGAAACAAACTCCCATGGAAACATTTAATTTAAAAAAAAAAAAGTGGTTCAGCGCTGTTAGTATCTTATTTTTATTTATTTTTTTTTTTAGAGAGAGAGAGAGGGGAAGGGGTGGAGAAGAGCGGTTGTCTCTTAGGTGGCCCCCACTGGGACCTGGCCTGCAACCCAGGCATGTGCCCTGACTGGGAATTGAACCAGTGACCCTTTGGTTCACAGCCCACGCTCAATCCACTGAGCTACACCAGCCAGGGCTAGTATCTTATTTTTATATACTATACAAACATTTTAAAAGGAACTGATTGGGGGAAAAAGCCATGAAGGATTTCATTTTGATATTGATTAGCTTTTCTCTGCTTCTCCAAACTCTTTTATGCAGTAAAGTCAGCAAAAACAAATTGATTATTTGAGGGGCAATCATGCCAATTGTTGGGAACCACCCTGCCTGGTATCAGAAGCTGAAATCCCCGCCTAGGCTAAGGCTAAGGGAACACCCTTGGAACTGTAAGCCAGCATGGAGACAAAAGCTTATCTCCCTGGCAGGAATGCTGCTTCTGCTGCTTTATTTATAACTGAACCCCAAAAAGCTTGGTCGGTTAGCCAAGGACGGGTAAGATTCCCCATGGGGGGAATGACCGAAGACAGGCACAATCACTTTGGGAGGCCCCCCAAAAGAAGGACTTGGGGGGTTGCAGCAAAAAGGGGATGATGGACCCTCGCTCCTCGGCTTTGACATAGCCTGAGTTCTCATCGTCTGGGAGAAAATCTCCTTATCTCTTGGTTGCCTTAGTTCCCTTGCTCCACCTAAGCCTGAAACAATGACAGGGTGGTGCAGCTCTGTGCTGAAAAGGGTGGATTCCCCGGGTGATCAGGCCTAAGAAAGAATATGTAAATTACTCTGAAACCTTCTTTGTTTAGATTGTTCTCAGTTGAATGAGAGGGGTCCAAGGAGGAAGTTAGTTTGTTCCTCAAAGTCTTACCGCTTAATGAATACTGTATTTTACCTGAATTATTATGCAAAATGAACCCAATAAAAGCAGGTATGGACTGTAAATCGGTGCGCTCCCCACTAGGAGGGGTGGCCATTTCGTCCCTACTTCTCCACAGAAACTAGTTTGTCTCTGTGCATGTTTTTTCTCGCATGTTTTCGTTGAGCCATCCACAGTGTTCTGTGGTCACTGCTGGCCGGGGACCCACGCAACAGCCAATAGTTGGCTTCTCTTTAGATTTAGCTCATCACTCTAACTAAGAAGCCCAGAACAATCTATTGTTCTTATGTGTTTAAAATTAATTCTATGTAAATTGTCTCAGAAACTTCAGTATAAATGCCAATTGGGAAACATCTAACTCTTCAGAGCTTCATTCAATTTCATGCTGTGACCTTCATCCCCTTTGTGTATTTCATGCTGTGACCTTCATCCCCTTTATGTATTTCATGCTGTGACCTTCATCCCCTTTATGTATTTCATGCTGTGACCTTCATCCCATTTATGTATTGTTACAGAACACAACAAGGGGGGCCTGGGACAATATACTATTATTGAAAGAAGGCCCCGGGTCCGTTATATCCGCCACCAGAGGAAAGACATCTCTCAATGCCAGAGATTCGTGAAAAGGAAAGGAAATGTTTATTTAATGCTATGCTAACTTAAAGTAGTGACCTAATGTCTTTATCAAAATCCCAAAGTCCCTTAAAACACCCACAAACAGACACAGTCCTTCCTTCCTTCCCCCTTTGCCCAGTCCAGAGTACCATATCTCAGGAAAGGAAATAGAAGTCCATGGCTCAGGCAGTCCTCTGGTTCTTAGTACTCCATCTCGACTGGGAGACCTCCCTGGGTTCCCGGCACCCTCGGCTGAGTCGCCAGGATCTCTGCTAAAACCAGGTGGTGGTTCCCCCTTCTAAAGCTGTGCATGGCTCTCCTTCCTAAAGCAGCATGGTTCTCCTCCTCTCAATGGCCGAGGTCCTCCCCATTCTGCTAAAGCTGCATGGTTCTCTCCTTCTCAGGGCTGCGCATGGCTCTCTCCCAATGGCTGAGGTCCTCCCCATTCTGCTAAAGCTGCATGGTTCTCTCTCTCCAATGGCCGCCAAGTCTGGGTTTTAAATCCCCGTGACCAGTCTTCCTCTGCAGCCTCATTTCCGACTCCTCCCACACTCGGCTTCACATGCCAGAACTCGTATCCTTCCAGCTTTACTGGGCTGCCATCATGAGTCTGGGCAGGTGTGGTCCCATGTCCTGGAGCCAATCTTCTCCGAGCTCCCACGCAGGCGCTGTAGCTTGGGGGATCTGCCCCAGTCGGTCTTGGTGGGGAAGTTACTTCCATTCCCCTGGCTCAGAGATGATCACAGCTATTTAACATATCTAAGCGACCAGCCAAAGGCTATAGATATGTTAAATGACCATGCCAGAGGGTAGCTGCAAGGCTGTTGCTATGCAAAACAGATCTCAATGGCCCTGCTCCATTTGTCCCTTCCGCCAACCCACACTGTGGGGCAGGAGGGGTGGAGACATCTTAAAATCTCCTGGATACCTTGAGTTCTGGACCCCATTTCAAATGCCTATTTGGGGTCCCCCCCTCTTGGCTGCACCCTGTAACAGTATGACAATTAGCCCACTGCATGGCATAGTGCGTGACATATAGTTGATGTCCTGAACACGTTTGCTCACTTTGTTGAAAGAATAAACCAGTGCATTCAGTTTTCCAAGCACACATTGAATGTGTTTTGTGTATAAAACACTATGATGAATGAAAGTAAAGGAGATGACCAAGATATGTCTCTGACATCCAGGAACTCTCACAGTGGAAAACATAGATATGTAAGCAACTTATTATTAAAGAGCAGAATGGAACAAATAAGAAGGAGATATGTTGGGGAATTTTATTAGAAAGAAAAATAAAATATGAGTAATGGTTAAAAATATTTTTGTTAATCAAATTAAAATGCTTGTCAAAATCTTACTAATTAAAGTCTGTGTAATTTTATGGAAATAGCACTGACTTAGAGTCAGGAAACATGAATTTCTTTTTTCTAGCTCTGCTGTTATATATCCCTGTGATCTTACAGTGTGTATAGTAACCTTGATACTTTTTCTCCAATCTGAAAAGCAAGAGACCCAGTCTGTTTATATCTTTCTGCTCCAGTTTGTAATGTTTTTGTCTTAATATTTATAAATCAACATTATTTTTCTATTTTATATAATTTTTTATTATACATAAATATTCTTCAATAGCTTGAGTTTGAAGGAATGGAATTTAATAATTTCACTTAAATGTATGTATTAGGGATTTATTCCTCTAAATAAATATAATGTAATTCATTTATTGAATAGTAAATAATGCACTATTTAAAATATACCATAGTATGCATGTATACCACTTATGTTTTGATATTCCCCAATATTCCTGTATTAGAAATCATACACATATCATTTATATTGTTGGGCCCATATAATAGCTTCTCTAACACATATCAACAACTGAAATTGCTGGATCCTAGTGTTTGTATATTTTGAAGTTTATTAGATATAGATTAACTGTTTTCCAAAGTGATTTTACTGTCAGTGTTTAAGAATTCTGATTTCTTCACATATTCTCTAGTACTTATTGTCTGACTTTTATAATTTTCTGGGTGAGAAATAGTATTTTATCTACTGGAAGCATCTTTTAGGGTAAGCATCTTTTGTAGTACTAAGTCCCCTACTATTCTGGTTTGCTAAGAATTATTTGTTATGTGTCAGGTTTTTGTTTATATAGTTCATAATAATCTTGTCATAACTAATTTTTATAATATGGAATCCATTTTCTGAAGCTATTGATATGAATGATCATAAATTTGTTTAGCCTCCATTAATGTGTTAAACAGTGGATTACATCATTAAATGCTCTGAAATTAAACACTTCCTTTATTCCTGAAATAATCCTTTTATGCATACCCATGTATATGTTATTGTTTGATTTGGATTATTAACATCTTATTTAGAATTTTTGCACCTATATTCATCAGTAATACTTATTTCTAATATTATCCCTGTCCAGTGCCTGTATTTTACTGGTCTCATTAAAAAACACAAACAAAATGAAAAAAAATCTAGAGTTTGCTTTTCTGTTTTTAGGAACATTCTTTTCTAAATTGAAGATACATTATAACTAGCCTATAAATTTTGTGATAAATGTAATAACCAATAGTCTAAAAAACAGATTATGGAGATTTCATGTAACCTATCTGAACCTCAGTTACTTCACTAACAATGATCTTAACCATGCGTTTCTGTGACATGTGTTTCCTGTGAGGAACACACTATGTAACACATGAAAAGCACACATTTGACTTAAATGTTCATCATAATTTAAAAATTTAGAACGAAATAGATCGTTGAGGATTTTGACTGAATAGCTATGAGATGGTGACATTAAGGTTTAGGAGTGTGGACACAACAATCAGTGGAAATAATCCAGAAATTAAGATGGAAATAGAAACCCTGTCATTTCACCAGCCTCTCACATCCAGAAGCCTTTGTGCGCGCGTGTGTGTAGGGGGGCATTGGTGTGGGTTTTGTGTTTGCATTCAGGCATGAGTTTGTGTGCCCACAGTCAGTCTAACTATAATTCTTATTGATTGTGGATAAAGCCCTCTTTATTTTGGTCATAGGTCTCTCTATACCATACTTGCTAGAGGCAAAATCTTTGAATGTTGGATGTGATGTGAAGCCAAGTGGCTTTAATTTGATAGTACTTTGAAGCAGCAGTTATAGTTCTGATGAACCAAGAAACAAAATGCCCCCAGGAGACATAACTATATTAAGTAAATTTTATATGGCCACCCAGGGCACAGCCGAACCATCTTATCTGCTCCCCAGTTG
This sequence comes from Phyllostomus hastatus, assembly GCF_019186645.2. Classification (NCBI taxonomy): domain Eukaryota; kingdom Metazoa; phylum Chordata; class Mammalia; order Chiroptera; family Phyllostomidae; genus Phyllostomus; species Phyllostomus hastatus. Next base: position 102,735,272 of record NW_025334041.1, on the reverse strand, counting down.
GTGTGTGCTGAGAAACTACAAACTGAAATAAATATTTTCCTGCACCAAAGGTATCATGATACCTAAGTCACGCATTATGTTCAAGATTAATGGAAATTTAGAGATAACTCTTGTCAATAGCCCTGGATTCCAAATCTAGAGGATTTATAATCCTCTGGCTTTACTAATTTGGCAAGTTACTTTACTCTTTCTGTTGTGCCTTAGTTTACACATATGTGAAGGGTACATATCATATAACTGCTTTTCTTTGTAAAATTGTGATGATGATCAAATGTTTTTATGTAAAATCAAAGGGCTGAACTAGTATATTAGTTAAGCTATTACTAATAGAGACTGTGAAAGATAAGACTCAAATATTCAAATTCAAGAAATGTCTTTATCTTACTAAACGACTGTCATCAAATTAAGACACATCTGCAACTGAAAGGGGGCACTACTAATTAGACTGGGAAGCTGGGCACAAAGACTGTCCCGAGCAAACGTGGCCATCCAGTTTCTTACCAACATAGTAGCCTAATATAGGTGTTCCCAGTCAGGTGGCTTTTACCCCAGAAGTGAATTGTAGACTAAGTTCCTTCTAGATTTTGGCTCCATCACCTTCCACATGTGCATAATAAAACCATTCTAGTATCAGTAGTATGCTAGTAAACCATTTCTCAAAAAAAAAAAAAATAGAGTTCTAATCTGTAACATTTGTGGTCTTCTCTATTGTAAATACTCACACTATCATCAGTTTCAAGCTACCAACAGTGTAACAACTGGCTGAAAACATTTCCAAATACCCATAATACCTGGCTTTTGTGGACTGGTGGAATCCAGCTCCAGAATCCCACTGATAAGCTGTTTTCTCCATTCCAGTCAGTAGTAATGGGAAGAAAGCATAGATGACGATGTATGGGAGATTTTTTTATGGCCCAGGTCTTGAACTATCGCATTCACTTGCACTCTACTGGTTCGATTCAGTTACATGTAACAATTCCAAGTGACATGTAGTCTGCACTTAGGAAGGAACAGAATAGGGTTTTGCAAACAGCAAACCTGCCTCTGTCACTAGATAATTAATCTCTAAGATTACTTTTTTGTTGAATACTATAAAATACGATTATGAACCTGCAGTTTTCTGTCTCTCAATAATATGAACTTAACCTTATATGTATTTTGCAAGGATGCTTTTGGGTGATCATCTATTATTGAAAATACAGAGCATGGACTATATATACATTGCTATGTAGAAATTTTAGAAATAATTGTCTTTAAATGTGGCTTGGTAGAATAACTCTTCATGGAACAACTATTTAATAGTTTCTATTGAGTATTGACATAATTCAGATCTTGATATTGGTCTATTTGAATAGAACATTTCAGCTTTGAAATTTATCCAAATGTAGTATCTCCTACTTGAATTACTTCATGGGAAGAATTAAAATGACACATCTGATGTAAAAAAAAAAAAAACTGAATGGGCAGCTCTTCTAAAATGGCAGTACTGAGGAAGCAAAATTAAGCTATCCATTCTGATCAAGTTTCCATGTGTCAGCCTCAAAATATGAACTTGTTAATTTTTGTAGCTAGACTTCCACTGATTTTGTCATAATATATATATGAAAGCATGCAAAATAAATTACATAGAAAATCCTGTTTTATTCAACTTGAATTTCAATCAGTATTGATTTTTGAAAAACCACATTAAATAAGGAAGTGTTGAATTGATAGAAGACACTTAAATATCAAGTCAAACAAAATAGTGTCATTATATTGTTTACTCACATTTACAATGAACTTCATTTTGTATTTTTTCCTGATAGCTGGTTAATTTATTATGATATTTACTATGATATGATATTTGTTATGATATTTAATGGTAAACTACAAACAAGATATTTTGTAGTTTCAGTTCTGAAATGTGTCACTTGCACAATACATACAATTTTTAACACGTGCTTCTGCATTCCAGGTAGCTGTTTATTTCCTCCAAGTTCATGATATATGTCACATAAAAATAGTTTTCCAGTAATAGAGAATAGTGGGTAATAATCACTAATCTAAAGCCAAAACATCAGCTTGAAGCCTGACTACCACTGGGTAGCTCTGTACTTTGGAGTAATCACTTAAACCTTTCTGTTCCTCAGTTTCTTTTCTGTGAAATGGGAGCTATGCAATTTGAGTCTATGCCTCAAAGTTTTGTTATGAGGGTTAAATGAATCAATATACAAAAATACTCTAGAATAATAATAGTACATGGTGTTTTACAAACATTATTATTATAATTCTATTTGTCAGCTTTTAGTGAAAGATTAGAATGAATTTTATATTTTCAAGTATTTGTATTTGCTTTATTTTTTTAAAGATTTTATTTATTTTATTTTTAGAAAGGGAAGGGAGGGAGAAAGAGAGAGAGAGAGACATCAATGTGCGGTTGCTGAGGGCCATGGCCTGCAACCCAGGCATGCATCCTGACTGGGAATCAAACCTGCAACACTTTGGTTCACAGCCAGCACTCAATCCACTGAGCTATGCCAGCCAGGGCGCTTTATTTTATTTTTTTATGTTAAACTTTGTCTTAGTTAAAAAGAAAAAAAACAAAAGCAAAAACAAATTACTTGCCCATCATCTTGATAATAGTCTCTTTCATCCAAAGAGTTAAGATAATTTTACTAATTTTAAACCCAAAGAGGTGAAGGCTACATTTAATCAAATGAATTATCTAAATATACTATAATTTTTCAAAGTTCAGATTTCATGGTAATAAAAAATCAACAACTGCAAAATTAATCCCTAATTTGAAATTTAAGAAACTATTACAATTAACACTTTTTAAACCTTCAGCTAATCATAGGAACCATTTTTTGTGTTCTCTTTATGTTTCTTCTGTCCAAAAATTTCTTTTGTTCTGTGAATTTTAAGTCACTTTACAAAAAAAGCATTTTTTTAGTTATTGTTAAAGCAAGTGCTAGATAGGATATTAGTTTATTGTACCTTTTTGCTAGGTAGAAAGAACATTAAATTTTGAATCTATCACTATGACCTATCACTTTCTTGCTATTCAGTTCCCAACTTTAAAATAGGGGTCTCAACTTTAAAATAGACTAACAATGCTGAAGTTTAAAAAAAATGTAGGTATAAAGTCATTTGTTTTCTATTTATAGGAAAACTCAAAACATTGACTAGACACAAAGGCTTTTGATGCTTCTTGTGTTCCTCTGTGATGTGAGATCCATTGTTCAGCAGCATATCACGACCTTGCTTAGAAAGGTGGTTCTCTGGCTCCTACTGGGAGCTCTGTACATGTAATTTTTCTCAGTAAGCAAATGATAGTTTAAACCATAGTTTAAGCACTTGTAGCTTTGTTACTCGGTTTAGATTTAATGTTAGAGTTTTGTCTGGTTAATATCACTGGTCATTTTTATGTTTACATATCATGTCTTTACAAAATCAAGTTTTAGCCCTGGCTGGTGTGGCTCAGCGGATCGAGCACCAGCCTGAAAACCAAAGGATCACTGGTTCAATTCATGCCTGGGTTATAGGCCAGGTCCCCATTTGGGGGCACACAAGAGGCAACCATGCATTGATGTTTCTCTCCCTTTCTTTCTCCCTCTGTTCCTTTTTGTCTAAAAATAAATGAAATAAAATCTTAAAAAAAAGACCTTCATTTCTTTTTTAAAAATCAAGTTTTAGTCCAGCTTGCCACTCATTTGCTTTATAAGCCTGGTTATCTTTAACTGCTCTAAGAAATTGGGATATTATATTAGTAGTTGGATTTGTTCCATTCTTTTTATAACAATCTGTAGCTTATGAAAGTAAAGTTCCCCAAAATTCTTTTAAAATTCAGATAGTTAAACCCTATGTACTGGATGGACCAAGGAGTCAAGTTGGCTGCATACATTGAGCAGATGTAGTACAATGGCAATGTTAGAATCAAAGCCAGAAGGATACTCTTCTTCTAAATGTGTCCTGAGGAATTCATAACGCATATGCAACCTTTTGGAAATTGTAGGATGGCATGCAGGTGGAAGGTGATTGCATTATTTTTGTATGACATAATATTACAGAGTGTGGTCAATATTGAGAGGCAGTTAGTGTTTTGATTAAGAGCATGAGCTCTGGAGCTAGAATGCTTGGGTTTGAATCTTAGAATCACCATTTACAAGCCACATGATCTGCACAAGTTACTTCATATTCTTATGTTTCAGGTTGCCCATCTCTACAAAAAATACCTCCTTTACAAAGGTTGTTATGAGGATTAACTGAGTTTATGTATGTAAGGCAATTTAACAGGTTCCCTGGTACACTGTAATTAGTATACCATGTTTGTTGCTATTTTATCTTGTTACATTCCAAGTTATTAAAATTAAAAATTTCAATCTTATTTTTCTATTATCATTGAATAATTATTAATTTTAATAATAAGGATATTAAACTTTACAGTTACATTTGTGCAAATTTTTACTATCATGTGGTAGTTTGCTTTTTAATTTAAAAACTTTATGCAGTCAAAATGATTGTTCCTTTCTAAAGAAAGAAATGTTTTAAGACAAAAAGAATATTCCCTTGAAGTCAACAACAGTAGAATTCATCTCTATGTGTTTCCTTCTATCATTCACATGCATATAGTATTTACATAGCTTTAAGCTTCCTGTGAATACTATTTTATATTCTGCTTCATATTGCATAAAAATATTCCATACTTCTCTTTAATTTTCATAATCGGCACCTATAATATTGGCAATATATTGGCTGACATTAAAATTGAATTTTGTAATTGATTTGTCTCTTTGCTTTGCTCTCTGAAAAATCAGAGTTGAATTTGCAACCCATCTCTAACACTTGTACATAATACTCCTTTTTTGAGAACTAAATTTGTGTTACTAATTAGTCATTACTGTATTCTTGTGATTTTATGTTGTAATTTTTTCACTGCTATATTTAGTGCCACAATAAACCTTTTATTATTTTTTCAGTGAATCCTCTCTTAAAATAATAAGAAAGCTTAATAATTAAACTTGTAAGCAAGGATCTTACTGGGTAAAGCAGAAACAGAGCCCTAAAACTTGACTTGCAACTGCTCTCTCATCCTTTCTCTAACTCTATGACAGAGGCCAAGGTTTGGGAAACTCGGATTTTAAAACCATTGCCCTAAACCCTTCATACTCCATTCAGCCTTTCCTATGTTCTAAAGTCACTCCTGGTTCAGACAGCCCATCAGGGACCGCCTCACTTTGACTGTCGTTTGGTCCCCTGGTGGTGTTTTTTCACTGGGCTGCCTTCAGACCCTAACTTGATTCGCAGAATTTGCTGTGAGCAGCCATTGAAGACCTTCCTGGGTTCATTAAGGAGAATCGCTTATGAGGTTCCATGGGAGGACTTTTTCTCAAACCTTAATTCCAGCAGGGGAAATCAGGCTTTATTCTATCCATCGATTTTTTATATATTAGGGACACTAAATCTTGTGATTGATTTCTCTATTTGCTTTGATCTCTAATTAGAGTTGAATTTGTGACCTAACTCTAACAATTATACTCAATACTTCTTCACATAGTAAATTTACAAGGACTTTTGTTTTACTACTTTTACTTTTTACTTTACTTGGATTTCTTTACCTTGTCTTCCTCATCCTCTGCAGCTTCTGTTAGTTGTTTGCAAAACAACATACTCGATTATTTCCTGCATTAAATTGCCAGTAGTGGAATGACTATGTGGCTATATTTAAATGTTCAGGTGGTCTGTGATACCTCTTGTGGTCTGTAAGGCGATGGGAGAAAGTCTCCTCCACCTTGCCTCTAAACTGCTTTTATTATGAATTTCATGAGTTCAATTCATAAAAATGAGCCCAATGTATTGAAGATAAACAATGCCTATCTAAAATGACTATTGTAAGAATTAAACCAAATGATGTATGTATGGTACATTTAATGTCTCTTAATGTGTCTCTTGACACATTCTATGCATTAATAAATATTAACCATTATTAAATTTCTAGCCAATCACCTTACTAGAAATATAATATAACAGGTTAAGGTTACATTTGCAGCCAGCAAATTCCTCAGCAATAGAAAACTTCTTTTTCTTTCTTAAGAAAAAGAAAGAAATTGCGTCACAAATGTCTTAGAGCCTTTGGGCTAATTATGGGCTTCTGTGGTGCTCCTTTTAGCCAACTGGCTTTCTTCACACCAGTCTTTCTGTGCCTGTGCTGTCATTGTCCTTGTGAAATTATTAAGAGATAAGATTTGAAAAAATTAGTGTCTACTAACCAAAAGACTGCAGGTTCTCAAATACATAGGCTTTGTGCGGGTTTGTTTGCTGCAGTTTATGAATGAAATTACCACACTGTTCATTTTCCAACAATCATTAGTTCTTAATTGTAGAATGTAGGGATTACTGCCAGGGATTTTATTTATTGAGTCGACTCCGTCTTTCTGCTCAGGGATAGTGCCATGTTTACTGTGGCGTACGTGTTGTTTACCACAAGGATTACTTTCACACTCGCATGGCTCTAAATGGGAAATTAACTCAGATCGAGGCTCTCTATTAACTTCTGCAGCCGAACTAACTGTCCACGATCTGCAAAAGCTGGATTAATTTTGTTAGTAACAGACTGAGCAATAAAGATGTGTCTGAGTTCTCTGAAAATATGGGCTCCACTCTATAAGAGATATATTCTATCCCTGTTTTCTTTGTAAGAAAAAGAAAAGAGAGGACAAGAGTTTACTTGGTATTCATCCCAGCTCTAGAAGATGAATGTCTGTGACTCACTATATTTTAGTTTCTAATTGCCTGTTTGACAGTAAACCTATTTCCATGATGTAGTGTCTATATTTCATGTTTTATTTGAAGTATGTACACTTAATTTCAAATAACAGCATTTAGCTGTATTGTTTATATACTTTATTTTTGTCACAGGATTTTCTCTTAATAAAAAAACCACCATTCAAGAGGACTTTTAAGATCCTTACAATTTTTGGAAATGTTTGCATTCTCTGCTCATGACTTTTGAAGAAAGTCCAACTGAAAAATAAAAATATGGTTAATAAATTGTGTTTTTATAAAATCTACTTTAGATGTGTACTCTCCCCATGGCCCTGCACCACACAAATACTTAACTAATAATGCTTTAGGCCAAAGGTTATTCATTTCCTTTTTCTCACTGAATGTTTCAATATGATATCACAAAATCATGGAAATAATCTGGATGTATTAAACAGAATAACAATACACCAATATGTAAAATACATTAAACATAAGTTGTAGATTAATTACGTTGAAGCTGACATGATATACCTAGAGCTTTGAACTGTCTTGCTCAGAATCATCTGGTTATTATACTCTGAAGCCCCACACTATTTTCAACTAGAGATGTGCTGTGTTTACTTCTGCATGTTGTGTTTATGGATAACATTTTTTTTTGAAAAAGAAAAAATACAATTCCTGTAACACCTGATCAAGTTCAATTCATAGATAAGAAAACTGAAATTCAGAAGGTGAAGGACTTGCCTAAATAATGATTATTTAGTGTTACCTATATCTGTAGCCACATGTTTATTCCTACTATGAAACTTTTTGCCTTACCTGGCTCAATTACCCTAGATTCACCATTGCTTAATGACTACTCATAAGATGCTATGTTCTATAGGAGACCAGGGAAGGCCCTTTATCACCTTCCCTTGAAATATATGGATGTTCCATACATGTGTATATATGTGTGTATGTATATGTGTACATATACATACACACATATAGAGAAAGAGAGAGACGAAATTCACATATAATGAAATGTATGTATCTTAAGTGTATAGTTTGAGTTTTGACAAGTATATACACCCAGGTAACCAACAGTCACATTATAATGCAAAATATTTTTATCATGTTTTCCTGTCCCTCTTCCCCCATCTCTTCTGGAAGCAACTACTTCCCATTTCCACCATTGTAGACTAGCTTTATTTGTTGTATGATTTCATCCATATACAATACGTAGCACCTTTTCTGTTGTGTCTGAATCTGTTGCTCAGCATAATGTTTTTGAGAATTATGTACACTGTTGAACATATCAGTAATTGTTTTTTTAATTGAAGAGTAGTTTAATATTGTTTGAATATACTATGATTTGTTTATTCATTGTTTGTTGATGGATATTGGAGTTTGTGCCAGTTATTTATTCATATAAATAAAGCTAAGAGCATATTTATGTTCTTTCTATGGATATATGTTCATTTACCTTGAGAAAATACTTAGAAATGGAATTGCTGGATAATAATAAAAGTGTATGTTTAACTTTATAAGAAACTGTCAAAATACTAATAATGTTAAGTATTTTTCATATGCTAACTGGTTAATTTTGTATTTTCTTTTTTGAAAATGTATTCAAGTTGAATAACCTTATATAAAAATTTATTATTTTCTTTCTGTAATTGATGCATACAAGCTCATTATACATTCTGAATAAAAATTTGTTGAAAATAAATGTTTTGACAATATTTTCTCCAAGTCTCTGATTTGACTTTATTTTATTAATGCCAATTTTTGATGAACAGAATTTCTTTATTTTGTTGAAACTGAACCTCTTCCTTATTTTTTTTCTGTTTTGATTAGGAATTTTATGCCCAGAACATTTTTTTTTTTGTACTTCAGAATAGGAGCTTTGTGCTTTTAGCTTTCATGTGGAGGTCCATAAATTATCTCAAATAAATGATTACATGTGGTGTGAGTTTCAGGTTGAGGCTCATCTTCTTTCTTCAGACCTTTAACCAGTGCCATTTGTTGAACTGTCTTCCTTCATTGAGTTGCACTGATGTATTTCGGTTTACCATGTGTGTGTTAATATATTTCCGGACTTCCTATTTTGTTCCATTGATCTATATTGTGTTATGCCAACAACTCTCTGGTCTTGATTAATGCAGCTTTATGTTACATCTTGAAACTGGGGGGTGTAAATCCTTCAACTTTGCTTATCTTTTTCAAGGTATTTAGGAAGGCCATTCCAGGTCCCATTTCCACATATATTTTAGATTGAGCTTACCAATTTCCATAAAAAGATAGCTAGGATTTTTATTGAATTGCATTAAATCTATAAGTCAAAAGAAGGGAATTGAATCTTAATAATGTCTTCTAATTCTTGAATATTGTATACTTCTCTAATTATTCATATTTTTAAAAATGTTCTCTAATCAATGTTTTGCTTTTAATGTAGGAATCTTACACTTCTTATGTGAAATTTATTCCTAACTACCTTATGGGTTTTGGTTCATGTATAAATACTATTATTCTTTCATTTTCCAACTGATTCCTGCCACTTTTAGAAATACAATTAATTTTTGTATATTGACATTGTATGCTGTCATCTTGCTAAATTCACTTATTAATTTTTTTGTTTTTTAAATATATTCCTTAGGATTTTTACAAAAGCTATATGTTGTTTCTAAATAGAAGTAATTTGCATCTTAATTGCCTATAAGCCTTATTGCACTTTCAGGAAACCTCCAAAGCAATGTTGATTAGAACTTTCAGCAAGTCCAGGGAGCTCAGAAAGTCCCACAGAATTTGGACCCAATGAAGCACACACCTAGACACATCATAATTACATTACCCGACATGAAAGATAAGGAGAGAATCTTAAAAGCAACAAGAGAAAAGGAGATAGTTACCTACAAAGGAGCTCCCATAAGACTGTCAGCTGATTTCTCAAAAGAAACCTTACAGGCAAGAAAGGGCCGGAAAAAGTATTCTAAGTCATAAAAGGCAAGGACCTACATCCAAGATTACTCTATCCAGCAAAACTATCATTTAGAATGGGAGGGCAGATAAAGTGCTTCTCAGATAAGGTCAAGTTCAAGGAGTTCATTATCACCAAGCCCTTATTATATGAAATGTTAAAAGAATGTATCTAAGAAAGAAAGAAGATAAAAAATATGAAAGGTAGCCCTGGCTCGTGTGGCTCAGTGGATTGAGCGCCAGACTGCAAAGAAAGGGGTGCTGGTCATGGTAAATGGCTAGGTTGCAGGCCAGGTCCCCAGTAGGGGTCATGTGAGGGGCAACCACACATTGATGTTCCTCTCCCTCTTTTTCTCTCTCCCTTCCCCTCTCTCTAAAAATAAATAAATAAAATCTTAAAAAAAATTTATATGAACAGTAAAATGACAACAAATTCACAACTGAACCTAAATACAAAAACAAAAACAAACTAAGCAAAAAACTAGAGCAGGAACAGAATCACAGAAATTGAGATCACATGGAGAGTTATCATGGGGAGGGAGAGTTATCATGGGATCACATGGGGAGGGAGATGGGGGAGAATGAGGAAAAAGATACAGGTAATAAGAAGCATAAATAGTAGGTGCAAAATAGACAGGGGGAGGTTAATAATAGTATAGGAAATGGAGAAGCCAAAGAACTTATATGTATAACCCATGAACATGAACTAAGGGGTGGGAGGCATGCTGGTGGGAGGGAGGCAGAGGGAAATAAAGGAGAGAAAAAAGTGGGACAACTGTAATAGCATAATCAATAAAATATACTTTAAAAAAGAACTTATAAAAACATAGTTTTGCCTTGTTCATGGTATATGGAAGAAAATATTCAGCATTTCACTAATGAGTATGATGTTAGTTGTGGGGCTTTTGTAGATAACATTTGTTAAGTTGAGAATTTACTGAGAATTTTTTTAAGTCAAGTAAATGCATAATTTTTTTCAAATACTTTTTCTGTACCTATTGTGATTTTCCTCTTTTACTCTGTTACTATGGTAAACTACATTGAGGGAATTTCAAATATTAAAACAGACTGGCAGCCCTGGCCAGTGTGGCTTGGTTGGTTGGATCATTATCCCATACAATGAAAGGTTGTGGGTTTGATTCCACGTCAGGATACTTACCTATGTGGCAGTTCAAACCCTGGTTGGGGCATGTACGGCATGCAACCAACCGATGGTTCTCTCTTACACTGATGTTTCCCTCTCTCTCTCTCTTTCTCAAAATTAATAAATATATATTTTAAAAGAACAAACTAGCATACCTGAAATAATACATCATGACCAAGTGGAGTTTATCTTTTTGATATTTTATTGGGTTTGACTTGTGAATATTGTTTTAAGATATTTGCATCAACATTCTAGAGAAATGTTTGGTTTCTAATTGTCTTTCCTTATATCTTTGTTCTGTTTTTGTATCAAGGTTATGCCAGTTTTATAACTGTAATATTCCCTCTTCTTGAACATTCTGAGTGTGTCTGTTTGTATTTCTTCCTTAAACATTTGATGACATTACTAATAAAGGTAAATTTCTTTTTTGATCTGTAGTGACTTTCTCATTAAAAAGTTTCTCATGTTCATTTAATGATTTTCTCCCTGTGACTTCTAAGAAAAATTATCATCAGGATAATTCAGTTGGCAAATTATAATGTATTTAATTATAAAACATCTACTGTCTTATAAGACATCTATATGTCTTCAACTACTGTTTATTTTTCTATTGCCATTTAATTTTTCACATAATCTTCTGAACCCTTCATGTGTAAATTTCCTCATGGTAAGAACCTGTCTTCATGGCCTGGTATTATCCACAATTCTTAGAACATTGCCATGGTATTCTTAGCACTTGGTAAATTCTTACTCATTTGATCTTATATCAAAACTTTCCAGGAAAATGTTCTTTATTTGTCTTTAATTAATTGTTTCAAGTGTCAAGGGAGTCCCCTTAGTTCTAGTATTATTACATTTGCTGCTTATCAAATTCCTACTGCTTATTAAAATAAATGTTATCATATTTCTCATTCCACAATAAAAATGTGAAGTATAATCAGTTTCCATATGCATATATCATCTCTGTAAATCAGCCCTTTCATTCCTTCCTTATTGGATTACTTGTAGAAAATTATATTTGAAATAATTTTCATAAAAAAATGATAGAATATAAAAAAAATTTAAAAAACTTGAGGAAATAAAAATTATAGAATAGAAACATAAAATTTAAAAACTATTAACTCAATATACTTACATGACAATAACAAAATAAAAGAAAATACATCCTCTCCCTCACTTGAAACAATTCAGTGATGGTTACTCAGCCTAATACTAGACAATGAAATGCCAGAAGATGTTGGCAGAAGTTTGGTAAAGAGTCATTTTTACCATTATGGGATAGCTTTCGGGGTGCATGTATCCCTATCAGTGTCAATATAAAGAGGAAAACATATTGGCCTCCCTCTTCATCATAGCTACTTTGAGACCATTATATGAAACAATCTTACATTAAAATGGCTGCTGTGGTTAGTGGAGGGAAGTAATAACTAGTGCTTGGACAATCGATTATATTATTTTTACTTTATTTTTTATTTTTAAAGATTTTACTTAATTATTTTTAGAGAGGGAAAGAGAGAGAGGGAAACATCAATGTATAGTTGCCTCTTGAACACCCCTACTGGGCACTTGGCCCACAACCCAGGCATGCGCCCTAGACTGAGAATTGAACCAGCGACCCTTCGGTTTCCAGGTTGCTACTCAATCCACTAAGCCACAGCAGCCAGGGCGATATTATTGAATTTCTCAAACAAGTAATCCTGAAAAGTATCCTATCTTTGGACTTTCATTATTTGCATTCATTATATTAGTGTTAAAGCCAAATCTTTCTTCCTTGCAGCTAAAAATAGTCCTCATGGTATAATAATTGTACGTGTGTGTATGTGTGTGTGTGTGTGTGTGTGTGTGTGTGTGTGTGTAATTTGGTTTGGAGGGATTTACTTATTCACTTTTTGAAGTGGCAACACTTAGGCAACAATAGAGTGGAAATCATTAGAAAATGCTCATGAATAGATTTGAGAGAAATATGGAAGATCTTTAGGGACAGTAGAAACTGGTTTTATTATCATATTTAGGAAGGAAGCCAGACTGAAAAAGATCAAGGAGAAAGTTGTCTCAGAGGAAGTGGGTAGATAATATCAGACTCATTTTAATATGGATATGAGTTGCAGATTAATTACTTTGAGTAAAATCTTGAGAATTCTGTTTCCATGGTTTATAAAATTTCCTATGTGGCCAAAGCCAAAAGAAAAATATATTAATTACTAAGTGGATGTGGTATTATATCAATAATTGCCATTTACCTAAATAGAACATACATAGTTGAGCATAACTTAAGTCATCAATAATTGTTACTTGGTTCTTATTTTTATCTTTAATTTTTTCCTGAGTGTCATGTGGCTCTGAATGCTATAGAATTATGATGAGCAGTAAAACCAGACCTTAAAAAGTTTTACAGTAAGGAAAGCCTTTCCATTAAGCTTCTTAGAATAAATATTTGGGAGGTAGGCAGAACAAACCATATAGCCATAGTATATAATTGACTTATTTAGTCAACCTCTAAAGTGTTCACTATTTTAAAAAATAACAGATATCTCTTATCTAGGCCTACCAGGATTTGAAGATAAGAGTCTGGAATATAACCCACCTATTTCACTGTCCACTGTGTCTAGTCCGTGGCAGCTAATATGTTTTCTGTTTGCTGTAACTGAATTTCTCAGATTATACCCATGACCACACTAACTCTGCTCATCGCTGTAATGGCCTTTTCCTTTGTCTCATTTTTCTTAGTAATTACTTAAGTGACAAAATTTGCAAAAAGCTTTAAGTAGCTATTCCCATTGCTTCTTTTTCTTTAAGCTACAATAGTCTTTTTTTTTCTCCAAAAGAAGAAAATCACAAAAATGGTTCTTTAAATTAACCTGAGTATGTAATTGGTGCATGCCATATACCCATTTTTTGTTTGTTTTCCAGAAATGACTTGACACACACAGACCATCTTGTTTGTCAGAACTCTGGAAGTCTGGACAGTCCCCTTTCTGCCTCTTTCCGTTGTCTCCCCCTCCCCCCACCCCTCGCTTAGGATAGGCTCCCTGGTGCAGGCACAGCAGACTCTTTGTCTCTGCTCTTGGTTTTACCTGGCATCTACCTCCTCTCTCTGTATGGGATTGAACAGAAATAATGGAGAAGAGAAAATGGTACAGTTTAGGCCATCTTACACTAAGCATCCCAGTTTTTATCACTCTCGGTAAAAGACAACTCATGAGCTTTTATATTCTGGATTTTTGAAGTAAATGTTTTTGATAATTTTTTAAAATACCTGATTTATAAAAAATAATTATTCTTCCAATTTAAAATCAGTGGATGGGGTAATGACAGAACAACCCCCCACCAAATCTAAAATTGGGTCAAAGCCAACAGCTGAACACATAACAGCACAGTTTATATTTTTTGGGTCAGGAAAAGAGAAAAACAGTGCAGAGAGAATTCTTCAATGATTTAAAAATATTTCATTGCAAATATGCCTTCAAATCTATGCCAATTGTTCTTGGATCATTGAAGTTATTCTGTAGTTATTTTTCTAAAGAACAAAAGGAGCTTGCTTGTTGAAACAGAATATTAACAGATTCAGTGAATTAGGGAGGATGTGGAACAGGTACCAGTGATTAAATATTATAATTTGTGATTTAGGTTTTTGTATCATTATTCTGTCCCTCTGTTTATTCCGCTGTTTCGGGTTCCACAGCTGTCAAAAGTAGCATGCCTCAGAGAGGACCTGTGACAGATGAAGCAGTGAGTGGGACACTGGGTTGGGAAAGATACATGGACTCAGTTTCTCCTGCTGTTACTCTGCTCTTAACTCTGTGACTGCCAGCTCCAGATGAAATTAATGAGCTTAAGATGCAGAGAGAGATAATAGAAGTTCTTTGAATATTATGATAGAAGACATAAAAACAACCTAGGGTTATAGCTCTGTGATGTAGCATTTGTACAATACTTTTAAAGCAGACATCATGAACCCCCAAAATCATATAATGTCTGCATATAGTTTAAACATCTGTAAAGTTGGTGAAACTCCCACTTTCCATGGCCACTTCCCAACTGGAAGCTCACCCAAGGAGACTAGAAAAATTTCAGTGGCTGTGATATAAAGAATTAATATACAAAGAAACTCCACAAAAGACTGCACTAGGCTCCATGGAGATCATAAAATGGATAGAGATGTAGTGATCTTTCTTCAAAAGTTTACAATTTTACTGCACAATGGATTGATACAAAACCTTAAAGATCCAAAGTACCTCTCCTGGTAAAATGAGGCACCCTTGACTAGATGGAGTGTAATCAGGGTACACATTTTAACAAAAACTAAGAACCATCAGCATTCATGCATGATGACATTGATGATGGTGGTGCTTGCACTCTGAATGCATCAGGTGAAGTTCCAAACCCTTTAGTGTTATTGTCTTACTGGACCCTCCTAACAGTGGCATGTAGGTATTCATTTATCCCTTTATACAAATGGGGAAACTGAGTTACAGCAAAGTTAAATAATTCACCTATGATCACAGTGCTAGCAAGAGGTAGGGTAAGCATCTGAATGTCACAGGCCATCTCCACACCTCTAAGAGGATGCACTGCCTCAGATGTCCCCACTTCCCCACACGCGCTCCAGTTCTCAGACTGCAGTGAAATGGACAGACGGAACACAAAGTCCTGCTTACAGACCAAAGAGGTCTCCAAGGGGAATAACAAAGACATCTCCCACAGAACATGACAGCTAACAAGCCTGAACAGAGCTGTGAAGAATGAGAAAAATGAAGAAAAATGGCATGAAATTATGCAGAGATGTGACTAGAAAGGAAAGACAGGGAGAGAGATAAGGGAGAAGGAACGGGGGAAGATTATCAGTTTGATTAGTTTCAGCTGTAATCAAAACAAACTTCAAGAAAACAGTGACTTAAGCAACATTTTTAATATTTATTTCTTATGGTAGAAGAGTCTGTAGATAGAGGCGCAGGTTGTTTAGGTCTGCTAACAATATAATCAGATTCAGGTTTTAAGAAATAATTAGAGATCCAAAATGACCATTCGAGTTATAGCCATATATCCATCATTTGGGCATTAGGAAAAGGGAAGAAAAAAAAAAGAGCATTTTCCACTTCTTAAAACATACTTGACATAAGTTAAATACATTTCTAATTACATCAAAGAGGCTAGAACATAACCTCAAGCCATACTTAACTTCAGAAGAGGATGAAAAGTAACCTTTAATCCAAGGAGCTGTTTGTCTGAAATTTGGCTTTTATTACTTAGGGGAAATGGGAGAATTAATATTAGGAGGCAGGTAGCTTCTGCATGGGAAAAGAGATAAGAACAAACATAGTAAATACAATCCAGGAAAATAACACAATGTGAAATAAAACAAAACCAAGGCGTGCACGACAGTCCTCCACAAGTGCTCCACGGTACTGAACAAGTGAGTAAACAGGCTATTGTAATAAAATGAGAAATTCACTTCAGAATGAAGTTACAGAAGAAATTGGAGAGCTAAGAAAGCAAATTAAAAGTCAAACTCATAAATACATTTAAAATAACAAGATAGATAGATCTGAAATAGCATTAATAACGTAAAGATTTCAGATAATCACAAAGAATGCCAAGATAAATAACCCCCCCAAAAATTGGATGGGTGTGATAAGATTACATGGTGACAAGTTGATGATTACTAGGATTATATTGCAAGGTATACAAATATTGAATCACTCTATTACACACCTAAAACTAAAACAACTAATATTTTATGCTAGTTATACTTAAATAAAAAAAGAAATAAACAAATTAGAGAGAATATTATGGATATGAAAGAAAGCCAGTTAAAATCCAACATAAGGATAGCTATGTCTCTGGCGTAGAAAATCCAATGGATAGAAGAAAATAGTACCATATGAGATTTCCCTCCAAAATGAAACAGGTTGAGAATTTACTATTTAAGAGACACAGATACAGGAAAAAATTTTATAAAATAATTAAAACTATTGTATATCCTCATTAAGCTATCATGAATGAATCAGGCTTCTAGGAGGAACATTAAAATTTTAAAAAATCAAGGAGAAATTAAATTGCCTTTAGATGAATCCCCCAAAGCATTCAGTGGTAAAATAAAATGGAGCACCATCTATTTAGTTTATGGAAAATAAAGTGCAATCCATAAAAGGGTATAGTCAGCAAAGGGGTTCAAATACAAAGTCAACAGAGAAACATTTTCAAACATAAAAGAACTCAGGGAATGCAGCATCCACAATTCCTTATTGAAAAATATCAGGAAGCCCTGGCTGGCATAGCTCAGTGGATTGAGTGTGGGCTGCAAACCAAAGCATCGCAGGTTCGATTCCCAGTCAGGGCACATGCCTGGGTTGCAGGCCACGGCCCCCAGCAACCTCATATTAATGTTTCTCTCTCTCTCTTTCTCCCTCCCTTCCCTCTCTAAAAATAAATAAATAAATTTTTTAAAGTTAAAAAAAGGGCCTAGAATAATTAAAAGAAAAGAAAAATATCAGGAAAAAGAAATCTAACCCATTAAAAACTAAATGGAAATAAAAATTGGTTTTGGAATACTGGGTAACTGATACTAATCATTGATTCTATTTAAGCATTGAATTAAAACTAAAATCTCAAGAGAACTATAGTTATAGAATGGAATCTAAATACTAAATACCAATCATACAAAATTGATAATATAACTCATAAAACTTGGGAGGTAAAGCAAAATAAGAGTGTTAATTATACCATCAGAGCTAGGACTATATTGACACCTCTAAATTGAAAACATATTTAATTGGCTGGTGTAGTTCAGTGGATTGAGCATGGGCTGTGAACCAAAGTGTCGCAGGTTCAATTCCCAGTCAGGGCACATGCCTGGGTTGCAGGCCATGACCCCCAGCAACCTCACATTGATGTTTCTCTCTCTCTCTCTTTCTCCCTCCCTTCCCTCTCTAAAAAAAAAATAAATAAATAAAATCTAAAAAAAAGAGAAAACATTTTAAAAAAGACTTCATCTTTATAATAATTTTCACAATTTTTTAAATAACTTATGGTGCTTTGAAAAATAGTAACTCATGGGAAAGAAAATGTATCCATGTTCAACAATTTGTTCAGTTTCACTTCACTTTCTTCTTATTTTTTTAAAACAAAATAGAGTTTAATAATTTTCATCAAAAATGGCATTGTAGTCACTACATACATGTATTTTTATTTGTGAGGGCAGTTGCCCATAAAACCAATTATTTAATTTGTTATGTGTGGTGGATTTGGAATTGTATTTTCTTTCTTTTTGACACATTTAAGTGTTGCTTAAATTTTTTTATTTTATGAATCATTTAAATAAGAGAGTAAGTCATTATTTTTTAAAGAAAATAGAATGGTCAGTGAATGCCTCCCTGATGAGATGCCATTTAAGAAAGTATCTGAAAAAAGTGAGGAAGCAAAAGGAAAGAAGCCAAGGGAAATGTATCTTTGACATATTTGAGGGACTTTAGAAAGTTAGTTCAGTACAGTTGATTTAGCAAGGTACAGAGTGGTAGAAAGTAAGATTATGTGGTGTTTTGTAGATACTTATTAGTCCTTTGACTTTTATTCTGAGTGAGATTGAAATCAACTAGAGAAATCTTAAGATAGAAATTGCATGATCTGGCTTACATTTTACAAGTTTCCTTAGATTTCTTTGTAAAGGATACACTGTATACTGTATGACAACAAGATTGGTGGGAATGAGGCAAAAGAGGCTATCGCAATAATCCAGGTGAGAGGTGCTGTAGCTTGAACCACAGGGGTAAAATTTGAGAAGGTAAATAGTTAGATTCTAGACCTATTTATAAAGGAAATCTGATATGAAGTGTCAATAGATTGAATCTTAAGTGTAAGAAAATAGGTAAAATAACAACAGCAAAAATTTTAGCTAAAGTAAATGGAAGAGTGCTATTAAGCAATTTAGTGGGATAAAGAAACCTGGAAAAGGAACAAGTTTGAGAGTTGGACATTGTCAATTCAATCATAGAACTTAAAAGTTTGAAATTGCACTTTGATATCCTCTGATGGGTGCTGAATAGCTGATTAGATCTAGGAGGATGTAATTCATGTTAGAGTTCTGGAACTGAGCTCTTCATTTGAAAGCCATCAGTATAGGAATGGTACTTAAAGTCATGGAATGGAATGAAACAAGCAAGGGGAGGTCAATAGGTAAAAACAGATTCTAGAAGCTGCCCAGGTGTAGTCTGGATTGTGTAGCATTAGCAAAACGGACTAAGGCAGAGTCCCTAATGAGGTTTTAGAAGGATCTAGAAAATGACTTCCTGGATGTCAAATGATCAAAGGATTTTAGGAGGGAAGGAGTAAGCAACTGTGTCAAATGATGCAGAGAGGTACAGGAATGTAAGGACTGGTGACTGGATATTGACTATAGCAACCTGGAGATGATGAATGACTTTGACAAGAGCTGCTTTGATAGAATGGAAATAAAGCCTGATCGGAAGCGTATGCAAGAGAGTCAAAGAAGAAGAATTAAATTCTGAAATATATGTGTATTTAATTAGGTCTTTGATTATTTATCCCCCTCTATTTTCTAACTTTTTTCTATTCTGTCTTCTATTTCTTTTAAATTGTACCTATTTTAAATTTTACTCAATTATATTGTCTAACACACACTGAGAATTTAATCTATTGTCATGTATTTTGTTTCCAGAGCTCTATAAATTTTACTATTTTCTTTAATGTCATCCTATTCTTATTTAATTGTTGAGTTATTTTTATTATTTAGGAGATATTTTGTCTTGTTTTTCATTCTTTCCATGGTCTATATTTCTTTAAGTTCCTTTGCTCCTTCTTTTCCCTGTGTTTTGGTTCCTATTTTCCATTTTGGTCCCTGTTTAACAGTGAGGCCTTGAGGACTTTGTTGAATGCATAATCCTGCATATCTTCAGATATTTTCTCTAGGGCTAGTTATATTTCTCATAAAAAAAAATCCTGTTTCTGCCTGAAGTCCTTAAAATATTGTTGACAAGATTCTGCAACTGAATTTGGGAAGATGGATATTTCACTTAATATGTAAATATATTTTACCTTCCCTATTTTCACAATGTGCAGCCAACCACAGTTGTTCCTGATGTCCTCCTGTCCAGGAATACTCTGCATTGTCTTTTTAAAAATAATTAAAAAAAAATTATTGAGGTAAAATTTACATAACATAAAATTAACCGTTTAAAAGTGAACAATTCCATGATTTACCACATTCATAGTATCCTGTAATCATCACCTCCACATAGTTCCAACACATTTTCATCACCTGTAGAGGAAATTGCAGTTAACTACCTATTTTCCCCTCATTCTAGCCTGTGGCAGCACCAGTATATTTTCTGTCTATATGGATTTAACTATTTTGGATGTTTTCTGGAAATGAACTCATATCATAAGTGATCTTTTGTGTCTGGCTTCTTTCACTTAGCATAATGTTTTCAGGTTTCATCCATGTTGTACCGTTATCAGCACTTCATCCATTTTTGTGGCTGAATAATATTTAACTGTATGTATACACCACAATTTGTTCATCTATTTATCCATCATCAGGCATTTGGGTTGTTTCCATCTTTTGTGTGTTGCACTAACTAAAAAATTAGGGGACACGAATTTGTTTTCAATTATTTGGGGTATATGCCTACATATTTAGAAATACTTAGTCATATAGACTAGTCATATGAAGATCTATGTTTAACATTTGAGCAAACGTTTTCTACAGTGGTTGAGCCATTTTACATTCCCACCAGCAATATGTGAGGGTCCAAGTTTTCCATATTCTCACCAACACTTGTTTTCTTTTGTTTTTTAAATTATAATCAACCTAGTAGGTATGAAGTCATGTCCATTATGATTTTGATATACGTTCCCTTAGTGACTAATGATATTGAACAGTTTTTCCTATGCTTGTTGTATATGTTCTTTGGAGAAATGTATATGTAATCCTTTGCCTATGTTTTAATTGGGTTGTTTGCTTTTTTTGTTGCTAAGTTAAAAGAGTGCTTTTTATATTCTGGATACTAATCTGAATAATTATTCAATATATGATTTGCAAATTTTAAAAATATTTTTAGGTTATCTTTTAGTTTTTGATTAAAGTCCTTTGATAGATTTTTTTATTTTTAAATCTCAATGTTTTTATCTTATTTTATTTTACTTAATATTTTTATTATATTTTTCCATTATCATTTATTCCCCCTATACCCTCTTCTACCTCAACCAGGCCATTCTCCTGCAACTACCACAATGTTGAAAAATGTTTTTAATTTCAGCGTTGTACAATTTATCCATTTTTTTTCTTTTGTTGTTCATGCTTTTGGTGTCAATCTATGAATCAATTGTCAAATGCAAGGTCATGGATATTTAGCCTTTTGTCTTCATTTGAGAATTTTATGGTTTTAGCTCTTATATTTAGGTTTCTATTTATTCTGAGTTAATGTTTGTATATGGTGTGAGGCATGGGTCCAGCTTGTGTTATTTTTTTGAGAGCATATTCCTCTGTCCTTGTGCTGAGGCTGGAGTTGTGTTGCTACTCCACTGTGTGGGCTGTTGGAAGAAATTTGGGGTCTGTCTTCTTAGACTTTGATGAACCCACTGCTTTTCACTCCTTCCTTCCTTCCTACTTCCAGAAGTATTTAAAATAAACATTCTCTGAGCATTTTGGGGTCTTTAGCACAATTTATGCTGTCTCTTGATTTTTCTCACAGCCAGTCTGGATCTTAGCTATTTCCATTGCCACTTGTCTGTCCTTCTGCTCTACCATTTTCAAAAAGATTTTGCTATCCTCACCTTTTTTATTATTTTTGTTCTTTTGGTTTACTGTCCTTTCTAGTGGACTTCTAATTCTTTAACTGCTTTTTCTAGTGAACTTTTTAGAAAGCGAGGAGATAAAGAGTTACTGAATCTGTTATCATTTACTTAAAGAGTCTCCATTTGTATTAGTATTATAATCTACCTCTTTTAATCATTAGTTCTCTTAGATGTGTGAAGAGAATAAGAAAAAAATATTTTTGTTCATTTTTCTTTTATTGTTGTTCAGTTATAACTGTCTCACCTTTTTTCTGTTGCTCCCTCCTACCCCATCTCCCCGCAACTCCCACAGTCAGTTCCCCCTGTTGTCCATGCCCATGAGTCCTCTATTCATTATCCTTTTTTGCCCCCTCCCCTTTTTTCCCCCATTATCCCTCTCCCTGCTCCCCTCTGGTCACTGTTTATTCTTTATTTCCAGCTTCTGGTTCTATTTTGCTCACTTGTTTGTTTTGCTGATTAGTTTCCATAGATACACACACAAAAAAATGCTCAACACCACTAGCCACTAGAGAGATGCATTAAAACCACAATGAGATACTACTTCACATTGGTTAGATTGACTATCATTAACAAATCAACAAACAAGTGCTGGTGAGGATGTGGAGAAAAGGGAACCCTCGTACACTGTTGGTAGGAATGCAGACTGGTGCAGCCACTGTAGAAAACAGTATGGAATTTCCTAAAAAAAAAAAAACTAAAGATGGAACTGCTTTTCAATCCAGTGATCCCATTGCTGGGACTATACCCTAAGAATCCCAAATCACTAATTTAAAAGAACCTATGCACCTCGATGTTCATAGGTGCATTATTTACCAGAGCCAAGTGCTGAAAGCAACCTAAGTGCCCATCAGTAAATGGGTGGGTCAAAAAACTGTGGTACATTTACATAGTGGAGTACAATGCAGCAGAAAGAAAGAAGGAAC
This sequence comes from Phyllostomus hastatus, assembly GCF_019186645.2. NCBI lineage: Eukaryota > Metazoa > Chordata > Mammalia > Chiroptera > Phyllostomidae > Phyllostomus > Phyllostomus hastatus. The sequence goes on along the minus strand of NW_025334041.1, from coordinate 102,712,691 downwards.
TCCTACCTTTCTTGACAGCGTGGATGGAACTGTAGAGCATTATGCTGAGTAAAATACTTTTTATTCTTGAATTAAAGTTTCAAATGTGAACCATACTATCTGTCCCTTGGGAAACAGTATTGGTGATATGAGCTAGAGATGAAGAATGATTCTCAAGAGTATCCACAGCCTTGAGGCAGAGTTGAAAAATTTTCCTTCAGTGAAAGCCCTCATGAGGTGTTTTTCTTTTTCATTCTTCTGTTAGTTTGGGCAGTGCATTGCATTTCGTTTACATGACAGAGACCTTTCTTAACAGATGTGGTACAGAACATCCTGTCATCACCAGATAGAGAACAACAAAGTGGTGAAACCCCACTGGAAGTTAAACGAGTTTCTTTACTTCTGAGCTTTTGTGATACTGCTTGAAACAGGGTGGCATATTTACATTACTTTGGCAGTGCCCCTAGAACCTGGAAACAGTTTTGCAAAGAAAAGGTCACTATATAGATAGTTATACTTTTAATAATATTAACACCAGATTTTTGCATCAAATAAAATTCACAAAATTATTGCTGTTTTCACTGCTATAAATGTGTGTGTAATATATACACATACATACATTATGTGTAATTTCACTAAGATATATAAAATATATATAGAAGAAATACTTTAAAGATTTACATAAATATGACAAAAAGCATCTCCCTTGGGTGATCATGTCCCTTGGGTGATCTTTTTCATTCTATTTTCTATATTCCTCCAAGTGTTCTACAATTAGTATATATTATGTGAATGTGTTTGTGTGTATATGTTAAGTCAAAGCTTCAAAAATATTTCCCACTGCTTGCCACATAAGAAAATGTATTACTGACTCTTAACAGGTTCATAATAATTTTTACTGTGATGAAACAGAAATTGGCAATAATTCAACTAAAACATATGAAGTATATATTATGTATAAGTCACGGTGGTATGAACTGTGGCAGATAAAGAGAAAAATAAGACATGCTTCTTGCCCTCAAGAAACTATTTCACCACTAATTTACTCTATACAGTAATCGAGGTAATAAAAGAGAGGTTCTATGAACTATAGCCCTGTTTTGAAAATTGCCAGTGCATGGAATCACCTGGGGAAATTATTAAAGATGCAGCTTTCTTCTCCCTTTACCAGTGGCCCTATGACTATAAATTTATAATACATTTCAGTAAGCACCTTCAGGTGGTTCTTGTATGTGATCCTTCAAAGAACACTGAAATAAATGATCATGAAATGAGCAGTGATTCAAGAGATACACACACATCTGTATGTCTCTTTGTTTCTGACTATTCCTAGGAATGTATTTGGGCAATTGGTGCAATGTTTCATCTCCAAATTCCTTATGTAAATCGAAGCAATCATAATCACCTACATTATAGGGCCATAATGAGTAATGCAAATACTATTTCTAAGTTATCCAACCAACTGTAAAGTATACAGTTGATACTCTCAGGTACATTTGATAGTACAGCAGTTTTCATCAACCCTAAACAAATGCTAGTGAGGAGACAGGGAAGAAATGCCAAATCTAGAGAAGCTGGGGAGGCAATCAAAATCTTCATTCGAAAAGAGAATTTAGATTGAGTCTTGAATGTTAAGCCAAATTCTGATAAACTGAGATAATGGAGAAATATATTCTAGTCAGTAAAACCATGGTGGTGAGAAATTTAAGCATGTTTGGGGAGCTCTGAGCTGTAGACATGACTGGAACAGAGAAAGCTTTGGTTGTCATAAAAGACAAATGTGGAGACAGGCCTTGTGGGAAGATTATAAAGCATCTTGAACATCTACCTAATGAGCTTTTAAAGCACTCTTAAAGAGTAATAAGTTGAACATAATTTGAGCAAGGGGGTAATTAAAGCAGGTAGAGTTTCAACATGATGATTTGTCGCTCATGCAGACAATATGTTGAAGACACAAGATGATGGAGGTAGGGAGACCAGTTCACAGGCTACGGTAGGAACTCAGAGAAGCAGTTATGAGTGTCTGAAGTCAGACAGTGAAAAGGAATTGAAAAAAGTATATACCTATGCGGGGCATATCTGAAAACGATAGTTAGACACCAATGAAATATGGAAATAGAAGAATAAGCAATTTAATATGGACAAGAGGTTTGGTGGTTGGATGATGGAAAGATTGTGATATTATTTCAACAACCCAGAACAGAAAAAAAGAACTAAGAAAAAATATGAAGACTTCAGTTTGGGGTATGTAGTGTGGAGGTGCTCACAGAGTAATCAGACAATATACAACAGGAATTCAGCAATGTAGAGGTGAGGTTACAGCTGTTGAATGGAAGAGGAAAGTAGAGTCAAAGGTTACTCTCATGATGGCAAGAATTTGAAGATACAGGAGTGAACGTGTTTTTCTTTTTCTTTTTGTAAGAATCATAATAATGCCAAAGAGTTAACAGTTCTGTGTGCCAGACCTTGTTCTAAGCACAAGTCATAGTTTAAATCATTTATATGTACACAGCCCAGAGAGGAAGCCACCATTATTGTCACCATTTTATAAAGTGTGGCTCAGAGAGACTTAGTAATTGCTGGAGGTCATAATTCTATGCATGTGGTAGTCAGAATTTGAACCCAGGCAGACTGGCTCCAAACTTGAGTATTCTTAACTTTGACACTATGCTGTTCTCAAGAGAAAGTATAGCATGAGAAGAGATAAATCCAAGGCTAGAACTGTCACGAATGCTCTTGCTAATGTCTGAGTGGAGAACACACATGCTCTAGCATTAGACTGAAAATAAAAGTCAGGACAACCAGGAGCTCAAAATACAGAAAAAGGGGAAAGAAGTGAGAAGAAACAAAGGACAAAAGATGGAATTCATTTTTCTTGTTTTTCTTATAGCACAGGGGCAAGACCTCTGGTGATTAAAAAAAATTTATCAAATAGAATATCATTTTAAGTTAGGTCCTACCTTTGACTTTCTCCCCTGCTTTTTAACCTAGCTACATTAAAGGTCATTCATAACACTTGAGGAAAAGTGTGGTAGTGTGTAGAAGGGTGGCAAAACTAAATGATGAGAAAACGAGTCCTCTGGTTGGATTGCTGGATGTTTTAACCTACTTGACTCTTCCCACTTGATCTCCCCATTACCTCCCATCATTCTCTGTATCTCTGTCTTTTCAGAGTTTGTTTTGTGTTGCTTGTTTATATTTTTAATGCACTTCTCCACAAATTCTCTGTAATGCCTTCACCTGTAAAGTTCACATGTAAAGTTTATCACAACACAAAGTTAACAACAAAGTAAACTACTGCAAAACCTCACGAGGCTAACCTTCAAAACAATCCATATTCTATATATGTAGACATTATTATTAACTTGTCTTTAGTGTCTTTTTAAGCAATATCTGACATTTAAACTGATTCTTCACTTCCATTGTGACTCCTGTGTATTACAAATGTGAGCCCTTCTCCAAGGTATTTTCATCTTAACATATCCAACCACTCCACTCGACCTTTATGCGCTGAAACCAACTCCTGGCCCTGGAGCAATTTGTGTGTACAAGCACAGAATGCATGGGAAACTTCAGATTTAGACTACATATCATCAGAGAAGTCTGACATCAGTCTTTCTAAAGGTCCTGAATTAAACTTGACATTTCAGTTTTCCAGGTAGTGTTGGGGTTTGCCCCTGCCCCACTTTCCCAGTGCAAATTTGGTATTAGCTGAGGGCTTTTATGTCCCTGTAGATCAAAGTGAGCTAATTTTTATACTAGATCCACAGTGTAAAATATGCCAAAATTATTCCCATTGTAGTTTAAAGGTCCCTTATACTTATTTTCCCTTGGTCACATTCATTTCCAGTTTCTACATTCTTCTATCCTGTCTTGGTTTCACCCATCCTTGACCTAAATTTGACACTCATTTTTTTTTACTGGATTTGATCCATTCAGCCCTTTACTGAATTTGATTTAAAAATCTACTCGTATCTATACCTCAAGAGAATAGTGATTTTGCTGAAGATCAGTGAGGTTTAGGAATGGGAAGGATTTTTAACTGAGTTCTATGTTTTGTTCCCCTTCTTTCTTTCTTTTATTATTTAAGATTTTTATTTATTTATTTTTAGAGAGAGGGAAAGGGAGTAAGAGAGGGAAATATCAATGTGTGGTTGCCTCTCATGCACCCCCTGCTGGGGACCTGGAGACCCGCAACCCAGGTATGGGCCCTGATTGGGAATCAAACCAGCAACCCTTTGGTTTTCAGGCCCACACTCAATCCACTGAGGCACACCAGCCAAAGCTGTTCCCCTTCTTTGTTACCTACCTCCCCCTTTCAACTTATTTTTATTTTCTCTTCTCTCTCTCTTTTTTTCTTTTGCCTCAGGTAGAATTGGATTCACTTCTTTCTATAAAATATTGGCCATCATTGATGCCTTTAATCAGTGTCTGAGCTTTTTGCCTAAGAATACCTGTCACTGCCAGCCTTTCAAGAAAATGCAGGAGTCTTCCTAAAGAGATACTTTTAAGAATAAAATTATCTCCATCTCATCACACTTGGGAAACGTGCTTCTAGGCTTTTCTAACATAGCAAGACCCTCTGGTGTCTATAAGTTGCCTTCCAAATGGACACCCTTGGACTTGTTGGCCTTGCCTGAGTAGGAAGTTGCTGTGGACTTTGCCAGTTTAGTCTGCTGACTAATGGCATAACCATCCTGCTTGTGCTATTTGGGGAACTCACCTTTCCTCAGACCCTCATTTGTTTACTTATCCCCGAGCAGAGCATCCCTCTCTGAAATAGTTCACTTTTGTTCTCTATTCCATGTTCTGACACCTGAAATTTGCCTGAATTCATGGATATGCTGGGATTTCCAGACTTCACTTTTCCAAGTTTCATTCATCTATTGCTTCTTGAGTCCAAGTTCCACTATCATGTGAGTTTTTGATAAATATTTATAAACAGTGATGGATGCACTGCTCTTTCTGCTTCAGAAACCATGGACTGGTTACTGTAGAGTGTGGTTCTTCTAGGCTATTTATTCTATGCTATGATGGAATCCTGCAGTACATTTAATTTTTTAAATGTTATTTTATAACTACAGTTGACATACACTATTGTATTAGTTTAAGGTATACAACATAGTGATTAGGCATTTACAAAGTGATGGATATGTCCAGTGTCTATCTGATACCAAACAAAGTTATTATAATATTATTGCCTATATTCCTGAGCTGGATTTAACATCCCAGTGACTTCTGGAAATTTGTACTTCTTAATCCCTTTCATCTTTTCCACCCAGCTGGTGACCATCAATTTGTTTTCTGTATCTGTGAGTTTGTTTCTGTCTTATTTGTTTGCTTTTTTAATTGCACATATGAATGCAACCACATGGTACTTGTCTGTCTGATATTTCACTTAGCATAATACCCTCTAGGTCCATCCGTGCTGTCAAAAATGGCAAGATTTCCTTTCTTTCATGGCTCAGTGACGTTCCATTGTATATATGTACCACTTCTCTAACCATTCATCTATTGGTGTACACTTAGGTTACTTCCATATCTTGGTTATTATAGATAATGCTTCGGTGAACATAGGGATACACATATTTTTTTTAATTAGTGCTTTAGATTTCTTCAGGTAAAAACCCAGAAATGTAATTGCTGGGTCATATGTTAGACCTGTTTTTAATTTTTGAGGAACTTCCATACTGTTTGCTATGATGGCTGCACCAATTTGCAATCTCACAACTGTGCACAAAGATTTCCTTTTCTGCACATTTGTCAGCATTTGTTGTTTGTTGATTTATTAATGATAGGCATCCTGACAGGTTTGAAGTAATATCTCATTGTGGTTTTAATTTGCATTTCCCAAATGATTCGTGATATTGAGCATCTTTTCATGTATCTTTTGGCCATCTGTATGTTCTCTTTGAGAAAATGTCTATTCAGGTCAATTGCCCATTTTTAATGGTATTATTTATTTTTTTTAGTGTGAACTTGTATGAGTTCCTTATACACTTTCAGATATTAACTCCTTATCATTGGCAAATATCTTTTCCCATTTAGTAGGTTGTCTTTATATTCTGTTGATGTTTTGCTACACTGTGCAAAGGTTTTTAGTTTGAAAACTCCCACTTGTTTGTATTTTCTTTTGTTTCTCTGGCTTGAGGAGACAAATACCCCCCAAAAATATTTCTAAGAATGATGGCAAAGATTTGCTGTCTATATTTCTTTTATAGGTTTTACATTTAAGTCTTTAATCCATTTGGAGATTATTCTTGTATATTACATAAGAAAGTTATTAAGTTTTATTTCTGTGTATGCATCTCTGTAGTATGTGCAACACAATTTATTGAAGAGACTATATTAAACTCCTTCTATAATTTTGTCTCCTTTGTCATAGATTAATTGACTATATAAATTTGAGTTGATATTCTGGCTCTGTATATATCTCTTTGATCTATGTGTATGTTTTTATGTCATTATATGCTGTTTTGATTATTATAAGCCTTATAGTATAATTTGATAATCAGGTACTGTGATGCTTCCAACTTTGTTTTCTTTCTCAAGATTGCTTTGGCTACTCAGGTTTTTTGTGATCCCATATAAAATCTAAGATTATTTGTTGTGGTTATGTGAAAAAATGCTTTTGGTATTTTGACAGAGATTGCACTGAATTTACAGATTGATTTGGGTAGTATTGACATTTTAACAATGTTAATTCTTCCTATCCATGAACATGGTATAGCCTGCCTTTTACTTATTTATATCTTTAATTTTCTCTTTCATGTCTTATAGTTTTCCAAGTACAGATATTCTACCTCCCTGGTAAATTCATTTCTAGGTATTTTATTTGTTTTGAAGCAATTGTAAATGAAATTGTTTTCTTAATTTCTCTTTCTCATAGTTTATTATTGGTATATAAAAATGCAACTGAATTTTAATATTAATTTTGTATCTGGCTATAGTACTGATTTACATTTTCAGTTCTCATAGGTTATTGTTGGAATCTTTAGGATTCTCTGTGTATAGTTTCCTGTCCTCTGTGAATAATGATAGTTTTACTTATTTCTTTCCAATTTGGATGCCTTTTATTTCTTTTTCTTGTATGATTACTGTGGCTAGGACTTCCAGTACTCTGTGCAGTAAAAGTGGTGAAAGTGGATATCTTTGTATTGTTTCTTATCTTAAAGAAAAAAACTTTCGTATATACACCATTGGGTATGATGTTAGCTGTGGGTTTAGCATATATGGCTTTTATTAAGGTGAAGTATGTTCCCTCTGTCCCTACTTTGCTGAGAAATTTTATCATAAATCTATGTTGGATTTTGTCAGATGCTGTTTCTGCATCTTTTGATATGATCATATGATTTTTATTCTTCATTTTGTTTATGTGGTATATCACTTCAATTTATTTGAGGATATTGAGCCAAGCTTACATCTGAGAAATAAATCTCACTTGTTCATGCTGCATGGCCTTTTTAAAATATTGTTGAATTCAGTTTGCTAATATTATGTTCAGGGTTTTTCATCTATGTTCATCAGCAATATTAGCCTGTAATAATTTTTTATTGTAGTATCTTTGTTTGGTTTTGTTATTGGCTGATTCTGGCCTTGTAAAATGATTTGGGGAACTTTTCTTCCTCTTCAGTTTTTTAGACTGTTTTGAAAAGGATAGGTATTACTTTTTCTTTGCATGTTTGGTAAAATTCCCCTCTGAAGCTCTTTTTCAGAACTTTTGTATGTTGAAAGTTTTTTGATTACTGAATTGATTTTGTTGTTATCAGTCTTTTCAGAATTTCTGTTTCTTCTTGATTCAGTCTTGGATGATTGTATGTTTCCAGGAATTTATCCATTTCTTACAGGTTGTCCAATTTGTTGGCATATAGTTGTTCATAGTATTTTTCTTATATTCCTTTGTATTTCTGTGATTTCAGTTTTCTCTTCTTTTTCATTTCTGATTTTTATTTAAAAATATTTTATTTATGCTACTACAGTTGTCCTTCTTTTCCCCCTTCACCCCTATACACCCAGCCAGCACCCCACTTCCATAATCAGTCTCCTCAACATTGTCCATAGGTACTTTTCATGAGTTCTTTGACTAATCCCTTCACCTTCTTTCAATTAGTCCCCACTTCACCCCTCCCCACTGTGTGTGTCTTCCATGATTTTATGCCTCTGGTTTTTTTTTGCTCGTTAGTTTATTTTATTCATTAGATTTCTCTTATAAGTGAGAACATATGGTATTTGTCTTTCACCAAAAATTTATATGAAACCCAAAATGACCCTGAAGAGCCTCAGAAATCCTGAGAAAGAGAGTTGGAGAACAAAGAAGAACAAGCTGTAGAGATCACATTACCTGATATCAAACTATATTACAAAATCACTGTTATCAAAACAGCCTGGTACCAGCATGAGAACAGACACATAGATCAATGGAACAGAATAGACAGCCAAGAAATAAACTCAGTCTTTAGGGTCAATTAATATTTGACAAAGGAGGCAAGAGCATATGATAGAGTAAATACAGTCTCTTCAATAAATGGTGTTGGGAGAATGGGGATGGTACATACAAAAAAATGAAAGTAGACCACTATCTTATACCATACACCAGGAAAACTCAAAATGGATAAAAAACTTAAATATAAGTTGTGATATGATAAAAATTCTATAGGAAAACACAGGCAATAAAATTTTGTTATCTCACATAGCAGTATTTTTGCCAATATATCTCCCAGGGGAAATGGGAAAACATCCAGTTAAAAAGCTTCTGCACAGCTAAAGAAATCATCATCAAAATGAAAAGGGAACCTACTGAATGGGAAAACATATTTGACAATGATACATTGGACAAGGGTTTATTCTCAAAAATATATAAAGAACTCATATTGCTCAACACTAGAAATATAAACAATCCAATTAAAAAATGGGCAAAGGGCCCTTTGGTTGGCCCTGAGCTGGCGTAGCTCAGTGGATTGAGTGCGGGCTTCGAACCAAAGTGTCGCAGGTTCGATTCCCAGCCAGGGTACATGCCTGGGTTGCGGGCCATGACCCCCAGCAACTGCACATTGATGTTTCTCTCTGTCTCTCTATCTCCCTCCCTTACCTCTCTAAAAATAAATAAATAAAATCCAAAAAAAATCTTATAAAAAATAAAATGGGCAAAGGACCTAAATAGACACTTCCCCAAGGAGGACATACAGAGGGCCCAGAGACATATGAAAGGATGCTCAGCATCACTAACCATCAGAGAGATGCAAATTAAAACCACAATGAGTTATCACCTCACACCTGTCAGAATGACTATTGTTAATAAATCAACAGATAAGTGCTGGTGAGGATGTGAAGAGAAGAGAACCCTAGTGCACTGTTTGTGGAAATGCAGACCAGTGCAGCCACTGTGGAAAACAGTATGCAAGTTACTCAAAAAGCTAAAAATGCATCTGCCTTTTTACCCAGCAATTCTACTTCTGGGAATATACTGGTAGGATCCCGAAACACTGATTCAAAAGAATTTATGCACCACCATGTTCATAGCAGCACTATTTGCAATAGCCAAGATTTGGAAACAGTCTAAGTGCCCATCAGTAGATGAGAAGATAAAAAAACTAGTACATTTGAACAATGGAATACTATGCAGCAGAGAAGAAGGGATCACTACCTTTTGCGACAGAATGGATGGAACTGGAGACTATTATGCTAAGTGAAATAAGCCAGCTGTGAAAGACAAGTATCATTTCTGATTTTATTTATATGGGTCCTTGATCTTTTTTTTCTTAATGAATCTGTCTAGTTATTGATTTTGCTTATCTTTTTGAAGAACCAGCTCTTGTTTTCATAGATGTTTTCTATTGTGTTTTTAGACTGTTTCACTTATTTTTGCTCTGATCTTTATTATTTCCTTCCTTCTACTTATTCTGGGCTTTGTTTCTTAATCTTTTTTCTAGTTCCTTTAGGTGTAAGTTTATTTATTTGAGATTTTTTCTGATGTTGAGGTAGAATTTCTCTCTTAGGATTGTATTGGCTATGTCCCATAGAATCATTGTGTTTTTATATTTATTTGTCTCAAGGTATCTTGACTTTTTTCCCTGATCTAATTTTAACTCAATCATTTGTTCAGTTGCTTGTTATGTAACCTTTGTGTGTTTCTGTGTTTTTCAGTTTTCTTCTTGCAATTGATTTCTAGGTTGATATAGTTGTGATTAAAGAAAGAGCTTGATATAATTTAAATTTTATTGAAATTTATTGAGACTTTTTTTTGGCCTAACATGGTTGATCCTGGAAAATGTTGCATGTATATGTGAAAAGAATGTATAATTTGCTGTTATTGGTGAAGTGCTCTAAAAATATCAATTAACTCCATATACTGTAATGTTTCTTTTAGGGCCATTGCTTTCTTGTTTATATTATGCCTGGATAATCTATTCTGTGATGTCAATGGTATGTTAGCATTTCCTAATATTGTTCTCTTACTATCCATCTCTTTTTTTGTTTCCATCAATATTTGCTTTATATACTTAGGTGTTCTTACATTGATGTGTAGATGTTTTAGAGTTATATCCTTTTGTTGGATTGATCACAATCTCATTATAAAATCTTCTTTGTCTCTTGCTAGAGCCTTTGTTTTAAAGTCTCTTGTCTCATATAAGTACTACCATAGGTTTTTGTTTTTCTAATTTCTATTTGCATGAAATATATTTTTCCATTCCTTTACTTTGTGTGTGTCTTTTGATCTGAAATGAGTCTCTGGTAAGCAACATAGAGATGAGTCATTTTTAAAAATCTATTCTTCCATCCTATGTTTTTTGATTGGGTATTTTAGTCCATTTATATTTAAACTAATTATTAATAGATATGTGCTCACTGCCATATGCTAATTGTGGGGGGCTTTTTTGGTTGTTTTCAATGTTCTTCTCTGTTCTTCCCTTCTTCTCTTGATCTCTTCCCTTTTGATATGTTGGATTTCTTTACTGGTTTGACTGGACTACTTTCTCTTTTTGTGTATATATTTTTGTGTGTTTTCATCTTAATGATTGCCATGCATTTTATATCTATATATATTCATCTATATCTATAGCAGTCTATTTTAGGCTAATAGACATTTCAGGTTAATTGAATTCTAAAAGCACTGCACTTTTACTCTCCTGTTTTTATTTTTTGAAGTCTTTTTTTTTTATTTTTTGTTCTGTGTATCCCTTTATTATTTATTAGACTTTTAATTAATTTTTCTACTACTGTAGTTTAACTTTCATTTTAGCTTTTCATGTAGTTGATTCACTATGGTTATTTTATATATGCCTTTACCAGTGAGAGGTTTTTTTGCCTCACTAATACCATCTTTTCTCCTCCTGGGGAAACCTGCCATGCATGTACAGCCATGCTTTACTGTTTCTGCACTGTGTCCAGCTGGGGCCACCCTGTCCACAAGCACAGCAGCACCACACTCAGTCTGCACGGGACAGCCTTGTTTGTAGATGCCACAATGTTTTGGTAGCTCTGTACTTGCTTCAGGTGGGCAGTTGCACATGCACATGCTGCAGTGCCTTGCTGTCTCCACACTTTCTCTGGGTGGAATGGTTGTGCCCATGAGTACCACAGTGGTTTGCTAGCTCCATACTCTCTCCAAAAAGTGCAGCCTTATGTGAATGCTCAGCAGCACCCAACTGCCTCTGCATTTTATTTTTGGACAGGGTAGCACTGTAGGCAAATTCTATTGCATTTTGAAAGCTCCAAACTCTCTTTGAGTGGGGCAGCCCACCTGTTGCACAGTATATGGGTTCCTGAAGCAGCACTCTGCTGTACCTGCTGGATCAATCACCAGGTGGAGGGGCACCTTATATGCATGTACTGGTGCCCTCCTGTTTGTTCTGGGTGTAGCTCTAGGAGGGGTGGCTGGGGATGCATTCCAGTACCCTACAGGTCAGCCAGAGAAACTAGATTCAGCTTATGCCCACTGTTTGTGTGCATGGGAAGTGGTGCTCACTGGTTCTCCCAATCCTGCATTATTTCCTCAGCTCCTGGAGAGTTCTCGCAGTTCCCTGATCTCTGTGCCGTCTTTCTTGCTTGTTGTGCAGAAGCTGTTCCATTAGCTCACAGTTGTCTCTCAGGGGAATGTCTCTAAATATAGGTGCACATTTGATGTGTCCTGGCCAGGGAGGGATCTCTGCGTCCACCTATGCTGGTCCATCTTGGATCTGTCTCCTGGGCCATACCAACTTTATGGGATAAACTCCTCAGCAGCACTTCAACATTCCTGACTTAGTGATAATTTTTATAGGTACCTTAAAGTAATGATTTGGTTGAAATACTGTGGGCACAGTTGTAAAAAGAGATGATTACGGTAAAGCTTGAGAAAGTTAAGGATGTGTTGAATATGAACTCACATAAATTTGACTTCCACTATGGGTGATGCAGGTAAAATTTAATCTGAAATCTAGCTTATAGCTCAAGGATCTTCATTATGTTGGTCCCGTCACAACTGATAGCCAGTGATTAATACAAGGATTAGATGTACTAATTATCATGTGAAATACAGAAACATTAATACTCTCACATCCTGGAAATGCCACTTCCCAAAGATGGAAAGCACTAAAATCATGAGCTGGAATCACTATAAATGCCCAATAATGTCATGGTTTCAAATTGGTGGTTCCTATACTTCAGCACATGTTCATTTCATTAGATTATATGACAGGCATTATGGAGAAACATTTTGATTTTTCATTATAAAGAGTAGCCTAATGCAAAGTTATATGTTTATACTGCATCAGGAGAAGATGAGTGAAATAAATAAGATTCCCTAACATGCCTATTGCTCAAAATCTGATCATGTTTTCCTTACAGAGACAGGGTCTAAGATGTTCTTTATCTCTGTTACATTCATTACCCAGAAAAATTGGGAGAGCAATTGATACCATATGTAGGAACATTAGAGCCATTTTGAAAAAAAGCAGGGATACTGAAAGACTACTTCTAGTACCTTTTATTCCTCAGAGGGATTTTAAGTATGTTAAACATACTGCTAAGTTTTCAAGGACCATAGACCACATATAGAACAAAATGCATATGTATTGATGTACCACAGAAAGCATAAACACCTGGAAACAATATAAACAAAATGAGTTGTAACAATGTGAATAGACAAATATATATAAATTCGAAGTGTTTCATTGAAAGTTAGTTTCATGAATTCTTCTCATCTTTATAAAACTTGAATATTTTATTAGATTCACTGGCATTTTAGATACTGGCAATTTTGAACTCAATAACATTTTGAGAAAAATGAAGATTTCTGAAAATGCATAGAGGATTTCAAAATAAATCTAATGAACAATATATTATTTAAAATGAGAAGAGATTTATTTATATAGCTGATCTAGCACAGATAGTTCAATTCCAAATAAGGAATTGAATCAAATATTCCATAGTAGGTCTCATCTATAATCAAACAAAATTCCTGGATGAGAGGGAAAATTGACAAAGGATTTGAAACTATTGTGTAATAATTGACCCCCAAAAATTACTAAACAGAAAGTTGCCTAAAGCTTTTTTAGTTGTGGCAGAATGAAAAGATGACAAGTGTAAACGTGGACAATGGGCTCTGGGCCTGGCTTCGGCTGACTCTGTGCAAATCAGCCTCTGTGACCCCAACTCTGTTACTAGGGAATAAGTGACAATAATTTCCCTGACAACTTTAGGGATTTTACAAGTGTCAAATATATCAAAATGAAATAATCAGTTTCAAATTCACTAGGCTGTAATGACTTCTAGAAATGTGAAGTATCATTGACAAAATAGCTATACTTTTAAACTTTATATACTTATTTTTTCAACTAGGGTTGGATTTCTACTATTTCTTCCCTTTTTATTGTTCAATTATAGTTGTCCCAATTTTTCCTCCATTACTCTCTCCTGCCCCACCTTTCTTCCACCAGTCAATCCCCACCCTTTTGTCGATGACCATGAGTCCTTCATACATGTTCTTTACAAAGGCCATATGTTTAATATTTTTGTGAATTAAGTTTTACAGAGAGAATTCAATTTTAAATATATTAGAAGGATATGGTATATAAAGACATCTTATGGAAAATCGTTTTGTGAAACTAAAAGCTACCTAGATTTTCATATACTAGATTCTTTTAAAGTCAAGTATATTGAAACGCCCAAAATATGGAACATTCCACACCATAATAGCAAGAGAAAAAATAATCATTTTAAGAATTTTGTCTTAAAAAATAAGGATCTTTCCTACTTTTTTGACTGCTCACATTTTGTTCAAGTCCAATTTATTTGATTTAGGTTTTATCATTTTTTTTTGTGAATAGTAAGCTAATAAGCTGTTTAGGGTATTCCACAGGAACAAGGTTAAAGAGTGAGAAATACCAACCTAATAAAGCCCTTTACCCATAATTATTTCATCTGTTTTATTTGCTGATACTTACTTCAGGAAGCTAATATGATGTGCACCTTATGTTTCTTATAGAGTTCACTAGGTTCAAAGAAGTAGGTATTTAGTACGTTTTAATTTGAGTACTCTCAGTGATTAAATTGTTAGTGTAAAATTGTATAATCATGTAATAACCCATTTTATTCCTCTAATTAGAGTTCATTCTGTCCCTAAATGGTTTTCTCTTCTATATTTTATTCTTTATAAACATGTAATTGTAGAAAACTTTATTTTTTTACATTTTTCAATACATGAATCAAATCAGAAAAGCAGAATCTCACTTTTTTTCCTGTGGCATTCTTTGCACCTGTGCTTCCAAATGGTGGTCTTGAGATCATTCTATGAGGTAGTTCTCTGGTCCCAACCTCCTAAGCTCAGCTTTTAGATTCCTCATACATTTCTTAGTTACCAGTTGGAAGTTCAGAGGACATCTATAAATGTCCATACAAATAATTCATTTCATAGACTAGGTATGTTCTAATGTGTATGGTATGTCCTATGTGTAAAACAAATGCCTATACTTCACTGAAATCTGTCTGAATGCAAAATGAGCATTCATACCCATCCCCACAATTAAAATTTAAAAAAATGTTCAGGAAACACAAGTTGTACTGTTTTATGGAAATTGAACTATGACATGTAATACTATTTCTACACAATTTGGATGACCTACCAAAAATCACCAAAAACTTTGGGTCAGGTCATTTTGATTTTAATCAAGCTAAATTAAATCAGCTTGATTTTTGTACAGATTATTATAGGTTTGAATGATTTACAGAAGTGAAAAATTTCACTCTCTTCCCAAGAAAATACTCCTCTAAGTATATCTGCCAAGTTTTATAACTATTATTAGAAGTTAGTAACCCCTGATGCCTAATCATCGGGCCCTGGAGATCTATGTTCCACAGATTGAGTCCTTAATCTGTTTACTAATAAATTTTATAAAGTCACCATGCTTGAAATTTTGTACATTTTTAAGGTAAGTTAAATTATATAGCCTTTAACTTAAACACTAAAAGAATGTGGATTGTTCCCTCATTACATTTAAAAGTCATGAGTTAATATTAAGAAAGAAATAATGTATCTAGATTGAGATGGTACAAAATGGATTCAGTGATCATGTTCAAACCTTGTACTGTGGAAGAAGAAAATAACAACATCATGCTTTTCTGTCAGAAGATTATTTTCAAAATCCAGAGTTTTAAAAAAGTTGTCAATTAAGGGTCTAAAGACTTCTAGCCAAGATGGAGGCATAGGTAGACACACTGTGCCTCCTTGTACAACCAAAAGAAGGACAACAACCAATTTAAAAACAAAAACAACCAGAACTGGCAGAAAATTGAACAGTACGGAAGTCCAACAACCAAGGAGTTAAAGAAGAGACATTCATCCAGACCTGTAGGAGGGGCAGAGACATGCAGCTAGGGCAAAGAGAACATGAGGTAAGGTGGCAGCTGGTGGTCTCACATTTCCATGTGGATAAACTGGGAGGAATGACTGGGGAACAAGACAGACCTCACAACCCAGGGTTCCAATGTGGGAAAAGAAACCCCAAAACCTCTGGCTGTAAAAACCTGTAGGGATTGCAGTGGCGGGAGAAACTCTCAGACTCACAAGAGAGTTCACTGGAGAGACCCATGGGGTTCTAGAATGTACACAAACCCATCCACCTGGGAATCAGCACCAGAAGGGCCCAATTTGCTTGTGGGTAATGGAGGAAGTGACTGAAAGCCAGCCAACACCCAAGCAAGACGCATTGTTCCCTTTCAGAACCCTCCGCCACATACAGCACCACAATGTAGCCATGTGGGTTGCCGTGCCCTGGTGGATAGCTAAGGCTCCACCCCTTAAAACATAACAGGTGCACTAAGACAAAGAGATATGGCCCAAATGAAAGAACAGATCAAAGCTCCAAAAATAGAACTAAGCAATGAAGAGATAGCCAACCTATCAGATGCAGAGTTCAAAACACTCGTAATCATGATGCTCACAGCAATTGTTGAGTATGGTCACAAAATAGAGGAAGTGAAGGCTATGCAAAATGAAATAAAGCAAAATGTACAGGGAACCAACAGTGAGGGGAAGGAAACCAGGGCTGAAATCAACAGTTTGGATCAGAAGGAAGAAATAAACATTCAGCTGGAACAAAATGAAAAAATAAGGATTCAAAAAATGAGGAGAGGCTTAGGAGCCTCTGGAACAATTTTAAACATTCAAACATCCAAATCATAGGGGTGCCAGAAAGAGAAGAGGAAGACCAAGAAATTTAAAATTTATTTGAAAAAATAATGGAGAACTTCCCCAATCTTTCAAAGGAAATAGACTTTCAGGAAGTCCAGAAAGCTCACAGTCCCAAAGAAGTTGGACCCAAGGAATCACACACCAAGGCACATCATAATTACATTACCCAAGATTAAAGAGGAGAAAATCTTAAAAGCAGCAAGAGAAAATGTGATAGTTACCTGCAAAGGAGTTCTCATAAGACTTTCACCTGATTTCTCAAAAGAAACCTTGCAGGCAAGAAGGGGCTGGAAAGAAGTACTCAAAGTTACAAGAGGCAAGAACCTACATCCAAGATTACTCTATCCAGCAAAGCTATCATTTGGAATGGAAAGGCAGATAAAGTGCTTCCCAGATGAGGACAAGTTCAAGGAGTTCATCATCACCAAGCCCTTATTATGTGAAATGTTAAAGGGACTTATCTAACAAAAAGAAGATGATCAAAAATAATGAACAGTAAAATGACAACAAACTCAAGTATTAACAACTGAACCTAAAAAAAAAAAAGGTCCCCAAACAAACTAAGCAAACAACTAGAACAGGAACAGAATCACAGAAATAGAGATCATATGGAGTGTTATCAGCAGGAAGGGGGGAGAATGGGGAAAAAGGTACAGGGAATAAAAAACATAGTCAGCAGGTACAAAATAGGGGGTGGTTAAGAATAGTATAGGAAATGGAGATGCTAAGAAATTATATGCATGACCCATGGACATGAACTAAGAAGGGGGGATGCTGGTGGGAGGTGGGGTGTGCAGGGAAGAGGGGAATAAAGTGGAAGAAAATAGGACAACTGTAATAACATAACCAATAAAATATACTAAAGAAAAAGTTGTCAAAGGACTAAAATGTACAGAAAATAAATGGTGGCCATCTGATTTCTAAAATGTCACTTTGCTTTTTCAGAAAAAAAGTTATATGAAAAATGAACAAGTGTATTTCTTTACATGCTTTTATATATATATTTCCATTTTGACATATTTTCTCATGTTTATTATTATTATGAAAAATAATAGTGTACAAATAACCACCTTTTCTTTGCAGTTGGTTGTGCCAGGCATATTAATAGTTCTTATTATCCTTACTTTCATAAGGGTTGGCATCATTACCCTTGCTTTACTAATGAGAAAAGGGAGACAGAAACTTTAGGTAACTTGTAGCTAGTAAGTGATAGTGTTAGGATGTAATCATGGATTTACTTAACATGAATGACATTGCTTTTTATAGAGAAAACCATATTTACGAAATCAGCATCTTTGTTTTTAACTAGTTCTATGAGTTTATAATTTCGTGTAGAGGAAGATTAATAGATATAAACAAAGGTACATTTTAAATGGCTGTATCTTTAAGTTTATGAGTGTAGAGGTGCTTAGTTAAGATTAAAATCCAGGAAAGTCAGAGTTGATATTCTTCCCCTGCTTATTTTAGGATTGGTTTTCCTTTGAAATGCATCCTTCTGTGTTATTTTTGTCCCCAAATGATGTTGCAAATATATTTCTTAAATCAAGAAATCCACAGTTGTATTAAGAAATATTTTATTAACAAAACAGTAAATTCCACTTGCTTAGCATTTCCAATAATGGATAAATTGGCCTTGCAACAGAAAAACAAAATGAAACCAAACCCTTAGATACCCAGTCACACAGAGCACTAGCATGGGAAGGTCATGTGGTCATTCTTTGATGTGTTAGGGATTGACCACATCACACATTATTGTAGTATTTTTTTTTTAAAAAGGCAACACATTACATGAATAAAAAAGAAGCAGACTCGATCATAAAAGTTACAGTCTAGAGATGTAATCAAATTTATGCCAGGTAGTGTGAGATCCTCTATTAGCCGCAAACTGCATGGAACCCTGATACTTTTGGTATGAAGATACTTGGGGTTTTATTCACGTCTTTTTCTCTCCCTAGCTCATGTTCCTCTCTTTTCCTTCTCCATTTTAAAGGAAAGAAGAAAAAAAAATTGCTAGATGTTGTGTAGGCCAATAACATTAGCAATATTTTTACTGACAATATTAGATTACATCATTACATGAAATTTTAAAGTTTATGTTGGAAAGAAACATTGAAATCAGTCCCAGACAACATACTTCATAGATATACTGCTTAACAATGTCATTACTTTCTATCAGATTTTAGAATCTTTCCAGATGGAAACTAGGTAAAGTTACATAGATCAAATGGAAAAGCAGCTATTTATTTGTATAACCTCAAGATGTAAATTAGTGGTTTTATATTTACCTTCTTATTTCACTGGCTTTCCCTGAGTAAGACTGAATGAGAGGAGGGGAAAAAAGACATGAATTTTTTAACCGAGCAAATTTTTTTAAAAAATTTGAAACACAAGTAATGGATATTAAATTTTAGTTTTATACCTCTACTTTCTAGGTCATGAAAAGCCTTTAAAACTTTTCATATACAACAATTTCTTGGCAACCATAGATAGTGGTGATTTGCTATGAATTGTACATGTTTCTAAGGTGCTGTATGTCTGAAATCCAGGCCGCTTCTTGGCTTTATTTTTTAATCAACTAAAGTATTACAAAAGATGATTTGCATTTTTTGCCTTTGCTGATTAAAGCTAATTGTAAAGGTATTCTTCTCTTCTATGAAATCTAGTATCATTTTAGGAGATGTTGAAGTAATGCAACCAATCTATACTGAGCCATCAATCTAATAATGCATTTCCTTTGCATTACCTTCTCATGTTGATAATTTATTGCTATGAACATCATTGAAACAATATGCAAAACAAGTGTATAATCTATACTTTCCTACTATTTAATGTGTTAAATTAGAACATTTAATGATACATATGCAAAACCACAAAAGTTAAAATATAGTCAATAATCAACAAATAGAGAATGGTTTTTAAAAGGATAGTAATACAGAATCAAAAATTACTGAAAATACTTTCTTAGCTGAGAAAGTGTTTACTTTCCAAAGTGTCTATCATGCACATGAGGTTCAGAGAAAAATAAAATTTTATTGGAAACAAAGTTTTCAATTGCAGCAACCAGGGTTAAGATGTATATCAACTAATTTTGCTCTGTAACCTCCCCACATAATGGTTCATATTCATGTAGCAAGGTATCATTGATATTCTATTTGATAAGAAAAGGTTCCATTTCATTAGGGACTAAAATATTCTGGGGATTTCTTGGGAGCATATGATCTCGATGAAGATCACTCCATTTGACATTAATACCTTGGCACAACTACGTATCTTCCTTCCTGCTTTTCAGTTTGTTGGTAAATATTTGTTAGTATATATATGTTTAGTCTTTCACCATATCTGATGGACAACTCTGGATTTGTGTGTGTGTGTCTGTGATTGTGAATAGTGAGTGTATGTGGGGAATGTATTTTTGGGGAAAAAGATTATAAGATACATATGTATATATTTTACCTTCTAATTCACACCTTTCATACAAATACTAAAACTTAATTATAACAGAATGAAGGCTGTACATGTAAGAAAAAATGTAGCTGAATCTTTTTATATACATTCATACATATCTTTCTTAGAATAAACACTACATTGTAACTTTATTTTAAAAAAGTAAGTAATTGTGGCAATTTATTATGATGGGAAAAAAAAAAACCCTGAAATAATTGTTGCTCTGACGTCATAAAACTCCCTATACTTAGCAACACTTATAACATTGAATTTACCAAAAATGGCTGAAGAGCAGAGATATATTTTGCATTTTCTATACAACAGGCTATAAAACGTCACTTACCACAGTCCAGAAAGCACACAGAGATGGATTTTATATAAACATATGTAATAACGTATTAAGCGTGCATGAGAATTTCCCAGTGATTGCATCTATGCCCTCTTGTTTTCGTTTTGAAATTTTAGTGTGAAAATGTGCCTTATATTTCACATTGTTTTGAAAATAAGGCCTCCATACTATTTTTTTTCCCTCACAATCAGAAAGGGGCTTTTTGAATGTGTTCCTACACAAGTCTTCAAAAAAGCCAGCACTTTGTTTTGAATGCAAGTTCCAACCACTGCTCCATTTGCGCCAGGCAGCGAACTCTTACGGATTTGCAGGTCGAGTCACTCAAAATGACACAGTCTTCTCTGGCCATAGGACTATCTGACTTGTCAGGAAAGCGCTAGCACTTTGGCTAAATCCAGGATCATAGGTAGCTTCTTTTTTTGTGTGTTGTGTTTTGTGTTGTTTTTGTGTTGTGCCTTGATGTTGTAATACTCCTTTGCTTTATGAATGCGTGCGGTCATCACTGTCTTTTAGAAATGTTCCAGCAACATAAAGACAGGCAGAGTAAATGAAAACACTGTGGATGTTAGGGAATTTATTGGCCCCCGCTTTTTTTTTTCTTTTTTGGAGAAACAAGAGCATGAGATACTTGTTTTTATTTTTTAAAAACAGTCTTTCCTTCCTGATTGCATTCCCTGTCTTCTTTTGTATGTGCTTCATAAAAAGGAAAGTAAATAAGTTTATATTATGTCTCAGATAAAATGAAGACTATTTCTATACAAGGGTCCTTTTAAGATCTTGGAATCAGACGTAATACTCTTTATCCTTGTTTTTCTTATTTTTGTTGGCGCTTTTCGCACTGCTGGGTTGTTTCTCCTTTACAACAGCCCCATTGGACTGTGCTGAGTTACTGATGTAGTTTCGACTCTCGTCCACGTGGTATGAGCCTTCATCCCGGTTTCTGTACTTGTACATGGCATAGAGGAGAATGAGGATGCACAGGGCGGCAGCGGCTACTATCCCCACCACCATGCCCGTGGTGCTGCTGGACTCCCGAATCACTTCTGCTGAGCCTGGGTATGGCTCTCTTCCCCCTGCTCGGGTTGGGTTGGCTGTAGGAAAGAGGATGGGAAAAAAAAAACACAAAGTGATTATCAAGTTCACTGAATGCTCAAGATGTATATTGACATTTACCAACTATTTCCACACCTAATGGAACAGCATCTACTGCTTTATGAAATGCGTACTGCTGTTGAGTGGAGGATCCCTGTGCCTGATGGTCCCTAAAAACTGGGCACTGTGAATCAAAGCACTTGGCAAGTGACTGGTTGCCATATTTTCTTTCTCACAGACCAATTTCATTAACAAGGTCTTGTAAGTGCAACCCCAAATATGCTCCATGTACCTCTAAAGGGCCATGTTAATGTGTTAGGTGAAAAACTAAATCAACATGGAAAATAAAATCATAATGACCCTGCATTATAATATTAGAGGGTATCAACTTAAGAATCAAAATGATGTTAAAATAGAAGAATGCAGAGCTAACTCTAGACTCTGAATCAGGGTAGCTAAATTTAGGATTATTTATGTGATCATGTTGCCTCATACAGTATTAAATATCATATTGAACAATAAGATAATCCAGACATTTTGACTAATCTAACTGCATGGTTGTAAAAGTATGCTTTTAGTTATATTTTTACAAACTAAAATCCAACTATTTCCTTTTCTGTTATAGGTGTATTTGTTTACCTAAGTATTATGAATGTATGTTACTCATTTGTTGGTAGCAGTTGAATGAATGATCTCCAAAACTAAATTTGGGAGCATAAAATAAAGTATTTTCCCCAGTTTTATAGACTACTTAGATCGGTTTTGAGTCAAAATTCAGTACCTAATAGAAAATGATAAATAAAGGACTGGCTAGCCCACTTTTATTCAGCTGGAAAAACCCTCATTCAATCATTCCAGAGTCTAAAGAGCAAGACAACTCTTCCTTTGGAACAAGAAATGGATTACAGGGTGCTTTAATGTCTTCTCAAAGGCGCCGTCAGGCACTGAAAATGACTATAGACAGGGAGAAACATCTTGGGATTTAGCTTATAGATCAGAGGAGGTGAAGGGTGATACTTTTTCTCTACATAATACTTAAAATTTTTTGAAAGCATTCAAAAGAATAGCAACTATAGAAAGATAAGATTGTATCCCATTTCTCTCTGACCTGAGGTCATTTTTCTTTATCTTTGTTTTCTATCTTTCTTTGAATCTCTATCCTTTCCCTTGTCTTACAGAAAAAGATTACTTTTCAGATGCCATGGATTGATTTTTCAAAATTTTATTCTTTATAAATTATGCTGAATTATTTAAATTATGAATTTAAATAATCTCCCAATTGCAAGTATATCAGTTACATAGGCATGAGTGTATATGGGGATTGTTTGTGTATGTATACTTACATCAGAAATTGAACAATTCAAGAGGACTAAGATTGCACTTTTATTTCACTACTATTAAACATCATTTAGGAATTACTTTTAAATATTCCTACAAAAGTTTCTATGACTGGGAGTTATTTACCAACTGTAAGTCTATACTGTATCATAATTTCATTTTCAAACATCACCAAGACGACTTCTGTCTAAATGTGGGTTTCTTGCTGTTATTTTTTTTCCTTCTCTAAATAAGGCCTTGCAAGTATAGTTACTTACAAAGTGATAGCTTTCAGTTTCAAAGTCGCAATATGCTGTGTTCTGAGCTACAAAATACAGCAGGTGAAATCTGTCTGTGCTGATTACGTCAGTGCTTGTTTTACAGAAGACCAGTGTTGCTGAATAAAGAGCTTTGGCATCTGTGGCCAAGGTAGATGAAGACAAAGACTATAATCCACAGCATTTGATTACAGGAAATTAATTGTCTCTGAAGAACAGAACCTGCTCTAGGAACTCTGTCACTGCCTGACCACCTTCTATTTTAAATACAGTAATCTTGGCCAAAGTCTGGCAATTAGCTCAGCTGCTAACTTTCACTAAATGGCAACATTCTACCTGCTTATTTTGAGGAGTATTCTTTTACCACAGTGTAATAAGAGCTGAAAAAGAAATTTTTACTTGTAGGTTACCTAAATCTTTTCCCCCCACCATGTGGGATGCTTTTGTTTTAAACACATTTTCATAATGAGCTCACTTTGTCTGTCAGAAAGCAATGGGGAGAATGGAGATAAAATCCTGTTCTTTGAGCTCGTGATAGTAAGACTTGAGAGTTTTAATGACATGCTGGGCTTAAACGTTCTATACTAAAAATATACATGTACATTTTCCCCAGTTAGAAATTAGTATCATAAATGAACTATCTTATTCAATAATTGCAATCATATTTTTATCTGCTTAAATACTTCTGATATATTTTCACAACAGTATAAGTAGCACACCAACCATTTGATGTTAAAACTAGAATGATAGCAAAGACCAAAAGAAGTCACAAACACTTCAATTTTGCTTTATGGTTGTTTGATAAACTCCTCATGTTTAAGAAAAATAGCTGTATTTTTTTGTACCTCCAGACAAAATGCTTATTAAGTCACATGCTGGCCTGAAAATAGTTTTGTAAGCCATATGTACACAAAGATTCTAAATATGTTCTTTATATAACCTACCAAATAAATTCAAAACTCAAAGAAGAAAGATTTTATCCTTTTTTCCCCTAATTAACATTAAAAATTAATCAACACAGGTATTTATTTTTTGAAAGACTTCATTTACTTACTTTTAGAGAGAGGGGAAGGGAGAAAGAGAGGTAGAGAAACATCAATGTGTGGTTGCCTCAGGTGCGTTCCCACTGGCGACGTGGCCTGCAACCCAGGCCTGTGCCCTGACTGGTAATTGAACCTTCGACCCTTTGGTTTGCAGGCCCGCGCTCAATCCACTGAACTACACCAGCCAGGGCTCACCACAGGTATTTATATAGACCTGTTTGC
This sequence comes from Phyllostomus hastatus, assembly GCF_019186645.2. Taxonomy (NCBI): domain Eukaryota; kingdom Metazoa; phylum Chordata; class Mammalia; order Chiroptera; family Phyllostomidae; genus Phyllostomus; species Phyllostomus hastatus. Next base: position 102,688,298 of record NW_025334041.1, on the reverse strand, counting down.
AGTATGCAGTTGCTTCGATATATAGTTTATTACTTAATAAATGTTTCTGTTTATGCTTCAAATCTAAAGGCTAAGTGATATTTTTCTTAACTTTTGTGATAAGATCAGGAGTATTAATAAATAAAGGACTGGTTAGCCCACTAAAGTGTTAATGGGACATTTCTCTGTGATGTGCAATAAAAGGCTAGAGAAATGTACATATATTCATGAATTTTAAATGTGGCTTCACTTATTGACTGCCATTAATGGTTTATTTTGATGATCACTAAAAACTATCTGGGAAAATTTTATATTAATGTAAATGTAGAGAATAGTATAAATGGCTAAAAATGCTAAATGTATTTTTATATAATTTGGTTAAAATTTTACATAAAAAAGATATAATCATCTTTTAACCATTTATGAAGATGTAAAAAATGAATTTAATCAGAGAAATCCATAAACAATTCTTAAATTTCATGGACTTATGAATTTTGCCCTCTCTTTAAACTCTATAATCAACTAAATTAATATATTTTAAATAATGCAATCTACATTTTTTCCCTAGCTCAAAAATGAATAAAAGAACTACAATTTACTTTCACTCCAGCACCGTTTCTCTGTCCCAAGAGGTCATGAGAACACTTAAAAAACAGGTGAAAGATAAAGGAGAGGAGCTAAAAGAATGGAATACACAGAAATTAACAATAAGTCCTTGAATGGTCAAAAGTTGACTGATTCTTATGAAACCAATTCATTATATCAGGCCCAGAGGCCAAAGGAGCCCAGGTCAGTAGAAAGCTTCAATGGGACTGATGGTGAGCACCAAATAAACGAAGGCAGATAAGTATTGCTTGGTGTGATTGGACCTAGGCAAGTGGGCAAGTATTCAACTGTAGTGGTAACACACATATTTTAATTAGAGGGTAGGGTACTAGCAAAAAAAAAAGAGCAGATGAAATATCCTAAACATTTAGTTCCATTTATACCTTCTATTTCAATAATTCTAGTCATACACGGAATCATGAATTACCTACAATTTATGTGAACACTGTAACAACAGAAGATTTTACTTATTAAAGGTTTCCCACATAATTCTGACTCCATTTTACTGAAGGGCACCTGACATCATGTGCCCTCAGAGCCCACTGGGATGGTGGGGACACTGCTAGGTCCTTCACATGTGGGCAAAGTACACACACACACACACACACACACACACACACACCCCTTGATGGCAATATAAAGACTCGATTTTTGCCTAAATGAGTCAGGAGCTATCCATTGTACATGCAAGGACAAAGCACTGTCACCGGGGATTTTATCTCTTTCACATAAGCCACTTTTCAGCCAAATGGCTACGGAAATATTCCTGGGACTCGTGCACAGGTAGTGTTATCTTAAAGGACAGGTGGAAAATGGCCTTTAATTCTGTCTCTTTGCCTCTCTCTCAAATATTTGTCCAGATCTGATTGTCTCTAGAAGTTTTTCACATGGTGTGCTTTGGCCCAGATTTATTAAGAATCCTATAAGCTAGCTCTCTGAATTTACTTGTTTTTCATTGTCTAATTAATATTGTGATGACTTAGGTAGGTATTGCCTTTCCAGTGTTAGCATAGTTCTTAACATATTTCCACATTGTGCCCTAAAATCAATTTATTCATGTTAGATAATTCATGGAGCAAAATGTATAGTACTTGCAAAAGACATATCTCACTACTTTACCACATAAAAATAATAATAAATGTATTTGATGCTTTGCACTAAAAAGTTAAAAAGTAAAATATTTAAAATGTTACCATCCTTAAATTTCCTGAAATAGATATTTTAAACTGCCACGACAAGAAAAGAAATTGTGCTGATGTATGTTGTTGCTTTATTTTTGACAGTCCCTGGCACTGCGTCTGTGAAAGAACACCATTTCTCCAGACAGAATCTAATTCAGGTCCAGTTAAGAAACAGCATGATATAAACATGTTTAAGAGACATATTAGGTTGTAGTACAGAGAACTATTTTTGGCAGGTCTCATTTCTTCCCTCCTCCTCCGGTCCTCTGTGATCATCAGCTCTACACTTCTCCCTCTTCTTCTTCTTCTTACTCCGTCCTGTCCTTCTCCTTACCTCTTCTGTGTGACTCTCTCCCAGCTCATCACTTATCCTTGAACGTGGCTCTCAGAGAGCAAAGTGTGTCCCTGCCCACTCTCAGGCAAATGAAGGTCAGGCCACCAAGGGTCAGCACTCTTTGCCTCTGGCACAAGTGCATTACTCAGCAAGGTGTTCAAGGAGTAACAAGATTTACTGCCAAGTTCCTAATTTCAAAGCATAATGTAAAATAGTTCTTACTGTCAAAAAAAAATGTCTAACTATCATTTATTGTTTTACCAGAACACAGTCTTTGTGTTTTATATTGGCATGCTTTACTTTAAATTTTAACTTCCTAAATTTGCTTATAGAATAAAATTATATGCTTCATCAAAAGAAATATTACCAAGTAAAAAGAAATATTATCAAGTAAAAAAAATGTATTATGAAGATGGGGATCTGAAGAGCACAGTAAGTGATTAAGCTTTGTGCCAGCCTTGTATCATGAAGTGACTAAGCCTGTATTTATCGATTTGTCCCTGATTGTTATCTAGTTGTAATCTCAGTGAATGCCAACCTAGAGTATAAAGTCTGCCTTTACTTAGCAAAATGATTCACAGCTGAAGTTCTAAAATAACTATATATTATGAAAGGAAAATTTTTGAATATTAATAGATTCCTCCAAAGAGGTTTCACTTCTCAATGGAAAGTATTTGGCACTCTTTGGTTATTCATTCTGAGATGGGGAACATTGAAATCAAATATTGTTATTAAAAATATAATCGCTCTTGGTTTAGGTTTTTGTAACACTGCACAACGAATAATGCTTTAAGTCCTAAATCCTGTCACATATAATGAGGGTTTGCTGGATGACTGTGGGGCTTTACAGTTCCATTGATGAGTTCGCCAAGGCAATAACCATGCCAACAGATGCTCTTTTTATCACTCAAATTGTCATTTTTATGGAACTATTTTGTATACTTGGATGAGCTGTTCTTTCATTGTAATCTTGTTATATTTACGTTGTTTCCAAAGTTAGCTTTGTAAGGCGAGACTATAGTTTCCAGACAATTTTTATTGTTGGTTTTATTTCTTCAACATAGACTGTTGGTATATAGGTACGTCATCAACCACGACCTTGTCACATCAAGGATGAAGCAAGAGTTCCACTATATATTGATGACAATGAAAACCCGGGTTTTGAGCTTTAAGGAATGAAAGTTCAAGGAGACTTCCAATCTCAAGAAATAATAAAGAATAAAATATACCAATAATAAACAAAAGGACATGAGCTGTATAGTTCATATCAGGAGGTTATATGAGATCATAAAATGTCATAATAACCAACATATATGCATCTTCTGCTACCTAGAATTGTTAGATATCCTTTCTCATAAAGTCCTTTTTAAGCATGACTAGCAAGATGCATTTATTGAATTTTTTCTTACTAAGAGTCCTTAACTAAACTTTCTGCTTTTTATCATTGATTAAATTAAAAGTAATCAATTTTAAATTTCTGTCTCCATCCCACATAGGAACAGGAGCTGCTTAAAATGGCCTCATTAGACCAGAGTTCTGCACTGTGTTTTAATAGATGTGGCAGTTATTATAATTCTAGGCTAGTCTTGAAAGTGGTTTCAGATTTATGGGGAAAGATGTGACTTTTCCACTATCCAGTTTTATTAATACTGTGAAAAGAAAATTGGAAATGTAGGCTCCTGTGGTGTTTGTGAATTGAGATTAGCACAATTTCTCCCCCCAATCTCCAAAAAATAAAGTTTATTATATTTTTTTCCATTTTGGTGCTTCAGTACAACGTGGGTCAGAAAAAACTATGCTGCCGTCATGCGCAAGAACACATGTGTAAATGCCACAGTCGCCAGAAAGCAGGCAGGCAATGATTTACATGGCATGCACTAATTTTGATGCCCACTGTGGTTTTCTGAGAAGTGATGAATGCTGTCAGATCCCTCCCTGTCTGACAACTCCACCCCTGCCCTTAACATTCTGAAGCTCCCTCCGGTAGGTCAGACAAAAGGCTTGAAAGAGAACATATCTGATACATCGTGGCCCTTCCAATGAATTGGAGATTCAGAAAGAACTTGGAAATCAATAAGCCTTTACTATTCACATGGCTCCTGGGTCCTTTCTAGTCTGCCCACCACTACCTGCTCAAATTTGTCTTCCAATTTTCTCAAAGAAAGTTGCAATGAGGAGGGGAAATGGAGACAACTGTACTTGAAAAACGATTTTTAAAAAAGTCACAGCGATAATTTTACTGCTGTCCCCCAGTCTCCTCCATGAATCACTTACACTTCTGCCTTTGTGGTTGGCTCATATGGCCTCTTTCCTCCTGCCTGGCTGCATAATACCTATTCCTCAAGACCTAGCTAAATGCCCTGTCTTCTATGAAATTTTCTGCAAGAATCTTCACCCCTTCGGTTAACAAACACATAATAAGCAATGGTTATGTTCCAGGGATGGTACTAGGTGCTAGGGGTAAAGCAGATGACCAAACACACTTGACAGCTGCCCTCAGGACCTTGAAATATAATCAGAAAAAGAGAGATACAGCAAAGAATCATGTAGAGAGATTGGAGACAATGAAAAACATAAAATTACATAGAAAAAAATAATTAAAAGTTTTCAACAAATATTAATAATTTACCAGAGAACATATAATATGTTGAGAATACTGAGGTAACCAAGATAGCCATGGGTTCTATTTTCTTAAAATTTATACAATCAAAATTCACTCATATGTGGGAAAGCAGCAAATGAGCAATCAAGAACAACAAACAAAAACTCATAGACTATAGTATGATGGCTACCAGTGAAGGGGGTGGGGGGTTATAAAGGGTAGGGAGGGTCAAATATATGGTAAAGAAATATTTCACTTTGCATGGTGGGCACACAAGGCAATATACAGATTATGTATCATAGAAATATATACTTGACACCCACATAATCTTTTTATAAAAGATTTTATTTACTTAGTTTTAGAAAGAGAGGAAGAGAAAGAGGGGGAGAGAAACATCAATGGGTGGTTGCCTCTCATGCACCCTATACTGGGGACCTAGCCCACAACCCCAGCATGTGCCATGTGACTGGGAATCAAACCCACGACCCTTTAGTTCACAGTCTAGTACTCAATCCACTGAGCCATACCAGCCAGGGCTACACCTATATAATCTTATTAACCAATGTTACTACAATAAACTCAAATTTAAAAGAAATTATTATGACATTATAATTACTGATTCAAAAGAGATTTTTTAAATTAGAGTGCTCTATGTGACTCTTAAATTTTATATTTTAATAAAATAAACATTTAAAAACTTTAAAAAGTATATTGAAAATAAAACAGAAAATATAAGGCCAACGACTTAAATGTAGAAAATTCAATAACAGAAGAAGGCATAAACATCGGGTAGTAAGAGAGATAATGATGGGGGGGTGCTTTAGAAAGTAAAGAGCCCTGTGAGTAGAAGGTATCTGAGAGGACACTTAAAGGAGGTTGATCGAGGCCTTCTAGTGGATCCTGAAAGGCCACTGATGATTTCTAACACAGGAAGACATGAGCTAGAATGGCCTAAAGCTAGTGAGAGCAGAATCAAGAAGACTTATGTTTTATTTCTATTGGGTTGTTTCTTCTCTGTCAGACTAGATTGCTAGTCTTTGGTAGTTTCCCGAGAGTCTATTTGTCTTTCTACCATTTCTCTCACCTTCCAACAGCTAAGATTGAAGATTGAACACACTGGCTACAAAATGTCCATTTTCTTACTGATTAGAGTAACAGATTTGTGTAAGTTTATAAATTTTCAGGAATAGACTTGGGTAGATGTAACCATTAAGAAAGTGTGAAAGACTTTTGATTTCAAAGTTTTAGTGAGGGTAATAAGCCACTGGGCCAAACACTGCCAGTAACATTGCATATTTCTTTATAAAATATTTGACCTCAATATTTTCCAAACTTTTGCCATCTATAATACCTTCAGTAAAAGAAAGTTAATGCAGTATTTATTTCATTAAACTAGAAATCACTTTTCCTGTGCTTACGTGAACTAGGATGAATGTGCATCAATGCAAATGTCGTGTCTGCCTTTGTTTCCCCATGTCTCCAAGTACTATGGGCTTAATCACACCAACTCAGTGACTTTTTAATTCAACTTATTGGGGTAACATTGGTTAATAACATCGTACAAGTTTCAGGTGTGCAATTCTATAATATAACTTCTATATATTGCATTGTGTGCTCACCACCAGAAGTCACCTTCTGTCCCCCTATATTTGACTCCCTTTACCCTCTTCACCCTCCCCCACCCCCGGTAACCAGCATACTATTGTCTGTGTCTGTGAGTTTATTGGTTTCTTTGGTTTGTTCATTGCTTTCTGTCTCATATCCCACATATGAGTGAAATCCTGTGGTTCTTGTCCTTTGACTTATTTCACTTAGCATGATAATCTCAAGATCCAGCCATGTTGTTGCAAATGGAAATAGTTCACCTTTTTCATATTTTAAGTCAGCCAAGTTAGCAGTCTTCAGTTTGACTAATTTGGGTGCCTATTTACATCACATCATCTGACACTCACAACACCACAGGTAGTGGAGAGTTTGGACTTGGAACTCTTTGCTCAGATTCAGCAGAGTAGCTGCAGGAGTTTCTAGGGTCCTTTTTATTCCTGCTGCGTTCAGAGTGATAAAGTTGAAAATGGCCTCATCAGTCAGGTCAAACTTTCCATAATTGTCAAGCAGAAGAAAAGCCATATAGGCAATAATTGAGAAAAACTGTTTTAAAGTTAGGGAGCTTGGGAAGTCTGTCTGTGTTTTTCACAAAAATGTATCACATTTTAGAGAATGTGAGAAGAGTGATATTTTGAAATGTAGATGACACTCTCTATTACTCATTCCTACTCCACTAATCCCCTCTATAGCAAAATAGCTTCTTTTCCTGGAAACTCACTGACTATCCCCAGAAATACATACACCAAGAAATCACTTTTCTTAAAATGCATTTCACAATTTTACATATAGAAAGGTTAACAATCAATCTTCACATAAATCTAGGGGATTAATTCCAAGGAATCCTCAAATCTGGAACCAGGAATCTTGGCGGGACCTGGTGTATAGGAAGACAAAAGTGGCATCAAGGTTATAGTCAGAGGAATAGTGTGTGTGTGCATGTGTGCGTGTGAGCATTGCAGCATTCCTTACGTTCTCTAACAGCAGTAGCTACAATGACCTTCTGTTCCTCTTCCTAATTTATAGGTAAAGTCAGACATTTGAAGAGCTCCAGGAAAGATTTCATAATACCTTGGAGCTAACTTGAATATGCTGAATTATTAAAACCCTCTTTCTTAACTTCCTCCCAAATATTGCACAGGTTTACCCTTAGTAGATATATTTTCACATGATTTGATTGTCACCTGATGCTCAACATGGCTATTATGACTTCTGACTCAATGCATGGCTTACTTTTCTTTTCTTATTGAGCTAATGACTATTGCCTTGATTGAATTATTATTATATGGCAGGCTCTATGCTGTATACTTTACACAGATCATCTAATTCATGTCTTATAACAACTCTGTGATGTAGGTATTATCACTACTTTAAAGGAAAGGAACTTGAGTCCCAGAGAGGTTATGTTATGTAGGCTTCATAAGTGGCACAGTCAAAGTTTGAACTCGGGCATGCCTGTCACAGCTTTACACATTCTCTGTGTGTGCATTTATGACTTGCAGAATCATTTATTAATATTCCTGATTTTATCCTTCCCTGTAGAACTGAGCACTTCAGGCCTCTTTTCTAAGCAGCTGTCCAGTTCTATCACTGGCAGCCACATTCCCCTGCACCCCCTGCCATCTATCTTTCCTTTCCAGTACAATGAGTTTGCATTCCTGCACAATCTCAGGAAAGCAGTGCAGAGTGGTATGGGGCATGTCAGATATTAGGTTTTATTCTAGGCACTACACCTAACTTTCTGAGTGACCCATAGCAATTCACTATCCGTTGCTAACATGCTTTCACCAGAAATGCAACAGTGATACATTATTTAACTCCCAAGGTCTTTGTAAGCTGAGACTATGAATGTGAAAGTGCTATGTCAAACCAGCGATGGTCTGATTATTTTCCCTGTGTCTTCCACACAAAAGGTATTGGGATCAGCAGGAGTCCCAACAAGTAGACAATTCTGCAATATGTACTGCATACCATGGCTCAGTCTGTTGTGTCAGCAACTACAAAGAACATTATCTTTGCAGGGTCACTGGATTCAGGGACTTCCCTTTCATGGATGGAGGTCCTGTGAGTTCAGGTGGCAAATGACCATTTACTTTGCAGGATATGGTTTAGACCATTAATTGTCATGCTGCATATGGAGCTGCTTTCTATTGATCTTCGAAACCTCCTATCTTTATGGATCATGCTCTCTGGCACCTATGGTGGGAGTGAATTAAATTTCTTCCTTTTAAAAATTTTAGTATGATACTTTATGTTTTTAGGTTTCATGAAATCAATCACCTAAGACCACTCTTTGGTAATAACAGAGAGCAAGGCTTATTATCTGGGAAATAATAACTATTGATTAGGTTTTAGGGTTTGTTTCTAAAATCGTTAGGTCAATTCTCATTTTCTTCCCGTTTTCACCTGCTCTGGATGCTCCTCAATCAGGTTCCTGCACTGTGACAAAGTCCAGGTCATTCTGGGTAAGGAGGCAGCGTACAGTTCTCCTGACTTTAAAACTGGGTCTACTCGCTTTGGGTGATCATTTATATATTCCTGTCAGGAAGCTATTGCTGTCTCAATTTTCTTTTGTTGGGAAAAGATCACATTTTTTTCTGGCGAAAGTGCAATAGCTGAGGTGAAAGATTAGACAGCTTCCCCACTGAGCCCATTAGAAGGAATCATGTCAAGTCTAGAATTGGGAAATGTGGAAGACAAGCCATCCTTCATGGCGGGAGGTTGTGTGGCAGGGATGGCCAGTTAAGTCCGGCACCCCAGAGTGCGCCTGAATGTCTTAGGAGGAAGAGCAAGTGGATTATGAGAACAGGCAGGAAAGCTAATCATTCCTTCTCTCAAAAGCTCTGTAGGGAAGAAACCTGCATTTTTTTCCTCCAAAAATAAGAATAGCAGATGATATGTACCCTCTTCCCATCCTGGCAAGTTAAATTTATCCAGCTGAAACACTGCTCTTGTCTTGCTAGTTTCATAGTGGATACTGAGAAAAGTTTTATGCTGATAGAATCCAGATATACTTTATAAACCTTCCTAGATACTAAAGGGCCAATTACTAACATTTCCCCTTCTTGCCTGAGATACAGGTTTATTTTAATTTATGACATGGTTTACTCAGTTAATTTCCTGGTGCTGCTAATAAAAGCTAATTGATATTATTAAGGTTTTTCATGTGCCTGACTCAGTGCTAAGTGCACTACATGTACTGCCTCGCTCATCACCACCACAACATCATGAGTATTTAATGTTCTTCACACCATTTTACAAATGCAAAAAATCAAACACGCAGAGGTTCGAAGCTTTGTTTCTCATTACACAGCAAGCGGATGGACTGGGATGGGATCTCGGACACTCTTAGCTTCCAAGGCTTGCTCAGATGAAAGGTAAAATTTGTGTGCTCATAGATGTGGCAGCATTGGTACTTCTCTTTCTATATATATTTTTAATTTAATTGATAGTTTTTGGCTATATTGGCATCTTTAATACTTTTTTAAAACCTGGCTAATGAAGTATTCCTTTTTAGGCTTTTTCTTATTTATTTTTCACCTAGATTTGACAAACAATATTATACTGGTTTCAAGTGTACAAAGTAGTGATTATATATATATATATATATTTATATATATATATATATAAAATGAAGTGATTATTCCTATGTCTAGTGTTTATTTGATACCAGAGTTATTACAATATTATTGACTATAGATTCTCTATGCTGCACTTTACATCCTGGTGACTGACTTTGTAACTGGCAATGTGTACTTTTTAATTCCTTCACATTTTTCACATCGTACCAATACCTCTCCCATCTGGCAACCATCAGTTGTTCCTGTTTTGTTTGTTCATTTCTGTTATTTTTTAGATTTCACATATAAGTGGAGTCATGTGGTGTTTGTCTCTCTTTGTCCGATTTACTGCACTTAGTATAATACCTTCTAGATCCATCCATGTTGTCACAAATAAGGCTGAGTCATATTCCATTGTATATATGCTCCATGTCTTCTTTATCCCTTTGTCTACTGATGGATACTTAGGTTCCTTCCATATACGGCTATTATAAATAATGCTTTAATGCACATAGGGGTGGTTATATGTTTCCAAACTAATGTTTTGAATTTCTTCAGATAAATATGCAGAAGTGGAATTGTTGGATCATGATGTCCTTATATTTTTATTTTGTTGAGGAGACTCCATACTGTTTTCTGTATTCGCTGCACTGATTTTACAATCCCACCAACTGTGCCTGAGTGTTTCCTTTTCTCCACATTCTTACCTACACTTGTTTGTCAATATATTGATGATAGCAATTCTGACATGTGTGAGGTGGTTCTTAATGTGGTTTTAACTTGCATTTCCTGATGATTACTGATGTTGATCATCTTATCACATGTCTGTTGGCCATAGTATGTCTTCTTTAGCAAGATGTCTATTCAGATACTCTGCCCATTTTTTAATTGGATTCCTTGTATTCTGGGGGTATTAAGTTGTATGAGTTCTTTATGTAGTTTGGATATTAACCCTCTATTGAATGTATTAGTGAGAATGTATCCCATTCAGTAAGTTGTCTTTTAGCTCTGTTGATGGTTTTCTTCTCTGAGAAAAACTTTTTAATTTGATGTATTTTTTTTTCCTTGCTGGGGGAGACATATCCAAACAAATATCACTAAGAGAGAGGTCAAAGAGTTAACTGCCTATTTTCTTCTAGGAGTTTTATGATTTTGGGTTTGACATTTGTCTTTAATCCATATTGACTTTATTGTTGTATCTGATGTGAGAAAGTAATCCAGTTTCATTTTTTTTTAATGTGTCTGTCCAATATTCCCTACAAAATTCATTGAAGAGACTGTCTTTACCCCTGTGTGTATTCTTGCCTCCTTTGTCATAGATTGACTGACTAAATAAGGATGGAGTTATTTATGAGTTTTCTATTCTGTTCCATCAATATAGGGTCTGTTTTTTATTCCAGTACCATGCTGTCTTGATTTCTATAGCCTTGTAGTATAGTTTGATATCAGGTAGCATGATACCTCCAACTTTCTTCTTTTTTTTTAGATTTTATTTATTTATTTTTAGAGAGGGGAAGGGAGGGAGAAAGAGAGAGAGTGAATCAATGTGTGGTTGCCTCCCACATGGCCCCCACCAGGGACCCAACCCACAACCCAAGCATGCACCCTGACTGGGAATCGAATCTGCGATGCTTTGGTTCGCAGCCCACGCTCAATCCACTGAGCTACACCAGCCAGGGCTTTTATTCTTCTTTCTCAAGATTACTTTGGATATTTGGAGTCTTATGTGATTTCACATAAATTTTAGGATTTGATACAGTTTCATGAAAAAATGCTATTGGTATTTTGATAAGGATGGCATTGAATCTGCAGATTGTTTTGGGATATGATAGATTTTTAAAAAATGTTAATTCTTCCTGTTGATAAGCATGTTATAGCCTCCCATTTATATGTCTTCATTAATTTCTTGTTCAGTATCTTATAGTTCTTTTACCTCCTTGGTTAAATTTACCACTAGATAGTTTATTCCTTTTGATGCAATTGTAAATTAGATTCTTTTTTAATTTTTTCCTGATAGTTCATTGTTGGTGTATAAAAATGTAACTGATTTCTGAATATCAATTTTGTATACTGCTACTTTAATATATTCATTTATTAGTTCTAATAATTTTTGTGTATTCTTTAGGATTCTCTCTATATAGAATCATGTCACCTGCAAATAATTCCTTTCCAAATGAGTGCTTTTTCTTTCTTTTCCCCATGTGATTGCTGTGGCTATGACCTCCAATTCTATGTTGAATAAAACTATAAACATAGACAATCTTGTCTTGTTCCTGATTTTAAACAAAATCAGCATCTCACTGTTGAGTACAATGTCAGCTGTGGGTTTGTTAAATATGGCGTTAGTTGTGTTGAGGTACATAATTTCTCAATATCCCCACTTACTGAGAGTTTTTATCAAAACAGATGTTGGATTTTGTCAAATGCTTTTCTGCTTCTATTGATCAGATCATATGATTTTTATTTTTCAGTTTGTGTATGTGGTGTATCACATTAATTCACTTGCAGATACTGAATCAAGCCTGCATCCCAGGAATAAATGCCACTTGTTCATGGTGTATGGGCTTTTTAATGTCTTGCTGAATTTGGTTTGCTAATATTTCATTGAGGAGTTTTGCATCTGTGTTCATCAGGGATATTGGCCTATGATTTTTTTTGTGTGGTATCTTTTTCTGGTTTGGGATTCAAGGTAATGCTAGCCTCATAAAATGAGTTTAGAGCCTTCCCTCCTTTTCAAATTTTAGGAATAATTTGAGAAGGATAGGTGTTAATTCTTCATTGAATGTGTGATAAAGTTCACCTATGGAGCCACCTGGTCTAGGACTTTTGTTTGTTGGGAGTTATTTGATTGCTAATTTGATTTTGTTAGTGATTATTGACTTGTTCATATTTTCTCTTTCGTCCTAATTCAGCCTTGGAAGATTGCATGTTTGTAGAAAATGATCTGTTTCTTACAGGTTGTTAATATTTTGGCATGCAATTGTTCATTGTATTCACTGATAATCCTTTGTATTTCTGTGGTGCTGTAATCACCTCATCTCTTTCTTTCCTGATTTCATTTACTTGGGCCCTCTCTCTCTCTCCTTTTTTTTTTTAATCTTAATGAGTCCATCTAAAAGTTTATCAATTTTATTTATCTTAAAAAAACAGCTCTTGGTTTCAATGATCTTTCCTATGTTTTTTAAGATTCTATTTTACTTATTTCCACTTTGATCTTTATTTTTTCCTTTATCCTATTCACTCTGGGCATTGATTGTTCTTCTTAATTCCTTTTGGTTTAATGTTAAATTGTTTACTTGAGATTTCTTTTGTTTTTGAGCTATGCATATTTTTGTCATTTTATTGTTTTCTGATTGTTTTTGTAGTTCTCTGTTCTTTATTATCTTGTTCTCTTCTTCTGTATATTATGACTCTCTGTAGTACAGTGTTTGGATTCCTCTCTCTTTATTTCTTATGTCTTACAGATTTCTGTTTTGTGGTTACTGTGTTCTTCATGTATACTAAGTTATGTTAAGAGCAGTGTATTTTAAGTTGATGGTTGCTTAATTTTGAATGCATTCTAAAGTCACAGATTTTTACTCACCCTCTCCACATTTGTTTTTCTTAATTATTCTTTTACATCTTTTGTGTGTGTATCACTTAATTTGTTGTTGTAATTGCACATGATCTTCCTCATTTTTCCTTTCAACATTTGTACTAGCTTAAGAGTTGGTTGATCCACTGCTTTTACTACTTTGTTTCTTATATGCTTTTATTCATACTTTGAACAATTCTTTTCTACTTAAGCCCTTTAAAATTTCTTATAATACTAGTTTAGGGATGATAGACTCCTTTCAGCTTTATCTTGGCTGGGAAGCTCTTTATTTCTCCTTTGATGCAAAATGATAGCCTTGCTGGGTTGAGTAACCATGGCTGTGGTTCTTTGCTTTTCATCGCTTTGAATATTTTGTAACAATCCCTTCTGACCTGCAAAGTTGCTGTTGAGAAATCAGTTGATAACTTAATGGGAGCTCCCTTGTGCATAACTAACTGCTTTTCTATTGCTACTTTAAAGGCTCTTGCCTTGTGTTCAACCTATGGCATTTTAATTATGATGTATCTTGGTGTGGGCTTCATGGGTTCATCTTATTTGGGACTCTGTGCTTCCTGGATTTGTACATCTATTTCCTTTGCCAGGTTAGGGAACTTTTCAGTTTCTCCCTTTGTTTCTTCACCTTCTGATACCCCAATGATGTGGACGCCGGTACCCCTGATATTGTCTCAGAGGGCTCTTAATCTATTCTCATTTTTAAAATTTCTTTTTGATGTTCCAATTGTGCATTTTCTAATTCCTTGTGTTCCAGATCACTCATTCAGTCCTCTGCTTCATCGACTCTCCTGTCTATTTCCTCTACTATATTCTTCATTTCTGACAAGTTCTTTTTTATGGTTTCTATCCCTTTGTTGAGGTTCTCCCTGAGTTCATCTATTCTTCCCCTAAGATCATTGAGCATTCTTATAAGCAGTGTTTTGAACTCTATATTAGGTCAATTGCTTGTCTGCATTTTGTTTAGTTATTTTTCTGAAGATTTGTCCTATTCTTTCATTTGGGACATGTTTCTTTGTCTTTTCATTTTGCCTGACTTTCTGTGGATTTTTTTAAAATTAGGTAGATCTGCTTTATCTCCCAACCTTGGCACAGTGGCCTTATTTTGTAGATGTCCTGCAATGCCTAGTGGCTCAGTCTTCCTGGTCACTTGAGCCAGATGCTTCAGGAGTGCCCCTTGTGTGACTTGTGTGTGCCCTCCTGTTGTAATTGAACCTCGATTACTGTTGGTGTACCAGTAGGTAGGACTGAACTTCAGGTTGAGTGCCTATAAGGGTTGGCTGTGACTGCAGTGAATGAACTGTGAGCAGGGGCTCACAGAGCAGGTGTTGCTTTACCAAAACTCTGGTGCCAGCAAATTTTGCCCTTTGGCTATATCATTTGTGAGCTGGTTGGGTGGGGCTCTGGTGTTGGCTTTGGAGCCTCTTAGGAAGGAATATGAGACAGAACAAGTTTAGCTGGTTCTTGTGCTCAGTTTGGGGTCACCTGGTGAGATGATAAAGTGATCTGTGGGTGTTTGCTGCTTATGTGGGCTTGGAGGTACTTGAGAGAGGCCATGGTGTAAACTGAGGCCAGATGCAACTAGTGCCTGGCTTTGGAACCTTTGGTGGACACCACAATGTGAGCTGAAGCCAGCTGCCACTGTGACAGGTTTGTGGCCACTTAGTTGAAGCTACTTCCAAGCCAACAGTAGCTGCAGCTTATGCCAGGCTTAGGGATAGTGATGGGAGTTACAGTGCAAGTAGAAACCTATTGCTGCATATGCTGGAAGGTGGGGGTATTGGTTTCACTTAGCAAAAGGTACAGGGCACACCAAGGGTAGTGCTGCTTGTTTGGGTTCTGTAGACCTTTGATAGTTTTTAGGAAAGTCCACAGCATGAACCCTCATAGGCTCTTTGTATGGAAAAGTTGCTCAAACTAGGCTAGGGAGGGTCTCAAGGGAATCACCAGGATGGGGTGAACCATGTTAGCCAGGTCGGTGGAGAGCTCAGATTTGTTGCCTACCTGCTGCAATGGCACCTGACAGAATTTCTGTCCCAGGAGAGAGCTTCCTGCCCTCTGCCCTTACAGGCCTCACCCCGAAGCTCATCCATTCGGTTACTCTCCAGGTGTCCCTTTTGGTGCTGTGGCCCCTATGCCCAGAGAGACTGAGGCTGTGCATGCCTCCTCACCTACAATAGGAATGCCTGGGTCTCTCTCACCCAGATGCAATTATTGCTGGTTCTTATAGCCAAACACTATAGGCACTGCTGTTCTCAGCATTAGTGCCCTGGATTGAGGAGCCTAACGTTGTGCTGGGATGCCTTGCTCTTCAGGGGCAGCTCTGCAGCCTAGATAACCCTCTTGACACTTCATCACCACACCGTGCATGTGGGACCAGCCCTTTCTGCCCTTCCAACTAGTCTAGCTCTAGCTGCTTTTTTCTACCCTTAGTTATAGGACTTCTGCTCAGCTCATTTTTGGGTGCTTCTCAATGACATTGTTGTGGAAAGAGATGAACATAGCATTTATCTAGCCTGCCATCTTTACTGGGAGTCCAACATATTCTTGTCTTTCCTGCTTTATTACCGATGCAGGCTTCTTGATGAGAGTGATTCAATAAATAGGCCAGATGACATGAGAGGAGACATGTAGACTAAAGCCTAATGTAGCATTTGCTGCTCATTGGAGCACATAAACCAACAAAGAAAACATATTGGCTCTTCATGGAGGCAGCACTCCCTGTAGAGTGGTGTTCAGAGTGTGCTGGCTTGTCTCTGTTATCATCGGAGGAAATGTAATTAATAAAATGTCAAGAAAGCTCCACAGGAAACCAGTTTCATTATCAAATAAGGCATTTGGCACAAATTACAAGAAAATATGATTTCATTTTTCCTGGATTTCATGTTTCCATAAGAAATAGAATTACCTCATATGCTTTCTAAACCTTTAAACACATTTCTTCCTCTAATTTTGGTTAGTATTTTAAATCAGGACAGTACATTTCGTTGTTTCTTTCAAAGCTCAAGAGGGCACCTCACACTTTGGAAAGGCCCCTATGGTATTTCTGTATTTTCTAATAAGGACTTGTGATGTGAAAAGTTATATTTAAAGGCTGAATACATGTAGGCTGCCTGAAAATGTATTGTTTACTCATTACCAAAAAGAGTTTTCTGGTACTTATTAAGAAGTTTCTGTATTAGCAGCCATGTATTTTTGCTGACTTTCAAGTAAATGCTTAGTCTGACTCAGCAAACTCACTGTTTGCTAAGGAACTATTCTATGTGGCCTATCATCTGTCAAGACATTTGAATAGAGACCATTCTCTGGGACATTAAAAAGGGCCTGTGCTCCTTTATCACTCAGATCAAATCTGTATGTCTCATGAGGGGTCACTACAGAGTAAAACAATGCAGCCACGGGCACAAAACCCAAGCTATTAGTTAAAGGTCCTCTACTCACAATTTGCTTTATCATAAATTATATCTTAATACCCTTCATACATGCCAGGCACTCTGCATGCATCTTCTTCAATCTTATGACACTCCCCTTCTCATTTTACAGGCTAGGAAATTGAGTATCAGAGATGCTAAGTATCTTCCCCAAGACCAGGAAATACTATAATTTCAAACTAGTTCTACTCCAAGATCACGGCCCAGACTGACACTCCCTGTTGTATATCACAGTTCTCAAAAAGTGCTTTTTAAGAGCTTTTCTAACAAGTGACCATGATCCATTCCATTATATTGTTAAAAAAATTCCAAAATCACCAAGAGGTCAGAAGAGTTCATGTTAAATACAAATTGCTGTGCTCTGAAAACAAACAAAAAGAACACTTTCTGTTTATTATTTTGTTTCCTACTATCTCTTAGCAGAAAATAATTTGGTGCATCAAATCGGTTGCCTGGAAAGGTAGAATCACCTTCGAGGGCCAAGACTTTAAACTCCCACAGTTTGACTAAACTTCACACAGGATTCTTCCTGCCTCTAGGTCCCTGACTTCCCTTTCCCCTGAGCATTTACTTCAGAAAACTCATAATTCCAAATTCCTTCTTTGCCCCTTTGATATGTAAATACTTTTAAAAGCCTCTTGCTAGTGTTACAACACAGGACAATTTTTCTCCAGGACCTGGGAACTGTCCCCGTGAAATTTAACCTTCAAGTAAGATTATTCCCCGCCTCCTGGTTTCTGTGGGAGGGTTGGAGTTTACCTTGAGGGAGCTTTGCTCCAATTAGAAGTACCTACAGTCATGAAGATACAGAAAAAGGTTTCCTTTTACTTTAGGTGTACTGATTAGCCACCAAAAGGTAGTCTATAAACCATCCAATGCAGCTCTTATCATTCCCCAGCCTTTTTTTTTTTTTTTTGTTCCATTGCATTTGAGTTGCACTCTGGCCTCCTTCTCCTAACTTTGTCCAATGTAATTTTAGTTTTGACATTACTCCTCTCAGAGAAAGAGGGGAGAAGTCAGTACAAATGATGTCTAAAATGACTTTCATTTTGACCATACAGTGTTCATTTTTGTTTATATTCTAAATAATTAAATTTATGGTACAAAAAACAATTTCTCCACTGCATGTCAGACTCTGAAAGCCAGCTCTCCCATCAGTGACCAACTCCGCTGCCCCTGCCTGCACCTGAGCAATTAGCTGTGCCCTTGGCACCAACTGTGACCTGGCACTAAGGAGGTGCTCTAGAGGTTTCCAGAAATGGAGCATGCATTACTGCTGTTTTTCTGGCTGCAGCTTAAAATTCCCCATTTTAACAGCAGTGGTTGGCTATTATGGACCAATTAAACTTATTTTTTTGAATATTCACATAAATACCCCAATTTTAAATATTGTACAAAATTATCTTCTAATTAGGCTCTAAAAATATGATCTAATGAGTGATACATTTCTTTAGATGATTGTGATTACTTATTAAATGAAAAGATATACCTTGTTCAATATACATATCTTAGCCCTAATGTGGTTAATGGGATCAGCTCAATAGAAATCCTTTGATCTTTTCTCAAAATAGCAGACTGTAAAGCCATTCAAAATTGCATGATAATTGCAACAAATTTAGCCTAATGAATAGTAATACATGCAAAGGACCTTTTGCCATCAAATTTAAATTTATGCCAGCCATGTAATTATTTAAATGAACATTTTAAAAATTAATCCTGTACTAGTGAGATGTCTGAATTTTCGAACAATGTTCTGAACTATGAAAATACTGCAGCTTTGGGAAATAGTGAAATAAAGTAATGTTTATAAAGTCCAAAGAACAATGATAAACACTAAATACTAATTATTATTGTGATCTATCATTACTCATTTAACCTGAACACTGATCAATGTGAACAACTAATGGGCAATCAACAGCTGTCCTTTGAAGGGCTACATTGTCTACGTCATCTGCATTGGTTCAGCTAAAGCTTAAAAGACTGTCACAGAAAATGATAATCCTTTTCTTCTGCTATAACTACCCAGTGTTTTAAATTATTATTCAATAAAGCTTGCTTTTTCTTGTTTGACAAAGATTTCATTGATATGACAGTGGCCCAATGTTCTCTTAGCTAGCCACACCCCAGGGTCCCCCCCTCCCACTACACCGACAAAACGGACACGTTTTTCTCAGCAGTGTAAATCAAAGAGGAGATTGTTCTTCCTAAGTGGGGCTCCCAGGAAGCCAGAAGCTGGCCTCATTCTCTTTGGAGTAAATGACAAATTAGAGTTATTCATTAGGAAGATCCCACACCAAAGAAGGTCACTATCTTCATTTACTGTCTCAGATATCAACATAAAATCACCTTTTCAAATTTCTTTAGTGTTTAGAAAGGGCTCTGTTTAGAAGAGGACCTCAAAACTAAGATTCACTGACATGATTGAGGATCATCTTGAAACTTAATTGGTTTGTAGTGTTGCCATTTTGTCAATTTACTAAGTAAATCTAGAACATAAGCTTTGAAAGAAATCCATCTTACAAAAAATGATGTTCATGTGGAAAAAGAAGTCTTGGAAGATATGTGTATACTGCAAATAGCAACAGCAAACTGTCACATAGCTCTTATTATAAGCAAGGCATTGATCTACAACATCGTTTCCAGGTATTAATTCATTTAATCATAACAACCATATTTGTAGGCTGAGGGAAAAGCACAGAAAATGTGAAGGAAAAAACCATTCACTCGTCACATGTCGAGGAAGCTGAAAGCAGGCACTTCAGGGCATGTGACCTAGTCATCGATGGCTGCTTCAGATTTCTCTACCTGTCAGCTGAGAGTTGGGATTCAGTTAGACTTCCTGAGCTGCATCGTTCCCCTCTCATAGTCTAAACACTGTTTATACCAGTGCAGAGTTGTCATCTGATGCTAACTGTGCAGGACAGCATGGCTGCAATCAAGGATAATTGAGTTCCATGTGTTCCCACCCAGGGGGTTGCTCCTGATCTAGTTTCAACATGCACGGTTCCCATCAGGAGGCCTGAGTGGTTTCATCAATTGTCCACCAATTTTCAGGCAGGAGAAGTAACAGCATTATGTAAAAGGGAAAAAATAGCTTGAATATTCTTTTTACATAACTAAATTGAAACAAAGAGAGCCACCATCCATACTCTACTTTATGCCAGGCATTGCAGTAGGTACCTTAAATATTAGTTTTAACTCTTGCAATAACCTGAAAAATAGGTGATATTTTAATGTCAAAGATGAAGAACCAAGTAATCATAAAGATTAACTGAAAAAGCATTCAGGGTAGAATGAAAGATGTCCTTTTGTAGAATGAGACTGAAGATATAAACTTTCTATTTTTGCTTCCAGAGCGTAGCAGAGCAGTGGGTGAAAGGAAGGAATCAATACTACTTAATCAATGGTAAAACGGACAACCCCCCAAATATACAACTTCGCTCTTCATTAAGAGTTCTGAGGGGAACCACATGGCATTTAAAATTTGTCAAACACTTGGCAGAAGGCATAATTTACTTGTATTCAAAAATATGCCAGATTTTTCATGTTTTATTAATAGCCCTGGAAAGGCACCCACATAATGAACATAGCACATTTTCAGCGAAGAAGCGGATTTGAAGGGGTCGTGGGTCAGGATGATTAGAGAACCTTCATCTGTGAATATTCAGGAAGCATGAAGGATATTAGTGTGAATCACAGGAGAATCAGGCGATCCACCTGTAAAAATTATTATGTGTATCTTTACAAAAATATCTGCTTTCACTTGCTGAAGGAATAGCAGAAGTGCATAGCATATAGTTATGCAGGGGTGGACAAACATAGGTTTGGAGTTGTGAATACGCAAATGCAGAGTTTATTCTTGTACTGTTATTTATTAATTATTGTATTATTTTCCAAGGGAACAACTGTAAACCTACTTTTGCCTGGCCCTGCATTCATTTCTGAATAACTCAATGTGTAACTTCTCTAAAAAGTTAGTGGTCTAAAATATGACCTGCTGATAATATGAAATGATTTTTATCAAAATATAGCTAACAGTATCCAAAATCTAATAACATCAGCAACTATAACCTTTGTCCATGTTATTTTACATTTGTATTCAAGATAAAATGCAAGAAAGAAAAATATATTTAAGAAAATCAGTACATCAAGAAAGACCTGCAGGAGGGACATTCTATAACAACACAATATTCAGATTGAAGAGCATTAAAAAAACCCTCTATGTCACAGAAAATTGTTGGAAAATAGGAAAATATCATAAACTAAGAATCTCACAGGAAGCTGTCACACAAAGCCAATTCTACCAAAAGAGCAACGCTACATGAATTATTAAAGACGGGCATGAAAAAAGTCATAGGAAATTGGACAGAACAAGTCAATGTAGAAAAGAGATCTCACTTACTAAATGTAATACAGAAAGAGAAACCATTCATAGAATACACTATTGAGACACTTTCAGGAGAGGTAAGTTCACAAGAAAAGCCTAGGGCAAATGATCGCATTGAAGCAACAGAATCTGGAGTTGAAGCCTTATGAGGTATTAATGAATTGAAAACTACAGAGTAAGGAAAGAAACACTGAAGGGGAGGATGAAAAGTTCAGCTGGGCTTGGTTACAAGCGTCTTGAACAAGTAGCTATCATCAGACAGAGGCAGTAGCTGCCGGCGCTTGTGCACGGGACAACAGACTGGTTGCAGAAGGACAAAATTAAAATTTACATGACAAATCCATGCAAGGAACAAGGCAAGCAGGGTTTCTGCTTCAGGGTTTCTCCCTTCTTGGAGAGGGGGGGCATGCAACGAACAAGTAATGAACAGATAAGTGAACAAGATTTTTTTACTTAGTGTTAAGTGTGGTGAAGAAAGCAAGGGCAGAAAGACTAAGTGTGGTTATTAACATGCTGCTTCTCACTTTCCATTGTGCTGTATGATGTTTAACAAAGCTAGCAAAACTCATGTGAATAAAATGGACAGGAGGGTGATAAAAGAGTAATCTCTCTCTCCTCTCCTCTCTCTCCCCAACCCCCAATTCTAGAGAAAGGGAGAGACAGTAAACTAGTCTATAAGGAATGGCTAATAAGACCTCTAGGAAAGGCTAGCAGATTTCAATCATTTACCTGTGCTCAAGAAGAAGAAAAACAAATATGACAATGTTAAATGCAATTAGAGTTCTCACAATAAGGTTTTCTAGATACTCAAGGTGATACTCAAGGTGAGGATTCTATTTAAGAGGATGACACCTCACCTTACAAGGCAAAAAGAGACTGGCCAGAGGAAAATCATCAGGTAGTGTCTTTAGTAAGAACCTGCACTATTTTCAGTGCTTTGTTAATACAGTGGAAAATATGGAAAAAATGGACTGCTCTCTAAACAACGCAAATTGGGAAAACAAATATAAACACACACACACACACACACACACACACACACACACACACACCTAATGTACAGCCAAACACCAGACTTAATTTTATGAACAATCCACGGTGGAAGATCTCAGATAAGAGCAAAGACAATGTCCTGGTTGGTTGGGCATGTGAGAATAAGAATAAGAGGAAGGGGAAAAAAGGAATTTGAGGGAGGAGGAGAAGGCAAAGAGATGAGACCGAGGGACTGCTATAATAGATTTAAAAAAGTGATAAATTCTTTCTTTCTTAACACAGAGAAGATGAGAATACCAATATAAACAAAGGTAGGATCTTGGCCCAGGGGCCCAGGAAGGTATCATAAAGAGGCTATACGAATGTTTATGGAGACCAGTAAATAGGAGGAATGGAATGGATGATCATTAGATTTCTGTAACTGTATATGAAAGAAATTCTGGAGACAGAGGAAGGAGGACAAGAACACACTTGTCTGGATCTCCCGAAACTTCTGCTGAGCTAGGACTGCTGAGCCTCTGCTCCTCACTAGCTTTCAGTAGCTTCTCTAAGAGCTTAGGGTATGAAGCTAAAATGGATGCAGAGTAGTGATATTCAAAAGGAAATGCAAGAGATGCATCCTGAACCCCCTCTTTAAATATCCAACTATCAGAATGAATAGATTTACTTTAAAATAATATTCTTCACAACAGTGCAGATGACGTGAAGTTTTCCTGGTGTTGTAGGTGACATCTACAGAGGTTGTGAGTTAGTGGATAGTGGTTAGTCCCTATCTGCTTCCTTCATTTTGCTAACCTAAACAAGAAAACTGTTGAATTTTAAGAAGCACTGCTTTAGGAAGAAGGCTCTGGAAATGACCCTCATACTTGGTATAACAAATATCTGAAATAAAATCCAGGCTATGATTAATTTTCTGGGTCCACAGCCAGAACTTGAATACAAAGGACGGGAAATAACAGGGCTGAATGGAAACAGCATTTATGTGTTGGTCAGTCACACCCTATCACAAAAAAGGGGGAGAAATTATGATGCATCAGCTTGAATTTCAGGGAGAGGAGGCAAGACTCAAATATTCTCTTTTAAACACAGTGAGGACTCTCCCTGCTGCTTGTTTTAGGGTTGCCATAATATCCTCACTTCCAAAACTGAGAAATATATCACTGAAGATAATTTGCTGGTAGAGTGACTAGTGGGGATTTTTGTCAGTAGAAAGGTCAAATAATTTTCCACAATGCACTGCAATTTTTAAGCTCCACAATTTTGTTGTAGGTGACCAAAGGGGAAGCCCATTATCATGTTACCCGCAGAAATTATGTTGTGAGTTAATGGAATGTGAGCAGTAGGGGACCAGCCTCGTGTGCTGCCCCCCACTGCTCTTCCCGAGATACCTAATTATGGTGGGTTTTGTTTTAAATTTTTCTTCAATAAATGTTGGGGGGGGGGGGGCGGGAATCTATCTATGTAAAAAGCAAGAACCCTTATCCCACAACCAGGCACTCTGTAACAGGATGGACTTCAAGATATAAATGCAAAGCTTTCTAAGGTCTAGGGCATGCAACAAAGATTTAGAGTAAGCAAAGAAAGTAAGAAAAAAAGTCGACTAACCTAACCCACCTGAGCTCGGCTCACAGGGGTCAATGTCCTCGTCATCACTGGGACACTCTGCTGAGGCCACAAGGATGTCATCGGTGGTCTGTAAAAGAATCACATTCAGCAGATTAATTTAAAGGGACCTAACGAAATTTCTCACCTTTGTCTCATTGACAAGTGAAATACCATTCGTATTTACCTGACAGGATGAGAAACCAAATTCAGTATTACCCTTCCGAAGGACACTGAGTTTACTTTTTTTCCCAACTTAGTCTAGATCTGTCATGAAAGTATTGCAAATTTGTGAAAACATGGTTATAGCTTAATTTACATGAAGATATGGAAATGTTGGTTGCCAACTTGTAGAGATGTCCACCCATTCACACTGCACAGAGAAGCTGCACACAGTAGCATACAGGTTTAAAACAATCTGGCAGAAACAGATTTGAAATTTATTACTGCCCTGGAGTGCTACAATGTATGCATCAGTAGTTTTTATGCAGTACTTGTGGCTGGCTTCCTAAAAGCAGAATAGCTATAACCTTTTACATTCATGACCAGGTAGAGTTTGATGAATCTTTGAGATACAGCTTGTCGTTATTAGGAAACACAGAGTATATGTCACCAATGTAAAAAAGGAAGCAAATATAGTGTATTTAAGGTATTTAAAAGTTTTGTGTTTAGCATTCACAATGAATTCCCATTTTTGTAACATTTAGGTAGCAGGTATCCTTCTCCATTATTCTTTTCACCATTAAGGTTTCATAATAAATGAACAGCATATTTGGGGGACAGTATTTTACAGGAAGTAGGAAAGAGGTGACAGTGTTCTCCAAGACATTCTACTTGCTTCATTGCACTTGCCGCAAAAAGACAACCATCACTGTAATAAAAAGTAGTGTGTAAATCCTAGCGGTTAGTCACATAATCAACTCATTTACAAGCACTAAAGGTTGTTTTTTACTGCCACTTACAAGCAGCAGTAAATTCAGCATAGTTATTGCATGGAAATTGTGACGGTTTGCATCAGATTCGGCTAATGCTAACACAGAGAGAATTCATGATACAAGAAGGAAAATATCTCATTACATTAACTAAGGATTAAGGAGATTATAGTTGTTTAGACAATACTCAGAACTGCCACATTAATGAAATCCTTATTTAAAAGTGGGATTAATAAAGGTTGTAGCTATGTATGTGATGCATGTTTAGTAGACTTACTGTGGCGATCATTTTGCAATATATAAAAATAGTTTATCATTATGTTGTATACCTAAAACTAGTATATCAGTTATACTTTAGTAAAACTTTTAAAAAATTAATATAGGTCTTACATTTTACAATACACAGAAATATGATATGACATGCTTTCATTAAAGGAGTTCTTAATACAGTCAGAGATTAAAGTATAAATAAATGTGAAGATAATTGTGCCATTTTGAAAAATGGAGACAAGGGATGATGCACTTGTGTGACAAAAATTAGGTTTAAAAAACTTCCAAGTTCAGGATCTTTAATTAAGAATAAAGAATTTGTTCTGGTGCTAATGCTTCACAATATAACTTTAATTAAATGCAAGCATTCAAATAGCATCTTGAGATGGTTTCGTATTATTCTGCTCTTAATTCCTCTGAGACAATTAGGAGATTGGATTCATTCATTTTGCTGCTATTATTTTAAACAACGAAGTTCAGAATATCAGTTTTCCCAGAACTGTAGCTGTTCGTGTTAGTGACAACTACTAACGGTGTGATAGTAACAGGTATCTTTCATTAACATGAGCTTTAAAAGGAAAAACCCATCCTTCTTCTGGCACAAGCCATCTTGCAGGCTCACATCCAAACTGACTTGAGAATAATAACAAGTTACTGGATTATGAGGTCTCGCTAGCCAGTCTTTCCAATTTGCCCCAGAGCAGATCCTTCACTTTCTTTAGAGCTAACTTCAAGTGCAAAGCTACTTTTTTCTCAACCACAGTGGATACTGTTTTAAATTAATTTTAAGGTTACAAGAGAATTGCTCGTGTTCCTTGAGGAATGTTAACTATATTAATGAAATCAGTGTACGGTTGTTGTTGTTTTGCTTTTGATAGGAGGACGTGAGTAAATTCTCTCTCATCCCAGCTGTGCTGTTGCCCCCTTCTTCCCCCTCCTCTACCTGGGGAACAGTTGGCCACGCCTGGAGACATTACAGGCTGATGTAATTGGGCTAAGGGTGGTTGGGTGGGGGTGGGGTGGGGTGGAAGGTAACAGCTGCCATGACATCTACTGGGGAGAGACAAGGCATGTTGGTAAATACCCTAAAATGCATGCGACAGCCCTCCCATGACAAGAATTATCCAAAATGCCAACAGCGCAGAAGTTGAGAAACTCGGATTTATAAGTTTAAAAACTATTCTCTGCCTTATTTTCTCATCTGAAAGATTGGGCCACATAATTCCCATTGTTGTAAGAATTAAATCAGTATACAAAAAGTACCTAGAATAGGACCATATTGTAAATACTTATAAAAGTTGTGGTATTATCAACATTATTGCTATTATTTCACAAATGTAGAACCAATTTAATCTTTTTGCACTTTATAAATAATACAATTTTAGATATTAAATCACAAGTTGTATGTGAGAATTAGCCTTCATGTAATATCTCATGTTGACATGTGATCAAAATACAGCAGCTATATTAGTGCTTTGTTGAACTAAGGGAAGCTTCCCACTTTCACAGTCCAGGTTTGAATTCTGGATTAGAAGTCAAACATCAAGCTTACAAAATAAAGGCTGCTGCTTAAAAGCAATTCATGGACCAAAAAATGTGTGACTCATTGTATGGTGTTTTGTGAAGACTCAATTATTTAGCCACACAAGTTAAATTTTGTTTTAAAAGTTGACCTATTTTCTATGTTCAACAGCCTTTTGGAACAATTCCATAGCAAAGAGAATATGTTAGAATTCTCAGTGTTATCTTTCACAAGACACAGTGCCTAAACTAATAAAACATGCACCCATTAAATAGTATCTTCAGTAGCTCTTTAGAGTAGGAAAAAAACTGTACCAATATGACCTTATTGTATTACTATAGTTTAGTTTTTAATGTACTTTTTCTGGTATAATGAATATGCATTCATGTTTTTCATATTTTTCCTTCAGAAATTAAAAATAGCAACAGTCTTAAAAAATAGCACTGGTCTTGTGAATAAAAGATCTTGAATCAGTAGATGCATTGGCAGAAATCATCTTTGTATTAAAAATCAGGAAGTGGCTCAAGTGTAGGAAAAAAAATTAAATTTCACTTTGGAGGCTGAATTAACTGAACAATTTTCTAGCCAAAGCTGTGTAATTTAAATTTAATTCACTGTGTTTGGAGTTGCCTCTGGATGACATGCTATTGAAAGAATGACAGAAAGAAGATCAAATATGTCACATTAATCAATTCTATTCTTCAGTATACTTTTTGCTGATGCTTATAACCTTTTTCAGAAAACAGACTACCTGCTGAAAGAGACAGACTAGTGATCAAGCAAACGCATTAGCTTTGCATAAGTATCCACCCCTAACTGTATACTTAACCACTCAGAGGTCAAAGGGCCATGCTGACCTTCCCTAATTCAGAGCCGTCTGCACATTCACGTGGCATCTGCCCTTGCTCAAAATGCCTACCAAAAATACTGAGGTCTCCTTACTTTGAGGGGGAAAAAAGTGACTTGGGCAGAATTCAAGAAATAAAGGCATTGAAACCTAGTTCATTATATTCAATGGATAAACACCAATGTGGTATAGGGTGAGAACATGTAATGAGGATGGGGGAGAAAGGATGTTCTTAGTTAGACCAGTCAGATGGGTACGGGATTTATTGGGGTGGTCATTTTGTAAGGTATACAAATGTCTAAACAGTATGTGGTACATGTGAAAATAATATAATGTTGTATGTTAACTGTAAGTGAAAAATGAATTTTAAAGAATTTAAATCAATTTATTTAATATCCAAGGTTATTCAGGAACAACCATTGGGTAGAAAAGAAAGAAATTTGGAATTTGCTGCACATTCACCTGCTATCACTTTTTAAACTATAGCACGATTGCCTATCAGTGTGGTACAAAATATATAAGAAGATACAGAAACTTGGTCTGAAATGTTTCATCTCTGATAAGAACACCATTCTTAGATTTTATTCCTCATGCTAAATAGCTTTGTTGAAGACTGATACATTCCTATGAAAACACCTACAAACCTCTACTAGGAAAAATCTGCTTTGTGAGAAAAAGAGCAAACTCCAACTATGAAAAAGGATGCTCATTATGAATTTGATGCCTGCACAGAAATTTTTGATTTACTGTAAAATTATAGTTGAAACTTTGTTTCTCAACAGAAGTGTCTGTCTGGCTATATATCCAAAGACAATCCAAAGATAAAGTAAAAAAATGTTGTCTCAAGCAATGGCACTCACTTGTAAATATTATTTAGCCTAATCGTTCACTGCTGTGAAGATATTGAGACTGCATTCCCTTAGAAAACTGATGGGTAGAGGTATGGTGCTAGCGGAAGCATGATGTGTTTGGCTAATTGATGGACACTTGTTCTTGCTAATACTTTTGTTTAGATGAAACTGCTCTGGGAGAGAAAGAGAACATTTATGTCTGGCTTTTAGGACTGAATCTGATAGTCCCCCCAGAGAGGAGTTAGTGCTAGGTGTGTTTCCCTGAGATGTCAGGGTTCAGAATTTGTGTTACAAATTCCCTGAGCTAGCTCCAACCCAATGCACCCAATGCAGAGATAATCTATGGAGCAAGAAACTTCTAGGTGATTGGCGAAGTTACGATTTTCACCAAGATGAAAAACACTCCAAAATCCCCAAACAATTATAATACATATATCCAATTTCCAAAGAGTGGGCCAATGTGATCAAATCAATTCAATAAAGAAATATATCAAATTGGTAATTGTAGTTAATCAACAATGCTATTAAAGGTACAAAGGAACTGAGAGACTCTGCACAGACCCTGTGTAACAAAGAGAATGCGGATCAGTTAGTCACCACCAAATATGAAACAGGTACCACATCTACGGACGGCATTTTCTGATGGGCACAAAATGTGGTCACTACCTAGCAATGCATAAATGATGGCTCTCACCTGCAAATAACTTACTGTGCCCACTCTATTCTGAAGCACAGGAACAAATTACTCATTAATACAAATAACAACAACCACTTCAATTCAAATAGCCTGAAATGTAACGGTGCTTCCATATCTGTTACTTTATTAAATATTCACCAACAACATGCTTGTTCAGAGTGTAGGTGGAGGTGCTATTATCCTGAGTGTTACAGTTAAGTACCTGCTCAAAAAAGAAAAGAATCCATTTGTATACTCATTTACCCTATTTTAATGTTTGAACATTGGCATTCATGAATATTTAGGGCAAAGCTTAAATATCCCTGAAAACAGCCAGATTTCACATTTCTTTAATGTTTTTTCCCCCAACTGATGCCTTAGGTTATTACAAAAAGGGACTATAAATCATCTGTCTGCTTGGGAAAAAGACAGACTTGAAAGCCATTCAATTTTCTTCAAGAGTTTCTTAGCTGCTTAAAATGTATGCAATGGTTCCAGAATGGTGAAAGTGGGCTGGGTAGAATAACTCCACTGTGGTAAAAAAATTACAATATCTTGCTCATTCGAACATGCATTTTGATATGAATTCCATACTGGTCATACTAAGAGGCAAAATTCAAAGAGAAACATAGGGATGTGAAAATAATGCCACAAATGAATGAACTTAAGGGAAATTATGGAAGAAAGGGAAGAACTGGATTGCTGATGGATCAAAAGAGAACATTATATTTTAGCAGAATTATGCAAAATAACCTGCAAAGTAAAAACTCAGTGTGAGGAAAGTTCGAGTTAATGTTCTAAAAAGATAGTATATCTCTTAGACTATTTTTTAAGCTAATGATGACCTCCATGCTCATATTGCATTTCCATTTTTAACCAAAGCAATGTAGTGTAGCTGGCAAAAAAAAAGTGAAGCTAATTTTTTTAGGAAGCCAGCAGAATAATCTATCCTCCTGGATTCTCACTGATTAGAATTTGGCATGTAAGACCTCCAAAGACTGCTGGTAGTGGAGCGGAGGTGCTGGAAGTGAAACTAGAATATGTGTGTGTGGTCGAATGTGTTCCCACTCTGTTTGTTTTGATTTCAGACAAAGCACCTCCTGAAATGGATTTGGCCATTTCCAAATTCAATAAATACTGACAGATGTTTACCATGCAAATCGAGGCTTCTAGCTTTGTCAATATGAATCTCTCTGAGCCAAATATTGTGACTGAAAGGACTAATTAGTCACACAGGTTGAACTGAAAATCCTTATTCATTTTGAGGCCAAAAACGGGTTTTATAATTATTAAATGCCAATGATGGATAGCTTCAACCAAATGCCTCCAAAATCCAAGATTTCACTGCTGGTATTGAACATACAAGAGAATAGAATCAAGCTTTAGTCAAGCAGTCATATACCTTCTTGTACTGAACAGACCTCAGTGATCATTAGTCTCAGTTCCTCATTTTACATATTAGGAAACTGAAACTAAAAACTTAAGTGTTTCTGTTTAATCACATTATTCTACAAATTAATGACAAAACTATGAGATTATCCAGACTCCCAGTAGATCGTAATTTTCTCTTATTCCAGCTGATTTCTATCCATCTTGTTCTCTAAAGGTTGATGTAGTTTATAAAGATACATAATGAAATAAATTTAAAATAAGTTAAAAAGGAGGCAAAAGGAAAGTACTGGGTTTTAATAAGTGACCACTGAACAAACATACACAGCTATCGCACCATTTGATATGGCGCACATCGAGATAAACTAAAAAGGGCATAAAATGAATGCTAGAGTTCAAATTTTTTAAATCCAGTTACAAAAATTCAAATAACTGCAGTTATTTTGAAATACAGTAAACCCAGAAAATACTTTGTTTACTTGTGATAATCTTATTTTTTAAACAACTTAAACACCTTGCCTCTCTGTACATAAATGCATGACTAAATTCTTGGGGACAGAAAAAAATGTAAATTACTAATTTTTTCTGCCTATTTTTCCTCTCAGAACATTGCAGGCCATGCTGGCTATGAAATTAACTCAGTGAACTCTCTGTCTCTCTTCTCATTAATCCACTGGTAAAAATCCTTCCAAATTTGAAGGTCTCTCTTTATTAACTATTGTTTTCACAACTGAAGTGCTAATGAGATATTTATCTTTGTTTCTCTCAAACAACAATCATTAAGGTTTTGTCAAATTATCTCTTATTGCATCTTGGGAATAAATAAATGAAAGTGACCATTTATCAGTAATACTGGTTGTTTCTCCAGATACAATCACACATTCATTGATCAGGGCCATCACATTTGCATGATGGCCCTAGAATTAGAGGTGCAAAACCAAAGTGATAGGAGGAGCCACAGGTACCTACTTATCAACATTTATTTCCTGTACAGTAGTATCATGACCAATGTCTCCTTGGTAGAATTTTAAACTGGGAATATACGAGAACTACTATCCCACAGCAAGAAGTAGAGATGTGCTGGTAAATGATAATGACTTAGCTAAGAGAAAATTGATTTTTTTATTTGTTTTATCCATGAGTTAAATATATGCAAGGTTCTATACTGAGCTGCCCTGATTAAGTCAATATCTGAGCAGCATCTCCATGAGTGTTTCTATGAAGCAGCAATCGAGAGTAAACGTTACCTGGCTCAGATGCTGCAATGTTGCATCATTCATACACTAAGGAGCTCCAACTTGGCTGGTTATAGTTAAACTGAAACTCCACGCTTCCCTATCTAATTACTTCATTCCTTATTAATGAACCAAAATACTTTGGTTCATTAATACATATTTGGAATGTTGTAGTGTCAAACCACTTCAGTTTAATTTGTAGTATGTTGGTTAATAATGGAAAATATATACATACTAATCTAGATAGCAAATCTCAGCCTGAATCTCATGAGCAGTGTGCATCATCTTAGACTGGTTTGTGTATTCTCAATTGTACATATAAATATACATACACACACACACACACACACATATATATACACTATACATACAAATATGAATGCTACATGTGTGAATCAATCATTTGTATATGTGAATCATAATAACTTCTGTATCTCACAGTGAGATTACAGAGATCAAATCCTTTAAAAACATGAAAGTTCCCACACTGTAGCATTTATGTGTTATTCTTGTTTGCTGCATGACATTTAGGTAAGTTATTGTACTTGTTCATTGTATGAAGGACAGTTCTAGGAAATGCTTTAAGAGAACAGTCAGATGTCCACGTAACTGAATGAATTTCATTTTCATGTCCTAAAATCCTCGTTTCCTCAGTTAAAGAGGATCTACATCTCTCACTCCAACTGGCCCTTCCCATGGATGCTGCTGTTCTGGGGCTGATCCCTGTTACACAAGTATAGGGTTCATTTTGGCATTGCTAATTTCGGGCATATGTCCCAATCTCACTAGTGACTTACAAGATAGGTAGTGCCAATCTATGACTGGCACGGTGGTTCCCTATTCTCCAGGTCAGTTCTCCTGGAGAGCTACTGCATAGATGCAGGGATACTAGAGCTCTCTCTAAATTCTCCTCTCTATTCACTCTCCTGGGACTTAGAAGATATGGCAACCTCATTTATTTTTATCTCTGCACCTAAAGTTTACTTATAATTTATGTCCTACTATATCTAGAGCATCTAAATTAATAGATAAACAGGAAGAATAGATCACTAAGCATACACTGACAAGTAGGAAAGAGAGACAGAGACAGGAAAGAAGGAGGAGGAGCTGAGGGGACAAGGAGAAGAGGCTAAGTGTGATCCTTGCAGCACAATGCTCCTGACTGCAGTGGTTTTGTTTGTAATTATAACATGACATTCCCCATGGTCATGTCCTCCATGTGCCTAAATAATATGCTAGTTATTTCTTATAAGACACTGAGCAATATTTTCTTAGTGCCTTAGAACAGTGGAGGTATTCCTCTTTCCAAGTTACTTAAATTTAAAATTTAAATTTAAAAAATTTGGAACTGCTTAGGTGTTTGTTTTACCTTATTTCATATATGCTATGGAACTGCTTTACACCCCCAGAACATCTGTAACAGAAGTTCAATAGAGTTGATTTAAATTGTCATCACCATTGATTGAGGCAATTATTTCACTCTGTGTGTGTGTGTGTGTGTATCAAGTCACGTACCTTAAACATTTTATTTTTAAAGATTTAAAATTTCATAATTAAAAAATTTACATTTGTTAATTATACTTCAATAAAGGTGGAAAAATGTTATCACAGTCTAAAGACTGGCTTATTTTCTTTATCTGCAACTTAAATAAAAGCATTTTATGAAAATAATTATGATTGTAAAAATAGAATTAATAAATGTAAGAGGGAAGTATTTACTTGGCTTTAAAAACAGAAGAAATGTTACACATGACACTTGAATTGGTAGAATCATTTCAAATAATCTTATCCTGATGGTCACCCTAAGCTCATTACATCTCAATGTATATTGGTCACAATTTCTCACTTATAATAACTCATTAAATCTCAAAATAAGAGCCAGCAAGTATAGATTATTTTCTGGGGGTATAATTCCTAAGAGTGGGAGATGAGAATTATGGCAAAATCACACTTTTTCAAAGACTTTATCTGCCTTCTAACATCTCTAGAAGTGACAATAAACTTTTATAACTGGTTGCCACATTATACCTCATGGCTGGAAATTTATGGTGGAGAAATAGCAAAAAGTGACATTATCTTTAAGTAAAAAAGGAGAATGATTGTAACTTAAGAGGAAGGAAAGGCTAAAAATGTCTTGCAATAAGTTGGTCTGCCTGCTTTTATGAAGCATTTCTGTCCTTTGAGAAAGCAGTAAGACACAGCCTGCTTTCTAGAAAAAACTGAAAAAAATAGTTGACTGTCATTCTGGGTTTTTTCTTATATACCATTCCCCCAATTCTCCCTGGCTCCCCTGAACTATATCAAAATAATCTTAAATCACAAGCACTTTCGTTTGATTATAAGGAAACCATGCCTTTATATTGTTTTCCTTCAAGATATAACTATAGGTTAAAAGTTTTATCTTCTTTCTGAAATAAACTGCATGAAGATAAGGAATGACTAAAACCAGCCATCAAATTCAAACCCAGAAATCAGTGCAGGAAAAAATGCACTCATTAAAATTTCTATCTTTTGATTGATTCTTCCCCTCATTCACTCATTCATTAATTCATTCACCCATTCATAACTCTTTATTGAATACCTTTGATTAAGTAGGAGTTAAGCAGAGGAGGGATGAATACGATAAGGAACCAGACTTCCCTGCCTTCAACTGCACAGAGAACTTCAGCTGTGTGACAAGTGAAGGCTGTCCGTGAGCGGAAAATCTCTCTTCGACCACTAAGCATGGAGGAAGCATGAGTTCAAGAGCTAGACATTGGGCTGAAATCCCAGTTCTGCCACTTACTAGCTCTATGACTTTGGACAAATTTCCTAAGTTCTCTAAGTTTCTTCAAGTGTAAAAATGAAGTCATTTACACCTTTGTTCCAGGGTTATTATGAGTATTATATTCTGTGACGCTGGATGGAGACAAACAGTGTCTAGCACAGCGGCTGACACTCAGAAGATGTTTTTAAGAGGATAAAAGTATTTATTAGATAGTACAGCTGGCTCTGTACACATTCTCACTTTGCTCCCTTTCAAAGTGAAAAGTTTATTTCTAGCACTGGATACCTGAGATCTCAAGACAGACATTCTCTTCACAAAGAAAGTGCAATTTCCTGACTTAAATTCAGGATTCCTGTTTAAACACCTTATAAACAGAGCAAATTTTATGGTCGATATGAGAACACTTTCAAACACCTCAGAAAAACTGTAATATTCATCAATGTATTGAAAAGCTTCTCTCTTCCCTAGCTGCATGACGTAGCCCTGCGTTTGTTAACCCCTGTTTGTTTCAGAGTTTGGAGGCACTTGGAGTGTTCTTTCCCAGCCCCCATACAGTGCAGAGAGAGAAACCCTAAGCTGGCATGGTCAGGAGTGCAGTACCAAATCATGGCACCACTCAGTAGTATCAGACTGTGGTCTCCAGAGGAGATCCCGGCCTCCTGGCTCTCCATCCAGTCAGCGCCCTGCTCCTTCCATTGCTCCCGGTTTCACGATCAGGTATGGGAAAGGTAAGAATAGCAGTGGGATCAATTCGCTACTTTCCCCATATTTCTCAAACGTGATCTTTTTCAATTCTGTCCTGTTTTATTGAAAACTTTAAAGCAAGGCCTTTAAGAAATGCCAGGAATTTGGAGTTGCCAGAGTAGAGAGCAATTAGTGCAAAACTCACTGAGGACCAACCAAAGAACACGCATGCAGAAGCTGAGGGAGAATATTGCTGTCTGCTACTGAGGCCTGGCAGCTTCATGGAAAACCTGTCTTTGTGCACACATTTCATTAGATGACCTCTGTGCCTGAGCTCTTCCCACAGATATTTGGGTGTTTTCTTTAGTTATGCAACTGTCTAATTGCTACTTCTTTAACCACTATTCACACATTATTTTTGTCGTTAAAATGATTGTGATAGTAAAGGTCACATATAAAGCACTTACTAAGGGATTAACCACGCCCCCCTCTTAGATAGCCTTTCTCTCTCCAGCCTTGTATTTATTTACCTTCAGTTCCACTTAATTCTGACACATTTCCCCCAAGTTGCTATCACGCTCCTCCCACCTGGCTGTGCCCATTTCCTTTCCATCACACCTCAGCAATCCCTCCCTCTTCATTCTCATTACTGAGAGGCCTGCTGATTAAGGACAACAAAATATGCATTTGTTATCATGAGAACTTTTGAAATCACGTGTCACCTTTTAAACAGAAAGCTCAGAAGACAAACTTTGCTGGATGGTTTGGAATCTTTGTTAGGAGCATCAGTACCTATAACGCAACAGTGATCTCAGATGTCAAAGAGGATAGTATCACAGCCCTGCTCCATGAGTCCCTAAACTGTTCTTTCCCTTTCTAGCTGATAACTGCTCTTAATCAATTTTTTTCTTTTGTCCGTCACTATCAGGCTTTATAGACACCCTTTTCCTTTATTGAATTTGCTCCTTCAGATCTGCTCTGAGCTGGAAATCCAGGTAATTAAGGTTCTTCAACTATCTTGAGAAACAATAAATTGAGAATAAATAGGAGAAAGAGGGTCAGAGAGACTCTCAAATAAGAAAGCACAGGTACTTCAGCGTACTCAGTCAAGGCTCATGGCTGAAAATCACAAGACCTGTTAGTTTCTTCAAAATACAAACCTCCTTAAAAAGATAGTGGATTTATTTATAAGTGACCAGCAATATTTTTACTATGATAATTCTCAAATTGGCTTTTCTTATTTCATTAAGTCCAAGAAAACTTATTGTAACTAGACACCAGATAAACATCCATTTCTATTTTCCAAGACCTAATCAAATAGAAGCCAAGCCTCCTTCGGTGCTCCACCGAGTATGCTGGGAGGGAGACGAACAATATAATAAGGAAGGAGGCTGCCATGCTACCGGAAACAGTGGGGGATCATTGGCTTGCACTTATAAGTAGAGCCTGAGGCTGCCATGCAGGGGTTCAGCTATATTTACTCAGGGTGGGTAATTCACTCTGTGTATCCTGAGTAGCAAAAGGGATACTTCTTGTGGTAGCCCTTCTCTGGTTTTCTAGGACCAGCTTTTCATTTGATAAACTGAGGAGTGCTAGTATTGCCTGTGAATGCTGCTTCACAGTGATCCGGTGCATGGGCATTGAATTTAAATCTGGAGCTGTTAGAACTTGGGGGAGGATTTTTTAACCTCTCATTTGTAAAAATGGGAAAGAAGCAGTACCCATCTCTGCAGTGTTGTTGTAAGAAATAAGAAAATCATGACCCATGAAGTGTTTAACACTGTTCTCAATGCACAATAAACACTAAATAAATCTTCACTATTCTGGTCTGTATAATTACTATACAAAACATGCACATATGTTACCTCCAACCTCCCAGAGCCAGCATGTCTGTCACTGAAGTGGGCAAAGCCCCGATGTGCTAATAATCACAATAGGTAGATCATCCACATTTGCCCTTGCCTAAAATATTATGAAGTAGGAGGGGAAAGAATGCCAAGTATTGTATGAAGAATGCAAATATAGTTTTCCCCTGAATGCTCTATTTTGCTTTTCAACTTTTAAACTCCACTTTATTTCAAAACATACTCCCAACCATTTTTGAGTTGCAAAGGCTTCTTTTTTGTATCACAATAAGCTAAATGCAGGTACAAACTCGAGGGAGACAGACCTTGGAAATTTTAAGTATGTTGCCATGGCAATGGTTTGCAAGAATGTGTATGAGTTTCATCCTAGCTCTCAAGCATTCAGCTGAATAGGTATGTGGAGGATCAAGTCACTAGGCACACAATGTTTGCCATTCACTGTGTAGGTTTGGAAATAACTGTCTGTTGCTCATAGCAACCAGAAACCACAATTTCTTTCTTTCTTTCTTTCTTTCTTTCTTTCTTTCTTTCTTTCTTTCTTTCTTTCTTTCTTTCTTTTTCTTTCTTTCTTTCTTTCTTCCTCTCTTTTTTCTCTCTTCTTTCTTTCATCTAGTATGTTTTTATGTATGCATGTATGTGTGTGTGTATGTATGTATGTATGTATCTATCATCTTGCCAATGTGGAGGTCTAGTCATTTATCATCTATTCTTAATCTGTTCTTACCTGGCCAACATCACCAGCTTGGCTGTTCTAAGGTAAATGGCAAACATAAATTCAACAGTAGTCATTTTCACCATTGTTGTAAATAGAGAGTTGCACTCCCAGTAAGAAAAAGCTGTAAAAATTTTCTACTGATTTTCACATTAATGTCCTCATTCAAAATTGACATATCCTTAAAGAAGCATGATGATTAGGTAGGGATGCTCAATTAAAGCAAACTCTCAGTGTAATGGATTGTGGAGGATCTTTTAAAAAGGGTTCCATCCTATAATGCAGGAAAGAAAATTAAAGTATGTAATTCTAGCCATTAAATCAAACTCCTCTGTACCCCAAAAAAGGCACAACCACCACCAAAAACAAAAAGACATACAAAAGAAGCAATTTAACTCATTTTAATAATCACTACCTCAATTGTTCTTAAATTGTTCAGCTGATGCATCAAAGTTGCAAAACCTGCACAATGGACTCGTGCTTCACTGGCAATTAAAGCACTGGTTCCTAAATAAAGCATTTTCCCCCATAAATAGAATCCACAGAACAGTAAAATTAGAAAGTTTTGAAGCTATATACTTGTTTAAAAAATAATTCTTAACAAATTCTCTTCATCTTACAAGGCTTTTTCTATCTAAAATGGTAATATGCAAATTAAGTCAATATTTTTAAAGAAATCCATTCACCAGTAAAACACCACCACCTGGATTTCTAAGAGAGTATATTCTCTAGCTTTCCTAGCAAAAGTTTTTTACTGCAAGTTATCCATCATGATACAAAGTACCCTACATGAAAGAGGGCCACAAGGGGCCCACCATCTCCTGCATTTGGGAACTGACAAAACCTCCCCTAAAATGTTATTAGCTACCAAAGCCTGGCAGTTACCTAAAATTCATTTTCCTGCTTTAATTTTGCAAACACACACATGTGTACACAACATAATCATCATCTCTTCCACACTCCCTGATTGAATGGCTTGTGGCTGTACAGGACTTTAAAACTGCAGTGGTGTTCCCCTCCCCTCCCCATGCTAAAAAGCCTATGGCAATGCTGGAATTAAACAAATGAGAACACAATAATTAGCGATGCAAACTGTCAAGTGGATCTAAAAAGAAAAACAACTCAGAAAACAATGATCAGCAGTTTCAAGTTTTAACAAGAGTCTACATTGAGTTCCCATTTATTTTAAACAAAAATAGATTAGGTCTTTTGAAAAATGTTCACTGCAATTTCCATGGAAATAGGGCAAAGCAGCTAATGGGTCTTTTACATCTTCAGTTTTCTATGATGCTGATATAGCAGGAAAGTCTTTAATTCTACACTCTTTCCAAATAATTTCTGACCTACTCTTCTATAACCAGGCTCATTCCCACAGCATGTAGTTCCAAAGTGTATCCACTTTGGAAGAGGCGAATGGGTCAGATAACATGCTGTGAACCCCCCAATTCCCAAAAACCCCCAAACGTCACCTCAACAATTTTATAAGTGGTAACTAAATTAAAGTAAGCATTAGAGGTAACTGGAAAGGAAAAAGAATTATTAAATCATGTAGTGTGTGTGTGTGTGTGTGAGACAGAGAGAGAGAGAGAGAGAATGGGAGGGAGTAGGCATTCAAAACTTTGGGTAGAGAGTACTGGTTATATAATTTACAGCTAAATCTCTTGGAGTCTTTACAGATAATAACTACCTTCTCCCCCTAGCAACCATGTTGAATCTCTATGAAGCAAGATGGGTCACCTCTGTTATATATATGCCTTGTCTGAAATACCTGTCTAATCCTTATATTGATATTAATGTTCCCTTACCCTTTATGCATCCAGGAATAGAATTAGAATATCAGATACTTTTTTAAATTAATTATTGTGATAAAATTGGTCAATTCAACTACTTTAAAGCTTTCATTTCCTTCAGTCTCTTATCTTTAAACTCATACAACAATGCCTGCTTCATAAATTGAGAATGTAAGTGGGATTCCTGACACTGGTCTTGAACAGAACATAGCATTCTGAGATTCTACTAGGAGTTCAATTATTATCAAAGTCTTCGACTTGGGGCATACCACTCCCTACCCCAAAAATTAGTAGGTGAGAGTAGATGACCCCTTGGGTCCCTTTAAAATGTGATAATCAAGCAAGTCTTGTGGTAATGGTATAGCTAGTTATATTGACTATGGTAGTGGTTACAAGAAGCTACACATGATGAAATTGCAGAGAACTACATACGCATAAATATGTGCACATACAACTGGTGAAGTCTGAGTAAGTTCTATGACTTATAACAATATAAATATTCTGGTTTGATATTGGTCTATTGTTACACAAGATGTTAACACGGAGGAAAGCTGGGTAAAGGCTGCAGGGGATCTCCGATTTAAAATGTACATATAGATAAAATATACACATATGTATAAATATGATTTTTCATTTCATGAACTGGTTCACTGACAACTGAAAATGAAATGCCAGTACGCAGGGCCTGATACTTTCTCTATGAAGTGAAATTTATTGGGTCTGAGCAATTTACTTTTCTTCTAAATATGAGTTTGTACCTATAATAATTAGTGCTTTTAAGGTAGTTAGAATATTGACTATTTCACCATGATTTGAAATAGGGAAATTGTCACAGGACAGGTCATTACTGGAGGCACCATTTTTGTCTACCCTTTTGTTATTTATCCTTGAACATGAATGACATCCTAAGGATTAAGATACTGAACAACTAAAACTTGAAACAACAAATAGTCTCTTGATTTAAAAGAAAAAAGTAAAACAAAATACAAATATAATAAGATAAAACCAACACAATTAAGAAGGAAGTATCAGATATTTATGAAAAAGTAAATTTCTACTACTTATATTCTGAGGACTCTCTAGTTTCTGCCCAATTAGCTACTGCTATGGTGAGTAATCTTACTTTCCATTCCTAAAATTCTGCAGCATCCTATTCACCCAAGCGTTAGGTTGTGCTCAATATATTCCCTTTTAATATCACAGAATCCGGTGGATTCTTCTCACCTGCACAGGGTCTGAACATAATGCCGAGTGACTTAGCAATCGTATGCCTATGCACTGGTTTCAGAATGTGATGCTTAAGTGACACAAACGGGGCAGAAGAAAGCAATGAACGTCACTAGCAGATTTCTGTTAGAGGGAAAGTTGAAGAAAAGAGGTGAACAGGAAATTACGAATAAAAGAATGAGCAGAAGGAAGGAGAAAATGAAAGAGAATCATCCTTCCACCTAGGTTTGGATAGTGGCAGGGCGTCTCATGCCATCTTACAGATGAGGCCAGTGACAGAAGTATTTCAGACTTACAACAGTAGGGTGAATAGCTCACTCAGTGAAATGCGAAATAGGTCTTGGTTTCAAAATTTTAGAAAGAAGTTTAGGGGAAAGAAAAAAAATAAGATGTACAAGGAAAAGTACGTCAGTCCATCAAACCAGTTCTGCTTCAGGACTTGTCAACTAAACTGAGTCTCTAGGGCTCAGTTCTCTTCGGGCACAAAGACTTCACCCCTCCTAAACACCAAACCTTAAAGACACAGAACAGAAAAGTGCCTCACAGAGAACTGCGCTGTCCTTGAGCATCTGGCACCGAACAATAGGAGGTAAAGCAATGAAGGCAGCTTCTCAGTCGCTTTCATTCAAATGGGCAAAGAAGGACGAGTTATCTGATAAAACCCTTTCAGAACACAGGCGTACTTTTTTCCCAGTTCCACCAGATATGATAAATTTAAAATGGAATTCTTCCCACAAAAGAATAAAATACATAACAGGTGATGAGCTGAGAAAGACACTAAGAGTGGTAAATTGGCCACATGTTCCAGAGCTGCTGCAATAGCACCCAGGCCTGATTTTCATGTGAGCTGAATGAAAAGAGCTGGCCAGGAAGAGTGTGGTTTCACACCTCATAACACCTTGTCCTTCTTCGCTCTCTCTACTGCCATAGCCCCACAGGGCCTTAGGCTTTGCAGGGTCCAGGGAATGCTTTCCAGTTGAAGTGTTTCAAGCTAAGGGTGTACTGGAAATCAAATCTATTATTATAAGATTACCTTAAAAGCCAAACCTCTACTGTACATATCAATTTGTACTCCATAAAACTGATTTCCAGAACATCCATCAAGTCCTGTCTATATGTACATGCTGATAACAAATAAAAAAATGCGATCACTACATTTTCCACATTTTAAGAAGTCTTGAAATTATAAATATCGAAGCTCTAATTGCATTTCTGCATCTAGTTTCATTTCCTTGCTGAATGTTTCACATTACAACA
The DNA here is from genome assembly GCF_019186645.2 of Phyllostomus hastatus. Classification (NCBI taxonomy): domain Eukaryota; kingdom Metazoa; phylum Chordata; class Mammalia; order Chiroptera; family Phyllostomidae; genus Phyllostomus; species Phyllostomus hastatus. The sequence goes on along the minus strand of NW_025334041.1, from coordinate 102,646,411 downwards.
GAAAATTGCAAGCTATATTAGTTTTTATGCATAAATTGTGAACAACACTAAAAATAATTGTCCTACACAACTAACCTTCTGTTACCAATGTAGACCCACTTTCTCTTTTGTGTTTATGGAAAAATGCTTACGAAGACTTGTTCTCTGAGGATCTCATTTGGCATGTACTAAATTAATTTTTCCATAAATCTTTATGGGCGGTGAAAATTTTTCTCCAGCTGTGTCGTTGATTGCTTATGTCACCACTGTCCTCACCACTTCCATTAGCAGCCACAGTGCACCTTATTTTTTAGAGAAGAATCTAAAACTGATTTGGGGATAAAGGACTTTTAGTGCAGAATGTGTAGCCCTTTATATAATATTTATTGATATAAAACCTAAAAATACACATGGAGAGTACAGCATTTATGTGGGTAATTATTTAGTAGATTCAACCCATGATTCTATACCACAGGGTTCTTGTTAGGAATACCAGAGAGGGAATCAGAGTTTCTTGACACACGGTAATAAGTATTTTCACTTACAATGAATAATTTAGCTCTTTTGGCATCCATCTTATGAAAAATAGGTTTGACATAATTACAAGGTCTCTTCGCAATGGTGGAGGTTTGGGAATATAAGGAGAAGAACAGGCAATCTGGGGCCCCTTTCCTTTGTTTTCACAGAATTTGGCTTGCTTTTTCAATGTACACACTGCAAAAATTTTCCTCATTTGTCAAGATGATGTTGAAATGAAAAGATGTTTTTTCTTCCCAGAAAAAGAGTTTCTGGGATTCCAACCTGCTAATTCTCTGAAACCTACCAGCCCTGCCCATGGAATGCTAATGAGCCTCTGTGTTCTTCATTGTGGAGATGGAAAGGGAGCTTTCCCTCTAATTAATGCTGGCCATGACTGGAATTATTCTCATACTCGTTTCAAAATGAAAATTCCGTGAGCAAATCCCAGATGCAAATTCATCTCAATATTCAGAGGAGATGTTGCAACAAAATGAAAAGCATTCTATGTTTTAAGCCCCTTGTCTTTAAAACCTTTTGTTTGAAAAGCAATTCACATATATTCACCCTCTAAAATCATAAACTATTAGAGCTGTGGACTCCTAACCTTACAAATGGGGGAAAGTCAAATACCAGAAAATTAGCGGGTTGGTCATCACCACACTAGTAGCAGAAGTACTTTCTTGAGTACAATGTCTTTACGTAAAGCAAATGAACTGCTTTACAATTAGATAAACTCCAAAAAATACCCTGTTTACAAAGGAACATGTTGAACTTGGGGTCAACTGGGGCAGCTGCAAGCGCAGGTCTAAAGTTTAGCAGAACATTCTAGTAGAGGATGGTATAAATTTCTCAAAGAAACAGAAAGGGGAAAACAGATTCTCAGAGCAGCTTCAAGATAAAACCAATATTTACATGGGTGGGAAGACAAAACAGATACAAACAAAAATGACTGCTTTTCTGTTAATTGTTTTTCTTTCTAAAATACTTGATTAAGTGTTGCTGCGCAGAAATCCTGGGTAGTACAATGAGGAGCATTCACTTAGGTATTGGTGGGAATTAAACCAAATGATGTTGAAACTTGCCCCAATAGTTTGATGATAGCTGCTCAGTAGCATCTATGACACAGAAATTCTAAAGAGGAATCATCTCTATGAGGGCACACTGAATGTTAACTTCTTAGCAGTGACAAATGAACAATGCTTAAATACAATGTTAACATTAGGGAAAGCTGGGCCCTGGCTGGTGTGGCTCAGTGGATTGAGCAGCAGCCTGTGAACCAAAAGGTTGCCGGTTCAATTCCCAGTCAGAGCACATGCCTGGGTCATGTCTGGGTCAAGGCACATGCCTGGGTTACAGGTCCCCAGTAGGAGGTGCCCCAGTAGTAGAGGCAACCACACAGTGATGTATCTCTGCCCCTCTTTCTCCTTCTTTTTCTTTCTCTCTAAAAATAAATAAATACAATATTTAAAAAATTAAATTAAAAAAACATTAGGGGAAGCTGGATGATGAGTGAACACTTTATAGTATGGTTACAGTACTGGTATATATTTAAATTATTCTAAATTAAAACATTTATTTATAAACTAAAAAATAGAAGCATTTGATTAAACCTTACATATTATCTATAAATTGGCAAAACTGGTATTTATAAAATAGTATTCTTTAAAAAAAAGATGTAGATGTATTCATGAAGGAAAAAATACAAACAATAAAAAAACCTATAAATGTATCCCTTTTGTGATATTTACAGACATAAAATATGTATTATCCCATTTTGAATGGTGTATGTTTGCAAATGTCCTTACATTGTAGACTTTCAGCTAAACCAAGCATGCACTTTTTCTACTGTCTCTTTGTTTTAAACCCTCATCTCTCTTCCTAGAGAATTACAAAGGTGATGCATCATTTAGGGAATTGTGAAGGAGAGCAAGGTTAAAGTCAGTATCTATTTTGTTATTGTATCAGAAGCTTTCTGTTTAAAATGACATAACTTATTGCACTTTAAGTTTCACCGGCTGTCTGGAAAACTGGAAGGCCAGGAGTCCAGGAAACCCCCGTTGCACGGCTGCCTTTACACGGCAGCCTAAGCTTCCTGTCTCTAGCTCGAGATTTGTAAAAGTAATCAAGAACTATTGAGTTTGATAGTTTACACCTAGATATCATTTCAGTCCATTCTAATGAATGTTTCATGAAGTTTCCCGTAATTAGTCTTTGTATTTTAGACTACTTACTGAGGAAATAATAGTACTATATTGATAACCATTTCAGTAACATAAATAGACTGTTTCCATAATTATCACTTATTCAAAATTATTTCACTCAAGGCCAGACCCTTGCTTCCTGCCGACACCCACCCACATTCTATTTTCTTTTTGACAGGTACCCTTCAAAATGAAAGTAAAATAAAAAATAAGGAAGGAAATAGAATCAGGCATACTGAAAATCATTGCTGGAGTAATTTACAAACACACTCAATTATACCCTAAGTGGCCTAAGATAAGTTATACTCCCTCCAGTGTGTTTAATTTATTATTGGAAAAATAACTCATCCCAATCATTCCACCAGTAAAAGAAAATCAATGTATTTTTAAAGGGTAACATTTAGCAACAATGGCTAATTTTAATGCATAAAGAGAATGCATACAAGCTAAGCATATAGGTAATTTTTAAATAAAAAAATTATATATATTTGCATTGCCTTTATTATTCACAGAGCATAAAAACTGGCTTTTAACAAATAGACACATTGTCCTGAGGGCATGGAGAATAGGAAGCACCCACCTTGACCTTGAGACAAGATACTTAGGACCTTGCTTCATACTCAAATACTCTCAGTGCCCTAATCTCCACTTCAGAAATCGGTACTGGTGTTATGGGATGTGTGTCCGACCTAATTTGACTGGATTTTGTGTCACCTTTTATTTTGTAACCAGATAACTAGGGCCGCTCCAACACACACAAGGAATATGTAGCAGGAAAACATTAGTGCATCAACTCAGCCCACAATGAACTCTCTCCAAACCCAATGAATATGTGTTCATTAATTTTTTCTATGGGATAAAATAATTCTGCCTTCAATTCTCCAACTGTATGTGTTTGTCCTGACTCTTTATCTGGACTTTTAAGGGAGCATGTGTTTCATTTTCCTTTAAGTCACCCATGATATCTTGCCAAATTCTGGTATAGATCCATCAACTAGCAGATATTTGAACAGATCTTAACTATCAACTATATAAGGAACACTGAGATAGGTGCCTATTATTTGCTTATATATTATAGTTGTCAATATTCTGGAAGTAAAAGGCACTTTTTGAAGGCTAAGAAAACTCTAGTCTGTTATACGTATCATTTGAACCTATTATTTAGCAGCTAATTATTTAGGAGTTTATTATGCAGACATGCATAGTCATACATATACCACTACAGACCTAATGGATAGATGATCCACTGACATCTAGCTAATTCAAAGAAGTGCTGGTGTGCCACCGAAAACCATGATTTTTAAGCCAATGGGAGGGTAACTGATCAATAAAGCACTCTGGTCATGCAAGATAAACCATTATTTGGATGGTTCACAAGTGAGTAATTGAGATGGACACCTGAGTCTATAATTATGCAACTCCAAAATAAGATGCTTTTAAAAAATCAAAATTCTCTGCAATATTTTTGATCTGACAATGAAATATTAGTGTTTTGAAAATCATAAGGTCAGTTGTAGTTACACAGGGTCTGGCACAAATAACTCCCCTTTTTATTACAAAATCATAAGCATGTAATTCTGTAACATAACAATATCACACTCAAGCACACCCTATGACATTTTAGGTGACATGTTCCAATCAAAGAACTATAAATTATTACACTCATATTATTACCCTACCAACCACACTCAAGCAGGCGTTACCTCTGCGGGACCCTGTGTGTGTGTGTGTGTGTGTGTGTGTGTGTGTACATGTGTATATATGTATATTTTATATATTTTACTATATGTATATATATACTTTACTATATATGCACAGTATTTTATATGTAATCTCTGCTTTTGTATATGTGATAAATATGTTTTCATTGTAAGCAAATTTATTTCACTGGAGGGTTGATTGGGAAGGCATTGTCTCTGAAGCTCTAGTAGAGTTTTCAATTTGAAAAACATGAGGGGGTCAGCGAGGTGAACGTGTTTCCCCAAACCATTAAATTCCCACTTTATCCACGAATTTACTAGTAAAGCTAGGCTGTGAACTTAGGAAAACATATTTTTGGACAAAAGTACGAAATACACTTAGAGCCAAGTTTAGTATTCTATGAACCCACAATGTTTTAATATAAAAAGCAGTAGACACAGAGATGAGAACATATGACCTTTAGGATTGAATTATTTTGCAGACTGATGTGTTTTTGGCCCTCTCAAATAATATTTAAGTCATTCCCACCATTATATATAGTTTTGACCTTTCAAACTAAGAAATACTTAAAGTAATGATGTCTTTTTAACAAAAGACATAGCTGTAGAAAAATAGTAAAAGAGTATTTGAGCCTGTTTGTCATCAAGAAAATAATAAAATTGTGGCTTAATATGCACTATCAAAATATGTATATCACACCAATGAAAACAAAAATGGATAATTGATTTTGGGGAACAGTTCTGAGATAGTTGCTAATGCTTAAGCATATAAATTCAAATAAAGGTAAAAAATTGAGCAAAGGGAAATGTGTAGTAATAATCACAAATAATTAATGACACAAAAGTAGGAAATACTTCTATTTATATTTTTGCTTTTTCATGGCCATTATTCACTTTAGACTCATACTATCTTCATTTGCTAAAGGACACTAGAAAGATATCCACGGGTTTATAATTGTTCGTGACTCTCCCCAATTATTCTGTATACTTGAAATTGCCTGTCTATGTTTGCCTGATGTTGTGCTTGACTCTGTTCTCTGTGCCAGAGTGATGAGGGAGATTCAAATATCATCTGTCAAATAACTGTAAATAAGTTAGCAGGAGGAAATGTCAATCTTTCTGGGTCAACATGGTAACTTCAGTGGAAATCAAAGAAATTTAAAGTCTAAGTATACACAGAAATGTGTAAAGCAGAACTTGGTGTCATTACACTCTACGGAATACATGCATAGCTCACTGTTTACATTTTGTAATGTAGAGATCTAGGGCAAATGGCATTCGAGTCTGTAAATGACACATAACACTGCAGAAGAACAGAAGCCTGGAAAAACAGGAAATGTGAAGTGAAAAAGAAGACCACGTGGTCTAAGTGCAATTAAATATCCACTAACACCATCCACCTGAGAACATTATTAGCACTGGAACTAAAGGGCACTAATTTTAACAGGGCATAATCTTGTTTCAAATGAGTTATTTTTCAAAACGATAGAGTAAATCTTGATTCTTGAAACATTTAAGCTTAACATAAACAAAGACTGAGAGTGCTTGGCTGCCTGCATTCCTTTCCATTTGAAAACTACAAAGTATAAAGCTAAGAGGGCTTTTTCCATTCTGACTACTGCAGCCATCATATAGTTAATTGATTGCATTTGTAGTTTATATCAATAAATGTACCCAGATGCTGTGGGATAAGCACATTTTGTAAATTAAAGGAGCATATGGAAGGCACGCAGACAGTAACATTTAATCATAACTAGCCAAACATCCTTAATATGCAATGCTATATCACTAATTACTATGTAAATATGTTAAGTATTTCCCTGGTTAATGTCTTGGTGAGACATTTGCTTGGAAGTTGAGCCCAAATGCTACTGTGACCAGACATTTCATACCACTTCAGAGCTCTTCCAGTTTTATTCCGCTTTACCCATAAGGAGAATGTGACCCATAGCCTATTCGGCAACATGATTGTACAAAGTCAAAAATATTTATTCTTCATCACTGGGTTATCTTGTTTATGAATACTAGTCAACCCTCCAAAATATGCATATTTGTCCAAAGTTCTGCCTGCAGGCTCTATTTCTTTCTAGAAATGTTAGAGGGAATTTGCCAGATGAGGAGCAGCTTAGTGGACCCTTTCATTAATTTCTAAGAACAGGACATGGAGGAAAAGGACTGCAGAAAGTGGAAGAAATTGGTTTAATTCTTTAGTTCTGGGGAAATTAGTATAAATAATCTGAGTAAATTATCTTTGATACCTCAAGGTGTGAAGGGTAAAAGTTTTCATTCTCTTATCTAGGTAGCTGTTTTTTCTCAAGCCAAGAATCAAAAGGTAAGTCAAGAGAGACATGTGACATGGTAAAAGTGTCTTTGAAGAATGGAAATTCTCTCCATCAACAAGGGCCACGAACCAAATGATGAAGTGTGCTGTGGGTGATCCACAGACCACAAGATGTATCTTTAGACTGTTAACATTTGTGTTTTGTTGGTACATTTTGGCAGCATGAATTTGGTCAAATTCAGCTGTACTTAGGACTGGAAATTGTATCCGGTTCATTTTGTAGTTCTAAAAGAATTATTAAAATTATAAAATTCAGAAGTTTTCATTTTCCCCAGTTTTACGACCTTGCTTGGCAAAGGGTGTGCCCAGTTCTCTGGGCGCTTGAGTGACAGAAGGCTTGATGGAGGATGCAGAGTTATTAGTTTCATTTCAGAATTTGAAGGGGGCATCGGTCACATCCCGAGGATTCATGACATCAACAACTACTTAAATAAAACATTCAAAGTTATTCTAGAAATGAAGATCTGTTTATAAGCCAGAAGTAAAAATAACAGATTAGTCAGCCTGATCTCCAAATATTTTCAGAATTGAAAGCTATTTTAGGGTAATGGGCAGTTTACCCTATAGATGTTTGAATCATTTAAGGCCTGGTTAAGTTTACTAGTTATTGCCATATATATTTAGATACCACCAACTCAAATAATACAACTGCTTCGTATTTTGCTCCTATTTTTTCTGACCATGGCACAGAGGAAAAGTTTACAAGAACAAATAGGGCATCATTCACAATCTGGCAAAAACAACTTCAATTCATGGGACTTCTCCAACCTATGAAGCAGGGGCTACCTAATTTAATGAAAAATAGCTGTCACAACAGAGATAACATTCTATCTCATAGTTCAACAAAGATGCAGTCAGAAGTTCCCTGGAAAAGAAAGGCCAGGCTTCCTTCACTATTAAGCAGACGCTTCCCCTCCCCCTCCCCCCTTTCTGATTTGCAATCCCTTCTGTCTTCCATCTGCTCCGCCCCCACCCATTGTCTCCACTCACTGCCAAGCCTGCCAGTCCCATCTGGTCATACTCTGGCTTCTGCTGGCTCTAATTCCCATGGGCCTAGGAAATACTTGAATGCTAAGGCATTTTCCCTATTCCTGAGAATAAGGACGAGTTAAGAGAATATAAAAAAAATCCCCCAAAGAATACACACACACACACACACACACACACACACGCACACCATGCACATGATTATCTCTCATACACAGTTTTTCAATCCTCTCCCAGACTAAAATCAAAAAACGCTTTTAATTTTTTCACTTCACATGTATTTTTTAAAACTGAAATCTTACTATCTTTGAATAATCAAAATTTATATTTCCAAAATATAAACACTTTCACTAATCCCAAACATGCATTTTTCCAGTAAGCATAATTAGTATAAATGTTGCTCAAATCTTATCATTATGAAATATTCCCATTAGTTAACCAGACTTAATCATTGATCACAAATAACATTTTCTGTTGCACCAAACATACATTTAATTCAGACATTTCACCTTTACAGATTCTCAACGAAAACCCCACTCTGCCGCAAAAGCATGCATGGTCAGAATTCAAGCATAGTTAGGCAAAATTATTCCCGAGTCATTAACAACAATAAAGCAGTCTGGCAAGTCTTGAAAGCAGCTTTTATTCATGCTTTTAACTTGAATCAACTTAATACAAAAATACATATATATACACATACACACACAATTTTTATCATTTTTGCAACAAGCATGCTAAATAAACCTCTGAAGCTCACGTAAAGCAGCAAACAAAACTAGAAGCAACCATGCTCAGGGTTTAAGGACATTTAAAAATTTAAAACAACCTTTCTACATTTCATATAGAGCATGCATAAATTTGACATGCAACCTCCAAGAAGAAATAGTTGAATATAAATCTAAAAATTAGTTTATCCCAAACAGTTTATTCTTATTTTCATTATTATTGTTCTTAGGCTTCTGGTGTCTTAAACCCTGCATGCTGCAGTTCTAAGCTGTGCTGAGCACCGGCTGTGATAGAAGAAGCTACCTGCGAGTTTTCACAGTGCCATCTCATATCCATGTCTGTCTGGCTACCCTGCGTGCTTAGAGCTTTTTTCTTAATTCTTAATGGAAATCCTAGGAAATTTAGTCCATCCTCTGAAATCAATACTGGTGACAGGAGAGCTCCCTGACTCAGTGGGAGATCAAGATGATAAATTGCCTGCGCATCAGCCTGGCCTATCAGTGCCCTCCACACAGATGGGCGAGAAAATACACAGAAAAGGCTCTATCAGTCACGTGTCACGGAGGAACCAATGACTGACGCTCTGCTGCAGGAAGCGATGCTGCAGTTCCGTCTGCAGTTGACGAGGCTGTTGGTACACAGCCCAGCCCGCGCCCCGCTCAAAAAGTCTAGGCAGTTGCTGCTGTGGAATTTGCTCTCCATCTGGGACTGCAGAGGGGAATAGGCATAACATTTAACCCTGACCCAAGTAAAGACCTGTTTCCAAGTGCATGAAATGTTCTCTATGTTACTTTGTAATCCAATGTGATTGCCGAGCAGAAGAGAAACTACACACACACACACACACACACACACACACACACACACTGCAGTAACCCAGTCATTAAACTTTTATGTGCTTTTTTCAGTTGACTATCATGTTTGCACCTAATGTTAAATTAGAAACCTTAAACTGTGCAATTAGCACACAGCTTCCTAACAAAATTGCCTCAAAGCTTTATAATTGTAATTATAATTTTATTCCCAAGTTAATGAATGACATTTTTTTTGAATGCCACACTTATAATGAGCATTTTTATGGGATGATTTTCTAAAGGCAATTATACAACATTAACAAATACATTATTATGCTTTTTTGACCATTAGAACTGTTCCTTTTTAAAGACGATTTAAGTCATAATAAATATGCCATTTTATCAACCATTAAAAATAAAAGCAAGTACCAAAGGATGTATAATCTAGTTTCCCAAAGCTTAAAGCACATGTATTATCCAGTGATAGAAGCATGCACTTATTTTTTCCATTCCTCTGAAATTTAAAATAATTTAAAAAGAACAAAGGCTCCACATCTGGAATCCCATATGGTAAAATATCCCCAGAACATCTGCTTGCATTGATCATCCTGCAAAAACAGATGTGTCATGCCGTTCAAGGTAACTGAGATGCTTGTATCCAGCCTGACAGAGAAGGTTATTAAGTGATAGGACCACGATGTGTTTCAAATGACAGTGTCATGGAAATTTTATTTAAAAAAAAAAGCTAAAAAGAAACTTGAAAAAGTTTCAGAAGTAACATTTATATCAGAAAGAGTATCTGGGGTACTTTATCTTGCCTTTAATGCAGCATAAATGATATCCTAAATTAAGTTTCAAGTTTAGCCCTGCCACTTTTGCTAATTGTATCCTGCTGAGAAAACTAAGGCTTAGAGGGGTTAATTTACCCAAGTTTCAATAATTAGCCAAATCATTTACTTCCCACTCCTTCCCATTCCTACCTCTAAGAATCAGATAATTCAGGTGAATTGTCACTAAATTCTAAAGCTCTTAACACAGACAGGTAAATTTTATTGAATTCAGGCAACATAATATCAACAATAAACATTATTGAATGGTATCGGGCTAAAGACAAAGCAAATTTCATTTTTGAAGTGTATGTGTTTCCTACCCAGCACAAGCTATATTATATATATATATATATATTCTATTATTGATTCTTGTTCAGATTCCAATAACATTAACAGATATAAACTTTAAAAACTGAACTATCCAAATTAAGTCAAATGCTTATAATTTTTATTATCAGAATTTTAATTTTACCCTCAATTATTCTAAATCAGTGGCTTATGAGAGTGATTTTGCCCTCAAGGTGACATTTGACAACATTTGGAAACATTTCCAGTTGTCACAATGGGGGAGGTGCTACTAGGATCCCGTGGAAAGGGACCAAAGATGCTGCTCATCATCCCACCGGGTGCAGGACAGCCCAAAGGGTTATGTGGCCCTAGATGTCAAAAGTACTGAGACTGAGAAACTATGCTGTGCCAGGTGTCTCCAAGTTGTTGGCATCTCTGGGTTACACTGGAAGAGGAAGAGTTGTCTTGGGCCACACATTAAATATACTGTGACACATAATCATACACACACACAAATATCCCCTAATGTTTTAAGTAAATTTACGATTTTGTGTCGGGCCACATTCATACCCATCCTGAGCCTCATATGGCCCATGGGTTGCAGGATGGACACCTCTGGTAGGCTTTTCTACTTTATTCACAAGAGGTTTTTGAAAAAGTAATCTATATTGCAATGTATATATTCAAAGGGGAAGGATGTAAGTTTAGATGGAGAAGTGATGAGGGCCAAGGACCAGGCCCTGGGTCACTGCAAAGTTAAGAAATCATTAAGAGCCACTAAGAGAAAGAAACAGCAAAGGATAAGAAGGTAGGAGGGAAAACTCAAAGTGTGGTGACCCATGAGCCTGTGGTGCAAAGTGTGTTAGAAAAGACATTATGGTAAGCTTGCCCAAATGCTGTGGACAGGTTAAGTGATCATTCTCTATAATTTTTTTTTTAACTTAAACAAAGGACCTGAGAAATTCATCTCATTGGAATTAACAATACAAAAGACTTGAGGTCCTTATTCCTCCTCTTCTTTGAATTTTTAAAGACATGGCCAGAAAAGGTAGTATTACAGGGACCACAGGATGCCTGTCTGAGGGAATACGAAAAGGGGAGGGATCTTGTGACCCTCAAAGTATAGTAGTTGTTGTTTCTTTAAGTTCTCACCTTAGAGTATTTTTATTGATTTTAGAGAGAGGAAGGGAAAGAGAGAAACATCAATCCATCGCCACCCATATGTGCCTTAACGAGGGATCTATCTCACAATGTAGGTATGTGCCCTGACCAAGAATCAAACCCACAGCATTTTGGTTTATGGGGCAACACTCTAACCCATGGAACCACCTGGCCCAGGCTCAAGTTATAGTTCTTAGGCTGTGTGTGGTCTTAGGCTATGTAATAGTCCACAGAGGTGGGCTGTAAACAAGGAAGCTAACAAATCCTATTTCGGGCCATCCTTCATCACGGCTTGCTGAGGTGGCAGAGTGCCGCCATATCACCCTAGAAACTCTGCTGCAGTTCTTGTGTCCAGGCCCTCACCCAGTCTTTCTGTCCATAGATAAGGTTTCTGGCAACAGTGTTCTTGGGACCAGCTTCAGGTAATTTCCCTCTGTGGCTGCTGTCATGCCAATTTCCACACTTCACCAAACCTGTGGCGTTCAGGGTCAGTGAGGTAGAGCTAAGGTACAGAGCTACTGGGAACTTGAGGACAATGGAGCAGCTTCCAGCCAAATTAATGCTCGTTTTGACAGGAAAATATTGCAGAAAAGCAGCCGAGTGTGAGGGGAAGGGGAAGGGGGGAGAGAGAAGGAGAAAGGAAAAAGATCAGAAAAAAGAACCACAGATCCACAGATACCATTGCATTCTCTGAGGTGTGGGAGGACACTGCATGTCATAATTCTCTTAAAACTAGATAGATTTTTGCAACCCCAAAAGATTTTAAAATTCACATAGTTCAACTCCTTCATTTTACAGATGAAGGATTTTGATGCAGAGAGGTTAAATAACTTGGCTTAAAGTAAGTGACAGTGAGATTCATTGCCATGTTAGTCAGCGGGTGAACATGATATTGGCAAGTTTTAAGATGCTTTCAAAATTGTCATAATTATCAAACAGAGTAAGACTTAGAGTGGGGGGAGTTGATGTCAAATAAAAGACAGCAAAAAGCTGCTCTGAAGCTTCCTCCTCCCCTCACTGATATGAGATTAAGGCATTGGAAGCTTTTGCTCTTCAGGAAAGAGAGTATGATATCCAGTGGGTAGTTATAGGATATGAAATGCAAAAGAAGTTTCGAGTCTCTTCCTTTCAGAAGAATATTAGTGCCCGAGGAAGACTTTTTTTAATGTAAATTCTCTTGTTAGTATTTGTACCACAGTCTTCATGAATGAGAAGCAGGATGCATGGGTGTTTTACAATAAAAGACGTGTGTCAGGAAGTAAATTCTAGCTGTGAGAGAACATAGAATAGAGAAAGAATCAGGGCAATTTTCAGTTATTAAGAGGAGGGAAAAATAGAAAACATAGTGAATTATCTTAGTTCTAAATGTTTATTATTTTTCCATTTTATCCCCTACAATGACAGCCCTAAGTTTGAGACCAAGAAGTAACATTAAACTCCAGTTAATTCCTAATTAAATATGTGCAAACACACATTTGAAGTAGGAGGTGAATTACTGTCTAAATGAGTAACATTTCACTTATTTTAAATCTCATTTTTTTCTGCTACTCTAGTCTCCATCATTTTCTTCTATACACTGATTATTTCTCTAGGTGCATATGCTTTTTAAAAAGTAAAAACAAACAAAATCTCATAATCTTTTCAGTACCTTTGCACTCTAAAATTTATTATAATAATGTTAAGGGTAATAGAAATTAAGAGTAGGAGGGATTGAATAACATGTATATCCATGAAACTAGCAACTGCAACTCTATTGACTATATATCAAATATTGTTTCTAAATTAGACTTACTCCTCATTCTCTAGAATAGTTGTTCTCAAATGAGTATGTGTGAGAACGAAGAAGGAACATGTTAAATATGCAGATTTCTGGGCCCTTCCCTACAGACTGATTCTCTTAGAGTGATCCTCAAAGTCAGCATTGTTAATAAGCACCTCATCTCCATAATTTAAGAACCTCAGGATCAACTTGAAGATTCAAATTCAGAATTCTTTTTCAGGAAAAGCCATGGCAGTAGGATTTCTAATGAATGAAAATGGGAAGCTTTTTCTTTTTAAAGGAATAAAATCAAAAAGTGGCATGAGTAGTGTTCAAGAAAAATTGGAACAGAGAGCAGACCATAGCAAAATAGAAAAATGCAGGTGCTTTAGAACTATCCATGAAGGGATAGTTTCCCAAATTGGATTTTACAACGTAAAGAGTATTGTAGTCAGAAATGCTTTTTGAACAAGAGAGATTAGTGTGCATAGAAGGCATGTGCATATAGTAGCATTTAAAAGAATAGGAGGACCCTTTTATAGCCACAGATAGTTGTGGCACTTGGCTGAATTGGTGCTACCTCGCTGCTGTGGTTAGAAACCACGAATGTGCAGACATCCAGGCAGAGTACTTTCGCGTATCCTAAGAATTCATTTGTGAGAGAGGTTTTCTTAGGATGGCCCTCTAGACCTCTAGGGAAGGTAAGCTTTCCCTTGTGAGCTCAGAACCCACTGAAATCACATCAAAGCTTCCTGATTGTTTAAGACAATGAATCCACCCGGAAGAAAACCCAGTCTATTTCATGCACAATGACTCATGAAGATGAAATGAGAATGCACTTGACAGAAACCCTCTGGGCATTGTTTTTCTCTCAGCTGACTTCTATATTGGCCAGCTTAAGGTCAAAGGGTAATGGTGCTGAAAGACGTTCTTTTCAGACTAATCTCTTTAGGATTCGTACTGCCAGTCATTGAGTCATTTCAATAATTTTCTGAGCTTTTTGGCATATTTATACATTTATTTTGACAGAAGGTTGATCAATTGTTCCCTTTGATCCAAACTCAAGACTTTTGGGACAAAGTTAATAAAGAACTGATTTTCTCAGGATGTTATGAGCAGGACAATGCTTTATACCAAACAGACACTAGTGGCTAAATAGTTCTGGTGGCTGATTAATGAAAAGCATTAATCAAAAAGCCATAATCCCTGGTTAAATCTGCTAGAAGGCAGGGAAGAAAGGAAAGAAGGAAGGAAGGGAAGAAGACAAGAAGGAAAGAAAAGAAAAGAAAAGAAAAGAAAAGAAAAGAAAAGAAAAGAAAAGAGAAAGAACACCAAATCTTTATGTAGTTGAAGTGTAGTAATAGACCCTGCAAGGAAATTTAGCATTTCAGTGTGTACAAGCTTTCGGCATAACCGACTGTGTGTCTCCTTCCTCCCTGCTCTGCCTACCCACTCACCAATAATGGACCACACAATATTTTCAGCAACAAGAATGGCTTAGAAAAGATATCTACTCAGAAAGTTACATATGACACCACAATCCTATGCATTCACACAAGTGCATGCACATAGAAAATCCAGACTTTTACTTATTGGGAGTGAATATTTTCCATTAACAAAATTGTGAGACCTATGTTGGAAACAAAGCTTATCTTGGACCAAATATGACACTATAAGAAAGCTGGTGAATGGAAGTTCTCGACTGGTCATTCATATAATGTTCCATGAAAAAACTGCAGGAGGCACAGCCCTTATTTCAGGCTGGCTTAATATTTTACAGCAATTGTTTTCCAAATTTCAGGTGCCTAAGACTTTGAGTGCTATTTAAAAATATAAATTTTTTGGTGCCACTCTGATCTACTTAATTATACTTGGTAGGGAGGAGGGTGAAAACCTGAATGCTTAAGTTGTGGTCCAGGTGATGCTGCTGCAGGTGGTTTTGGACTTCACTGTGAGAAAGACATTCTGTGTGCATCCTGCTCCTGCCTCCACCCATTGCCCACTGTGATGCCAGCCTAAGATATACTGGGTGATCCCACTCAGCTCCTCAATTACAATGTCTTTCATTCAGGGAGACAGATGTTTGGAAAATCTAGAGAGAGGTTAGAATTATTGGGATGGATAGATTCTGAAAAGACTTCCTGGAACAGATTGCATTTAACTTGGTTCTTGAAAGATGGCAGAGTTAGTTATTTTAGCAAGGCATGGAGGTGTAAAAGTGCTTCTTTAAAATTTAAAAAATTTATTATGTAAATGATAAGCTCCTTTATCTTTTCAACTGGTGGACCAGTAATGCTTCTAGCACATGTAAAATGGTAAATAAACATTAGTTAAATTGGTAAATAATATGACCACAAAAAAGTAAATCTATTAAAAATATTCAATCATGCCCTGCCTAGTGTGTCTTAGTGGATTGAGTGCTGGCCGGCAAACCAAAGAGTCCCAATCAGGGACTGGTTTGATTCCCAATCAGGGCACATGCCTGGGTTGTGGGTCAGGTCCCCAACAGGGGGCACATGAAAGGCAAACACACATTGATGTTTCTCTCCCTCTCTTCTGCTCTCTCTGAAAATAAACAAATAAATAAAATTAAAATATCTTTTAAAAATTCAATCACAATCCTACCACCTTCGCAAAATGTTTTATTGTTGTGATGATGTTAGTGTTTTAATTTTCATTTCATATTCTTTTCCACCTCTTATCTGTATACACACATCATTTTAAATAGATGTAATAATAAGAATATAGTTTTATTCTGCTTTATAATTAAATATAATGGGATATACATTTCCTTTCTTCACTTAAAATATCATTATTAGCCCTGGCTGGCATAGCTCAGTGGATTGAGCATGGGCTGTGAACCAAAGCATCGCAGGTTAGATTCTCAGTCAGGGCACATGCCTGGGTTGCAGGCCACGCCCCCCAGCAACCACACATTGATGTTTCTCTCTCTCTTTCTCCCTCCCTTCCCTCTCTAAAAATAAATAAATAAAATCTTTAAAAAGTCATTATTATTATTATTCTAATAGCAACAGATTGGTCAAACTAGTGTATTATAATTTACATAACTATTCTGTATCTTTTTGGAAAATGGATCCATCTCTATTTTTTTATTTCTGCTATTGTGAATAATACTTTTCTTCCTTTGTATGTTTTTCACAGTCTAAAGTTCTGTAAGTAAGATTACTGGTCTAAAGAAATAAGAGTTTTTACAGATCTTGAAAAAATCTGCCAAAGTACTTTTCAAAAGACTTGCTCTAATTTTCATATGGTCTCCAGCATGCTAATGTATTGTATCTTCAGTGGTGTGAACATGTTGTCTCTCCTATCTGGAGATACCATTTTGCCATTTAAAAATAAATTGTGGTGTACTCCCACACATTGTTTTATATGAAGCTCAAATGCTACTCTTTCTTGCAGGCTTCACAAAGCCCACAGGCAGAGTTGGCGGTTATTTCCACTGTGTTCCATAGTACTCTGTAATAACACCATTTTAGCACTTATCAAACAGTCCTGTTTGTTGTAGTTGTTTGTATATTTCCTTTTCCACTTCCTAGATTGTTAGCAACTCCAAAGTTTAGCCTCTGCTCTCATCATCTCTGGAAACTCACCCCCAGCACAGGGCCTAGCGTACATTAGACATTCAATAAATGCTTGTTAAGTTAACAGGAAAGAATGAATGAATGAGTCAATATGATACACAAATGAAAGACTCCTGCTGTATCTCTGGGTAAAAATGCCCCCTTTCACCAATTCTTTTATAGGCTAACTAGTCCTATGGACATTTGTATTTTTGTAGGTCTGTTTTGTAATATTTATATATTTTGTAGGTCTATATTTTTTCACATTTTTACTGATCTACTTTCAAGCCTTCCCGGCCCAGTTCTGTGACATGCTGTGACACGACTCTCTAAATCCTTTAGATAATGACTTTTGGGTACACAAGCTCAGAAAATGTTTCTTTCTACTTCAAAAAGAAGCACATTTTAAGACTAGTGAGCAGGATTAGAAACCACCTGTGGAGACTATGGCATGTACATGGCACACTCTAGAGGGAATAAGAAATAATCGTTGCTGATGAATTATTTAATAACATAGTAACATGTAACAAGTAATTATTCTTAAGTATATACCACTTTATGCATTTGACACATTTCAACATACATTCTCTCATTTTATCCTTACCAAACATTGTAAGAAAAAGAGGTAAAGCAGGTATATCATCATTAAAATTTGAAAGATAAGGAATCTAAAGCACTGAAACCTGGCTAGTGAGTGGAAAAACCTGGGCCAGTCCTCACTCTTTTGAGTCATATTTTAGCTCTCATTCTAATAAAATCATTAGACCCTACTGAATTTTGTTACTTTATTAACCAAATTGGGATAATGAGCTTTTAAACAGTATAAACAAGACTGGTAATTAAAAAACAAACAATGAAGCTAAAACTTTGCTGGCAGCAGAAACATTTTTTTCAAAGGTATGCTTATGAATAATTCAACATGGAAAATAAGTAATATCAGAGGGCTCACTGAAATCAGTGACAAATGGAGGAGGGCTGCTTTCCCTCCTCCCTGGTGGCTCCTGGTAGTTTCTGGAGCATACACTCAGGTAAGCATCACAGTGCCCATTTATTCAGTACTTTAATCAATCACCCAACTAACACATATCACAGCCTAACTTGGTACAGAGAACTGTTGGAAATATACAGACTCCTTGTCCAAGAACAACTCTCTCTCTCTTACATACAGTACATTATAAATGCCACAGAAATTATATGACACAGTAAACATTCTGAAACTTCAGGGACAAAAACTAATTTCTAGACACATACCCTGTACTGACTTCCAGATGTCCATCTAAGGAACAATGTGAAGGGATATTAATTTTGTCTCTTATTTTGTGACTTTGTGCAGACCATTTAATCTCCCTATGCTGGGATCCCCTTGTGTGTGAAATAAAGGTTCAATCACTTCTGCCAATCAAATACATGTAATATGTGAACACAGGGGAGACAGTAACTCGGTGGTAAGAACCCAGTGGTGAAATCACAAATGTGGCTTCAAGACCTAAGCTTGTGGCTTAGAACAGTTAATAAGCTCAACCTCTGTAAATGGCTTCTTCATCAAGAAAATGAGAATAGACTTCCAGCCCAGATGGAGGCGTAGGTAGACACATTGTGTCTCCTCACACAACCAGAAGGACAGCAACAATTTAGAAACAAAATAATGATCAGAACTGACAGAAAATTGATCTGTATGGAAGTCTAACAACCAATAAGTTAAAATAGACACATTCATCCAGACCAGTAGGATGGGTGGAGTTGGGCCGCCGGGTGGAGAGGGGTCGAGGCACAAAAAGTGGTGTCACCGGGTGCACAAGATGGAATCGGCCAGACCCAGTGAGGGGCTGATTGTAAAGCGAAGCACAGGTGCAAGGTGGCTGGCTGACCGAGTGGTCTCACGTTTGCGCGCAGATAAACCAGGCAAGGGTGGGGAGCGAGACAGACCACACAACTCAGGGTCACAGTGCCGAGAAATAAAGCCTCAAGGCACTGATTTGGGGACACCTATGGGGATTGAGGCACAGGGAGAGACTCCCAGCTTCACGGGAGAGTTCGTTGGAGAGACCCACGGGGTCGTAGAACATGCACAAGCCCACCCACATGGGAATCAGCACCAGAATGGCCAATTTTGCTTGGGGGAAGCAGTGGAAGGGAATGAAATCCGACAGAGAGTGGAGCAACCACCATTGTTCCCTCTTGGACCCTGCCCCCACATACAGCATCACGACCCAGCCACTGAGTTACCCCACCCTGGTGAACACCTAACACTCTGCCCCTCATACGTAACAGGCATGACAAAATTTTTAAAAAATGGCCAAACAGAAGAACAGACCAAAGCTCCAGAACGAATATAACTGACTGACCAAGAGATAGTCAACCTATCAGATGCACAGTTCAAAGCACTGGTGATCAGGATGCTTACAGAACTGGTTGACTTTGGTCGCAAATTAGATGAAAAAATGAAGGCTATGCTAACTGAAATGAAAAGGAAAATGCATAGGGAACCAATAGTGATGGGAAGAAAACTGGGACCCAAATCGATGGAGTGGATGAGAAGGAAGAAAAAAACAACCAAACAGAAAATGATGAAGAAATAAGAATTCAAAAAAATGAGGAGAGGCTTAGGAACCTCCAGGATATCGTTAAACATTCCAACATCAGAATTATAAGGGTACCAGAAGGGGAAGAGGAAGACCAACAAGTGGAAAAGTTATTTCAACAAGTAATAAAGGAGAATTTCCCCAATCTGACAAAGGAAATAACTTCCAGGAAGTCCAGGAAGCTCAGAGAGTCCCACAGAAGTTGGACCCAAGGAGGAACACACCAGGGCACATCATAATTACATTTTGCAAGATTAAAATGAAGGAGAGAATCCTACAAGCAGCAAGAGATAAGGAGATAGTAACCTACAAAGGAATTCCCATCGGACTGTCAGCTGATTCCCCAAAAGAGACCTTGCAGGCAAGAAGGAGCAGGAAAGAAGTATTCCAAGTCATGAAAGGCAAGGACCTCCATCCAAGATTGCTCTATCCAGCACAGATTTCATTTAGAATGGAAGGGCAGGTAAAGTGCTTCTCAGATAAGGTCAAGTTAAAGGAGTTCATCATCACCAAGCCCTTATTTTATGAAATGTTAAAAGAAAAAGAAGATAAAAAACATGTATAGTAAAATGACAGCAAACTCACAATTATTAACAACCACAACTAAAACAAAAACAAAAACAAAGACAAACTAAGAAAACAACTAGAACAGGAAAAAAACCCCACAGAAATGGAGGTCACATGGAGGGTTAGCAACAGGGGAGTGGGAGGAGGAGAGAGTGGGGAAAAGGTACAGAGAATAAGTAGCATAAATGGTAGGTAGAAAATAGATAGGGGGAGGGCAAGAATAGTATGGGAAATACAGAAGCTAAAGAACTTATGACACATGGACATGAACTAAAGGGAGGGAATGTGAGTGGGAGAGGGTATGTAGGGTGGAGTGCAATGAAGGGGGAAAATGGGACAACTGTAATAGTACAATCAATAAAATATATTTAAAAAAAGAAAATGAGAATAACAGCAATACATATCTTTTGAAATTTCCCATAAGATATAAGAAATAAGACAATAAAAATAAGATAATGTAAATGAGATAAACAGGATAACACTTAGTAAAAAAACTGACCATATATTCAACAGTCAGTAAATAGTAGCAATCATTAACTATTAACATGAAGAAGCTGCTGCTAGGCACTGCATAGACTATTTCAATTCTACGATTCTGCATAATTTATTTTTGACAAGGCTCACTCATAATGGAAGCAATTATTGTTCTATATTTAATGAAGGCCAAAGGTTAAGCACTGTTTTTAGATTTTTTAAATTACGTATACGTTCATGAAAAGCCTGGGAGAGATGGTACATTTTATTTTGCAATGTGCTAGAATTTGACAATGCTTTTTAGAAAATGTTAGACTGTATTTCAGTTGTCATTTGTATGTGAACTCCAGTTCAACTAATCCAAAACAATGAAGTCATTAATGTGCACTGAGTTTAGTCACTTTCCTAAGTGCTGCAATAATTGCCTTAGAGATTTTCAACTTCATTTCCACTCTGACAAAGATGATAAATGTCATTTACAAGCACGACACACTTCCAGGCACATTCTCAGCATGCTGGCCACCACCCCATCCTTTCTATTTCACCAAAGAAAGCATACTGGAATGCAGGTGAGTGAGGGTGATGTTATCACAGACCTTTCCGAATATACTCTGCTTATTATTTAAAACAACAACAAAAAAACCCTTCATTATTCATCTTGAAAGTTAAACCATTACTGTTAATAGATTACTAAAAACATACTTCACATCTGATTGGGACATACCAATATGTAACAAATTATGGTACGGAATCACCTCACGGAATGTGCCAAGGAAATGTGTTTGGTGTGTGGAAAAATAAAAAAAAAACAATTGTTTCATGAAGAATTTGCATTGTGTTCTAGAGACGACTACCATGAAAGAATAAAAAGATCTGGTATCACAAGTTGTGGACAATTTGAAAAATGTTTACTTAGTAATATGTTTCTGAGATCTAAATAAAGATATGGATTCGCTAGAACCTCAGAACACACAGGATACAAACAAGCATCATAAGCAATGTAACATTTCTCTAAAACAACAAATCTTAGGGACCCTTTTCACTATTAAAACATTTTGATGCCTCCACAGACCTTCCATTTATATACAAATTATATGTATGGATAGTTACTCTATTAAAAATTAAAAGTGAAGAACTGTTAAATATCTATTAACTCATTATAATATATTCATTACATATTAACATATCTTTCAAATAACTATTTTTATTAACAAAAATATTTTTGAAGAGCACAGCATTTTAGCAAATCTTCTAAGTATTTGGTTTAATAGAAGACATCTGGGTGCTAATATCTGTTTCTGCATTCAGTCTGTTGAAAATAACATATCATTTACTCTCTGAAAACTCCACTGTATTCCCATTTTAAAATTGAGAATAAAAAAGGCAAATACAATCTTGATATTATTATTATTAAAATATTTTTGACCTTACAGCTATCTCCCACCCCCTGCCCAAAGGTTCCCTGGACCATAATTTGAAAACCACTGCTCTAAATTTTTATAGTACTCAGAGACTACATTCAGTATTATTTTTTTGATATCTAATTTACATCTCTGTGCTCTTCTTGGTTCCCTATGTGAAAGCTTTCTGATGGACAGACCATGCCCCTCAAATATGCAGTATCATTTATAGCATGTAATAGACCTGCATGGAACCATACGGGGTGGGCAAAGGTGGGTTAACTTACCAGACATAGCCACCCAAAAGATAAAATAATACAGAATACTAACAATAACAAAAGAAGACAAACAACATGAATAATACAATAATTAATAAATAAATAACAACACGAACAAATTCTGTTTTCATGCACTCACAACTGTTAACCTACTTTTGCCCACCCCTGTACTATAACATAAACATGTAATACGTGATTAACTGATCCACTGAAACTCAGGATGTCTTACAGTCCCTTTAATTATCTTAGCCTACGTCCTATCATCCTATCGTCTTATCGTAGCACTTACACAGTTTGTCAAACTGTGTCAACATTTTACTTAAATAGAATGAGAAGCTAATTGTATCTGAATTTATTCCAGATGAAACAAAGTAGCTTTCCTAGGCAGCACCTGTGCCCTTTGTAAGAGAAAAATAAATGAGAAACCAGAATTCTAGGGGAGTTATTATTACCTTTTTTTTTCCTTTAAAAAATGCTCTGACACATGAGGAAGAAAACATTTCAAGGTCTAATCAATGTATATTTAGCTGTAGTTTCACAATTATAAAATAATTGAAAAGTAATAACATGGAAAGAAATGTCAGTTTGAATTGATTAAAAGCTCAAGTTTCACATCTTTATAAATGGAAGAAAGAAAGCAACAAATATCATTGTTATTTTTATTTGTTCTACTGCAAAATCCGATCCTCTGAGAGACACCCACATAGTAACTCAGAAATGAAACAGTTACACGTTTATCCCTGCTGAATTGTTGCAGAGTGGCATGGTTGGCAAAATATACATAAAAGAATAAAACAGTTCTCCTAAATTAAAGGCTTTATTCCATAATAAATAATTTCTTTGACTCTTTCAAAATGGTCCTATTATCTCCAAATCTGGGGAAACCCACAGAGAAAGACTTGGTGCCTGCCATTACCTTGGTAATCAGATAACTGTTTTGACTACTCTGTCATAAAAACAGTGTCTACAGAAAATAAAAGGGCTCTTCCCTGCTAAAAGCTGGGGAGACAAACAAAATAGCTGCTAGACTGGGAAATAAAAAGAGAGGTCACTCATATGAGACCTTTTCTTGGTCATGAGTCTCAGGACAGCCAATATGCAAATTATCTTTACTTCCTGTGGAGGTCCACATTATTTACACTAAAGGCTGAATGACAAAGCATGAGGTCTTCAGACTTAGTGGCTCCACAATAGCTTAGTTATTTTAGGTATTTAATCCTAAACTAGTTTTGCTCTCGACCCATCTAATGTAAGAAAGGAACCCCAAAGCCTGCCTATCATACCTGTGAATCTTATAATGGACTGAAGTGATACTGTGTAAGTAAATTCAAGAAGCAGGGGATGGGGGAGATTTATGATGTTTGATATTTGAACTGTAAACATACATGTCTGAAATTCTAAACATTGACAAATGTGAATTCATGCAATCGTGTATCATTACAATAGGTAACCAAGAAAACCAAACAAACTAACGTGCAAATATCAAAACTAAACTTATAACAAATGAATTTAAAAAGCAAAACTGTTAGGGACTGAAGACTACACCTAACAGGAAAGTCAGGAGGAATTCCTCCGACGCGGCCATGTGCATGTGGAATGGCAGCTTCGAGACACTGCCAGTAGAATATGGAAGCCAGACTCTGTATTATTCAGTTTGCATTTTGAGTAACTATAATTGCATGCTATTTTTAGTTTATGAATAAGATTCTTTAATTCTTAATAAGCTGGTAAGTATCCCTTAATTGTATTGTGAAAATCCAATTTCAATGGCTAGTATGCCATTTGCCTATAAAAGCAACTAGAGGACATACATTTCCAGTTCAGGTTGCAATCCATCAAGTGGAACCTTGGAGGTCTTAGGGCTAAGGATTTGTATGTGAAAATCACTGCTCTAAGGCTTATTAAGTCTCCATATTAAAAAGATCAAATAAGTCATTCAACAAATATGTGTTAGGTCTACTAAATGGCAAACCTACCTAAGTCTCTGTGGATACAGGAAAGAACAAAACAGCAAGTCCCTGCTCTAATGGAATTCATCTGCTAGTTAGAAAAAGTAGAAAAACCAACAGCTAAACACTGTACCATTATTAATACCATCTAGCCCGAGACCACTAGAAACATGCCTCCAATCAAAAGAATTGGGTTTATTAATGGTTGTAGCAAGAAGAAACACACACCATGGAGATCTGTAAGTGTTTCAATGACAGGGTGTCAAAAAAGACATTAAAGTGTTTGGGCTTGCATTAGGTGATTCGGGGCATAATCTAAGGAAGAAAGGCTTTGCTCTGAATTGGATGCTCTCAGGAAATGGAGGCAATTTTGTGACTGATTTGGCATCTAAATAAATCTATCTACAGCAAGAGCAGACCAAAGTGAGGATAAAGCTAAGATTAGTAGATAAGTGGTAGTCATTCATTTTAACCAAGGGATGGTTTGACTTTCTGTGGGTTTCACAGTGACCTTGACTGTATCCATTTTTAAACAAAATAATGATGTGGCCTTGTTTTCCTACAGTTGATTGTGGTCTCAGAGTGACCTTGTCTCATGTTGGTATTCTGTGAGATTATTTCTATTCAACAGGTGAATGACATGGTTGCCTAGTAAGCTCCGGGCCAGATTTCTGCCTCACTGTATGAATTAGATTAGTTTCCAAATATCAGGGGCTGTTCTTCTCTTCCCAACCATCCACTGAACCAAACATTACATAAAGAAATAGGAAATGATCAAAGGGTGATAGGACAAGGTAAAAAAGAATCCTTTGTATTGTGTATTCATGGAAAGGCATGTGGACTAAAACAATCAGATAAAGCTAATATGCGACTACCTGGTGGGCAGCACTGTACATGTTCCAGAAAAACACTAAGGCAAGGCCCTAAGTTTGGAAAGAACCTGACATATTTGAGGGACAAAAGAAAGATAGCGTGACCTGAGAACGGTCAGTGAGAAAGAGAGAAGACAGGAGAGAGAGAGCCAGATAGCAGACGTATGGGACTGAGACTTTATTCTAAGTGTAATGGAGAATCACTGGAGGTCTTGATAGTAGAATAATGACATAGTTGTATTTTCACATTTAAAAGATGATCCTGTATGGTCAACAGAGAATTGTTATGGTGGTTACAGAGTAGATGAGAAGCTGAGATGCAAGTTAGGAGGTTTTGCAGTCTGGACAAGAGGCAGCGGTGGCTTGCCCTAGGGTGGCAGTAGTGCAGGTATGCAAAGGGTACCTTTTTGAAGTTGGTGTTATGGGACTTACTAATGGGTTAATTTGGGAGGTGAGGAGCAAGGAGGAATGAATGGAAAATGATCTTACTAGTCATTGGGCTCTTAATGTCAGTGATAATGTTATTCTTTATATCACCCCTAATTCCTGATTTGCAGAGGGCATTAGATATTGGATTAATGGACCTATGTTGTGGTGAATGTTGGCACAAGTAGCAAGCTTCAAAACTGTCCATACTTATTAATTTACAGTTGAGGTTAGGTGCCTAATTCTCTCTATTGATTTGTAGGTAACTCAGTGGTAACAAATTGCAAAATAACCCAGGTCTGGACAGAACAACCCACAGGACAACTCAATCAAAGTAGTATTGTCATAAATAAGTACTAAGTAGAAAGTAAATATGCCCAACCTACCTAGTAAGTAGAGGCAGAGAAACATAGATTTGGAGAAAAACATTTTAAAATAAACTTTAAAAAAATAATAGGTATTACTTAGCATAGCAGATAAAAATCCCAAAGATTCTGAATTGTGTCACCCTATACCTCTGATAGGGTATCTAACCTTGCCTCCTTAATTACAGTGTATGGTACATTTGCTTATCTTGAAGGGGGTCTTATAATAATTGGCAGTGACATTTGCTGCCTCCTGTCAACCTTTGAAAGTTACTATACTCCCATCAAATCGCCTTATCTAATTTCCTGCCCTGTACCCAGAGAGAGGTATCCTCAGGAATAATATAGCAGCTGGGTAATTAAGTATGAGCAATAAAAACTGCTTCTCCAGAATCACACTGAGGCTCCTTCCATTTCTTTCACAAGGGGTGTCCCTCAGGAGGCAGGCGTGAAGCGTAGTATGGGGGCACTTTTCATTAATGCCTATGGAGGCTCACAGCTGGAGCCAGACTTTTTTTCCAGTGTGAGGATAACTCCGGCAGAGGAGGCGGGGCCTCTTCAGCATGCCTTCTCCCTGTGTAACCCAACGGTTCACAATATTATTGTGTGTGGGCAGGATCTGGTCTGGAGTATAAATGGGAGGTTTATTTCTTTCTTAGTCTATTGATATGTCTGAAGCACTATAACCAATACAAAGACAAAAATGGCCTGTGTAAGAGGTTTGGTTTGGGAATGTCCTTATTAAGCACTAGACGAGTAGCTTCAGTCCCAGGATAACGTGAAACATAGCATTTAGTACAACACCATCATGTCCAAAAATTATTTATCGTACTCAATACACTTAGACCTTTCAACATTAGAGTATACTTCAACTATACTGATGAGAGTTACGGAAAAAATACAAATAATGCAGAGATCACATAATCCTGACCTACTTGTGGGCACCTCAGGCCATGTAAAAATCAGCTAAGAGGGAACTGCTTCAAGGAAGTGAAGACAGACATGGTCCCACTCAGACCCAGAGGCAACCTCACAGCCATTAAAGTGACTGCCTCTATTAGTCATGCTCATTTACTCTCATTCAAAACAATTATCTGGGTGACACGGGCTCACCACGAGGTCCTCTACTTTGTGTAAAGCAAAAAGTGAGAGGGAATTTCTAGAAGTTAATAAACAGGTTAGCGGGTTCCTTTCACTCCGCTCACAGCACCATGGGAAAAAACACTGAAGCGTGAAAGCCGGGATTCTGTCATACCAGCGTCTCACCTTCAGTGCTGCAGGAGAATGAAATATTGACATATTTAGGTGTAGTGCTTATAATTTCATCCAACTCAAAGGAATGACTGAAACACTCCTGGGTAACGTGAAAGCACCTGGGGACAGGAGAGAAAATGATCATTCTTTCCAATCTCCTTCACACCTCTGGATTTCTTATAGCTAAGATACACATTTCTGGCGGTGACTGAAGAGGGTGGGAACAACTGTCAAACCTGAAAAGTCAAGACATGAAACTCATTTTTAAGATCTCAGTAGAGGAGGAAGATGGGAGAAAGGAACCAGTAATTTCTGCCAATTAGATATGCAGGCATAACTGAGTGAAACAAATGCTTAAAAAAAAAAAAACCTTTCCTAACTCCTTAACTGTTGAATCCCTCCATTTTAATAACATTGCCATTTGTAGTTATAGGAGTGTTGAAATTTTATTTCCCCTTCTCTGAATCCCGAGTTTGTCATCTGAGAGAAAATAAAAGCTTTTAAATGTAATCACATAAAAAGTGGGAAAGCCTGGTACTTCTCAAGTTATTTTACCATGCCCCCGGCTCTTCTCAATCTGCCAAAATAATGGGATGGTTTCTAGGAATTCATTAATCCTGTCAAAAAATATTTACTGAGAACCCAGTGGGCAATGGTGTGCGCAGGGAGCTGGGAGAGGGGTGGGGTGAGCATGAGGTACAAGTTAAGTTAGATGCCAAACATGCCTGTGAGGACCTCACCATTTACAAGAAGAGAAGCCATTATTTTCAACCTTAAGCTAAACTCATTTATGTATGACTCACAAAAAGTAGAGATAAGTATTACAGGTATCCAGAGTTGGGAGAAATTGCATTTTATATGGAAGAATTAGGGAGCAATTTTAAAAGTAAATATAATTCACACTGCCCAGAAAAATGAGAAATCTTTGGACATGGATGGTGTCCATGGTGGAAGGATGTTTCCCTTAAAAGAGACAGCACGAGCAAGGACATGAAAAAGGAAGCACAGTAGAGAGATAAATCATTCTGTTCACCTGAATGGAGGGTAAAATAGTAACTGGGAAGACAGACTGGGGATTTATAGTATGTGCTAAACTAAACATTGGCCAGCTAACGCTGTCTGCACCCCTAATCCCTGGAGTTTGTGAATGTCACCTTATATGGCAAAATGGACTTTGCATATTGTGATTAAGTACAGAATCTTGAATTATGCTATATTACTCAGCTGGGCTCAATGCAATCACAAGGGTCCTTATAAGTGAGAGAGAGGAAAGTCAGAGAAGATGTGATGAGGGAAGTAGGGGTCGGAGTGGTACAAGGAAAGCTCAGAAGCCAAGGAATGCTGGTAGCTTCTAGAAACGGGACAAGGCAGAGGACCTGGTTCTCCCCTGGAGCCTTCAAAAGCAATCAGTCTAACATATTTTAGACTTTTGACCTCCAGAACTTGAAGATAATTAATTTGTATTGTTTTAAGCCACTGTGTCTGTAGTAGTTTGTCACAGCAGCAGTGGGAAGCTAATGCTTTGAATGTACCATGATACAGCATCAATGATGGGTTGTCTAACCCTTCTTTGTGGCCCCATGACTGCTGCTGATTCTTTGATTGCAACATTTATATTGTATTTTTATTTTTAAAGTAGATTTACCTATCTCCTCTGAGTTATCAAGAGGATAAAAGTGATAGTAACAAGATAAAGAAAATCTACAAGGAGGAAAAGGTTTGAGAGCAAGGTGCTGAATTCTTCGTGAACACAGTATATCTGAAGTGTCAGTGGGTCAACACCATGGGTGGACAGTGGGACATAGAAATCCGTGTCTCCTTCTTCAAGATGCATAATTCTCAGAAACAATTACTAAGAATTTATTATTATGGCTCATAAAATGGACTCATTGAAATGTGGCTGTTGACCATCGAGAAAATTTAGCAATGTAAATTCACAAGAAGGGAATTATTTATTTATTTATTTATAGGGATTTTATTTACTTATTTTTAGAGAGAGGGGAAGGGACGGAGAAAGAGAGGGAGAGAAATAACAATGTGTGGTTGTTGCCTCTCACGTGCCCCCTACTGGGGACCTGGCCTGCAACCCAGGCATGTGCCTTGACTGAGAATGGAACCAGCTACCCTGTGGCTCCCAGGCCTGTGCTCAATCCACTGAGCTACACCATCCATGGTGGAATTGTTTATTTAATCATGATATTTTGACAGGTTGTTGGAAGAAATGATTTTATAATAATTTTATTAACAAAAATGTCATCCTTTAGAGTAGCTTGTGATTATCCATACACAAAGTATAAGGCAACCTGCTATAGAATGAAATCAGGGATGAAGATGAAGACCTATAAAATATTTTTTCTAAAGAAAAATACCTCACCCATAAGTTTCTTGGTTTCTGAAATATCTTAACAGGACATTAATCCTTCAACTACACAAGTATTTCTGAGTACCAGCCAGTCAAAGGCAGGGTTCTTTATTCACCTTTTACCTAACACCATCCTTGCCTTTGAGAAACTCACGATCTCCTCTCCATGTAAAGTTGTGTACTTTCCCAAAGCACTACATAATGACAGAGTTACTATGTTAGTTTCTCCCCAAGGGCATGTAATTTGTAACTCTCCCAAAAGTATCCACACATATGTGGCCTATCCCTTTCTCACAGTGGGCTGCTAGGGATCATTTCTGTCTCCTGGGGAAGAACCTGAAGACGCTGTGTGCCCTGGAACCCGAGGAAGCTGGTGGCTGGGGTGCAGAGGAGATGTCACATAGTAAGGAAACAGGTAAAGGAGGCTTAATGAGAGGACAACCTTCACCTCTATCCAGTCCTGGGTTGGCCCAGATGACCACAGTTTCAGGCATTTTATTGCTGCATTGCTTTTGCAAAAATACAGCCTGGTCAGCACAGTGGGATGAGCTCTGTGAGCAGAAATGCCATGATGTTTAGCCAGGAAGCAGAAATTTCTGGGGCAATAGGACACTGCAGCCTCCTGGAGTGCAAACCGCTAGATCAAGCAAACTAGTGAAGGCAGGGCAGGATTCAAACCTTCAGTGGCCCTAAGCACGGAAAAGACGATGGAGTGGCCCTCTCTAGGCCAGGGCCGAAAGCTCCAGGGAACTACTATCACATGGCATTGTCTAGATGGGGCCTCCCCACCTAGACCTGCTGTTATATGTGATCAGTGACCTCTGAAGCTGTGTGACAAGAAGGAAGACCTCCACCACGTGTCATTGTCACATACACAGGCACTTTTTAATTATAAAATATGTGTTCCCCATAATATATATAGTTCCCCATAATATGTACTTGGTTGCCTTTTTAATAAATATACCAAGTGTTTTCCAAAAATATTTTTTTGGAAGATCAGTTTTTTTGATACCTGAAGCACATGTTAATTGATGCATACTTCTTTAAGTAACTAAGAAGTAAAATGAACCAAATTTTGCTAAAAACCATTCTAAAACACAGCATTTGCTTTCCTGACTTTTTAATAAAAGGATAGTGAACATAATTTAATCTTTTAAAAAAAATAATGACAATGGCTTTATTATTATGAATGGTAATTATTCCATGGTGCTATGAGACAGGGGGAAGCTTAGGGGTTGTTGCTATATATGGAGCTTCCTGTCTATACGTGAGGTGGCCTCACTGCCTTTTTAGTTTTTAAACTTTGAGTAAGCTACTCATAAATTTTCTCTGGCCTTTCTCAATGGCATGATGTTACCTTTTCCTACTACACTTATTGTTGTTAGTCAGCCTGCTTCATCATCTCCTATCAATCAAGAAAGAGATTTCCAATGTGCCAATGCTCAGGGAAATTACCTGGCACTGGGGTATTGGACCAAAGGTTGTCAAATGTTAAAATGCTACAATTCACTCTGGGTCTTGTGAAAATGCTGATTTTGATTCAGTAGTTCTGGAATAGGAACTAAAATTCTATGTTTCTGACTAGCACCCAAGTGATATCCCTGCTGCCAGTTCTTGGAACACACTTTGAACAATAAGATATTCGATAATTATGCCATTTTCAGTATTGCGTCTAAACTGAAGATAAACTAGTGCTGAGGGAAGGAATAAGTTTTAAACATTTATCATATAGATTTTAAACTTATCTCCAAATAAGTTTCCTCATGAACATGCCTATCACCTGACCACGCCACCCAAACCATCTCTCACTTCTGCATGTTAACATAGAACCTAATTTCTGTCTTTCTTTTATGGAACCTATATCTTTAGAAATTGCTGTTATTTAGCAATGTCAGGTACTAAATCAGAAGAGGAATGGAGTCTTACATATCTGTGCAGTCATTAAAACTATACCTTGCTCAAAAATGTTTTTTTAATAAACATAGAGATTAAAGAATTAAGAACTGTAAGTCTCTTCCTATATAAAATCAGCTTCTTTATTATGATAAATAGTCAGAAAGTAAATGTGAGAGAAATGCTTCCTATACCAGAAAAGAACTCAGACAAGTAAAGAGGAAATGAAGCAATATTATAATCCAACACATCCAAGTCAAGTTCTAGTAAACTGTTAAGAAAGTCAAGTTTGTTTGTTCTCAGAGTTCCTCCCTCTTTGTGCCATATATAACCCCTACCTGGTTTGCCCCATCTCATACTCCCACCTCAGAGAGCAAACATGCACACACAGGCACAAATCTGAACATATATCACCTGCATATTCTTTAACTTCCAAAACCTTTTCTGAAGAGTCGGGTTAATTTACACTAAAATGCACATGGATGACTATAGCTTAAAGTGTTATATCTTACCCCCACCCTAATGGGGGTTTGAATGTTTTAACAGAAATCAAACTCAACATGTAATAGAATGAAGCCATTAAAGAAGACTTTTGGCTTTTAATTATAAAGCAAAAGACAGATTTCAACAGAGACCCTCTCAGTGCTCCTACCTTCTCCTGAGTAATTGCTAACCCCCAGGTCTCTTGCAAAGATTCTCCGCAGTGATAAACTGCTGCCAGCCTGATATGAGGAACCAATGTGCAGAGAAAATCCCCACTAGGAGTTCGAGCTATAGAACCAGTGAAGGCTAGAGCAGGACAAACACAAAAATCAATTTGGCAGCTCATTTGGATCTACATTGTACTTCTTTCCAAGGGCAGACGGGATTTATTGTCTAGTTGGGAAAGAATAAAACAAAAATCCCAATTTCTATTAAACATCTATGTAATGAAAAGAAATGAAAATTGTCCAACTATAGATGATTCAAACACCTAAGTAACAGCATCAATGAAAGCAGACATCAGCTAGCTTTTGAGTTAATAAAATTCAATTCCATTTTATTAACTTAATCTATCATACCAATCTGCAACTTATCCATACCTTTAATTAAATTCGTGTTTACCTCCATGGAATTCTGAATGGAATCAGTAACAAGCACTCAGAAGAAAAAGGTCAGGCATAAAATAGGATGGTCAACATGATTTAGAGAGATTTCTATGAAGCCACTCTATCAATGTATTCCTAAATAATAGAGAATAAGAATAAAATAACTCCAGATGATATTCCACAGAGTCTACAGGTATTTCTCTTAATCACAGAATATTAATGTGATGAAACACACACCAAGGGGCAAGAATCTGCCTTTCCTGACCCCACAGACTGCTCACTGTGAACATGACATTCAGAAATCTGAGCATGAAGCTGAAAAGCAGGACACTGGAGCTACACTGAATTCTGTGGAATTCTGGCAAAACATGCTGCAGACAGCTACAAAATGAAATTCCTACCTTTGCTTTCTTGGTCATTCAGAGGCTGCTCAGTTGTGAAAATCAGACAAAAGAATCTCAATTTCAGATAAAATAAAAGTCATAAAGTTGTTATTTTCTTCCCACAACAAAAGAAATTCAACAAGTCAGCACGTCTTGCTGAAGATGAAAGAGAGAAGATGTACTTGGCAGTACCTTACAAATCACAGACCACAGTCCTTATAAGCCCAGGCTTTTGAGTCAAAGGGAACTGGGTTTGAGCGCCAGACCAAGAGAGCATGGCCATGCTATTTAATAGGTCTAACTTCAGCATCCTCATCACAAACTGTGGCAGGTAACATCTACCTTATAGAGAAGTTACCGGATACATGAAATAATATTTATGGATTGTTTAGCAAAATGGCCACTCAATAAACAGTATTTACTACCACTTCCGTGGAAAGCAATCATATTCAAGCATACACTTTATGGTTTCTTTCACCTTGTCTGAAAATTAAGAGGATGAATTAGATGCATACTAAAATTGTATAATCACCAGAGGCTTAAATATGTAAAGGCTTAGAGGCTACTATAAAAGCGTAAGTTATTATCACAGAGAGATGTATAATGTGATAACAAGATGGACTCTGCAGCCAGATGATCTTCATTCATGTCCCTATTCTACCTCTGCCCACCTGCGTGCTTTGGAAAGTCCCTTGAACTCTCTGCCTCGGTTTCCTCATCTATATTAGAGTACAGATAATAATAGTGACATTTATGTATTAGATTGTTGTGAAAATCAAATGTTGGTAGATCAAAATAAAATTTTGCGTTTACATAATGGTATACCATGCAGCAGAAAGAAAGAATGAACTCCTACCTTTCACTACAGCATGCATGAAAGTGGAGAGTATTATGCTAAGTGAAATAAGCCAGGTGGTGAAAGACAAATACCATATGATCTCACCTATAACAGGAACCTAATGAACAAAAATAAACTATTGAGCAAAACAGAATGGGAAGGGACTAGTCAAAGAACATGTATGGCAAAGCACACCATGTCCATGGACATGGACTGCAGGGTGGGGATTGACTATGGGAGCAGGGGTAGGGAGGCTGGGCAGAGGAGGGTAAAGGGGGAAAATGAGACAACTGTGTAGAATAACAGTAAAAAAATTAAAAAGAATTAGCAAAGAAAAAAGGAAAATAAGACTTTGGAGCATACTAAATTCTATTTAAGTATGAACATACAATCTTTTTTATTATTTGTAATACACATATACTGTTGTCATATACCTTAGAGTGATCTCCAACAGTTTCTGATTCCTGGGGTCCAGGACTTTTTGTAATGCCTTCCCCTTGAGTGTAGAAAGGACCTATGAGTGGCTTAAGGCTAGTAAAAAATAGCACACTCTTGATTAGGTTGCATTTTAAAGATTTAGTCTTAGGAGACTGAAGTGAGAGACTCCCCCACTGATCTTGAAAAAGCCAGCTGCTATGATGCAAACTGCTTATGGAAAGGGCTCCGTGGCTGGAAACAGCAGGTGGACTCTCGAGCTGAGGGTCTCAGTCCTACGACCACAAAGAACTGAATTCGGCCACCAGCCATGTAAGCTTGGAAGAGAATGCTAAGGAATCAGCCAAGCCAACACAGTGATTGCATTCCTATGAAAGCCTGAGCAGAGTTAAATCTGCGCCTATACTCCTGCTTCATAGAAGCCATGAGATAACAAATGTGTACTGTTTAACCCTCTAAGGTTGTCATAATTTATTACACTGCAATAGAAAAGCAATATGCATACCTACATGTAAAATTCAGAGAAAAGAGTGAGAAGATATGGGAAAGTTTCCTTTGTCAGTGCGCTGCTATCAGTTTTGTAATGTTTGATTGTGCTAAGCAATGTAGGCCCAGTGTTAGTTCCAGGCTGATCAGGCTTTCCCTGGCCAAATCCATTGGTAAGTCTCTTTCAGTAAAATACATGAGGACAGGAAGATCTGGTCTACATTCCCCTCCAGGCTCCATTTTAGCTCCTGGCCTTCATGGATGGCGAGAGCATTAGGATGTCAGTGATGTTTCTTGTTCCAGCTTTAGATTTCAGTTCATAAATTTTTACACAATGGTATGAACTAAAAAGCCTTTTGGAGAGTGGTAATGGGAGATTGAAATATTTGTTCTTTAATGTAAACGTTTAGTAGGTTTTGCTGACAGAGCTCACCCTGCAGATTACTTGCTTTCTGACTCATTTCCATCTTCCTTCCCTCATTTGTTTGCTCCTCTCTGTCTGCCATTCCAGAGAAATAGAAACCTTTCAGAATCACAGCAGAAATAGATAATATTTCCAGTATTCCCTGAGGAGCTATGGGTAAGAAATATTGACCGATTATATAAAGTACTTCTAGACGTAAAAATGTTATGTTATTCCAGATAGAATATCAAAGATGGGATGTTTTGCTTCCCCTTGACTTAGCAAATGTCCTCTTTCATTTAGAAATATTTCTTGACAAAATCTAGTTGGGGAGATAGAAATGCATAACTTCAATATAATGTAATAAATATCATTTTGAAGTATAAGAAAAAATCTACAGGGGTATGAAAAGGCATGAGGAATTTGATGAAGGGCAAGTAGAATACTGCTCGAGTAGAAAGTTTACTCTGGTGGGGTGGCTGAGGAGGATTAAAAGAAGATGGAGGAGAGGGAGGCAGGGGCTAGGTCAGAGACGGGGCTGGGGTGCACTTTAAGGAGGGCAGTGACAGGGTCAGATGGGCATTTTAGTTCTGACCCTGGGCATTAGTAAAGATTCGTGTTTCATGGCATTTTATTATAATAAAATATTTACTATATTCCATAAGCTTTTGTCATTCTGTAATACATTTATTAGTCTCTAAAGCCATATGTAAAAGTTGTCATGTATCAAAATATGTGGAAAAATATTTGGTATTCTCTGGTGTGGATTTTTATGAGATTTTTTTTTGATAGGTAGATTACTTTTCTGTTTAAAGGTTGCTATAGTTTTCTTGAATCTTTTCACTACTCCCCATTTAGGCTATTAGGCACATCAAAATCTTAAGGCTTGCAAAAATGAGGTTTTAACATTAAATCTTGTATTGTTCACTTAGATTTTTTTCTCTCTGATAATTCACAGAATTATGCAAAGGCATCTATCTCTTCTTTACCTCCCTTCCCTTCAAATTCATTGCTATATGCATCTAAAGTGCAAATTTAAATAACTTAGAATTTTTCAAGAAAAAGGGAGATGAAAACTATCACTTATATCATTGCTAAAGAGCGGAAAATACTTTCTAAAGTCCACAGATCTGCAGCTTGAAGGGCCGGTTGTGTAGACATGGCACCCTGAGGGCCCCACAGCTGAGAAAACAGTGGGACAGCTTGTCGTCCTACACCCAGGTAATCATCCACAGTGACCAAAATAATAGTAAATGCTCCATGGAACCACTGTTTTTTTTTCTTTGTTCACTCTTGATTTTTTAAATTTATTTATTATCCCTGCTGCAAAGAATAAAATAATAAAGAAATTACCAATCAATAAATCATGTGCTTATCAAGAACCAGACAAAATAAACCCTATAATATAATCCCCCACTGTGAAAAGATAGCAGGAAATTGGCAGGAAGGAGCCAATATTTTCTACAACCAAATGCTTTGAAGAACAAAAAATATGGTATATTGTGGGGAGCAGAAAAGATTATTGTAAAAGACGAGACAGGCTTTTCTACAAGTGTTAGATCTTGATTCCCAGTATTTGAGAGGATGGGAAGAACGTGCTTTACTTTTGAAATGGCTCTAAGTCTTTTCCCCTTTACCAGCCCTCTCTCTGCTTTTCTTCAGGCCGTTAATAGAATTACCTACTTGGACGACTGTGAGAATCTATTCGCTGGTATCCACACCTTCAGATTTCATCCTATTGAATCTACCATCTACTCTTCAATGGCATTACCTTTCAAAACCCACAACAAATAACTTCTTGTTAATGCTAAAAACCAAACAAACAACAAAAACCCCACTCTTCCAGAGCTTCCCATCATTAAAGTTTAACTTTTCTTTTGGAGTATCCAATTACTGCAATTGACGTATTATCTAAACGTCAGGTCTAAATTATCCCTATTCTGGGTTCTAATGAACAGGTCTTTGCACCAAATTCTGTAATTCTTTAAAACACTGCACATGTTCACAACCACAGGCCTTTGCTCATGCTGGAGCTTCTGCTTAGGTTGCTTTTCCCTTGATTCTTCACCTGAGGAAAACTTACTCCCCATCTAATGATGGGTATTTTTTTAAATCACAGTTCGACTTGTAAGTTTTATCGGAATCTATTTTGCACTATAGAGAGCTTCTTAAAACTATTACTTACTACTAGCAAACGTAAATTAATGTTGAGTGAAACTGAAATCACATCTTAGTTTTCTTTTTGCCTCATTAGTAACTAGCAGTGTCCTTCTACCTAACAGATCCTTAATGAGTGCTTCCTTCCGCACAGGGAACTCCTCCCTCCGCCCCTTCTCATTGACACTGGCCTTCTCCGCCATCCACTCAATCAGTGGCCACGTCCTGTTGATTCAGCAGTGTTCCCTTTGCCTACACCACTTTCCCACTGCCATTACCCTAGTTTCCATTCTCATTACCTCCTTCTTGAATTACTGCAATTGTCTCTCTAGCAATTGCTCAGCTTCCCGTCTCTGCCTTCTTAGATCACCTCCCAACCAGCTGGTGAAGTCATTTTTCCAAAGCACAGCTCTACTAATTCCATTCTCTGGCTTGAAAAATATTGATGGCTCTTTAATACCTGTAAGTCCAACCCCTTAGCAGGTTCTCCATCATCTGCGTAAGAGGTTATTATTATGTGCCTTTGCAAACTTGTATGTGCCTATTATGTGCCTTTGCAAACTTTTGTTATATTTCCCTCTCTATGTGTTCCACATACCACCATAAGCCTGAAACTTTGCATGAATTCTCTCCCTTGATTTTCTAGGTTGTTCATCTTCTACTTGTTAATATAGCCACCTTTTAAGAAACAGACAAAATGCCGTGTGTCACAACTAGGTACTTTACCCAGTCTCAGACATTTTTATTATAGAGCATATTTATTGAATCACTAAAAATGCACAAATGTAATATAGTAATTCCATTTCACTGTTACTTATATACAAAACAATTTGCTTTTGATTAAAAACTCTCTGCAGAGATAAATCATATTTTGCTTATCTTTGTTTCTAGGGTTGGGCTTTATGCAATACAGGTAAAATTCCATAATAGTTTACTAAACTTGTGGGATAAGACAAAAACCTCTTTATAATCAGACCTGTTAACTATTTGAGGACTAAAACTATTTAGGGAGTGGCTGGATGATCATTTATGAGGAATACTGAAGGAAATTTCTATACTAGGAAGGTGGTGGAATTATGGGACCAACTTTAACTTTCTCTGCTATCAAGGGAAAAAGAACTGAGTACTTGTAACCTAAATATGAGGTAGAACTGAAACACAAGAAAGGGGTCAAGGCAATCCCTCATTTATAGCTGTCACAGATGACAACCTGAATTTGTGACTAGCATCTAAAGTTAGGAAGAAGTTCCCTTCTTGTGATACTGAGTCCTTTGACTCGTTAGAATTTAACATTAACTCCAGTTAGATAGTGTCAGAATTGAAATGAATCGTAGGACATCCAGTTTTTGTCTGCAGAGAATTGCTTTGTGTGGGAAAAACGCACATTTGGTGTCATAAGTGAAATGCTGTAGTGAGGGTGTAGTATAGAGAAACAAGAGTTTTCCATTTTAACTTTCTAGTAACTAATTCTGTGCTTTGTTATGAAACTTAAATGCTGAACCTAAGAGACCTATCAAAGATCTAATGAAAGACTCCTCTTATTTGCTTTTACTTTGTATAACCATCAATAGGCTAATAGTAGAGGTCATTCACACATGAAGATACTTACATTATGTTTTCCCAAGTATCTAGACATCCTCCAAATAATAGAATAAATGTTTTAAAATAACATTAATCAAACATGAGGCTTTCTAGTTGACTTGGAAAAGATGGCATATCTGCTAAACAATTGGAGGGAGGGACAACTTTCTACTTCAGACTTAGAGTTTTCTTTCTGGTCTGCTAATTATACAAAGGACACAAGATTACTCAACACTTTTCCAATATGAATTTCTTCATTAGCAATTAATGCCATAAAATACCTCTCCAACCTAGCAAATCACTGTGAGTCAAAAAGCTCAGGATGGTCTTAATTAATAATCCTATAGTTGCCAATTATTTTTCCCAACAACTTCAATTAATAACTAAGAGTTTAGTTTAGAGTCTTCACAGAGAATCTTTACAGTCTTTAAACAGCGTTGATGACAATAGCCAAATACATTTGGCCTTGGCTCTAACTTTTGCAGACTTCATGAGCTCAGGAAAGTCACCAAGGCCAGGAGAACTACCATAGTTCTTGGTGATCTCATGTCACGAGTGGAACTTTGGTGACGTGGACCAAATCTCTGCATAGGAGTTTCTCAATAAAGACTCGAGATTAGGAAGAATCACTAGGATTAGGCTATAAGAACATTAAAGAGGGAGGGCATTCAGAAATCATTAAGCAAGACCCTCCTTCTTTTTTTTTAAATAAGAAGATTCATATCAAGTATAGAGTTAATTTGTGACAAATGTCTTCTGACCCTTGACCCTCCGCTGGCTGTTTCCCCTGCAACATCTGTCTCCAAGCAGATCCACCCTTTTTCTTATAGAGATCTCAGAATCATCAAACAAATTCCAAAAAGCAGGGACTATTTGTTAGTAACAGAAAAATCTTTAGATCTTTAATTTAGAGTCATTAGTAGGCTAGGATTGAGTTCAAGTTCTTCAATCTCTTAATTCAGTAAATCATATGAGGACATGGTAATGCAGAGCCCCAAAGCATAAAAAAGTAACTTGTTTGAAATTTATTTGCTGGAAGGGAACACCCCACCTTGATTTTAATGAATTTCAGAGCAGATACAAGATATTCTCAGTGGCTTTCATATGAGTTCCCTTCACAAACTTCTTCCTTTAGAAACGCAAAAATGCTTTCAGGAATTTTATGCCTGCATAGAGAAAATTGCTATTGCATACAATTAGCATATTTGCTAAGATTTGTCATTACTTTTGGTAATTAAAATCGTACAAAGAGAGAGACATATCCAATTCAAGAACATTACACAGTACAGTAATACAAACATAATGGTCGCCTGACAATTATTAAAATACACCAAATTCTTCTTTACAGTAAAAGTATTCACCAGAGTAGCTTCTGAATAAGATCACTGCAGTGCTTTCTATTTAAATGTGTTTCTGCACAGAAAATTATAATTACATTTGCATAACTACTATAATCAATCTAGAATTATGCCTCAATTTTTTTATTTTCCAAATCACTATTCTTTCTAAGACATCAGGAGATCTGAGGCGTAATCTGAATTTGTGGACCATAATTTTAATTTGTAATGGGATTAAATATATTTTTGTACCTTCTTTACACGAATCTCTCATTTTAGGGACACATAAGCAATACAATTACATTGTATAATTTGTTTACTTCTCTTTTGAAAAATAGGTTTTAATTTACCAAATCCACTTTTCATAAAAACAAAATAAACACATGAGTAAAAAAAACCATCCAAAACCACAAAAGGAGAAAACCAAATGATATTTGGACAAAACAGAGTTCCAGTGAAGTCAAGCATTCATCTCTACATTCAGATGCCCTGTACTTACTGAGATTAGCTGGGATGGCTGAGCTAACTTCTGTCCCATCTTGGAACTACTGGCTACCAAACCCCAAAGATTTCTTTTGAATGTTCCTCTTTATTTCTGATGAATTCAACAGGCTTTCCCGAGACCTGACATTACGAGCATCTGTATTTTTTTTAAATGCAAGTCAGATCAGATGAACATAGTAAGCAGACCTAAAAATATTAAGCTGCAACCAGACTTCTAGAGCCATGGACTAGGATGCTATCTCTGTGAGAACTTCCTGTGAGCTCCTTCTTCTGACAAACCAGCTGATAATGTGAGGCTCCCACAGACACCATCTATGTGGTTCTTGTCTCAGGAGGCAGAGACAGAGGCACAGTAGCCCTACAGGGCATGACGTATTCCAAAACCCAGTTTGCCTCTGGTGCTGCTGCATAGCGTATTTGGTTACCAGGCTCAGCTTCTCAAGGGAATCACATCTCTACGGGTCAGACCAGCACAAAATAAATTCGCAGTAGCACAGACAATATATATGTCCTAAAAGGCACAATAGGCAGCCACTACAAACAGAAACCTTAAACCATTTCTCTAGCACGGGATTTCAAAATGATTTCCAAGTGAAAGATGTTAAAACTAACTCAATCTTTTCAAACTTTTCTATTTTGGAAGGTTAGGAGCTTTGCTAAAATTTGCACAAGGAACTGTTTTAATGACCAATTAATTTAGATTGGCAGGCACACAGGAATAAACATGTTCAGTGTATGGATACCCAAAGGATTAGGTATTGACTTTAGGACAGAAATTAAAATATGCTGAGGACAAACATTAAATCAGCAGTGGAATTTTACCATTACTTAACTGTGTACTCCAGTGTTTGTTTATATGCACAGGTAATGCCTACCTAGAAAAAAAATTGGACCCCAGCAGTTAACTAGACTGATATTTACATAATTTTATAAAAATATGTTTCTGTCTCATTATTTAGAGGCCAGCCAAACTGCCAGCTTTAAAAGCATAGAGAGATCTAGGTGTAAGCCCATATCTATTTGGAAGGTGTATGACTTTAAAATAATGATGGTTTCATGATTCCCTTCCTTTAAACAGGGTGGGAACATGTATCCTAAAGATAGAAATAGTCCAAGATGTAGGCCAAAAATCACAGAGTATTGGAGGTGGGTTGATATTAAGTACTTCCTAATTTTGTTTATACTTGTATTTTTCAACTCTAATTTTATTTACATGCAAATTGAGGTTGAAAAATATTTTTTAGTCATGATTACAAGCTAACTAAGGCATTACTGGGCCTAGAATTGGGACACTTTCCATTGCATGACACTGAATTTGAAGAAATAAACACACATGGTAGATGTTAACTCAGTCATGCATAGAATAGTCCAGGGTCAACATGGGTAGGAGAATAACAGAAAAGTGGTATTTTCTATTCCTAAATGTATCCTGGCAGTCTCCTTCTAGCTTCATGTGTTTGGTGAAAACTATACTAGTCAATGAGTGACCTACAATTTTCATATTAAAACTAGAGTCTTTTCACATGAAACAGACCATTCATGCCCTGATTAAAACAGGGGTATGAATTACTAGAAAAGGCAAAAATACATACATACAAACATACATACATACATACATACATACATGGCACAAACTGGTTTTCAAGGCTATGCAGACTTGCTCGGTGTTGGAGAAGGGACATAGGAGGAAGACAAGTTTTCTCCACAGGGCAGCATCTTGATAGTTGAAGATGACTGATTTATTCTTAACAAAGTAAGCTAGGAGTTAAATTTCATCAAATTTTTTTCTTCATTAGCTGTCTTTTTATAGGTGAGACATATGAATGTTAAATAAGTTGCCCAATGTCACAGAATTAATAAGCAAGTAGTAAAGCCTGTCTGTGAGCTCCAGACACTTGATTCTAGAGCCAGGATGCTTAATCACTACTGTCTATAGCTTTCCCATAATCTTTCTAGGCAAGAATCTAGAATAAAGCCCTATTAAAAAAATTTAAAATAACCCATTGTAATAGTCTTCATTTTAGCTTAAATGTTAAAAATGGCTAGGCTTCTTTATTTTAGGTAATGATATCATAGCTGATACAGTCAAGACTCTTGTCTCCTGCTTTGCAGTTTATCTAGGGCCTGACTCTCTAGTCTAATGCTATTTCAGCGTTATGTTCTACATGTTAAAGAGATGTGGTTGTAGCTGACCTTAAGTTGACCTCAGAGCAGCTATTATCTGTCCCTTTCTCTTCATTTCTTCCAGGCTTTGGCGATATAGGGAGAATAAAAGGCCCCTGCCTTTCCACCTCTATTTTTTAAAATGCAATTATTAGAGCATATATTGTACTTCCCAAGTGTTCCTAGGCTATACAGTAAGTTTAAATGTCGTAGCAAGAGGGGCCAGTCCACCTGCACACCTCCTGATCAGAGCTGCTCTGCTTTCCTTTAATGATGTGTAGGGAAAGGGGACAGAATGCTGGGAGGGAAAAAAGGATCTGACCTTTCTTTGATGTGGAAGTTTTGCAATCATATAGTGAGACCTCCTCTGAGCTAGTCTCACTGTAGGCAGGCAGGGGGCTGTGGCTGGAGTAAGGAGAAAGAAATGGGAATAGCTTAGAGGTGATAATAAATGGTCCAAGGCTCCCCT
Organism: Phyllostomus hastatus; assembly: GCF_019186645.2. NCBI lineage: Eukaryota > Metazoa > Chordata > Mammalia > Chiroptera > Phyllostomidae > Phyllostomus > Phyllostomus hastatus. The sequence continues at coordinate 102,603,279 of NW_025334041.1, read as the reverse complement.
CTGCTAAAAAGGTACACAGAGATTGCTGGTGCAGGAAAAAGCCCTGGGCTAGGGAAAAGAGCGCCTGACCCTGTGCACGGTGGCCTCTCCTCTCCTGTCTGTACAATAGTTAGGAAGGTCTTTTTTGATGATAATGTTCCATGGATCAGTAATAATAAGCAAAGAATAAGAATGGGTTGGTGGGGTCCATTTACTATTTCAAACCATTAAAAATCAAAGAAAAGGCAGCAGGTGAGACTAACAAAACAAAATCATAGATTGATATGGCCCAAAGCACACCGATTATCCAAAAACACTTCTTTTTGATCCCAGAAACTTCTACCTGTGAAACCTCAGACTTAACCTAAGATTCTTCTTTCTCATCTATAAAATGGAATAACATGATCTCTCTTACAGGCTTTTGTGAGACTTAACTGAGCAGACAATAGTTCCAACATTATGAGGCACAGTACAGGCACTCAATAAATACCCTTTGGTTAAATAAGTGCCTAGAATTTCCAAAAGTAAAGGTGTACTGAAATTTTTAGTTCCCCTTCCTTTCCTCGAGTTTTACTGAGCATGGAAAAAATGTGAGGGTCATTCGTATTTTAAGGAGACCATGACCTAAAAGGAAAGTAAAGACTAATGTCATTCAAAGGACCAAGGGAAGCAGGTAGAGAAAGCTCAGAAAGTTGGGCCATCAATAATAGGAAACAAGAAGAAAAGCAGGAGCCTTAGAGAAGTTCCAAGGGTTTAAATATTACTCAGAGAAGGCCAGATGCTTTTTCCTACCACCTTAGGGCTTTTCCTTTAAGTACTAGTCAACTAATTTTAAAGTAACAGAAGGAAGTCAAATAAATAGCATGACTAGCTTACATTTTATTGCCAGTGGTGGGGATAGAGCAGGGTGAAGAAGAGGGAATCTCTCTCCTTCTCTGTCTCTCTGTCTCTCTCTCTCTATATACACATATATACATATATATTTAGAATATATCCTCATATCTATAGAGAGAGAGAGAGAGACAGACAGACAGACAGACAGAGTCAAAGGCAGTGTATCCCCAGATGCAGAAGCAAGGTTTGATTCTTTTAAGCTATTCTACAAGGACTTAAGCATGCTGGCACTTTCCTCCCTGGCCCCACCCCCTTCAAGGCTTAGCAGAGCAATAATGCACAGCACAAAGACAGCCAGGAACTGATACATGAGGTTGACAGAGCCCTGTCAACCTTCCACTTTTCAGCCTCTTTCCATTCTTATCTTCTCAAGCTTTGGATATAGAGAGGCTGTCTCAGCTTATAGAGTTTTGGGTGTAATTCCATAAATTGACATTTGATCAGCATTTTGTGCAGCATAATTGCGTAAACTTTCAGGCCTGCCATATAATAATCCTTCCCTGCCGTGTGCAGAGCACTTTGGGTCCCTCTGGATGATGGATGTGGTGTGAACGGGAAGCATTATTATTATTTATGTTTTATAATGTGTCAACTCTATGTCCTCTGCCACAACAGACACTTCTTTCAAATGTGCAGCAACAGGCCCCAAGTGATGCATTGTCAAATATTTTTGAAATGAAAAAGCAAAATTAGCCACAAACTGCCCCCTTGTCTCATTGGAAATAGCCCTGAAACACTACCAGGGAAAATCAATGTTAAATTATAAAAGCTAAAACAAAATAACCTAAAAAATTGGAATGAGCCCTGGGTTTGGAAGAAGTACACTTTTGTAAATCCCAACAATGGTAATTCTGCTTTCCAATTAAAGCGTAATAGTGAAAGAGGAAACCGTCACCCAGAGTATCCTCAAGAACCATTCAATGAATTTTGCTTTACTTAATAAGAAGTACAGTTTTCAGTAGGGCTGTTTCCCTGGGTGGAGATTCGAGAAGGCAAGACCCAGGGACTTTTCTTTTCCTCTTTACACTACCCAAACCCAGATACCGTCTGATGATCCATCAATTCATAAAGACATTTAAGGTTGGAAGGCATAAATTTAAGTATGTGGTGGGAAACAAATAACAAACAATGGATTCTAAATTTTTGTGTGGGTGAAATTCTTCTGTAACACTACAGATTTTGTAGGAGTGGTGGGTTTACTCCTGAGAACACTTAGTTTCCATTAGGTCACATTAACTCTCAGGAACTCTTTCCAGAACCCTGTTTAGTTAGCGTGATGCTTACATTCTGTGTCAGGATGCTGTGATATTGTAAGAGAGGAAGATACCAATTTAATGTGGTAGATAATTGACTACAGTTTTATAAACTTGTAAGATTGCAATTTTGATAGCAATGCTGATTGCTTTCTCTTGCAGTAGGAGTGATCAAAGGGCCTACCGTGGGAGCAGAAGTGAACATCCTTCACTGAACATTGTGGGCCTAGGAGAATCTAGAACAATTAAATGACACTTCCTCATTAACATACTAGTCACAATGTCGTACCCATTAAGTGCCTCTGGCATATAAGGATGGGCTTTTTCCAGATGATCTTTTATGGGGCTGGTTTATTTTTCTTTGTCTTGACATTAATGAGCTATGTAGTCAGGAAAATAGAAGATTTCAATGCCTGTCATATTACCTTTCACATTACCAAAGCTTGCTTTTCTCCTGCTCAAAGAGCAAGCAAATTGGGGGTGGAAACTGGAATATTAAGTGCAAGGGGTCATGAAAATAAATGTGAAGGCAGCAATGGGACCCATTCCAACTATGACTTCATGACAAAAAGGCTGTGACTTCAGCATTTCATTACTGTCTGTATCTTGATCTGTTGCATTATTGTTGTACCTTTTTATTTCTCCTGAGTTCTTGCACTGGGGCGGGGGGATAAAAAATATAGGTAAATTTTTCTATAGTTAGGATTGTTTCATCTTAGACTGCTAATTTGATAGGAAAAATTTATTTTTATGGATCAAGGCTGCTAGTTGTTTACAAGCCTCTTGGAGAAACAATTTCTTTCCTGAGCAACCTTGGAACATTATCTTCAACGAAATCACATTCTACCACAATTGGACTACAGTCGATCATTTCACCAACATTTAACTTCCCATTTATGCAAAACAAACTGAATGTGTTAACAAGGCAACAGAACAAGACAAATGAGAACAGGAAATACTCTTTTGTATTGCTCTCAACATCCTGAATCTCAGTGAGGGTGAAGGAAAAAAATCTGGGAAAAAGTGAGTTGGCAGGGTCGAGAAGACAGGAATATTATTACTGGAAAGTACTTAATGGGCAAATACAGATGAGGGAATAAGCACAAGGTCAGGAAGCAAGCAAACTGAAATTCATATTTCCTAATCACTCCCTCTGCTTTGCAAATCCTTCCAAAACATGACCTCATCTGTGCTTTCAGTATCCCCAGTGTACAGAGTTTGATTACTCATCCTATCACTTTGCACACTGGGAGATTTTCCTTTACTCGGCCCTAGTGGTCCTTATAGTTGTTACCAGTTAAGCACTTATTATTTTGGTTTTCCCATTATTTTTAGTGTTGTCTTGGCCAACAAGTTTGAAAACTATTTGAAAACAGGGATATGACTTTTCTGTGCTTCTTTTGTATTATTCTTTGAATTCTTATTCTTTAAGACATAAGTCTTAATTGATTATAACAAGGTAGTTTTAGAGCATGTGGTACATTACTGAAGGCCAAATTTATCATTTTAAGAATATGTATGTATATATTTGTTACATATACAGCAAAAGGGGAACTCCCCATTTCATACTCAAAACTCAAGTGGCCAAGGTATCAAATTACTTATTTTGATTTATGAACCAAAATACCCCAATGTGTCATGTATATTTTATAATCAGATGACTGTGTATCATTCCTTGTTGGAAGCATTTTTTTTTTTTAAGATTTTATTTATTTATTTTCAGAGAGGGAAGGGAGGGGAGAGAGAGAGAGAGAGAGAGAGAGAGAGAGAGAGAGAGAGAGAGAAACATCAATGTGCGGTTGCTGGGGGTTATGGCCTGCAACCCAGGAATGTACCCTGGCTGGGAATCGAACCTGGGACACTTTGGTTCCCAGTCCGCACTCAATCCACTGAGCTACACCAGCCAGGGCTTGTTGGAAGCATTTATAAATACGGGTTAGTCTTTTTCTTAAATAGCTGTCTTGTTTATTATTATATCCTTTCTAATTAAACTGTTTTAATACCATAATACTGAAGTGATTTTTGCAGTTTCATTTTTTTTAATCCTAAAATTCATAACTGTATATTGGAAGGATACTCATGATACACTCTTGATAAGACAATGCAAATGTTTCCAAACATAATTTATTCATCTGTAAACACTTCACCCACCTGGACATTTTTCCTTGCAAGGATTATTCTCCTAGTATTAACCTTTTGTAGGTTAATGCTCTAAAGAATTATATATAGTTCATACATGAGCCAATGATACAAATCTATATGCAATCATATTATTTTTTGATAACTCTGTATAAATTTAAAACAATCAGAATGCCTGTTTTACTTCTCAGCAGTATTTCTATCAGGTTTCAATAGATTCTGGGCAAAACAGTCATGGATAGAAGAGTATTTAATGCTTGTTTAAATACTCCAATTTTCAAAACAAAAATAAATAAAAGCTATCTCTTTAAAATCTATTTATATTGTTTTATATATGAATATGTAATGTACATATTATATGCATATTAAATTACAATGGGAAGGTTATTAAATCCCTCCCAAAATTTTTCTTGCCTACCCCATTCCTTCCTCTTTCCCCTTGAATAACTATAAATAAAACTTCCCAACTTTCCCATAAGAAAAAAAAATCATTTAACCTGATTTCAGGAAAGCATTTTTCTTAATGCTAAGCCAGTTAAGTTAGTAATTGTAAAATGTGTTAAATTAAAATTTTCAATTATTAGGTAGGAGATTCAAGTACACAACACACAATTTAAGCCTTTTCTTAACTATTAATAGATACTGATGTCAACTTTTTCCTGGCAGCTCCAGCAACAGTTTGCAAAGGTCTGAATGCCAATAAGTGATTTAAAAGGGAGAAGAAAATATGGTCATGTAGTAAACCCTAAACAAATATTGCTAATCTGAGATATCTGCTGGTGTTTTTAGCATAGCTTTTTTTTTTCCTACTTTAAGAACCAAGTTGTTTAGGAATATCTCTTTCCCTAAGAGATCTATGGAGACTATAAAACTCTACCATGTTGCATGTGTAGGATGTGGGCAGGCTGCTAGGGTAGCAGTGTAGAAAGGCATTTTGGTTGGAACTATGCACAGACACAAGTCACAAGATCAAACATAAGCAGCGACAGGCAGTAAACATATAGGTGATTTCCTAGAAAGGAGAATATTTTCCTTTTTTTATTTCTCATATGGAATATAGCTAATAATTACAATGTTTCCTGTTTAGAAATATTAAAGTAAGTAATTTTTCCCAGAAAAAATTATTAGAGACTAAGATGTTGGCCTTTATTTCACTAAAGGAGCCAAGGATATTAGTTCAAATCAAAAGAATTTTTCAGTGCTATCTTCCTAGACTTTATAATACCTAAAATGTTTTCAATAATTAAAACATTTTGAAAGACTTTAAGATATACTATGCAGTCATTTTTTAACATATTTTGCTAAATCAACTATTCAAAAATCTCCTTTCTTTATCACTCTACATAAAAGATAATTCAAATACCATGGCTACAAAACATATGTTGGCAGGAAATGAAAAAATATATAATACATATTTTTTCTTATTATTCCAATTCTTCATGCTGACTCTTAGAAAATGAAAGTGTATCTTAGTGTTTTCTGATTTTAAAAGCCTATTAACTCTTGCACTTAATGATTTGATACACAGAATGACACTAGATTTTCTAATACAACCAACTCCCCAACACAAGAACTTTATTCTTCCCAACATAACATAGATAAAATATATAGATTATTTTAAAAAACAGAGGATTTCACTTAGCACCAATTCAAAGTTCCAGTGGATAAAATTAAAGGGTTTGTACAAAATTTCAGAATTGGGATATAAATCTGAAATGTAATCAGATCCTTGCCAAATTGCAGATTAGAGAATAGAATGTATGATTTCTTCCCTAAAACTTCAGAACATAATCAAGATAGTATAAAATAATTTCAAATTCTAACTTTTTAAAAAGGAGATGTGTTATATTCAGTTTTGCCATACATTTCCATTTTATTATTTTTTGAAAAAATCTGTGATGAATAGTTGCTGAAATGTCAAGGAATGAAAAAATTGGATTTTTATTCAGTGATCTATAAATGTATTAGTTGTCAGAATCTCTTATATGGTAGGTAGAAATAAAGTTTCTACAGCAACCAATTTTATCCTTAGTTAATGCTGGGGATCAGTATCCATGAATATTCCTAATTCTTGTTGAAATCAAGTAGTACTACATCATTCTGTTGTCTTCCAAACAACTGAGTGTCCTTCCTTTCTTACTTATAACCAGGGAAGGAAAAAGATTGCATTGAGAGTAATGATTTGTAGCAGGGGCTAGGGCTTGCTTGACATACGTACATACCCATGTCAGGCACCATATATGCTAGGACTCATAAGGAAAAGCGTAAATCACAGCCAAGACTTTCTCATGTCCTTTTTTGCAAAGATGTCACACTACTTTACCTGGCTCAGTAAGTCTGTATGCTGCCTTCTTCTAAATGAGATTTTGATTATGAATTATTATATCTGAAAGTCTTTTCATCTTTATTACTTATATTTTGCAATGCCATTTCAAAACATGTGCTATAAGTTATAAAGAAACACCAATGGAATACTATCACGCTGGCACTAAATTCAACTAAAACTGAACCAAAGCACATGAAAGGGGCCGATGTCCACTTTTGTGTGTGTGAAAATTCACCATGTTTTCTCCTATAAATGTGTCTAACCTAGGGACCAATGACAGACATAAAAATCTGGGACTGGTTTTTACTTACTTTACATAAAAGATTAATACAAATCTTCATGGATGTTTAACCAGCATCCCATTCAAAAATGAGAAAGGCAAAGCTAATGAATTAACCTTATAAAAAGCCATTCAGTAGGATAATTGCTATAGCACCACTTACTTTAGGGTCAGATTTGTTTATCTGGATGTCTCTTATCTAAGATCTTACCTAAGGATCTTATCTTGGATCTTATCCAAGGAGATTTAAATATTTAGGTACCAAAATCACGATGGCATGAATAAAGTGGACAACTATATTATATACCATGTAGTGAGTCTTGAATATAATTTTTAGAAAAGTAAAGTTGCCCTCTTAGACACAATTTTAACACAAACTAGGTCATACATATATATAGAAATATTAAAGACAATATTAACAGTATCTGACATTTATGTTAAACACTTTACATTGGTTATTGTGCATAATCATCACAGCCCTCCAGGAATTAGGTGCTATTATTCTCATATTACAATTGAAGCTAGGTCTCTACATATATTGCTAGTTCTTGCTGAAATCAAGTAGTAATTCATCATTCGGTTGTCTTCCAAGGAACTGTGTGTCTTCCCTTCTTCAATGACAGGGAAGGAACAAAGATATAATGAGGATTGGGATTTGTAGTAGGTGCCAAAGCTTGCTTGATACATGTACATGGCCATGTGAGAGGGTGTTAAATAATGTGCCTTATATTCCAAAGCAAATCAGATAAGGAACTGAGGCTGTGAACTCAAGTCTAATCAAGATCTTAGGCTTTGAGTACTCGGCCCTGACATCTATCAACATAAGACATGGGATTCGTCTTGAGGGTTTTTCTTTTTCCTCTTACAACTAGAAGCATCTTAAGGTTAAACTCGAGAGAAACAAGAGAGTGTTCTTTGGTCTCATGCCCAGCTTTCCTTGAATACATCTCTTAACACCTTATATTTGTGAGAAACTTACCATATATGTGCTTATAGAATACTACTTACTAATGTTTCTTTTAAAGTGGAGAAGGTAAGACTTCTTATCAATTACAGTTGTAGCAAGGAGTTAAACCTGAGTTCAGAGAACCAGGTTCTAGTACTGTTTTTGCAGGAAGCTTTGTCCCCACAGAAAGTTGTTTAATTCTTTAGGTTACTCAAAAATGAAATGTGGATTCTGGACTAACTGGTGAATGTTTTAAGATGGCATAATACTCAATAATGTTGACTCAAACTATACATTCTCCAACACTGTACTAGATACAAGGAAGAGATCCACAATAGCTGAGAAAGATACAAGTCGTTTTTTTAAAGAATTTATATATTTATTTATTTTTAGAGAGAGGAGGAAGGGAGTGAGAAAGAGAGGGAGAGAAACAGCAATCTGGGAGAGAAACATTGATCAGCAGCCTCTGGAATTCTCTTAAACAGGGTCCTGGCACTCAACCCAGGCATGTGCTCTGACTGGAAACTGAACCAGTGACAGGTCAAGTTTTGAAGAGATGTATAATTTGGTCAGTGGGGGACAGTGAGTGGGATAGAGAATGAAGGAGAAGGAAAAACAAATATTCTTTTACAAAGATGAACTGACTTACTGACCCACTACTCCTAGGGTGTTCCTTTTATCCCTCTCTACAATAGCCATGTACAAGATGTATCCTACTGTCCTCTTATAACCAGTCCCAGGCGATGATTTGTGAACATGGTGTGGGTGGCAGTAGCAAACATAAGTGCCTAGAAACCAGGTATTAAAGTAAGGAGACAGGTTGGTGCTGAGACATGGAAATGAGAATGAAGAGTCAGAGGTATTGGAATGAAATAGAGCTTACGCTTAGGTACACAAAGAAATTAAAATTCAATGCCATAAGAAACGACGCTGCTACAGACCACGGGAGCCACGGACTTCAGGAAAGTGGTTGAAGATAATGAAGTTGGGATAAAGAGAGTAGTGGAAGAGCAGAGTAAGTGAAGATAGAAAAATATTACAGGGGAAAGCAGGGGGAAATTTTTTAAATGCTTAGAGGTGTCTATAGTTTTAAACATTTTTTCTGAAAATAATATTAGCTTCTCTTGTGCCTCCAAGTGCCAAGAGTGTTACATGTATCACCTGTTGTACTTTTTGCAATCACCTTGCAAAGGGGGTTATAATTTTCCCATTTTATGGGTGCTTAATCAAATTAAACAGCAGCTCAGTAAAGGTCACCAGTTAGTAAGTGGGTAAGCCTGGAAGAGAATGTGCACGTTTGCTCTGAAACTAACACCATGTTATCTCTCAATCTCTAATTTTGCAAACAGGTGATGGTGTAACTTTAGCCTTTGTGGTTCAACTTCAGGCTAACTCCAACAGTGGACATTTTGTAAAGACTTCTTAGAAAGAAGAAGGGTCAAGTGAAGGGACATGTATAAAGGACTCATGAACAAAGACAACAGTTGCAGGGAGATTGAATGTGTGAGGTAGGAGGTGGGTAGAGCAGGGGAGGGTAATGAAGGGAGAATGGGGACAATTGTAACTGAATGACAATAAAAGAATAAAAAGACTTCTTAGAAATTTCTGATGGCTTTTCTCATTGGTTTCATTGCAAATATCAATACCTTTATTTTCACTATCCAGGCACATGAGTTGCAGATATAGCATATTGAGTGTACAAAATACTTCCTTAGAAAATAGATTAGTTAAGCAGTGGGAATTACTGATTACCACTTATTAATGCAGTAACTTCACCTCTTCACCCTCCCAAGTTCATTGTCTGCCTACACATTTTTAAGGCACATGCTATTTGAAACACCAGGATTTTTGGGTTTAAAACAGGAACATTTTCTTTAGCAAATTTGGCCCTGAAATGTCCTCTAATTTTAATGTCAGGAGGTTTACTACAGTGGTCTGGAGAGCCTAGTTCATCATGAAAATGTGCCCTACTTTTCAACACTAGATGAATATCTGTTCCCCGCATATTGCTCAAAATGGCCATTTCCTTTCCATGGTTATATTTTACTATTCATGTCATCAGACTTGGCAATGTGAGATTTATTTAGGGGGAAACATCTATCAATTACAAAACATAAAGCATGCTTCTGTCTCTCACAGAGTTTACTGCCACCTTAAGTAAGTTCTGAACTGTTGGGGGAATTACCAAGAACACACTTCTCCTTAAGCCATTAAAATTGCACACTCAGAATACAAAATTGGATGGCTAAAGTTTAACAAGGGACACACTCCTTCTCTGTGTGACTCATTAAATGTACTATTATTTTAACCCAGGGAAGTGGGTTCTTTGACTTCCTTTTAAGACATAGGCCTGGATATATAACACCCAGTTGATGTAAAACAATGACTTGAGAAGAACTTACAGAAAGTAGCTGATTTCATTTTGATGTGCTATCCACCAGATGTGGCATTTGCTCTCCCATTCATTCTTGCCTCACTTGAATCTATTTTTACACAGCATCCAAAGTAATCTTACATTATAAATGTGAACACAACATTCCTCTACCTACTCCCTTCATTGACTCTCCCTGTTCTAGAAATAAAGTCTGAGATCCTATCCCTGTCCTACAAGGCCCAGGATATTCTAATCTCTGTTTGCTAAGTAAGAGAAACTTCTACCTTAACACCTTGCTCAAGCTACACCTCCCAGGATATTTACCCATATGGCCAACTCCCAGAAGGCTATCCTACTTTAAGACTTATCACAAAACCCACCTCCTCCATTCAGCTCTCCCTGATTGTTCCAGTGGCAAATAAGTTCCCATTCCTACTATATTATATTGGTTCAGTGTAGGCTGAGATTCTGTTGTCAAGTCTTTGCACTTATACTCAAAATGTTTTGCACATAGTCTTGGTAATAAATATTAAGACCAGTGAATGGAAAAGTAAGGAAGGCTGTAGAGAAAAAAATCTGTTGGCACATATGAAGGTCCTTTCTCTCTCTTCTCTCTCTTTCAATTCTCTTGTTTCTGCTTTGGCCATAATCATACAAAATGCTTATCAGTTGTGCAGAGGGAGTTTCTTAAGAGTAAAGCATTGAAATGTTGCTCCATAAAACTCTTTTGTGGAAGTACTAATAATGCTTTTACAACCCCATAGACATAAATTGTGTGCATAGCATATTTCCTCTTCAAAGATTGGTTTTTACCCAGTCTTTCCAGCTATGTAACACAGAGACATCACACATTTTAAAATAATAGACATGGACTCTAAAATAATTGTCTTTTTTTTTGATTTTCAAGATTCCAAACATAATTTGACTGTCCTCTTAATGGCCTTATGCATAGGCAAACATAGTCTAATTCTCTATAGAAAGAAAATAACATAGTGTGTACTACTGGATATTATGTAAGTTGTCAGTATTCGATTTTAAACAAAACACTCTGACTCCCTGAACACTCTCTAACCATCTTAATAAGAAACCCCCCAAAAGCACTGCCTGGGCTTCACCATCTGCACACTGCTACGGTCACGGCACGCAACCAATGAGCCACCATATAGAAGGATTTGATGCCTTTTTAGTGTTGAGTTTTATAAGTTCTTTCTATTTTGGATATTAACCCCTCATCATCTGTATCCACAAATACATTCCTCCATTTGGATTGGTTTTCAAAAGACCAGTCTTTGAAGATGAAATATGCTATACACACAATTTATGTCTATGGGATTATAAAAGCATCAATAGTGTTTCCATAAAAGAGTTTTATGAAGCAACATTTTAATGCTTTACTCTTAAGAAACTCCTTCTGAACAATTGATAAACATTTTGTATGATTATGGCCAAAGGCAGAAATAAGAGAATTGAGAGGGGGAGAGAGAGAGACAAAGGAACTTCATATGTGTCAATGGTGGTCTTTTTATTTTGTTGGTGGTTTTCTTTGATGTGCAAAAATTTTTAATTTGATATAGTCCCAGTTGTTCGTTTTTTTCTTTTGTTTCTCTTGCCTGAGGAGATATATCAGATTAAGTATTACTACAAGAAATGTCTGAGATTTTACTGCCTATATTTTCTTCTAGAATTTTTATGATTTTGTCTCTAACATTTAAGTCTTTATCCATTTTGAATTAATTCTTGTGTGTGGTGTAAGAAGGGTGTCTAGTTTCATTTTTCTTTGTGTATCTGTCCAATTTTCCCAACACCATTTACTGAATAAACTATTTTTTTTGCCCATTAGTATGTGCTTGCTTCCTCTTTCAAATATTAATTGACTATAAAAGTGTGGGTTTATTTTTGGCTCTCTATTCTGTTCCATTGATCTATGTGTCTGTTTTTATTCCAGTACCATGCTGTTTTCATTACTGTGGCCTTATACTGTAGTTTGATATTAGGTAGTGTGATTCCTCCAAATTTGTTCTTCTTTCTCAAGACTGTAGTAACAACAATCCAACTAAAAGATGGGCAAAGGACCTAAATAGACACTTCTCCAAAGGGGACATACAGATGGCCAATAGACATATGAAAATGTGCTCAATGTCACTAATAATTAGAGAAATGCAAATTAAAACCACAATGAGATATCACCTCACCCCAGTCAGAATGTCTATCATCAATAAACTAAAAAAAAAAACAAGTGATGGCAAAGATTTGGAAAAAGGGGTACCCTTCTACATTGTTGGTGGGAATGCAGATTAGTGCAGTCATTGTAGAAAGCAGTAAAGAGATACATCAAAAAAATTAAAAATGGAACTGCCTTGCAACCTAGTGATCCCACTTCTGGGAATATATCCAAAGAAACATGAAACATTAATTCAAAAGCACCCCTATGTTCATTGCAATGTTATTTACAGTCACTAAAATATGGAAGCAGCCCAAGTGTCCATCAGTAAATGAGTGGATAAAACAACTGTGGGACATTACACAATGTAATACTATTCAGCCATGAAAAAAGAAAATATTACTCTTTGAGACAGCATGTATGGACCAGGAAAACATTATGCTAAGTGAAATAAGCCAATCAGAGAAAGATAAATACCATATGATTTCACTCATATGGAATGTATTGAGCAAACTGAAGTAGTGAGCAAAACAGAGACAGACTCATAGATGGAGAGCAGGCTGACAGCTCTGGGGGGGTAATTAGGGTGCGGAGGGATCAAGCAAAAAGGAAAAAGGAATCATGGACATGGACAACAGTGTAGTGATTCAGGAGGAGGGGCATATTAGGGGCTAAATGGTAATAGAAAATACAATAACAATTTAAAAAGTAAACAAATAAATACAAATAAAAGCATCAGGTGCCAAGCCACTAGGTAGTCAGTCTCCAGAATTATCTGACCCTCATTCCTCCTTTTTCCATTCAACAAATTCACCATCCCCCCCCCAAAAAAAAGTCTAGTACATCCTAGATACTTTATTACCCCTATTCTGACAATGCTATGTGAGGGAAAGTAGAGCAAATGGAATAATCTTGGAACTTTAACTGTGATTAAACAATGAACCCATAACCCTTAGGACCAAGGCAGTGTGCTGAATTCAAATATAATCATATAACTCTATCATCATGGAGTTTACAATGCATTCAATGAAGTAGTTATTATGAAATGAATTGTGCTCCCCCAAAATTCATATGCTGAAGCCTGAGATATTGTGATGTAATAAGAAATCTATGTTAGCCTTTTTCCTTGCTCTTGGCTAAAGTTTGTAAAAACTTTGTAATTTCCTAAGTAACAAAAGTGTTAAGAGCACCTTCTATTTTAGTCTTTGGTCTTTGACCCTGGTTCCTGACACAGAGCTCCTGAATGCCTTGAAATTTCCTGGATGGAAGCCTCTTTTATTCTAATGAAGCAAATTAAGGTGGGTCCCTAAAAAGACCATCACTAGAAATTTGGAATTTTCGGGTCCACTCCTCCATCCTCTGGGCTGAGAGGGGCTGGAGATTGAGTTAATTATTAATTGTGCCTGCCACAAATAATGAAGCTGCCATAAACAATTCCTGAACTAGGAGGTTTGGAGAGCTTCTGTGTTGGTGAACACATCCACGTGCAGGTACGGTGGCACAGGCCAACTCCACTGGGACAGAAAACCCTGCACTCATGACCCTCTGAGCCTCACCCTGTGCAGCCCTTCATCTGGCTATTCTGCTGTACCCTTCATCTTATCCTCTAGTATGTGATAAATTGGAAAATGTGTTTCCCTGAACTCTACTGAACTCAAGGAGGAGAGTGTGGGAACCCTGATTTATAGCCAGTAGGTCAGACAGGTGACAATCTGGGAATTACAACTGATGTCTGATGTGGAGATAATCTTGTGGAACTGAGCTCTTAATTTATAGGATCTGATATTGACTCCAGGTAGATCTGTTATAAATGAATTGAATTTTAGGACACCTAGCTGATGTCAGAGGATTGGCTGGCGTGGGAAACAAACAAACAAATCTCACACATGACAATGGTTAAAGTATTGAATGTACAGAGGTTAGTAGAGGAGGAAAACAGAGTTTTCCCCTTCAAAGCCCTAACTCCAATGTGACTGGGGTTGGATGTAGTGTCCTTAGAAGGTAAGTAAGGTTAAATGAAGTCATTAAACTAATCCCATATGACTGTTGGCTTTACAAGAAGATTCTCTTCCCTCTCTCCCCCTTTCCCTCTCCCTCCTTCCCTCCAGGTACGTGTACCAAGGAAAGGCAAGATGAGCACACAGTGAGAAGGTGGCCCCCTACAAGTTGAGCAAGGAGTCTTCAGAATGAAATGTACCTTTCTAGCACCTTGATCTTAAACTTCCAAGACTCAAGAACTGTGAGAAATAAACTTCTGTCGTTCAAGCCAACCAGTCTTCAGTACTTTGTCATGGCAGCCCAAGCTGACTAAGACATCAGTAGAGTGCATTGGGTTCTGCTTCTAGTTTGCAGAGGTTAAAGTACAGGCTCCACTATTACTAGCCTTGTGACTTGAGAGAATTTCTTAGCCTTAACCTTAATAAGTTTATTTTTACATCCTCACTTGAGGATATGTCTATTGATTTGAGAGAGAGGAAGGCAGAGAGACAGAGAAAGATTGATGTGAGAGAGAAACATCTATTGGTTGCCTCCTGTACACTCCCCAACTGGGGATCAAACCTGCAACCTAGGCATGTGCCTTGGCTGGGAATAGAACTTGTGACCTTGGGTGTATGGGACAATGCTCCAACCAACTGAGGCAACTGGCCAGGGCCTTAATATGTTAAATTGGAAAATAGATATAAAGTACTTAACACCATGCTACAAGTGCTCCAAGACACTCATGCAGCCTAGCATTTAACAAGTTTGGGTTACTACCTGTCAAGAAAGGCTGCAGGAGTTCAGAGGAGAATGAGGCTCCCTGTGGCTGGAAGGTTAATCAAGACACTCATAATGCTCCCCTCAGTTTTACTACACTTCACACAGGGTTCTCCTGACTACAGGCCCTGACTTCCATTTTCTTAGAGCATTTATATTAGAAAAGCTATCATTACAAATTCTTTCTCTGCCATATTTGAAATGTATATAAATCTCCTTAAAAACCTCTTGTCAGTTTTATGACCCACAGAATGTCTTTCTCAATGACCTGGGAGCGATTCTTTTGAAATGTAATTATCAAGGATAGCATCCCTAGCTTCAAGTCTTTGTGGGAAGACAGAAGCCTTCTCCTGTTCCAGACTGGAAAACTACACCCTGTCCTGACGAAATGAAAGGCTTACTCTCCTTGTGAGTAAGGTCAGTTAACAAATACAAGCGGCCTATGATCTCTACCTCAGGTCTGAAAAACTCTCCTGCTCCTTTTTTCCCAGTGGTATTGAATTCAGTTTTTCTCCCATACTTGAATAAAATGTTCATGTTAAACCTTGGTCCAGTTTTTATTTTGACAGTAAACATTCACAGGTAATATACAACTTGTGATATGTTCTTCAGTGTAGCTTAGATGTTGTTGGCAGTGCATATAGTTTAGAATAAAAAGTTGCATGCATTTAACTAGTCAGCAGTAACTAGTTATGGCATGTCTCAATGCTTTACTGAGGATTATCAGTGAGCATTTTTGTTAAGTATTTTAAGTTACTTAGCACCAACTATGTGTCTTTTTACACTATTAATCTTGATGCATTTTTGAAGAATTTAACATATTTTAATCAAGCAGAATGAAGTTATAAGTGGAATCCAAAGGGATATCACAAACGACTATTTCTCTAAATTGCCCTACTCATTACTACTGGAATGTTTTTCTTGATTTTATTTCTTACTCATATCCATCTTTACTATAATTCAGTATTTATCAGTATAAATTAATAAAATATAATGTCCTTAGCCATATTTTAAGTTTCTTTCCTTCAGTATAAAGTATAGTCACTTTGCCACTCACAAAGTACAGAATTTAAAAATCTTTAATTCAGTGAAGATGAGAAGAATGAACAAATACAGTTTTTCCAAGTCTCTAGTTATCTGAGACTAATTGTTTGCCCCTCCATGTACCTAACTGTGCACTGAGAAAATATCAATGCCCAAGGAAGAGCAATGCGATTTGTTTCACCCAAATGCATCATAGAAAATGACCAAGTGCTACTAAGTGCTAGAAATGTGTCTCAAAAGATCCTCCATGTCTGCATCATTTTAGGATCATTTGGAAGTTCAATCCTTTTAGTAACAAGTGTTGAAAGATAAAAATCTAGTTCCCAGTGCTTAATTCACCACTTACAGATGAAGCATTCTTATCGAAGAACATGCTTTGTAGTCTTGCTAGTTTCTAATGAATGTCTCTAGCCTTCCTTAAGATACTAATTCTAATAAAATGAAAGATACAATTGCCCCCTACCCAATTCTAAAGAAGTGAATATATCATCCTTTGTAACAGATGGACTGTGTTAAAAATAATTCAATATAGGACTTAAAAAAGAGATAATATCTACATTCAATTTGAAAATTCCCTTTGGAGAATAATAAAAATGATAAATACACTATTCACTGTGACTAGCCATCTATTATTATTAGGAAGAATATTATTTCTTAATATGCTGAAAGTCTGATGATATGTGCTGGAGATAAAAGCACTTTTTTTTCATTTGTAACAAGTATTTTCATGTTCATTCCATACATAAATTAGAATTGAGATTTTCTTTGGGTTTCCTGGAGGATAGGAAATTGACCTGAAATTTTCTCTATTGTAATACTACTAGAATTAATTAGGTGGCAGTACTCAAGATTGATTGGAAACAAGACCAGCTGGGAAATTGTCTTGCTGACATTCAAAGTAGAGAAATAGTGTAATGGTGGGAGAAGTAGAAAAGGTATTCAATTTTAGAGATTTGACAAAATAAGTATGGTTAGGTCACTTCGGTTAAAATTTGTAGATTCTAGTACTGTACGGTAGGCTCCCAAGTGGAGAGCTTGAGTCTGTTTCAAGTTTAGAGTGTGCTATGGACTTGTTTCCACCCAAAATCATATGTTAAAACCCTAAACCCCAATGTGATTGGATTTGGAGATAGGGCCTTTAAAGATAATTAAGGTTAATGAGGAGATAAGTGTGGGGCCCTTATGCTAGAAGACTATTGGTCTTACAAAGAAAAGGAAGAGAGTGATCTCTTTCTTTCCTCATGTTCAGGTACCTTGGAATGGCCATTTGAAGACAATGTGAAGGCAGCCATGTACAAACCAGGAAGAATGCTCTCACCAGAAACCAAGTCAACCACCACTAGGATCTTGGACTTCCCAGAATCCAGAACCATTGTGACAGGACATAGCTGAGCAGTAGCCATTCTTAGGTAGGAGCTGACCAGCTGCTGTTCCTCGACAGCAGCCTTTCCCAGATAAGCAGTTATCTCAAGGTCATACACTAACCCCTGTTTTAGCAGCTGCACTCCTTCCCCTCCTCCTTCTACCTGTGTAACAAGCATATAACGAAGCCCCAGCTTAAGCTGATTGCCCAGAATTTGGATTTTTTTATCTCCTCTGGGTCTGCATGCGTGAATAAACCCCACTTTGAAAACTCCGAGGCCATCTGAGTCGTCTTTTCTGTAACACCATAAGAAAATATATTTCTGTTGCTTAAGCCACTCTACCTGTGGTATTTTGTTACAGCAGCCAGAGCAGACTAGTACAAAGCAGAATCACAAATTCTCACAAATTTTGGTATATTCTTATTACAGAAAGGCCAAGTTCTTTCCAAACTCACATATTTTTGCCTCAGGCAAAGGTACTTGTTTCTATAGTAGTGTCCTATTTTAGTAGACGTAACCTTAAAGTGACCAGAATTTCTAAGTGGGTTTCATGGATCAAGTTCAGGAAACATTCAAACTGCATATAAACTGTTCTGTGCACAGTTTTCTGGGGAGATGGTTTGTGTTTTTATTCTTATTAATAAAGAATTGTGTCCCCAAAATTGAATACAGGTGGCAGAGACACTGTGTGGAGCTACCAGGGAGGTTCTGTGAAGTCAAGGATGGGGCATTCACAATTGGAAATAAGCAATTCAGTGAAATTATTATCTAATATTGGATATTTTAAATGAACATTTGCTGGTAACTAAAATCTGTCAATGAAGACCTTATACCTGCTTTTTTAAAGGAAATTACTACCTAGTTTGCTTTTCTAATATTCTTCTTTAGAGTGTTTATCATTATCTAGTAGGTAACATAATTTGTTCATTCATTTTGCTTATATTTTTCTTTGCTCATTAAAATTTAGACACCCTCAGGGCATGGATTGTAATCTACTGAGTCCACTGCAGTTTCCACCCTGCCTACCTAGAATATTATTGTGAGTATAGTAGTAGTTTCACAAATATTTACTTAGTAAATAAATAAAAATAATGTAAGTACTTGAACATGGTTATGCATATTGTTCACACCCATGTAGAGCCTATACCTTAACTATTTGCATAATACTCCATTTTCTTTCTAAAAATGTGTTTTCTTTGTTGATTTACCTGAATAATGCTATTCTAAAGTCCACTTAGTAGAGGTGACTGGCCTGCAGTAGAATGTAATTCGAAACTAGAATTCATTATTTTAAATTGAGATTAAAAGCATGGTTCTACTTGTCTTAAATATAGTTAAAACCACATGCCTTTCTCACATTTTATTCTTGCGTTTCATCACAGAACAATGAGCATGTGTTGCCAAAATGAGAACACTTTATTGACTGTACATCTCAGGAAGAAATGAAAGCCAATATAACTTGGTTATTTGCAACAAGAAGGCTACACTTGGGGAAGTTAAATCACAAGTTTGAGTAATTTCCAAAATACATCTTTTCAGCTTTGTGAAGTTTCCCTGATATCTAAAAATAGGTAAAGATAACTATACAAGGCTACTAAATGTTATGTATGGTTAGGTCTAAATGCAAAGTGTTTCTGTTTTATGCTCTTTATTTGTATTAGACTCTGAATTTCTTTTTAGCAAAACAAGCAGTAATTTTGCTTTAATTAACATAAGAATTAATGTGCAAGGGATTCTCAAGTCAAGCTGAAATGTTCAAATACAGCTAATAATAAAAAATCATCTTCTTTTCCAATACTACTCTAATATCTCTCTAATATTTCTGTTCCTTATGCTCTGGAACAAATTGAATTGGACCAGGACAAAACTATATCTGGCTTTTCATTTTGGCTTTTCGCCATTGATGAATAGAGGGTTATGAAATCAGAAATATAGGCTATTTCCTTCTCAGATTTCATTAAAGATAAGATATTAGAGAGATTGAAGGCTACTTTGCTGGCTTCTAACCATCAGAAATGAAAGACAATAAAATCATGTAAAAGAACTCAGGCCTTATCAACCACGGAGTCATTTGGAATTTTTGTGATTGTTCTTTGAGCCCAAATGATTATTGCTAAACTCAGTCCAACTGGGAAGATTAAAGGTTCCTCAGCATACTCAAATACTTGAGAAACTGCTTCAGCAGGTTAAACTAATGGGGCAAACAACTAGGAAGCTCAGAATTCAAAAAATGGCAAGAACCACACATTGATTTCAGAATCTGTTAAAAGTTAAAAACAAGATTAACTGTGGGCAGAGAGGATACTTTTCATCTGCCATTTGAATGTTAAAAGAAGTTATTTCCAGGGCAGAAGACATTCTTTTCAGCTTAGTGACTAATGGCAGTACCAAACCATCTAAATTCCTCAAGTCATAGTTTTAATTTTAATGTCCAGTTCAAGTTGGGAAGGAAGAGATAGATGCTTTTAATGTTTCTCCTTCCAGAGGCCACACAAAAATAAAAGCTAGAACAAAAGTATGATGTAAAATCTTTAACAGAGAAGAAAAAAATCTATGGAGTCAACAAAGTCAAGAGATTTCCAAAGAAATTTCTAGTGGAAGATGAAAATGGATCTTTTTTTTTTTCCATTTCAGAGGGTTAATGAGTGAAATAAAAAACAAAAGACAGTTTAGACTGATATGGAGAGCGATACATGAAAGAGTCAGCAGGAGCCAACCTGAAGATCTCAGAGATTAGCAGAAAATATACATAAAAGTCATACTAGTTGGATTTCTCCTACTCTGTGACTTTGTGCGAGCCTCTACAATGGTGCCCAGAGACCCTCAGCTATGGACAGTCATGCCCTTGTATGATTTCCTCCCCTTGGGTGTGGGCTAGACTAAGAGCCATGATGGAATAGCACTCCCAAGATTAGGTTATGAAAAATCTACAGCTCCCACCCTATGGGAGCCCCTCTCTGTCCTCCCCTGTCACCATTCCATTTCTCTTGGATCACTTGTCCTGGGGGGAAGCCAGCTGCCAGCATTCATAAGGCAGTCCTATGCCCACATGTGAAAGAACAAGACCCATCAACAGATGTGTAAGTGAACTTGAGATTGGATTTCCATTCTCCAGTCAAACCTTCAAATTGAGAAATTTGTTTCAGGTTTGGTCAATAGCTTGACTCCAGCTGTGCATGAGACTCTGAGCTAAAGGCATCCAGCTAAGCTTCACCTAAATTCACCTAACCGACACAAACTATAAAGAATACATGTCCATTACTTAAATTGCTAAGTTGGGGGATAATTTCTTATACAGCCATAGATAGTTAAAATAACTATCTAAAATATAGGACAGAGTAGCTTTTTCTTGTCTTTTTTCTTTCCTACCTCAAAGCAAAAATAAAACAACAAACAAAAAGCTAGATAGTTCTTCTCTTAAAAGCAAAGGAATTGTCCAAGGGAAGATAAGACCCTGTTCTCTTAAGGCTATTCTTTCCATTCTGGCATTAAAGTGTGTGCTCCATGGCTGCTGTCTCCGGAAAAGAAAAGCAAGCCTGGCTACTCTATGCACTCTGACTCCTTTCAGCCTGAACAGGGTCTCCTGTCATACTCGAGAACAACCAGTACAGGCTGGTGCTGAAGAATAGAAAGCACAGATAGATGTCTGAAGGGAAAAAGGAAGGTTTAATAGAATTGAAAGTATGATTGGAATATAAAGTGATAAAACAATCAAGGCAAAGGAAGCTTGCAAGAAAAAATAAGATGTCGAAGAACATCTAGAAAAATAAAACTAGAAGACAGGAATAGTCCAAGTATGAAGCAAAATAAAAGGCCCTGGTTTTGAGCAACTGATAGGATGAAAGGGAATCCATTTTACCTTGATCATGATATTGGACTCATGAGAAAAAAAATGGTAATCGTAATACGTACCTGAGAATGGCACTGGGCTACAATCACATAGGAATAGTGATCTAAATGCTCTATTGTTCTTTCCAACGTAGACTCCCCATAGATAAAATCTGGAAGTTTGGTTGTAGTTGCCAAACAGAATGTTAAAGCTAACATCTCTGGTGATGTGTAGGTCACCGGCCAGCAGTGATCATGGAACGCTGCGGAAGGCTTGTCGAAAACACGTGAGAAAAAACATACACAGAGAAAACCAGGTCCTGTGGGGGAATAGGAACAGCAGGGCCACTCCTTACATGGGGAGCGCCTTGGCCACCCTCTCTCCTGGGGGTGCCATGGCCACCCTCCCTGGTGGGGAGAGCGCACCGTTCCCCCTCTGGAGAGGCTTTTTATTGGTTTCATTTGCAAAAGAATTCAGGTAAAAGCTCGTTACTCATTGCTACGAAGTAAGGATCAAACAATAGATAACAAGGAAGTCTGAGGGCCTATTTTGAGTCAGGGTCAAGGAGCTGTAAGACTTTAAGGAACAAACTAACTTCCTCCTTGGACCCATCTCATTCAACTGAGAGCATTCTAAACAAAGAAGATTTCACAGGAATTTACATGTTCTTTCTTAGGCCTGATCACTCAGGGAATCCGCCCTTTTCAGCACAGAGCTGCACCACCCTGTCATTGTTTTCAGGCTTAGGTGGAGCAAGGAAGCTAAGGCAACCAAGAGATAAGGAGATTTTCTCCCAGACGAGGAGGACTCAGGCTATGTCAAAGCCGAGGAGCGAGGGTCCATCACCCCCCTTTTGCTGTAGCCCCCAAAGTCCTTCTTTTGGGGGTCTCCCACGTGATTGTGCCTGTCTTAGATCGTTCTCCCCTTGGGGAATCTTACCCATCTTTGGCTAACCGACCAAGCTTTGAGGTTCAGTTATGAATGAAGCAGCAAAAGCAGCGCTCCAGCCAGGGAGATAAGCTTTTGTCTCCTTGCTGGCTTATGGTTCCAAGGGCGTTCCCTTAGCCTTAGCCTAGGCTGGGGTTACAGCTTCTGATACCAGGCAGGGCGGTTCCCAACACTCTGGGAAAGATGTGGAAAAATGAAAGCTAGATGAACTTGTAGGAGTACAATATCTCCATCTTAGTAATGTGGGTACTCAAGAGATATTGTTGTAAATCGACAGAATCATGAAATAGAGATGCAAATATACTATTTAAAGTGACAAAAACAACCACTAGTCCCCCTCCTCTGTAGTTTCGTTTTCCATGGTTTCAGTTACCTGCAGTCAACCAATGTCTGAAATTGTTAACTGAAAAAGTCCAGAAGTGAGAAATTCATAAGTTTTCAATCACATACCATTCTGAGTAGTGTGATGAGATCATGTGCTAGCCTGTTCCGTTGCACCAGGGATGGGGATCATCCTTTTGCCCAGGGTATCCAAGCTGTTCTATGTACACTACTCCCTGGGTAGTGGATATAGTAGTCTTCTGGGTTATCAGAGCTACTGTCACAGTATGGCAACGCTTTGGTTCAGGTGGCCCTCATTTTACTTAATAATGGCCTCAAAACCATAACTTTTATTACAATGTATTATTATAATTGTGCTATTTTATCATTGTTGTTAATCTCTTATTGTACCTAATTTATAAATTAAATTTTATCATAGGAATGTATGTGTAGGAAAAAAAACACTGTGTATACAGGATTCAGTACTATCCATGGTTTCAGACGTCCACTACTGGTTTTGGAACACGTCTTTGGCAGAAAAGGGGGAACTCATGCATTAAATGTGCATGTGTGCGTATGAATGAAATTCAGAGAAGAATGGGAAAAGGAAGGGATTAAGGCCATGGTCTGATCTTGATTTTCATTCTGGAGATTGTATAAATATTATATAAAAGGGATAAATGGAAATATAAGCATATTACTTAGAGATACAAAACTAATAGCCCCCAAATTCTGAAAAGATACCATCTTTGGGGGGAAATACTAGGATCGAAGAGGAAATGGATTGGGGGATTATTGTTCTCCATAGATGCTATGTTCTAAGTCATATTGATTTGTTTTCATGAGCTTGTATTATCTTAATAAAAATAATTTAATAATTATCTCCACTTGTTTTGTATACTTACAATAAAGCATAAATGTAATTTTTGCCAGCATCCTACTATTAGCCTCAGACATACTATAAAAGAACAGGTTATAATTAATGTTATTATTTGCAATTTGAGGCACTGCCTATTTAAATATATTGTATTTTCAAATAACCCACAGAGCAAGAATAAATGTGTCTGACATTTCCCAGGCTTTGTCTAGATTTACCCATCATCAGGAATTCACTCCACTCCCCAAACTTCATTTAAGTCTGAGTCCAATTAGTGTATACCAGCATGTCCCTCTAATCTCTTCTGTTACTTCTCTATTCTTTGTACTCAGTCCCCGTTTTAATTGCCTACAAAAAAATCACAGTTTTTACAAGCTTTATCTTGGCAATGACTATTTTTTCAAAACACTTTATACTCTCCCCAGTTCCAACTGGTTTCTAGCAAGAGTCCATGTCTAAATATCAAGCCAATGTCCAGCTTTTCAGGAAGCCCTGTCAAGAGTCTCTGGTGCAAAGTGCGTCTGGGATGGGTCTCATGTAATCAGACTTCTCACTGTTTTCCTAGATATTTTGCCTGCTTATTCAACTAGTCAGAAGTGACTAGAGATATAAAAAAAAATCATAGAGGCTATATGAAAATGTGAGAACTCAGCTCTTCAAGATGGTCCAAACTACTTGCACAATTCTCGCAATCTGTGCCTCCCCAGGCAGTGGTGGGAGCGGTCAGCTGCGGGTGTATACAGCATGGGTGGCTCTGCTGTAGAAAATTTAATACCGATAATAAATCTAACTAAAAGTCAGCCTGGTTTTTTCTTTTACAATGTGTCAGCAATTCTAAATTATACCAGTGATAAAATATTACTCCAAAGAGAGGACCATGAACGCTGTCCCTCCCCCACCTAGATAAACCACCATAATTCCAAAATGATGAGACTACTGAACCCCTGGAAAAGTGTTTTGACCCACAAACTTGTAGCCTGCTAAGCAAAATTGTACTGCTGTACACCCTTCCGCTTCCCATCGTGGGGCCAACCGTGGGCACTTCCATCCTGGACTTACATAAATGTCAACAGTACAAATTGAAATGAGAATGTTGCCTCCTGCATATCATAGCCATACATTTTGTTTACATAAGTATGCATATAACTTTAAAAAACAACAGTATTTAAAAACTGTCTTTAACTGCATATGAAGGAAACAAATTCTTTATTTCCTTCTTATATATACCATCTTTAGTCTCGGCAAATATTGATCAATCCAGGAAATTACGAGACCAGGCAACACACAGTGTTTATCTCAGCACTGGAATATGCACTCTGCATGTTCACCAATTTATTTATTTATAAACTATTTCCTGAGTGTCCGCTTTGCACAGAGTACCATGTGAGGTGCTGAGCATGCACAGATCCCTAAGGCACAGGTCTTGACTTTAAGGCACTTGTTAAAAAGAAAACTAAAGTGAAGGTTATAAGTGCTGATAGATAATTTGTACATACAGCTATTTAGCTAAATGACTTTTTAGCTATCTTTTCAAAGTGCTATGAAAACAAGAAATGCATTATGCTTAGGGTTCCGTGGAAAAGCTTCAAGTGAAATGCAAGGTTTAAAATTAGCCATACCATTAACATTAGCAAAGCCTTAGAACTTTACAAATGTAGAGCTAATTATTAAGAAGATCACAGGCAAGCTGCAGCACAGGAAAAGGGGAGGGAGCAGAACACTTCTGGCCCAGGGGGCAGCATCTGAAAGGGGACGCGGCATTTTGTGTTTAAGGAGTATGAGCAGTTCTTCATTGCTACCATACCAATGACAAGTTGCAGACTAGGTGCTTTATGCTTTCTCTTTTTTGTCTTTTTCTGAATCAAATTTCTAAATACTACAGAATGTAAGGGTATATATAAGACAAAGAGGCAATTAAATAAAACATGGGCAACTTCAGTTACAAGTGTAATAAAACTTCTATCTGAAACTACAATAAAAATTCTTAGTTTGGATAGAGGAAAGCCATCAGTTCATAACAGAAGTGGGCCATCTGGCTGCCCTGTGATGTCTTATCTGCCACCCTGTTATTGTGGGTTGCATGTTGTCTCTGTTTGGAATTACTACTAAAGGACGGTTGCTGCTGTGCATGAAAAAGTCAGAGGTAGGAATGTCACCACAAAATTTGAAAGAATCTTGATGAATCCTTTCCATTTCTGAAATATGGCAATTAGAACCAGAAGTCTTCCCTTTGGTGGAATATGAATATTTTCTATTTTCTATAGAAAGAAACTGATACTCCCCTTGGTTCTATGGACACAAGTACCTACACTGTTTTCTAGCTGTGTGTGAAGCCTTTTGATACATATTTAGGGATAACTGCTATAGAAATAAGTTGAAGTATAAGAAATATGAAGATAAGTTTCCCTTAAGTGTTCCAGGGCCAAAGTTTTACTGCTAAATTTTCAGTGCTGGGCTATATTTAACAAGGGTCTCATAATAGCTGGAATAACATGGTAGAGCAGATAGGCTTCTCATGTGGTTGTCCTGCCAGCATTTTGGGGAATCTCTAGTTGAATACATGTGTACCTACTCTTTGGATACCACTGGCCAAATTCAGACCCGTTTCTTTTATTTGAAATTTGGGTCATCATATGTGAACCGGCCATGCCTACAGTGGGGTCTAGCACATGGAAAGAAGAAAGAAAAAAAAGGAAAAAAAGAGAAAAGGAAAAAGAGTGGTGGCGGAGTGGGGACAAGAATACCAAGCAAGAAAAAAGTGACCACCTGCTATGTACCAGACACTATACTAAGACCTTGCCTATGTAAGTTTAGGTGATACTCCCAAAAATATCTGTCAGCAAGATAAACATAATTTTAAAATTCCCATTATTGGCTCATATTTTACTTCATGCAATAGTCCAAACTGATGCTCAGACTTGTAACAAACAGTATGGAGGCTTCCTCAAACAGCCTTGAGGCTTCCAGTATTTATTCCCTGTAAAGATGAAGATGATCCAGCTCCCCACCTTGCCAACAGGGCTCTCAGGAAGTCCCCATTTCCTGCTTGGTAGGAAAATCCTGAAAGAGGACAAGAGGGGCTGGGGTACCCTCTAACCTATCCAATGTGCCGATTGGATGATAACATCTGTTTTGGAAGAAGCTTTGCACAGAATGTGGTAATTCCAGAGTGAGGGTAGTGTCTAGCACATTGTCAACATGCAGAGCATGTGAAGTAATAAAAGCACGTTGCTTCCATATGCTTGTTGTTAAAAAGGGACTAAAATATCTTTCTTCCTTTAAATAAGTTTCTGAGTTTCAATTGTGTCATTGTTGCTGTTAATAATAGACTACACATCTGTGGTGTACAAAAGCTTGCTATTGTTGTTTTAAGGGCTTTTATAATTTATGTATGGATTCACTAATAATCTAAATGTCCAAGAAATTGCTCTTGTTATAAAACATGAAATCACTAGGTACTTCACCATTACTCTGAAGAATATAATATCTTGAAAAGTGCATTTTATGTGTTAGATACACAAAAGATATTTGCTAATTTGTCATTTTAAGTAAAAGTATTGTGTATTTACAGGGAACACATACCATGGTTGAAAAAATACATACATACATACATACATACATACATACATACATATCCAGTGCTATGTTTTATTAACTTTCATTTAGAATGCTTACTAGACAAACCATTGGTTAACACTAGTGTTAGCCTTCTGCTTGGAATCTTATATCAAGAGGACAGTGATAATGAGAATTCAGAGAAAGCTATTTGGTAAGTGTTGTATAAAGGCAGATGAATTTGCTAAACCTTCTCTTGAGGTTCCAGCTTAGTGATGTTAATATATTTTTATTGTTGGGGAACTTTTCAGTAATGCTAGCAGACAAGAAAATCTAATGTAACCTTCAGATGATAAAAATGTAAGAAATTATAGCAATTTAAATTTAATCTTGACTTATTAGCTTAGTGTTTTACATATATTGTGAAAGGAAAAAAACAAGCATTGCTAACACACATAAATACACACACACCTGTACAGGCACAATTATCTTTTTTAAATTTTCAGATGATCTGCTTCCCCCTTTCCCTTAAAGAAGATTACTGCATGCAAAAGGGGAATAAATCAATAGGCATAACACAAACACATCTATGTAATTGAAAACCATAATTTCAGGAAATATTATGGCACAAATCATTTGTAGTACTGATCAAAACTAAGACAAGAAAATAAAACTATGTATAGTCTTGCTCCTTACACATTAACTCATTGTTTAGTAAATAGATATTGCTTTGTCCTATAACTGAGACCAGAAATATCAAGAAGCTGCCAACCTTACTAGTCCTATATGAGAAAATCCCCACTGAAAACATTTTCCAATGCATAAAACAACCCCAGGGCAAATAATTATTTGGCCAAAATGTCAGTAGTACCACGAAACTTCACAAACCACTTTTAACACATTTGATCAGTCACAGCACCTTCTCTACACATTGCACAAATCTTTTCTTGGATTTCAGTTGTGTTTTTACCTTTCTTGAGATAATAAAGCATAATATGCCAAAAATATTGTGCATCTTGTTCCATCTTCAATATTAAAATGGCTACATAAAAATTCTCAATTTTGATATGTTTTGTTTTAATGCATGCTGATATGAGAGCTGTCACAATATAATCTAACAAAATTGTGTCAACTGAACTTAAAGACAACTAAGCACTACTAGAGCCATCATAAGGAAAAAAACTATACAAACTTTTTGACCAACCCAATATTTTTCCAATGCTAATAAAGATTATAGCAAAAAAGAGATTGCAACAAGAATCACAAACCCAATTTAGTCCAACTCACAGCTGGAAGTATTTGATGTTTTCAATACCCAAGTGGAAAAAGAGCACATCATAAAATTTTAAGCTCTTTAATGAAAACATGTTATCAAGGACAGTTATGAGAAATCATATTTGCAAGGTTCAGTACCATACTGTGAACAAGCTTCTGTCTGGGAACAGCTGGGAAATAGGTATAGGATATCCGTGAACTGTTCAGTCAATAGTCATTTTAGATTGGGTGTGCTGGTGGTGGGAGGTTAAATAAAATAATGCGGAGCATGGGGATCAGGAGACAGTTCATTGTGCAGTGTGTTTAGTGTTCACGGCCCTCTCCCACTACATGCCAAAGACAATTCTCCTCCTGAATCACTGTCTTCCCGCCTCCACTTCCCACAGACGTGTTCTAGGCAAATGGTGCTGCCTTCCCACAGAGAACACCTCCTTCCATAGAGAATTCAGCTCCTTGTATGCCACACAACTGATGCTTTGATTTAGAAACATTAATTCAGAGCTAGTTCTTTCAAAAAAATGGAAATTTCATAGAGTTCTTCCTAAAACATGAAATTTCCATTCTTTTGGTAATAAAAGATTGTTAAAAGCAGTCATTTTATATAGTTCACACAGCACATGGACTCATTTAATCATCATAACAGTTGATGAAGCCAAAATCCCCATTTTATACATGGGAAACAAAGATATTGAGGGGCCAAGTAACTTGCCTAGGGTCACGCAGGCAGCATGTGGGAAAAATGAGGCTGAGACTTAGGTAGGCATCTTGGCTTCTGGAGTCAATGCCCTTGACCATTACAACACACTGCCCATGACACCCCATGTCAGTGTTACTTCTTCAGATGGTCAGCTCCCAGAATGCAGAATCGGACTGGAAGAGATTGGGAAGAGAATGAAAGAGGGAGATAGGTAGGTGAAGAAAGGAAAGGGCTTTCCCTGCAGAGGACACAGATGTGAAAGGGCATGACCTCTAGAAGTAGCTGTAATTAGTTTATCAGATCACGGGGAAGAGAATTGCTAGACCTTCTAGTGAGGCAGATGAGTTGTGAAGGATGGACCATGATGATCATTCAAGGAAGTTTCCCTTTATCCTCAATACCTGGATGTACTAAGGAAGGGAATGATCTGACCGTATTTGCATCTTTGAAAGAGCAATCTGACACCTGGATGGAGATCACCTTGAGCTAGTTAAGAATATAAGAACACAAGTGGCAAGATTCTAAACAAAGGCCATATTGAGAGGCAGAGGACCAGATTGCCTCCAAGAACCCTGTAAAGAAGCTGGCCGCACAACCTTGGGTAAGTTATTGGGTGTCTCCATGCCTCAACTTTCTCACGTGTATAATAAGAATAATAATACCAAGCTGCACTTCATCTTTTCCTCACATGCATATGTACGTTAAAATTTGATAGCATTTCTGATATACTTCAAGTGTCTTGTGTCTATAAGACCACGGAAGGCAGAGAACGTGTAGTTCTTTCCTCCACTCTGGCCTCTAGCAGCTCTGCTCCTACGCAGCCTTTGGGCCGGAAACCATTTCCCTGCACCCGGCCCCTGTGGTGAAGTTCCTTCTCACTGTGACTCTGAGTGGCTGTAGCAGGTGAGGAGCAGGGGAGGGGTGTTGACAAAGATTGGGGTTTGCCTGACAGGTAGCATGAGCCAGAATCTCCACGGGAAAGTCTGGAACCCAGGGCACCCAGGTGTTTCTCATCCCAGGACTCCTCTGCTGGCCCATAGGACTCCCAAGATCCTGAGAGACTGGGCTTCCTCTGGGAAAAGCCGCCTCCACGGCAGCACTGGTGCCTGATTCCCCCATTCTATGAGCTGCCCCTGGAACTCAGTGTATACCAGCCCACCCTCACCCTGCTCCTCCATCAGGACCCACCCTCACTGCTGAGACATCTGAAGCCACACAGTACACCCTGAGGACTCCAACTGTGCACTGCCTTCCTGGGAAAACACACACTCCACCACTCAGACCAGGCCCTGGCCCCAGACTGAGAGTGCCCTTCATGTAAGCAAACAAACAAACAAACAAACAAACAAATAAATCTTAGTGTCACTTTTGTTCTTTTCTCTACTCTCTACTTCCCTAATATAACAGTTAGTTGCTGCTGGCATTATCCATGCAGAGTATGGTCATGCTGGATCAGGGAATAAGCCTGAATTTCAATATGCCAATATTCTATAATGATTGATGCCTCTGTAACTAACAATCTATGCATGTCTATTCAACAATGATTCTCATTTCATCATTTCATGACTACCCTGACACCCCCCTCTACTTTTTTCCTATATCACTTGACATCCTATCTAGTTTTGATGTTTATTGTCCAGCTTTTCCAACTAGAATGCAAGCTTTGTACAATAAAGTTTAATGTTGTTCAATGCTATATTTCCAGTGACTAGAACATCAACCCATACATAGTAACTTCTCAGCAAACATGTTTTAAATGGATGGATAGATGGATGACTGATGGACAAATAAATGGGTGGCTGGCTAGCTGGTTATATTTGGATAGAAGCAGCCTTGTCTAAAGACATCTCAAAACCAAGGTTGTATCCACAAATAGTCAATACATCTACTGAAAACTTTAGATACCAAAGACAATATACTGAGCAGGAGAATTTTCTTAAAATAAACTCTTTAAAATGTATACGTCCTTGTCCTTTTGCTTATAAGCAATGAGGGAGAATGTACCTTCTACATAACAATTGCTTACCTACATTTAAAATGACAATGAATTAAAATTTTCTTACTCAGCACCATTAGTTTCAGAAGACTATGCCTCTGTATCTGTTGTAAAATCTATACCCAAATGTTTTTCTTCCCAATATGCACAATTTGCTATAAAAATGTACATTAATTTAAGTGAATTTGGCAGAATGATGGGACTAGGAAAAATAAAATTAATTATTCATATCATCACTATTTTAAAATGCAGAGTGGTTATCAGAACAAACATAATTATAAGTAATGCAATGATTTTTTAAAATAATGAAGCCACTGCTAAGGTTAATTAGTATTTTTAATGAAAATAAAATTTTGTTCTTTGAAATTATAAAACATGTTTTGTTGGTTTTAAATGTTTTTCATGGGGATATTTGTGGACTCTGTTTACATTTTTAAAACAAGTTGTATTAATTTTTCATTCATATATCCAAATCTGCCAGGAAGCAGTAGCAGTGTCCAATATATTCAAATACTCATCTTGCTTAGATACTAGTTGGGTTTCTTTTATGAACATTCCATGCGAATAAAATCCATTGACTTCTGTAGGACATTGCATATGTGAAATATACATGTCTCCGACAGCTTAGCAATGTTCTTAAATACTCAGTACTTCCTTTTCTTGAGTAGCTTTGCTAACTCCACTCTGAAGAAAAAAGGAAAAGCCTCACTGGAACCACAGACTTGTTCCACTATACAGTATCCAACACAAATAACACCCCTTTTTCATTACAAAACCATAAGCATGTAATTCTGTAACATAACAATATCATACTCAAGTACACCATATGACATTTTAGGTGAAATATTCAAATTAACACTATAAATTATTACACCCATATCATTATCTACCAACCACACTGAAGCAGGCATTGCTTCTGCCAGACCGTGTATTTCACTCATATTTAGTGATATAGCCCCATTCCATAGTTCAATTTCCTACTAACTGTTGCATAGTCTCTCCAGTCAAGAGCTAGACTCTTTCAAAGCCTTCTTTTCTCTTCTTACTTAAGATTTTTGAAATGAGATGAAAAAGAAGATGAAAGAAACCTATAGGTTCCTGAAACCAGGTAAAACTACCACAATCAGTTTCTGCTTGGAATGTAGGGGATGGGGCTTCACTATTTATTATTCTTATGAAGCATGATTTCCTTGCAAAGATAGCTTTATATATGCTACATAAGGAGAGTGAAATGTAATTTATAGATTAAAATGCGATGCTTTTGAGATTCATAAAGGAATACTATTAATAATAATTATACTGGGATAGCAGGTACACATGAGGGAGATACAGGCCAACGGAGAGGCATGGCCACCCTGTGTAAAAGTCAAGGATAAAATGTATGCTTCATTAAATAATCACCAGGAGACATAATTAAGAGCATCATTATGAGAGACAATGAAATTTTAGAGCTCAGTACAAGGCAAGAGTTTCCTAGTTCAATCCACTTACTGTAGTGAGGTAGCAGGCCCAAGTACAGCAAGGTTAGCTGAGCTCCTTGTCTAAGTCACACAACACAGTAGTGATTGTGTTGAAAGTGGAAACCGTTCTCCTTATTCACTGTTTTCTTCCCATTGCACTGTACTCCCATGAAGTAAAAGGCATTACAATGAATCCTTATTCTCTCGGGAGTGTCCAACCAACAGCCCATGGGCCACATGGGGCACAGGATGGCTATGAATGTGACCCAACACAGAATTGCAAATTTACTTAAAACATTTTTTTTTTGCTCACCCATTTTTGTTAGTGTTTGTGTATTTAATGTGTGGCCCAAGATAACTCTTCGTCTTCTAATGTGGCCCAGAGAAGCCTAGAGGTTGGACACCCCTGCAAGTCTAGAGTATGCATAAAGCTTAGAAAATATTCCTAAAGGAAAGAGCTTGAAAAATCACAAAATGTGATACAAAGTCCAGACCAGAAGTAGTGTTACCATCTTGATCTTCAAACAAACCACTCAGCTCCACTTGCCTTCCTTTACCGAGTGGCAACCAGAGGGAGTGAATGCTGCTCTTTGAGTGTTGGCTTACTTTTACTCACTTACGCTAAGCTCAGTGTACATCCATAAGACGTTGCCGGATTACTCAGATGAGGGATCATTTAACAGCCAAAAGCCTTGCTTGAAATTTCTACCCCTATCCCAAGAAGCTCTCAGCATCCTGAAATCTTTATATTATCAAATATTTGCAAATAGTTGCTTTCTGAGATTAGCATTATAAGAAATTTATCTTTTTTGAGATAAGTGTGCCTTATAGAAACATTTAGATATTAAATATTCTAAGTAAAACAAATTTTATAAATTTTATATAATCCATATAGAGGTATTATTAATATCATTGTATTCACATTTAAAAAGCCATTTAATCACAAAGGTTGGTAAATGTACTCTAAGTTCATGATATAAATCATGCCTTTTAAAGTAAACATCAGTCTGAAAATTGTTCATTATTCGGAGAAGAAAAACTTTTCCTTTTAAAGATTGTTACTTTTAAGTGGCGATGTAAACAAGGTTTAGGGGATGACATTTTGATGAATACTATTTATATTCTATGACTCTGTGAAAACTGAAAATACATTTCTCTCCTACTACTTGCCCTGCAGGATGGCTGAACAAACCTCATCTCATCTATTTGAAATGAATCCAATTTAATTCTGCTTGACCAAAAACCTGTTTCCATAGTTCTAAAACATGCAATCACCTCAAGGTACATTGCCATTGCAGCTAAAGTGGCTCAGTATTATCACTGAGGAAAATACACTTTGATTGAGAAAACAGTCCAGGATGGTTTTTGAAAAATAAAATGACCCTTCTTGGTACTCAATTTAGTAAGGCAGTTGATAAAAGCACATGGAGATGCCACTACAGACACGGTTGAAGGAAGATACTTCATCCAACCTGCAAAAACAGGTCGAAGGTTTCAGTCCTGGAATTAGCATTACAAATCATTTAAACTTTCAAGATTTTGGCAATGCTAAGAAACAAATACTTGAAATTCTACATGTATCAGTTATCTCAATAGTTGAAGGACAATTTAAAAATCAATTGTGAGGTAAAGAAAATTTGTAACAAATTATTCTGTTACTTAAAATATAAAATTTGCTGTCTTTCCTTTGTGTTTCCCTCACCCCCATACACACATTGCCTTTAATCACATAAACAAGAAAATTTTAAAAACTATTAGCCCAAACTTAAGATACTGTCACCATAATTAAATATTTATAACATATTAATCCAAATTATATAATTACTGTATTTGGTCTGTTAAAAATCTAAAAATTTAATATCTGTTTTTTAATGAACCTAGTAATCTTTTATTTAAGTCAATAACCCCTCAAATGAACCAAGTAATTACTAATTGACTAGATTATTTATCTTTATAAACCATTGCAGTTTTAAAATATGTAATAGCTCATAATAAAAGGGACCCTCTTAACTGGCAATAAATGGAAAGATAACTGTTCTTCTTTTATATTAATTAATATTAGAAAATCCTTAAGTTTTTCTTTCTTCATTTATAGGTGTTTAGCTTGCAAGTGAGATAGCTACTTTGTACATTTCTTTAAAAACATAATTTCTTAATACATAGCAGTTACTAATTGGTAAAATATACAAAAAGAAAGCTGATTATTTTTTCCTTACTTGGGGATACATCTGGTTTGCCAAGGAACTTGGGCAAGTGTAATTTCATTAATGATGAGATAAGACTACTAACAAAGATGTCTGGCTCTTGCAAATTTTATTCGTGGAAACATTTTCCACTCTGATTATCCTAGAATGTCCTCTTCTGATTTTGTTTAAAGAAAATAATCTATCAATTGCTCTGTGTTTCATTTCTTCTGTATCTGATTTACCTTGACTTGACTATTGTTAAACATTAAACCAAACACCCCCATGACTAACCACCAGTGAAGTATTAGAAAAGAACGTCAAATGGAGCGGTTAGACATGTATACATCTGTCTAAAGTCACAAGTCTTTATCCAAGGGGCTAAGTGTGATTATCAACAGTCTTTTAACCCCAAACAAGCTAGAGAAAATCAATGAAATGGTTCCACTCTAGGCACACATTCTTACTAAAGTGTACATGCCATAAGGGCAGGGGTTTTTGTTTGTTGTCACTGATGCATCCCCAGCGCTGAAACAGTGTATGGCACATGTAGAGTGATCAATAAATATGTATTGATAAACATCCTATTAGGCTGTGATTTTACTTTGTGGCTGAGTTCAGAGAGAAAGAGAGAGAGAGGGCGAGAGAGAGAGAATGAATGCCCACATACAGGTACATGTATCCATCACTACACTTAAAGAATTTATAGAATTTACAGTTTTTTGATTATTCTGTTCCTAACACCTCTTCCTCTCAAAGTAAAAATCAGAATCTATTTTCTTCTTTCTCTGGTAAACTTATGTTAATTAGCAGATAGGGTGCTGATAAAACTGAATTCACTTTCTTTTACGCTCTAATTCTGATACTTGGTCTGTTTCAAACACTTGAAATAAAAGCAATTTAAAAAGTAATTATTATTTTTGCATCTTTAGAATGTGGGTTTCTAGAAAACTAATGTATTTGGAAAAGCTTTCTGTGGCACCTATCGAAGACACTATTAAAAACAGAACAAAAGAAAAGAATCAATTTTGGACCAAGGAGAACACAAACTTCTGAAAGAATTAACAGCAGAATAGCTACAATGGCAACAAATGTCAATAGCGACGTAACAGCCTTTAACAGCATTTCAACTATGTTCTGGAAGCTTTTCATCAAATGTAAGCTCTATGAGGCAGGTAGTTTTCTTTTTTTCTTGTTCTTCAATTACATAATGCCAATATCTAAACTGATGCCTGACACATGTTAGGCAATCAATAACTATAACTTGATTGCATGAATATACTTCCAAATTGTACAAATTCAACATTTAAATATCTCATTTGCAAAATTTATGGAGATAAGATTGGACAATGAGCTCACTAAAGTAGATTCTAGGTGAGGGCAGTTAGCTGCATATCATACAAAATATGTTAGTCCAAGAGATTTTTTAAGTACTGTACTTTCAGTCTTTGTCCTCATATAAACTAACAGTGCATTTTCCGTATAGACAGTAATAAAGTGAATTCAGCATTCACCGTCAGAGCCGCATGCCTACCAACTCAAAACTTCGAGACTTCCAAATACAATAGATGTTTTCCAGGCAACTGCTCAACTTTGCTTTCATTTTATTTTGATGAATGCAAGCTTGAACAAACAAGGCCTTTCATGTACTTCATTAATTTACTTGTTCATTTAACTTAGAAAGTGAAAATCTCATGTAATAAGCAGACAATCCCTTTAGCTTGAGCTAGACTAAGATTACTGAAACCATCACCAAGCAGTGATCAAACAAACACAAAGCAATTTATAACGGTCCACAAATCTCAAGTCCCAGCATATACATATTTCATAGTTAAACCGAGTGCACTATATTAAGCAAGTCTCAAAGGAAGCCATAATGCCTGAGATGAAACAACCACATTTTAGAAAAAGCACCTATGAAGAAAATCCCACTTTCATAACCACAGAGCCAAAATGAAGGAATGAAATGTCACACTCACCTGGCTAATGGGTTCTTTTGTGGGGGGCTTTCCTCTCCTGGCTGTGCTAGTGGCCAGGGTCGTGGTGGTCTCCATGATTGACGTGGACATCTCTGACTGCATGGCAGTGGCTGTCGACTCAGTTGTCATAGAGGAAGGCACTTCACCAACCAGTCTCACATTCCCCACTATGGCGATGTTGGCATCATTTTCGGCTGCCATATTCAGAACTTTCAAGCCATTGTAGTAAAGCCCAGAGAGCTGGCCCTGGAAGGGCTGGCCCTGCTCTTTCCCGCCAATTATTATGGTTGCTTGGCTATTGAAGATTGTGAGCTGACGCCCTGTAAAAATAATATTACATACATGCAAAAATGTTGATTGTGAACTCTACATTCTACAAAGGATGATAAAACAGATCTTTCATGGGGTGGATAATGAGAGCAATAAACTATATTTGACTCATAATTCATTGCTGATAAATGAGGTGTCCATGAAATGCATAATCATTGGCAAATACTTGTAAATTCTCAACTTAGTGTAAATGTAGTGTTTTTGCTAAAAGACCAATCAAAGATACATATTGTAAATCAATTTTTCATGGATCCCTTTCCCTTTTTCCTCAAGATCTTATACTGTTGGTATCTTAAGTCTCAATTGTTAAGTTAAAAAATGTGACATAGCTAACATTTCTAATATTTGTCCTTCTAAAATTACCACTGGTAGAAACTAGTCTATAGCAGCTCATATCTGATTTTAAATTTTTGGTAAAAATGTCATAATTTACTTAATGGCCACAGGTATCTGTATGCTATTCTTTAGAAATGTTTATTTTTTTGAAGGCAATAGTCCATTGTTATTTGAATTATTCTATTTTTCCGGCAATCACACTGAAAAGAAATGCATGGTTTATACTGAGCATGTCAGAGACAAAAAAAAATTCCAAAAATATTTTTTTTCTGATTGGCTTTCAGCAAGTCTATTAAAACAAAACAGAATGAAAAAAAAATAGCTTCAGATGTAAAAAGCGGCTTCAGGAATGATACACAAACCAATGGAGAAATTATGGCTCATTTCCATCAAACAGCAATCCTCAGCAACAGTCCCAATATCATCACACTGAGTATCCAGTTTTAGCAGATCGTTCTCTGCTCATAAAAAGCATGCACACAACTTTAAGTTCACTTTTAATTAGGGCTTGTTCCCAAATGCTCTTAGAAGGTTGCAAACGTTAAAGGGACTTCATTTTGACCGGCAATCCATATTGCCCACTATTTAAGATGCCTAGAGTTTAAACCAAGAGTTGTTTTTTTTTCAGGACCATAACAAAGATATCAGAACTACATATATTTTAGTTAATAATTTAGAGGCTGGAACATGTAATATAATCTATGAATGATTTATCATTTTGGGTTAATGCTTGCTGTGAGTACCTTCATAGATTGAGTTAGTGGATTATATTTAACAGTCCCTTTAACCTTAAATTAACAGGGTAAGATTATTAAACAGCTGGTACGTCTAAAAATGTATAGAAATTATTATACAAGGTATGCAAATATTACTATCTACATTTTACTGTTTTAAATTTGTTTTTAATTTAGTTTTACGGAAAATTTATTTTTTATGTTTATTAGTGTTACAATGAAGTACTACTTGGTTATGTTCAAATTATTTTTTTATTTGAAGTTTTAATCAATGTTTTTTACCTTTGTCGAGTAGCCATTCATCAACTACTCGACCAAGTCGATATGGAATTCGCTGTCTAGCAATCGCCAGGCGCTCGTTATCATTGTTTCCTTTAAAGTTTAAAGAGACATTTCATTGGTTAAAATCTGTAAGGTCAAAGGTTAAAAGTTAATACTTAAAGCTTGAGCTATACAGTTGCCACATGATTTTTTGAAATTTGGAATTTTAAAAAGCTCTACCTAGAACATTTCATGTTTCAGACTTGTCATTCATTCATTTATTTTATTTTAGCAAACAAAATTATTCCTATGTTAATTGAAAATTAGAAGTCTGCATTTGAGCTAGGTTATTAAACTTATGTTATAGACAGACCCAAACAACCAATTTAAACAGCATATAATAGCTTTACAAAAAATGACCATTGATCTCAGGGTTTTGTCTTTTTGATGTTTCTTATTAACTAGTTAAACATGTTCAGGTGAAACAGGTTTAAGTTTTCAAAATACATTCAACCTCTTATTCCAGATTAGTAATTTATGAACACCAAACTTAACACCATCTTTGGCACACTGAAGCTTGTAAGATAGGCCTAGCATACTTTATGTCCTAGTCAGAAAATAGAAATTCGCATTCATCTCATTTAAGGAAACCAAAGAGCCTGAATGGTTCTCATATATTCCATACAAATTAGTTTATCAATCACTTGGAAATCACAAGAGAATATATCTTGCATCATCCAAATGAGTTATTACAGGAAAAGGCTTTGACAAAAGTGACTTTGAGTGTCCTTTAGTTTAATTAAAAGCTTAACATGTTGAAATACATAACAATTTGAAAAAAAAATTATATCTCTGTTTTTATGTACTCAAATATCTGCTTTTGTGTTAAGCTATTCTAAAGAAGGCATGAGAGCTTAAGGAAAAAAATAAGCCACAACCAGTGGTCCCTACGCATAGACATAAACTAAGTGTGAGTGAGCCTTGCCTCTCTGAATGACAATTTTCTGATAGAAACGCAGTTTAAATTGACCGTGAATAAATCTTGCAAATAGAAAAGTGTACTCTTGATCTAAAGCACTTAGAATTTCTGCTGCCACCTCAGTGCTTAATCATGTATACTGCAAAAAGCCTTTTATTCCATAAAAATTAACTAACATAGAATTTTAAGCTGAGACATTTTCACAATAGCTCAGACAAGGACTCAGTGGCAAAATAAACAAATGGTAGTAATGCCCACAGAAAAAGACTGGAGCATTTGGCTAAGGAAGGTAATAGAAATAAATTTTTCTCCTATTTGGAATCATTTGCAAGTGCTTTCTTGCACTAGTCTCATTAAACACTATACTTATCACAATAAACCCATCATTTATTGACTGGTCACAGGCTTTTAGAGAAATAGAAAAGAACTATCATTTAGACCTTAAGAATTTGTCCTCTGTATATATAGCTAAAAATATTTCATATATTAGTATTTCATTAAAATGTGAATATCAAAGTAGAACCAAATATAAAGTTTAATAAAAACATTTATATGTATTTCTCTGTATTGTGCAAGTATTAAACTGTTATAAAATAATATTTTATCTTATGGAAACATATTTTGGTATATTAATAATGAAAAAAAAGATACAAATAACTTAAACTCCAAGCCTATCTTCATTTTTTAAAAGTATGCAGAATTTGTGGGTTTTTGTGTACTAACATATACATATATTTGGGAAGTACACTAAAATTTAATATTGGTTATCTTAAGGCAATGTGATTATTAGTGAATATGTGATTTTGGCTTATATGTGTTTGATGTAATAAACATGTTTATGTCATAATTTGAAAAGCAAACATGAAATACTTTTAAAAAATGCATACCCTTTGCTGTATAGACTTTTGGTTGGTCAACACATTTCAATTCACACAGTTAAAACTTGCCTGATGACTTTATAATTAGGTGGCTCCTCATTGTTTTGTTTTGTTTTGTTTTTTCATTCCAAAGTATTCTCATCATCATCATCGTTACTCCCTCAGACACCACCCAAATCTAGGCCACCAGTCACCTTTTGCCCAATTATTATTTCAGGGTATTAATAGAGCTCTCTGCATCCTCCTGGCATAAAATTCCACCCATGTACTATATGCCAGCCAGCATCTAATTATGCCACTTGTCTAACCCTTTCCATAGCCTTCGAGATAAAATGTGGAATCTGTCAGGAAGCTGAGGAGGACTGCATGCCATGGTGTCTTCCCACCTCCCCTGCCCCATCTCATGGCTTGCTCTCTTCTTCTGTCTTTCTGAGACTTCTTTCAACTCCTCTGAAGCTCTACCTTATTCTCTGAGCTTTTATATTTGTAGTAAAATGTAGGAGAGCTATTTGTGTGTGTGTGTTTATGTATATATACACAAATATATATCCATTCATGTGTCTTTCTATTTTTTTTGCAGTTATTCAAAAAGGATATATTAAGTCTTCAATTTTCTTCATCTGTCTTATTTAGACTTTTCTCTCTACTTCTATTATTAATAATAACTATGATTACCTATTTTGTGGAATGGGACAGTTATTATTAAGCAAATAATGATTTGACTCACTGTATGGATGATGTTTACATCAATGACAATCATCAGAAAATAAAATTATAATTTAAATGTTATTTTTTAAGAAAGCACAAAAGGAAGCTTTGCTACATATGATTTATTACCTGCGAATGAACATTCAAACTCAGAGTGTAATATCTTTTTTGGATTGAATTCCAAATAGTTTAGTTTCCCACCTAACTAATAATATTTGGTCATACCATGGTACATTAATTTAGTATGAATCAGTAGACTAAAAATAAACAAGAGTAGTTTCAAAGAATCAAGGTAGGCAGCAAGTAGTAATAAAACTCAAATCCTTGACTTAGAGTTAAACTTCATGGTGAAACTCAGAGAACAAAGGGAAATAAAATTATAATCATATTTTTATGACTATAGGTCAGTAGAGACAAGCTATATGAACTTTGCTAGTATGGAGTTTTTCATAGATTTCACTTTCATAGATCTTCACACCTCATGTATAATTCCCACTTGGAAATAAAAATGCTAGTTTTTGACATGCCATAGTAATATCCTTGAAAAAATAATAAGGAAAAGCAATGATATAAACCCATTTGTCCAGA
Organism: Phyllostomus hastatus; assembly: GCF_019186645.2. NCBI lineage: Eukaryota > Metazoa > Chordata > Mammalia > Chiroptera > Phyllostomidae > Phyllostomus > Phyllostomus hastatus. The sequence goes on along the minus strand of NW_025334041.1, from coordinate 102,561,828 downwards.
ATAATATGAAAGTAAAAACAAAGATACTCGCCTTTTGAAGGCTTCTTATTTCCTGAGTTTTTATCATTGGGAAAGGAAACAGAAAGGAGTTCTGAGAAAAGCTTGCATACTTCCAGAGAAAATCAGAAGTCTGTTTTTGCGCCTTTTGCTTTGAAATGAGAATATGGCATTTGGATATGACTAGGCCCAGGGAGCAAAGTAAAAGTTTAACATAGTTCTGTAAAATTACTCGTTTTAAAGGCAGCATTACCATGATTTCCAACTAAATGCTTTATGTGTGATTGTTATGCACACTATAAAAATAGTGATACCTAACTTAGCTGGCAATGTTTCAAATAATTGGATTTTGAACACTACTGAAATCTTCAAGGAACAAACCTGTGAAAAAATATGTGTTCTAACGAAAATATGTATATTGTATATTACATTATTTGCTCTATCATTAAGATTTATATGTAACATATATACATCTATTTTGCTTCTGCCTACTTCTCCAGTTCATCTTGAACAACTTCTTTTTAACTCCTTAAATTCCAGTCATTCTGGACTTTTAATTCCTTTACGCAAGCCAATCATCTTTAAAGATGCCATTCTCTTTGCCTTCTGCAACTCTGAGCACTCCTCAACCTCAACGCTTCTGTCCACTCACACGCACATGCACACACAGGTGTCTGAGTCTGTCCAACTCATTTCTCCTCTAAATATTAGTTTATATGTTTGTCAATAAAGCATTCCCTGTGTCTCCAACCCCCCCCATCAAATTAGCCTAGAACCTTCCATTATGCATTCTTACAACACTTAGTAGCAGTATTTATAATCATGATGCAATGATTTCATGCAATTGATTCTAGATCCTAGGTTCCTCTGCAGGTGGGGGCCACATTATCTATATTCATATATGAGGTGGGTGTGTCCAGAAAAAGTCCAGCCATTGTTAATTTAATGAGATTGGTTTTCATGACATTGATATAACCTAGCAGCCAAGGAGAATGGACTGGAATGCACATGTGTGAACAATGACAACTTCACTGTACTAGATAGTGGGGGATGGTGAACAATGTTGAGTGAGTAAGCATGTGTACTGTGTGACCATCACATTCAAAATGACTGAGTGAGTGGAGCAATGAATCTGCATCAAATTTTGCATTAAGCTTGAACATTCCTCCGTGAAAACATTTTGGATAATTCAGAAGGCTTTCAGGGATGATGCAATGAGTTCAGCAGGGATAAAAGGTGGCACAAATGCTTCAAAGACAGTCAAGAGTCTGTTGAAAGTGACCCACATTCTGGAAGGCCTGCAACTAGCAGAACACCTGGGAATGTTGAACATGTATAGGCTGCAACCAACAAAAATCAGCTCCTGACAGTGCGAGAACTAGAAGCTGATCTGGGGGTTCCAAACACTACTGTGTTCGAGATTTAGATGCAGGATCTTGGCCTGAAACGTGTTACGGCGAAATTCATCTTGCGGCTTCTGCTACCAGAACAGAAGGAATATGGTGCTGCAGTTACTAATGACTTGATTCAAACTGCTACCAATAAACCATATTTCCTCAAGAAGGTCATAATTGGAGCTGAATTGTGGGTCTATGGCTATGATCCCGAAATAAAAGCTCAATCCTTCCAGTGGAAGTTGTCTGATTCTTCATGCCCGAAGAACACACGGCAAAGTCACAGCAAGATCACGAACATGTTAACTGTGTTTTTTGATTAGGAAGGTATTATACATCACGAGTATGCCCCTCCAGGTCAAACAATTAATAAGTACTGCCTCAATGTTCTTCAACAGTTGAGAGATGCAATATGACAAAAATGGCCTTACCTATGGGCACCTGGTGATTGGCAGCTTCATCACAACAACGTGCCCACTCATACATCACCTGTCATGCAGAATTTTTTCATGAAACATCAAATTATCCAGGTGATTTAGCCCTCTCTACAGCCCAGTTTTTGTGCCACATGATTTCTGGCTTTTCTCAAAACAAAATCACCTTTGAAAGGGAAGAGGTTTTAGACCATCAATGAGATTCAGGAAAATACAATGGGGCAGCTGATGGCAATTACAACAAAGGATTTTGCAGAGTGTTTTAAACAGTGGAAGAGATGCTGGGAGAACTGTGTGAGGTCCCAAGCTGCCTACTTTGAAGGTGACCAAGGTGTCATTGTCCTATGTACAATGTTTCTTGTATCTTGCATCTTCTTCAATAAATGTCTCTATTTTTCTAGTATGTGGCTGGACACCTTCTGGACAGATCTGGTATATGTGTTCACTGATACACATGTGAAAATACAAGACCACCAGAAAATAGAAAAATGATGTATTGAGTGCCTTTTATGTTTTATGCATCATACTACATGTTTATAAATGTTTTTTTATTTTATTCATAATTGATCATATTGATCATTGGGCTCATATTGATCCCAAAATATAAATATATTTTATTTTATAAACAGAAAAACTGAGGATCAAAGAGATAATATAGCTAGTACTGTGTCATGCCTAACAGAGAAACCATTTGAAACCAAAAATATTTGACTCCAAAGCTATTCCATGGAATAGTTTTTAAAGCAATGTTTCAAACAGCCTGAGTCAAAAAGACCCAATATCTTTTTCTTAATCCTTATGGCACTCCCCCTTTGTAATGGAAAATGTCATGGTGTTGTCTATAAAGGTTCTGCCTTATAAAGGTGGAGGAGAGATTGTCACCTTGGGCACACAAAATCAATAACCTTCCCCGAATCTCTGAAAATTAGTCAGGAGGATATTTTTATTATCCCTATTTTATAGATCAAGAGAGTGAAGCAGACGTAAGTAAAGTGATCAAAGATCTACTATAGTTGAGGTCCTAATGAGGAACAGTATTTCACTTTTTCCTAACGATGCCCTGTACGATATGAAATGTTTCAGACACTCCTTGTCTTTGCCTCTGACCTAGAAGACAAGCCCCAAGCATGATAATATACCAAATTCAGTTATTTTGATGCTGACCTTCTTCAGAGACAAGTTGGAAAAGGAGAGAGGGTTCAAGTCATGAGTCAAAAGACAGGGTACTCTATGAGCTCATGAGGAGAGGGATGGGATGCTGCAACACGTTAAAGTGAATTTTGCCTTACATTTTCTTTTTTCCTCCTTGTCCATCTCTCCTGTCTGCTCTTTCCTTTACACATATGCATGGGGCCGGTCCTCTTATGCCACTCACCAGTCATCCAAAGCATGCATCCATCCACTCCTAGTCTTCACTGATGTATTTCCTGTCCTCAAAATACTTCACCTTCCTTCTCTAGTTCCAATACTTAAACTCGTTTCTTTAGTATATCTTAGCTTGACATTTGGAACGTAGCCTGACTCAGTGAAGTCACTACAAACACTGAATGAGTACTTTGAAGGCACTGCAGCAGGTGTACATCAACACATCACAGAGCTGCTATTGTGCTATTGTTGAAGAGCTCACACTTTGGGGAGTCAAGGTGCAAAATGAGGAAAGTCAAAGGGAAGTTTAAGATAATAGACAATTTGGCATAAGTATACAATCAACCACCATTTACACTGTAGCTGCCACAGAAGTTCAGAAACAACAGTGAATTCTGAAAGACAAGACAGTTTGAGAGAACATAAAGGATTTTATAGCTCACAACCTAAGTTTTGTTGAAATAATAAGTAGATAAAAATGTGTTTAATATGGATATTAAACCCAAAAGATTGATAATTGCTTATTTTATTTAACTGCATAAAGCTCTACACCTCTATGTCTATTTTTTAAATAAATGCATTTTCTAATGTTATATATTTAGTCCAAACCAATTGCAAATATGAACTAAAAATGGTTAAAATATTTATGCCATGAAAAGTGAAACATGTAACAATGTTAAAACTACTAAATAAGATACAAGGTGGCAAGAATTTGAGGACAACATGCAAAAACAAAAATATTTGTGGAGGATGGAGGGATTATGAGAATCTTTTTAAAATTTTAATTCATTATTAATATTATATTTATAGACATTTCAATTTTACTCGTACCATTTCCTTTTTTAAAAGTAGCTTCCTCTATAAATTTAATGTAGTATCTTCATGCAACGTTATAGCCAGAGAAGGCGGTGCAGCCCGAGTGCCCTGTCAGTGAGCCCAAGTAGTTCACATGGCCAGAGAGAGCACAGACTGCTCATGCTGGGCGATGCCCCCCATGTGACTAATGCTGCAGATGACACCCTGGGACCTTATGTGAAACAGCAGGCCTCTGTATGCAGTTCAACCATATCTTCCTGTGAGACTGCTGTGATGCTGGGCATAAAAGGCCATAGACCACCTACTGCAGAGTTCAACAGTGCTTTGGGGAAGAAATTAGATGCTTAGTGCATTTCTAACTGGCTTAAGGAATTTCTTCCTTTATATCCCTGTGTTTTGTGGGACCACAGGAAGTTATCTAGCATTCGTTTATACAAAGGCTTGCAGAAGCTCTTGTTCCTATTAGCTACTTACATTCAAAACTTTGTTTTGGATATCGTGCCATCAGATTAATTAGAAATAAACGTAACCTTGTGAACGCTGGCTCTCCCTGCCATGTGAAATAAACAGTGGTTTACACATTCCTCTCTAAGCCTTTCTATGCTGTGGGTTACTAATGAGAAGAGGCGGGAATGTGATATCAAAAATCAGCAGCTAGAAATGAAAAGCAATAGGAACAAGCTGATAACAAAAATACAGAAGTACTCTGAAAATTAAAGGTCACACTCTGTTATCACGCATACTAAAGAGTTCTTTTGTGCTGGCTGTGTAGCATTTAAGACAGAAGAATGGTTTAACAGCCCCCAAACCCACCAGGCCACTGATAGACATCACTCAATGATGAGAATAAAAAAAATGAAATGTAAGAACTGCCTCACATTACTTTACAAATGGCATTTTGCCATTTTCCCAGATGTGAGAATCTTAAGCACTTTCTAAATCATAATGTCATAACATTTAAGCTTATCTACCCTAATAAGAACTTACATATATAGTCCCTAAGGCCTCTTTTCCCAGGTCTTAATTTATAAAAATCAGAGAATTATGTTGTACAGCTGGATTTTCTACCTTCTCACATCAACCTTGACTTTAAATCTTTTCTCTGGAAACAAGCAAATGTCAAAGAAAAATGATTCTGGTGACTCTTGCACTCTCATCTCATTTTCAGTGAACTGCAGTCTACCTCCTCCACTTACAATGCGAATGCAGGAAGTTTTTTTTTTTTTCTATTAGAAAGATGAGGTTTGTCAACTGTATACACATTATTTAAAATTAAAGGTTCTGGAAGTGCAAAACAGACTGGAATAGAGCTGTTCAGTCATTGGCAGCTCTTTAACTTTATAATATGTAAAACCTCTTAAATATCCAATTTTTTTAGTCTGTAGAAAAACTTAAATACAATGGATCTGAACTTAAAATACTAAAATAACTTTCCTAAATAAAAATGTATTTTGTCAACAATTATTTCTTAGAAGCAAGTGCCCATGTCACTGTGAAAAGAAAATGCCTGATGGTTAAAAAATTGGACTTTAATTCCAGGTTCAAATCCTAGCCTCAGTATTGACTAGCTGTGTAATACTGGACCTGGAGCATAACCTCTCTGAACCTCAGTTTTCTCATTTTTAAAATAGGCATTTATACAAATAAGTGATATAATGTAAACCTCTTAACATTAGTGCCTAGCATATAGTAAGCATTCCAAAAAGATTAGCCATTATATTGAGGTTATATCATCATTTATCTAGTACAATTTGCCTAATACAACATATCTAGGAATATGTACATCAGGCATTGTTTCTCACCCACCTGGGCATAGGAAAGGAGTTGAGGTAAGTATAAAGAAGAGTGGAAAATAAATCTTTGTTTTCTTTCCCCAGGAAAATAAAGGCCAGGGAACCAGACTTATTTAAGTGATGTCCAAAACCCCAAAGGTGCTTTATCAAAATCACTGCACTTTTCACTCAAGCAATATCAATTTTTCTCAGAGGTTATGCATGGCTACCTGTTAGCCAATGGGAACCCCTGAAAGGAGGTCATGAACTTGAGAAGGCCACACACAAAAAAGGCACTGGCCCTGAGGGCAAAAGGAATTCAGGGACCACCAGCTGTCTGAGCAGCAGCCTGATGACAAAGCTGTTCCTGGAAGAAAAAAAGACTTTAGATATCACTCCGGTCTCAAAATGACATTTTAATCCATATATTAGTGCTTCAAAGAGATGCACTTCAAATAGAATATCTTAAATTCTTCTTTTTCTCCTATAGTGCTAATGGCAAAGAAGGGCCACCGAAACTAAACAGAAGCGAATACTGCATGGCGTAAAGCAGGCAGTCCCATTATCTGTCAAATGAGGTGGGTGAACTGTGTGGACTCTAAGGTGGTCTCCACACCAATGGCTCGTAGTCCCAAGTTTAAGGTAGAGTTGTTGAGAAGGCATGCATTTTAGGTCCTGTTACTAAGAAATACTGTCTGTGGGTTTTTAGGAGGGAATTCATGTTAGAGGCATTAAAAACAAAGTATCATCAGTGAAATCTTTGACTTGGCATATTCTTTTTTTCCTCTTTTATTTAAAAAAAAACTATCTCATAGTGCTTTGACAAATTTATGAACAGTTTCAGTCTTCATCTTTGGAGACCTTTATAATTAAGACGCTACATTTTTCTGATATGTTTAATGTTGCAAGCTCATCTGCTTTCTTCTTTCAACCACACAGACACACCTCTCACCGCGTAGATATTCCTCCCTCTTCTCTCCACCCACCCACTGAAGCACGTCGCTGTCTGACAACCTTTTCAAGAGCAGTAAGGCAGGCAGAGGTTACACTTTAGGAGATTTCAATCTTATAAAAAGTAGTTAAGGAGGTAGGGGAGCACATTATGACATTCAAGAAGAGGTTTGTCTCCTAGTCATTTTAAATTCTTAACACTAAAGAGATAAGAAAGGACAATTTCAAGAGGGAATCCAAGGATTTCCTCAAATCAATGACTGTTCTTTACAAACCCCTTTTATCCGTAATTGATCTAAATAAAATCTTTTCTTGGGTCCCTCAAATGCCTATGTTCTGAGGAATTGCACTTGGGGAACTACTTCTGGTTCAGGAGATATTCTTATGAGAGTTCCCATCCAATCAAGTCTGACAGGAGCAGACTTAAAACCTGTAGGTTGTGCAAGAGTAATTCCTAGTCTGGCAGAGGTCATCAATTAAGATCAGAAGTCCTAAAGAATGCAGTAAGTACAGAGGAGTAATAATTCATTATCTCGCTCAGAATAAGACTATGAATTTCTCTAATGATAACAATATGCCCCCTTTAAATTAATCCACCTGAGATTTCTTGTGGATCAGAATGGAGAAAAGAGCAAAACTACACACACTGTTGTTCTACCAAGTTTAAGCTGATGCTCCATTAGTCAGGACAATTGGAATTGATCAACTCACAAGTTTTTCTCTGTCGTTTCTATACCCCAGGACATTTATAGTTAAGTGGCACCATTTTTAAGTATAGAGCTAAACTAATTGGGCCATACAACTTTGGCCTAATTAACACTTCATTTAATTATTTTTTCCTGCAGTCTTTGAACTCCAACTGGCCAGTGTTGAGTTTAATGAACATAAAAAGTATGTTCACATCCTCCACAAAAGAACCCTTTAAATATTTCGAGACTGCTAAGGACAGCACTGACTTGTGTTGCCACAAGTAGCCAATCAGTGGATTAGCTAGCATCCTGTGAACCAAAAGTTCACCAGTTCAATTCCTAGTCAGGGTATGTGCCTGGTTTGCAGGCCAGGTGCCCCACTGGGCGTGGGTAAGACGCAACCAACTGATGTTTCTCTCCCTCTCTTTTTCCCTCCCTTCCTCTTTCTCTAAAATTAAATAAATAAATAAAAATCTTTTTTAAAAAGCCTGTTGAGGGCCAAATTGTACTCCCTCAAAATACAGTTGGGAAACATTGAAGCCCTAATCCCGACATCAGAATATGACTATTTCAAGATAAGACCTTTAAAAAGATGATTGTCAAAAGGACTCCCTTTAGCTAGACCCCAATCCAATCTAACTGGTGCCCTTGTAGGAAGTCATGTGGACCCACAAAAGATACCAGGAGTCTGCACACACACAGAAAGGCCGTGAAAACTCAGAGCAGGCAGCTATCTTCAAGCTGAGGACACAGGCATCAGAAGATATCAATCCTACTGACACCTTGACCTGCAGAACTATGAGAAAATGCATTTTTTTTTGTTTAAACTACCCAGTCTTTGGTATTTTTTTATGGAAGCCCTAGTAAAACTTTAACTAGTTTTAAATCATTATTGTTGGCTTATTCACAAATCTTTGATACTAAGCAGATATAGTAGTATTTTGCTAATTGTCAAAAAAAAATAAGTATAGGAAGGAGTACTTTTGGAATTGCATTTTCATAAAGCACTATGCTAATGTCAAGATTATACCCATTTTAATTATTAATTTGAGTTAATACATTTTGTCCCTTTGATTTGCTGAAAATCATAATATTCTGCACAGTTCTGGTAGATTGCGTGGTTATAAAATAAACCATTGGTTTATATTTTGCATTATTTAAACTGTAAGACAACAGTGAACTTGATTTCAGCAGGAATTACGTATGTTTCAGCACCGTTCCATTGTGTCTATAGACAACTTTTGTAAGAGGAACTATTTCATCTTTAGTTTTATTCAGTTATATTTATTAAACTAAGAACAATTATGTGAGACTACCATTTTCTTTACTTTGTGGTCCCCTCTAGCTTCATCAAAACGGGCAAGTGCAGTGCTATTACAAAATTGGTGTTAGTGTTAGATTTCTAATTTCATTAAAAAAATACCAAGTAAAAATAAATTACATAAATAAATCTCTATTTATGTTAACTATCAGATATGGTAAGGTTCTCTTATTGAAATATGCAAATGTTTTCTTTAATTTGGTAACTGTTATGAGATCACACGAAGTTCATTGTGACCACTTCCAAAACTAAAAACAAATTGTAAGTCTTAAAGGATGAACTGATATTATTCATACAAATATTTATTTTTTTTAGGTACTGTCTGAGAAATCTTTTAAAATAAACATTTGAAAAAATGATTCCATGAGACCATAATTAGTTTTGGGGGGCTTCATAAACAGTCATGTCAACAACATCAAAGTAGCAATTTTCATGATTAATTTGGAATACTTCTCATCTACTCAAAACTGGAGGAGTGTCCTACTCTGCACTGTTTCTCTTGTGGTGCTTATCACAGAGGAATGGTGCCACCTCCAAGCCCAGCTTCCATTAGGGATAGCTCTGCAAGGCCGCCCTGTGGTTGCAGGGAGAGCCCCCGAGGGAGCCCAGGAACCACAGAGGGCCTGGCAAACACGGGGCTGCACCAGTGTGCGCTACAGTAGAAAGACTTGAGCCCTATATGAATGTGATCATCTCAAAGTTCCTCATATTTCCTGAGAAATCAGGCAGTACCTCACCACTTCCACCTATGGAGCCAGACTTCAGTACATTTTGGCTTGCTTTGCACTTGGGAACATGCTGGATAGAAGGGAGTGGAAAAGCTTTATGTTTGCTGTTGGCTTTGGCTTTCTTGTGAGGTTTCTGGGGCCTGCACCCCAGGGAGAGACCAACCTTCTCTTTCAACATCAAGGTCTTTCCATCTCCGCTTCCCCTGCTGTAGTCCAAGAAACACATGGACTGCTGTGTCACTCCTACCTTAGCTTCAGATGTTCATTCTGCCCCCACCCAGACTTAATTTCTACACCTTAGCCATATTATTTTGAAATAATTTGTTTTCTACAATAGACTGTAAACTTCATGAGAGCAGGGAGCATGAGTCTATTTTTGATCGTCACTGCATCTCTAGCATAGGGTCAGGTACCAAGAAATATTTTTGAATGAATTACTGAATAAATTAATGTTTTAGGCAGTTGTCTTTTCCACTATCCTTTGTTGTCTGCCTTACTGTACAGAACCTCCTTCATCTGGAATCTTTATCAGGCCTACCTCAAGGTGCCAGCCCCTTCTCCAGGATCCAGACATACTGACTCTACTTTCCATTCCCTTCCAATCCTGCTTTTTGCGGGTGAAAATAAGTGGACATAATGGTGGTTGCTCTTTCTCACCAATGCATTAAGAAAACAAATGATTCCATAGTAAGATTTACATGTGAAGTGAATTCCCCTCAAAAATTTGATACAATGATTCTCTACTAGCTATTTGTAGGAATATATAACAATTATAGCTTTCATGATTAGAAACATCACATATAAGCTCTTAGACATAAATGAGGGTACTATATGTTTAATATTTCAACCAAGAAATAGACAAACATGAAGAAGAAAGTATTTGCTGTTACAGCATAGTATTCAATAGAGTTTTTGCTACAAGAGGGCTATGCAATGTGTGGTCCCTCCCCATTTCTTCTTCAGTTGGCAGTGTGGTGCACTAAAAAGAACTCTGACCTGGAAAAGCATGGGGAGGGTCCCAGGCCTGACCTTAATGACATGTACAACCATAAATAATTATTTGGCTTTAAAACAAAAAAAATGTCTAGGTTGCTACAGTTTTTTAAATTTAATGACTAAGAAATTTTATCTGATGATTGAGCTAAGGGTCACAACATAGCATATTATCAAGAACAGACAGTGGTTTTCAAAAACTTTGCATTGTCACAATAACATAGGTGAAAAATCATAGTACATATAACACTAGATGACATATTTCTTACCAAAAATAAAACACCTCCTTTTAATAGCCCAAGAGAAAGGGTTTTCAGTTTGAATTTTGTGAAATCTTGATTTTCTAAATACTTAAACTATGAGACTATGAAGATTTATGGAAAGAAATAATCAAGCTTATTTGATTTTATGGGAGTTAGAAAGCCCCAGTTCAAATATCAGTAATGCGCTCAAGAGCACATTACTGAATTTGTCCATGTTGCAAAATGGGGATACCTTCTGAGATTGTTTTTAAGAACAAGAGGTAATGTGTATAAAGCATCTGGGAACAGTTTCTGGTAGATAATCAGTTAAATATATGACAGCTATTCTTGTTTTCATATATTACACAGAATCACAGATGCATAGAAATAAAAAGACTAGTCCAATTCCCAACAGCCTTGACAGATTGATCTCTTGAGCACTCTGGAATTAGAAGGGAGGTGAAAAAGTACCATAACTCATTAGGAATTGAAGTAAATTATCTCATAAAAATACTCTTGTTTATTTCCTTTTTAAAGAAAATATAAAAGTAAAGAAAAACATTATCACACATTATACGCAAATACAAGGGACTAGTTTTGATTTGTTTTCATTTGGCTATACATTGATTGCATTTAATTATTGTGTTTAGTTTTTCAGGTTAATGGCTTTTATGTATATTCAATAAAAACTAGTAAAAGTAAAACTGGAAGTGTGAAATTGAAATTACAGAGTAAAAAAATAAATAAATGCCTGTAATCCTAGGTTTCCTATTGCAAGGGCAAAATATTGATAACCTGATACTTATGAAAATATAAATAAGAAAAACCAAATTAAAAAAAATGCTATGTGTGTAGAAACAAAGATTAGAAAATTAGAAAAATTAGAATTTTTTTCTAATTTTAATTAAAAATTAGAAAATTAAAATTAGAAAAATAAGATTCTAACATGTAAAATATCAGACCAGACCCAGCAGAAGGACATGGAACCCCACTACTTCCTCATCCACACAGATTCTATTCCTTCCATAGTTCGCTTTGGGGAGCCACTGAAAATTCAGTCAGGAAGAGATACAAAAAATGCAATTTTAGGAAGATGAACATTTTAGCTCTCTACCAAATGGATTAAAATGATGGGACTGAAGAGGAATCTAGAATGGTTCATAGCCGACAATAGGAAAAGAGGCCCAATGTAGTAAGGGCCTTACGTCACTAGAATGTTAGCATGGACAGAAAATGGTGGACATTGGGAAATATTTGAAGGAAGAACTTGTGGAAACTAGTGCCTCTTATTGGACCCAGTATCTATGCTGGTGGAATAGCAAGAAAGATTTTGATATATGGGGGGTAATAAGGTAAATTATGTAATTAATAACACAAATTAGGCATTTAAGAGGGTAAAATGGTTTGGAGACTTCTAATTTGTTTAGAGTTAGAATTTAGTTGCAATAAAAAACACACACAAAACTCAGTTCTGTTCATTGCTACCTATTCACTCAGAATTTATTAAAATTTAACGGGCACACACACCAGCAGCACCAGCAGTTACCTGAGTTTTGTTCAGGGGAACACTGCTAATTCCACCTTATTATCATAGACTCAGAGACGGTGCTCAGCTTCCCTTGAATGCCCAGGTCAGTTTGAACTGAAAACCTATATGATGTTCCTATGTCAAGGAGTATCTTAAAGCTCCCAAAGAAAATTCTCTCCTGTCATAGTTATAAACATCCCTTAGAAACCTACAAATTCTGGAACAAAGTAGTTCTTACCCTTTTTCCATAATTACCTCTCAGCTTTAGTCATTAGGATTGTTAAATATGGTAAATAAATATCTCATCACAGCGAGCAAGACCCTTTTTCGTGCTCCTTTGGAATTTATAACCAATTCTGTTCTTACGTTCATTTTCTCTCCTGCCTGAAATGGGTTTATTGTCACCAGTAGATAAATGCCCGTTTGTCCCATCTAGGCAGGCTCAGACTTGACTTCTTTCAAACACTGAATATATCTTCTCTCTCTTCTTCATAACTCTTCCAGTTCTTGCATTTACATTGTGAGCTATGTAATCTTGTATTTTCCACAACATTCATATTTCACTACCTGATTTATATTTTCTCTGAAATTATATCTCAAACTCTTGGGGACAAAGACAGTGTTTTTTACTTCCTTGTGTTTCTGACCAGGGTTAGCACATCGTAAGACAACCATGAAGTAGATAGGTCTTGCTGAACGCTCACTGATGGATTACAAAAGCAGCTGAGAATTTTGGACTCCATTAAAGTCAAAGGTAGATCTTAATGTGTGAAAGACATGGATAGCTATAAAATGTGGGTTTTCCTTTTAAAGAATTATCTATTTTCTGATTCTTTCAATTTCTTCTTGCTAATCTTAACTCAATGTTTTTCTAACTCAGAATGAAATAAATTTTTAAGAAAAATATCTTCGTCATAAAGTTAAAAAACCTATTTGAACCAAGATAAATATATTTAAGATACATGTGACTTGATTAAGCAAAAAAGAAAATTAAGCACAAGATTTTTTTTAAGCACAAGATTTATGAGTGACTGAGGATACATTGATATTTTAAAATATCTTTATAAGGATAAGAAGAAAAGTAAAGATTTCAAATTTGGTTAATATTATTTTTCTAAGTTGATTTCAGAGTCTTTTTCTAATTAATATCTTCAGCTTCCCCACATGAATAGGAATAAACTCAGCCACCTACTAGAATGACTAGTTCGGACTGATTCTAGTTTCTCCAGGTAGAGTCTAAGTACTCCCGGCAGCCTGTTGATAAAGTGACAAATGTTCTGGATTGTCTGGGACAGTGCTGGTATGTGTCTGAGAAGTAGGAGTAATTATTAATAGTGCTTCTTTTCTCTCTCAGAATTGCACTTATTTGAATAGTAATTTTTACGGTTTGCTAATGATAAAGCGTTATTGTGGGACTTTGAAAAAAAGAAACTCCCATTATGGTTCCAGGCCACAGAAAAGGTTTGGCAAGCCCAAAGTACTTGGTGAGAAGGGAAAGGCAACTCTTTCTTCAGGGGACATCTCCAGTGCCAGGGCCCACGGCGTGTTGATCCAAGCACAGACCAGATTCCAGCTTTCACTCCATCCCCTCTGCCGGTGTCCTGGTGCAATGCATTTAATTACCCAGACTGCACAACTGCATGCTGTGGTCTATCCACCAGCTAGCATGGTCTCCCTAATGCTCACTTACTAAATTCAAAGGATTTTCCAACACCCAGCCCACATTCTAGTCCTTCCTGAAGTTTTTCCGATCACCAAACACCACTCTAAACTTACACAGAACATATTTTCTGCGCCGCTCATTTGACTTGAATCCTGTCTTTCCTAGTGATGTGTCTAGTATCCTGGCTCAGGGTGGCATTGGAGAGCAGAAAGCGGTGAGGCAAGCACACAACTGAAATTTTCTGGAAACGTTCATCTCCATGTGCATGTACTCAAATCTGAAAGCCAAGAAAGGATGAATTGGGCCCCGGAAGGAAGTACACACCACGTGCTGACATGGGGAGGCCAGAGCCTATTGCGACTGCAGGACTGCAAACCCAGACTGCTTTGATTAATGGTAGTGGAACGAACACTTATCAAGTACTTACTACTTGCCAGGTTTTAACCAATTACTCAGTATTTTGAAACTAATAACCCATTGAAATTTTAAACAACCCTATGAAGTATTGGGTTGGCTAACAGTCCATTTAGTTTTTCTTTGGAATAAAGATACGTTTTTAATTTTCACTAGTAACTGTATTGATTTGGATATTTTGAGTATGTCAGCTATCTCCCACCACTGGTTTCTAGTGGGTAGAGTCCAGGGGTGCTGCTAAACATCTTCCAGTGCATATGACAGCCCCACAGCACAATAATTCCTTGGACAAAATGTCGATGGTACCAAGAAACTTCACAAATCACTTTTGGCTTGTTTGATTAGTCATAGCACCTTCTCCACACACTGCACCAATCTCCTTCTCTCTCTCTCTCTCTCTCTCTCTCTCTCTGTATTTCAGTTGTGTTTTTACCTTTCTTAAAATAATAAAGCATAATATGGCAAAAATGTTGAGTATTTTCTTCCATCTTCAATATTAAAATGGTTACACAAAAATTCACCAATTTTGATAAGCTGTTTTTAAATGCATGCTGAGAATGACAGCTGCCACAATACAGGCTAACAAAATTGTTTCGAAGGAAGTTAAAGACAACTAAGTGCTACTAGAACCATCGTACAGAAAAAACTGAACAAACATTTTGGCTAACTCAAAACTATCATGAACCCCTGAGATAGACCAGGAAGCTTAAGTACAAAAAAGTTAAACATGTTGGCCATAGATCACACATTACAAAGTATTGGAACTAAGATTTTAACCCAGGAAGTCTGACTCCTGAGCTGTTTCTCTTAACTTCCACCCTTTCCCTCCTGCAACCCTGTGTTGTCATTGCATGTGTTTGAAGTTTGGTCATTTGATGTGTGGTCTCTATTTTCCTATTGCAATTTTGGTGTTTAAGTTGGAGTTGGCACTCATTTCTACTGGATAAAGAATTACCAGAAGAAGAAAAAAAAAGAAAAGAAGAACCGGCGGTGGGATATGGCATCATTATTTGCACCTGAAAACCCCAAAGAACCCTTGAATGGCCCTCAGAGATCTAAATAGAAGAGGCAACAACCATTGCTATCAGGACCTCAGCACAGCAAAGGTTAAGTCATCCTGCAATCTGGTAGGGACCCAGAAGAAACTTTTCTAATTTCTTTCTTAGAAGGAGTAAGAATAAATAGTGCAGGCAGCATTGCTTAGTACTTCAGAACACTAGAGTGGGCTTTGGTATGTATTACCTTGGCAAGTAACCTCATCTCTCTATGGTTAGTCACTCATCTGTCCAAAGAAGATATTAAAAGCCACCTTATAAGATTTGATGAGGGTTAATGAGAAAATGTACAAATAATAACTACCACAATTCCCAGTATGTTGTGCCCAGCACAGAGTGCCTGTCTAACACTCTGTTGCTGATACCAGATCCTACAAATAAGGAATGTAAATGGGCTCAGGGAATGTGTGAGGTCTCAAGTGAATTCTGTTACTTCTTCACCCAACCTTCGTGCAACACCAGGTTCTTTACTGAACCAGTTCCAGTGGACTTAACCTTCTATTTGAGCTGTGCTTTATGGAACTTCTTTTTGAACTTCCATAAAGCACAGGCCTCATCTAATTGTCCCGAGGTCTGATTCCTACTGTGATTGTGACCATCCTGCTTTTCTTTTCAGCAAAGCAAACCTTTGCACTTACAGAAAGCTTCATTCTGTTTGTTTCTCCTCTAGCCAGAAAGTATACTCTCATCCAAATCCTCTGCCAAACTGAGTAATATGAATAATAAATGAGAGGACTAATAACTACATAGACTTTTAAAATGTGCAGCAAAGGTGACCCTGAAAAATTGTTATATGTTGTCAATTAGCTGACACTATCCAGAAAAATGAAGTCAAATGTTCCTCTATTGTGTCCAGCTTTGTATCTCATAAATCCAGCTAAAGCTGCTAATTGGAAATGCATATTGTAATATCTAGGCAGACATAAGTTGGTATATTCTTTTTTCAGATTTTCAGTAGAGATTTTAAATATTCAGGCCACCAGTATAAATAATACAGCCAGGATAAAGAATTACTCTAAGAATAGTTAACGTGAAAAAAATTTAGCCTCAAATTTCCAGGTCGGGGGGTGCAGGAACCTCCACTGCTTTTAATGGAGTCAAATTCATAAGGCTGAAAACAAAACAGACTTTAAAATGTTTAAGGTAAAAGTCTTTGAGAAATATTCAACCCAGGATGCTAAAGTTGACACAAAACATTCATCATCATAATTTAAATTTTAATATATGGCCTATTTAAAGGCTTTAATATGTCAAAAGTTTTCTACATTTATTATGTCATTTTATCTTAATTATGACTAAAATATTAGATTAGGCTACACCTTTGAATTGTTACAGACTCTATGTTTGTAGTCCTTAAGAATAAGTGTACTTTTCTAATGACCATGTGAACATGTTAATACATAATTTATTCACAATTATACCTAACTTATCAGGTCTCCAAAAATAAAAAAATTATTGTTTAAAACATTTTTTCTGAAATAATATCATATAGAATTGAGTAGAAGATATTTTTATATAAAATAATTTAAATTTTTTAATTAAAAAATTAACTTACAAAAAATTATAAAAGATGATAATGAGAGTTCCACATGCCTTTCATCCATCTTCCCCCACTGTTAACATCTTAAATAACTATTAGACAATCATCAAAACCAAAAATTGACATTGGTACTATACTGCTAACTACAGTACACACTATTATGTTTTACCAGTTTTAACTAATATCCCCTTTCTCTCCCAGGATCTAATCCAGATTCCCACATTGTATTTTTCCTAATTAGATTGAGGTCATTGGATTTTGGTGGAGAATGCCAAGAATATAAAAGAAATGAAGTGACCTTTTCAGTGCATCACATCAGCAGGCGCATGAAGTCAGTCTTTCTCATTGCTGGTGTTGTTTAACTTGATTACTTAGTTAAGATGTTCTGGAGTTTCTCTGAAAAAGTTTAAGTTTTCACTTTGGTGGAGATACCTTTAGATAACATAAATTACTAGTCTCGACTCAAACTTCTACCTGCTAATTTTAGTGCACCTAGTGCCTCCAAAAATTATTACTTTGAAGTTCCAATGCCGAATGTCTACTTCTGTCATCCTTCCACATTTGTTCACTGGATTTTTTTGTAAGAACTCTCCCTACTCCTCCACATGGCCATCATCCCCCTGTATCTATCCGAGTATTGATTAATATCACTATGTACTCATCAATGTTTATTTTACTGTTTGGGTTATAATCCAAGGCTATCTCTATTTATTTTGTTGCTCACATTCTTCTGGTTCTGGCCAGCAGGAGCTTTTTCAGTTCAGTTCCTGTGTCCTTCTGTCATGCCTTTGTATCAGGAGCAATAAACTATGGCCTGTGAGTCAAATGTGTCCCCTTACCTACTTTCATCAATAAAGATTTACGGGGACATTGCCATGCCTATTTATTTACTTACTGTCTATGGATGCTTTGTAACTAAAATGTTGGAGTTAAGTAATTGTGACAGAGAGCATGTAGACCACAAAGCTGAAAGTATTTATTATCTGGCCTTTTATACTAACAGTTTTTCAATGCTTGCTGTAGATAATTTGTTTTTAATTATGAACTTTGGATAATGCTCAAAATGTATTTGCTTGTCATATTTAAGATAGCTCACAATACAGAAATTTGAGTATATATTTTCTGTCTAAAAAGCATCCAGCCATGCAATATGAAAAATAAAAACATTTATTGAACATGATACAAGATACAAGAAACATTGTACAAAGGACAATGACACCTCAATTCCCTTCAAGGTAGGCACCTTGGGACCTTACTCAGTTCTCCCAGCATCTCTTCCACTGTTCAAAATGCTCTGCAAAATCTTTTGTTGAAATCGCCATTAGCTGCCCTGTCATATTTTCCTGAATCTCATCAATGGTCTGGAATTTCTTCTCTTTCAAAGGTGATTTTAGTTTTGGAAAAAAAACAAAAGTCACACAGCACCAAATCTGGGCTGTAGGGTGGCTAAGCCACCTGAGTTGTTTGATGTTTCACCAAAAAATTGCACAAGATGTAATGCATGTGTTGGCACATTTCCCTGGTGAAGCTGCCAATCACTAGTTGCCCATAGCTAACGCCATTTTCAATGTATCACATCTCCTCTGATGAAGAGCATTGAGGTAGTACTCCCTATTAATTGTTGGGCCTGGAAGGGTGTACTCATGATGGACAACACCTTCCCAAATCAAAAAACACAGTTAACGTGGTCTTGATTTTTTGCAACTTTGCCATGCCTTCTTTGGACATAGAGAACCAGGGGACTGCATTTGGGACAGCTGGACTTTCATTTCTGGATCACAGCCATAGAACCACAGTTCATCTCTGGTTATGACCTTCTTGGGGAAATCTGGTCCATTAGTAGTGGTTTGAATCAAGTCATTAGCAACCGAGGCATGATGTTCCTTCTGCTCTGGCAGTGGAAGCAACAGAACAAATTTTGCTACAACATGTTTCATACCAAGATCCTGGATCAAAAACTCACACACAGTAGTTTTTAGAATCCCCAGATGAGCTTCCAGGTCTCGCACTGTCAGTTACCAATCTTTGTTGATTGCAGCCCGTACATGTTCAACATTCTCAGGTGTTCTGCTTGTTGCAGGCCTTCCAGATCATGGATCACTTTCAACAGATTCTTGACCATCTTCAAAGCATTTGTGCCACATTTTTTATTTGTGGTACACTCATCACTTTTATTTGGGCTGTACTCATCCCTCAAAGCCTTCTGAATCATCTGAAATGTTTTCATGGAGGAATATTCAAGCTTAACACAAAATTTGATGAAGATTCATTGCTGTACTTACTCAATCACTTTGATTGTGGCAACCACACAGTATGCATGCCCACTCAGCATTGTCTACCACTCCCACTTACTAGTGCAGTGAAGTCATCATTGTTCACACATGCAAATTCCAGTCCACTCTCCTTGCCTGCCAGGTTATATCAATGTCACACAAACCATTCTTGTTATATTAACAAGTAGTTATAACAGTTTTGGTGTTAAAGATTTCTTTTTTGTGTAAAGGAAGAAATAGATTGTCAGTATTCACCTGGAATGAGTTAAGTACATATATAAGGGAATAAACTATAACTATTAAGAAAGTAATAAAAAGAAGATAAAAATTATCTAGTAAGGGGAAAGAGAATTTTTCCTCCTCCATGAGTTCTAAACTTTCCTCTCTACATAAAAATAGCTTATTAAATTGTGCTCATAATAAAAAGTAACAATTTCCAATGATTTCAAATCATTTGTCATTTTTTGTCTTAAAGATATTGTACACTGTTATTATGCCATCAGATTTCACAATCCTCAGGTGATTTACCAATAGATTGTTCTAATGATACCCTGAAACCATACATTTTGGTTTTAAGGATATTTGTTATGTAATGCACCAGTGCTGAAATTACATCAAATATAGTACCAGTGCTCAAATTACATTTATTTATTCAAAATATGATGGCATTTTTATAATCATGTTTGAGAAAACAACTGTCTTAAATTGGAAGTATAAAAGTTGGACTTATTCTATAAAAGCAAAAGAATTTTACCTGAGCTAGCTGAGGCTCTATCTAGACAGCTACATTAGTGGTTAGAATATTATTGGTATTAGTAAGTAAAGGGCATCTTATTACATTGGAAGCATGCCTCATTTGGATAGGAGGAGGTTCCTTTTCATATGTTCATTAAATAGACTTTTTGCCTCTAAAATCTCGACATCCTTGGCCCTGGCTGAGTAGCTCTGTTGGTTAAAGCCTCTTCCTCTTCCCCATATGCCAAGGTTGCAGGTTTGATTCCCAGTCAGGGCACATACATGAATCAGCCAATGAATGCATAAATAAGTGATACAACAAGTCAAATTCTCTGTCTGTCTTTCTCTTCCCTTCCTCTCTCTTTCAAATATCAATAAACAAAAAAACTAAATAAAATCTCAACATCCTTAAGATCAGAGGCTCTGAATTCTTAGTAAATGGGTCATAAGAATGTTGAGGCACAGCTCCTTAAAAAGCTATATACATAAGTTTGAGTATACATAGAGATATACATGTATTTTTTTAAATATAAGATGTCCTGCTTTAGTAGATTCTTAAAGAGGCAAAGATTCAAAGGAAGTTAAGAAAAATTTATCTAATTAATGTCTAAAACTCAAAATAGTCATGTAATGCTTGTAATTCATGTAGGGCTTCAATATCAGTTTGTGAAATTTCAACTTTTTTGCTATTCTGCTACCTCTTGAACACAGTCATTGTTTACTAGACATAAAGTGCCATTTAGTACCAGCTTATTCCTGAGCTTGCAAGATAAGAAAAGTAGGTAGACAATGGACAAAAGGAAATAGTATAAAAAGTGTGAGCTTTGTTCATAGTTTCAAATGCCAACTTTAAAAGCTAAGAGGGTTTTTCTTTCATAGCAGAATTTTAAAAACTGCTTAATCATGTACAAAAGTGCTGATTATCTGTATTACCATGAAATATATATAAAATTTTCTGGGCAATGTAATACAAATCTCTTGAGAAAATAAGGGGTCAGAGTGTTTGAGAGAGTATTCAGAGGAAGTCTCATATTCGAGTTGAGAACATGATTTATCTCCCATCAAACTCACGTAATTATAAATTACATGGCACAAGACACACACCCTTGGATAACAAATAAACAATAAGAGCATTGTTACAAAACTATAAGCCCATCAAAATCAACTAAACACTTGCAAAAGTCATGGGATGTTTCTTGAAAGCCTAACACCCTTTAAAATATAATCTTTCTGATCTTTAATCTTTAATTATTACTTAAAATCCTTTCCACTTCACCTACTAAATCCTATACACTTGGCATTTGTAGTGGCAACTGAGGTTTTGTATCTTAGATGAGAAATTGATTGTCTGTAAAGTATAGATAGATTCATTAACCTGATTATCAATATCTTCAAAGAAAAGTCCTGAAAACCAATTAGTCAATGTATTTGACTGTTCTTTCTTAAAATTATGATAGTATTATTCTTTGTTTAAAATGAATATTTTTAAGGAGAGGGATCAACACGTTTCTTTATTATAAGAATTTAAGTCACAGACAAGTTGTACATTGGAAACAATATTACGAAACTAAAATGTAAAGGGACAGGATATTCTGGAAATCATGAAGGGGGGTGCTATTCATATATGACAGGAAATATAATAGCAAAATATCTTGAAGATAGTGAGTCAACATATGTTTCTTAGTTTAATTTGATTTGCTGATGTCTAAGTGATAAAATCTGAGAAACTGACATAGCAAAAAAAAAGAGAAAAGGAACACTGGTAAAAAAAAAGCATATTTTTTTAAAATTTCAGCCTCAAAGGTGAAGACAACTAGAGCTTGTTCATAAATTATACTTTTGAAATAACACATTTTTTTATTTGTTCAGTGTTTCAAAATACATTTAATTGAATTATATTATATTTCAATGGGCTTTTCAATTAAGTTTAGCCTCCAATACATAGAGAACTCATAGGTTGGCCTCTTAATTTATTGGGTTCTAGGTTTCTGATGGAGTTATAAAGTCACCCCTTTCAGTTAACTCAGTTGCAACTAGATTGACTTAAGTGAGAAGCAAAACACACTGGGAGAAATAGCCACACAAGAACTTTGAATTACAAGTCTTTGTATTGTTTACAATGGTATCCAAATGACAGATACAGACCACATACCCAAAGAAACTATTTTTTAAAATTATTTCTGTTGTCAGCAATAAGCATTTAATAACACATATATTTTTAGGGTAAAGAAGGTTCTTGTTCTGAAAATAGAAGGAAATTTCTATTTTCTGCTAAGGGTTGATTTTGAGCTATTAGAATTATCTTACATATAATTATTAATTTTGCCTTCTAAGAATCTGGCTCAAATGATACAGGGTAGAATACTGATGGGAAGCAGGTGTGCTAGCCTCCAGCACAAGATAACTCTATGAAGTCACTGATAGGTCTAACTGACAGGATTCCTGGGATGGAACATTGAAAACAGCCCCATATATATGACAGGAATGAAACAAAAAAGACAATTTACATTCAGTCCACAAGACTTTGATTTAAGTACCCTTCAGCCTTGTTGATATAATTTCCTCTACTTTTGTTGTACTGTGAAAAATAATCTTTTCAAAAATATCTATGTTATCTATATTTTGTAGCCTTTAGCCTGTGCAGTCTAAGAGATACGAAAGCCCACCAAACCATAAGGGCAGTGCTTGCTGTCTTGCTAGGAAATTAAAAATTGTAGTATGGTTGCCTTATAGTAATGGTAAGAATTCTTTGATATTAAGAATTAAAAATCCATGTTATTTAAAATACATAAGAATGAGTGAGAAGTCTGAGAATATATCATATCTTTCCATCTCCTTGGATACAACTTCTCTGAAGCTAACTACTTGGGCAGATATATTTAATATACTACTCAATAAAAAGTTCATTATGTTTCATAATTAAGAAAAGCCCCCAAAGTCCCAGAAAAACTGAACACCATGAAAGAACATAATTAACAATAGAACTGTCAGAGTTATAGCCACTAGTTCTATATAATGTAGTTACACTATTTGAGGCTTCAGATTTCTCATAGTATGTAAGCTTTACTTTGGAAAATTTGGATTAGTAAACATTTAAATATGTCAAAGAGAAACCAAATATTTATATTTTCAACCATGCATATAAGTACATTTTGGCTAAAACCACCAGCAACAAACAATGTTTTAAAATAGAATTTGAATGACGAAGCTGGATTTATTCATCAATTATTTATTAACTACCTTACAATGTACCAAATATTGACTATCATGCCTTTTGTTGGGCTCTACTAAAACTTGATAATTTAGTTTTTTGAAAAAAAAGATTTAAATTTTCTGTGAGGTCTATCAGTTTCTGCACAGAGTTATTTTTTCAATGTCTTACTTTTGTAGGACGAAAACAAGATTCAGTCAAACATTTCCTGTAGCTATACATTCAACCAAGACATTCAACCAAGAAGAAAAGTCTTCTACTTAGATTTAGTTTTTCTCCTGAGTAAGTCTTAAGGATTTTAACAACTGAATCCTCTAATGAGTCACTCCTGTTCTGGCTACTGAAATCAACTAAATTTCATGTAATGTCCCTCAGAAATAAATATACATGAATAAATTTGTAACATTGGGAATAGTGCCAATCTGAAGGTTGAGTGTTATAGAAACAATAAAATAGTAATGATTCATAATGGTTTACTTAATTTGCAAATAATTTTTCCTATCTATTTAGTTTTTTAAATGTTTTTATTTTTGTTCTATTCCAGTTGTCCCAATTTTTTACCCTTTGTCCTCCTCTGCCCACCCAGGTCTCCCCCTGCTCCCTCAGTCAATCCTCACCCTGCTGTCCACATCCATGGGTCATTCATACATGTTCGTTGACTAGTCCCTTCCCGATTTTTCCACCATGATTCTCGTCCCCTCTGGTTGTTGTCAGTCTGTTCCATGTTTCTATGCTTCTGGTTCTATTTTGCTTATCAGCCTATTTTGTCAATTAGATTCCCCTTATACGTGAGATCATATAGTATTTGTCTTTCACTGACAGTCAGTGAAAGCCAGCCAATAAGCCAGGCAGCAAATAACAATTTTAACATGAGGTCAAAACACAGTCAGTGCCACCCTGGTTGGGTAGCTCAGCTAGTTCAAGCATTGACCCAATACAACAAGGTTCAGGGTTTGATCCCTGGTCAGGGCACATACAAGAATCAACCAATGAATGCATAAGTAAGTGTCAAACAACAAATTGATTTCTTGCTTTCTCTCTCTCAAACCAGTAAAAAAAAAATTAAAAATCATTCAATTTTACAGTAGTACAAGTAGTACAATGTACTACTTCTCAGTAGTAAAAGAAGTATTACTGACTCAAAAATTTAAAAATAACAATATAAGCATGGCTTTTATAAGAAAATTATTTTTATTCCATGTGTTATTATGTTTAACATTCCTTAGATAGTTCTGTAGGCATTGGTGTCTGTGTAGGTCAGCAGGGGTAGGCTGTGACATGGACTAAAAACTGCAGCTATGACCAATTGTGTAAGTCATAACATGTAGTTATAAAGCCTATACTTTGCTATGTTGAATACTGCATATAATGCTCTCTCTTCATTTTGGTTCTGTCTCCCAGACAAAATAAAGGAAGGTGTACAGAGACAGAAGGCAAGAGTCCCCAGTTAACAGAGTGATCTTGATCAAATCAATTAGCCTCTCCAAGATTCCATTTTATTTTATTTTATTTTTGAAAAATGAAGGAGCTGAAATAGAAGATTTTTGAAGTTCCTTGCCTTTTTTAAATGTTATGATTATAAATGAGGTAGATCTGTCTCAATTATATCATAGAGATTTTAAAAAGGCTAAAATAAATTAAATCACCAAAATCATCAAACCAACCAACACATTTAGTACCAAACAGGAAACTCTGAATAAATAACAGAGAGGGTAGAGCTGATCGTCAATAAATCTGTTGATGACTTGACTAAAAATAAATCAATTAATCTAAACTAAGTATATATAGAATTTAAATGACAATCATCAATATGACCTTCCCCAGTCCTGAAATATTTTACCAGCCTTTCAAGATGAAACCAAAGTCTAAATTTAGAGATAATACCCCCAAGATCTTGAGACAAATCAAATAATTATGCAAAATTATTTACAGCATCTCTGTGGAGTCTCTTTTTGGGCTATTCTTCTGTTTCTTTCAAATCTTTACATACATATTAGGCTATACTTTGTTATACCAATCCACACCACCATTTTCTCCTTTCTTTACACTCTAGTAACAGTTAAATTCTGCACTATCATCTTGAGGTTAACACAGTTTATTTACACTGGTATGTTTGCTGAGTCCTTCTGGTCTCTCAGACTAAACTTTCAGCAAGCAAAAACCATGTCCTTGACCTCTATTCATTCCTAGTGCAGATTTCCATTTCACTGATACCTGGCAGT
The DNA here is from genome assembly GCF_019186645.2 of Phyllostomus hastatus. NCBI lineage: Eukaryota > Metazoa > Chordata > Mammalia > Chiroptera > Phyllostomidae > Phyllostomus > Phyllostomus hastatus. The sequence goes on along the minus strand of NW_025334041.1, from coordinate 102,536,485 downwards.
CTGGTGACACCACAGCATTCAAGCATTGAATAATTGATGGTTAAAAAAGAAAAAAAAGATAAAATTAAAAAGTAGGAATGACTCCCCTTGTATTTACTTTGCCAGATCTTATAATATATTCTGCAGTCATTCTCTTTACTTTCTCGCACTCTATTTTAAGCCTTTATTTTTTGACACCAGGACTGTTTAACAGGTTTCTAAATATTTTCTGTCTCTATTTCTTCCTGCTACTCCCATTAAAATGAATGCATGCTTTCCTCCAAGCAAAAATCTAGCCTTTCAAGATCCCAATCAAGTTTCTAGACCATGCAAACCATAATGGTCTCTTCATCCTTACAATATATTTTCTCTTTTATTATATATCTCATTAAAAATTTAGTCGAGCCCTGGCTGGTGTGGCTCAGTGGACTGAGTGCTGGCCTGGGAACCAAAGGGTTGCTGGTTTGAATTCCAGTCAGAGCACATCCTTGGGTTGTAGGTCAGGTCCCCAGTAGGGGGTGCCTGAGAGGCAACCACACATTGATGTTTCCTTCCCTCTCTCCCTCCTTTTTCTCTCTAAAAATAAATAAATAAAATCTTTAAAAATATTTAGTCAAATATGATATAACTTATATTTTCTCACATATGTATTTTGCATCTTGAACATTTTTTACTTATGTCTTGAACCAGATGGTAAGCCTAGCATGTTCCTTTAGTATGGTATACATCCCGTAAATATTTGTTGGCTTGATATGTTAGCTTGACAGAAAAACTGAATATTTGACCTTATATTGAATATATTACATAAATATATTACATCTTTTTGGTACACTGAAGTAGAAAAACAAACTCAAAGGTTTATTCTCAAAGAAGACTGTGATTTATATGGAGCAATCTTTAGTCTGAGCAAATAAGATGGTGTCAGGCTTTGTGGACCAACATTATGAGAAGAGATAGTCAATTTTTGTTGAGAGAGAAAATTTTGTTATATCACTGTAATTAGGGACAAATCAGAGATTAATGATGCATTATATTCGAGAGCTTTAACTGATAAGCATCAAGAAACGATTTTCTCAGTGTTAAATGGTTTGCAAAATACTTTCTATACTTTGCTCCATACACAGAAAATAACAGAAACTGGGTGTGCTACATAGAAAATTTAATATTTATTCTAAAATATAAATTGTTGAGTTATAGGAATATTTCATATACTCCAAAAGAGCACATAATCTGTCTCTACTAATTAGTTTCTTTATGAAAGCCTTCCAGACAATTACAGGGTAACACCACTGGTCAATGCTTTCGGTGCTTTTCATTAAAGGTACAGTGGCATTACCAGATGAACTGCTTCATATAAAAGCACTTACCACAAAGCTCTATAATGGAAAGTTAAGTGTGACAATTAATTACTAATTTCAACCCATACTACTGATATTTTGCAGTTCAGGCATTTTAAAAAGAACCAAGTATAGTCTATTGGTCTCCGCTTCTCTGATTATAGAATTTGTTGGTAAAGGCATCGGTCCAACTGTTTTTCTAATGAATAATAATACTAAAAACTTTTTCAATAAAAATAGTCATCCCACAAACCAATATAAAAGAGATACACTAGACATTTCTGTGGAACTCATACATATACAATCAGTTTGTTCTAATAACTTTAATCTGGATGACACATAGTTTTAAATTTGTGTTCAACCTTCATGGAGTTGCTGCAGATGAAGCTCCAAGAGAAATGGGTGTTTGAAATTTTCATGGCTTATTTTCTACCTCAGCATCATGCTGGCATGCACCCAAAGCAGATGATTAATAAAATGCTCGATGACAACCATGGTGACTCCCATGAGTTCTTTGTATGTTGATCAGTAACTCTTTATATATGTGTATATTCAAATTCCTCACAGGTGCTCTCTGGCTTTCTTGAGGGCAGATTGCACGTCACCCTTGCATGCACCCTCCAGAATAACTGCAGCTTTGCTCACTCTTGATTTGTTAATATTTAAAGGTTTTTTTGGTAAAAGGGCACTAAAAAGAATCTTGGAATAAGTATAAAAAGTTGCATATAAATGTCTATTCCTGTAGATTTGCTTCCTATTATGATGTTAATTGCCAGCTTCTGATTTTAAAATGTATTTTATATTGAGCATCCCTTTGATTGGAAAATAAGATATTGCATGTTAAACAAATAGTAGTCTAGAAAAAATAAACACGTTTGTCCACTTAATTAATACTGCCTGATTTGAATGACTGGTATTCAAATTGTATATGAGCATGCCACAAAAAGACAGGGACCATAACTTCCTTGAACTACACCTAATTCATAGTATCTGGTAGGCACACAGTTAAATTTAATCACATAAGTTCTAATAAAATAGGGAGGTATGGAAATTTCAAAAAACATAAAATATTTACCCACATGCATTAATGCATTAGAAAACTAAGCTCTGATTATCTGTGCTTGAGAAAATGCAAACCATACTTCCCTTTTAAAGATGCATTATAAATATTAATATAATAAATCCCCAATATAGACATTCTTAACATAGCTTAATTTAGACTTTCTCAAACTAACTCAAAAGTGGGTCTTCCTCTCTCACCCCGTAGGTCATCATTAATACTCTCTAGAATGGCATTCTTAAAGATCCCAGTTTGGAAAGTGTGAAAAGAGTAAAAAAGTTACTAAATTAAAATAAGTTTAAAGCATAAACTGGTGAAACACAGTCAGGCTACAAGAGACAACTGCCACCCTATAATAATAATAATAAAATGTATCATTTTACATGTCCAGGTGCCCAACTCACAGATGACAGCATCCCAGGGACAAGGCCTAGACCTTACCCTACTTCATATCATTTATGGCGTCCACTGCAACGACTTCCTCTCAATAAAGAGGTAGTGATTCACATGCACTTTAGGAAACTCACCAATTGACTTTTCTGTAATTCCACTCAGGCTACAGGTATTTTTACAAATACATTTTGACCAGGATTTCAGTACATGTAATAAGGGATTATCAGGTGCTATGTAATGCTGCATGAAGATTTAAATTACTTTCCTTCCAGATTTTTCATTTCATCTCATTATAGATGACAACAGAAGGTATACATTCTCATAATTATAGTGTAAAATTGAGGTAATTCCCCAGGATATTAATTCAGCAAATATTTATTGAGTGCCTACTATTTGCTAGTACTATAACAGGCAGTTATTATTAATGCTCTTGCTTCTAAATTTTGTCATAGAGCAGTTTTTGTTACACCTAATTCAGTAAATATTTGAAGAGCACTAAGTTTATGAAATAGATTTGAAATGAGTCTGGGAGATGTAAAATTTTATGTCAGCAAGGTCCAAATGGGCATCATAGGCATTTGATTCCATAATTGTGAGTCAGTACTAAGAAAAATTTATCTTGATTTAGCAATTTAGTTATTTCCTCAAATTATTTCTTCCAAGAAACAAATCCTTGTAATGTAGGAGTTTATAGATACATTTTGTTAATTATTGTTATTGTGCAAAATGAAAACCTCTTTTTATACTCTTTCTCTATACTGAGTTATAAATCTTCTACTGTACAAAAACATTGTATCTCATAGGGGAGTAGAGAGAAATGAGACTGTTTTAAGTAATCTCTTTTGCACCAAATTGTACAGAGGATAATAATTGCAATAAAATACCTTTATACTTTTAATTTGTACTTTACTTTAAGATAAGGTATTATTTTAATTGAGAATATATACAACCACAAGTAACACTGGTTTAAATGTGTAATCTACTACCTTTGTTTCAATAATGCAGTGCTCACAAAGTTCATCACTTGTATTTTTTCTATGATACCTTTGCATGCATTTTATAGACTTGAAATGAGTAATACTAGTGTCAGAATCCTCGTGAAACCCCATGGTTACTTGACAGTGAAAACAAACTTCATTTACTTACATGCTCTTCTAACTGCTGATTTACAGTACAATAAACAGTCCCTTTACTATTTCCCTGTGTGTCCCATGGCCCTCTACATCTTTCATGAATTTCAGCTACATAACATCATCACAGAAATCATCTGGTTCTATTTTCTTTCAGGGAAAAAATGTTTTAATATTCCCTCCCGTAGCTTTAAATTTTAACTCTGTTACTTTTGACAAAGCCTTTCCCTTGTTCGAATGCAAGGATCCAGTAAAGAGAGCTTTGACATGTTGTGCCTTTTATGTGTGCATTTTTCTGGTTTCACTGGTGTCCTAAGTTTGCAAATGATAACGTGTGCCTTCCAGTTCCTCTATCAAATGCCATCGGTACACTGTATCAAGAACAATTTAGGACAGCAGTACATTGACACGACTCTAAAGTCCAATAAATACTTGATGGTTTCTTAGAAAACCCACAATTTGGTGAAACGAACACAAAACAGTGCTTGTTTTCCACTTTGCTTTTCATAAAATCTTCCCCGGATACACATTCACTGGCTTACCTGCAGGGTAGCGCTCGATCACTGGCCAGCTGTCCACCTGTAATGTGGCATTGCCACCACTCCTCGTGAAACGGACTACATGGTATTTCCCATCGTTAATGATTGCATTGGACTCTTCGATGGCAATGTCATCTGTCCCAACATTAAATTTAACTCCAATTTTTCCTTGGTGCTGGAAGGGAAGAGGGAAAAACATTGTATAAAGTTGTACGGATTAGTCAACATTTACTAAGAATTACATACAGGATATTGATCAAGAGCATGCTTCAGACAACAGCTGCTTTCCTTCCATTTTCACTTCTGACAAATTCATGTCATAGAAGAAAGGTTCTTGACATTTGGGTACATCTGAAACATCTCTTTTATGGATAATTGATATTCCAAAAGACACACGTTCAAGAGAATTGAGCTGCCTTCTTTCCAGAGGTTGCCACAGACAAGGTACACAGCTGCCTGTGTGAGGGGACATCCTTTCATGTCCCGTAACACAGCTCCTTTAATCCACTCTTTATATTTCACTAGAAAAATGAGGCTTGACATTCTCCCTTTTAATAACTGGTGAAATCAGAGCAATGAAATCTGTTTAGAGACAATTGACAAATTCTCACAATATAGAAAATCATTCTAAAGGGTATGGGCACACAGACAGGCATTTAATGAGTGTAGTTTCTTAGTCATTATTCACACACACGCAAATCATCCAGTGCTAAGAGCCTGAAATTTATTCAATTTCTTATTTTACAGATGATAAAACCATGACACAGGAAGCTGCAGGGACTTGTTCAAGGTCACATAATTTAATGAATGGGTACTAGTGTTAGAATTCAGTTCCCTCATTGTTAGCTTCTATCTAGGCTAAGATATGGCTATCTAAAATTAACTGAATTATGAATTCAGTTAATTATGAATTATGCAAAGCAGTATTACAAATCATTCTAAGCACAAAATCTGTTAACTTTAGAATTGCATGATACAAAGCAGCAAAGAAAAACTTGTGTTTGTGCCCTCAGCTCCTGAGAAGCATTCCCTAACAAGACTGTCCACATTCATCATGAGCTCAGTTGATTTTTCAAGCACATGGATTTGCCCTCGTCCACATCCATAACCTCAAACTATCTGTAGTTCACCTTTCATCAAACCTCAGTTGAGAGGAACTACAAGTGGAAGGGGATTTTAAAGGATATACATGCCATCCATTTCTGTAGAAATTTATATTCAAAACATTGAAAACCTGACCATTTGGACCACATCCTTTAGACCTCTTGCCAGATTCTCATCATTGAACTAAGTGGCAAGAGCATGGTATCAGCTTACGCTGAAAGTTATTACAAGAACATCTTGTCTAAAACTGCCTTAATTGAAGGGAGGTGTTTGGAGATGTTGTATGGGGCGGTGCTCACTGTGCCCTTCATGTACACGTCCTGTAGGTTTCTGTTTTTCTTTTTCCTGGTTCTTATTTCCCGTAAAAGATTTTTTTCCTATAATAAGTTAGTATGCTTTCTAATTTTTTAAATTTTGATTTGTTTTAGGTTTTGACAGACAATATGACTTAAAATATTTCCTTTCTTCCATATTCCCTTTTAAACTAAGGTTATTAGGAAACTCACAGTACGAGTAAATAGGGCAATTGTACTGGCTGCCTAGACTTCCAGCTCACTGTTGGCCCCGGACTTATTTTTATTTCCCACCATATTTCTCATAATCCTTACTTTAAAATACACGCCATTGTAAGGTAAGGCATTTCAGTTTTTGTAGGATCAGTCAGGTGATGAAAAACAGTGGGGTTCCAATAAAACTTAAAATTTATCCAAGGGCCTGTGAAGACTCCCCCCCGCCTCCCCCCAATGCACAGCTTATTTGTGTGAACATGCATTATCTCCTCATCCTGGCAGAATTCCCGATTGCTCATTTTCAATAAGTTTTTAATGTGATATATATTTTTTAACACCTAATATAACTTCCCAGGAAAATTAAGAACTTCCTTTAAGAGGTTTGTTGGTATCTTAACAAACACCTTTATAGTGTTTTAAGTACTAACTCTGATACTAACTCTGGTATTTATCATAAGAGCCCCACCAGAAAGGTACTGGTTTATCTTTCTTTGACAGATGAGGAAACTGAAGCACAGAGTGATTAAGTAACTTGGCTGAAGTCACACTGTTAGAAAGAGGAAAGCTGTGATTCAAATCCAGGCAGGGTGGCTCTAGGCTTTATGCTCCTCATCATTGCCTGGGCTGAATGTTGGGAGTGCTGGCTCATTCTTACTGAGGTTAGCAGATGTGGTAACTCTAGATGTTCTTTGCCGCCTGTTTTATCTTTCTTGCCAGAGCAGGAACATACAGGACTTTGCACTGTGCCTTGCAGGTTATACCATGTGCATCAATGAGTGCTTAAAATAATTTTATAGAGGACAGTAAGAAACTTATATTTGGATGGAATAGGATGCTAAAATAAATTATTTTTTGGCTCAGTTTCAGCTGTAATGTTGAGATAAGTCAAAAATCAGATTGCTACTTTCATTTTACAAAACAAGGTATAAAGTTGCCTAAACCAGGCTTAAAAAGGAAAGCACCGAAAACTGCTTTGGGACCTTAAATTTGGGACCCATTTCCAACGCATTAAAGAGAAAAGGAAGGCCAAGAGGAGATTTATAATTAGAAGAGGATTATCAGGGAGAATTGGGATGTGATATGATTTGCGAGTATACCCAAGGTGGAAGGTTACTTTTCCCTTATTTCAAGTGCAGGGAAAAAGAACTTCAGTGAAACAATAAAGTTTGATTCTTATCTCCTGGAATTTGGTGGCAGTGGGTAGGGTAGCCCTTAAAGTGGGATTTGACTCTTGCCTGGGAAATTTCAAGGGGAAAGATTGTGACTGGATGATGACCTGATGTCAGGACAAAGGGATATTACTGCACCAGCAGCCACGTGTGGATGAGTTTGTCAGAACCAGGGACAGGTGAGCACTGCCAGTGAAGTGGGGGTTAGAAAGCCAGCACAGAACTGTGGTGGGTCCTGTCCAAGAGAGCCACTGGGGTGAGGGGTGGGGAGTGGGGAAGATGGCTCAACAAAAACAACCTGGAATTGTAGTAGTGGGTGCCTAGGGAGTGAGTTGAAAATCCTAAATGACCACCTGAAGGGGGAGCATTTACCCGCCTCAAGGAAACTGCAGGTAAAGAAACACTAGTGATGTGGTTAAGAGCATTAAAAAACCCACTAACATGCTTCCTCAAGAGTGCTCCTCAGAGTCAGTTTAGAGGATAGGCTAAGCCCAGCTAGATGGCTACTATTGTAACAGCCAAGTAAGGTCATTTCTGCCTTTTGCCTTTCTGTTTCATCCCTGAAGGATACAGGGGCGGGGGGGGGGGGCGAAGAGAAATGAACGTCATGGGAACAGGAGAAGAAACAATGCTGTCCCCTCACCCAGTGCAAGTGGCGGCTCCAAATCAGCCCAAGCAGTTGTAATGGATTTAACATCTGTACTAGTGTCAACAATTTAAAAAAATACTTCTCATAGCTGAAAGTGAACAGATGAGCCCTGGCTGGTGTGGCGTAGTGGATTGAGCGCCGGCCTGTGAACCAGCAGGTCGCTGGTCTATTCCCAGTCTAGAGCACCTGATGGGTTGCAGGCCAGGTCCCCAGTAGGGGGCGCATGAGAGGCAACCACATACTGATGTTTCTTTCCCTCTCTTTCTCCCACCCTCCCCCTGTTTAAAAATAAACAAATAAAATCTTCAAAAAAAAATAAAATAAAAGTGAACAGTGACATTTTTACTATTCAAGACTGACTAAAGTAGTATTCAAGCTTTTTCTGGATTTCCCTGGGTCAGAAAGTGATATTCCACAGAACATGTTTAAACTCCTGTTGTATCCTAGGAATCAGATCTTTCAACACAGAGTTGAAAAATAATAGAGTTGCCCATTGTTTTAGGATCTCTTCTATTCTAGTCATGTTTCTTATCCCAGACTGACAGAAAGAAATTCTTAAAGTTTCCTCACTTTTCTGATAGGAATGCTTTAGTAAGTCAATTTTTTATCAGAGTTCTAATCCTTAAGGAGAGTCAAGTTCTGTGAATGAAAGCATTATAATGCTAAAGGCACAAAATGTATAAAACTAAAAATGTTCCTTTACCTTATCCCTAATTATTTCTACATTACAAAATGTAAAATGCTTATTTTATAGTGTACAGAAATATCCAGATTTCACAGGAATGCCTTTCTTGCAACACTAAGAAACAATGAGGGGCGCTAATACTTGGAGACCTTCTAACTTTTAAATGATGTTCATCTTTCCCTGGATATGTTGGCCTTGCTCTTGAACTTCCAACATCTTTAATGTCTCATAGATTCAAACTCCAGAGTCACCCAGAACAGAAATGAATACCACCAAAGTAGGCTCAAACAACAACAGACTCCATCCTAATTCAGAGATTATTACCCAACCCAAATTACATCATAACCTTGAAAAACAATTTAATCATAAATGATAGCCACAGAACCAATTTTCCCTCAAAATAAATACATTAAAAATACATGGAAACCACAAAATATTAATATTAATCAATATTTAGGACCTAAATTTATCATTCCATTCAGAAATTATAAATATTCTCAAAACACATCCCTCCCATATTGACAGAATAGAAAATAATTTCAATTATATAAACAAATAAAACTTACTAAACTTTCTTACCAATGGATAATTACAATTTAAAAGAATTCATTTCAAATTTGTATTCTCCGGGATTAAATGTGATTGTCTCCAGCAAATTCTCATGAATATTGCATTAGCAAAACCAGCAGTAATATTGCTGGACATGTACGGATCTTTCAGCACTGTATCTTCCTTGAAATGGATAACTGGCTCACAGCATAATTTCAAAAATCTATTATGAGAAAATCAGTAGCAAGGCATTTATAATTTAATGAAGTCTTTCCATGGATTCATTAAATAAATAGAGACAAAGGTAATTATTAATTTTTTTCACAAAAGCTCATTTCTGAATAATGATTATGTTATTAAGCCAAGTTAAAAGGAAACACTAGGAAAGGCAACACTGGGAAGGAGCTTGAAAGTTCTAGCAAGTGGCGCCCTGGTTTAATGCACCGGTTAATTTCATCTGCGACCACACATTCACTTGAAATTTAACCAAGATTATGATTTAATGGTATTCCACTATCTTGGGCATACTTCCAGCAACATGTTTGTATGTTATAGACACAGACATATGTTCATTTATGTGCATATAAAACAGAATATGATACAGTCCTATGCTCCAGGGGCCCAATTTGGACAGAACTTGACAGTGTCTTCAAATGCACGAGAGGCGTGTGCCCATTTCAGAATGCAGAACAACTCCCATGCTCCACTTCCACATTGTCAGCTGAACACAAGGTCAGGCCAAACATTTTGTTTTGCTCTTCCAAAGACTAAGCCTCGCCAGGGAGCAGAGGTTTTAAGGCTCTAGGGGGACTCTGAGGCCTGCAGCCACTGTTGCTGGAGTAACAGCGCAAAGCGTGACAGAGACCCACCTGTTTGTTTGATATTTTTTATCTCTAGACAAACACACCAATTCAGATAATTGCTAATTCAACCAAACACATTTCCAAATGAATGGTTTAGAGGTCCTACTGGCTGAAAGAGATTGTGTTTATCACTCCAGATGGTCCATAATGTCAAGTGGTTTCGGTCTAGTTGTTTTAACCTGGCATTGAACTGGAAATGCACCTCTGCTCAAAAAACAAAACAAAAACAAAACACCATTTCAAAACCCAAAAGCTACTGCTACCCTACCTCCCACTTTGCCCATTACAGAATAATTTAAAAATTAACTCAGCTAATAAATAAAAATCAAATATATAATATGCATTCTGCATTATGTTTAAGTGTGTGGACAATGCAAACATGTATAGTGTACCCTTTGCCCCATGGGAAGACAAATGATGTGAGAAGGGTTCTGAGGGGTCTCAGGGAGCCTTTAGTTGTGAGGCACGAGCCAGCCATCATTTCAATGGCTGCAACACAGTCAGCAGACAGAGGTACAGAAGACACCCAGGGACACAGAAGATAGGTTCCCTCTGTCTCTCAAATATCTTTCTAGTCCCTATTTACCTGAGTCCTTATGGGGTGCCAGCCCCATTGAGGTACACATAATGTATCTCCTTGAAATTCCTGGCAAACCTGAAAAATAACTGCTATCTTCTCAAGGAGTTTATCTAATGTGCCCCAAATCACATAGCTAAGGAGTATCAGTACTGCAGCTTAAGTTGGAGGGTCATCAAAAACAGATGGCTTCAGCTGTGTCTGTTATAGGAAAAGACCTTGACACCAAGGCATGCTCAGAAGGCTGAGTCAAGGGTAAGGTTACTGCACATATTTCTTTTTGGCTAAGAACATTTCAGAGTACCACACAGGGGACAAGAAGTGGATGAGATCTAGGGTGATACCATCCCAGGAAGATTACATTTAGTGCCAATACATTCTAAGAAAATTGTATTTTTATTTTCCCATAAAACCTTCATTAAGACAGTGTGCCTTCTGCCATACATGCCCATTCCACAGGATGCTAGACCTCCTTCTACTCTGTGAAGTTATATCCTGACAGTGATGTTACTCTCCTGGAGGTTTACACTTACCTCGTGGTCCTCAGAGTGTCTAGTAAAACTTTGTAAGCCTTGACAATTTACCTTTACATACTTTGTAGGCACAGTTTGTATCCACCTGCCTTAATTCTCCCACCATATTTATAAAAGACTGGCTTGCTCTTCATTATATCCTTCACAACACTTTTCAGACTACCTCTGCATTTGCAATTTTCCAAGACTCTGCCCCATGCAATTTTCTTTTTTTTTAAATTGAGGTATAATTCACATATCATAAAATTTGCCCTTTTAAAGTGTATGTGTCAGTGGTTTTAGTATATTTACAAGGTTGAGCAACCATCACCACTATTCAATTCCAGAACATTTTCATCATGCTGCAGTTTTCTTCTAATGGGATAATACATACAAAGTTCTTAGCACACTTAATGAGAACTCAGCCCCTGTGAGTTTTATTATTATTACTATTATTATTCCTATATTATTATTGTTATTCTTACATCTGGGAAAAGTGTTTTGCTCCTTAGTAGGCTGATGGAAGTTGATTAAAATAATGCTTAAATTATGTGACTATTACAGCTTAGAGCATATAATATCTCATTGGTCTTTAAAACAACTCATGAAGCAATGCATCTATTTTATAAATGAAGATGCTCATGCTCAGAAAGACTGAGATTTGATCAAAGTCAGAGCATCTTTCCATTATGTGGGTCAAGAAGGAACATTCTAAAATCTAACCTTATGGGACAAACTGTCTTGCTCTTGGTACTGAAGCAGGTGCTGCTTGATTAGACAACCTCCATGTTCCCTTCTATCTCAGTGATACTATGGTTCTATGGTTCACCTAAATGAATAGCTAAGCAGTTATCACTGACAAAAAATTAGAAAATAACTAGTTATTGTTGAAATGCATCAGCAGAATCTAAATTTGAATTTGAGTCTTAGGCTCTTTTCAAAATTTATAAAATAAATGAACTAGAGGATTTTATGATATTTTTAAATCAGAAGTTCTCCAATTTGGAAAAGAGAAAATGTCCAACTATGTTGTCTCAGAGTAACCCGAGAAGCCTTTTGTAAACCCTCTGTGCTTTTTTGTCGGATGGTAGAACCCTTCCCCTCCAGGCGCAAGGGAGGGGCTTGTCTTTATGAGTAAGAGCCTTTGCCTTGCCCAGTGTGTAGGACTAGGTGATGACAAGTGAGAACAAGAGTCAATGAATTCTCTTTTTGGGGGGAATTTTTAAAAATTGTTGTTCAGTTACAGTTGACCCTCATTTTTCCCCATTGCTCACCCCAACCCATCCCCCCCACAGTTAACCCCCACCCCCGATTGTCTGTGCCCTTGAGTCCTCTATTCCCGTCCCTTTCCTTGCCCCTTCCTCTTCTTTCCCCTGTTGTCCCCCTTCCCCCTCCCCTCTGGTCACTGTCAGTGTGTTCTTTATTTCCAAGTCTCTGGTTCTATTTTGCTCATTAGTTTGTTTTGCTGATTAGATTGAATTCTGGTGATAACAATAACCCTTCAATGCCTCTGTTTGTTCAATTATTTCTCCCTAGATAGAACTACATCAAGAAACATAACTAGGTTGAGATGAAACTAGCCCAATAAATAACTGACCAGTATATCTCTGAAAAGGGCAATAACCCTAATATTGATATTTTGAGATTGTCCCTATCTTGTTTGTTTTGCCAGTTGAACCAATACTGAATCATCCTTTCTACTGAAAAAGACATTCTTGAACCATTATGACATTTTCTAGTGCAGTCGTGGGTTTAGCGACATCACCAAGTCTTTTCTAATGGTACTTTCCTATGGTCCAAAAAGCCTATCTCTGCATGATACTGTAACTTCTGTGGAATAAAATAAAGCTAGTTTATACTCTTGGGAATTAGAATCAGCTCATTGAGATCTTTGTTGGGAACTGCCCTGCCTGGTTTCAGAAGCTGTAACCCCCCATGACTAAGGCTGAGTAAAAAGACCTTGAGACCAGAAGCCACTAAGGAAACAAATCTTACCCTCCCAGCAGGGGTGCAACCTCTGGTCCTCTCACTTCACCCTGTTTGGCCCCAGGTGGATGACTGGTTAGCCAATGACTCCTAAGATTCCTCAATGGAGGGATGGATGACCTAAGACAGGCACGATCATGAAGGGAACATCAGGGAAGGACTTAGGGGACTATAGAAAATGGGTGATGGACCCCTCAGCTTTGTCATAGCCTGAATCCTCATCCTGCCTGTACAAAGTCTCCTAATCTCTTGGCGTCCCTCATCCCCCACCTGATTTAAGCTTAAAACAATGTAGGAGGTAGGTGTGGCCCTGTGCTGGAAAGGGCAGTTCCCCAGGGTGATCAGTCCTAAGAAAGAATGCATAAAATCCTATGGAACCTGCTTTGCTAAGAATACCCTCAATTTAAATGATAAGCATCCAAGCATAAAATGAGTTTGTTTCCCAAAGTTCTATGGCCCTTTGGCTATCTGACCCTGACTCAGAATAAGCCCTCAGTTCTTTGAATATTATCTATTGTTTGAGCATTACTGCTTGACAATGACTGATGAGCTTTACCTCTATTCCTATGCAAATTAAACCCAATGAAAGCCCATTGAGGAACAGGCTCAAGGCCCTTCTCCTTTGAGAGATTGGCCACCTTCCTCTCCAAGCAGATCATGTCTTGGGGGAATTATTCTCATCTGTGGCAGGTAGGGGGGCTCTGCTGGACAAAGGTCCACCACAGATCATTAATTCTCCATTTCCATCCATGAAATAACAGCCACATTGAAGGTGAAATACTCATCTTTAAATGCATCCTTTTATATACAGAGAATGTGTGCTATCATAAGCTTTTTTTTTTCCCCTGAAAAGTCAAAAAGCAGACATTAAACAGCAGAAACTGGGCATTGACTGCTGGCCCATGTAATACCTCTGGTTTGAATAGTTAGTGCAGTGGTCTGGCATCATGGCAAATGTGTCAGGCTACTGTGAAGCCTTGTTCAAAGTCAAATGGGATGATCAGATACAGCTTGTATTTTCCTTTATGTTTTTTTCACTTGTTTTATTATTGTTTTAAAAACCTTGGATTGGATGTTAAATGAGCTTTGCTCGCGCTTTAGAGTCATTCAGGAAACTGTATGCTATAAACATTGTATTTCAGGTACTGATTACAACCATAACTTTTGTTTTTCTGCTTCTCTCTGATTTCTTGTCTTTAGGCCATTACACTGCTAGGTATTAGCTCCACCAGCAACTGCACAGGGACAGACATTCTGCTTTATCAATAGTTGCTGGCACTTCTTTGTAAAATGATTTTCTTATAAGAGAGGTTTGAGATTATTTGTAGATTTAATTTACTTGCTGTATCCCAAGACCATCATTTTGGTGGAGAGCTGACTATATAATTACCATCTGACTCTAATGTTCCAAATTTTCATAGCACAGAGCACATTTTTCAGACACATATATAAAATATCTTTGGATGGTGATTTTAATCCTCGGCATGGTAAATATTACCTTAGTAATTAGGTTGTAAGTCAAATGAAATTAGCCTTTGTATTTATAATCTTTTTTAAAAATAAACAAAAATATCAAGAGATAAATGTAATTATTTAAAAGGTCTCAGTTGATAAATGCTTATGAGCTTTACATGAAACGAAATGGTTGGTTTGGAAGGGATTATTTTTTTAAATCATGTTTGTGAATCCTGTCCTGCAATCATCAAAATAATAGCGAGGTAATGTTTTCAAGTGTGTTTGATGGACTTATTGTTAAATAATGCTATTTTGGTTTTCACAAGCTTCAAGCAGAGTGCTAACTTGAAATGCATTCTGAGAGAAAAGCTGATAGTGCTGCCTTTCCCCTTTTCTTTGTTACTGACTTCTAGTGCAGGGCTACCTGTCTGGCATCCTTAGAAAAAGCAAATGTGTGCATATGGATGGAGAAATGCATTCTCCAAGGACTATTTTCTATAGAATCAGCAAGTCTCCATTATCTCCAGTGTGGTAAGGAATCATTTCTGCAGCCATCAAAAATAAATCTATGTTTATGTGTGTAATTTTGTCACAACAGAGTTTTTTCAGAAGGGAATGCAGCTCTCTAAGGCTGAGACTCCTGATGATTATGACCTTTCTTTGTCTTAATATAACAGTAATACTCCCACAAAAATAAAATCATGTCAAGAAATGTTTATCGAGTACCTATTAGGTGCAGTGCATTTCACAAATCACTGCACCATTCTTTTCAGGGCTCAAAATTTTAAACTGTATTGTTGGTTGTGTTTACATACAATCACTTTTCTAAACTGCATGACTTTCTTGCATAAACAACACTAAAATTTTGGAAATATCACACATGAATTTAATCCTTAATGACATCCATTCATTTGGTCATTCATTCATTCATTCATTTAACAAATACAAATAGATTTTTTACTATACGAAGTCTGTCCGGAAAAACTCCAGCCATTGTTAATATAATGAGAATGGTTTGTGCCACATTGATGTAACCTGGCAGTCAAGGAGAATGGACTGGAATACGCATGAATGAACAATGATGACTTCATTGTACTAGTCAGTGGAGGTGGGTGGGTAGACAGAAGCACTTGAGTGAGCATCTATACTGTGTGGCCATCACATTCAAAATGACTGAGTGAGTAGAGCAAAAAATCTGCATCAAATTTTGCATTAAGCTTGAACATTTCTATACAGAAACTATCTGGATGATTCAGAAGGCTGCAGATATGGACAACCAGTGATTTGCAGCTTCATCATGACAATACACCTGCTCATGCATCACATCTCATGCAGAGTTTTTGGCAAAATGTCAAATCATCCAGGCGACTCAGCCCCTCTACATCCCAGATTTGGCACCCTGGAACTCCTGGCTTCTTCCAAAACCAAAATCACCTTTGAAAGGGAGAAATTTCAGACCGTTGATGAGATTCAGGAAAATATGACGAGGCAGCTGATGGCAATTGGGAGAATTGTGTGAGGTCCCTGGTGCTTTGAAGGGGACTGAGGCATCATTGTCCTATGTACAATGTTTCTTTTATCTTGTATCTTCTACCATAAATGTTTCTATTTTTCATATTACATGGCTGGATACCTTCTGGACAGACCTTGTCCTTCCTGACATTCTGCTAAGTTTGGGATAAACAGTGATTAACACAACAGATAGCACTGCTGCTACTATGAAGCAGCATTATGTCTCTTATTAGGTCTTCTTAGGTCTCTCATTATTTCTTTATATATTAAAATTTGTACTAGCACATAAAGTATGCTAAGTGTCAAAAAGAGCAGGGTGTTACAAGAGGCAGTGAGTGATTAAGGAAAGCCTCTTTGAGGAGATGTAGATGTGAAGAAATCAATAATAAGAGTATGAGTTTTTCAGGAAGAGGAAATAGTGGCCCCATGGAAAGAAATAAGTATGTATAAAGACATGCGTTTATGTACAAGTGCAGATTCAGCTATAAAAATCTTGACTTACTGTAAATTTAGAGATACATACATTACATATGAACATATGTAGGTATTCTCTAGAAAGTCTGTCATAGAGATAAAACTAGGTTATGAAAGTATGCATAAAAACTAAAATATATCATTTGCATAAATAAAGCAATTAGAAAATAGACAGCTAAGCACATTTTTAAAATCTTCCAATTTAAAAATGGAAATTATTGATAAAATGTAGAAGCTTATAGTGTATATTTTGATATTCATCTGATTGTTCTTAAGTTTCATTCATCAATGTGCTTTATGAAAGGTAATACATACTATCTAAATCAACAGGGACTCCCCATACTTTCCAAAAGTCATTTACTTCTACAATGTCAAACAATGATTCATCATCATATGCTTATATTTCAAAGCTAATGTAACACATCCTGTTTCTTTGTGTGGTAGAATGTCTTGTTAACTTAATTCTCTAGAGATCCCTTTTATCTCAAGATGTAGCAAGTATTCTCCATACCCTTTTCACCTTAAAAATACTATGTGAAATTACTTGACTAGTATTTCAAGTATCCTTTACAAGTTAGGTAAGGAAAGGAAGTTCTTCAACTTTCCCCCCTTTTATCTCCCTGTTCACCTACAAGAGCAAATGAGCAAGGCTCAGGGTTTGAGTCCCTAAAAGACACCTTTCCAGCCAATGAACAAATCACGTCAAACCAAAGCAAAATTTCTTCAACCAATTCTTCAAAAAAAAATTCAGATAAATGAATTATGAATTTTCCCTGATATTTGGTCAAGAATTTTGAAGCCAAAAACACTCAGGCTACCCAAATCTAAAAAGTCCATAAACATTTTGAACTTGAGATAAATGTTCATTGTAACTTCTCCAGAGAAGTTACCACTGAGGTTTTCCTGAGATTATTCCTTTTCATGTTGACCTAGAAGAGCCAGAGGAAATTTTGAGGAGGTTTGTGGATTCTAATAACAGAGTAAAGACAGCCTGAGAGAGAAAATCTGGAGAAAGTTAAGTTGTTAGCCATCTAGCAAAAGAACAAATGCCCTCACCCTGTCTTCCTTACTGCTTCCTGGCACTGGCATTTCCTTACCATTCATGCACTGAGTTCTGTCCCATCTCAGGATCCTTGCTGTTTCTTCTCTCTGGTTAGCTCTTTCTTTGCTTCCCAACCTCAAAACAATTGACCCTCTATATTTTGGGTAGAAAAGAATTTGAGAACTTTAGGGTAGAGTTGGTCATTGAATATGAGCAAAAAAAAAAAAAAAACCCACAAAAAGAGAAAACAAGAAACAAAAAAAAACAACTCCTATCTGTGAAAATGTCCTATTATGAAGCAAAAACTGGTTAGTGGATACCTGTTGAATTATAAAAGACACTCACAGCTCTGTACTGACAGTAGTTGAAAAGCCAGTGCCATATAGAAGGCTATGTGTTAGTTGATCAACAGTATTCTTCGGGGTACTTTGGGTTATCTGTGATAAATCTTTAATTATTAAATATCACAGCAAGATTAATGTGCTGTGATCTCATATTCCACTTACATGCTTTCCCTGACAAGCATGTCCACTCTTTCAAAATAAATACAAATCAAAGCAGAGAAGATAAAATTCCTCTGAAAAATTACTCACAAATATCATTCTAAGGCCAACAAGCCATATCTAACTTATTCACTGTTTTGTAATCTCAGTGCTAAAGGTACCCAAATGAGTGTGAATATTCAAGGGCTACATTTTTCAGTAGATGCATGATGGTGATGGTGGTGGTGGTGGTGGTGGTGGTGCTGCTGCTGCTGCTAATTAATCTTCTTAAATACTTATGTGTGGCAGGCACTCCTTCTAAGCAGTTTATGCACATTCAGATATATATTATTATTTCCATTTACTTGATATGGAAGCTGAGATTCAAGAGGTTTGGCTCAAATTGTTACCAAATGAACCCATGGGGTGGCCTAGCTACCATTACTGAAACAAGCCCCCTCCCCTGGGGCCCTGGGGTCTTTCTGTATCATGGTTTGTCTTGCCCACCACAAGTTAGGAATTGTGGCTCTCAATACCAGAATTTGGTAAAAAGGAAAGGAGATATTTATTCAAAAGTTATACAGGTTTAGAGTAATGGTGGAATGTTGCCGTTAAATACCCAAAGCCCCTCTGAAACAGCCACAAACTCATACATACAATCCTGCCTCCCCTCCTTTGCCCAACCAGGCCAGTCAGGGGTACCATATTTCAAGAAAAAGAAATTGATGTCCAGAGCTTGGCTAGACTCCTGGTTTGTCCCAGTAATCCATGCTCATCTGGGCAGGTCTCCCGCAGTCCTCAGCACCATCAGCCGTGCCGCTGTACTGAGAGTTCTTAATCCAAAACCACAAGGCACCTCCTCATGGCCCACCAGCTAGAGTCCTTTCACCCCTTTTCTTCTCACATGGACTCGCACTGTCCTTCCCATTATCTTCCATAACCTCCATCCCACATGGTTGCCCACCTTTAGGTTAAATCCCAGCCTAGCACCTCCTCTGCAACCCCATTTCTGACTCCTCTCACAATAGGTTACACCTGCTAGCACTCCCGTATTTTCAGCCTTTCTTGGCTGCCATAGTTCGTCCAGGCAGGCTCCCTGGCAGGGAACAAACCATCTCCAAGCTCTTATACAGGCACTGTAAGCAGGCAGAGCTGCCTCCCAGTTACATCTTGGGTCAAAGTTATGCATACCTTCTGGCTCCATTCAGGCTGGAAGACTAGTCTGCTGTTATTGATATGCAAACAACTCAATGACTCTGCTCCCTGTCTCCCTTCCCCCAGCCAGGTCTATGGGGGATACCCTATATTCCTGTACACCCCAAGTTCTGGGCCCCATTACAAATCCCCACTTTGGGGGGTCCTGTGGCCTCCCAGCCTATACTCCGTTACAAAATCACATGCCCAATAGGCATCAGAGCTGTGATTTAGTCTCAAGTAATCAAGTTCCAGGTTTTGTGTGCTTAAGACCAATAACATTGTGCCTCTCAGAAGGGGTCCAGGTGCTAAAATGAGTTTGCATTTCATATTAAAATAAGTTTGCATGTGATATTAGTAAGCCTCCTGGAAAGAGAATGATGCTAACATGCTTGCTATTATACATACCAAGAAATGTATTGATTGCTTTTCAACACTTCAGTCCTTTCATACTCACAATATCTCCATCATGCTGAGGATATCTGAACCTCAAAGCAATTAGGTAACTTCTTTAAAGTCACAGAGTTAAGATATCTAGTCACATTTAATCCAGGCCTATCTGGTTCCAAACTGATGTTTCTCAACCACATCGTACTGCCTCCTTCTGTATACTTTTCAAGATCCCTTGGATGTACAAGAGGCCACATGAGAGTATGTGAGGGCCTCTAAACCCTTAATAATTTTATGAGACTTTGAACAAGAGGGGGCAGGTAGAGTATAGTAACTCTTCTTTCATGGGCATTCAACTAGTCCAGGTGTCCTGTATTATTTAGTAGGCTAAATCTTCACTTGCACTGGGGCCAGAGCAAATTTTGTCATTCTTCAGGACCCCAGGGAACCCAGATGGAAACATAATATCCTTTTGGTTTAATTATAATTCTGGATGTCACCAAATGCTCAGAGACTGTATCATGAAGGAGCTCTTAGAGACAGGGCCCATGCCATTCCTCTCTCCCATCTTGTCTGCATCCCCTAGTATCTATTTTCCTTCCAGTTACACATTTCTTTAAATCATTTTTAGTATTAGTTGTCATTTTGGAAAGATGTGCCTCAAAGTTTCAATCAACTCCAACAGAATATCCATCAGCATAAGAAAGTAGTTTCCCAATAGTAATAAATCTAATAATTAAAACTAAATATTAATAAGTTTACAGTGGATCAGGTCTTCCAAATGTCAAAATCAATAATCAAGTAAATATAGATTTGAATTTTATAACCAGATTGGTTGCAGTAAGAATGGCAATTTTTATATAGTACTATGATATGAAGCCTTTAAATGGTCTTAGAAGAAATGCAATAAACCACCATTAACTGTATCTTATATAAAATAATAAATATAATTTAATAGGTAGAATTTCTAAATTTTAAAATATGAATTGATCCAACAATTCTTGAAATCATTTCATTTTGATCTCAGTCATCTGAAATCAATCTCTTGGTCATTGCCATCTTCTCTTCCTCCCCAAGCCTATAAGCATGGATGTTGTTTTTAATACCATTTTAATTTTCAGCAATTTCACCCAAGATGCTGTCCAAGAATGCCAGCCTTCAGAAAATACTTCATGTAAGAAATCATGAAATTAATACCCAAGCTGCCCTGAAAAATGGACCAAAAAAAAGCAGAACTCTTTCTCCTCACACAAAGAGCACACTTTGATGCTGACGAAAAGAGAGCAGCAGATTTCATACAGGCTCTGGCTGTACTCCCATTTATAGCCGATAAGGGACAATCTATGATTTACTCACAAGATTCAACAATTACACTTCATCATGGGTGAGTAAAAGATCTGGGAATCATTAAAGTTTGAGTCAAAATACAACAGATGTGAACCCACCACAACTGGTTTGGTGACATTAAGTTTTTGATTGGCTTTCCTAGTCCGAGTTAAATTATTCCATATTACTTTGGAAAAACCCCCTGTAATTTCTTGCTTTAATGAGCTCTATCAGCTACTTTGCTTTTATATTTTATAGCCCCAAAAATGCCATAAGAAGAAATTATGAAAATATTTTTAAGACAGATTCATAAATTTATCTTAGCTTTTTATCTTATGCTATCTTATCATTTTACTTTATTTTTGTTCACGATGCATTTTTATTTATCATTAGCTTAAAACATCCTAATGCCCAATCTACATTATAAGAGCTGAACTATTTCAACACATTGTTGTAACAAATGACTATATTGACATTAACACAGACCACCAAAATGAACTGGTTATAGAAGAGATATAATTAATGCATTCAATATATGATTATTATTCCAAAAGTAGGCAACACGCAAATTCTCTAAATAAATACACACAAAAATAGTAGATTTGATGATTTCAAAAATAACTCTTCAGCATCAAAAGGTTCATCTTTTTGTCTTCCTTCCCTACACTAGCTGAGTGTTTCAAAAATATTGTTGAATTTATCCATTCCTGAGACACATAATACTTGTAGTCCAGCTTATTTTTTTTGAAGATCGTGCATTTTTGACTTTCTTTTTGAAAATTCCCCCTTTTAATTTTCTTGCTAGTGAAAACTCTCTTAAGAGTTTAAATAGTATCATACTGTCCCACAGTCTATCTGGCTGGAAGTCATAGAAGGTATATTTCTCATTCATTACTTCACGCCATCCTTTTAATCATGAAAGAAACTATTAGGGGCTCTAAAATTTCACTATTATTATTGAAATTCTTACTGCACTTAGAATTATTCTATCACAAATATTGTCACATTCTACTTTCTAGGACATAATTTTTTTCTTACCCAAGGACTACAATAAAAATGTTATACAAATTGTCAATCTCTTTAAAAAGAAAATACCCAACCATCTCTCTTCCTAGCTATATTCATATACTATTACAGAGCTGAAACAAACTAGTACAGAAATAACTGAAACTGATAAAACTGGAGCAGAAATAACTGAAGAAAATGCTAGTGTAAAAAGGCGCTTGGTGGTCTAGATATTTTATGTTTCAGTTATTAATAATGCTGGTAACAATATTAACAGTGAGCTTTAATTGTCAGTGAATACTTCCTATGTTCCCAGTTTATCTCTTTAAATATAGCACTGAACACCATTCTGGTCTGTAATGGTCACCAAATAAATAATTACTGAATATTGATTGAATCCTTACATCAATTCTGAGAGGAAGATGATATTACTACCTTCATTCTATCACTAACAAAACTGAGGCATATTTAATTGCCTAAAAAGTCACTCTACTAGTCAGTTGAAGAACCAAGACTTTAATCCAGATCCATTTATTTTAACTACTACTGTGCTATATTGCCTTTGGGGAAAGAATTCCTAGAAATAGGTCATTCCCAGTGAAGAAATCTTCACAATGTAAAAAATGCTAGCCTAACTTCATAAAATTAGAATTTCTTTATATAAAAGCCAGCAAAATGCAGCACCCACACATACACAAACCCCAAAGCCACGGGACATGTATATTAACATTATTACAACTGACGTAATCAGCACTCTCCTTGCACATACTCAGTAGCGTATGAATGAATGGCCGGCCCACTATGATAAAGATGGCTGTTGCATTTAGCACCATTTATTACGTGAGTCAGTCCCTATGTGATATTATGTAATAACTGACTTTATCTTTACAATTCAGAGGTAACTATTATTTTGATCACTTTATAGATGAGAAAATGTAGCCCAGTGTGACAGACACTCTGTGTAAACCCAGGACTTCAGCTTGGTGCTTTCTGACTTCAGATGCCATGCATGACCACGTGGGGTTTATACCAAGACTGCTCTGATGTTTCAAAATTAGGCAATCTATTAACAAGGATCATTAGACCAAATGAGGAAAACAACATCAATCATTAAGACAGATCTGTTAAGATATTTCTTAAACACAATGCCATTTTTGAGTTTTATAAAATTCACTTGGTATAGCAAAAATAGAAAAATATCCCTTGACGTGGTAAAATCAAATCTTAAATCAACTGCCAACAACATACCTAACACTAAAAGCATTCCCAATAAAGTAAGAAATAAATTTTTCATACTATCACCCTTATGTTTTAGCTTTGTTTTAGACATGTCAATCAGTGCAGTATGACAGAAAATGGAAATAGTTTCAATTATTGGGGCAAAAGGAAAACAATCACACATTGCTACTAAATTGAAACTAAACTGTTAAATGAAAAAAGAAACATTTTAAATGGCATAAAGGTGCCAATCTTCTGAAAACTCTTCTAAGCATTATACAATCAAATATAAATGCATACATTCTCATAAGCCATAGTAAAAGACACTCAGTAAAATACCTTAGAACTAAAAATCAAAACATACCTTTAATGTAAGAATATGAACACTTTTCAGAAAATCATTCTAAACTGGACTCTGGATGATGGGTTGACTCTGGATGATGAGTTCCTTGAAGTCTATTATATGATTCTCTATTTATGCTATAAAATTTCCATAATAAAAAGAATGAGCAATGAATGGTAGTCTGAGAATCAATGGAATTTCAATTTTTGTCCCTAAGTTTGTGTCCTTGAACAAATTACTTAACTCTTCTATTGTTTCAGTTTCCTAATTTAGTTAAACATCTTTATTTTCTAGGTCATTCTATTCTATAATTTTATTCTATTCTACAACAGCCTTCCTACTGTTTATATACCTTGATATATTTTAATCCATAATGGTTCAATTTGTGAGAACCACTGTTGTGTAATATATGGACAATTTAGCAAAAATCAAAACAAAACAAAAAAACAGAACTAAAATAAAAAAGAGACATTGCTGTAACTTTTAAATAGCACATTATTCCTGTTGCTTTGAGATTTAAAATTGTTTGTTAATCTTTAAAAAAGGGAAGAAAGAAAAAGCAAGGAGAAAAAAAAGAATCTGGTTCCTAGCAGGATGCTGAGAGGCCCTGGAACGATTACTGCAGTGGAGAGGGGTGAAGACCCTCCACTCCCAGCTGAAGTTGGCCGTCGAAACTGCTGCTACCTTCACTTTGGTCAAGGGGAGGGAACTATACTGACATTGTACAAATGTATCCAGGGAGCAGATTTTCACTTTTATTTGTAGAGTGGGCTTATTTGTATTTATTGATAACATGCAGAAAGATGTTTCCTGGGTTTCTGCTATATATGCTATATATAACCAATCAAAAATAAAGTGTAGAACCAAAAATAATATATTCAGAATAATTATATTGAAAATGGTTTTGATTTGTGATTATATATCCACAATGTTGGTGTAGTTAGCACAACAAATCTATCTTTACTATGTAAGGGAACCTCTGTTAAGCATAAGGGAGATGGCATGGCGATATGGGTGTTCCTTATCTTTTGTGTCAAGCTAAGGCAGCTGTATGCAAAGCAGCAAGGAGGACATAGAGAAGAGCAATAATCATTATCAAGAGACATCACATATTCTTCCACATTTAGAAATAAAGAATGCCAAGGAAGTAGACTCCTTAATTGGCATAAACAACATAAAAATAACTGCAAGCCAAATTCTTTAAGTTTACATGTGGGGGGGGGTGTGTATGCAAATTAATATCTTAGTCAATAAAGAATTGGTAGAAGGTGGTACCAGAGTGGAGGGGCCAATTCTAGCATTTCTTTGGTCTTGTTTTTCCATTATTGGATAATAGCATTTACCAAATATAATCCAACATTACAACTGAGTGAATATTTTCCCCCCAGGTTTTAATCGAGACTCTACAATATATATGGACTTTTTCACATTACTAGTCATCAAAATTTTCTATTATTACCCTACTGATAGCTTAAGAGAATGCTTATAAACTGAGTTTCCTTATAAGATATCAGTACTCTAGAGATAGAGGACAGACTGACAGCTGTCAGAGGGAGGGAGTTTGGGGGACTGAGTAAAAAAAAGTAAGGAAATTAATTTTTTAAAAAATCCCTCATAGACACAGAAAACAGAGTATGATGATTACTATTACCAGAGGGGAAGGAGGTAGGGGGGAGGTAGAAGAGCATAAAGGAGGAATAAATGGTGATGGAAGAAAATAAAAATAATAATAAAAACTATCAATTCTCTAAAAGATAAAATTATCAGTTTCCTCTGTCTCTCATTTCCTTTCCAGTACTTAGAACGCTGATTGACTCCCATTAGGTATAATGCTTTATTTCATCTTATTTGCTCAGATTCCTTAAAAGTTTAAATTGCAAGCAACTGTTTTAGAAAACATAAATATAGGAAATGTATAGGCTTTCCCTTGGTCCATTACTTTAAATTGTCCTATGATGCACCAGGAGGCAACTGGTGCAAGAAATGACAAGGTCTTTGCCAACAACTGAATGATATGAAATAATGCATACAAATACTGCAAAATAAAATTACATAAATCTTAGAATAGGAAGGAGGTCTTAGGCCAAACTCTCTTCTCACTCAGGAAGCTGTTCTAAAATATTTCTGACAAAGGGCACTTATGTTCTTCTTGAAACCTGCCAGTGGTATTACTACTTCTCAAAGCAGTCTATTCATTTTAGAAAATCTCCTTGAAAAGTTTCTTCTCTTTGATGTGCAGTATGAACCAACATGGTGTGTAAGCTGTATCCTTTTCTCATATGACAACATTTTACCTTTTTAAAAACAGTTATCCAGCCTACTTTCTTCCAAAACAAGCTCAAGTCTTCTTCTGGAGAATGATTTCCTGCTTTTTAACTGTTAATCATGAAAGAGAAGTTTTTCTAACCATTCA
The DNA here is from genome assembly GCF_019186645.2 of Phyllostomus hastatus. Classification (NCBI taxonomy): domain Eukaryota; kingdom Metazoa; phylum Chordata; class Mammalia; order Chiroptera; family Phyllostomidae; genus Phyllostomus; species Phyllostomus hastatus. Next base: position 102,510,590 of record NW_025334041.1, on the reverse strand, counting down.
CCCTTCAGATATCCAATTGGTTAATAAACTTCGATTTTAAAGGATCTGAACACAATACACTGAATTTAATGTAATACATGAGATGGGTACTAAAGAGTGTACTGTTTCCCTTAATTAAGGTATTATTCTTCCATCAATATTGTCTAGGTTTTTAATTGTCACACTCATTAATTGTACATCTGAGCTTTTAGTAAACTACAATTCTTAGACCTTTGCACACTATTCATTAGCAAGCTATCTTTTCTATATTTGTTCTTGTGGATTTGAAAATTCAATTACAGAACTTTAACCACCTTCCAGATCTTCCATGCATTCTGCTTTTGCTCAAACCAGTTTCTTCATCCTGAATATTCTCTTGCAGCTCTACTGTCTGGGAAAAAAAATAGCTCTCTTATTTATCTTTGGCTTAATCTTCCTCAGCTCCATATTACCCTTCCTGGTGGATCATTCTAACTGATGGAAGGACAAAATCTCAACAGGCGTCAAACAACACAGCTTTCTGTTTTTACCTGTCATTGTATGCTTTCCCTTAAGCAGATCCCTCCCTTGCCCATCGTTTGCCAGAGAACAAAACAAACACATTACACAAGACTCAGCTTATTCTGTGTTAGCCTTGATTAGTTCACATTTACTGGCTCAGAGCAATCTCTCCCTCCATGCCTCCCTCTCTTATCATCATCATCATCAGCAGCAGCAGCAGCAACAGCATCATTATGTTTAGTTTTACAAGCATCTTTTAAAATACACTTCTATAATATTTTGAGTTGTGAACTCTTTTTATGGAGATGGAATCCTGAGAGGCTTGAAGAGCTCTGTAAGGGCTTTGCCATGCAGTGTGGAACTCAGGGTCAAATGTACCCAAGGGTATGTCCCTGTCCTTTGTAAGTGAAGCCTTTGTTTCCTTTAGTAAAATTGAGAATAAAAATCACATCTGTTTCAGAGATCTAGTGAGGATTATATATATATTTTAAAGCAAAGTGTTCAAATAATGTCTAGGTCAACATGTTATCAACAGATATATTATTAGTATATTACTTATACATCCTTAGATATGAAATGATCATAAAAAGAAATCAGAAGTTAGCAGATTCTATGTTTTTAGAACATGAATCAGTCAGGTGCCTATGCCATTTCTACAGAACTGACTGAATATTTTCCTCCCTCATCACTCGTATCTCCAAACATACAAATCCCACCACTCTGTCAATGCCAAGTCCAAATGCTCTCTCTTCCGAAAGGTCTTCCTGAGATTCTTCCCCAAAGCCCTCACTACCCTTAGACCTGATTCCTGCACTTCAAAAATCTTGAAGGTATGGGATTTTTGCAACTCATCTCTAAAGCCCATTATCTTGCTGGTGCTTGATAAATATCTGTTAGATGAGTCAATAACTACTCTCCTGAAGCCATAATTCATTTTTTCCTCTCCTGACATTGCACACTCTTATTGCACATAACTATTTAGCATGCACACTAATGATGTGTGCATATTACTCTTCTGCCTCATGACATTTTCAAGCTTTTGAGTCCATCTATGTCAAATTGACCTTTGGCTGTCACATGATGTCTCAACACAGAGTACACACTCAAAATAAATTTGAATGAAGTGCTGTCTGCTTTTCACTATTGCTAGTTTTTTGTTGTTGTTTTGTTTTTTTTTTGTTTTGTTTTGTTTTTTGGTCCTTGGAAGTTTTAAAATCTGTACTCCCCCCCAACCCCAAAAAGGACTATTCATTAAGGCTACAAGACAGCTGTTCTATAATTCAAAAAGATATATTTGATAAACCTGTTTTACGCCAAATATACAATAAACTCTTAAAACTTGTCAATATGAAAAAAAACCTACCAGATTAAAATATAGGCCAAAGTCCTGGACACCTCATCAAAGATGATATGCAGATGGCAAATAAGAATAAAAAGAGATGTTAAACATCATGCGTCATTAGGGTATTGCAAATCAAAACAACAGTGTGATGTTACTACACGCCTCACAGAATGACGAACATCTGAACCACTGATAAGCCCAGATCCCGTCAAGGACAGGAGCCACTGGAGCTCTCAGTGACACTGGCAGGGATGCAAAAGGGGGCAGCCACTTTGGTAGACGGTCTGACAGTTTCTTACAAAACTAAGCAGATTCTTACCATATAATCCAGCAATTGTGCTTTTGGGTATTTAACCAAATAAACTATGAACTTATTTCCACACAAAAACCTACACAAGGATGTTTATAGCAGCTTTATTTATAATCGCCAAAACTTGAAAGCAACCAAGATGCTCTTCAGTAGGTGAATCGATAAGTTGTGGTACATCAAGATAGAGGTATATTATTTAGCACTAAAAAGAAATAAGCTATCAAGCCATGAAAGGACATGAAAAAAGCTTACATTCATATTAGTGAGTGATAGAAATCCATCTGAAAAGCTGCATACTGTACTACTCCAACTATATGACATTCTGAAAAAGACAAAACTATGGAGACAGTAAAAGGATCAGGGGTTACCAGAAGCTGGAGGTGAGGAAAAGATAAATAGTCAGGGTGCAGAGGATTGGTGCAAGGCAGTGAAACTACTCTGCATACTATTATAATAGTGGATACACATTATTATACATTTGTCAAAGCCCTTAGAATGTATAACACCAAGAGTTAATCCTAATGTAAAGGACACATGGGAAATGGCTGTAACTTCCATTCAATTTTGCTGTAAACCTAAAACTTCTCTACAAAATAAAGTCAGTATATATACACTGATTTCAAAAACAAAAGTACAATAGGATCACAGCAGAAACAAATTTGTGAGGGTGCCCAGGAGCTCACTCAAGCCGAGATAATATCGATAAGAATCACTATTTCCTGAGCACTAACTCTCATCCCGGCGCGGTCAAAGAAGTTTATGAGCACTTTCTCATTTAATCCCCACGACCACCCAATAAAGAAAATACCGTTATTATCTCCATTTTGTTTATGGCCTGAGACTTATGGTCAATAACTTTCTCAAGCTCATACAACTAGTGTGGAGTATAAGCAAGATATGAATCCAGGCCTGTCTGACTGCACAGCCTGGGGTTAACCATTACCCAATGCCATCTGTCTTGAAGAAAAAGTAGAAATCAGGGGACAAGCACAACAGAAAGAGCAAAGCAGGTGGAAAAAGTCAGATTTGTTTCTGGGAATTTTTCAATCTATGACAGACTTCTGCTTCATTTATTTTTGTTTAATATTTCTTCAAAATAGCTATTGTATTACCAATATAAACAGAGGCAACCAGTCTTTCTGTTACATAAGAATTGCATACATATCTATATTAATATTCAATTTACAAGTTTATAAGCAGTCTCTCTTATTAAGAAGGTTTAATAAGGAGAAATAATTTTTACAGGGTCAATCTTGGGACTGAGCAATTACAATTGCTATCTTTTTAATACCAGTAGTTAGATTGTTCTCTTTTATTTTTTCCCTAATTGAATTTTGAACATTTACAAATGTGCCTGAAGACAGAGCTGGGAATATCCTGAGGCTCAAACTCTCTTTTTTTATTGTGATTAACAATTTCTAATACAAGGCAAATGCATTGTAGACTGAAGGAATAATTACTTGTACTTCTTGCTGGAGTGCTGTAAAAAGCTACACAATTTTTGTTGATCTTCGACTTGCTTCACTACAGCAATTGAAGTTTATTGGAAAGATTTATGACACAGTATTTCAGGCTCTAATAAATGACTTTGGGACGCTGGGAAAACTCACTGAAGTTAAAGTTATTATCTGAACCCTAATTACCAGGGGTAATTAGAAACACAGCCTACAGTTAAGTCAGCATCAGGAAACACAATAAGTTATCAATTAAAGGCTTTGTCTATATTTGAAGAAGGTGGTAAAAAAAATCTGCAATGAAAAGAAATTGTGCATTCAAACATGAAAGTCAAAGATTAGACTTAGAAAGCATTTTCCCAAACTATCTGGAGATTTTGATGAGGTCAGATGGCTACTGAAAAGACACCCAGAGGGATTCTCAAAATAAGTTACCAAAATTGCTTTGCATATTTGAAAAGGGAGTGCTTGAATATCTACAGATGTGGGGTTTAATAAAGCAAAAATTAAAAAAAACCCTCTGCTTCTTCCCTCATGTCCTCCTCTAAGGAACAGGCAATATCCTTCCCCATGCCACCACCTTGAAACTGACATTTCTAAACAGTTTCAGCGAAAGCAAGGTAACAATTGAAAGCATTTTGTAGTAGGAGTGTAATAGCCTTTTCTCAAATGCAGGACTGTAGCTAGCTTTTCTTCAATATCTCTGACTTGGTGCTGCTCTTTTCCTGCGATGCAACTATAAAAACAGACTGAAAAATTCCTGCACCTCTCTGCTGTGGAATGGGGGCAGGAGGGAGGCAGAGGACGCCAGCAGAAGCAAACGATTCTCATGATTTTCTGAACAGTTACAAAAATAACAGAAATCACCTTTGTGCATGTGTGCATGTGTTTAATGTATGAGTGCATGAAAAATCTTGGAAATAAAGGGAGGAGCAGACATTTTCAAAATGTTTGGTTGTGATAGTTTTAGTCCAAATCTGTTTGGACAAGAAAATAAGATCTGAAAGGGGATACACCTTGAAACATTTTCAGCCCATATCCTGTTGCTCTCATATTAAATATTAAGGACCATAAAACAACAGACACCCATTAGATGTATGCAGTTCTTTTCAATTAGTAAAATCTCTATGTTATACAAAGTGACAGCAACTTTTAAATACTTTTAAATTAGTAGGGATTCTGGTGAAAATTCTGTAACCCCGAGAGAAAGGAAACAGGCAATAAAGAGAGCCAGGAGGAAGATTTTTCCATATCCTGCTACTAAATCCCTAATTTAAATATAGGCATAAACTGTGGCTAAGCAAAAGGAATATTTGTGTGCAGCATACATTTAAGTCTGAAAGGTAAAAGGTGGTGTTTAAAAACATTTTTAGTAAAGCATGTAATATAGAATTGACAAATAGCAAAGATTGAATGTAGGGACAGGTATTAAATGATTACACCTTCTTCCAAAAGGTATGCAATGACTACACCGTCTTTCAAAAATCATTTCTCAGTATGTGGCTCAGAAAAAGAACAATCAGCTTTAGATAGTATTATAAGCAATGGACCAGCCTGCATGTCTTCACACAACCACCAGAAGAGTATCAATGAGTACTTCTCACTGATTCAGTGAGCTAAACCATAAAGCCTCAGGCTGTCAGGAAAAAAATTTTTTTTCACTGTAAAATTTGACAAGATTGTGACAAAAATATATAACATATACTTGCCAGCATTCCTACTGTGAAAAATACTAGAATTGGTCCATGGCCTCTTTGGCTAAGAAATTTAATGTAATTACTTTTTTATGGTATTGTCTAGACTCTCCAGCACTGGCAGGATTTTTATTGTAAGTCTACACTAGAAAGAAATTAAATAAAGACCTAGGTGTTCTTTATTCTATTGTAGGAACTCTGCATCAGGCCAGCCACCTTCTGAAGGAATGGCTGTGGTTTAGAAAATTAACCTGAAGGTAATGATATTTATGGGTAAATGCAGAAGTCAATCTAGTGTTATACTTAAAAGAATGTGTCCCTCAATGAGAATACTGAAAACGAAGGTTGTAGAACAGGGATTCTCAAACTTTGAGAGGTATTTTGTGTCTTATTAAAAAGGAGATTCTGAGTCAGTAGGTCTGGGAGTGTCCTGAGATTTGACACTTCTCACAAGCTCCAGGTTATGCTCATACTGCCAGTGTGCGGGCCACACCCTGGGTAGCCAGACATAAAATGTTGAGAAGTTTGATGGATAGCATCAATCTGTTTAAGAAATATTTAAATAATATGCATGTAAATTATATGGTAGTTTTTCCCCCTTCTTATAGTTTCCAAAGGTTATAGGAAGGGCATATTATGTACTTTTTTTAGGCAAAAATTGCAATAGCAATTGGACTCTGACACTTTAATTGTTGAATTGTTCAGCTGCAGAAAAAAAATTCAAGAAAGGCTGCTTCTTCTAAATAATATTTTCCTTTGTCCAGCTTTAAAAAGTAGTGCAACACAAACAGAGAATGTGATTCTGTGTTTGATTTTTTTTCTTTAAATTCAAAAGTAGACTCGGTAACTCTCCTTAGAAGCCATAGTAGTGAACTGCTGAACTACCTTCTCAAGAATCCTGGGGATCTCTACAGACTTAATGTTACCAAGTCACTCAATGTCATCTCTGTTCAGCTTTTGCTTCCATTGGCTGTAAAAGGGACCATGATATAATCAAGACAGATATCAGCCAAATTCTCTTGGAATTTAAGTCTAGACTACATTTTAATTCACCATTAGGAGGATTTCTTTGCACATAAGCCTACATTACTCCACTTGAAGCCAGGCTCATTTTGGGGGAGTGGGGAGGGAGAGACACTGTTCATCTAAAAAAGGCACAATATCTACATGCTAGCCTGTTACTTTTTAGTTGGTCTTGTAGACTTTCTGATAAACTTTAAATTTCCACCTGCAGGTACTGTAGGCTTAGAACTTACCCTCACTGTGCTCACCAGATCCAAGTCAAAATTTTCCCACATGCTAATCTGAAATTTAGCATATGAGAAGCAGCCACTGGCATCATCTTATCTCTTTAAAAATATATATATATTTTATTGATTATGCTATTACAGTTGTCCCATTTTGCATCAACTTATTTCTAAATTGTGGTTTGTCAGGATTTCTAAACATTGTGTGAATTCTTTTTTTTAACTTTTGAAAGCCTGAGTGTGTTGAAAATTCTTTTTTTTTTTTAAAGAAAAGAATATAACAATAAAAATTTATTGATTTTCCTTATGGGATACTTTTTCTGCTAAATGGAAAAAGAAACACTTTAAGGCCTTCTTTTATGCAGCAAACATAAGCTGAAGTCACAATTAACTGTGGATGTAAGTCCTTCTGAAAAGTCCCCAAAGACATTGCAGGTTTCCCCTCATCTCCCCTGGTCTTTTATCTAAGCTTCCCGTGTCATGAGTGAAGCCTGTGGCAGGCATTAGAGATGCAAACCTTACAGGAAAACAAAGAAAGGTTGAAAGAGAAGGTTCATTTTTTAAAACACTACCATTTTTAAAAATTTATTTTTATTGTATTTTTCCATTACCATTTATCCCCTTATACCCTCTCCCTTATCCCCTGCAATCACTACATTGTTATCACAAAAGATGTGTCCAAAACTCTACCATATGAATGTAAAATACAGAAAATATCTATTCCAGGTTGAATGGAAAATACAGTAAAAGAATGTAATCTTAGCTTAAGAGATTTATTTCAAAACCCTAATTCAGCTAACAAGGCAAAAGATACTAATATATATGGAGAGAGAGATATGTATTATATATATGGATATATATATATGTATGTGTGTGTGTGTGTGTGTGTGTGTGTATATATATATATATATATATATATATATATATATATATATATATATTATGCCTTTTAGTTCACATATCAGTCCTTGCAACCGCCACCTAACCAATCTGGTTTAGTGTCATTTTCCTGTTTGCTTGATTCATTTTTATATTTCAGTTTTTTGCTCTTTTTAACTTTTCCACTAGCGCTCAAGAAGAATGAGAGAAAATATGCATTCACATAAGTATCACAAAAAAGCACTTTCACGAGTTTTTTAGAAACATCTCTTTGGTTCAGTGAAAGAAGGGATCTGTTACACTTTTAACATGAGAATCCACTTAGTTCCAGTGGACTCGATCATATGTTCTGTTTGGAGCAGCTGTTAAGAGATTCCTGCTTTATTGTTGATCAAGAAGCCAATATATAAGAGCAAACAAGAAGACAACTTAATGCTATGCTTAAATTATTCTCACTTTGTTTCTCCCTTAAATGTAGCCTTAGTATATTCTGATTTGGAAAGTGCTTTCAAACAAAATATATATGAGGTAAAGGAAAATAACAAAATCTCAAGCTTAACAATGAAATATGCATTACTATGTACATCTTTATAAAACATGGTTCTGACACTCTGGAAAATGTTACAGGACGCGAACACACACATGCACACATATACATTTGGGTGAGGTAGAACCTAGGCCTAGAAACAAATACTAGAAAACTATTAATCACAATACTGTTTATGGTTTACTTTTCAGGATAAACATATTAATTTAAATTCATCCTTGTAACTTTTAAAAAATAATTGCCTTTTTAAAAATGTATTCTGCTATATTATGAAGGTACATGCTACCCACATGTGAAAAGGAAGTATAAATATCCATTCCCACAGTCTTTGATTGTTGTTTAAACAGGCATGTATATTTCATTAAAAGCAAGAAACATAACAAAGTTATTGCATTTCTGAATTTGATAATGATACATACTCTCTATTTTCCTTAAATGCTGCTTCCTGTTTGAAATTTGCAATAACACAGAGTCAGTGTAAGTTGTGAAAAACTAGCCTTTCTACGTATCGTTAAACAAAACCTTTCACTGTTGTAGTCATTGATGCTATGAATCCTTATTTCCACTGAAGCACTTTAAAGGAATTTTGGGTAAGCTACTGATCATTTCAGATACACCAACTTAGTGTGGCTCTGATTAACTGCTGATACTTAACCTTAGATATGATAATAACAAGAATTGACATTTATTAAGCATTTAAGTTTCAGAGAATTTAGCAAAGATCATACAGCTAGCCAGTGGTAGAATTTGGATGAAAACCTTCTTTGTTTTATTTCAAAGTACCTTAACCACTGCATTGCACAGGTCATAATAAAAGCTTCTTATCCATGAGAATATATTGTAAGGTGCAGAACTGAGAGGTACAGATTATGATTCTTTCATTTGGGAAGGAAGAAACATCCTAGTACTTTATTTTTAAGACTTATTGAGACTCATTGATGTACCTAAAGCAATTATAAAGTAAACCATAAAATCTAGACTTTTCCTAGACTGTCAAAGGTCAGTATGGGTTATTTACAATGCAATATCAAACAACATGAGACAGGAATAGAGACACATCTATTACATAAACAAAGTCTGCAAAGGCAGTTTTCTTCAGAAAATCTCAAAAGTCTTTGGAGCAGAAGAGGTACAGTGACTGAATTTTCATAAAGAAGTCTGTGGTACACAACTGAAGACAGTCCTTCACGTCCAGACAGACAAGCTGCACAAGAGCAGATACATTTGCTGTTTAAATAACTCTCAGAAAAAAATTCCACTTGTTTACCAAAATCTATTCACACTTGTTGAGAAGCTTCTTTCTTCACTTATCTGAATGTGACAATGAATCAAAAAGTACTTTCTCTTCTGTTACCAGATGTGATAATGGAGAAGCTCAGCTCCTCGCCAGAGGCTGGAGGATGTCTCTTCAGTGCTCTGTGAGAGGAAAGACTAATTTTTCCAAGTAAAAATCCCTCCCTAAGGAGTCCTATTAATGAGGTCCTCAGCAATGCTTGACACTTCACTATGCTAATTATTTCAAGCTGACTGACAAGAAGATATTTCCAGTGTACTACACTAAACAAATCACCTCCGTGAACTATAATCCCTTCCCCACTTGATATTTTCACAAAACACGGAGCTTTGTTCTTTGTGTTTGGCCATTGTGAAGACATTTTAATCTCATCTGACAGGACCTGCTCCAATGGAAGTGTGAATGGAAACAACTAGCAGCAGTTTGCTTGTTCCGGACGGAGTGTTCCCCAGTACTTGTTCGGGCAAAGATTTATTCCCAGTTCCCTGAGATAGCATCCATTAACATATGTCCTTGATGAATCTGACTTTTCTTTCCAAACATTGGACACAAATACACACACAACCCAAAACTTCTGCCTTCCTACAGCGTTCATTCTAGAGTGGGGAAACAGAAAATAACTTCTGTGAATACATGACATATATAGTATGTAACATGGTAAGATAATACAACAAGAAAAAGAAAAGGAAGTGTGAGTGGGTGACACTGAAAAACATAATGGCAAGAGAAGACCTCACCAAAAAGGTGACCTTATAAAGATGGAAGGTGGTAGATAAAGAACCATGTGAGCGTCTGGAGGAAATGAGTTCTGGATGCAGGAAAGAACACACACAAAGGCTCGGAAGTGGAAGGAAGCATGGCATATCTGAGGAGGCCAATGTGGTTGGAATAAAGCAATCAAGAGGTAAAGAAGCGGGTATGTGTGTGTGGACAAAGGAAGACCATAAGATGGAACAGGAACTTCTAGGTCAGTGGTAGGATTTGAGGTTTCACTCTGGGTAATATGGGGAGTGGTGATGTGAGTGAGTTTAAGCAGACAATTGACATAATCTGATTTATTTTAAAAAGATCATTCTCAGTTTGTATGAAAATTGATTAAAATGCAGAGAGCAATTAGTATGCTATTGAAATAGTGAGAAGTGGTTAAATTCCGATTACATTTAAATTATAATCAAAGCATACTAAGGTAAAGCCTACAAGATTTGCTGCTGGATTGAATGCAAGGAATGGGATAAAAGAAGAACTCATGATGACTTCAAGTTTTTTCTTGTAAAAGCAGCAGGAAGTATGATTGCCATCTTTGAGATGAATAACATTATAAAAACACATATTTTGAAAGGAATGTCAGATTAATTTTAGAGAACAAAAGCTTGTACAAGATTGGGTAGTAAACTGGGAATATAGTCTAGAATCTGGGGATAAAATTTGGAAGTGTTATGTAAGGATGGTGTTTAAAGTCCTGAGAAATGACGGGGTCTCCAGGGGAGCGGGTATAGATGGAGAAGAGAGAGGCCCAGGACTAGCCTCTAGGGGTCTCTAATAATTAACAGTCAGGGAGATGAGGAGGAACCAGAAAAGGAGACTGTTTTGAAAAAGTAATCGGATGAAGTGTGTGGTTCTGGAAACCAACTGAAGTGTTTCGAGGAGAATGATCAACCATGTATAATGCCGCTGGTAGAACATGAAGATGGACTGAGAACTGACATTTATGGCCACTGTTGACCTTAATAAAGTATTGGATATATTGTTTTCCTAACTAAATTCTAAACTTCTGAACTTGTCAGAATTGTCTTAGACTGGCAATTGAAACTCAGAATAGAATTCCAAAGTTTTTTTGTGCTTATATTGTCAGGAAATCTGAACATCATTTTCATTCAATATATGATATTTCAATATAGAATATAGGGGTCTTCTCAAGAAAGTCTACTCTTCCCCTCATTAACATATGCAAGCAGACCAAAATAACAGAGCCACAAATATTTAGACCTGAAAGTGATCTCAGACTTCATCTATTGGCCAGCTTTATTACTTATCAAGGTAAAAAGACAGGCTGACCTAGGTTAAGTATTATCCAACAAAGGAGCAAAGGAATCCAGCATCTAAAACTTTATTGTTTTTAAAATCAGGTTTACTGAGTTAAAATTTACATACAGGAAAATATCCTTTAAAGCATATAATTTGGTAAATTATGACAAATTATGACATAAAGCAATGTAATCACCATGGTGAACTAGATATAAAACAATCCCATTACCTCGGAAGTCCCATTATGTCCTGTTCCGGGGAACCCCTTCCTCTCACACCACTCTCTGACAACCACTCGTCGGAGTTTTCTCCTTAGAGTTTTCCTTTTCTAGAATGTCTTTAATGGAATCATATATATTACCATTTAAAACTATTTCATAGGTACATGTGTACTAAATCTAACTTAAAATGCTTGAAATGTATCTTTCCCTCTCACTACCAAAATTATGGTTTTAAGACATCCCTCAAAGACCCTTTCTTAATCTCTGGCTGTGAACTCAGTGACCAGAAGTCCTCTAGCCCCTTTGAGTTTCTTCAATCATTGATTCATAACTCATGAAACATTTATTAATCTAACATGTATTGTCCTTAGCAATATTCAATACTCCTTCAGTGTTGTTATACATATATATACATATATATATGAGTTAATATAAACATTCCTATTTTTGAACTGTCTCTGCTCCCCTAGGCACTTCTGAACACTTAGCAGAGAACCCAGGACTGCAATAGCTCTAAAAGCAATGGTTGATTTATTGAAAATGCGCTGGCAATATCAACCATCAAATGACAATGTTGATTTTCAGCAGTCCTAAATTTCAGTAGTGGCATTTGAATGTAAAATTACCACACTTGAATAAAATGTACATTATCTTTGTTTTTCATTTAAAATCTCTTAGTAGCACAGATGTATATTTCCTAGCTTTCTCTACCATGTGCCTTTAAGATGAGATTTGACATCTAGCCCTGCACCAGAAAGAGGGGCTGACAGGGCATGAAATCCAGGGGATAACAGGAATCCAGCTATTTCTCTTTCAGGAAGTTTTTTCAGACTGAGGCAGAAACTGAAAAGACAGAAGAAACTGGGACAATCCAGTGACAAGAGAGCAAGGAAAAATTGTGTATTTTTGCATGAAAACATATTAACTAAAGAGCCTGGTTTTAATATTAATAGTTTGGGTTATAGCTAAGCTTTAAAGTTAATAAAATTCTCATTTGTATGTTGAGCTAAGGACATGAATACCATGTTGCAGATGGGAATGGGAATTAGCAATAAAGAAAATTAAAGAAAAGGAAAGTGTTCATAGGGTTTTAAACACACACATATATACCCACTCATGCCAGGTAACAGGCAAGAATTAGATATTTTTTTGAAAGTGACCTTTATGAAGACGTTCACACTATTCATCATTTTGTTGCACTTTTCTGTGGCGTAACCTAAGACTTTTTTCACAAAAGGTAGCTTTTTGTTTTAGAAAATTATGAATGACCTGTTTACTGCAGTAGGAAATATTATGCTGTTTCATTCTAGAGACCATAGAAACAGAACAAAACAAGAGAACAATAACAAAGGAAGAGAAATTACAATCTTAAGAGAAGAAACTTATTCCCTCCATTTTAGCCCTAGACTATTAATTTGCCACCTCTAGCTAGGATTTTAAATATATGCCCTTTTCAGGGTATAATTTTAATATAAAAATGGACACATTGAGCATGCAGTATGTATTAGAATATTGTTCTTTCTCTACATAAGCTTGATTGACCTTGACTAAATGTCAGAAAAACACCCTTCCTGTCTTTTTTTCTGGATTGTAATTCACCTTCTCTTAGTTAAGTATTGTTCTATCACTTACAACATATGCTCTGTTCAAGCGGTAGCTACAGGTTCAATTCAGCAGATTACAGAAAAGTATTCCTGTAATATAGTCAATGTGGGAGATCTTTGGTTGAATGAATAATTAGTACTGCTGCTACAACAGATATAGCAGATCTCCAGAACAGACAACTTCAGAAAGGCGAAGACAACAAAAACAAAATTAGAAGGTGAATAATTTTCTGTCTTTGGAGCCCAGTGTACTTTATTATTAAACATTCATTTTCAGACTACATCAGAAAATATTTGAAGCAAACGGAGATCAGGGTTTTTAAAAAAATTTTTTCTTTTCTCTTACTTTTCTTGAAGAGGGCATCTCATTAACATTAATAGAAACTATGCCCAGAAAAAGCCATTAACATTAATGGAAACTATGCATAGAAAAAGCCTTAGATTAGCTGTCGGTCTTTTAGGGAGTTTATGCATTGCTGCCTGTCCCAAGAAGACAAAATGGAAAGCTACTAATCACATTTTGCCTCATCTCTTTAAATTATATATTTCATTAAATTATATTTAATAAATCCTGAGTTGGAAATAGCATAAGGAAACTCAAGCAGCAATAATATTTACTCTCCCAATAAGCCCAGAGCTTTCACAAACCATGCATCTTATTGAAAGTCACTGGGCAAGTTATATGACCGTGATTCTCATGAGCATCTTTTTTGTGCTCACAATTAGGCTGTCTGCCAGGAGCTGAAATGATTAGCAGTAAATATAAATTTAATAGCTCTGCTCTGCAGTTCCCCAGTCACTCTTAGTCCCTCCATCCACTGGGAAGATGATGTGACTCACAGCCTATCAACCAAACATATGACAATAACCGAATCTGCTGGGCATGGGGGAATCTTAAAGACACAAGGTAAAGTAAAAACATAAAAGCAATCTTTATTTAATATTTCATCTTTCTACCAAACACTGATATAATAAAGACACCTTTTAAAAGAAGCTTAAAGCATTATTAAAATCACAAATGCTCTAAAATTTTTTTAAATGCTGCTTGAAAACATGTGGGAATTTTTTTTCACTTGAAATAAGATTGTGAAAAACATTTTAATTTCAAATATAATTTTACCTAGTTAGTCATGTTACTCAGGGTTGGGCTCTTTGGATTTGCCAATAATTTCTCAACTTCTTTCATATCATCATCAGCGTTCCACAGAAAACTGGCAATAGGCTATTATTTTTCTAGATAATTCACTATAGTTCTTATCACTTATCTCTCAATAGGAAAGATTCAAGAGCTGGAAGATAGCAAGGATCAGGATGTCTTACGACCGTGCCATACAATGATGATCAAGTAAATAAAATATGAAAGCCTTTATCTTACTTTGTTTTTGAACCTATCAGAAATAGCACCTAAGTCTTAAGTCGTAGCAAAGTGTTCCTCAGACTTTCATCTAGGTATAGTAAAGGTCAGATAAGATAAGAAGTGACAGAAAAAGGGCCAGCAGAGGAAAGAGTAGTTTTAGGTTGGCCTGATGGGGAAGGGCTTTGAAACACTTCCCAAGGAGAATCAGGTGGGCATGAGCCTCCCCCTAATTGATCCCACAGTTCTTTCATTTTTCTCTGAGACTTACTTATCCTTTCTGCATAGGCTTCCTCCTTCATCACTATTCCATATATAAAATGGCTGAAAGGTTGGTTACCTAGGTAAGAGAAGAAAATTTAAGACATGGCAGCTTGATCAAATACTTTTAGAGCTGTCAGGTTAAACAGAGATGTTTTTTAATTTTGCCATGAAGCCTGAGATGTTTGTTTTGCTCAAGATTGTCTGGCACAAGGTAAGAGCAACAATTGAGGATTTATCTGAGAAGATAAACTTGGTGGTACCAGGATAGGGCAGGTCATGGAAATGTGGGGAAAGAGAAAGAGAAATATAATGAGTCATGATGACATTGCTCATCCCCTGGATTCAGCCTTTCTTTAGCCCATTAGCCAATGCAGCTACTCTGATACTTTAGCCAAGTTGAGTTAAACTTCCAACTTTTGCATTTGAAAGTATCCAAATTATAACATCATGAAACATCTGTGTACAAGCTTGACCACTTCATACCTTTTGGCAATGAAAGTTTGGGTTTAAACAATAACTGTTCACACTGATGGACTTCTAAGATGTGAACGATTTGCCTCTTGGGAAAATAAAATGAATGCCATGGAGTAAATTTTATCTCATTTCGCTTTTGAATACATATCTGATTCCTCCCCGTAAAGGCCTCGGGCCCACTAAGTGCAGCACACTGGATCCAGATGGCGATGAACATGACTATGAAGAAGTAGTTGAGTGCTTTCAGAAAACCCTCTAGACACTGGAGGAACCACGCATCTTAACTGCTCTTAGGGAGTCTGGGACACCAGCCAACTCTGACAAGCCTTTAGAAAACCTTGGACAGTCCCACAGAAACCAGACTATGGACAGGGAATGGCTTTGTGGGACTATCTAAAACAGGAAGGACACTGTACCAGCTTCTCTCAGGTTCCTGCCACTGGGGCTTGTTTGGGCCGAACCCCTACACTGGATGTCCTCGGACTCAGAACTTCAGTATCCAGAAGAGCCAACAGGTTTCTACTCAACCCTGCGACCCCAACAACAGCTATCCTATGGGTTGGTATGAAAGGAATCAAAGTCATCAACCCTGGTGATAGCAGCACAGTGACTCCTGCCTCTTGGTAAAGGGGGACTCGATCCTGATCACCCTGAACTGACTTTTTTTTTGTTTGCCACCCCCACCCTCCTGCCCATCCCACCCTTTGCCCCCAAACTAAGTAAGGCTTTAATCTTCTGAGAGACCAGGACTCTTTCTCATCTCTGCAGCACCTAACACAGCAGTTGCAGGTGACTACCTAAGATTATTTCACTCAAAAACTAAACTAAAAATGATACCTGAGCTTCTGGAAAAATGCAAAAAAAACCCCCCCAAAAAAACAAAAACAAAAAACAGTACTCCAAGACACCATGAATTGTCTAAATCCAAACACTCTTAATAAGCATCATATAAAATACGAATAAACTTATCATGACTAGCAAACCAAACTGAAGCAAATTAATCCTCAACATGGTAAACTTTAAAGGAAATCTCATGATTTTGCTAATGTCTTAGTTGATATCACAGAAAGCCAAATGAACAAGGGAAATTATCCTATTTGAATACCTCAGTTTTACAATATTTATTTAAATAATAAAGCATTTTCTCTTGAAGTTCAAATGATGTGAAACTAGAGGGAAGTAAAGTTGGCTCTTTTTGTTCAAAGTTCCTATTGCCTCTGCTTAAACTAAATAATTGGAAACCGTTCTGACTATTCCACATACATGCTCTTACTAAAATTGGGCATAATTTGGAGAAGCAAGATGCTGAGAAGTCTATTCCCTTGGCAGATTTCCACTGGAATATAATTGAAAGGGTAGTTTTTCTCCCACAGAGAAAAGAGAATTATAGAATTATAAAATTATAGAAAAGAGAATTATAAATTGAAGTTTATGTAGGGATTTTGTATTAAAAATAAAATAATTGTCAGGTACCCAGAAAGGGTGGGAGCCTACCAACTTTAAGAAAAATTTTATCTTAATTAAATAACATGCAAAGTTTCATAACCAAGCTCCATGTGTTGTATTATAAAAACAAAATTTTGTATCATCCAGATGTAAGCCACTCATCAGGTAAATCGCTAACCAAGCCCAGCGTTGAACTAGTTACAACCTTACTTTAGGTTTGGTGCCATGGCAATGGGAATGACTCTGCCTGAGGACGGCAACCTTGTCTCGTACACCTCTGTGATCCCTAAAGTGCTCTGTACGGAATTGACACCAAGCTCGATAAATGTTTCTTCAATGAAGGAAGAAAGGCTTTGTTGCCACTTACAGAACACAGCAGTTTTCATCTTCAAAGCCCTTCTTTGACATTAATTCTGCCACCTACATTTTGCTGACGGTAAAGGCTGGAGAGGCTAAATGGGCTGTTAAAGGCCAGAGAGAGTAAACCCCTTCTGTCAGGAAGTAGAAAGTTGCAATTACTGATTTTCAGTCAAATGTCCGTGGCTTTATTCTGGGGGAAATTTTTTAAAAAGAACAAACATCTAACAAAGGCGAGGCAATTATTGGTTATTCTACCACTGGGAAAAGTCAATGGTAGTTAAACAAACAAATACATTAGATGATCCCAACAGCTCTATCAAACAGTGCTTTTTGTTGTGGTTGTATATGTGTATGTGTGTGTTTCTCAACAGTTTCCAGACACACTGCAATGCAGAATTTCCTGCTCCCACTTGCAAACCTGAAACAACTTCTAGGCGCCACATGCCGTTTACGCAGGAATTGAAATACATTTGACCTAAAGCTTATTTTGCTCTTGCAAAAGTGTGTTAATTGTATAGATCTAAATGCAGTAGCAATGTTACCATTTCAAAATAGATATGAAGACAATTAAAAAACCCACAGACCCCCACTGCGAAGTTAAGTACACATGACAACTGTCAGGTGTGTCCAGTGATGCTACTTCACGTGTTTCTGTACGAGCTAGCTCATGTCCCAAACTCTCATCTCTTTAAAGTATCTTGTTTTGCTGTGACCTGGAAAAAAAAAGGCCTTTTGGTCATATACTGCTTCAGCTTTCAGCTGTGTTGCCTTTTATTCCTTGGAGTCTTGACTTTCTCAGAGTGGCTTCTAATAAGTAAAAAATAATGAAAACATCCAGTGTCTATAGATTTTGTAAGGGAGTGTGGAGAGTAGTCAGTCAGACAGGGAAATAGTTAGAAAATTGCTCCACGTAAATTTTAAACATCTGGATTTCTGGGCTCTTTCACCTTGCCATCTATTCCTTCCCTCTCTACCCTGCTGAGATCTATGCAATTAAGCCCTAAGAGATACCTGCCTATAACTCCAAACATAACACTTGATGAGATAAAAAGGAACATATTTTTATCCAGTCAATGACATTTATTATGTGCATAACACTATACTTAGTTTGGAAGTTAATGTCTTAAGGAGTAGGGAGAGAGAAATACAAGGGAGGTAGTAAGGATATGGCCATTTAGGACCAAGAGTATGAGGACTGATCTAAAACCAGTGCCTAGTGGCCAGGTATCAGTTGGAAGCACCAGAGAAAGCTGATGTGAAAAGTTGAAGATAAATCCCTGTGGAGCTTCCTGAGCTCAGATTGGTAGGTGTGTGGCATGCAGTACTTGAAGATGTAGGGGAAGTGGCTGAGGCAGGCCGCTGAGTCAGGACAGGGCGAAGGTCCACAGAAAGCCTCTGTTGCTAGGTTACATAAGGCTGGATACAGGCCTCAGTAGCATCTACACTATGGAAGTTGATAGCAAGTGGGCAGTCCGGATTGCAGAAGAGTTCTAAAGAGAAGGTAATGAAAGAAAGTTTGCTAGATTAGGGCAACTATTGACAATTCTCCAGGGGAAATAATTATGTTAATAACTTGGGTGGTGTAAGACACACCTGCACCAGCCTGTGTGATGCTGGATGGACACTTCTCTAGGTACACAGGGATCTGCTGGAATCCTAACAATTTTCAGAATTTTCAGGTTCTGATCTAGAATGATAATTTCAAGAAACAAAAATGATAATAAACCAGTAGATGGCCTGGAAAAGAAAGCTGAATTAAAGCCACAGACATGGTGCCCTGGCTGGTTAGCTCAATTAGTTAGAGTGTTGTCCCAACGTGCCAAGATCATGGGTTTGAGTCCTGGTCAGAGCACATAAAAGAATCATCCAAAGAATTCATAAATAAATAGAACAATAAATTGATGTTCTCTCTCTTTCTCTCTCCTCCACCTATCTTTTTCTCCTTTCCTTGTTCTTTCTTAAAAAACTAGTGCCACAACATGGGAGGAGGAAAATCTTTGTTTGTGGGTTTGTGGTCAGGTAAAGAAAGAGTCACTCATGTGAGGTCTTATAAGCACATAAATACTTAAGATGTGATAGACTTGTAGAGCAGGAAGGGTCTTCATATTACCCGAACTAACATTTACTGTTTACAGATAAGGAAACTGAAGCCCTGAGAAATTATTTCCCCAAATCACTTTTCTAACAGGTAAAGTGAACACTAGACAACATCTGTTTGCTTATGCCTTCAATTTCTCTTTAAATTATAAACCTCCAAAGAAGCAAAATGCCTATAAATGTTAATTAGGAACACATATAGCTGAGGCCTTCTATCGTCTGGTTACTTGAACAGAACTAGACATGCAATCTAAATCAAACAGAAAAACCTATTCATGAATGTTCCAGAACAATGATCCTTTAGATATGAAAACCTCACATTCTCAAAGCAAAGAACTTTAAGGTAGTCCAAGATTAAGTCAACCAGTCAAGGAATACAACTAAGGAAAATCAGTAGAGTGGTCTAATGTTGACTTAGAACTATTAATTTTTGAAAAGCAACAAAAATGGTTTTGAGATGTAGCTTCCAATGTTAACCAAAACTAACCAGAATTATCAGAATACCAAGGGACAATAAGATGTCTTCCCATACCACATGTCAAGCAGAAACACATGACCATCATATAGAAGTGATCCAAGAAAGACTCCAGGTGCTATGAAACTAAATAAGATTTCCTTATAAAACCAAATGCCTGGTCATGGAATGGGTTCCACAGCATAGTATACAAAGTGCCAGCAAAGCTCTTTTAAGAAAACCATCAACAAGATTCACAGGAAGTCATTTGATAAAATATAGGCCACATGTTGATCACCAATCTGGGGACCAAAAGAACAGATCATAGAAGCTAAACAGCAGGTGTGGCAGATTCCCAAAAAAACATACACTCCCATCCAAGTACTAACTAGGCCCAACCCTGCTTAGCTTCTGAGATCAGACAAGATTGGGTGCATTCAGGGTGGCATGGATGGATAAAAGACTTATATATAAGTTGTGATACCATAAAAATCCTACAGGAGGACATAGCCAGGAAAATCTCAGATATTCCATGCAGTAATTTTTTCACTGATATGTACCCTAGAGCAAGGGAAAGAATAAACAAATGGGACTTCATCAAAATAAAAAAGAGCTTCTGCAGGGCTAAAGAAAACATTAGCAAAATGAAAATGGAACCAACTGTATGGGAAAATATATTTGCCAATGATACCTTGGACAAGGGTCTGACTCCAAAATGTAATAGGACTCACACAACTCCATTCCAGGAAGACAAACAACCCAATTGAAAAATAGGCAAAGGACATGAATAGACACTTCTCCCAGGAGGACAACCAGAGGCCCACAAACATATGAAAGGATGCTCAGCATCACTAGCCAAAAAGATGCAAATTAAAACCACAAGAGAAACCATTTGATATGGGTCAGAATGGTCATCATAAACAAATCAACAAACAACAAGGGCTGACCAGGTTGTGGAGAAAAGGGAACCCTAGTGCACTGTTGGTGGGAATGCAGACTGGTGCAGCCACTATGAAAAACAGTATGGAATTTCCTCAGAAAACTAAAAATGGAACAGCCTTCTGACCTGGCAATTCCACTGCTGGGACTATATCCTAAGAACCCTGAAACACCAATCCAAAAGAACCTATGCACCCCAATGTTCATAGCAGTGCAATTTATAATAGCCAAGTGCTGAAAGCAACCTAAGTGCCCATCAGTAAATAAGTGGATCAAAAACCGTGGTACATTTACACAATGGAATACTACACAGGAGAGAGAAAGAAAGAAAGAACTCTTACCCTTCATGACAGCATGGATGGAACTGGAGGGTATTACACTTAGTGAAATAAGCCAGGAAGTGAAAGACAAATACCATATGACCTCACCTATAAGTAGAACCTAATCAACAAAATAAACAAGCGTGCAAAATATAACCAGAGACATTGAAATAAAGAACTGACAGTAACTAGAGGGGAGGGGGATAATAGGGGAAAGAAGGGGAAGGATCATCAAGGCATGTGTATAAAGGACCCATGGACAAACCCAAGGGGGCTAGGATTGGGGGTGGGACGTGGGGGTCGGTGGGACAGGGGAGAGCGGTGGGGAGAAAATGGAGACAACTGTACTTGAACAACAATAAAAAAATACAGTTAGATACTGATATCAACTTTCATTGTTTTTTCTGTATATTTCTTCTCCTATCACACACATTTGCCTCTTAAATCCTAGCTGTAAATGTCACTTAGTGAAGCCTATTTTACCCCTTTTACACCCACAAACTCAGTAATGGGTTGACCATTTTGTGGTATCATCATTGAAGAGAGGACTTTAATGGCATTAGAAATCCCTGACATTACATGGCTGATATATAAAAACACCAGAAGTGATGGATGTCTAATCTACTCTCTAAAATCTGAGCAGATAACACTTCACCCTCTGCTACTTCTTTCCCCTTCCTAGCCCAAATAACTTCTGCTAAACCACTGGAATGCTTCAGACAAGAAAGTAAAAGTATTACCCACAAAAATATAATGTGGCCTTTCTTAAACAGCTTTCCTTTGCAGTCTCAAGGCTGTCATTAGCAGTTTCAAGCAACAAGCTTACTATTATTTAAGATTACTTTGATTGCTTGGTAATCAGCAAATGTATTGATTGATTGTTGAATAAATATTTACTGAGATAGTGTACTAGATACCAGGTAAAGTGATGAAATAAAAAACAAACAGCTGGTAAGAAATGTTTTTCTATAAGTCATTACAAGAAATTGAGGCAGTAGTAATAAGGTGGATGAGGAGAGAAGAAACACATCAGGGGGAGCCCCGTATCCAAACATGGCAGCAGAAAAGCAAGTATTGATCTTTTTTTTACAAACCACGGAGTATAAACAAGCTACCTACTGATGTCTGATCAAAGTGAAGGCTATGATTATCTTGGCTGCAGTGTTTTAAACTTTCATGTAGGAGAGAAATGTATTTATGGATTCACTAATTGGTTTCCAGTCAAATAATTCTACTGAGGAAAAAGAAGGTACTCTTGCAAGAAAATTGAGACATGCATGGATAATGCAAAGCCTACATTTAATCTTGGCCAATTCCATTGTCTTATGTTCTGTGCAGATGTCAAACACATCAGTGAGAAGAAAATGGTTCACAAATGCAACCCAGGGAATTGCCCTACTTTTCCTACTCGCCCAGTCTTCAACACAATAGCTCTTTATTCTCTTCTGTCTAGAACAGTGACCAATTTTCTCTCACATTATCTCCCTGTTAGGAGGAATCAAAGGAAGAAATAATTAGAAAGTTCATCTCCCAATTAAGTCCTCTCTTCAAAAAATCATTCATTTCATTATGGAAGTTAACCAGCTATATTAAGACACTGCATTTTTCCCCTAAAAATAAAGAAAGTTTAGTCAGACTGGTTTGCATAGAAATAAAAAATAAAATTTCCTGAGAAGAATAAATTGTTCAGAATAAGGTAGGTAAAGTTCCCAAATCAAGGAATAAGTTGATTCAAAGTAGTTATCCAAGAAATCCTAAAAATGATCTAAATTCAAAGTTCCTTTTGTTTTATCAAGAGGCCTGGGTTAGGGATAGAATATGATGGGCCCTTAAGACACAACCTAAGTCCTTGCTTCATTTAATATTGTTAACATTGTTTTATCTCTAATATCACAGCTCATAATACCACAAAAGACCCTGATTATACAGTCACTGGTTGGTAAGGCACCATACTCTAACGGATATTTAATGTCCATCCTGCTCCCTAGAAAAGGGTGCAAGGGAACCCTTCGTGTCCCCATTAAGGTTAGTTATGGCATTTTTTCTATAACTATAAGGCAAAGGGAAAGAAACGCTTTGTCCTAATAAGGCATGACAGCCATGAAATTCTATGTGCAAAGTGAATATCAAACTGATATTATTGCCCAAAATGCATTGTCTGGAAGATTGAATAAATAAAAAAATATTTTTTAATTTGTTATGGTCCCAGCTAATAAGAGAAGAAATTTACCAGGATAAATACAGAACTATCCATTTGCATGCATTTAGGAATGGGTCAAGACCCCTCTTTCACTTTGGAGAAAAATAGAGAATAAGCTTTCAAACCTAAAGAAATGATTAATCACTCTTAATTCTGTTTATTAGAATTGCAAATACCAAGACATTTCTAATTTGTGCTAAACAAAAATATACACCAAAGAACCCAATAGACATGCACAGATAGAAAATACACTATCACTTCCAGATTTTGCTTTGATACTTTGAAAAGTAATAGACAAACCAACTGAATTTTCTTCCCTTGAGCCAGAATATGTTCACCAAACCTAATTAAATCTATGTGCAAGCAAACTAATGATTTGTACGGTGCTCACCAAGCACATTATTTGGGTGGTTGATTAGTGAGCATTTGTGTACCTGTTAGTTCTCAACCTTGAGCTACTACAATTTGGAGATTAAGGCCAGTGTGATGACCAGTCTTCAGAGAGTTTACTGATAAATCAAGTCACTGGGCTATTGTGTATTTGCATTGACATTTCAAACAATCCCTTTTTGACTTAGTCAGAATCTTGTTCTACTTGACTCTGAATAGATTTCCCAATTGAGTATGTCAATCAAAATTAGAAAGAAAAAATGTAATAACTTTAATTTCTTTCTAAATCTAGAGCCAGGACAAAACTTCCAAGTCATTATTAACTAGTACTCTACTAAGAATATAGCTCTCAATTAGTCAATTCAACTCTTCTTAATTATTCCCTGTGTCAAAAAATAGCCTGCCTGCCTGCCACTCATAATTCATTAGCTGGAGAGAAAAGCAGATTTGATTTTGATTGAGAGTGGAAGAGACGGGAGCCTGTTATAAAAGAATGCATGAAAAGTGACTTTTTAAAAGAAAAAAGAAAAGCTTTGTTTTATTGTCCTCTCTGTTTATAGCTTTTTTTTCCCCCTAAAACAAACCAATTTGTCCTCTGAGTGAGAATGAGACATACTTTTCCATGTTATTTTGAATTACTTGACTGGACTTGTATAATCCTAAACCAGACTAAATCACCTTTTTCAATAAAAAGCTGTCATAAAAAATATTGAGGCAGCCTTAAAACTTACAGAAAAAAAAAACCCATTCATCATTTTTCTGAAAATGAATTTAGTCAAAATTTTTAAACAATTTGATGAGAATATAGACTTTGGAAATAGGACCATATTTAAGAAATTGCTTAATTTTGAAGAGCTGGGGGGGTGAGTGGGGATACGACATAACACTCTAGTTTCCAATAATTTAAAATTACAGTGAAAACAATGCAGACTGAAATGAGAGGGAGATTCTTCATCCCTTTCAAGGAACCTTTGGTAGTTAGGACACAAAAGGAAAAGTAATCCAATAAGCAGTTTGAAACACAGTAATACTAGTTCTTTAATGTAAAGAGATAATGTAACACAAAGAATTTAGGAACATCTGTGACAACAAAATTAGAATGTCAATTACCACCTCTCACTGCTCTCCGTTAGCTATCTGAAGGTGAAACCTCCTTGGTTCATTCTCCTTCTCACACCTTTTACTTATTTTTACTTTTCTATTGGTTTAACTTTGAATAGAATTTAATTGTTGGTCATAATTAAAGTAAGATTGGCAACTCCTCAGATCGTTTCCTAATGTTACTGACACATTAACAGTGGATGGGCTCTGGGCCACGCTGCCCTCTCTTATTAGACTTGAAGCTATCTTATTTTCTCATTCCATTCTTCTCCACTCTCAAAAGGTCCCCAAAGAACAACCTTCTGAAGAAGAGGAACAAAAGTCCCATTAGTTTGTCATAAGACCAAAGTGATACATGTGTTTAATAACACAGAATGTGAGCTGTAAAAGTCAGACTCCTCGAGTGGGGTGGTTCTTGGAAATGTGGGCCAAAGAAATCAGTTGAGAGTTGAGAAGTGAAGATAAAAGGTCCATTTAGTAACTGTATAAAAGTCTCAAAGTCACAGGAAGAGACATAAAGTTAAGACATAGGCCATCAAGTGAACCTGAACTAATGTTATTCCTTCTAGGATAATGACAGTCATTTTGTTAATGAAATATATTCATTAGTTCCCCACAAGGAGATTAAGTAGATAGATTAAACAGTTACTTTTTTGCTAGACAAAGACGGCAAAGGTGTTACAGGTAGTTATGAAATTCTGTTTTTTTCTTTTCAATATCCAAACAGATAAATTAGTAGCTTTCCACTAATACCATGTATTCTAAAAGAAAAAAAAAGAACACTACTAGTAATGATTTGGTATATATCCTTAAACCTCAGTTCCATCTGTGTTGGCACAAATAGCAAGTGGCGATGGTTGTGGAATGAATTGCAGATGTAACTGGAAATTTTTAATTTCACCCTTCCTTGATCAGTTATATAGACTATTTCATCTGAACTAAGGAAATTTTTTGTAAGACCCTTTTCAAATCAACAGAAATAAGTCATTTTGGAAAAGTATACTATTTTGCAAGTTTAAAATTGTATAATGATATAAGTGGGAACAGGAGCTGAAAGGGTTAACATATATGATATATTTAGTTTCAGCAAAAATTAGTTTTTTAAAATAAATAAGGCTGAGACATTTTTATACAGGTAAATAAACATACATAAATATATGTTACCCTAAATAAAATTGTTTACTGCAGAAATATTTTATGTGCAGAATTTTTTTCTTTTAAAATGAATTTCGAGGATATTCATACCAGAATTATGTATCATGGCAAAACAGACACAAAGTAAATGTCTAATAAGGATAGAGATAAAAATATGGCATGAGGTTGTTCACCCCACCCCTCAAAATTTGTACTTTAATTATTACTGAAATTAACATGATTTCTATCAGTGAAGGAACAGGCATGTCTCACTTCCGGTATCAACAGACACAAGGCGTTTTCACTTTAGATCACAGGTGGCAAACACAAGGCCCGTGGGCCAAATCCGGCCCTCCACCTTGTTTTATCTGGCCCAGCACCTTGTTTCTACCCAGCAGCAGCACCGAGCTCCTTGCTCCTAGATAAGGAGTAGTTACATTTATACAGTCTTAAAATTTGGCCCTTTGAAGGCAACTGCGAGGCTGATGTAAACCCCCCCCCCCCATGACAATGAGTTTAACACCCCTGCTTTATATGATCTAAGTTACATATGCATTACCATCACCCGTGGTGCTTTTGAAAACCACAGATTCCTCACACTTGCTGATTCAGAAACCTCAGCATACGATTACGGAATCATTTTTCAGAAGCTGACCATGTCATTCTTCTCTGAAATCTGATAACCTTTGCAACACCAGATTGAGAAGGCCAGCAGATATTCTTACACCTTGTAAAGGAATTCTGAGAGGGTCCAATGCACTGTGTATTTATCCAAGCACTTAGGACAACATTCACAGAGTTAAGTGCCTAGCGAGGCCGGGCAGCGTTTTTAAATAGAGGTGGTGAGAAATAAGGCTATCACAGACCAAAGAGTCTTCCCTTCCAAAGGGAGCAATGGCTACTCACTTGCACTTGATTCATCTCCCACAAGAATGCAGATAACTTTGACAGGTATTTTTGAATGTTTTCCTTTTCTTGTTTACACAACAGAGATTCTGATGTTTATATGAGCATCCCAATTTTTAAATATTGACAACCAATTTAAAATGTTTTAAATGTTCAATCAGCCACAATATAAGCAAGCAAATCATGCTGGAGAGGTTCTCACTCAAGGACGATCAATTTGCAACATCTGATTTTGGAAAACTGTCTGAAAAATACTATAGAATATTATTCTGTGCCCACATATGTAATTTCCCCTCCATGTGTGGTTTACAAACATATAACACAAATGGAGCAGTCCCTTCTCAACACTATCAGTGGTAGGTATAAATGCTTCGAAAAGGAGAAACATACAGTAATAACCTATCTATAAGTAAAGTCCAGTCTAAACAAGACTTACACTCTGTGACAGTGACTAAGTCAACAAAGAGTTGCAGGGAAGAGAGTGGTCAGCATGAGACAGAAAGATTATCAAGGGCTTCTCAGAAAAGGAAGTACTTAAATTTGAACATGAAAGGTAAGTTTTAAACAATGATTTTAACTAACTTTATTACGGTGATAAAACCCCTCTGTGGTAAAAAAAAATATTGGGCCAGTTAATATCTAAGTTTTAGTGACATGAGCATTTAAAATTTTAGAAATATTGAAAACATAAAATAAAAGAAGATTCAGAATCCATTGGATTTAAAAGGTTTGGCTTCAAGGGATGCCAAGGTAATAGAATGAACAAAATCAAGAAGGTGAGAATGAACTTAAAATGCATCCCAAGCATGGAGCCTACAAAGAATAGAGTAGCAGGTGGCCGGAAAGGTGGACCAGATTGTTTGCTGCTCTCAGCTCTCATCCTATCCTTGTAACAGAACTCCATGGAGAAAAAGTAAGAGAAAACAATATGGGGAGTGTATTTTGTTCTCTTCTTTATAAGCCTGATGACATTTAATGCTTTCCAATGCTAGGTTGAGGACTAAACCAAGAAATATGAGCATAGGAAAGGGGAGGGAGGGAAGGAGGGAGGGAGGAAGGGAGGGAATATTAATAAGAGAAAACAATATGATAACTGTATTTTGTTCTCTTCTTCATAAGCCTAGTAACATTTAGTACTATCCAATTCTAGGAAGGAAGGAAGGAAGGAAGGAAGGAAGGAAGGAAGGAAGGAAGGGAGGGAGGGAGGGAAGGAAGGAGGGAGGGAGGGAGGGAGGGAGGGAGGAAGGAATCCGCATCATGGGAAGAAGTAGGAGAATTATCTATAAATATATAAAAGGGCTCATGGAAGGGAACATTGACCAACTAATCTCTTTAGTGTGTATGGTTCAGAAAGTAATGTGTTTAAGGAGAGTGAAGAGAATTCAGG
Organism: Phyllostomus hastatus; assembly: GCF_019186645.2. Lineage (NCBI taxonomy): Eukaryota > Metazoa > Chordata > Mammalia > Chiroptera > Phyllostomidae > Phyllostomus > Phyllostomus hastatus. The sequence goes on along the minus strand of NW_025334041.1, from coordinate 102,482,667 downwards.
TTAAATAATATGTAAAAGTTTTATAGCTCTACAAGGATGCTCAAGCAATGGATCACCCTATCAAGGGAATATAGAGACATTCTTGGCTGGATGATACTAATTTATTACGGGTAGATTTAAGAATAATTAAAATCAGCCCAGATACCAAACAAGGGAGAGGCTATGTTACTCTTAGAAATCCATTTATCGTCTAAGGACAGAGATAGCAGCAAATGTGCAAATGCTCTACAGGCAGATTAATCTTCCTTTAAAAATCTCCCACTCATCATATCACAAAGCTAACTTTAAATAACTCTACAGGATCCATCTCAGATTGCATGTAAGTCAGGTATTCACCATCCACAGTCTGGTGCTACCCAACTGTTTCAACCATTTCCCCAGTCCTCCTAGACACAGGCCTTCCACCCTTATTAGACTGACCCACTTTCCGTGTCCTGAGGCTTGCAGGACTATTGCCAGGCTCCAACCCCTTGTGTACCCAGGTTTCAAAAGCCTTAAACCCTCCCTTCACCAGTCTCAATTCTGGTTACCCTCAAGGCCAAATTCTTCCTGGAACCTGGAATCCTAAATTAGTAAAGTATTCGTCTCAGGAGTTAAATAGTAATTGCTGTCCACCTCCTTCACGTCACCCTCATCATGTGACCTCTCTCACATTGTTCTGTTTTATTATAGTGTAATGACTGAGTTACCATGTCTGGGCTTCTTATCCAGGCTAGCTTGTCTTTGTTGATGACCTTCAATGCTTACTACACTTTAGGGTATTAGTATTTTGCTCAGAATCAATGCTTAGTGGTTTTTTTTTTTAATAATTCAGTGATTAACCTTCAAAAGTATTTCAAAGCTCTGTAGTTAACAAGACCCCAAAAGAATTTTAACAAGACTCTATAAAGTCCACAGATATAAATTTTAACAAGATTCTATTAAAATTCTATAAAAAGTGTTTTAACCTTCTCCAAAACTATGGCTACATGTCTTTCTCCTCCTCTATTTTCATCCCTAGCACAGATTTCCAAAGCAAGATATTGGCCTCCAAATATTACTGATGCAATATTGGCTCCTTCAGTGAGAAATATTCCCTATCATTTCCATTTCAGAGCAATTATAGCACATTTATTTATCTTTCAAATTATAGCCACATGGGATTTGGAGGCTGATGAGGAGGCTCTGCCTGGGAAAAAGGTTTGGAATCTTCAAAACACTCCTCAGTTTCTGCTCTTTTTAATTTAGTCAGTACCAAGAAGGACACACTCAACTGACCAGTAAGCTTCCTTCACATTTGTTTGTTCTTTTCCCTTTAGCTTCAAGCCCTACCTGAGCCTCTTTGCTCTGGCTGTATTTTTACTCCTTTATTTCATACATGTAAATATTCATGGCCTCTGTGAATTGTCCTGACTGCCCAAGACAGCAGTCTGAAAGAGAAACCAGAAAGCTAGGGGGAAAAGTAATGCCACAGGAAAGATCTGGCAGATACTGCCACCTACAGGAATTGTATGAGCACTGTGTTTAAGAACGCCCATTTCAGTCTCATGAAAGGGGAACCTCATTTATCAGGATGAGGAAGAAACCGCACTTATTTGAATTACATGGCTAAGGAAGAAGACAATTCCATGAAATCACAACTTTGATTTAGAGTACAGAATTATTATATATGTATGTGTCTGTGTTCACATATATATGCAAATATACATGTGTATACATGTGTGTATTTGTGTATACACATGCATATTTGCATATATATGTAAACACCCACACATACATAAATAGGTAAATTACTCATTAAATTGGGCCAGTATACCCCCATATATGTATGCACATGTATATTTCCATATATATGTAAACACACACACACATATAGAGAGATATATAAATAGGTAAACTACTCATTAAATTGGGCCAGTAAAATAGAGTTGTAAAAAAGAAAAAAAAAGGCATAGAGGGATTAACATCAGATTATACCACTGATCACTGTTATTAGAAAAATAATTTTTAAAAGTGTTAGAATTGTACGAGCTGTATATCCCATCACATTGTATATTGTGTTACATAACGTTTTCAACCACATAGCTGAACCAAAAGTAAGTGAACATATTTCCTATAGAGATATTCTTTTAGATAATCATAGATTTATCAAAACTATTCTACCATCCATATCCCCATTTTATCAATCTAGGTATATCTTTTATACCATTTTTCCATTCCAGGATAAGATCCAGTCTAGCAGAGCCATCCTTTTTTCAAGTTCTGGAAGCTGCTTTCTCGGGGAGGGAGATAAGGGTTTCTTTCCTTTTTAGCTTCCCCGACTCTCAGCTGTGACTTACCATTGGGACGTGGGCTGCTCCTGCCCACCTCTTGTTTGCGGCTTCCTCTAATATACAGGGTCCAGCAGGAGCAATGCTTGAGTGTGGTAGATAGGGTAATAATGGGTGTAATAATTTATAGTTTTAATTTGAACATTTCACCTAAAATGTCACATGGTATGCTTGAGTATGATATTGTTATGTTACAGAATTGCATGCTTATGATTTTGTAATAAAATGATTTTGTGAAAAAAAAATTGTAATAAAAAATGGGCATTATTTGTGCCAGACCTGTATATTGAGCTCAGAAGCAGCATAACAAAATATTGTGGTGTAATGAATGAGCTAAAATTAAATATCCAGTATAGGAGGGATTGAAGACCTTTTCTACTCTGACAAGAGGGCAGGTGTTCAGAGACATTGAGAGTAAGAACAATCTGACAGTAACCGGAGGGGAGGTGGGAGGGGATAATGAGGAGAAGGGAGGAAGCGTTTTCAGAAACAACTATAAACGACACATGGGCAAAACCAAGGGGGAAGTGGAAGCAGGGGAGGGAGGTGGGGATGGCGGGGGGCAGTGGTAAGGGTTAAATGCAGACAATTGTACTTGAACAACAATAAAATATATATTTTTTAAGAGGACAGTTGTTTTTTCTGGTAAGTATTTAAGAGCTCAGAGGAATTTCTGTTTACATCCTGGTAAGCTTCTTATGTTGCTATGGATAGGTGAGGCCTTACTTTACATGCTTATAATGAAATTCTGTCAATAGTTTAGGGACCACAAGGGGACCTGATGGGACTAAGGTATCATTTTCTCAGACTTGGTAAACACTTTTTGGAAAGTTGGAGGAATGATAAAATCATGTCAGAAAAACAACTGGTGAAATTGATGGTCAATAAACATTAAATACTGAAAAGCTATCTCTATATGTATGTGTAAGAGAAAAGTGGAAAGAAGATTAACTGGCAACTGTGATGATCATAATTCATTCAAAAAGTTTTAACCACAACAGTAACTTCATTTCCAAGTAAATATACTGAATTCCTAAAACAACTTATTACTGTAAAAATATTACTGCAAAACAATTTGACATAATGTTTCAGATATATTAAGTCTTAATACTGTGAAGTACATCACTATATTATGGCAATTTCTTAAGGTAAAAATTTTTCAATCAGTTTTTTCCCTATATTTTTCCAATGCTTGGGGAATCCATTGCAAAGACAGGATTTTCAATGGTTATTGATTAGATTCAACAGGTGCCATAGGATCAATAGGAACCCTGTGCAAGGACAATAAAGAAAACTTCAACTGGCCAGGACACAAATAAAAAGAAAAACTTCCATTAACTGACTCTTTCCTAACTACTACTTTTATTAAATTAAAAGAATATGAAGTTCAGGAGAAAAATACACCAAACATATTTGCATGTTAAGTATGCTTTCTGTCTACAACTTAGTATCCATACATTATCAGTGACAGAATACAATTCTAGAGTCCTGGTACTGTAAATCTTCAGAAAAAAAAAAAGAAAGAAATAAAAACCTCAAATGTCAAAATGTTTGCTGTTGGGAACCACCCTGCCTGGTTTCAGAAGCTGTAACCCCCACCAAGGCTAAGGCTGAGTGAGTGACCTTTGGACCAGAAGCCACTAAGGAGACAAAGCTTATCTCCCTGGTAGGAGCACCACTTCTGCTCCTTTTACTTCATCAATAACTGGCCCCCATTGCTTGGTCAGTGAGCCAATGACGGGTAAGACTCCCCAAGAGGGAGAATGACCTAAGACAGGCACGATCATGTGGGAGGCCGCCAAAGGATGGACTCCCACAGGAAGGACTTTGGGAGCTACAGCAAAAGGGGGTGATGGACCCTCGCCCCTTGGCTTTGACAAAGCCTGAGTCCTCATTCTGTCTGCAAGAAGTCTCCTAATCTCTTGGCCACCTTACTTCCTCTGCCTGACTTACGCCTGAAACAATGACAGAGGGTGGTACAGCCCTGTGCTGGAAAGGGCGGGTTCCACAGGCAAACAGGCCTAAGAAAGACTATGTAAAATCCTGTGAAACCTGCTTTGTTTAGAATTCTCCCAATTAAATGATAAGGGCTCAAGCAAGAAGTGAGTTTGTTCCTCAAAGTTTTACAACTCTTTAGCTATCTGACCCTGGCTCAAAATAGGCCCTCAGAGTTCTTTGTTATCTATTGCTATCTTTGATCCTTACTGCCTGGCAATGATTAATGTGCTTTATTTATATTCCTGTGCAAATAAACCCAATAAAAACCCATTGAGGAACAGGCTCCTGGCCCTTTTCCTTTGAAAGATTGGCCATCTTTCCTCCCCAAACAGATCATGTCTTGGTAGACTTATTCTCATCCATGGCGGCCAGGGGGGGCCCTGCTGGTGGAGCCTGCCCACCCCCACCAGTTTGCTAGTATAATAAATACAAAATAGATGTAATTATATATAATAATTTCCAAAAATGCAAATATTTTAAGTGATTCATCCTAACCCTAAATTAAGTAAAATAGCTTATTTCCAAAGCATTTAAGTTACATTAGATTCCACTGTACCACAAATGCTTGGATGAGATTTCTTAATGGCAAATAGTACCATATGGAGTATGCCCTTGAGGTGGAATAGATCCTAGATTGTTATAACAGGAAAACATGGTCTAGGTCATGTGAACAGAGGGAGGATGGGGTAGTTCCCCAGGTGAGTAAATTAGATAGCATGTCTGCTAATACAAGTTTAGCCAATATGATTTTTAATGATATTTCCTGAAATTCTGTATGGCCGAGTACATTATACCCTCCAAATGGGATTTAGTTTCCCAGAGCTCATTTGATCATAGAACATTTGTTCTTGGGAAGTAGATTACATTTATCCAACCTACTATTTTCTGAATGACAGAGAAAGCAGATCTAACACAAAGATGGGTTGTTCCCCCATCCCCAAATCATTATACTTATTATTGTAATAACACCTGGAGCCCTATCCTTATTAATGCCATTACCGATGTCATTAATGGAATTTTAGTAGGAACTACAAAGGAGATGCCCCAAGGAGATGTTAGAAAGGATATGCACTAAGATTATATTCACTGAATTTGTAAAAGTCATGTTAGCATTCACCCACATTATTTTAACTTTTGGATTTTTTTTAAATGCCCACCCAAGGGTATGTTTTATTGATCTTTAGAGAGAGAGGAAGGGAAGGAGGGAAAGAAGGAGGGGTGGGGGAGAGAGGGACAGGTGGAGAGAAGGAGAGGAAGAGAGAGACATAATTTAAATTCTGTAACAGCATATGTCCTGATGTCAGTGTGAGAGAGAAATTATTGATCAGTTGCCTCCTATAAGTGCCCTGACTAGGAACAAACCTGCAACATAGTAATGTGTCCTGAACAAGGATTGAAACCATAAACTTTTGGTGTATGAGACAAAACTCCAATAAACTGAGTCACCCAGTCAGGGCTTAAACCTCATTTAACTTAAATCAAAAACTAAAAAGGATGCCTAAAATTAAAAAAAAATTGCCTCATTCAACTTCCAGTTAAAACTCATGTTAGAAATTCAAGCCCACCAGAGATATAGGGCTTGATTAATGTAATAAGGCTCTTACTATAGGAAACTCATCTGCTATGCATGTATAGCTATTATTAATTATATATCTTATATATATACATACGCAATATGAAGATGGTATAAATAGTGGCACCAGTGTTACACAATTGTGGTTGTATATTATTTTATGATAATATACTTTGAGTGTGACAGCTGCCAACACAGGCTGCCTGTGATATCAGCTGCCAACCTTTGGTAAATCCTCATGCACTGCAAAATGTTTCCCACACTCTTCTGAAACTTAGTATTTAATTTCACTTTTTGAAATGACTCATAAAATGTAAATACTAAAAGGAAACAGGAACAATATCTTAAACTCATGTTAGAGTTAAAAAGTGGGGGGGATGAATCAGGTCTTATTAATCCATAAAGAAGGGAATTGCAGATTATATCAACAGGCTTTTGACTGCATTATTTTGACGAAAGCCTGACACATTTCTTGAATTTTTCCACTGTCATGATGACTGAAATCTGACCTAGTAAACACTTGGGGGAATAAAGGAAAACTTGAATTTTAATTACTCTTAATAAGCTTCCAGTAACAAAAGGGACAACTGTCCAGTTATGAGTTACAGCAGTTTCCATTAGAAGAAGTAGGTTCTATATGCCTGAAGAATGAAAGTAGAAAAGGCTTTTTGGTCACTAGAAAAAATTAGATTTAGGAAGTAAAATCAAAGAGAAAGAAATGTCCTGCTGTTTACTAAAGGAACTTTGAAATATAGGGCTGACTCTGATCCCATTAAAAGTACAATACTCTTTTAGTAATAGCTTCCTTTCTGACAGCTTTTAATTTAATGTTACAAGTCAGAAATCTGATTTAAACTGGAGGTCCTTTCAATTTGTTAGACGTTCAGCTTTTAAATTCTGTAACAGCATATGTCCTGATGTCACGTTTTTTAAAAACGGGTGTCATAGAGAACATTGATGTGCAGAAATACATATTTTAAAAAGCGATTTATACAATCAAGTTAACACAGGGAGCATTTTCTTGTAAAATGAAAAATAATTGTGAGGGATTGCATTTGTTGAGTTATATATACAGTAAATATTTTAAGAGACTAAGTAACCATTCCATTATAGTTTTTCTAAGTGATGATTTTTCTGCTACCCAAGATTGCTATGAAAACAAACGAGGAGAGATCTGGTCAATGAACATCAGACTCTCGATTAAAACTTAAAATATGGAGCAGACCAATGCCCACCTGTGGAAGAGCAATATTATTCCTTTTTTGATTGGTGTTATAATAAAGCTTTCTGATTCCTCACTCTGTATTCTGCATCTTTCTCATCAGTAATTCTTTTTCTCACAGGTGCTTTGTTTTATTCCATTTCTTTGCAGCATGACTCCCTTATGACAGATTCTCTTTAGTTCCTTCCTTTCCACTCCTCACGCTTCCTCTCCTAACTTTCTTTTTCTCCACTGAGATCTCCTCCAATACTTTAGTCTCCTCCAACATGAGTCTCATTTCCTGCCAATACTTTATCATGAGAATTTTTCTCCAAAAATGTCATCATCTCCAAAAATACAATTTTATTTTCTCTCACTTTTCAAGATGTCCAAACATTTTAACCTTAAGCATAGAATGGTATCCCTCTGAAGTTATACTTCAAAATTACTTAGCATATCTGAGTTAGACAAAGTAATTTCACATGATCCTACCTAGGGATATTTAGTAGAGTGATACATCTTTAATTTAAACAAACTAATGGTAAAGGGCAAAATTATTTCCACTATCTTTTAGAAAAAGTGTGTGAGAGTACAAACTAGAATATACTGAAAAAAACATATGAGCTATGCTCGGCTCATCACCATTGCAGAAAGGTTCACGAAAACTTTAAGTTGGTTTGAATGCCTGGAGTGGAGGGGGCAGGAGCTCCAAGAGCCGAAGTTACATTTGTACCGTCTGTCCATAAATACCCCCACAGAACCATGTGGACTTCCCATAGCTCTACAGACAAATTCCAACTGACATCTATAATGTTTTCTTTTGTTGAGTAATTTTACTCTTCAGGGCTATTCTTAATGTCAAGCACATAGCACAGGAATGGACACAATTAAGTACTGAATGAATAATACATCAGTGAATGACAAGAGGTGAGAAACAAATCTAATTTTACTATGTATGAGCCTAAATCCAAACAGCAACAGAATATTAAGCAAAAGTAGCTGATATCTTGATTTTTACTTCTATTGCCTTTATATTTAGGTTTAAAACAATTCTCAGCAGTGTCCAACCTTCTGGCATCTCTGGGCCACACTGGAAAAAGAGGAGTTGTCTTGGGCTACACGTTAAATATATTGCAACATGTAGTAACAAAAAAATATCTCATAATGTTTTAAGTAAATCTATGATTTTGTGTTAGGCTGCATTCATAGCCATCCTGAACCTCCTGTGGCCCGTAGGCCATAGGTTGGACACCCCTGGATAAACAATGCTTTCATACTAGACTGAAAGCCAATATACACAAATCAAGTTCTTTTTTAATCACCCTCCTTTGCTAATGCATACTCCAAAACCTTACCCCAACTGAAATTCCTGTCCTTGCAATTTTCATTGTTAAATTCTATATCCCTATACTTTAAGTCAGTCTTCTGGGCAGCCTTTGCCTGACCTTTAAATTTGCTCTTCTTTTGAATGTATTTAGCATTTATACTCTCTGCCACTCATTTTTACTTATACTACATTTTATAGTAAACTTTTAAATGTGTTTAGTTCCTATGTAAACAATAGCCTAGGAATTTTTTTTTCCTAGTTCTATTGCATTTCATTTCCCTCATGACATTCAGCACAGATTATCTCTGTTTAGTGGGTACTCTATCTCGTACTTAGCAGATATTTCAGATAGATGATAAAAGACCCTCTCAACATCTTTAGTAGGTCACAGTCTCAGCAAGCATTGTATTTATTCAAATTACTGTTAATATTGCAATAATTGCACACAACTAGGGGACACTGGACTGTTAATGCATTCTTTTAAGTAAGTGTCTCAGAAGATTACCAGGGCAAGCTGATTGTAAACACCTAGAGGACAAGGCACAGGCCTCATTTTTAACTGTATTCTCCATACTCATGTGGCTTTTAAAATACTATTACAAATAAATGTTTACTGAACATGCCCTGGCTGGTATGGCCCAGTGGATTGAATGCCAGCCTGCTAACCAAGGGGTCAACAGTTCAATTTCCAGCAAGACACATGCCTGGGTTGCAGGCTAGGTCCCCAGTAGGGGGCATGCAAGAGGCAACCACACACTGATGTTTCTCTCCCTCTCTTTCTCCCTCCCCTTCCCCTCTCTCTAAAAATAAATAAATAAAAATTAAAAAAATGTTTATTGAACAAATGAAGGACTGAACATTGAATATAAACAGATTAATCAAACTTTTTTATAAATAGTTGACTGCCACACTTCTACCAGGTACAGAGCCAGTGAAATAGAGGAATGCAGATAAGTTTTCTTAACCATTTTATGGAACTAAAAATCCAAATAACTGTGACTGAAAAGAAAATATTTCAGTGCACTCTGTATGTGGGGTCTACTTCTGCATACTTGAATCCCTAATGCAAAATATACCTAAAGCACAACTGAACAGGCTATGTTCTGTCCAGAAAAGAGGTGACTCTTTCAACCGCTTAGTAACTATAGAATTTCTTCTTAGAGATAAAGCAAGTAAAAAGCTGCTGTTATATTATTTCTTTAATTAAAAAATTAACCACACATACACACAGAAGCAAAATTGTTTTAACTGGAGATTTCATGGTGTTTTTCAAAGCACTGAAAGGTTTCAGGCTTTGTCGGTGGAGCCTGTTGGACTGATGCACACGTGCTGCTCGTCTTCTGAAAGAAATCCTGGCTTACAAACAGAGTCTGGATGTGAAACGGACCCCGGGTTAAAATAAGACATTTGGAGGTTAAGGCCATTTCCAACCGTGTAGAGTTCCACAGGCTCTCCAGTCATGATTTGGAAGAATGGTGCCTGATGACTTTCAGATGCCTCCATTGTCATATTCATTTTAGTTATGTGTTTACAGAAGCAGATGCATGTTTAAAGAGCAAAAGTAGCCCAGATGAGAATCTGATACCTGTGTGTACTAAACTAATATTTTAAAAAAAGTTAGAACCCAGACACTTGCAGAGTCAGTTAGGGTAACAACAGTGTGTGCTCCAGGGGCATACAACTTCGCCATGTATTGACTATGTGCCCTGGTAAGTTACTTAACCTGTGTGTGTGTCAGTTTCGTTAATAAATCCAAGGCTAATGGAGTCGACTTAAGTGTAAGTATTTTTATATTCAAGCAGAGATCTTGCTGCATTGCTCAATAAATGTTAGCTCTTATTAGTACTATTACACAAATACATGAAGGAAAAACAAATAAAGTCCCATTTCTCCAATATATAAATTTCTCTCACCATCATTCTCATCACTGTTCAGCTGAGTTGAGCTTTTTTTCCCTTCCTGCACACATGTCCAGTACTAGCTATGCACCTGTCTATCCAGAGGGCCAGTTGGCTTTCTGGAAAGATGCCAAACATTGACATATTCCTCTCTTTCTCTTTGGCTGATTTAGAATTGCTCTCAGAAGCTGTCCCTGATGCTAATGTTCACACTGTTAAAGGATAAAAAGACACAAAGCTAAATCAGATTTGCAGGCATAAAGTGTTATCATTTTAAATGAGTACATATCTGCCATTTTAATGCACGACCTATAATTGTCTGAGGATTCATCCAAGTCCTGAACAATGTGATAATTCCTAGGTCTACAGAGAGCATGGACCCAGAGAAAGTACATACCGACAACACTGCCTATTTCTTGATATGGATGTGGCACAGGGAGGTTATACACGCAGTGTGTTCAGTCATCTCTGGGTTAAAAGTGTCTTTTTCAAGTTCCTATTAAGAATATATTTTTTGTGACAGCACAACTTTAAGTAGTGAAATAGAGGTCTTTGAGTGGTTGGCCTGAAATAGCAGAGCAGAAAAGAGGAAAGTCATTGCTATAGAAGAAGCCATTTGTTGTTTGGCAAACATAACTTTTAAAGGTAATTGCTCATATTCCATCACCATATACTTGACCCCCTTTACCCTTTATGACTTTCCCACCCACTTCCCTCTGGTAACCACCATATTGTTGTCTGCATCTGTGAGTTTTTGTTTGTTTTTCTTGTTTGTTCATTTATTGCTTTTAGTTTTACATCCCACATATGAGTGAAATCATATGGTTCTTAACTTTTTCTGTCTGACCTATTTCACTTAGCAGGATATTCTCAAGGTCCATCCATGTTGTCACAAATGGCAATATTCATACTTTCTAGGGCTGATGATTTGACTTTGAGTGGTACACACAATGATACAGGCATGTATCATAGAAATGTACACTTGAAACCTATATATTCTTTTTTAAAATTTTACTTACTTATTTCAGAGAGAGAAGGAGTAGGGGAGAAAGGAAGGGAGGGAAACAGAGAGAGAGAAGAGGGAAGAGGAAAACATCAATTTGTTATTTCACTTATTTATGTATTCACTGGTTCTTTTTCTATTTTAAAGATTTTATTTATTTATTTTTATAGAGAGAGGGCAAAGGAGAGAGAAAGAGAGGCAAAGAGAGAAAGAGAGAAAGAGAGAAAGAGAGAGAAAGAGATGTTTCTCACACAATGAGAAACATCATTGTGTGGTTGCTTCACAAGCACCCCCTACTGGGGACCTGGTCCACAACCCAGGTATAGGCTCTGACTGGGAATCAATCGGTGACCCTTTGGCTCACAGGTTGGCACTCAATCCACTGAGCCACACCAGTCAGGGCATCATTGGTTGATTCTTGTATGTGTCCTTGATTGGGAATCAAACCTGCAACCTTGGCATTTGGGTTGATACTCTAACCAAATGAGCTACCTGGCCAGGCTGAAACCTACATAATCTTATCATCCAATGTCACCCCAATGGATTTAATTACAAAGCGATTGCTAGAAAATTGATATCATGAACAAAATTTGGAATCACTCACTCTATGGAACCAATTTTACCTCCACTGGAGCCACCTGCTTGTGAAAAGAATAAAGAATTCAGGGAATGGTTGAGCCATAGAGGGTGGGCATTTTGTTAAACAGTTATCACCAAGGAACTGCAGAGAAATAACTCAGAGAATAATTTATATAGATGATAAATCAAAATGGATTTTTGAATACACAGAAAAACAAAAGACACAAGAGGCCATAGCCCCTTATCTACAATAGTTGTGTAAATTTAAGAATATAGGCAAATTTTCTAACTTTGTCAAAACTTCAAGAAAAAAGTTGGCAGTGCTAGGGTGGTCCTTGTATTTCCCTGGCCTTTCCTCAACTCCCTAATCTATCCATAAACATATTCATTCACTAAAGTTTCCTTGGGTATGGAATCATAGCTTAATCAGGAAAAAAAAAAACAGAGAAACCAGTGTAATAAAGAGTATTAAGATAGTATATATCTCTTGATCTAAAGACATTTTCAATGATCAAACTTCTATAAATTTTCAACTTTTTTCTAAAACTTCTCAAACTCTAAGCATCTTAATCACTGTTTGGCATTTTAAACTAAATATTTAAACACTGAATTTACTTTTTTCCCCAACAGAAGCTACTCTTCCTCTTTCATTTATTTTTCTATTAAGTACTGGCATCCATTCAATTTTTTAAGTTAAAGACACAGAGTTCTCTTCAGCCAAATCTCTTCCTCTTTCATGGATACTAGTAACTTAACCTTACTGATTATCTTTAAGGAATGTGTCCCAATCCTCTTTCAGACTCACAGCCAATGCCCTTGTCAAATCCATCTTAACTTTCAACTCCTGGTCCTAATTCATTTCCTTGCCACCGTTTCTCCTCCGTTGTCCATCTTCTCCATGCTGGCGTCAGAGCTGCCATCCAAATCAATGAATCATGAATCATTACTCAATCACAGACTTCTTACTGTGGTTTTTATGTTTTTCCCTATCTCACATCATTACTTAAGCCTGCATATTTTGTCCACATATTCTCTGGCCAATATGGTAGTCACTAGCCCCAGGTATTTATTTAAGTATTTAAATTCATTAAACTTGCAGCAAGTTCTATTGGATAGCACTGGCCTATATATTTATTTTTCTGTTCATCCTGTAATTCTATTTCCTGAATAGTTTTAAATAGAGAACCATTCACTGAATCCACTCTTGCATATGGTACATCTTTTATATGGCCCTCTCTTCCTTCCATTTAATTTTTTCCTTATATTCATGATTCCGTTTCAACGTGACCACACGAGCAAAGCCATACCTGACAACCTCAGTGGAATTTATTCTACTACTCTTGGGATCTCACAGCACATTTTTTATATCTACTTAATAATGCTTACTATATTGCATGCTAACTTTCTCCTCACCCAGCTAGCTTGTTCACAAAACTATAAGCTACTTACTTGGGCATGTCTTTTTTTTTTACATTTATATATACAGCTTTTAGCTCAGTGCAAAATGCATTGCAAACATTAAAAAAGGTTGAATGTTGATTGCTTTTTGTGTATATATCTTTGGTGATTAGTCCACTTAAAAATTCAGTAGTCTTAAGACTTACAACCCTGGGCTTAGTCTTTTTTTCATATCATTCACAAGAACTCTCATTCTATCAGTCACACATTCAACTTTTCACCTTCACATTGCCATATGCTTATCAGTAGAAATACTGATGCCAAATTAAAGGAGCATTTTCAACTCAAACCATCATTGGGACTGAAGCTTGTGCCTTTTATGGTTTTTAATATTTGTTTTCTTCTGCTGATGAATTCCTTTACTACTCCTAGAGAACAATGATAATTTTCTAAGTGGATTCAATAACCTTTAAAGAAATCTGCTTAATCACTTTGAGATGATCTGAGCTTTGCTCAAACTACAATTCAGTGAGCTGACCTAGAGCTAATCGCCTTTAGCATATCATTCATCAAAGAGACAAGCATAGCAATGGGTGGGTTCTGACGAGCAGTCTTTAAGCATAAGCTGTATTAATTAATTCCTGCGAAGGAGGTTTAAACACTACTTGCGATGGACACTGAGTTTTATGAAGACAAACACAGCCCACATTGTGGGAAAAAATAACCCATATTCTTGGTGTGTTGTCTACATTTAGACATCACCAGAAGTAGTAAAGGATACAACTAAAACCTGCTCAAATTTCTACCTCCTAGATATTTAATTCTATTCATTTTCTATAATAAATAAAGTTTATTGGTTTATGCAAAGCTGTTTCCTATGATAATTCCATATTCTGCTAGTTTCAATATTTTCCTGAAGAAGCAAAAATAGATTATTGCTAAATGCACCTACATGGATTTATATGTCCTTTTGTACATCTTTACAATTTCTTATGTGCAGAGAGATAGCAGATATTATAGGGTAAAGGACAATCATTAGGGCAAATGTGTTATAGACCTATTTTTGTTTGTTTATTTCTACTCATTACTATCTCTATCTTCCTGGAATACTAAAACTACCCCTCATTTCTCGGGACATGTATCTCTCCATACTTCATATACATGAAGTTCTTAGGGACAACTACATGCTTATGAGACTCTGCCTCCCTGGCCAGAGTTCACAGGTCCAAAAACTGGCCCAAATTGGGCCCATCACAGCACTGTCCCTCCTTAAACACATTTGATTGATGAGGGGTGATTAGTCCACCTATCTTTTTTAATCTAGAGCCAAATATCTATCTCCATATGCATCCAGGGATATTTGGACTTTAGATGTTAAAAAAATACTCAGGTAAATATTTCACAAGATGCTAAAGATTAAGGCAACAAAACTTGAGAGCTACCTGAAATCAAGTCTTCCACCGCAGGAAAATAGGCAGTCTGCAATGTGGTGGAACGACACTGAAAACCTGAGATTCAGGCTGAGAGTGCCTGAGTCCCTAGGGCTGGACCTTCACACTCCTCTCTCAGCTTTATCATTCAAGTCTTCCTTCCATTCTGGAAGCCAATAAATCTCCCTCACTGTTTGAATGGTTCAGATTGTGTTTCTGACATTAACAGCCAAAATAATTCTAACTCATGCATTAAGAGTTAGTGCACACTAAAATGCACAGTCAAAAAGATGATAACATTTCAGACTTTCCAAAAAAATTCAATGACTAAGACAGAGGTTTATTATGGGAACAAGATACTAAATACTATCCAATTGAAAGTTTCATATACTCCATGACATTCTTTGGTAGTAAATAAAGTATTCAGGGAAAATGCCTCCAGCATTTGCACATCTCTACAGTGGTGTGGACAATGTCCAGCAAGCAACTGTTTGGGATTGCACTTCGTTTGCAGCCCTCACATGCTTATATGCAGCTCTCTCACCCCAAATCACACAATCTACCACCCAGAAACTAGTAAAGGAGGAAGGAAGGAGGGATGGAGAAAGGGAAGGAAGGAATAAAAGAAGCAAAGAAGCAAGGGAGGAAGGGCTTTCAGCATTTTAATTAAAATGTTGACAAATTTATACATATTGACATTTAAAGTATTATTCTCATACCACCTTTAGAAGTACAACTTGATATGGTATAAATTGATATAACTGTTCTGTAGAACAATAAAAAGTGCATGTTTGAAACCTTAGGATTTGATAGTTCCTTTGATCCTATTATTTTTCCTCCTGGAATTTATCTTAATGTAAAACATAATGCATATGTAGGATATCTTATTTAAAAAGATGTCAGCCATCTTTTTTCCCTTACAGTTAAAAACTGAAACCCCTTTCTCTATAGACAGGAGACACAGTAAGTAAGTATGGTATATTCATATACTGGAACTATATGAAACTAATATAAATGTTAAAAGTTTTCAAGGCTGACTGAAAAATTATTTTACAATGCAGTATAATGTATTTCTATTTTTTAGAGAGAACATTTTCAAATTGTATGTATGCAAATAAATATATCTGAAATTATGTGTGATAATACATTTTAGCATTTATCTCTTTATGGATAGTAACATTATAAATTGTTTTTATTTTATTCTTTGTGTTTGTGTGCTATCAAATTCTTACAATAAGCACATATCACTCTTGGAATCAGAAAAAGCTATTAGATGTTATTTTTGAAGTTAAAATAAAGATCATATAATGTAATTAAATTGAGTGTAGATATACTTTGGGAACACCAAATAAAAGGCTCTCTCTGGGTAGTCACTCCAAAGACTTATTTCTTTCTAAAGTTCCTTGTAAAATAAACAGGGTGGCAGCTGATACAGTGTCTGAGCAATGGCAAAGGGCTGAGTTTCAGAGTGCCTGGGAGTCAGCTCAGGATTTGCCATTGAATGGTTGAATGGCTTAGGGCAATCACTGATCTTGACTACTTCTATTTTTTCCCACTTATAAGAATACCAGTGCCTTCTTCCCCTCCATCCCCATGTGTTATTGGAATGTTCAAATACATGCATGAATGTGGAGAAAGAAACTTCAGGAACATTCACAAGAAGTATGGGTTGGGGGAAAAAAGTCAAAATAGGAGGGAGGAAGGAACAGATCACAAGAACCTATTTGTTTCTCACTTTACTGTATTCACCTCTTCTGAAAACTGAAATAACATCTATACCACTGGTACATTTGTCTTTCTACATTTCTATGCACCATTCTACAGAGCTCAGCAGGTTGTGATTATAGTACAAAATGCACAGCTAAATATTCTCCAGCTTTAATCCATTTAAGTGTAACACATTTCCTAGTTAAGCCATTCATCACCATTTGCTGACATTCACAGACAATGCATTTTCTTACATGCATTTACTTCATAAAACACCAGAAGAAATTAAATTATGCTGAAACAGGGTGATGTCTAGCACAATTGCAAGAGGAAGAAAGGGTTTTCAATGTTATTATCCCAGTGTTAATATCCTGATCCTGATTTTTCTTACAAAGCAAATGGTTTACTATGAAGTGTCTAATTGATGAATGTAATTAAAAACTAAAGTTCCTTGCAAAGGCAAGAAAAGACCTCCTGTTCAGAAACCAAGAAGCTGACTGTTAAGTCATTGATTGGTTTCTGATGCAGCTGTATTATTTTACTTTACGGTACTTATTGCAAAACTGGTGACATATCATTTGTAATAAGGACAAAACTGATGGCTGGAGACATCGGTCTTCTTAAGATAGAAAAGGTTAACAATTTCTTTTTACCACATTTTGATCACAGTTTATTAAAGGATAGACCTTTTTTTGACATTTGCAAAGAAACAATAAATTCCATAAAATAATATTAGGAGTCCAGAGAGACAGTGAATATTTTCTTTTCAGGATGGGATGAAAATTTCCTAAGATGGGGACAGCCAAAGATCACCTACCACTCATCACGTGGAATGTAACTGCCTTACTGTAAGTTCACTTGAGCAGAAAATGAACAGCTGCCAATGTTGATCAAAGAAAGAGAAAATGCTTCTTCCAGAAATAAAAATCTTTTTTCCATTTTTTTAAAAATTAAAACAATATGCTATTTACTTCTACTGAAATAGCAAGAGAGCTAGACTTGATAATATCACAGTCATAAAACTGATCAGCTGTTTCTTGATGTATTTACAGAATTTTACAATAACCAACAGCTGCTCCAAAGTAGCCTTAAAACCAACAAAGGCAAACATTCTGTTTTCAGTCTTAGGTGAACTATTTTGAAGTTTTAAAGCATATTGCTTAGAATGTAATTTCACCAAGATAACAATTTTCAGATCTTGACTATTTGGAGGATTACAAACTGTTATCAATTTGCCATTCTAATGTTGGACAATTTCAAAGTATTTTTTTTTTTTTTTGCGTCACAGCCCCCCTCTGCCCGAACCAAAATGCCTCTCAAAACAAGAGACTTATCTGAACAGATCAGCTTTTCTGCATCGTCTCTCAGTAATCAGTGAGTACAATAGTTTTTGGAAAAGCTATGATACAGCGTATAGATGATGTGTTTGTTGTAAAACTGAACTCATAACCTGTGTAATTTTGTTAACCAGTATCAACCCAATATTCAATAAAAAGGAGAAAAAAACAGCTAATGGTTCCAAAAATTTGTCATTAAGTCTCCAACTGCTAGTATGAAAATTCAGGTGAAGGAGATAAAATGTATGCTGAGCAATAAATAACTTCGAGACTGACAGTTGAAGAAACTCTTCAGAGGTACATCCCTGTTCTTCACTGGAATCCTCTGCTTGCAAGAAAAAAGGTATGAAAACAGAGATGCAAAGAGGCAAAAAGCTAGAGAAATCAGCTCAAGAGAAAGAAGGGTGGTCTGTTGTTATGAAATAAAGAGAACTTTTATTTTGCAACTGGTCATTGATACTGGAGAGAGTTCCAAAACTCTACTGAATGATGTGATTATGCTGTGGAAGAAAAAAATTCTTCAACATCCAAGATTGGTGTGTTTGTGAAAAATTAGGCCTCATTATTTTACAGCCAATTATGTTCCAAGCTTACAAAGAAAATAAAAGCATTGTTTTCATGATCATTGTGACTTGACATGTGAGATAATATGCAGAATTTGTGACTTCATTGTGAAAATCTGCAACAAACTCAGCGAAAATAACCTATGGGTTTGGTTACAGCTCAAGCCAAACCTTAGTGGCTTTTTGATGTCATGAAGCAATGAACCAAAGCATGATCAAGGGTTTATGCTTTTTCTTACATCAGGTTAGATACAGCTGCTGGTACTGATGGCATAGATGATTACTAAAGACAGATCAGCAATCTCTTACAGGAAAATTTACAATAAAATATGTGATCAGGTAAATATACCCTAAATATATCTTAAAGAATTGCTCAAAAATATTCAACTGTACAAAAGAACTCCCCGAAGTGTTCTCAGTGAGTCTTGTCAAACTACCCAAAGAACCCTAGCTCCAATTTGTGACCTTTCTCAAGTTGTTCATTTGTTGCCATAAAAATTAGCCAAAGAACATATATGCATAACCCACAAGCAAGACAAAATGTGGTGATGGCCAGAGGAAAGAGTGGGCAGGGACTGGGGGGAGATGGGCAAAGGGAAGAAAATGGGGACATCTATAATAGTGACAATAACAAATGGAAAAAAAGAGATACTGCACAAAAAAAGTCAAAAAAATTCTGAGAAAATAACTCTACAGAGCCCACTATACTTTTTAATATTAAATATAACAGTGTGTGATTATTTCTTTGGCTTTTTAAAATTAAAATTATATACACAATATCTTGGGGAAAAATGCGTTTCATTGAATAACAGCCTACTTAGTGTGAAAAATTCAGTTAATATTTGATTATAGATGGCATGTGTTATAGTGTCTATATTTTTCAATATTACGCTACTGGTCAGAATGTAATTCCTACTGCAATAGCATTTCTGGGGAACAATTAGATTTGACAGGTTCCATTTCAATTTATACACATAGTCTAGAAACATAATCTGTCCTAATCTACCCTAACTGCCAGGACAGTCTATAGTACTTCAGTGGCATTTTACAGCTAATGTCACCACTGCCAACCACCCATCTGCATAATGAATTTACTCCAAAAAGAATATTTCCATCGATTGTTTTACTTCATCTTCACAGTGGCTCTACAAATTGTGGGGGGGACAAGGATTATGAATTAAATTCCACTTATGAATAAACTAAGGTAACAATGAATAGTGGCAAAATCTGAACAAGAATTAAATTAGATTTGACATATCCCATTTCATCTTGTACACTTATTCAAATCATTCAGCCCCAAACTAATGCATGTTTCTCCAAAAAGCAGCCTGGTATTTCCAGGGACTCAAATCAATGGACATATTCAAGTCATCAGTTAAAAATGTTGAGAATGTCAGGCTAAAATGGCGTTCATCCCTGAAATGAGGTGCATCCTTAGACTTGTGTGAGATGATCCCTTAGCAGCAAAGGCAGAATGGAGGAAATTTTGACAGGAAAACTAGTTTTCTGTATAAACCCAGACTAGTTGCTCCTTGGTGAAACCTGCTTCTTTGTTCAGCAAAGATTTATAGCATATGAAACAATCAATAAATTTTTGATATATCTGCCTTGACAGTCAGCAATATATTTTAGAATATTCATTATAATGTCTAGACAGTAGGCTCCTAAAAAATTCTTGCTTATTTTTTTGTTGGTAATGTTAGGCACACAGAAATTCCTCAGTAAATTTGTTAAATGAAGGAAGGAAGAAATGAATGACTCTTGGAACTTCCTTAGGCAAATCACTCTGTTGGTTCAGTCTACAATGCACACCAGTTTAGGACAGAAAAAACCTGTTCGAAGTCAGTGTAAAAATTGATGGACTTGAAAACGAGTAAAAGATTGACTTACTTTGACCACTTGATTTGAAAATTACCAGTTGTTAGCTTATATTAAAGAGATCAACTTTTTCACACAACTCATACGTAACAAATTAGGTATCTTGACCAAAGTTTTACACAAACTAGTCTTAATCCATTCAAACTGATTTCTGTGTTTTGGTTTCATGAAACTGATCTATCACTCAGGGCAATAAACTACATAAAAACTAGGCAGTGTTTTATATGGTGTTAAGGAGAAAACATTATTACTGGCACTTGTATCAAATAAAATTGCTTTCTTTGGCAAGCTAACTCCAACCAAGAAAATGAATTTGTTGAAGCTCTTCATAAACCTTATATAAAGTTCACAATCTTCTAAATGTAAAACTCTACTTATAAACATTGTCAGGGTAAAATTCCATCTTAAAACAGAGTGATTGCTTCTATTTCCTGTGATGTTTACACAGCAACTTCTGCAGAATTACTCTAAGAAAGAAATAGAAAAGAAAATCAATAGCAACAATGCACTATGAAATAACCTTTGTGGCAGGAACGGAACCAGAAGATTAAGATAAGGCTATAAAAGTATGAAATAATGAAAAGAGCACCAGTCCTAAACCCATAACAAACACTTAAGATGATTATATATATATATATTATATAGAAAATCATTTTCAAGGAATAATTAATACCATTCTGCTTAACCTTGTGATATCTGCAAACCTGAGACATTATTTGAAAAAAGACACAAAGCATTGTTATAAATTTCTTTTTCCACATAAACTCTAATGGTTTTCTTATTTTAAATCATAATTTTTAAAATTAAAAGAACACACAAATATCATCTCTTCCCTTTCTTTAAAAATGTCAACCTGCTATTTTACTAGTCATAGCTGCTTTTACTAATTTGGGCAACACCCTCCTTCATAATTTGTGTTACTTTTTATTTTTTCTTCCCAAAGTCCTGGCAATATAATTTTAAGGATAAAATGAAAAATCCCTGTCAATGTTTATGTTAGATATTAATTTGAGTTAAAAATTAGGCATTTTAATTTCAAATATTGAGTAAAACTGACTTTAATCATATACAAATAAAATTATACAGAATGCAGTATCCTAAGTAACCTTGAATTTTACATAATTACTAGACATATTTTTTTAGCCTAGCAGGACTTTAAACCTATGTGGTCGAAGACATCTTTTCCAATAGTCACCTTGTATTAACAATCAGGTGCAGTCAATATTAGAATCAAATTGTCTTCCTTCTATTAAATTACTTACGAGTAACAACTGTGTTTCTACATTCAAACCAAGTGGACTCCACACTAGGAAAACATCAAGGGAAGAAACAGACCGACTGATAATCTGAAGATTATCTGGGTTCTTTGTTTGCTTTTGCTCATGTATTTGAATTGTTGAGCCTTGTTGGCCAACTTGCTTGTTCCTCAGTGTCACGATCTGCTTCAACACTTAGCTGCAGAAGTGCGTTCTACATGATCTTTTACAGTTGAGAACTGACACTTGCTTTTGCTTTTCTTGGTAAACCTTCTTCCTAAGTTATCTTCCCTGATCAAAACCCCATACAAATAGAAATGAGTCATCATTCTGAATGAAAAAAAAGTCCAATAAGTATTTACTTTCCCTTGATGAATGCAATCCATAAGCACACATTTTGGTCTGCTCTTGATGTTATTAATGCAGGAATGTTCATCACCAACACTGCACAAATCCAGGACCACATATGGATTTTCAGGGCTGAGACAAGCTCATCAACAATATGACAATGTGGAGACAACATTTACATTTGATCTTATCGAAACTATCACTCTGAGCCAAATTCACAGAGCTCAAAGGAGAAATCATTACTTGTGCTTTGTGAAAGCAATTCTCCTACCTAATCTCATGAATTTCCTTTCCTTCTATTAGGATATACTGATTTGCATTGTATTTCAGTTTTGAAATTTGCAAAGATCAACTTCACATTGTTTAGTAATTTTTATTTATATTTACTGAGATTAATTCCATTATGACCAATATTGTTATAGTGCTTAATGACATTGACATTTATTGTAATTAAATATCATAGATTAGACATATTTAAATAAAGTCTACCTAAGAATTTAAATAAATGAGAGCCAACTGGCACAAAGACAGAAAAATACTGTTTTGTAGAGGAGTGGCAAAGGCATGATCCTCTCTCCACCTTAAAATGATTTAAACTGATTGATAGAACTTGGAGGAATTCATTCTGTGGTCAGGATCTTGTCTTGTTTTGCCTAAGGTCAAAGAAATTTGACGTGAAATTTGCTGGTGATAAGAAGATAGAAAACCAGAAGAAAAGTAAAGGACATTATTTTCTCAATAGTTATTTAAAATGATACTGTAGTCTTTAATAGCTATTTTCAGTGGGCATTTATCGAGTATATGTTATAAAACCAGTGCTAAATTGAGGTATCAGATTCATATGGTACTCATCTTGTTGCCTCTGCTTTGGGCAGCTTGAGTGTAACTAGGAGGACCAAGAAAAAATAAATACTATATATTGTAAATAGTATGGGGTCAGATACCCTGCAAAGGCTATGATTAACTGCAGTCCTTACCCTCTAATTCTTCCTTGCCCAATATACTTTCTAACTATAAAAGATGATTTTAGAGTTGGGAAGGAAACAAAGTATTCCTAAAGGGGAATATAGAGGTTTTATTCCCCATACTCATATATCATAGCAACTGCCTGAACACCAGCATGTTACTACCAGACCTCTGTACTTACTGTCACAGGAGTGAAGCGCACCAGCTGGAGAACTTGTCACTGAGGTTTATCCAGAGCCTTGTGGCTTAAGGTTTTGCAGGCAAAAGAGAGATGCCTGCCTCTCATCTGGAGTTTCTGGAGGCCAGAGGCTTGCTAAAGCAGTCTGTGCCACAGAACCCAAGAAATGAAAGACAAAGGGCTTCTGTGGCTCTTGTCGTACCCCTGACGGTGTTAAAGAAGGCCTCAGTGGCTAACTGGGCCTCCTGTGGAGGAAGCCATGGAGTAGAAGATGGGAAAAGTATGGGGTGGTCCACATAAGGGTCAAAGAAGGGGACCTTCATAGGGAAGTGAGGGGCAAAGGCTGTGTATAGAAGAAGGTACCAGGAGTAACAGCATGACCTGTTTAAATATCTTGAAATCAGACATATACGACTCAAGTCTCAGCTCTGATAATATTTCTGAGAGCTTAAGGTCTCTGAGCCTCAGTTTCCTCGTCTGTAAAATGAGAATAATGAGCTCTACCTCATGGGGCCTTTGTGAAAAATAAATTGGACAATATTCTAGAAATGATTTAAAATGAGTATGCTATGCAAACAACTTTATTATTAGTTAACCCATACATTATATCCACCTTTTTGTTTCATCCATATCATCTTACCACATTCTATGCATTCTTAGGTCAGCTAGAATCTGGTACAACTTTGGGTCATATATATTCACTAGAGCTGCTGTAGTGGACAGATTCGAAGCATGACCTGAAATAAGCCTTGTCTTTGTATAATCTATATGCTCATCCCCCACTTTGAGTATGGGTGGAACCTCTGGCTGTGTGTGTGTGTGTGTGTGTGTGTGTATCAGAGACACACACACAGAGGGAGACAGAGAGGCAGATATATATATATCAGAGAGAGAGAAGCAGAGAGGCAGAGAGACAGAAAGAGAGAGAGAGAGGGGCGGGGAACTGGGTAGGCTTAATCTAGCCACATGAGCCCTTTAAAAGTAGAGAATTTTTTTTCCAGATGACGGCAGGGGTAAAAGTCAGAAAGGTGGAAAGCATGAGAATGTCTCAGTGCACCTTGATTTCTTTGAAAATGGAGGGGCCTATGTGAGATGTATTGTGGATGAACTCTAGAAAGACTAGGCCCCTGCTGATAGCCAACAAAAAAACAGGGACTTCAGGACTACAGATCCAAGTAACAGTATTCTGCTAACATCCTGAATGAGTTTGTAAAAGGGTTTTGCCCCAGAGCCTCTAGGTAGGAGCCCAGCACAGTGATAGTCTGAGGTCAGCCTTGTGAGGCCCTGAGCAGAGAACCCATGTAAGCTTGCCTGCACTGCTGACCTGCTGAACTGTGAGAGGATATAGGGGAGTCATTTTAAGCCATTAAACTTGTGGTATTCTATTTATGCAGCAATATAAAACTAACACAGACTTTTGTACCAGAAGTGCATTGCTGCTCTAACAAATATTTATTTTTTTAATATTTTTTTAAAAAATTGTATTTATTTATTCTTAGGAAGGGCAAGGGAAGAAGAAATAGAGGGAGAAAAACATCAATGTGTGGTTGCCTCTCACGTGCCCCCTACCAGGGACCTGGCCTGCAACTCAGGAACATGCCCTGACTGGGAATAGAACCAATGACCCTTTGATTCTCAGGCTGGTACTCAATCCACTGAGCCACACCAGCCAGGGCTCTAACAAATATTTAAAATATGGCTTTGAAATTAGGTAGAAGACATCAGAGAGGCACAAAAGCATAAGGAGAATTTGGCATGCCACTGCTGCCTTGAAGGCGAAGTATGCTATGTACAAGGATGGCAGAGCTATCCATAAGAGCCAAACAACTAACTGATGACTAGTAAAAAATGGGACGTTAGTCCTACAGCCATGAGGAACTGAATTATGCTAACAATCTGAAGGAGCTTGGAAGCAGTTTCTTTCCCAGACTATCCAGATAAGAGCCTAGTTCATTTGATACCTTCCTTTTAGCCATGTGAGACCCAGAGCAGAGAAAAAAATGGAACCCACCCAGACTTGACCTACAGAGATGTGAGCTAATAAATGGGTGTTGTTTTAAGCTGAAACTTTGTGGTAATCTATTACCTATTACCTAATTAATAACTTATTTATTGAATAAATACTATTCATTAGATAAAAACCATTTATTGAACATCCATGAAGCACCTGTATAATGTCAGTCAACACTTCACATGAGATCTGGACTGAAAATTCTCTTAAAACATGTTGAATCCTGGATTGTTAGAATATGAAAAAAAAATGTTAGAGGCTAACCACAACTAGAATTCATTGGTAGATATATATATATAAACACCCCTCGTGATAGTGAAAATATGTGTGGATGGCAGAGCGGTGTTTTGTAAAAGCTATAGACAAATGATAGAAGCTCAACACCAGTATAATTTGGGCATTAACTACCAAAGTTTATTCACAGGCTGGTAACATGCAGATTATATGCAATAACATGCTAGTTTTTGTGGCATAGGGTGATGTACCAGAACCATTTTAATCAGAAGGGGTAGATCAGAATGGTTTTATGCAGAAGACAGGCCTGCCTTTAGTCATTAGTACTCAGTGAGTCTCAACACCGAGTACTGAGATTAAAGGGAAAGGGACACTGATGATTAACTAAAACAAAACTGCAGAGATAATAAAATCTGACCCCCTGCTTCTTCCCCCTTGTGTTATCATATTTCATCATCCCTTGCCAAAAAGAGAAACCCTCTTATTTTAGTGTATCTCTACAGAATACGATCAATGAGCATGCTCCTGGGAGCTTAATTGTCCATCCTTGGAGGAAATCCTCTTCCAGCATGAAGGAGAAGAGGAAAGGCCATTTCATCTTGTGCTGCTTCCATCATGCCTATTAATTTTACAACACATGTTTTGACATTAGAATATTTTTTAAAATACAGCTACTACATTGACATCTGGTGTTACTGGCAGCCAGTACAAAGTTAAACCAAAGGCTGAAAAATGCCTTTTCCTAGAAGGAATGGGGATGTAAATGATCTGAGCATCTCTTGCTCCCAGTTAATCATAAAGAAAAAAGAAACTATTGTCAAAGAAATTATAAATCATTGGGTTTATAACCCTTTTGTCTTCACACAATAATGGTCTTCACAGAATAATGGTTCTCAAACTTCTTTGCATGCAGGAATTAACTAGGAATCTTTAACAAACTCTGATGCTTGTGTTTTGCCTCTTTCAAAATTTCTGAGTTAACTGGTGTGGAATGCAGCTCAAGCACTGTGATTATATAAGAGTTCCCTAGCTCCCAGGGTGGTTCTAACATGTAGCCAGGTAGGTCACATCTGTTTATTGACTGGTCTTTCCACATCGGCCTTTGGGCTGTGTCCCAAGAGTACACATTCAATCCACTCTTGGGGAGAGACAAGGATGGGTCCAGTCTATCTTCTCCACTGGAGAGAACTGGGTTCCAGAGATCTCTCAAATATTAAAATCCATGAGTAATTTCTCTGAAATGAACATGCCACAGAACACTTTTTATCTCAATATTCCCATTTTTCCAAAGTTTTTTTTTCAGTTCTTCTGATTGCATTGTCCCAATGCATTGTCCCAATGCAATCAGAAGAACTGTTTGAGTGCAAATGGAATCTATCTTTTAATAAGATGTCTCTCTGCCATGGGACCACCTATAAGCAGTCTAGTGATGGCAAACAGTGGTCCAGGGATGCTCATAATGGGTTAAGAGGGACAAAGTGAACATTAACATGCATCACAAACCCTGCAAACTGGAAAATTAATAGTTATGGCTTTAAAACCAAACTCAATTAGCAAAGAAGCAAATTTAGCAATAATTTATCTAACTTCTACACTACTTGTGGGGAATTAAAGATTCCAGGTTGGAAGTATATCCAACTGAAGGTATCTTTACACTTTATCTTCACTAACATTTGGATAGCAACACAACTGAGCCTTTACAAAATCAAGGTTCATTTAAGTTTGCATCAATGCACAGAGAAGAGTGGAAACTTGAGTAAGGGAAGCCATTAGTACATTTATTGGGGAGAAAATAGATTAATGGAACTTTGATTTTTTTCCATCTTACATTTTCTCTTCTTTTCACCCTCATATACATATTGATGATGAATCAACTGGAGCATTTTTATGGTTGCCAGACTCTTCTAACCCTGGGGCCTAAATAAGAGTGTTTGCTGGCAGATTTACTGATGTTTAATATAAATCGGAAGGCCAAAAGCCTGAAACCTGCATTTCACAAAGTGCCTTTGGATTGGGTGGTTGACAAGCAGCATTTATGTAAACACAGCCCCAGAAGAAAACCTGCAGGTGCTTCCTCAGCAGCTGGATTCATCCAAAACCCTGGCCATGAATTTTAAGGCAGCTGATGGTGATTTTCTCCTCTTTTCAGAACTTCTTTATCCCAATGGTGATTGGGGGTTAAAAAGAATGTTGTACCCTTTCCTCTCCAACAAACATAAACAGTTTGTGACTCTGAGGCATCCAGATAAGAATAGACAGATTTTTTTTTTTTTTTTTTGCCAGAGGCATCTTCAAATGGAATACAGAATGTTATTTGGAGAATGTTCATTAGAGGCAGAAGCAAACATGTCACTATACTATAATGCCTGCTTATATTTGTTGAGTAAGTACTCTAGGTGATATAGCTAGGACACATTGACTCATTTAATTAACTATTCTGTGGGGTTGATGACATTATTATTTTCATCTTACAAATTAGGAAACTGAGACACATAGAACTTAAGTAACTTGCTGAAAATCACACAGGCAGCAGTGGGAGAGTCAGGATTCAAGAACCTGTACTGCATCGCCCTGTACTGCTGTTGTTGATGAAGGAGGCCATGGGTTCAAGAAACGCTCACATTAGCCTGCTGGGAAAGGAAAATTTTAGGGAATTTCCTTCAGGGAGTGCATATCTGGGCTGAGCAGGAAATGTTAACCAGAAATCACATGGATGGAGAGGATGGCAAAAGGGGAATGACATTTATGGCAGAGGAGACAGTGTAAGTGAGTCAAAAAGCTAAAAAAAAAAAGATAACCTTCACGTTGCTTGTCTGGGTAGTTTGGTATGGCTAAAAAGTATGGTCTAAAGCAGAGAGGTGGTGTTGGAGAGCACAGAAGGGGATCATTGCCCTCTTAGCATCAGACCTCATATTCGGGCTTTAACCTACAATAAAGAAACTCTGGAATGTTTTCTTGACCTGATCTATAGAAAGAAATACATTTTACATGAAAACTAATACATTTATATATATATATATATACACATATACACACACACACACACACACCCAGACACTACTACAGTTATATATATATACACACACACTAGTACATTTGTATATATACACACATACATACATATATATACACATACATGCAAATATGTAAATGTTTTTGAATTAAATAAAAAGTTTTAAGAAAAAATAATCTCACTATGTACTTCTATTTTATATTCTATTTTATATCTATTCCAGTTTAGTTTGTTTCGGAAGCTAGTAGGACCCTCTTAATACATTTTTAAGTCCCACTAAGGATTACAACCCTCAGTTTGAAAAACACTCTTTTAGGTGTTGGAAATATATGGTGACACATGGCAATTAGCAAACAATTTTGATCATGAAAGAAAGGTTAGATTGCCACTCAGCTGGGTCACTTTGATAGAGTTCATTGGCTGCTTGAGGTTGATTTTAAGAGCTGACTGGGAGCAAGATCATTTCCCAAGCTCAGGCAAAAGAGGACCAGGGATAAAATACCAAGTCTAATTAGATACCATGATAACTTAGAGTATCCACTTAAGGGATAATTCCATATTAGAAGAATGATAAAAGGAGTAGTCCTAGAGCCTTCATTCTTGGATATCTTTAAAAGCACAATAAATAGCCCATAACCTTGGTAGTGCCACTAACATACCTACCTGAGGGACAGGAAATAAATAAATGGTGTGCCCTTCCAGCTCTATCGATACTTATCTTCCTGTTCATTAACCACCTGGAAACCCATTTCACTTGCCTGAAAAAAGTCATTACATGTACATGTACATTACATGTACATGGGCTGTTCTGAAGAGGAGCTTACAACAATTTATTAGAAACATATGAAAAGTCATGATTTTCTCGGCTCAACCTGCTCCTATACACATGTATAGTAGTTGTCAGAAAAAAATGAAGTGTTTCATCAAGAACAGAAGATAAGAATACTCCCATAGGATCCTGAAAGAAGTTTTCTTGAACTTACTATAGTCAAGGTAATAATGCCTTTGAAATATTTTAAACATATTAAGAATAATTATTAATAATATTATTGGTGGCACTGACCTATTACATTTTTATACTTTTAAAATATTCAAGTATGTTTGCACTCCTATTTTTTTTTAGTCTGTATGTTTTTAGCACTATTTTAACTGGAGAAAAAAGCAAAAGCCAAGGAAGTCAGAGATAAACATATGAGTGAGCCTAAGAAAGATATAGATTGGATACAGTAGCCAAAACTGGCCTTAGATTAAGGCAATGACCTTCAGTTTACAAAGACCCAGTTTCAAATCCTGAACTGATGACATAATGAGTATTTTTGTGATAATCATTTGGCATGCAAATTATTTTAGTCATTAGAAGGTAGTGCATACCTGCATGCTTAAAGAGTTCATTTTTATGTTAGCATACCCCAAAGGACTTTCCTGCTGTGTGTTTTATATCACTGCTATTTTATGTTTTATGCGTTTGCATTAATGTTTTAATTTTCATATACACATCCTTAGGCCATTTTATGAAGAGCATGACTTTTAAAATTTGGTCGATATATTTAATGTAAAATAAGGTCATCTAGCACGTAGTCCTAAATCAATTTTCTGTGTTCTCTCTGTACACTCAAACCTTCCAATATGGTTTATTTATTACGGGCAATGCAGGAGTAAGATCTGGGCTCTACACTCTGGCCATCTGTCAGACTAACGTGCACATGCCCTGAGTGTCTGTCTTCCGATGATGGATCCTACCACAGTCCTCCTTAAAAGAATCCATCAATCCTCTTCCCCACTAGAATAAATAAAACCACAACCGATTTATATTAACCATGCATACGTAAGATGGAACTTAGCCCTAAATTGGCTGTCATGATTAAAATTGCCTCAGAAAGCCTGTTCGGTATTATACGAGTCAAAAAAATGTGACAAGGTGTTGGAAAAGAAAAACAAAAAGCAAAGAGAGACTCAACACAATGTAGTGATTAAGAATAAAGTTTCTAGAACCAGACACTTTTTCTATCACTCAGTTGAACCATTGATTACTATGTCAGGCTGATGTGTTTTTCTCACTGGTCTGAGACTCAGTTTTCTCAATTCAAAATGAAAACAGATTACTTACCACAAGATTTATAGTAAAAGATGCATCTTATACAACATATTGTTGTTATTATTATTATTACAGAGATGACTTCATAGTAATTAAAAACCTAGAAGGATGTGAGTGGCATGCTATATTCTAAATTTTGATTCAACCAGCCACTATTCTAATCACATTCTTATGACATTTATAATGATCTCACTGTATAGCACAGTGCTTAAGAACAAGGATCTGGCTTTAAAGCCTAACTCTATCACTTATTAGCTTCGTTTCATTCATTACCTTCTTAACATCTCTATAAAATAGATAAGAATAAGATTACCTCCATTACAGTGTCATTGGGAGAATTAAAGAAGTTAATATCTGGCAAAATCTTAGTAAAAGAAAAAACCCTCTGGTACTTTTAAGCACATGACAAATATTTACTATTATAATTTTCCAATTTAGTTCAGAAGAGAAAATGCCCAAATATTTAAAAATCCAGAAGAGCAACAGAAACCAGTCTAAAAATCCTTGAGACAATAATACTTAAAAATAATGACCCTGAAGATAATAATGCTACAGATAGCTTCAATACAGCATGCCATTGTTTGCCTAAGTCAGGGTTGTCAAACTCATTTTCACAGGGGCCATATAAGCCTCACAGTTGCCTTCAAAGGGCCAAATGTAATATTAGGACTGTATACATGTGCCTACTCCTTAACTAGGGGTGAGGATCTCTATATTCAGCCCTTTGAAGGCAACTGCAAGGCTGACTTGGCTGGTGAAAATGAGCTTGGCACCCCTGGCGTAAGTTGCCATATAAACTATCCAATATGGACTACCTAACAAGCCTGTGACATAGCTGAGCTGTGGATTATCACAACATCTTTGTATTATACTTCACAAAACTGAAGCTCAGAGAGCAGTGACTTGCTGAGCCACATAATAATGACGGGTAGAGCCAGGGTTAGTATCTGCGGTGGCCTCCTGCTGCAGTATCCTTTCTGTCACACCTCTCAGGGCCAGAGCACAAAGTCCAAAGCAAGGCCATTCAGCATCCATTCTGATAAACCGATTTGGCATGGTCTCACAAATCAAAGCACAGTGCTTCCGACTTGATAATTCTAGAGAAATTACAAGCCATGACTGTAAAATCTGTACAAAGCATAAGGTCATTACCCCAGAGGGGCATGTTAAGCTAACCAGTGCTGGTAGGTTATATTCATGTAAAAAGGATCTGGGTTGCCTTTGCTTCTGACACTTCATATTTCTTTTGTCTCTCAAGTTTGTTTACTATCAATTCCTCACTTAATGTCACTGATAGGTACTTGCTTGGACATTGCAACTTTAAGTGAAATCAGGTATAAAGAAAACCAATTTTACTGGAAACTAATTGAATATAAAGAAGAGTTAAGTTTCTACAGTGTATTTCTGGTCACAAACACATCACTAAACTTCTAAATAAAGACCCAAAACACTTCTAATATTAAACACTGAACTAAATGGGAGCTATAGATACATTTTAAAATGTAAATAAGATAATTATTTCCAACCCACTTATTCCATTTCAGTGTCATGGGTGGCCAGAGAGAGCCTACCCCACAGATCAGAGCACAGGGTGGGGACCCATCCTGGACAGGACACCCTTCCATTGGGGGGCACAGTCACACACATAGACATATTCACTCAGCCTGTAACACTTTAGACACAGCAATTCACCTCACGCATACATCTTAAGAATGTGGGAGGAAACTGACATACCCGAGAAAACCAATGCACACATGGGAAGACTGTGCAAACTCCACAATAGACAGTGGCCCCCAGCCAGGAATTGATATATTTTCCCATCAATGTTATAACAAAACAACACTGACCACAATGGCATTATTTGAGGACCTGCTGTTGTTGCTGGATAGGGAATTTCATGAATACGTTGCTTTTAAAATATCCAGTTGATTTCCAATTTCTCAGCCTCTTCCATGGAAAAATAGATGTTTTTGTTTTGTTTTTAATTGCTATTTTCCCCTGTGGCCTAGGTAATTCAGGATAGTCCTAATTACAAACTACAGTAAGGGACAGTTAGTATACCGCTAATGTTCTTGGCTTTGCAAATAACAGGTGGGATCTGTTTAACAGAAGGAGACCATTACCCCATGACAATTTTTCTCTGTTTTGATAAAATTCACTCCCATAAGAAGGATGCATTATGCAAATATCCAAGCATTAAGACTTTGCCACTTTTAGTTTGTTTTGTTTTTGTCATAAATGGAAGACTATGTAAGGATACACAACACACCTAGGGAAATAACATATATACACATATCTATATTTATATATAAACATATATAGTCTTCATTTTGAATGAAAAAAAAATTAATTTTGTGTGTTAGAGAGCCAGGCCAGGTAGCACTCAACTCAGAATTTACATAATACTGAGGAGGAGAAAAAAGTCATTAAACAAACAAATCGTCCCATGGACAAGGTGCCCTTTCTCAGATGCTCTTCACTTTACCTCTTACTTTCTTCTCCAGTTATGGCCTTCAGACAATTCTGCACATCTTTTTTCTCCTAAAGAGAAGCCATCCTTCATGTCTTTTTGGGAAGCAGCCCATGAAAGCTCTTAGGCAGGAAGGCAATCAATAAGCATTTACTGAATCCCCAGCCCACTAAGCATAGTGCTAGGTGCTTGGAACTGGGTCTCCCCTACTGGTCACTAAGAAGAAGGGAAAAGCTCTGACTTTTAGTATCATTAATGCTATGAATGCTATAAACTGAATAGTGTCCCTCCCCCCTAGTTCACGTGTTGTAGCCCTAAACTCCCATGTGATGGTATTTAGAAATAGGGATGTGGGAGATACTTAGGCTTCTATGAGGTCATGGTGGGATGGGGCTCTCATGATGGGATTAGTGTCCTTATGAGAAGAGATACCAGAGAGTGTGTTCTCTCTCACGTCTCTGTCCCTCTCTCAGCCTTGTGAGGGATGAATGGGAATGCAGTCATCTATAAGCCAGGGAAAGAACTCTTACCAGAAACCAATCACCTAACACCTTGATCTTGGATTTCTAGGCTTCAGGACTGTGAGAAAATGAATCTCTGTTGCTTAAGCCACTTGTTCTATGGTATTTTATTATGGCAGTTTGTGCTAAGAAAATCACTGACCTCCTTAGGCAAAGATAAAAGATTAAAAAGTTTCCTTCCCCAATCTCACAGGTAGCAAAAAACAAACAACCAAACAAAAAAACTTACATGCCTTCTTGGGCCAGCATATATGTTTTCATGTATATTTCATCTCCCAACCAAATTTTATAGACCAAATGTTTCTTTGGTCTAGAAAATTCAAAAATTTACAAGTAAGCAACATATTAAGCAATTCAGAAAGATTTTCAACTGCTCATCATTTCAGACCAGGACTGCTCAACCTCTTCACTATTGACATTTTAATTCAGATAATTCTTTGTTACAGGGAATGCCCTGTGAATTTTAGGTTGTTAAATAGCATGCCTGGCCTTTATGCTCCATATGCCAGTAGAATCCCCCAAATGAATTGTGACAACCCAAAATATCTCTAGACATTTCCAAATATCTGCTGGGGGCAAAATCACTGAAAACCCCTGTCTAGACCAAAACTTCACCATACACATAATATTTGTTACATTGGTATCTGTAGGGATGGCGTATTTAGACCTTAAATTTAATAAGAATGTCTTTCTCTCTCTTTTTCTCTCTCCCCTCCCCCTCACTCTGCATCATTGATAAATACCTTCTATAAAAAAGCAAATGAAATGAGACATCATAGAGCAGAGAAAAAGCACAAGTATCGAGAGAGAGACTTTATTGCTTTCAGTTCTAGGCCTACCCTGGATTTTAGAGAAGACTCATGCTTTTTGTAAGCTTCAGCTTTTTCATTTTGAAAATTTAAAAGTTGTCTAGAATATGTGTATAATTTAAACAATCTTCAATCCTTCAATTTTAACAGTCTCTGATCCTAATATATTTCAATGAGTGAAATGGAAGGAACATTTTGAGTTTAAAGTTCTGGGAAAAAATTAAATGCGCTAAATTACATCCTAATACCAACTATATGAGCTGAAATTCTGAGAACAATTTGGCCAGCTAGGCTGAGTACCTCTGATGATGCCAGGAACAGATTGGCTAGATGGCACTGCATGAGAAAATCTCTTCGACACAGCCTGCTCAGTCTGGCCTCTCTGGTGTTCTGCCTGGGATAACTTTAGATGTGGGTAGGCTTAGAATTTTTCCCTTGGTGTTTCACAGGCTGTAGGAAGGACAGTTCATGATAAATGCCATCTTCATTAAAAATCAATTCTTGCCAATAATTTTATGCTACTTTTGTTCTACAAATCTGTGTATAATTTGAGATATGTCCATAAAATAGAAGATACACAAAGTTCAAAAGAACATTCTACCCTCTCTTTGGGGGACTTATAACACCAAAAAGGAAATGCATTAGAAGTTTGCTGTGGAATCTGGATTCTAAATGGCCCAGTGCAACAATAAAGTTTTTGATGTTTCACCGGCCAGAAGTGGGACAAAAGAAGAGAAAGCCATCAAATTTCCAAATAGGTGGAAAACCTTATCTTACATATTGCCATACCCCTGCTGTAAAAAATATGCCATAAAGTATATTACTATAAGATTTCACTGTAATCTTTACGTTAGTGGTCTCCAGTGAAAACAACTTTAAGAGGCATGTTAGCTTGTAACTGCAGTATTTGAAATCCGTCAGGTGGTAGTTTTAGGGATTATGGAGGGTCCAAGAAGGAAGCCATATATGGATTTCTCTGTGTCTTCATTCCAGAGAATATGCTTTTTGTAATGAGAAATAAAAAATATTTGAATATATTTTATATTCATAATAAAAACAAAGAAAATCCTGTATTCCCAGGCTTCTCAGTTCAAAGGAACTGACCTCATTGTTAATAGAGCTGGAAGAGTCACTCAGGATAAAAACTGGAGCACGGTGGTTTTAGGAATTAACAGGAAACATCTCATAAAGTACTTCAATAATGTAAAGCTGCTCTCTCTTCATAAAAAGATGAGACTGCTCTGGATTTCAGCATATCTCCCAGGGAAAAGTCAGTAGGTGTGAGCAGGTGAACATTTCTAACCTGTCTAGTCACATCTGCATCTTAGCCTCAGAGAAACGAGATGAATAAATTCTGGGACCACCTCGAGTGATTTGCTGATCAAATGTACACATAATTACTGCTTTTGTTTACTTAATTTTGATTACCTGTTTTTCTTTTGTCTTTCTGCCCTGAGGTGAGTTTTTCATCAAAAATGAGAATGCTTTTTTGAATACCATAGGCAAAAAGCACTCTAGACCCACTGGACTTGAGAGATCATTTATTTCCCTTCCCTTCTATAAGGTTAGCCGCTATTTTCTGAAAGTGATATTGATTCTATAGTAACATGTACAAGGATATTAATCAGGAGAACAGCGGCTTTTGCAAATTCAGTGAAGCTTATTATAGAGTACTTCATTATTACATGCCACTAATCTGTGACCCCAATAATAGCAATCCCTGCCTTAGAAATAAAGTTTAAAGGTTTAGCCATATTACACAATTTTACACAACACATATCAGAGCACTTTTTACAGATTCAACAAAAGCCCTGAAGGAAAAAAATGTGGAGAAGGAAAACTAAACAGCAATAGCTGCTTAGGAGCACTTGAGCTCGATACAGACATCCAAGCAGATGCAAACGGCCTGCTGCTCCGCGCTCCCCCCCTTGGGGCACTGACTACAAATTCTGCTTTGCACACCATAATTCCAAAATGAAGCACTGTATCCCATTATTTGTGTTAACATCTTTTATCATTTTCATTTTCAAGTAATTATCATCAAAGTTCAATTTTTACTTTTAATGATAACAGCCAACTCTGATGAGGGCCCTTGAAACCGAACTCCCACATCTTGCTGGGGCTCCAGCATGCCTATAACCCCCTTTTCCAAGTCTTTTAGACATTGAGAGTCATGGATTCAGTAACTGTGATCACATGGAAGACTCTGTCCTGAAGTAATTATCTGAAGTAGGAAAATGTTTTCTGCTTACAGATGTTGAAAATAGCATTATTTAAAATATTTGGGTGTGTAGAAATACATTAGAGCCTTTCTTTTCTATTTATGTGTGTTCCAAACTTTAAGGAGTGTTTATTTCATAATCAAAGTAATTGATTTTAAAAAAGCATTCTGGCCTAGGACCTAGAACATGCTAGTTTCTCCATAAATATTAGGTCCTTTTCTCCCTCTCCCCAAAACTTCTCTATTTCTGTGAGTTAACTTTTGTTCTAACAGACTTTTCCTTTCATCTTTCAGCTAAAGAAAGCTATTATTTATTGGAAAGAATGAAGTTTAAAATCTTAAGGTAGCTAGCATCTGTGGATGTCGGTAAGGATGATTGGCTCCCACATTCTGTCACTTCCAATGCTCTGGCTCCATTTCCCTTCTCATATTTCCCCTTGAATTTACCGTATTCTTCCTCACAACACACTGCTCTCTCTGTGTTGGGATTCTCTCTTAAATTTCACTCCCTATTCACTGAAGCCATAAATCCCAATTTCTCCGGATGAATTTGCCCTTATATTGGTGTACACTGCGCTAGACCGTGTGTCCTCCTTGTCTGAGTTGCCCTCATCCTCTCTAAGCCTCTCAACTCTTCTTCTGGCTGTGTCACCCACCATCTTCCACTCACTGTCGGGATTCACAACCATAAATACCATTCCAGAGATGTACATCTTTATTACACAGAATGAGGGGCTATGTAAAAAACCCTCTTCCAAATAAGAACCACAATATTCTATATTTCATAGTCATTTGGACAGGATGAACTTTAGTAGTAAATCCCAGGACTATTCCCACTATATCATTCATTGTGGAGTAAAATTCAGTAAAAGAAATATATTATTATTCCCCAAGCAAGAACATTAGATGTTAAAATATCTAAATAATCTCACTGTAAAGCTGTTATGGCAAGGGTCATTAAAATATGGTTCTAGCAATGTACTGAATATAAATCTACAATTAAGTGTAGTTACCCTGAACACACATTACCAGCAATGTTCTATGACTTAGTTTCAACCAATTCAAGAAGATATTTAGAGCTAAGGATTTTCTGAACTGTGATGTTAAATGTGAGCAGGGAAAAAAAGCAGGAAATAAAGCTATCATCTATTTTTTTTTTCTTTTCTGTTAGGATAGCACTGAAAACTTGTTAGAAGCATCTACTCCTTAAAGGACACAATAGAATAAAAATTGGTAACGAGGCTTGAAATTTCAAAGGTTTATTATATTACAAGGTTCGTATTTAGCAGCTGTCAACTTATTACTGAGAACTGAAATAAAAGTCAGCAAAACCTAAACTCTTCTGCCAAAAAGACAGCTGTTTGTGAGTGTTCGAAGTTTTTTGAGATGTTGTTTTTTTGGAAAACCAACTTGTATTTCAGAAAGAAAATATGTGCATAGAAAAAAACTTCATTTGACAAAAATAAAGATTGAAAATTATTTATTTTTTTTATTGCATTTTGAAAAAAATACATGGAAAATGTGGAATTCTTTTTGTTCTAATATTTTTAGGCTGTGTTTTCAACTTAGGGAGTTTTGACCTCCAGGGGATACTTGGTGATATCTGGAAACGTTCTGTTTGTCACAAGCAGGACCTGCCACGGGCATCGCCTGCATGGGAACCAGAGATGCTGGCAAACACTGCGTACAGGACCGCCCCCACGACAAAGAATTATTTGGCCCATAATGTCAATAGTGCCAACGTTGAGAAACTCTGTTTTGAAAGAACTTATCTGAAGAATTTTGACTAAAGATGGGTGCGCATTTACAGACTTTCCAAACCCTGATTGCCATCAGAAGTGCTCCGGTGGAGAGCTTCAGGCAGGCACTGGCTGTGAGTTAAGGCCGTGCTATTTTAACAACAGGGTCTAATTCTTTAGCACTGAGGCAATTATGTTTGTGTCAGCACTTACACTGAGTATGTTTCCATGTAGACCACTTTTATAACTGGGTCATAAAAAATAAATCTTTAAAATCTTATTACCCAGGAAGTTTCTTTGGGTAATAATAATCTTAAATGTACATTAGCTAATATTCTAAACAAGTTCCTATCTCATTATCCAACAAATGTTAAAAACTTGAATATAGTTTTATCCCAAACTTTACCACATCAATTTCTGAAATTAAAGGTGTTTCCAAAAGAAGATATCAAATAATAAATTTAGATTGCTTATTTCTTGATAATAATTTTAAAGACTCTAATAGAAACAGGAGTGAGGACCAACATTCTATATTTTGTTGAATGGACTCTCAATCACTGAAAAAAGTATATATTAATATCCACTTGCTTTAAGAAACATCATCTAATATATAACACTATTTTCAGAAAAAAAAACCTATTCTTTACCTCATTAAATATATGGGAACAAGGCTAGGGGCAAATCAAATATATGTAAATGGGTCTTGTAGCTAAAACACAGGGGTGGGCAAAAGTAGGCCTATAGATGTTATATGGAAAAATACAGGCAGGTTATGATTATTACAATGACTTTAACTAAAAGAATGTCACTCACAACTGTAAATCTCCTTTTGCCCACCCTTGTAATATATCATTCCAATAAAACAGACTTTTGACAAATAATAAAGCTAAGAAGAAATCTAAGAAAGATGTATTCCACTATCATGGTGACTTTCATTAAAATACAAACAAATTTCAAAATCAAGATCTTAAAAATCTAGATCCCGGAGCATTCAGTTTCTGTCTGTCTGTCTCTCTTTAGTAAAACACTTATGTATCACTTAGAATATACATGATACTTGTCTTAATTTTTGTAAGTATTAATGTACTTAATTCTGACAATTCTATGATATGTGAATCTCTATTGCCTAAATTTTCCAACAATGGAACTGAGGCAAGCAGATATTAACTAGTAAGCTAAGGTCTCACAGCTACAAAGTGGCAGAGACAGGACTTGAATCAAGGCAAGCTGGTCTTAGAACCTTGCTGTTTAGCCATATGTAGATTACCTCTTCGCTCTATCACAAGCCTGCCCAGGTAGTGTGTGTGGACTTGGAGAAGAATGAGCATGTGTGAAAGGTTTCAGGTCAAGTCAAAGGGAGAGCTGTGGGGAGTCTAAGAGCAGAAGCAATCACTGGCCAGCTCATGATGCTGCATTGCCCATAAATCTCTTAGAAAGAGAATCCTCTGACCCCCACCCCCCAAAAAAAGACTGAATTGAAAGCATCTGCTATCTTATTCTCAACAGTTATAGCACACATTTTTATCGCTAATGCCTTACTTCTTCTCCAGAAGAAAAGGCAGTATGGAATAGTATTCAAGAGCATGGACTCTGAAGCTATAACTCCTGGGTTTCATTCCTAGGTTCTAATTGCTAGTATTGTATTTCTATTGTAGTTACTGAATGTTGGACAGAGGCAATGCTATGTTCTCTTCTTCTGGAACACTGTCAGATCAAATTTCCTTATCTATTTCTATGTAAGTGAGGCCATGTCACTAGTTCTCCCCAATGATATGAGTAGAAATAATGTGTGAGATCTTCAGCCCAAATGCATAAGAGCAGGTGTGTTTCATCTGTGCCCTCCTTCCTGCCTTGTCTAACACCTGGATGCAGAAGATCTGAATGCAGTGGATGGTTCCAAGGCCTTAGGGATGGTAGAGTCACAACATGAAAGGAGCATGGGTCCTTTAATTACTTCATGTGGTAAAGCTACCAACCTGGACATTAAAAGGTGGTTGATTATGTTGTGAGCCAGAAATATATCTTTATTTAATAAAGCCAGTGAAATTTTGAGCTGTTTAGCATTTATTATGCATGATGTATGTATACCGTCATGTGACCAAAATGATTTTGCTCTTAAACTTCAAATTACTTTGGCTTAAGAGTTTTGCTCAATATGTGTTCATCTCCAGAAGATTTCTGACAAATATTTAAACAGCTAAATGTTGATTTGTGAACCTATGGAATGCCAGTACAATGGATAAAAACACCCATAATCTAAGCTAAATATATGGAAGCTATCTGCCATAACACCTGACTTTTTCACTATGTGATTGGGTTGTGTGAATGAACAAAAATAATATGGCTCACGCAGCCATAACTCTCATAAAGAAATGTCTAATACTGATAACTTCCCTTTCTGTAAATATTATTCTGATCACAACTGACAAGAAAATCTTTACTTTGTTATCCCCTTACCAAATTAGTGAATAAATGTAAGTCCTAGTTCTTCATGCCAGCATTTCAATAAGGGCTTCCCAATGCTTGTACACTGCCAAAGAGATCTGATTCTAAAGGCTATAACCTCTTAAAAGTACTTGGAAGCAATGTTATTTTGAGGATTTCAAATGTGAATTCATTGTGTTCTTTTAGAAGTTATGTCTTCAGAGTCCTCTGTTTGTGCTGGTTCAGACCCAAGAAGGACAGGAACAATTTGTGTATTACTCAGTGCTGGCAGATGAGTAGATTTTCCTATAACCTTTTCATCTCCAAATGTCTCAAACAGTTTAAAAACTAAAGAATTATTGATTGATTTGGCCACGCTCCTTGTAGTCTTGACAGTAAGAAGTTCAGAAAAATTTCCTTTGCAGTCAATCATTCATACTTTGCCCAAGGAATAAGAGTGTAAAAGTAGTCCTTCTGAATTTTCACTGAACCACCAGAGTTTATATGCATTTAATATTAATATATTTTGATGAGATGATATAAACAATGTCTCTTAATCTGTAATTTTAAATTCCTGAGAAACACAAGCATTGGAAAATCATAAAATGGTTCAACTCAAATTTTTAGAATAGTTGTAAATTTTAAACATGTATTCAAAATGTATTCCTTCTGTAGTTGTTTGTTTGCTATATTCCCAGGTTTTTAGATGAATGTTGTGTGTATAAAGAAAAATCAGATACAGTTTGTGACCTTAAAGAAATTCTACAAAATAATGAACAAAATGAAAAGAGATGGTAAGGTCTTAACATGCTTTAAAACATAAAATCATAGGTAATAAAATCATAAACTCATTGACTGAGTCTTTGTCTCAAAATGAGACAACCAAGGCAATAAACATCGCATCTAAAACACAGGGACCATAAATTTTACCTAGCCTGAATGCAGCTGTCAGCTGGAAGTTTTGACCATATGTCCACCAAGTAGAGTTTGATGAAAAGAAAAAGGTTGCAGTCAAGGCCAAACTGTAGATATATTCGAATTAGTACTTGAAATAAACTTCTCAACTTCTCCACAAAGAGTTCATTTCTTAAGTGTTAGAGGAGAAAGAATTGGAAGATTAATTAAAAATTTATTAGCACTATTTTGTTGTTTAAAACCAAACATGTAAAATACTTTTTTTCTTAAGAAACAGTGGTAAAGTGGAATTTAAATAAAAGTGTTTTTAGCCAGCATAATGTCAATTATATGCAAATATATAGCTCAAAAATCACAACAGCTTGCTGTTAAATGATCAATTGTGAAGTCTTCTGGAATAAGCCATCTCAAAGCTTTTAAGAGATTAAAGCTCAGCATAGTATGAAAGGAATATAGATTTGCCAAAGTATTGGAGCAGCATAGAAGCTTAAGCAAAGTCTAGTGTCCATTGTATATATGAGGAAACTGAACTCAAAGAGGATTGAAAGCACTCAAAGTTACAGAACTAGCTTGTCAGTAGATTTTGGAAAGGAATTTGATTGAGTCTCATTCCTGAGATTCTTCATACTATACAGTGTGTACATGGAGGAGGCCCAGTAATGTGTTCTAAGTGACTTTATATTTC
Source organism: Phyllostomus hastatus (assembly GCF_019186645.2). Classification (NCBI taxonomy): domain Eukaryota; kingdom Metazoa; phylum Chordata; class Mammalia; order Chiroptera; family Phyllostomidae; genus Phyllostomus; species Phyllostomus hastatus. Next base: position 102,440,581 of record NW_025334041.1, on the reverse strand, counting down.
AAAAACTGAAGGAAAGCAAAATACATAATCTTGAATGAAGCAGGAATACATTAGAAAAGTTGTAAAAATCAGAAGTGAGTTCTAATCCTGTCATTGATTATCGATGGATTTTTTTTTTACTTCAGGGTACTAATTTTTAAAATGACAACACTAAATCCTCACTCTGCCCAACTCCTAAGACTACAGAGTCCACAATGAGATAATAAAAATGGAGACTATTTTAAGTTATTATTTTCATTTATTATAAAAAATGTTGCAATTAAATAGCACTTATTCTCAAAAGAGAGTAAGAATGTATTTAGATCACTAAAAGCTTTTCACTATACTCCTTTTTAAAAGCACAGATACAATTATAAGACATTAATGAATTAAAAATGCCACATCAAGCATTAAGCGTATTTTCCTCAGGGATACAGAGAACATTCTTCATGGATATATTCTAATTTCAAAGATAATTTTGTATAAAATACATGTGGTTAATTTTAATCTCAAGCGTATGGGCAAATGTCATAAAAATAATTTAAAGTTGGACCAACAGGCAGTTTTCAATATTAACTAAGGCACTCTGGATAGCAGCATAGTACCTTTTAGAGAAATACATCATTTTCTATTGATTTAATGTCTCTCATTTCAAACTATTCCAAACCCTAACATCAAATACTCTTAACAATCTTTTAAGTCTCAAAACATTTCCTTTAGTTACTTTAATTTTTCTTTTCAAATATAAATTTATAGGAAGTTGCAAAATTGTACCAGGAGGTCCCATGTATCTTTTACCCAACTTGCTTCAGTGACAATACTCTGCATAACTATAGCACAACATCAAATGAGGGAACTGACATTGGAACAATCCACAGAGCTTATTCTAATTTTACCAGTTCTACATGTACGCATTTGTGTGTATGTGTGTGTGTGTGTAATTGTCTGCAATTTTATCACATGTGTAGATACATGTAACTACCACCATGTCAGGACAGAGACTACTCTATCGCCATAAGGCTCCTTTTTGCTACCTCTTTTTAAAGACACATGCACCCTTTTTCCTACCACTCCATCCCTAATCCCTGGAAAACCACTAATCACTTCTTCCTCTCTATGATTTTGTCATTTCAAGAATGTCATATAAATGGAATCACACTGTATGAAACATTTTGAGATGGGCTTTTTTCACTCAGCATAGTTCCCTTGAGAACCGTCTAAATTGTTATGTGTAGTAGTACTTTGTTCCTTTTTATTTTGGTGTGGTATGGATGTTTAAACTAACCAATGTTCATTTTTTGAAATATATAACACTCTAAAAAGAAAACATTGATAGCAAACTTTATCTAAAGTATAAAGAACTGATTCCTCCCATGTTGTATAAAGATGTTTAGGAAGACAGACCATGTTTCAATAAAGTTTGAAAAAACAACATTCTACAATAGAATTTTACCTAAAATGGGACTTAGTTTCTAAGATCTAAAAATGTCACATATCCTATCCTCAATTTGTAGCTGCAAAAATTATATCTATATTCCAGAAAAAGTTTTAAATACCTTATTCTTAATTTCAGTACTTAATTTAATTCACTTACATATCAGACTAGGTTGGATTATTCAGTGTAACAAGAAATCTGCTGTAGAAAATAGCTTTTTCGAAGTTGATTATTATACCATAATTGCCTTTGAAGCATGAAATGTAATTTTTAAAAGACTGACTGTAATGTGACTTTGCTATGATTATATTTTTCTTTCAGCTACATCCTGAAAATCATTTGATTAAATAAGTTAGTGAATATACATTCAATAAAATACTATACAGCAATTTAGAATGATGATAATGGTATACAATTTAATAATAGGGGACTATATTCCTGAACTATTAGTAACTGACAAAATAGTTTATATAATATAATCTTATTATTTATAAACTAATGCATACATATGCATGCAGGCATAAAAATTTGGAAGATTATATGCTTATTATGTACTAAAAGTAATTATTTTAAAAAATTATTGTTTAATTACAGTTATTCCCATTTCCCCCCATTAATCTCCCCTGCACTACCCACTCTCCACTTCCCACGTTCAGTCCTTCCCCCCACCCTGTTGTCTTTATCTGTGGGTGCCTCACACATGTTCCTTGGCTTGACCCTTCCCCTTCTATCCCCATTATCCCCCTCCTCCCTCCCTTCTAGTCACTGTCAGTTTGTTCTTTATTTCCATGTCTCTGGTTCTATTTTGCTTGCTTGTTTGTTTTGTTGATTAGGTTCCACCTATTTTAAAAGGGACATTTTAAGATATTGTTTGGAATATTACTCTTAAAATGCTTTAAAGGCATTGAACTCAGTCTGACAAGATAACTACTCTTATAGAAGAATCTTATTTTCCTTTTGCTACAGGGTCAATGTTCTTGCACAGGAATATTAGTTTCTTTTTCTTACTCCGTTATACTTAATCTAATGAGTTAACACGTTTTCTTTATTTGTTCTTGTAAAAATATTTCAGTTGTTGAACTTCCTTCCTATGTTCGTCAGTAACAGTAGTGGTTGCATAACAATGATTAAACACTGCTTCAAAACCAAAACTACAAAAATGAAAGTTTCAACATCTTAGTTTCTCTAATTTTATCAAACTGAGCTTTTTACAAAGTACTTGGAGGTTGTGCCCACTCCACTACTGCCCCACTTACATATTATGATTTCTTCTTCCTTTACCTACCAAGCAAAGCTAGTGTGCAACTGCTAAGCCATTTACCATTTCTTCCCATTTCTTGCTTCACCACAGTTTTTAGTGATATCCATGAACTATGGCACATTACTGATCAATGTCATATACAGCCCTGGGTAGAGCTTCCCCTCCTCTGCCCCCAACAGGAACATAAAAAAATTATGAAGTCAGTGTGCCAGCTGCTATTGCCAGCAGTAAAGCTTGCAATTTAAGAAGCCACTAATATCTAATTTTCTTTTAAATTAGAACTTAACCTTTATATATCAAGCAACAATGGGGTCAATTGCTGGTATAATATTTGTTTAATATTTTACATTCATTATCATTCTGTGACCACAAATGTTACTCAAGCACATACCCTCTTTAATTTGAAAAAAAAAGTTAAGCAATTTCAAAGTGGTTGTACCAACCACTTCGAGAAAACAAATGTGAGATCTACACTATTGATAATATTATTTAATAACTGTTTATACTTAAGCAGTGATTACTATCTATCTGTGATGGCCTTGAACTTCTTTTGCCTTAACAATGACCCTATGGGTGAAGTGACTTGCTCATCAATTTACTTGGCTATGCAGTTCACACATCGGCATCTTGAAGAACTGCACTTGGAACACGGTAGTCTGAGTTCAATTATGTAGCAGTGAGTGGACATTACAGAAATTTATCCAAATGTGACCTAATTTGGGACTAATCTTCACCTGAATTTTGTGTTCCCAAGAATACCTATTTTGAGAGCTATGCTAGTTCACTGCTTTTCCAATAACTAATAGAAGACTTCTGCTATCTTGTATGGACTTTCTATTGATGAATTAATCATCATTTCTCTGTAATGTGAACTTACTACAGAGGCTATTGTACACAAACTAAAGGATACAAATGCATAATTCATAGCTACTCTTACACCATAGGTGATCTATAAATTTCCCTTCAATTTTATTAAAAGTTCAAGAACTGATTTCAAATTCTTTACTCTCCTAGCCTCCAACTTTAAAATAACATTAAGTGCCACACTGCATACATGGAGTAGCATTCTAAATATATGCATCTTTGAGAGAGAATGTTTGAAAGTTCAAAGACTTGAATTTGAGTCTCAGTTCTGCTCTAAGACATTGGGTAAGTCACTTAACCTCTCTGGCTTTTATTTACTCAGTTGGGGAATTTTAAATATGTGATTTCCATGGCAATGAGCCTTTCTAAAATATTTTTATAAGAATTCAAGATGAATTAGAAGTTCATTTAATGATGGCATTTTGGAGGGACCCCCATAGACTAGCCCGATTTTGAGAGATTTATATGAGTGATCTACCATTTTTCTTTCTCTGTTCAATAAAGGACAACAGTTAACTTTAAGTATTCTTACACTTCCTGAAAGCAACTTCAATTGACAGAGTTGAAGCTATAAAATTTCACTCTATGATCAATCTGAGGCCATTTGGGGGGAGAACAAACCCGTCATCAAATTAGTATTGGCTCTGCAGATGAACAGTTCACTCAGAGCCATTTTCTGTGGGTGTTGAGAGAGCAACTGGATAATATGAGGAAGTGTTTTTTCACCTGAACAGTTAAAACCTCAAATATATCCTGAAGTTCAGTCCATGCATAATTAAAATCTTTCTTACTCTGTATCCTATAAATATGCAGAGGATGCAAGATGAGAACTAAACACATTCCCCTGGAGAAACTACTTGGGCCCAGCCAAAGCTCATCAGAGATTACTTCAAAGATCAATTCTTCATGTCCATAGAATCAAGTTTAAATGATTGTGTGTGATCTGGCTGCTCCCTTTTCCCTGTTGCATTATGCATGATCTTTCCTCATAACATAAACTGCAGTATTTCAATAGCAATTTTGCATTTTGTGCTAAACTTCAACGGCCATTTCCATTTTACAGGCTGCTGGTCTTTTATTCTGCACATTTTAATATGACTTTTTAAAATCTCCTATTAGTAGTAGTGCTGTGCTTAGATAGTAAGAAAAAAAATCGGCTCTTCAAAATATTTACAAATTTATACATCATGGAAAAGGAGAAAAGGCAATTTTCCAGAGAAAGCCTTTTCTAGTAGTGTTACTTTTGATTCGTTGCCCCTTCCCCTTCCCAGCCAAGCATTTCCACAATTGTTTCTTATCTTGTTTAGACTGAAAAACTGGCAATAACTGTGCCTGTAGTGATTATTTTATAAAAAAGACAAATATTACCTGATAATGGAATAGTACAATGATCCAAATTTCTCTTAATATTAGGATGACTAATAATATTGATGATTTAAAATATAGTATTAATATGGTTTCCATTCTGATTCTAGAGCCAGTGGAAGGGAATGTAAAAAGCAGAAAATAATATCATGATACTGTCTGGAGTCAATTCCTTAGACACTACTTCTTACTATGAGTATATCTGTGTTTTTGGTAGGATCACTCTGTGTAGTCACTCACATGCTCTAAATTTCTGTGGCTGAGAAGTGCCTTAAGATGAGTTATATCATGCTAAAACATTGTTATCAGAATTCCAGAGAAGTTTCATAACACCATAATAAGTGGTATGTCAAAGAACGAATGTCCGTGTGTTGTCAAATTTTAGTTAAGTTTGGATTATCATTTAATGTGCAGGTCGCATTTTATGACTTTAGATTCAATGATGTTTCATGGTTCCTTTTGCAGTGAACCATCCTCATAATCAAAGAACACAAATACATTTAATATTGGTACAATCAATATGAAAGTGAGATAATACAATATATATAGTAGAATGTATATAGTTATATGCATACATAAAACCTTCATATATAAAATGTACCTTTATCCCCTCAACTAGCAATAAATTGTTTAATATTGTTTTTTATTATCCCATTTCTGTACTTTAAAATACTTTATCCACTGAGCTAGACTTCCAGTCAAGATGGCATTATGGGCAGACATGGCTTACCCCTTTGCACAACTACATCAAAATTACAACTAAAATATAGACCAACCATCACTCAGAACCAGCAGAAATCAAGCTGAATGGAAACTTGAAAACTACAGAGTTAAAGAAACTATATCCATCTAGATTGGTAGGAAGAGTGAGAGTCAGAGTTGGCTGGTCCCACATGTGGAATGGGCTGGTCCCACACCCATGAGTAGTAGATAAAAATTCATGAGCAATATCTCAGAAAAAAGGGATCCAAGCCCCACACCAGTCCCTTCAGCCCAGGGTTCCAGTACCAGGAAGATAAGTTCTCACAACTTCTGGCTGCAAATACCAGCAGGGATTGAGTCAGTGGAAGAACTTTCTGGAGCCTCAAGAAGTTCCTCTTAAAAACCCACACAGAATTCATCTACTAAGTCTCACTCCCTCTGAGCTCCAGCACTGTGGTAGCAGCTTGAAAGGCACCCGTGGCATACTTGGAGAAACTGAAGTATCTGACATCAAGATGAGCAGAGGCCACTGTCCCTTTTCTAAACTTTCTCCCCACAGAGCTGGAAAGCTGGTGCCATATCTGAGACTCTATCAACCTGGTTAACATTGTTTGACCTGCCTGGGAGATTCCCAGAGATTCTGCCCCACCCAATTTATTGACCCTCCCAAGCTGCTTTTCCATATGAATGGCTGACCTTGGCTCATGCTGTACAACTTCCTAAGTCCTCTCAAACAAGCAACAGCTGGCCTTGGTGAACCCCAGGCCCAACACTAGCAGCAACCAGCCTAGATTTACAGCTTGGTTTCACCTGGGAATCTCCAAGCCCAGCAAAAGTAGCAGCCATCTCAGATTACTTTATAACTCAGGCAGGGTGGCCCCAGGCAAAATACAGGTGGGAGCTGCCCTTGGCCTGTACCACCCAAGAAATCCCAGGGCCAGCACAACCAGTAGACAGCTACAGACAACACTGGAGTACCACCACCCTTCCCCTGCACAGCTGCTCCTCCACAGGGAGCAGAGGTTGGTGGTAAGTGGTCATAGTCAATTCTTGAAGCTGACTGGACTAGGTAAATCCCTCCCTTTGATCTTCCAACAATAGTCAAGGCTCAACTACAAAAAGAGGGTGTATTCAGCCCACATAAAGGGTACACCTCCAGTTCCCAGCTTGAGTAATAAGGGAGGTTGTGCTACTGGACTCTACAGATACCTATTACATTAGGCCATGTTAGCAAGACACAGAGTCAAAGCAACTCTACCTAATACATAGAAATCAACACAAGGAGGCTGCCAAAAGAGGAGATAAAGAAACATGGCCCAAATGAAAGAACAGATCAAAAGTCCAGAAAAAGAGCTAAATGAAATGAAGATAAGCAATCTATCAGATACAGAGTTCAAAACACTGGATATAAGGATGCTCAAAGAATGTAGTGAGGACCTCAATAGCATAGAAAAGATACAGTCAGAAATAAAGATACACTAATTGAAATAAAGAACAATTAAAAGGAAACAACAGTACAGTGGATGAAGCCAAGAATCAAATCAATGATTCAGAATATAAGGAAACTAAAAACAATGAACCAGAACAACAAAAATTAAAAATAATCCCCCCAAATGAGGGTAGTATAAGCAGCCTCTGGGACAACTTCAAGCACTCCAACTTTCTCATAATAGGGGTGCCAGAAGGAGAAGAGGAAGAGCAAGAAATTGGAAATCTATTTAACAAAAATAAAAAAAGAAAACTTTGCCAATTTGGTGAAAGGAATAGACATAGAAGTCCAAGAAGCACAGAGAGTCTCAAACAAGATGGATGCAAAGAGGCCTACTCCAAGACATATAACAATTAAAATGCCAAATGTTAATAAAGAGAGAATCTTAAAAGCAGTGAGATAAATTAAGTTAGTTACCTACAGGGGAGTTCCCATAAGACTTCCAGCTGATTTCTCAAAAGAAACTTTTCAGGCTAGTAAGGATTGGAAAGAAATATTAAAAGTCATGAAGAGCAGGGACCTGCAGCCAAGATTTCTTTACCCAGCAAAGATATCATTTAGAATTGAAGGGCAGATAGAGAGCTTGCTTCCCAATCAAGAGACAAGTAAAGGGATTTATCGTCACCAAACCATTATTATATGAAATGTTAAAGGGGTTCATTTAAGAAAAAGAAGATCAAATCTATGAACAATAAAATGGCAAAAATACATATCTATCAACAATTGAATCTAAAAAACAGCTAAGAAAATAAGAACAGAGACAGACTCATGGATACAGAGGGGATTTTGATGGTTGCCAGATGGGAGGAGGGTATGAGGGAATGGGTGAAGAGGTGAGAGGATTAAGAAGTACAAATAGGTAATCATGGAATAGCCATTGGGATGTAAAGTGCAATATAGGAAAGGGAATAGCTAAGGAACTCACATACCTACCCATGGACATAAACAATGTCGAGGGGATTTCCTAAGGGAATGAGGGGTGCTGGGTGTAGTGGGGCAAAGAAGGAAAAATCAGGACAACTGTAATAGCATAATCAATAAAATATAATTAAAAATAAAATAGTCTGGCTGGCATAGCTCAGTGGGTTGAGCGTGGGCTGTGAACCAAAGTGTTGCAGGTTCGATTCTCAGTCAGGGTACATGCCTGGGTTGCAGGCCATGACCCCCAGCAACCTCACATTGATGTTTCTCTCTCTCTCTCTCTTTCTCCCTCCCTTCCCTCTCTAAAAATAAATAAATAAAGTCTTTAAAATGAAATAAAATAAAATACTTTATGAAGTGTTAAAATAACAGGCACCTTTTTCCTACTAGACTCTCAGAAAATTTACTTCACCTGATGAATACAATTTCAAAGAGAAAAAATTCTTGAGGTCAAATAACCAATCTTTGTTCTCTAAGGAGAATAACAGCGAAAATATCTTTTCTCCCTATATTCATATGAGAAAAGGTTTTTGAAAACATAGTAAAGGCTTCCTTGACTGGGAACCTGAAGTTCGGCCTGGGGGCTCGTTCTTACCTGTCTTAGCTCACCCACTCATCGTGGGCACTTCATCGGGCAGTTGTTTTGGACTCAGTTACCTCATCCAAAAATGAAAAAGTTACATTAGACAGATAGTCTGTAGGACAGCTTCTAGCTCAAAAGTTGATGAATCAGAGTTATCTTTCAATTCGTGTAAAAGGGAGTGATGTATTTGATGTCTAGGTTAAAGAGACTGAACCTTTCCCCTATCGCTCTATTATTACCTTTGCTGATGTTGTGCTTTTAAAAGCTTCACTTTTTCACTCATCTCCAAACCTCATATCTTAATCCTTGATGACTTCTTTCTAAAGGTGCTACCAAAGACATGCAGTATCTTAATTCTTTCTTGTAAGCTTTTTTCCACCTTGCATATTTTATCCCAACCAACATAGATGTGATTTGAGCCATTTCTCTTCCAGACACGATTCACCTCTGGGATTTTCATCAATAAATCAAGACACATGCTGCCATCCCAGCTGCTCACCACCCTGCCAAACCCCTCACTAGCTTGTGGACTACAACTTAAAAAAATGAAGATACTTTAAATGTCTTATTGAAAGTCTAGTCACAACACTACACTTTGTATTTTTTGCATTCAAGTTAAAGAATCTAAAACTCAACTTTGTCAAAAAAAGTATCTAATGAAACAAATGAGAACCATCGGTCCCTTAATTATACCATTTTGAAGCAAATAATAAAATATATAAAAAGTTAATTTTTCCACATACATTTCTTGCCTATTCAGTAGAAAAATAAATATTAATTGGTTATAAGCCAAAACTTGTCTTCCCACAGTTTTACCCAGCTGCACTAGAAGTTTGAAGATAATTTATTCTTCATTCTATGGTAAATTTCCTACCCTTCCTATGCCACTCTTCACATGAACCCTCATAAACACAGTTTGAATAAACTCCAAGTCCTCAGTTTATCCATTGGGCACTGCCATCACCAAATAGCAATTGAAAATATGGTATCTTTAGATTTCCTGAGGTTTTTAAAAAGACTCAAAAGAATAAAGAATCTAGAAGCTGGTACATTTATTCATATGAAGTCTTAGGTTATTAGGAAAGGATGGTCCATTGCAATCATTTAATCCAGTTCACAGGTTCTATAGACTGAGGCTCCCAGGGGCAAAGTGACTTGTCTGGAGTTACACAGCTGGGCAGAGGCACGTGCAGGAGAGGAGCGCTGCTCTAATGTCACACGCCTTCCCAAATCCTCCTCCGTAGTTTCCCATCCTCTGCTGTCCCTTTTCAGTCCTTCTAACCTTTGGCTATTCATAGCCTAATTTAAAAAAAAAGAAACAGTTCTTTGGAATGAACTAGGTTTTCTAAAGGCAACTTGATGAGTTTTAAAATGTATGTACACGTGTTTTTAACCCATTTATTTGCTGCCCAGATTTGAGCAGGACCACACTCTAGGCAGCTGAAGAAATGACAGGAGCAGCCCTTTATTATTCAGGATGTCATTAAGGTGCAGTGATATTTAAAAAAGAAAGCATTATGGATCATGCTAATATATTTGCTTTGTGTGAGCTCCAAGGTTCAAATTCTACACGGTCTCGTGTGCTTTAAAAATTCTCCATAGTTCTACTGAATGATCCCATCATTCTGACGAATGCACTTGGGTACACAATTTGCTATATATACATATATGCCTACGCTCTAAAGTATGTAACCTATGAGAGGACTTCCCATATACATACTGTAAATTTTAGAGCATAGGTATATCTCCAGAAAAAAAAAAATATCTGTCCTTTGTCCTCGGAGCTGCAGAGGTAGGGCCAAAACTCCCCAGCCGCTGCCCAAGGATTGAGTGGCTGCTGCATTATCAGAATGCAGAGCTAAGAATGCTCAGAGCTGAGGACCTGATTAGATAGAACAATCACTCTTTCATGTGCTACTTTGGTAATGGTTCATGGAGCTTCCAATTAGCACTCGTCATCTGGATGCACCCTCTCACACAGACATACATTTAGAAGACAACACTATTTCCCCTAAGTTGGAGAAAATAAAACAAAATTCCTTCTAATCAGAAATATGTTCATAGAGATTGAATCCAAAGGTTCACATACCCATCACTGGCTCCAGACTTCGTAACAACGCCTTCAGTCTAAGGATTTCTGCAAAGACTTTTCTTTTAAACTAGCATTTTAGAAATCACATTTTGAAGCCAGGCTAGCTTCAGTTTAGTCACTTGCTCTCAAAGAAATATATTCTCTTTTGAAACCAAAAAGAAAAAGCGACTTGCATCCGAGAAGGCTAAAAGCTTATGGTTTACAAAGGAAAATTTAAAAATACGTCAAAAGAAGTGCATATGTGCCTAAGTAAGAGATCTCTCTTTTCGTCTCTCTTCCTCACAGACATACTGTCTCTGATATTAACAAGTAAAAAAAAAGTATATTAGTGTCTTTATTTAAATTTTCTAGTGCAAGCTGAACTCTTAATACCATTTTAATGAAGGCTTTTCCATGACTTCTTCTCCAGAATGGCAAGAGAGCAAACAATCACATTTCTTTAATTTATGATCTCACTTTAAGGTACAGGAACTTGAGCATTAACCAGCTGAGTGACACAGGATGGCCTAATTCTCTTTTCCTAAAAAAGAGACATTTCTCCCTGGCAAGTTGCACTAAATGCAATTTATTATCTTGGACTGGACAATCTCATAACACAGAAGTGGAAAATTCATCCCAGAAAATCAGTCATTAGAATACTGTAATTTTATTACTGTTTCTGGACAAATTTTTCTAACATTCCTATAGCCTTCTATTATGATTCACAATGTCTGCAGTAAGAAAGTAGAGATGGGAAGAACCCATTAGGAGACAGTTACTATACTGCTGGACTCAGCTAATAATCCTTTTATTTTTCCTTTTTATTCCTTTGTAGTTTGTGAAGGACAATCTACTGTTTACCACTTGTTATAAATATTTTGATTTAGCAGTGGAAATATGCATCAATAAACAATACCTACTGGTAACTTTCAGTAATCCTTAACAGCCCATAAATGTATATCATGTCATGCTGCCTACTAGCGTTATTTCTTGGGAATCAAGATGAACTCTTAATCTTAGCTAAAATAACTGCTTGTAAACCTAACATTGTTTCTGTTGCTTTAACTGTTTTATCTGCTGTCTGCGATCATAATGAATCTGCCTCATTAATTTTTCTACTGTGAAACAGTCTTCTAAGCCATCAATATTCTGACATAGAGACTAGTCTTGACCTGAAACAAGGAAAAGCAAATCTTAACTGTGGATCTGAACTTTTCTCAAAATAACATAAAGTAACCAATGTTTTGGCAAGAATTGTGACAATCCTGCAGATACTGACACACAATTTATTGAGTGTAAATGGAGCAAGCTGAACAGGCTCTCATTGGTATAACCCTCTAAAAATCTCATAGCTTTTTTCTGCCACTAGCTAACATTAATGTCAAAAACAACCAATATATCAAATGTTTTGTAGCAATCAGGGAGACTATTATTTGGTTTCCTTTAGACCATTTTTAGTAGATATAACCCAGATATTGTGAGAGAGAATCATGGTATACTGAGTTATGGTTTTCAAAAATAAGAACAACTTTAGAACACTAAATTTAAAATCATTTCTAAGAATGTTCTGGAGATTATAAAACTTATATTAGGACAGCAATATCTTATCTCCTCTCTTCTTCTTCTTTTATTTTCTTTTGAATGTGCCACTTTGAAAAACTTCCCTCCTTTTTCCTCGTCCTCTCTATTCATTAGGCCTTTTCTGCTTTTATACCTATTTCTAATGCTTATGGACTAATTTCTGAGACCAATATTTTAATGTCCTTTCAAGCATTGTTTCCAAGGTGTATCATGCTGTATTAGATCAATAAATAGTTATTTGTTTTATGCTCCATCCAAAGCACTGTGCTAAATGCTATGCAAAGAGATTAAAAGCATGTTCACTGCTATGAAATAAGTTGAAATCTAATGAGGAGCATTAAAAAAAATAATCACAAGCTAGTTCAGTGATGCTCAACCTGGACTATATAAAAGAATCGCCTGGGGTAGTAAAAACTCTATTAAGCTGCAATGCTAGATGGTTAATGTTGTTTACAAAACAAGTGACAGACACAACACTATTGTGAGAATTCAGTGGAAGATATTCTAAATGAGTTCCTACATACAATGATTATATCAAGTGTCCCTAGAGGGCAAGGGTCCAGTGAAGCTTTAAATCGATATAACTAGAGAAACTAATACAGTAGTTTGACTGAAATTTATTCAATCAGTGTTTTCTTCTCACACCTTACATCTTCTGCATTTACAGAAGATCCTGCATGTCTCACTAAACTAGATTAGTTAGATAAGGAGAGTGCATTAGCTACCTGTTGCTGTATAAATTGCCACAAACATAAATGCTTTAAAACTACACTAACCATGTATTATCCACCCTATCTCTGTAGGCTGGCAATTCAGAAACAGCCTAACAGAGCAGTTCTAGCTCAGAGTCTCATGAGATTGCAGCGAGGAGTTTGACAGAGGCTATGGTCAGCTAAGGACTTGAACAGAATTTGGACCACATGTTCCTAGGTGACTCACTCACAGAGCTGGCATCACACTGTTCTTAGTCCATGTTTTTGTAGTTCACCTTTTTACTACCTGTATTTATTTATTTTTCTTAAATTGTAGCCCTACCCCATGATTTTTGAGACCAATACGTCTACTTTTATTCAGTAAATAATTACTGAATATTTCCTCTGGTGCAAGGTACCATGCCTCTTATTTTTCAGTCTTGAAGACATCAAAAATTAAAGAAGAGACACAATTATAGACAGCTACTATATCTGGTGTGCTATGGTAGACAGTATGCACAAAAGAGCACAGCAAATGCAAGGATGGAGATATCAGTTGAAAATGAATGACTACAGGAATGTTTAAAAAATAAGTTAGCATTGAACTTGTCCACTGATAGCACATATGAGTTTACAGAGGCAAGAAGGGGAAGTAAAGGCTATGATTTGAATCTCTTTTCAGGAACTATTGTCACCTTTGTTATTCTATCTCATATATTTAGCCTAATGAATATATTTACAGGATAAAGAACACATATTAAGGAGCTGATAGATGAATATAAAACAAGTTTTTAAAATAGACCAAGTGTATGTAATAATAGGCAGATATGGGGGAAGATTAGGGAACACAGACCAAGCTTCAATCTTGACAGTAAAGCTAAACACATTGTCTTTGGTAGCAAGTGAGTGAGAAAAGGAAGGTGTTGAAAATCCACAGGATGTGAAGAAGTGTGAATTTAATGTACAACCAGTCACTGTGGTCTTCCTGTCAGTTTGTATTTTTAAACCCTATGGCAACACTCAACAATCTGGCAATGGATTGGAAAGAGTAAACAGAATGAAGAGATTGAAAAATGACTGGATGTCAATGGAAGAAGGAATTGGAGGTCCCAGAGAGGGCATTCCAGAAAATGGCAAGAAGGCTCTCCTGGAGCCTGGGAGGGTACAATGGGCAGAAAATTATGAAGAGCCTGAGGAACCGAGGTCACAGTGCAGGCAAAGAGCTAACAAACCTATTGTCAGGCCTTCTGATAACTGAATTAAACTAATAATTGAGTTCTTAGGGTCAAAGATGGAAAACTCGGTATCCTTAGACTAAAGTCAAAGAGGAATAGCAACTTTTCTCAAGTTTTACAAAGGTAACAGCAAAAAGTTAAATTGCCTTAACTTTTCTTAACAACATAATACAGGAAACACAAACTCTGACAAACCAACAATCAAACCAGCTCTACATTTTTTGACATGGGTCTTCATGTTCTTGGATGTATCTTAACTTCATTTTTACCATGTTCTGTGTTTGAAGGGTTCAGATACTTTTAGAGCAGTCAATAATTTCTCTTTATAGTATGATTCTAATGTTCAAATTCCATTTCTTAGAGTTTAGAAGACGGTCAGAATTGGACATGTGAATTTGTAAGTTATCATGGAGAAGTTGTAAAATGCTCTGTTAAGTAAAAAAAGAACACCTTATGTTAGTTCGCTAAAGAACTATTTACTAAATTCCTATTATGTGCCAGGCACAGTAATAAGTGCTAGGTTATAACAGTGAGCAAAAACTTTATAGCACAGGATATGCAAGTAGACTTTGTGAGGATGCCACCAATCTCTTTGGGCACTGCTGAAAATGTTGACCAGTTTTGTAAAGTTATGTTAATAGGATGTTATATTGAAATGTAATAGGTAGACTCAAGTACCCTAGATCTAATTCAATGCTCATCAAGGTTTTACCTGCCTCCTCCCCACATACAAATTGTCCTACATCCTGTGTAACTTGGCTGTTCCTGTGGATATTCATGCATTTAAACATCCATTTTAAATGACCTGACTCTAGAACATAGGTCTGTTTCACATATAAACAGAGATTTTTTATATGGGTTTTAGTTATATTAGATTTTCCAGGAATTCTCCTATGGTATAAACTAAGAGAAACTTATACTGTTGTTGTTAGTATTGTTTTCTGTTTTTCTGCTCTTTATGAAGAGTTGTTCACTATATCAGAAAATTAGATCATTGCCTGCAACCATACACATGGTAATTGAGTTACTAATTTAACATATTAAACTGTATTGGTGCCTGTAACATTCACAGTGATTCTCTGTAAAGGTACAAGTGAATGACTACTTAATTGAATCTTTTCTTGTATTATGCCTGAATATTGACATACTAAATATATATATATATATATTTTAATATCTATGATTGCACATTATTTTTCATTCACTTTTATGAGAAGGGCATAATATAGGTTTATAAATTGGACTTGTATGTAGTTCCTATTAACCATATACATGTAATTCCATTATAGAAAAGGAGGTATAAATAATACATATATCATTTATGGTATGCAATTTTTGAGAAATGGGTTGATAAAGTTTAGTATACTGTAATGGTTAAGAGCACAGTGTTTGAATAAGATAGTAGTGAGTTCTAATCTTAACTTTACCAATTTTTTTCCTTTTACTTCTTGACTTCCATATCTTTTGATATTTCTTTACACTAATTTTGATATCTTTTGATATTTCTTTATACTAATTTTTCCAAGGATTATTCTGGGCAGTAGGTTGATTGTTACCTTGCTCGTTGAATACTGTCTATTGGCACACAGGTGTAGTCAGGCATACATTTCTACCCTAGACATCACAGAGATTCCACTTCTAATGCACAAAAGATATCAAAATCTTTTTTAAGTCCATATTCTTAGGATGAAAAGATTAACTTTATATATCTTGGCTTTGCAGATGGAAGACAAGAGCAGCTATATGCTGTATTATTTGTGTTACATTATGTGCATTATACTTTCAAAACGGCATTTCAAAGAAATGGCTACAAAAATCAATAGTGCTTTTCTTCTTCTTCTTTTTTCCCCCTTAGAGCTGAAAGCAGTTCAACAGCTTTGTCACATGAAATTAGGCTTTCTTAATCCTAGCAGCAGTGATTGGGTCAGTTTTCCTGGAGAAAAATAATTCTGATTTCCACAGTGCTTAGAAAAGAAAACAACCTGAATCTGAGGGGGGAGAAGCTAATGCGATGTGAAATGCTTCACCAAACATGTTTTTTGCCAATTTCAAATTTCTAATTATCAGTTATGCTGCTTCTAACCTCCAAACCATTAAAGTGAACTTAAAGCCATACAAGGGAAATCCATCATGGGAGAGCAAATCCCGACAATCAGCCTTTAACCTTGTGTCAGTGAGGACCACGGAAACAGAAAGTGCTGATACCATGAAGTTAATTGTAAAAAGTTATATTCAAAATTATGGAGAAGATATAACCCAATGAGCTGCAATTAAAATTTAAAAGGAAATAAATAGGCTGGTTTTCAGTGATAGTAGTGTCCATGAATATCTGTCTCCTTTTAATTTTTCAAATTTCCTTTAATAATAAATGTATTTGTTTAAAATAAAAATATGTAAGAAATACCTCACATATATGTATATATGTGTGTATAAAAGTGTAAGAAAAGGGCTAAGAGATACAAAAGAGTACCTTCTAATTCAAGTGTAGATGTTGATTTTGTTTGTTAGTCCTTTAAGCTTTCCAAGTTGTTTATTTCAATGAGCTCAGAGAAGTTAGACCACTGACTATGGTGTGCTGTGAGAACATCAACCTTTAAAAGGGTTTGATCTCCAACATATATAAAGAACTCACATGAAGACAAACAATCCAATTTAAAAAAGGGCAAAGGACCTGAACAGACACTTCTCCAAGGAGGACATACAGAGGGCCCAGAGACATATGAAAGGATGCTCAACATCACTAGTCATCAGAGAGATGCAAATTAAAAGCCCAATGAGATAACACTTCACACCAGTCAAAATGGCCAATATAAACAAATCAACAAACAACAAGGGCTGACATGGTTGTGGAGAAAAGGGAACCTTAGTATAGTGTGGGTGGGAATGCAGACTGGTACAGCCACTGTAGAAAACAGTATGGAACTTCCTCAAAAAATGAAAAATGGAACTGCCTTTTGAACCGATCCAGCAATTTCACTGCTGGGGTTATACCCCAAGAATCCTGAAACACCAATTCAAAAGAACTTATACACTCCTATGTTCATAGCAGTATTATTAACAATAGCCAGGTGCTGGAAACAGCCTAAGTGCCCATCAGTAAATGAATGGATCAAAAAACTATGGTACATTTACACAATGGAATGCTACACAGCAAAGAAAGAAGAAGCTCCTACCATTTGTGACGGCATGGATGGAACTGGAGAGCATTATGCTAAGTGAAATAAGCCAGGCAGAGAAAGACAAATACCATATGATCTCACCTATAAGTGGAACTGAATCAACAAAACAAACAAATGAGCAAAAAAGAACCAGAGACAGAGAAACAAAGAACAAACTGACAGGGACCAGAGCAGATGGGGGAGAGGTACAATCAGGGAAAGAACAGGCATATGTATAAAGGACCCATGGACAAGGACAATGGGGAGGTTATTCTCTTTGGGAGTGGGGTTTGGACAGAGCAAGGGAGAGCAATGGGGAGAAATGTAGGGACAACTGTAACTGAACAATAAAAAACAAAAAAGGTATTTTAAAGATAAAAACTGTTATGCAAATTAGTATTTCAGCTGTGTAGATGAGTATAAACCAGGATACAGCTTCTCATTTGTTTGGGTACTTAGTTTTGGCCACTTGATGTACATACTATGCGTTTGATTTCATTTATGTAAACAAATCCTGGTATTTGGATTATATTTGGCCAAAGAGTAGATGTCAAATTATACACACATGGTAGACAAAAGTAGCCAATTACATAAATGTAGTCTGGATTAGTTACAGAATTACGGTTTTGATTTCAGTTATTATTACCTACATACATACCACTTATGGTGCTATTGCTACTACAACCACTAATCTCTATTGCACACTTTTATGCATATAAAATTTACATAATTTTACATGAATTGTTCCATTTGTATCTAATAATAATCTTATATGTGAGGTACTATTATTATCAATGCCATAGAAATATAAGAAAAATTATGCTTGGAAAGATTAAGTATCTCCACCAAGTCACACACATTTAAGTGACAGAATTGAGATGAGAACCCAGATATGATGAACTAAAAAAAAAATCAAATGATTGAATTGCAAGGAAATTCTACCATTAATAACTCATGTGACTTGAGACTGAAGAGCAGTTTTACATATTAGTTTTATCATCTGCAAAATGGAGATGATCCTATGTGGCCTAGAATGTGGGTGAAAGTGCTAAGAAAATAGAAAGTGATGCGATGCATAAAGGACTTATATTAAAATATATTCCCTTTCTCATAATCTAGCAGGTAATTTACTCTTACATCCACTGTAAGAATTAATATTAATGATCAATAGCAGGCTATACAACAACACTGGCTCTGTTATCTTTAGAGTATTTAAGTTGAATGTATGTTGTACATTACGATTGATGACTGAATAAACAAAATATGGCATAAGCATACACTGAACTAGTAGTACTCAGTGTGGGAAAGGAACAGAGCAGTGATCCATGCTCAATCATAAATGAACCCTGTAAACATACTAAGTGGAAAAAGCCAGTCACAAAGGATCACATATTATGTCATTCCATTTGAAGTTGACCTTTGAACAACACAGATTTGGACTGCATGGATCCACTTATATGCAATTTGTCCCAATAAATACTTGTACGGTTTCAATTGGCAATTTAGAGTCAGAGATGCAGAGGGCTAACTTACGTATTGCTCAATGCCATTTTATACAGGGGACTTGAGCAGATTTTGGTATCCCTGGGGATGTCCTGGAACCAATCCCTTGTGGATGCTGAGAGACAATTAACTTTTAGAGAAGTAACCACAGATTTTCTACTGTGCTGCTGTCTGGGACCCCTAACCCCTGAGTTGTTCACCAGTCAACTTGAATATAAAATGTTGTGAATTAGGAAAGAAACAGGGACAGAAAGTAGTGACAGCTTAGGGTTTGGGTGAGGGATGGAGAATGGGTTTCTTTCAGGGGGTAGAAAAATATTCTCAATTCAATTATGGTGATAGTTGTGAAATTCTGTGAATATACTAAAAAATCACTGAATTGTACACTTTGAATGAATAAAATAGGTGCTATGTGAATTATATCTCAATAAAGTGTTTTAGAAACCAAAAGTTCACTACTACTCAAAGGAATTTCTTTATTTGCAAAGTTTTCCCAGCAAAAATTTCACATATGAATTCATATAGGCACACATACAACATATTTACATTATACATGCATACACACACACACACACACACACACACACACACACACACACATTGGTTTCTTTCTCTAACTAGGCCCAGGTCTTTGAAAACCAGTTTGAGCAAAGGCCCTTCACATGAAAAGTCTTCACTAGGTGGTCAGGCCAATTTTAAATTATCTACTTCTTGGCATTTGCACTATTTCCCATGAAAGAGTGCCTCAGAAGATAATAAGATCTCAGAGTAATTTTTTTCTTTCTAGTCAGCTGAAATTGTTCTGACTTAATTTTAATCCACTTCTTCTGGTAATATTCCTTTCAATAGCCTTCTCCCTTTCACTCCTTGGGGGTTATATCCTCTACCAAAAGCAGAGTGAGCACAGTGTACCATGTCCTCTGCCTTAATCACACCTCTGCACAACAGGTGTGCAATTACCTGGGTCTTTCAATAAGCCTGGCCATTATGAATTCTTAGGCTAAGAATCTGAAATAATATCTGCAAGGTTTTATTTGTTTAGTGTTGATCTAGTTTTCAAGTTTTAAAAACTTGTCACTTGTTAAAAGGTTAATATTAATGTATGTATAATATCTATAACATATATAATATGAATATAAATGATATATGTAGATTTAATCCATAGTATTTTATATATTATGAATCCACTGAACCTGATGTATTCACATATAGACACACCCCCAGTGAACCTGGGCATTTAGGGCAATTTAGCAATATTGAAATATATGTTTTATATATATATTAGGTTAAAAATAGTTTTTCTCCCAGCATTCTTTTCCCAGAGAAAATCCATAGTCAGAATAAATTGAGACAAGTACTTTAGATGCTAACATTCACCATGAATTTAGTGATAGAAAGTAAGAAAAATTCATCAGTGTAGTGTGTTAAATTCAGGAGCAGTAAGGCTGTGTTCACTAAAACTCATCTTCCTGACATTAAAAAAATCTCAGGTTATAATAGATATAGGGATAGTTCAAGAGTATAAATAACAGGACCGTTAAATTACTGTTGAAGTACTTTTGAAATTTCCCTATGTTGTCATGAGATGAACTTTTTGAAAGAGGTTCATGGATGAACCTCTCCCTATCTCACTTTTTGAATAATCCCTTGTGCACATTGAAAAAAAAAATTACTGTGTACGTTTTGCTTGATTACAGTAGCTTAATTTATATTATCCCCTTTGGTCTTCTTCAAGGAGATTGACATTATTATTACAATTTTATCAACAAGAAAACAGAGTGTTAAAGATGTTAGGTAACTTGCTTAAGGTGCCATAGCTAGTATATGCCGTAACAAATTTGAAGGAAGTATTAGACTTCAAAGGCTAGGTTCTTTCCAGTGTACCGATTATCTCCACGAAAGCATGCTGATTATTAAAGTATCTCAACTCTGGTCTTTGGAGCAGGGCCTGTCTGCGGAGGTTTGGTGGAGGAGGCCAGAGTGGTCTCTATCATCCTGACTCTGACTGAGAGCAGAGAGGAGCCCAGCGTCCAGTGAAGCCGCTGTTCCGGGCAGCCAGGGCCGGCCAGCAAGAGACAGGGAACAGACAGGAAACCAGAGAGGTTTTTAATGGGCCCGCCCCTCAGGGAGCATCCGTCTCTCAGGACTGAGGGTCAGGGACTAAAGAAAGCGAACATAATCACTGACTTTTGAAACTTCAGTTCTGTCAGAGCCCAATTCCTACATTCTTAATCACTGAAGTATGTACGTTACTCGATAAAAATGTGGAAAATGTCTGACAGGTATTTGATTTAGTCTCATTAAGCAAATAACAAATGTGATTTGGTGTTTTCAAATTGTTATGATTGTTTCATAAAAAAAGAGATGAGAAATACCATACATTTAAAGGTCAGTTGTATTTAAAGCCTCTGCAATAATTTACTTTGTAACCATTGTGTATTTATTCATGAGGTTTTAATAAATAATACTTTGTTATAGCTTTATTAATGTTCAATGTACTAATAATTATAATGCTGTATCCATGATATTATTAATGTTATTTTTCAACTCTCTACTATTCCTTCTTTCATCCAAACAGAAAATTATAATTTCTAGGGTAAATAATATCACTTGCAGGCAAATAAGATAATCAAATTTGAAGAAAATCAAATCAAAATTGGTCTAGTCCACATTGGGCAATGAGACCCAATCACTGGTTTATGCATAAACGTTTGCCTAAAGAAATTGACTTGTGTTGTTCCCTTATTTCATACAATTATTTAAATGCTTTAAGACATGAATATTGACAATTTATTATATGAATAGTATCTCACCATCATTCTGTTTTATTTATTTAAATAATTGTAAGTCATGAAATTCACCCAACTAGATTATTCCAATTTTATTAATGATATAATTATGAATAATATAAACAATATAATATTAATCCAAATTTAATTTACTGGCATTTTTGGAGGTAAGAAAATTGGTAGTGCACTATTCTAACACTTAAATGTGATTAACATTTAGTTGCATCCATATTCACAGGTATTGATTAGAAGTGTTTTATGTGAGTCATAGTGATTACTGAAAAGGCAGTAACAATTTTGCAATTAGCATAAAATGTACTGTAATTTGAATAATCACTGATAATGATCACTGAGTGGACCTTGTAAAAGCAGTAACCTTATTTATCCATAGACTAATTTATGTGTACATGGCATATGTTTATTACAATGATACCTTTGAGACTATTAAAATTAACATTCCTCTGTAGCTAAGGAGCAACATGTATTGCACATGGGTTTTGATTATAAATAAAATGTCTTTGCTGAATATGTATTTAAAGCAGTAGCAAAAAATAGATTATTTACTATTTATAAAAGTATATAAAACATAATCAAAAACAAAATTTTATTCCCATTCCTATACTATTTATACTTATTTTAAGATGCCTTTCAAATAAAAAATATTTAATTTTTTAAAAAAGTTTAATTGTTAGCCCTGGCTGGCAGAGCTCAGTGGATTGAGCGCAGGCTGTGAACCAAAGTGTTGCAGGTTCGATTCCCAGTCAGGGTACATGCCTGGGTTGCAGGCCATGATCCCCAGCAACCGCACATTGATGTTTCTCTCTCTCTCTCTTTCTCCCTCCCTTCCCTCTCTAAAAAATAAATAAATAAAATCTTAAAAAAAAAGTTTAGTTGTTGCTGAGATATAGGGCACTTGTGGCTGTACCTCATAAAACTGTGAGGTACTTCCCCAAAACACATACTATTCAAGTGATTTAATCAAGTGTATGTGATGGATAGTTATTATCAGAAATCACCAGACAAAAATACTGGTGCACTGATAACTCAAGTGTTATTGAAAAGAAAACTTTTGAATAATTAACATGATTCATTTCTCTAAATGGCTTGCAATACTAAAATCTGAACACATCAAACTATATGAAAATAATGCAAAATCTGTCAGTGGATTCAAGCAAGCTTTATTTTGGAAGAAAAATGGTTGAGAAAGGTTTTTTGTAGGCTTTAAGTAAGAAAGGCCAATATCTCAATTAATCATAAGAAATATTTAAAAACCTCTTTCTAAATGGGTAGACGGGTTCAGCAAACACACATACAAATACACACACACAGTGCATTGTTCATATTTACATCAGACTTTGATTTCTAGTTGAGAGTATTAGTCTTCTAAATTTGATAGTACATGTCAAAATCAGTATACAAAATAACACTTAATGATCAACTATTTGTAGTTAAAATAAAAATATTTATAGAACCCCCCAAATTATTTTTTTAGATTTAAAAAAAAATTAATTGTTGTTCAAGTGCAGTTTTCTGTCCTTTACTCCCACCCCAGGCCACCCACCCCAGCCCTCCCCACCTCCCTCCCATTTCTACCCCCCCACCTAGTTTTTGTCCATGTGTCCTTTATACTTACTCATGTAAACCCTTCCCCTTTTCCCCTGAATTTCCTCCCCTCTCCTCTCTGGTCATTGTCAGCCTGTTCTCTATTTCAGTGTCTTTGGTTATATGTTGCTTGTTTGTTTGTTTTGTTGTTTAGGTTCCTGTTAAAGAAGAACCCCCCAAATTATTAAGCCTCTATATTAAGACTAGTCATTGAAATAATAAAATTTATAATTCCCATTTTAGAAATTAATACAAAATTATAATATTTGATGATTTTAGTGTAATAGCAAAATTATAAGAACTATGTAATGAATACCTATTCTCATATATTTTGGAATCTATAAAGAATTTCATACTTGTAAGCTCTAACTAAGCATAGTATTATATACTAAATATACAATGAAAGGATAGCATAATGAATATTAAAGTTTAGATAAAACTCAAAATATCAGTACAGTATATTTTTCTGTATACACATTTCAGAAGTATCAATTATACACATAACAGGTATCACACTGAGTTCTAAATACCAAATAACATTTCATCAACCAGACATTATTGGCATGGGATAATTTCCTTTCCTCCATAAAAGGAAAAGAAAAAGAGAGGTAGTTAACAAATATTTAACAAATATTTAACAAATATGATGTTTGACAATTTTAGGAATTTGCAGTAATCACAGTGCTTATAAATCCTATATGTCCTTCTGTTCATTCATGGAGAAAAGTCAATAGAAAGGCCTGACACATCTTCATAACTACACTAAAATGTTTTCTTATTGGGAAACTAAATATACTCTATATTCATTATTAATGTTTTTTGTCCCTTAAACTGTCCCTTTAGGACCTAATTTACAAGCTTGGGATTCACTGAGCACTGAACACATTTTCCCAGAACCAAACAAATAAAAAAAGAAAGTAATTAAAAATAAGTTTGTGGGTAATCTATCTTTTTAAAGTTTTAATTTTTACTACTAACTTAATTATAAATGTCACACAAACTCTCATATGGAAAATAGAAAATCAACAAGAACAGCAGTTTCAAACTAGTGATCAAAATATACTTCAAATTTGCAATAAATAAATGTTTGCCTAGAAAAACATCATATTAACACTTTTATTTCAAAGATTACTTCATTCATTACATTATTATTCCCCCTTAGCTAAATAGCTAATGTTGAAGGTCTGTGTGCGACTCTACGACATATCTTGTGATGGCATGAATTTTTGTCTATTTTGTTCCATACTTTATACTTAGCCCCTAAGAATGTTGCAAAAAAGTAGAGGTTTCCCCCCAAATAACTGTTACTTGAATTTCTCGCTATGGAATGAGTCTTGCGTATGGCCAGTTATTGTCACTAAATGAGATGATCTTGAGCACATGTCTGTAGTGTTTTTAAAGTAGCTTGCACAAGAGATATATCAGCACATCTATAAGACTAGATCTTTTCAGCTCATTCCAACTGAACCTGCAACTCTATTTTCCGTATTTCCAGTATTTAATGGGTATGTCATTAAATGACCTGGAGAACTCTGCCTAGGAAAAGACTGATGTTGTCATTATCATCACTAATACACATAATAGCAACAATGTTAATAGGAATTTCAGCTGGTAAAAAAAAATCCACTACCTAGTTATAAAATAGTATTTTAAGATAATTGCAATCCAGTCTTTATTCCAGGCACTTCCAGCTTTTAAATATAGAAGCTTAACTCTTCTGATTCTTCTTAAGAGTTTCTTATGAATATCCTAAAGATTTTATGCAAAAGTTATAATATATTCCACATTATACCTTCACAAAGGCTGACTATAATAAAATTGTTTTCTTGCATAATTTTTGGAAGCCATAGAGTTTTATGTTATACTGTGATGCTTTCAGTATTCCAAAATACTTTTAAATCCTGTTTCATTTGATCTTCACAAAAATTCTGTGAGGTATGTAGGAAAGTATTAGTAACCTGATTTTACAAACTGATGCCAGGAGAAATGGGATATGCAGCATAGCTAGGACTCAGCTCACTCTACTGTGACCAGGTCACTGATTTGTAGCCAGAACATTATCTGAATTCTACATGTCAACGAAATGAGACAGGTGGCTGTAACCCTTGCAAAGTTCATTTCAGAGAGTACTTCATTTATGTCATTATCTTTCTATATTCTCCCAGGTGTTAGAATTGCTTTTTCTGATGAGTACTTCTTTATTGTTTTTCCTACAATGGCATAATTTTCCCTTTACATTTCACCTCCAACCCAATTCTACTCCTATTTCCCTATCTGACTGAGTATGCCAGCCTCTTTCTAGTCTTGCACTGAAAAAAAAAGATTATTATAAGGATTTCTGAAAGCAAAGAATTTTATGACCTTATACCCTTGAGGGACATTTTTAATAAAGACTAGTTCTAAATAAAGATCATATAGGTCAATGTGCTTCTTCAAGGTCAACAAATGAATCCAATTCATATTAACATGACCTCTATCAAGTATGAATAGTACAAGTCCCTGTGCCTAAAATGGTCTCAATTAAAGAAGACTGGGGAAAACATTTAACTTACAAATTAAAGTGTAGTAAAAAAGTAACTGGACTGAGATCAGATGACCTGAATTTAAATCATTGCTCATCCTCTTATTAATCATGCCATTTAAACTCTCTAGTCCTTAGTTTCCATATTTGTGAAATATGCACAATAAAAACTGTGTTCTGTACCTACTGGGGTTGTTTTAAAGATTATGTGTAAAATTCTTAGAACTAAAAATATGTAAAATAGGAGATTATCACATGAATAATAATAGTAGTAGAGAATCAAGACAATCTGAATTAAGGGATTCTTCTTACAGAACCAAACTTCCTCTTTTTTTTAAAATTTGAATTTTAGGTAAATGTGAATTTTATTTTCCAGTGTAAGTATGTTCCAAATATTGCATAAGGTATACTTATACTAAAAAACTATTCATTATCTATGTGAAATTCAATTTTTTTTATTTTAATTGTTGTTCAAGTACAGTTTTCTTTTACTCCCATTCCAGCCCATCCTCCCAGCCCTCCCCCCTCCCTCCCATTTCCACCCCGCCCTAGTTTTTGTTCATGTGTCCTTTATACTTGTTCCTGTAAACCCTTCCCCCAAACTTCCTCTTAACAAGCAATTGCTTTTACATGTTCTTCAATTCAACAGCATGTGCCCTATAGTTTCACCAACCCTAAGGTCTTATGCAAAGGGAATTCTCCAAAGAAAATCTTAGCAAGCACATTACTGGCACAGTTCTCTGGCTCCCCAGTTAATATTCTGAATGCATAGGTACAAACAGCAAGTACAATAAACAGTTTTTTAGGGGGAATGAGAGTTCTAGAAGTAGGACTATTAAAAGTAGTTACCATATCAGATACAGTAGACTGAAAATTGGTCCAAATTTGTCATTTAAATATTTTAATCATGTTAGGGAACTCTTTAGAGAATAAAATATCTATCATTAATACTCAGAAATAAAAGTTAATTTCACAGATGAATGTGGCTAAATCTCAGATTTAATTGGTTAAGTATTTAAAGGAATATGCTTCTAAGTACAAAAAAAAATAGTGAAAAGAGAGAGATGATGCTATCAGAAAAGGTGTTTTTTAATATACTTTAAGCCAAATAAGTCCATAAATCATGCTTTGATTTTTACTGTTTTGATGCTTATAAACATTATAATATTGATTACATTTAATTTAATATGGATGCTCTATTTTGAAATAGCAACATGGTACAGGAAAACCAGTTCAATTTAGAAGGTTTGATTTTTAAGTTACATAAGCAGATTGAAATCATAGGTTTCAAGACATATATATCCTAACCATTTACAAACTGGAATTAGAAAACAGAATTATTAATCTCAAATCACATTTTATCTTCACAATACAAAATGAACAGGTTCTTCAAGACCTGCATTTTTAAATGCAAACAAGTAGAGACTGAGACATGATAAAAACACATTTTCTTCTTCTCAGCTTTTTGTTTTCAAGCCATTAAAAAAATATCAGAGCACATTATTGAGCTCAGGAAGCCACAACCTTCAGGAACAACAGAACCACCACACTAATTTTCTACATAGTTTATATGGTGGAAAGTTCAACTCAGGTTTTAATGATCAATAACACCATGTTAACATAATTTCAAAAAGTGATTTTCAGATTTAGGTGTAATTCCAAACACACACACACATGCTATCCTTAAAGCAGAAAACTGAAGTCCAGAATAATCACAAAGTCTAAATTTTACAGAGTATATTGTGAGATATCATTATTATTTTTAGGAAGAAATATCTATGACAGAACCTATTTCATGTGTTAGCAGCCTCCAAAAAAAATGTGGCTAAAAACAGTTTCTTAGTAATATCTTGAAGGGTCAAACACAATGACCTTGTCATGTTCCTGGTGATCCTGGTGTAACACCTGGGTCAGAGTCTAGGGAAGATTAATATGGTAATTAGAAAAGGATCAGAGGTGTTATTGTAGCAAAACAGATACAGCATTAGCAGTGCCTCCTAGTACTGTTAATATTCTCCATACTTTTTTCTCAGAATCCTTGGTTATAAGCACCACAATAAATATATTTTACAGAGTAATTTTCAGTAATGTTAAGAACAGCAAAGACTGTTTAAAAAGTAGTAAACGTATTCTCCATTATAACTTTAAATATCACCTTTTAACAAATGTTAAATGTGCATATCATACCTACGGGAACGTATTAAGCATGATTCCATACCAGTATTACTGCTGTACTTGGACTCACTGAATTGGTTAAGCAGCCAAGTGAATGGGGGAAAAAAAAACAAAGCCTAGAAAAATCTTTAAAATCACAGGACCTTCATTTATCTGGCTGGATCTATAATTACTTACTTTAAAACTCTTTCTCTAAGCATATAATTATACAAAAACCTTCTATAAATAGGGGTTTAACTCTCAATTTGGATCACCTTTTAGAGACGCCTATGAAAAAGGACAGAACTAATAATAACAGGGGACCCAAAGAACACGTGCGAGGACAGCATGGCATACTGCATCTGTGGATCTGTGCAGCACATTTGTCATCAGAGTGACTGGTTGAAGGTCATCTTTACAACCTTCACCACCCAGGGTGCTATTCTGAATGCAGCCTACAGTAAATGTCAGCTGAAGTCCTTCTGTGCTAGGACACCACTTGCATACTTGTTAAAATCTTTGTGCTTTTTTCCTTTTAGTCTAAGTTATTGGGGGAAAAACAAACACAAATAAGATGCTTTTCATTTAACCATTCATTCAGAAAACATTTTCTGATGCTTACTCTAGACTATATCCAAGGACACAATTGATAAGACACACCATGCTATATGTAACCTCTGCTTATATTACTCCTGGTGGTCCTCTGTTTATTTCTGGGTGTTTGGCAAACTCTTCACCCACGCTAACTGCTCTGCAAAGGGGCTCCTGAGGCACCAATGTGAAATCACAGTCCTCTTCTTTATGCTACTGGAGTAAGTTTCTGTGCTTCTATTGTTGTGTTTATTACATCGTTTTAAAATTCTTTTTTTAAATGTCTGTCCTCACTATTCTTAATTTCACTGAACCATATGCAATATCTTGCCCACACTTGTATCCCAAGAAACTAACAAGGTTTAGCCCATTAAGATGCTCAAGAAATGACTCATGAAATGATTCAGACAAATAGCTCTATCTAGCTGTCCTGCCATCTAAGACATGAGTTTCTGTGTACTTTAAGGTCCTCAAGAAATGATTCATGAATGAATGAAAGACTCCCCACCTCCAGTGGGCAGTAGATGCCTATTAGCTCCACATATCCTTCTGGAGAGATCTATCTGCCCTCTCCAGGTATGGACCCCATCATCTCTGTCAAATGTGAGTGATTCTCGCAGAATAAAATAATATCCATCACATTCCACTAGAGACTAGATTGTGTTCTTCTTAAGCTTCATTTTTCTCTCCTGGGTCCTTAGGTCCTTCAGTATGCTTCATATACAACTATAATTATAACCTCCTCCAACCACACCAAGGTTTTGGATAGAGAAACATTTGTTTATCTTGAAGTCTAAGATAGAATCTAAACCTTCAGAAAGCCATAGCTTATAAGTAGTATGATCCATTTACTTTTTTAGAAAAATAAAGCATCTTTGGTCTTTAGTTAGGGGTTAAAATATAAACAAACATGTAAGTGAACTATCTTTTCATATCCTAAAACTAACCAGGGACCTGAAAACCTTGACATTGTACCCAGTGATATTTTGGGTTATCTTAATTTAAAAGCCTAGAGATTCCTGTTATATATATACACAAAACAAAGGAGGTAAGGATGCTCATTCCAAAGCCATTCAATTGTATTCTAAATTTTAAGAATAATTTTCAAGAAAAAAGAAAACCCCATACGAACAGACCTTAATTTGTTTCTTTTCCCCTGCCAATGAATTTGGGTGTTGGCTTCACTGTGTTGTTCCAAATGTACAAAACTCCAGTGACTGCAGGTTGTGTCCCCCTGACTGAATAGTTACCATGTTTCAAAGATTCATTTGGATTTCAAATCAGGGTGACCTGCTTTCATTATATGCAAACAGGTTTAAACCCATGTCTCCATCAGGCATAGCAGAAGACAAATAGCTACATCTAGTTGCCCTGCTATCTAAGTAAGTTCTGAATTCCTTAAAGATGATCTACTTATGTGACTACACTATAGCTGTATGTTATCCACATAGTTTTTACTATTTAAATAGTGTCTTCTTGTGTACCGCTTTTGGAGAGAAGAAGAATATGTTGGTTAGTATACCATTGTATCTCTAGACTTGGAAATAGATAAAATAGGAGAATTTGACCAAAAATAATTTGTCATCAAGCCTAGATAATGAAAAGGCCCTATGAGTTTAAGTTCACATTAACTCTTTACTTCAAACAATCGAATCAAGTGTAAAATAACTTAGGTGGCTGAGGTACCTTCATCTTTCTATAAAATGCAGAAAAAAAAGGTTATATCAAGAGTTGTAAATCTAGTATTATAATAACAATGTAGGGTAGCAGGAGGGTACTGAAAATATCAGGTGGAACACCTTGTAAAATATATGATTATTTAACCACTATGCTGTACACCTAAAACTAATACAAAATAATACTGAATATAAACTGTTATTTTAAAAAGACAGTTACATTTTTAGCTTTTTGAGGAAATTCCATACTGTTTTCCACAGTGGCTATACCACACTGCATTCCCACCAACAGTGCATTAGGATTCCCTTTTCTCCACAACCCCACAAGCACTTGTTTGTTGATTTGTTTATGATGGCCATTCTGACTGATGTGAAGTGGTATCACATTGTGGTTGTTAATTTGTATCTCTCTGACGACTAGTGATGCTGAACATCCTTTCATATGTCTCTGGGCCCTCTGTATGTCCTCCTTGGAGAAGTGTCTGTTTAGGTCCTTTGCCCTTTTTTAAATTGGATTGTTTGTCTTCCTGGAGTGGAGTCGTGCGAGTTCTTTATATATTTTGGAGATAAAACCCTTGTGTCTGAAGTATTAACCCTTTGTAACAGCATGGATGGAACTGGAGAGTATTCTGCTAAGTGAAATAAACATAATGGTGTACTGAAAGACAAATACCATATGATCTAACCTATAAGTGGAACTTAATCAACAAAACAAACAAGTGAGCAAAATATAACCAGAGACATTGAAATAAAGAACAAACTGACAGTAACCAGAGGAGAGGGGGAAGGAGGATAATGGGGGAAAGAAAAGGAAAGGTCATCAAAGAACATGTATAAAGGACCCATGGACAAACCAAAGGCAGGTAGGATTTAGGGTGGGAGGTGAGGGTGGGTGGGGTGGGGTAAAGTGAGAAAATGGAGACAGCTATATTTGAACAACAATTAAAAAATAAAATAAAATAATAAAAATAAGAGAAAATTTTAAAAAGAGTTTATAAATCCGTTATCCTATTGTCTCACTATAGCCCATTCCTCAGTCCTTTTGGCAAAAAACAGATGTCAAAGTGATCACATCTTTAGGAATACTGTTTTACAGGTATGCTTAGAGTGAGAAAGAGTCACACCAGCCCAAACTCCCCAACCACAGAGTCCTGAGGTTCACCATGACAACAGAGGGAAGATTGAGTTGGGGAACGCTTCACCACTCCTGCAATGAAAATAAATTAATATTCCCAGTTGTGCAAACCTTAGGGTCTTTCCTGAATTCACTGGACTAGTGTGGATTATTGAGGCAAAGATAGATTGTGCATAACAATGGAGCCAGGAAAAGACTAATAATATCATGAGTGCTTAAACAGATCCTAGTTGACAATTATGTAAATCCTGCTAAAGGAGATGGTTGAAAAAGATGTAGAATGCCTTGAAGTACAATATTGTCTCATCTAGATACCTAATAATTACATTAGGACATTCCATGAGATTTGAACCGAGCTTTTACACATTTTAGATACCAGTCCAGTATATAATTTCCTTACCAGATAAAGTGCACCAGAAATCCTTGAAGTTTGATAAGATGTATCTAATTTCAACAATTGTACAATTTTCAACATAGCTGTGCAAGATCTTTGGTAAAATCCATTTCAAATGGCCTATTAGCAATTCCACTTCTTTCTGTGAATCTCAAAATACGTTTGCTAGACAGTCATCTTATTTTGGCTTTAGAATGTATATCAGGTGTTTTTTTCCAGACACAAGCAATTAAAGAATTGGAAAATAGCTCACAGAAAGCTCAAAAGAACTGATCCTTGGAGAGCAAATCCTGCAATCCCAAACAACCCCAGTTTCCCTTGGGTATATCTGCTGACAAAAGTTATTGCTACTTAAGGATGGCAACTAGAAGATACATACACAAACCATCACAATGGAATAACTTGCTTGCCACATGACTGATATTTACTGAGAGACTGGTTGCTAGAATTTTCTCACCAATCTGACATTACCTCATGTGACATGGCCCAGCTTTCTTGAAGAGGCTACTCTGCCATTCTGTGCTGTCTTGTTACATAGTTATGTGTGTTATGTCTTACCCAATCTCGCCCGGTGATTTTTATTTTAGAATCTCATGGGCTTTGTATCTTGAAGCCAAACAACCTGTTGGAAATACACAGCAGAGAACAGAATCCCTCTTATCTGCTTGCTGCCTAACAAATCAAAACACACTGAAATCTGGGATTATTAGAGAAAGTTTGGGGATAAAGAAATAAAATAAAAACTGACTTGTCAAATGGGACTCCCTGCTGCTCAGTACCATGTGTTACCATAGCAAGAAGCATCTGTTCAGCTATTAAATATGTTAGTGAATATGATATAGACAGCTGTGGCATTATCAAATATTCTCAGTGCCTATTAAACCTCACAGTTGCATATTTTAATTTTACCTTTTACTAGTAAAACTCAAGGCAGTAGCACCTTGAAAACAATTTAACAAGTTCAAAGAAACACTATTATTTTGGTTATATATCACATGTTTAAATTATATTCATGTATTACTAACAAAAATTTTTGGCAAGCTCACCAAAATGTTCTCAAAATTTAAATGTTGTTCTGTCAGTTGTGATTTAGCTCACAATGGATGCAATAAGACTAAAGTAAATAATCACATGTAGAATTTGAAAAACTTCAATGACTACACTTTTTCCTCTTCTGAACACCTTACTTCCTTTCAATTTAATTTTCACTATTATCAAATGCCACATAGCATATGAGAGTCCCTTGATGTAATACATGCTCTGAGCTTGAGAACAGTGTCATTTAAATGGGCTATCAAGAGCTAAGACATCTATGCCTTATCAAACACTTAATAGAGGACTACATCTGTTGTTACTGTGTTTGTTATATTAAGATTAAGCACAATAATTTTGACAATAATAGTACATTTAGAAGCCTGTCACGTTCTCCTGCTGCTGCCCCATTCCTGGAGACGGCATGATAAAAATAAGAAGTGACTAGGGGCAAAATGAAGAATTATGGAACGTGTAGAGGGTGAAGAACACGAGGCAGGCTCTGAACCAAGTGCTGCCTCCACGAGGATATTAACCTCTTGTCCGCCTGGCTCCTCCTAGAAAACCGTGGCCACCACTTTCCTGAGAAGTGCCATGTACTTGTTAGCCATCTTCCTGCCCATTGCTGTTCTGTGAAAGCTGTCGGAATATAAGATAAATTGTGACAGAAGCTAAAGGGGGGTTAATATCGTCTCTAAACCACAAAATTATTAAATGTAAATGCACTGAAATCAAATAAGCCAGAATGAAAAATCATTCTATGGGGCTCAGTGTCTGACACATAATGAGGCCAGTTTGCCTTTGCAGTAACATGCCCCAGTTTGTGACATGTTCATATACTTACTGGTGGGAGGTGCGACAGGGCCATGTTCTTGAAGGACAACTCTGCAGTAAATACAGTGGTTCTGTTTATAGGAGGTTATCTGCCTAAAAAGTACTTTCATACATGTAAAAGAATATTTTTGTAAGATTAAGGTTCTTTATTAGTTTGTCATGTTAAAAATTCTGAAGCAATAGCCATAATAAGGGAATGGTTTGATACAGTGTAGCTTATATATGCAAAAGGATAATACCAGGTAAATATGTGATTTTATCCTCTTGAAGAAAAATGTCCAAAATAGATCCAAAAAGAATAATCAAGTGGCAGAATAGTATGCATCATACGAAAACATTTTGTCTTTTTGAAGAATGTTTAAGTGTATAAACATACATACAACTATTTAAACATATACATACAAGAAAATAAATATATATGTGAATGCTATAAAATTAAAGATCAAAATCTTAGATACCACACTAAAAAGGTTGGTATATCAGAGGCAGGTTTGACTTTTTATTCTCACCATTGTACTTAAATTTTTCAATAAGTTCTTTTAAGATCTACAAAAAGAAAATTTTTTAAGGATTTTTTGAGGGGGAGGGAGTAAATGGACACTTTGGTCAATAAATAAAACTCAGCTCACTCTGAACAGCCAGCCAGTTGTAAAACATTACTGGCCTTGTGGACCCAATTGTATGCATCACTAATCTATTAAATCTGGTTTATGTCTACACAGAAGAATCCCCCCAAAAAGCCAGTAAATAAATAATAGAAATGCAGTCAAATGAGGAGGAAATTCAGTGAAAAGCTGGTAATAATAAAGATGATAGTTACAGTATGTTACTCGCATATTAATGAATAATATCTATGCTGCAATTTGAAATACCAAAAATCACCTCCATCCTTTTCACTTGTCAAACACCTTTTATGGTAGCCAGTTGCAAAGGACCAACTAACCACTGGTTTTGAATTACACATTGGGGGTGGGACTAGATTTAAAGCCTTTTTGTTCTACCATGTGAAATTTCTCTTCAATGCCTATATTTTTTTTAACCTCACCTGAGGATGTTTCATTGATTTTAAGAGAGAGGAAGGGGAAAAGGAGGAGAGACAGAGAGAAACATCGATGCGAGAGGGAAATATTGATCAGTTGCCTCTCATATATGCCCCAACCAGGGATCAAACCCACAATCTAGGTATACCCTGCCCAGGTATTGAACCTGCAACTTTTTGGTTCACAAAACAACGCTCCAACCTCTGAGCCACCCGGTCAGGGCAATGCAATGTCTGTCTTTTAAATATAAAATGAACTCAGCTGGAAAGCCTATATGGCAGGCTGCCTGACCTTACTCTACATATAACTGCTAAAATTTCAACCCCGTTTCTCTGCTGATGTCCTGTGGGATATGAAGCCCCAAAGCCCTGTTTTTATTGCTAATTAACAATAATGAAGAGTATGACATACTTTTTCTTTGAACACTTTTGTCAGGAAGGTATCCAATCAGCAAGCGATACAAGCAATAGACAAATTCCCTTTCTCCCCCTTCATTTACACGCTGAGATACACAGAGACTGTACCCTGCCTTTTGGCTTAAAAAAAAGAAAGGAAAAAAAAAAGGAAAAAAGTAGGTCAAGCTGTCTCGGCTTTATGCAGAAGCTTTTAAAACCTGGGGAAAGGCTGAAAGCGGCTGCTCCAGCCAGTTTCCAGACTATCGCGGGTTATTTTTATATTCATACCCACATACGGCCGATAATGTTGTAGGCATCAGTGTTGGTTTGGCCCTACATTTAAGCACAACTTAAAAAATAGCAAAGATATTTATAATTTCAGCCATTAAAAGAATTTTAATACAAAACACCATGTTCTATGCTGTGGCACTCTGTTTATATTTAGTACATCCGTGCTGAGGTTCATGGAATTCCAGCTTGTACCCATGCTCGAGGAAGCTCACCGACTATACACAGTAGAGAGTCAGTGACTTAGGCGCGCTAATTTGGACTGTATGATGATTTGGAAAAGTAGCTGGGCTAGCCTGAAATGTTCCTTGGCACAAATTTAAACAAATAATTGAATAAATAATTAAATAAATAAATACAGCTTTGAAGTCTGATAGAACTAGTTCAAATCCAGGTACAGTTACTTATGGCCTATCTGATTTGTGTCAATTATCTTTAAATGCAGTTTTCTCAACTGTAAAATTGAGATAATAATATCTCAGAGGGTGGCGTATACTAAATGAAATAAAATTTTTATGCAAAGTGTTTAGATTAGCATGTGGTCCATAGCAAGCACTCAATACATACTAAATAGTATTATTTATTGTTCTTCTTACTAAGCAAATGAATAGAGTAAGCCTAATTTCAGAGGGGGAGATTAACTCTAATTATGATAATTAAATGTTGGTACTTTCCAGGGCTTAATATATATTAAAAATCATTCTTAAAATCATTTTTAAAAAACCTTTTAATAAATGGAGACCCAATGTCACCTCTGTCACTGGAGCACATGTCAGAGTTGTAGGAGTAAGAGTCAGGTGCAAGAGGGAAAAAAAGGACAGTCAACTTGCCAGGGTAGTTTAGGTTGATTACAGATCAAAACTCTCATCCAATTAGAACTGATTGCCATGGGAGGGTTACTTTTCCTTTGCATTCTCCAGTTGGCTTCATTTCTTCTCATCAGGTCAGACAATAGGAAAATATACTACAGATGCTGTCATATAACTATCCAAAATAATAGAGACCACAGCTAAGAAGAATACCTAGATGAAATCTAAGAAAAATGGCCTCCTGCTCATATGCCTGAACCAGAAAGCGAAGCTGGTCTATGGTCTAATGAGAGAGAATCCTTCCTTCCCAGAGAAAACCCCACGTGGATAACGAGTCCATTTCATGACAGGCCTCTGCCTTGACTGTGTGAGCCTTCCGAGGTTGTAAATGAGGAGTCTCAGAAGAGTGTCACATGCTTTCCCATTATCCTTTGGGAGTCTACCTCACGCTGTGCTCCACAGAGAACACTTCTCCTGTGACCTCCAGCCCTGCAGTGGAAAATTACCAGCAGGAGGGGAAGGGAAGTCACAGCCCAAAACAAAGGCTCAATTTACTCACACATGCATCCCTTCGTCAATAAACATTTATTATGTATTAAAATAACAACCGTGCTAGTGTCTGAAAACACAAGGGTATAAAGATATATAATCCATGGTCACTGACCTTGAAGAGTTCACAATTTAATGAGGTAGAGGGGCACATAATGAAATAACTATGACCACAGTAAGTACATAATAGAATTAAGAACAAAGTGCTATAATAGTACCAAGAAGGGCATGATTAGTTTTGCCCTAGGGGACTAAGGAAGGCTTCACAAATTTATAAAATATATGGTCCAGACCTTGAAGATAAATAAAAATGTCCTGGACTGGAAAGGAGAAGAGGGCAGATAAGGGTGGGAGGAAGTGGGAATATTTCAAAGGGAGAAACAAACATGGACAAAGGCACTTTGAAGTTCTATTTTTGCTGGCTGTCATTTCATTAACGGTGCAAATATTCTTTTGAAAATTGTGGTCTCTGCCTTTAAAATTATGTGTGCCCCAAATTAAGAAGTCAAACTAATTGCAAAGCAAGCTAACTACAAAATATTTCAGGCAACTAGTCAAACAGGTAACTTTCTATCTGTTTATTTAACTAGAGAAAATAATTTATATAACTGGCATTTGGAATGCTCAGTAATTCATGTGATGTGTGGTATGCTAAAAACTGGGGTCATTTGGCTTTGTAAAACAGTATTAGGCAGACCAAAAACTGAGATATCAGGTGTAACATAATGAGAAACTGGCTCCTGAATTCTTACCTGTACCACACACATAAGGCTAAGAGGTTAAACACTTGGATGTAGAAGTCTGAGTTCAAATCCTACCTTTGCTTACTAGCTGTGTTTCTACAGCATGAAAGTTTAAAATACCAACCTAGGTCTACACTCTGTGCCTAGTGTGCTAGCACAGTGAAATGTAGCCATTAAAATCTAAGCTACTGGAGGCCAAAGTCAGGCCTCACTTAACCCTGTATTCCAAGTGCCTTGAAAATGCCTGCGGGGGTGGGGGGGTTACATGCATCTATTAAAGACAGAATTGTGCACATTAAAATTGGGAGTAGCTGAAGATGAAACTGGAAAATAAGCCCACATTTTCCAGTTCAAGGAGAGTCCGTTAAACCAAGCCAATAGCAATGGACACAAGGAAAGCAGACCCATTTTATAGCTGCCATGAGATACAGTCACATGTTGAGTACTTGAAATGTGGCTAATGGAACTGAGGAACTGAATTTTCAAGTTTATTTAATTGTAACTGAGTCACGTATAAATTTAAAATGGACAATTCAGTTTCTGAAAATTTGCAAGCTATGTTCACAATAATTCAGCTATGTAAATATATTTGAACTGGAAATTTTATGAAATACACAGTATTTCTGATGGAAATGGAGATTCTTAATTGAGAGGCACTGTAAGTGTAAAATACAGTCAGCTATCAAAAACTTAGTATGAAAACCATAACGTGAAACAATACAGTTAGAGGATGTGGTTCAGGAAGGTGGTGGAGGAACCTCCTGAACAAACCTCCTCCTATGAGCACAATGCATCTACAGCTACATGTGAAACAATCTCCTCTGGAAAGCACCTGAAGACTGAACAAACAGGTCTTCTTCCACCACAAAGGCTAAATGGACCACACTTAGATGAGCAGGAGAGGCAGAGACACAAACTCACTAAAACCCACCCCAGAGGCACAGTGATCAAAAGCGGGAGGAGCAAGGGGTTTGCACCTGGTATCAGGCACAGTAAGTAACCCTCGAAACCTGGACTGGAGAGATGAGCCCCAGAACATCTGACTGTGAAAACCACTAGGACTTACATTCCACAGAATCATGAGGGCTAGAGAGTGAGTGGAGATTCTGCTCTTACAGGGCTCACACGCAGACCTCCTTGCCCAGGGATCCAGCACAGAAGCATCAGTTTGAAAAGTGTCTAGACCACATGTGAAGGAGAGTTATTTCCTCAGACACTGGCAGGAGCCATGTTTGCCTTCTCCCTCTACTTTGCTGGCACTGGCACTAGAGGACACCATTTCTGCACTCTCCTTGTAACCTACTAGTGCCGATGAGCACACCCTCCACCATGCCACATCCATGGTCTGCCAATGCCAGGCGGGCACATGCAGCCCACAGAGGGTACACCTCTTGAGTGCTTGGTACTGGTGGCTGGGGGGACTGCATTTCCAGTTCCCATGTGTCTGAAACAATTGAAGAGGCAGTTCTTGGTGGGCCACCACCCCCAGAGCACTTCACAGACAGCAGCTAAAACACACCCTCAGTCCTCCTATGAAAATAGGCCTATTCATTTGCCCTGGAGCTTTAGCCTGAGGAACAGGTTCAGGTACACCACACATCTAGAGGCTACAAAAGTGCTCTCAGGAAGCCTAGGCTGGGAGATGTCATCTTTGTGCTCTCCCTGAGCTCACTAGGGCTTACCAGTATTTCCCAGAAAGGAGTTCATGCATTTGTCTGGATTCTCAGCTTTTGCGATTGTCACTAAGGGTTTACCTTCAGATCACAGGCTTGAGTAACCCATTTACATCAATGAATAGCTCATCCAGACAGAATATCAATAAAAAAAAATGAGCCTTAAATGACAGGCAGATAAACTTAACAGATACATATAAACCTAAGCCACTCCACTTGCAGCTAGACTCACCACTACCCCAAAAGAGAGAGGGATCAAATAAATAAAATCAGAAATGAAAGGAATTACAATTGATGCTATAGAAATAGAAAGGATTATTATGAACCAACCTAAAGAAATAGATAAATTCTTAGATACACACAATCTTCCATGACTGAAAAATGAAGAAATTTAAATCTAAATAGACAAAATGCTTTTATGAAGATAGATAAAAAAAACTCCAATAAAAATATTCCAAAGACATAATTGTTCACTGGTAAATTCTGCCTTTACAAACTCTTCCAAAAAGAAAAGGAAGGAAGGAAGGAAGGAAGGAAGGAAGGAAGGAAGGAAGGAAGGAAGGAAGGAAGGAAGGAAGGGGTCACTTCCAAACATTTTATGAGGCCTGGATATACCCTAATGCCAAAACCAAAGACATAATAAAAAAAGAAATTTACAGGCCAATATC
Source organism: Phyllostomus hastatus (assembly GCF_019186645.2). Classification (NCBI taxonomy): domain Eukaryota; kingdom Metazoa; phylum Chordata; class Mammalia; order Chiroptera; family Phyllostomidae; genus Phyllostomus; species Phyllostomus hastatus. The sequence goes on along the minus strand of NW_025334041.1, from coordinate 102,400,849 downwards.
CCTGATATTCACAGATGTGAAATACCCTCACTGAGTATTGTCAAACTGAGTTCAACAGCACATCAAAAGGATCATACAACATGATCAAGTGGGATTCATCTGAGAGATGCAAGAATAATTGGACATCTGCAAATCAATCAACATGACACATAACATTAACAAAATAAAAAGTAATCATACAGTCATCTCAATAGATGAAGAAAAACATTTGACAAAATTCAACATCCATTTATAATTTTTTTAAAAACCCTCTCAACCAAGTAGATATAGAGGGAATATACCTCAACATAATGAAGGCCATATATAGCAAACCCATAGCTAACTTCATACTTAACAGTGAAAAGCTGAAAACCCTTTCTTTAATATCTGGGACAAGACAAGGATGCCACTCTTGTCACCTTTATTCAACATGGTATTAGAAGTGCTAGCCAGAATAATCAGGAAGAAAAAAGAAATAAAATGTATCCAAATTGGAAAGGAAGAAGTAAAACTAAAGTAAAATTACCACTATCTGTAGATAACATGATTACACACACACACACACACACACACACACACACACACACACAACCCAAAACATTGTTAGGACTAATAAATGAATTCAGTAGAGTTGCAGAACACAAAATCAATATACAGTAATCTTTTCAATTTCTATGCAGTAACAGATTATCAGGGAGAGAAATTAAGAAAGTAATCTTAATTACAAATGCATCAAAAATAAAATAGCTAGGAATAAATTTATTTATTAGAAGAAATAGAAAAAATAACCCCCACAAACAAAAAGGTATTCTGTGCTCCTGTATTAGAATAATCAATATTATTAAAATGCCCATACTGCCTAAAGCAATCTACAAATTGAATTATCAAGATTCCAATAGTATTTTTTATAGAACTAAACCAAAAAATTCTAAAATGAGCATGGAACCATAAAAATTCTAAATAGCCAAAACAATCTTGAGAAAAAAGAACAAAGCTGGAGGTATCATGGGCCCTCATTTCAAACTATACTACAACATTATAGTAATCAAAACAGTATGGTATTGGCATAAAAACAGACATTTAGATCAATGGAATAGACAGGTCATAAGAAAATCCATCCATAAATAGGCAATTAATTTATGAAAAAAAAAGCCAAGAAGATATAACAGGATAAAGACAGTCTCTTCAGTAAGTGGTGTTAAGAGTTCAGTTTTTAATGTGGTGACTTTGAAGTGCCCTTAGGACTTTCAGGGACAGATGCTAAGTAAGCCCTTGGAAATGCTGGTAAGATGATCAAAGGGGAAGTCAGGACTAGAGATGTATGTTTGGTACTGAGCAGTCTTCATTTGCTACCTAAAATTCAGAGCTGAATTTTAGGAATACTAACTTATTTTCACAGACCAAAAAGTCCTAATAGTTAATTAAATGTTGATCATTTACCAAGAGCTTTTTTGGTCTCTCAATCCTGTATTTCCACTCTTTGTTGGGTAGGAAAACTCTAAGAGCTAGGCTTAGGAGGAAGTGTTTTTCTTGATAGGAAGAGCCCATCAATAAAATGTCTCCTCAGGAGCCTCACTGCAGTGTTTTCTTCCAGGGCTGTGAGATGTGGGCAGAGAGGCTAAACAGCTCATCCAGCTAATCAGCTGGAGGGCAGAGGCCTCCTCCGTCTTGTTGACCTAAGAATCCCCAAGTGCAGCATACTACCTCCTGTGGGGCTCCAGAATGAGTCACCCCAAGATGAACCTCTGTGGTATTAAAATTGTTTTGAGCTAAAGGCAACTTCAGCTTTGGGCTCAAGAGAAACTTTCACCTTCCCTCCACCCTTTGACTACCTGGAAGAGTTTGCATTAGGAGCCTTGTTTAAAATGGGAGACTATCAGAGATAACCTCTTTTGATGTATCTATAAGGAAGAACAAACTTCTATTTACTAACCATCTGCTCTTTTTTATCATCCTGCAATGACCCTTTGAAGCCCCCAAGGAGCCTTACCTTATCCTTAGCTCAGAATGTCTTACCTGTCTAGAACCCCCTTTCTACTTCCAAACCTCTCATGCATGTGGGGTGTCTGAGTCTCTCACAGATGTGGGGTTCCCATACATATGCATGTATTAAATTTGCTTGCTTCCTTTTGCTAATCTGTCTTCTATCTATTTGATTATTAGACCAGCCAGAAAAACCTTGAGGGTAGAGGAAAGTGTGTTCCTCTCCTACACTCCTAAAGTAAGCTCCTAAAGACAGCAAAACTTGCATATCACAGCTCTGAAAATGTTTGCTTTTATCCAAAGAATATTTTTAGGCTCAGTGAAAATCATCTTTGGTTCTTTGCTCTTGATTTAAAAAGTGGATTATTTATTTACAATGTTTAGATGCCTCTCAGATATCTTGGACTTCAATACTTTCATACTCATGTTTGTTCTATCATGTAAATTCTGAAGAGTGATCTTTGTTGATGCAGCAGTTAATAGGCTACAGTGATTAGAAACATGTGTTCTGAGTTCTGGCCAAAATGGAAGCGTAGGTAGAATTCCTTCATTTCCTCGCACAACGGAAAGGAGGGTAACAACCAATATAAAATCAATGAACTACCAGAAGTGCCAGAAAATCAAACTTCATGAAACTCCAGCAACCAAGGAATTAACGAAACACTCAACCAGAACAACCAGACAGGTGAGCCGAAACAAAGAAATATGGCCCAAATGAAAGAACAGAGCAAAACTCCAGAAAGAGAGCTAAGAGACGAGGAGATAGCCAACCTATCTGGTGGAGAAAATAAAGCCCTGGTAATCAAAATGCTCATAGAATGGATTGAGCTTGGTCGAAAAATAAAAGGGCAAGTGAAAAATATCTGAAATGAAATAAAGCAAAATATTCAGGGAACCAACAGTGATGGGAAAGAAACAAGGACTCAAATCAATGATTTGGAATGAAAGGAAGAAATAATCATCCAACCAGAACAGAATGAAGAAACAAGAATTCAAAAAATGAAATGAATCTTAGGAACATCAGGGACAATTTTAAACATTCCAATATCCAAATTATAGGGGTGCTAGAAAGAGAAGAACAAGAGCAAGAAATTGAAAACTTATTTGAACAAATAATGAAAGAAAACTTCTCCAGTCTGGTGAAGGAAATAGACTTCCAGGAAGTCCAGGAAGTCCCGAGAGTCCCAAAGAAGTTGGACCCAAAGAAGAACACACCAAGGCACATCATCATTAAGTTACCCAAGATTAAAGATAAAGAGAGAATTCTGAAAGCGGCAAGAGGAAAGGAGGGAGTTCCTTACAAAGGAGTGCACATAAGACTATCAGCTGATCTCTCAAAAGAAACTTTGCAAGCAAGAAGGGGCTGGAAAGAAGTATTCAAAGTCATAAAAGGCAAGGACCTACATCCAAGATTACTATATCCAGCAAAGCTATCATTTAGAATGGAAGGGCAGAGAAAGTGCTTTCCAGATAAGGTCAAGTTAAAGGAGTTCATCATCATCAAGCCCTTATTATATGAAATGTTAAAGGGACTCATCTAAGAAATTGAAGAAGATCAGAAACTATGAACAATAAAATGACAACAAACAACTATCAACAAATGAACCTTAAAAAAAGAAAAACAAAAACTAAGTAAACAACTAGAACAGAAACAGAATTGGAGAAATGGACATCACATGGAGGGTTATCAATGTGGAGGGAGAAGGGAGAAATAGGGGCAGAAGGTATAGGGAATAAGAAGCATAATTGGTAGAGATAAAATAGACAGGGAGAGGTAAAAAATGGTGTAAGAAACAGAGGATTCAAAAAACTTACACATATAACCCATGGACATGAACTAAGGAGGGGGAATGCTGGAGGGTTGGGGTATACAGGGCAGAGGGGGATAAAGGGAGAAAAATTGGGAAAACTGTAATTGTAATAGCATAATTAATAAAACATACTTTAAAAACTAAAAAATAAAATGTAGATTATTTATGCCTGTTGGTAACTTCAGTGTCTCCTTGTATATTCGCCTGGGTCATTTCTGTCCTTTGTTGAAATGAACTGCCTAAGTCAGGAGTGGCCCAGCATAAGCTTTAGTAGGACTCCAGTGCCACAGTGTCACTTTCATCTGTTTCCTAACCTTTGGCCAACATATTTGCTCTGCTGTTTGCATTTTTTAAACTATTACTCTCATGTATTTTGCTTATGGCTTTCAATGTGCTTTGTGCAATGAAAGAAGTTTTCCTGATCAGTGTACAAATCACTCCATTTTAGTATGCATTCCTCAAACTACTTTGTAATCTTCAAGCAATGTCTTCATTACTTTTTCCATCCATCTATATTGTGTTTAGACTTTTGCAAAGCCAGCATCTTTAATAACTTGTGTGCATATGCTTCCATTGTTGATCATAATTTCTTCCTAAGACCTGTAGACTCTGACTAGATAATAAGAATGAACATGCAGGTATGTTCTGAGCATGGGTGATCTTATCCGTGTCTTCTGGAAATCTCTTAATAACCTAGTTCAGCTGCTTCCAGACTATTAAACCTCCATAAGGTTATAAATATTTGCTGTTTTAGGCTGCTAAATTATGGTGAAATATCTTACACAGAAAGAGAAAACTAATACAGTATAAATTGCATTATAGATGATCAATAATAATGTGCTGAATGGACTAAAGGAAGTATTTCTTGAAGGAAGGCTTTGGAGAAATAGAAGTGGGTGGAATGTACTGGGACATGTAGGACCTAAGCCACCACCTATGCTGGAACAAAGAAGTTCTGCATCACCAGCTAAATACCTCACCACAAGATTCCCTATTATCAGAAGCAACTGAGATATAGCCACTGGCATTCTGCTGGAAACTGGTTGAACCCTCACTGCCCCTACCCTCTCACTTGAGTTTTTTCCCAGAGGCAAGGCCCATAAATCTCCAGAACTTTCTATCCCAGAATCAGCCATCCCCAATCAGAGGACTTTGTCTTGCAAATACCTATACCCAGGACAGCTTGGGCATATCAGCAGGGTGACCTACCCTCCCAAGGGGTCTGCCACACACCCTTAAAAACCCTTCTACCCTTTTCCTTGCTTCTGCAGTCTGCTTGGACTCAGCCTACTTGATCATAGTGTCTTGCCTTGAATAAAAGCCCTTAACTGGACCTTTTTTGGCTCCTGGTCTTTTCTTAGCCACCTTGGCTACCTAACAGAGGTTACAGAAGCAATGGTGGTATAATCAGTTGTGAGAAATGATTCAACAAGGTCTCTTGTTTTGGTAGCATAGAAAAGATGATTTGCTACTGCATACCAGCTCTGGATTAACTTAGAATTGATAAGAAGCTATTCTATAAAATAGCTTGGGGTCCACCACAAAGCAATGGATCAAGAAGAGTAGTGGTGATCATAAATCAGAGCAGAATCTAAGGTTTTTATCTACCTAGATAATGCCCTGTGCATTGCTTCAGCAGTTCTTCCTGAAAGATTCCTGAGTCCTCAACTTTTTCATCAAGAGGCTTCAAAATTTTAGGGCCAACACTGAAGATACCTAATGTTTAAATAGAGAAATTGATGACTGAGCAGAACCTAGATACTGAGAGAGAATGAGAAAAAAAACCCTCCTGGCAGAATTAAAATACAGAAATGACAAGAAGTGCATTTTTTAAAAGGAATTAATAAACTTCACTGGAGTGGAAAGATAAGTAATGTGAGAAAATGGACCTAAAAGGGAAGTTAAGATCGGAATGTTGAGGACATGAAATGTTAGGCATAGAATGTGCCTTTACCTGTACATAATTTGGAAGCATCAATGTGTTTTAACAGAGGAATAACAGAATCAGAGAAGCATTTTGGCAAATTAACCTGGCATAAGTATATAAAATGGATTGGAAAAGTATTGAGAATAGAGACAGGAAGAAAGGTGCCTAAGTGGAAGTGCAGGAACCAAGAAGGTGCAGGTAAAGAGAGTTGTTTTGATTCTCTTTTACTCAATTGCAGAGCGACAGAAGAGCAGAGGAGGAAATGCTTCTTGAAATCTAAAAACCAAATTTAGGAAGTTACTGATGCAACCAAGATGATTTAGAAAATGAGAAATTAATTAACTTCCAGAGACAATGCAGGAGTTTCTTATTGATTTACTTGAACTCACCCTGCTCCCAAATAGAGACTATATTAAGGCATCTGAATAGCACTTCAGCCAATAAAAATGTGACCATCACTTAACTCATTTTCTCTAAAGATAAGTAGCTGCCTTCATATGTTAAAAACTTGGATGAGAATTAAGAAAAAAAACATGGTGAAATTATTTTAGTCTTCTTTTTAAAATGGTAGTCAAATAGGCCACATGTTCTCTAATTCATGTAAGAATCAAGAACACAAAATCGAAAAAAATCTATTGTATATGACTTATAGGATTTGATTTAAAGATTATATGGCACAGTGTAACTCTAAAATGATATAAATCTGTTGGTTAGAAAGAATATTTCTTTGGAACTAATTTAACTTCAAGAAAAGCCTATGAGGGAATAATTGGATTTTATCTTGTTGGTGTAGGTATACACCCATATATAGTTATTGACTTTAGAAAGATTTTTTTTTAAATTAATTGTAACACAGAGGTAAGAGAAACAGTGTAAATTTTAGACAGGCAGTGAGAGATGAGAAATATTTGACATGTCACCAATATTGATGTTATTTTGGGACATGTAATATTTATTATAAATACAATGCTTCTAGCCTATGCTAAACCTGCTGATCAAAAGGTGTATTTCTAAATCAAAATCAATTAAGAGCTTGTTGTAAAAATAGGGCTTCCAGCTCAACAAAGTACAAAGAAGAAACACTTAAGGCAAAGATGTACAACAATTCACTAATCAAATTTGCAATGCTCTTTCATGCTTCCAAGATGAAAGAATTTCAAAAAACACTCTTTACTCATCCTCTCCTCCACCCTCCACACATTTCCTCTGGTCAGAACCAAGGCACGTGTTAGCATGCACACAGCAGTGAGTGAGTGCACATTTGCAGTGGCTTTATTCTGTCAATCAGGGAGGGGTTAAGCTACCTCCAAGCAACATGACCAGACCGATATACGGAGATGTTTCCTCCAGAGTGATGATAATGGTAAAATTTCTAGATATATCTTAGAAAATATTTTTTAAATGAACTTAATGTTTTATTGATTCTAAGAAATTATTTCAGCCCTGGCTGGTGTAGCTCAGTGGATTGAGCATGGGCTGCAAATCAAAGAGTCGCAGGTTCAATTCCCAGTCAGGGCACATGCCCTGGTTGTGGGTCAAGTCCCTAGTGAGGGCCACATTAGAGGCAACCACACATTGATGTTTCTCTCTCTCCCCTCTCCTTCTCTTTCTCTTCCTCTCTCTCTAAAAATAAATATATAAAATATTAAAAAAGGAAAATTATTTCAATGTTGATTAAATAATCCTCAACATTACTAATTTAAATGTACATAGTGTTTTACAGTTTACAAATCTCTTTATACTCTTTATCTTAAAAAACTATTATTTGTCCCTGTTCTTACAAATGTTATGCAAGTAAGAAAGTTGAAACTGCAAGAGGAAGAAAAGGAGATATGCAACAATGGAGAGATAATCAAGAAAAACTAGTCACTTTTGGACAAAGTATGTTTACTATAAATAATCTAAACTACCTGGTGACCAGGATCCCATCTGGCTTGTTCATTCATTCACCCAACAAGTATTTATTGAAATAAGTACTAAGTAGTGAGTTGCCTTATTTTTGTATCCACGAGGTTTAATATGGACCTGGGCCATATTAGCTGCTCAGAAAATATTTCTAGACAGCCTTTTAGCATGTACTGAAATAAATAATGAAAAAACACATTTGTATACTATATTATTTTTCTTATTAGTCATCATTATTATAAATTATGTCCTCTGTCATCAGAAAGCTTACTTCTACTTGAAAATAATGGACAGATATGAAATGAGTAGAGAACAATTCATTGTAAGAGTGAGTTACAAAAATAAGGGGATTATTGAGGCATTTGGATGACTATTTTGGAATAGTCATCCAAAAATTATTCACCATACATCTTCTTTAAATAACTACTGTAATTATATCTTACATAAAGATTCAGAAAACAACATCAACAAAATACGTAACTTTTCAATGATAAAGCTGTTGCTACATTTTTTTCTATGTTGTCAACAAGAAGTCAGCTGACTTTTAGGGTTAAATAGAAATTAAACTTCAACTGTGACTTGACTTTGACTATTGAAAAGTTGAGAGTCTATACTGAGCCTAAGCCATATTTTGAATATATAATTACTTCATTTATTATTTCAGAAAACATGTATTGAGCACTTGTATTCTAGGCACTATGTTAACTAATCTTTCCTCATTTTGTGTCTTTATCTTCCCTTAATCCCATTCTATAACCTTACAAATTTCAGTAGTAGTATTATAAGACTCTGAGGGTAACAGCTGCAATATTAATGTAACAAAAAGACATCTATAAAATCTAGGCAACCTGAGTCAAAAACTATTTCATTCTAAGTTAGTGTATTTTAAGAGTACAGTTAATAAAAATTTAAATATGATTATATTTTCCAGTAAAATTGAACATCATTCTGAAACAAATAGGATGATAAACAATGTCAAATATTCACATCTTCATTGACATTACAAGTCAGTCAGATTTTAAAAGTATCTAACAGAAATGTCATTATACATTTTGGCAAGACTGAAGCACCTTCAATCTGTTCTATCAATTTTGCAGCTTATTGGACATCTCAATTAATGGTGGAAATACATTTTTTAAATAAGATCAGTACATGGTTTATATTTGGCTGACCTTGAAGGTTCACAGAAATTTTCCTGGCACTTAATAATTTCTAACTTTAATAGATAAGTCATATCATCTGTAATATCAGTAAATTCAATTTTTTAGTCAGTTATATTCATAACACAAACTCAAACAACAGTAATAACCTATCCTCTACAAATCTGTTTTTGTTTTAAACCCCAATCGTGCAAAAAAGCAGAAGAAATGATTTGGAGAAAATCAGGATAGATTCAAAGGTACCTAAATAATCTCATAAAATAGTCTCTGAATATTCCCAAATCTAAGTATGTATCATTATTAAGAGTACTTCTGCTTCTGTCATGGGCAAGCATCAGCTTTGGACTCTACACCCTTCATTTTCCTTTCCTTTCCCTCTTTCATTCTCCCTTCCTCAGTCTCTCCCTTTCTTCCCCCTTTATGCCTCTCTTTCCTTTTAAAATATCTAACAGCTCTTTCTGTTCCACCTCCACATATCCAACATTATGGGAGGGAGTCATAAATTTCAGTAGTACAAAAGAAAAAACACCAAGGTGGTGTTAATTTTGACAGTATGTTGAAAATGTGGAAATAAATGACTTGCCCTCATATAAGCAATGCACTGGGTCACTAAAGGCTAATCACCACTTGCAGGCAGTTGATACAGGAGACAGTAGGACTGATTGACAATGATGTTTGGTAAATCCAGGGAATTTATGCCCATTTTCCATTTCTCCAGCAAGGACAGACTTTCAGATGAAGGGAGAATTTGAAGATAGCAATCCAAGACGGAGGTACATAGAGACAAATACTGAGTTCAAAGTGAATGGCTAGGCAAGACCAAGAGAGGAGGTTCAGAAAGACAGAGGCCCTCACAGGACAGCTGTCAGAAATGCATGCCCAGCAAAGGAGCCATGGAAGATACTGGGCTGATTAATCCTTCACGTGGGAAAGGACTCTCAGCCCACATTTGATCAGATTTGAAAGACAAACACATTCTGGTATACTAAAACTCTTTGACCATAAAACAAATAATAGTGGTTTGGGTAAACGTGGCACTTATGATTTGAGAGTGATCATTGTAGAACATTTCTGCAGGGTAAATATGTAATTGGTTATGGATCAATAAGTAATTTCAAGAGGAAAAGCTCTTGTTTTCATTTTTATTTATTTATTTTTTGAAGTAGCAATACTCTTAAATCATAATGGAGCAAACAAATTTAGAAAGTTGAGATTACTCTAAACAGCAGGATTCCTTACTACACTAGTTAAGTTTATCTCAACTGATCATTTATTTATGATGCCATAAAAATCCAGATGCTTTCAGTTTTTATTGTTAAATTTTTGCTGAAAGGCATCTGAAATTACTTTCACAGGGTTCTCGTTTTGACAACTGAATTTTGATATTAAAATTTACAATGATAAATTCACAACAGTTCAATAATGGTTATGCTAAAGTGTTTTTTTTTTTCGTCAAGACTAGCAATGAATTCAGCTATTCAGCTTGTGGTCAAATAAACCCCCTACTCAGCTTATTTGAAATTCTGTAAGTGTAATGGAAAAATAAAATTAAGAAAATAAACTAACTCATAAGATACAGGGAACAAACTGAGGATGGTTGCCAGATGGGAGGGGAGTAGGCAGAATGGGTGAAAAAGGTGAAGGGATTAAGAAGAACACATTGGCAGTTACAAAATAGTCACAGACAGGTAAAATACAGCATAGGGAATATAGTCAATAATATTGTAATAACTATATATGGTGTCTAATTACTATGCTGTATATCTGAAACTAATATAATATTGAATGTCAACTGTAATTAATAAATAAAAAAATAAAGAAAATAAATGAATAAAACTTTGAAAATTAAGGCCCTGCATATGTCTGTGATTTTTGTGTTTGATGATTTCCTAATTATTTTAAGATGAGTGCCTGAAGGTCAGTTTCTAACAGGAGGGAGAATCAAATGTCCTTTGAGGCACAGGTACTGGTAAAAGGAGAGCTTATAGGGATACACAAAAACAAAACAAATCGAACTCACATGGTCACATGAAAGAGAAGGGATAAACTGTGTCAGATAAAGGGAGATGAAGAGATTTGCATGCTTCTGGAACCTTCCAGAAGATAGACGTTAGACCTAGTACTATAATGATAAGAACCTTTTTATAGTTTTGCAATGTGGTACTTTCCTATGGTACTTACTTTGACATATTAGTAAAATATTAACATCTCTAAACAATGGAAGTCTGCATGTGCTTCTTTGGAAATATTGTAAGGAAATGAAGAGATAAAGAATTGCAATATTCAAATTGGTAGCTCTTGGAATACAGAGATATAGGAAAGAGCTCCCAAGATACAGTGAGTTATGGCAACTTTAAAAGGTAAAGAAAGTTTTTCATTTATTAACTCTTATTTGCCATGTACTATGTGCTGACTATAAATTCTTGTGGGAGGCTTAGAGTTTGGAGAAAAAGGAATGGTCCCAGAATATAAATATTAAGAGTCCATTGTATTTTCTTGATATTTATGTATCAAAATGACTATTAGATGACATGGAAACAATGTTTTTGCCATTTTCTTTCATATCCCCAAATGTCTATATAGTTTCCTTTCCTCCCATCCATTGCATGTAGATTCAGACAACTCCCTTTCCAGATTAGAAAAGAAATAAGGACACTGCATCCAGATCTTCTGATGTCACCAGTGTTACAACCCCTGCTTCCAGCCTGATGAAATAGTATCTACAAGGCAGTAACTTCCTTTATTAATTTGTCAGGTATCCCTCAAGTCACTGAAAACACACCAAAAATAAATCTTTGTGAACAGAGAATTGAGAGGAATTCACACTGAAAAAGCAAAACCACAACATTTTCTATTATGAGGAATACTTTCAACAACAATGATAGGTATAAAGTCTTATTATCTCTAGGGCATATTTGTGTTTTCTATACCCAAGTACTGGTTGCTGTTAGAGAGGAACTTCCAAAAGATTGAGTTATAAGTTACTGACAAAAAACTAACAGTGGAAAAGAATCTGAAACTTATTTTAAAAGTACTTACTATATGCAGCTCTAGGTAGTCCCCCAGGCCAGAAGAACTGTCCACTCGCACCAACACAGCTTCTTTCTGAACAGTACTAAACCCTATGGCCAGTCTGTCTGCTCGTGTACTTGGCCGGTCATTAGGAGGCCACTTATATGTGATTTGTCCACCACCCTTGCTAAAGATGTATGTTGTCCCAGCTGCAAAACAAAAAAACACACAAAACCAATTAGTCCAAATGTGTGATGTGCACACTTCCCTATGGTAGTTATCTTTACATATCAGTAAAGTATTTAAGTTCTACTCCGACCAAATAAAAAAAAATGGCAAAGCAAATAAGCAACAGATTTCAATCAAACATTCTCAAGAAAAAGAAAAGAATTTTTTTTCATTTTAAAGAAATATCAAGGCAGCTTAGTTTTTAATACACTCATTAAATCTACCAGCAGGTATTTCAGAACAAAAAGGAGATTACTGCTTTTCTAGTGAAGTTGGACAAGCACAGAATGTGATAGGGTTTTTTTTTTTCTGCCCATTTAAAAGAAATAGTTTAGTAGGAAACATTGACTTTGGATGCTTCCAAAAGGAGCAGGAATATATATCAACTTGTTTTTGAAACAAGGGCTACACACAGATGTGACAAGGTCACACACCACAGTGAAGCAATATGCTGGGAATCAGCTTCTTTGGGGAATGGGGTCTATTCACATATGGCAGATGATAATGAATGGATGAGCAGCCATAAGCCCCAGTAGTCATGTCAAGAAAATAAAGATAATAGATCCCATTCATAGGAGTCAAGACTTATTTAACAAGCAACATCTAGTAACTGTCAAAGTAGCCAGCATCATGAAAAGACACATTCTTTTTCTCCAAAGTGAATACTATCTTACAGCACTGGGAATAATGTCATAGCCACAGATGGTGAGTGTTCAAATCTTACTTTACAGTGGTGGTGATGACAGTAAATTATCCATCTTACTTTAAAAAGAACTTTGTTTTCAAACAGGTTTACTAAGCATCCAGTACATTAAAGTTTTATATCATTGCTCCCCTTGAATCTATCTCACAGAATGTAATAACATGAATTTTTTCAGCCAGAATACTTGGAAGAGACATGTGAAGATATACGTGTGTGTGTGTGTGTGCACATACACACACATATATGAAGAGATCTTCCTCCATACTAAAGGGGGCCAGTAAGGATATCCTTAGTTATCACAGGAACAGAACTTAGGGTACAATTTATGGAGGGGAGTACAGTCTTCCAATAACAAAGAATGCCACTGCATATTCATTGTGCACCTATTACATGGACATAGTAAGGAAAGCTATGAGAGTGAATATTAGAATTTAGGCCACAAAGTATCTTGTGTTTATGGAAATATACCTTCTACTAAGAGTAAGGCTTCTGTGTAAAAGTTGTATTCATGAGGGGAAAACATCCCAAAAGCAGAATTTGTGTATTTATCTTACATGTTTAAACTTCAGTCATCTTTAAAGTAGTCTCTATTTGATGAAATACACCTTTCAAGACATTTTTTCCAGTGTTCAAAACAGTTTTTGAACTTGTTGATTTTGATGCCTTTTAGTATTTCTGCCATTTTTTGTTTTACCTCTTTCACATCAGCAAAATGTTTCCCTTTGAGGACTTGTTTCATTGGGGAAACAAAAAAAAGTCACTCAGAGCCAGTGAATAGGGAGGGTGGGGCACAGGGGTCATGCTGTTTTTGGGCAAAAACTGCTGAACACTTAGCACAGTGTGGGCAGGTGAGCTCAAAAATCCCCCATCATGAAATGGGCAAACGTGTTGGAAGAGCCTTCAAAAAAATTCTCTGAAGCTGAATGCAGCCTCTCACAGCAATGCCAGCTCATACACTGACACAGATGGGTTCCTAGAACACTCACTCCTCTAGCAGGGGAGGCCTGTACTACATGGGGCCTGCCCTCCAGATGGTAAGTTTTGGTTTTGGGGGGGGTCTCCTCTCATACAGCAATATGTTTTCCAGCTATCTTCCCATCAAATTTACATGATGACCGGATTTACCAATTATATTAAAATGACAATATCACACTCATGTACATTGAATTAAATAGCTGATAATATCAATTTTTCCAATTTTTATTTTGTATTTTGGAGCCAACTTTTCTCTGTATCCTGTCTGAGACATTTTCAGAGGCCCGTGAGAAACTCCAAAGTACTCTCGATATACCTGTTGCGCATGATTGGTTGGAAAGGTCGTGGTACATAGACCTGACTCAAGAAGCACATCAGGATGATGTTAAATGTAAAAGTGATAAAGCGGAAATTTGTGAAAATGCAAAGGTAGAAAGGATAAGCACATCTCTATTCAATTTTTTGGATACTAATGAATAAAAGTTCAGCTCTCTTAGGTTAGAATAGGTAAGTTATATTTCAAAGGCACTAGTTAGTGTGCAAGCAAAAAAGAAGGAAAGAAGGAAGGAAGGAAGGAAGGGAGGAAAGAAGGGAGGGAGGGAGGGAGGAAGGAAGGGACTTTAAAACATGCAGACTTGTGTATCAGGAATACCAGAGCCTTCTAGAAGCACTATTATTTGGCATCATCAGAAGCTTGTTCATCAGACTATTAATAAGCAAGCACTGCTTGATAAGTATTTTTCTGCTAGACAATTTTGACAGATGATTAAGTATTAAATATTTCAGGAAAGCCTACATTGATAAATATAGGACAAGAATATACAAATGTGGAGATTCCTTTAAAATTAAGATGTGGTTGTGGCTTCTGAATGCTGGTACTTAATCTTATTTTCTTCATTTTAATTAACTTTGTTCTCTAATGGCTATGTATTTCCTATGAATTAAGAAAAATATTCAAAACTAGACACTTTACTTAACAATATGAAATGTATTTAAGAATTCAGATGTTTTCTAGAATCACCCAAATAAAGTAGTGTGGTAAAGCAACAAGTATCTAACATTATGTGATGATTTTTAAAATTGAAAATCACTTTCACAACAATTTTCGCTTCTCTACTTCTGCATGGAAAGTAGGGCAAGCATTACTCCCATGTTATATCTGAGGAAATGTAGTCATAAGGACTGACTTGTTATCTCTTGTTGCAAACTTGGTATGTGGCACATCTGGTAGGAAACCTAGTAACTGGGCTCTGGCTCCTATATTCTTTTTAATTACCGAAATGTTTCTGTTATCATAACAAGACTGTCAAAAAAAGTTAATTGGATATGTCAGTCTGAATTTATCGAGGCCAACTGTTATCATATTCTAATGTCTCATATCCATAAAGTGACATTTGTACCTCATGATCATATACTGTCCTTTCACCTCGCAATGTTTTCAAAAAAAGAAAAAATGACATGTAAATGTGAAATGACAGAACATTTAATATATGTAGATTAACATTTAGTTTAGGATACACTTCCCAAACTCATGGAACTCTGAAAGTTTCTAGTTGCTCAGCCACAGAACTTGAGGATAATGATTTCAAGGTCTACATTTTCAGCAAGAAAAATGTTGCAATACAAATATTATTTCTCAAGATTTGATTTCACCCCATATTTCAACCTTTCCAGTAAGTATCATGACTTAGCAACTAGCCTACATGTTAGCTAACCCCACCCCCCTTACAATGACATTCCAACTCTTAGGTTTCACCTAAACAAACCAAATGTACTTTACTACTGCCTGCTAAACAACACAATCATGTCTAGTGTCCATTTCTTCCAGATGTGTCTGAAAAACAATTCCTCTTCCTTTTCCTTGCGTATGCACAGTAACACATTGGATTGTCCTCATTGGCACAATTCCATGATAAGCAAAGGGATTAGCTGTCCGGTTCTGGCACAGTTCTCTTCTACAGACCTATATGACCATCTTGGCTTTCTTTACTATTTCTTTTTGCATCAAACTCTACAAAATCACTATGCTCTTAAAGCCTTCCTTCCATCAAGATAGAAAATTGCCATATACTCTTTTGGTAACCTTGAGAATACGAGAATATGCCAACAATAAAATACAGTGGGTCAGATGTCTAAGATTTCCAAATCTACTTCCTTTAAATTTCATCTTTTTGAAATGAGGACATGACGTACTTACTGAAGCAGAATAACTAAGACATTGAGAATGTAAACTTTGGGTTCAGGCAGAACTGGGTTCAAATTCCAGCTGTATCACTTGCTAGCTAAATGACCTTGACCAAGCTATTTATTCTAAGTCTTATGTTTCCCACCTGAAAAAAAATGGGGATAATAACACTATTACCTCACAGAGCCTCTACCAGGATTAATTAAGATAGTGCACAGTAACACTTTAGTCCTGTTTCTGGAGTATATTAAGTACCCAATACTCTATTTTAGAGAAAATAGATGGCATGTTTGTGTGTATGCAGGTGGTGAAAATATAAAATAACTAATATTGTAACATGGTTGTTTTGCTTTAATATAAGTGACTTTAGAAAAGTTCAATTCATTTTAAAGTTGTGTTCAAACCAAGTGCCTTTTAAGAAAGGTTTAAGAACTTTACTACACCCCAGTTTTCATGAATCTTTTCAGTACTTCATTCCTTAGATTAGTACTTTTTTTCCACATAAACCCATTATATTATTATTTATATTCACTAATCACTGACAATGGAAACAATATTAAATTGCATCAAATGCAAGTTTTCATGAGGAAAAGAACATTAGTTCATCACCATAAAGCATCTAGAATGGGAAAAATTACAGCCTAGTGCAAAAAAAAATCACTGTGACCTTTAAATAAAGGAGCAAGTCTTTAAAATAAACTTCAATGTAGCTTTATCTTTTTACTTTTATTTTTATATAAATATGTTTTAGTTTCTTATCTAAGTGATTTCAACTTTCAGCAACAGTACATCTTAGTCAATTACAAGCACTTTACCAACATGGAGGAACCTGTTGCTGCTGTTACTCATGCAGGTTTCTATATGGCAAGCCCTAGCACATCAGTGCCATGCCTACTAATGGACTTATTGCAAATTAACCTTGACATCCATCACATCACCGACTGTACAAATGACTGAAACTTAAAGAGGTTTTCAGCAATCTCCACATTTAAGTGGTGCCAGTCTATATTCCTCACTCCAAATTGATTATCAAAGCTGGCTCCATCAGATGCAAATTCAGCAGTGTCAACACACTTTGCATTGCAAAAAATGTTTGTAAAAATTACATGTGGGCTCCTGTCTAACATTCGATGGCCTGTAATGTTGTAATAATATTTTTAGACTTTATTTAACATATATTTACATAAAGGACTCTTCCCTACTTCTTTCTCATCAACCACATCCTTCCAAAATGTGTACACTTCAGCCTCACTTGTTCCTGAAAAACCTAATATATTCCCCCCAAAGGACTGAACCTTTCTGAAAAAGAAAACCAATAAGGTATGCTTGATTATTGGTTGCTCTGGATCCTTGCTATATGAACAATAGTATAATTAACTTCTGAATAGATTAGATTCTAACTCATAACATAAATATATGAATAAAAGGTTCTTTTCTGAAAGCATGTAATTCTTCAAATGTCATCCTATAACCAACATGAAACGTGTAGGCCATTATGATTCTATTAAATGTAACAGGAATATAACACTTTTTTCCAGTAAAAGTTTGCTAGGCATTCAGATGGAAATTAAAAGTAAAACAATTATAAACAAGGGGGACTTTTATTCTTTGTACAATCATGTCAAGAGGCTACTGTTAAATTTAAATTTCTGAACAACTTCTACCTATATGGAAGCATTTTCCTGAATAAAGTTCATAAAAAGTGAAGACAATGGGAAACCCACCTTGTATAAAAAATAAGTTTTAGACTATAGTAAAATTTCTAAACTGGTAAAACTTAAAAAAATTATAAATGAATAAATCTTAACCCTATGTGAATGAAAACAACTTATTATAGTTAATTGTCCTCTGTTTCTATAAATTTTTGTGAGACCACAAAGAATTATTTCATAAAACTTAGCACAATAGTTTAAAATTAAAATAGCACACTAATTTTAATCTTTCACATAGCCTTAAAAGCTCAGGAAAGTTGGGTTTTGAATGAAAGAAAGATGAATGAAATCAGAGTAATAGGCATTTCCATCTATAATATGTAATCAACTCTAATTTTAAAAAGTAATAACAATTACCATGATTCCAAAGTAAGAGATAGCACTCAATATTACTGTGCTTCTAAGGGTGGAGAAACAGTAAAAGAGGAAAATGAAAACAAAGACTATATGATATTGTAATTTCAGAGTTTCCATGGAAGACGCAGGCTTGTTAGAATGGACATGAGTAATACAACTAAAAGGGACTGGAAAATGAGATAGGTTTTCATCAACTTTGTAAGACAGAACAGATAGGTCCTTAATAAAACAAACAGGGCAACAAACGTGGCACGCCATGGGAATGGCTTAGAAACTGACACTGTCATCTGAATCAGACCGAAGAAAAGAAATTCCAGAAGAGCTTAGGCAATTCCCAAATAATGAAAGCCCTATCCCAGTAATTCACAATGACTTTCAAGACAAGAAGGAACAATGGGAAGGTTTTCATATCAGACAAGTTGCATGTTCCATCGAGACCCTGGACACTTATAAATTAAGAAAATGTATTACATTAAAAAAACACTTTATTGACTACTTATAAAATTAAATGCCAACTGAGAAAAACAGGAAAGGTCAAAACTGGAAACACCCTGCTTTTGTGCATCAGAACTCCCTGAGAGCCACTCTGTAAAGAGTCAGGGCACAGGTGCTATTCTATTAAACAGGAATCAGGAACTCCGCTGAAGTTCTTTCATAAAAATTCTAGAATCCCATGCAAATCAGAAATATTGTTAGACCCTCAGGATCCATGAGATCTCACCAGGCATTAACAATAAATGTCTCCTAAACTGATCCTATTTGATCAATGGGATCAAAGGAGGCTGAACCACTCAGACTCCACAGTAAACCTGGGAGGCATGAAAGCAAAGAAATGTTCTCACTAAGCCACTCTGTACAAGATTCAGTTCTATCCCAGCCAAGATACCATTTTAAAATAAGAAATGGTGTGTGCTTATTCAATAAGAAACTTTAATTAAAATAAGACTATCAAGAAAATAGAACAGCAAAGAGCTATCATGATCCCTACGAGGTCAGGAATCATTTCTCTCAAAAATAATTTCAATAGTAATTATGCACTTCAGTGAGAAAGTAAGAATTTTCCCTTTGCCTATTGCCCCAAAACTTTTCTCTAATAAAAATCTTTTTCTAATAAATATTTTATATTTTTCTACTCTATATGTTTATTTTACTTTATTTTTTTTTATTTTAGAGAGAGGAGAAGGGAGGGAGGGAAGGAGGGAGGGAGAGGGGGGGAGAGAGAGAGAGAGAGAGAGAGAGAGAGAGAGAGAGAGAGAGAGAGAGGGAGAGGCATTGATGTGAGGGAGAAACATCACTTGGCTGCCTTCCATATGTGCCCTAACTGAGGACAGAATCAGCAACCCAGGCAGGCACCCCACCCAGAATCGAAACGGCGACCTTTTGGTTTATGGGACAATACACAACCAACTAAGTCACACACACCAGCCCAGGTTAGCCTTTATATTTTATAATAAAAATTCTATACTCTTGTGATCTTTGAAAGATTAATAACACAAATGGCTTGTGTGTATTTTTCATTTTGATATCTGACATTTTGAAATTTACAGAAAGAACATGCTACATGGGAAAAACTGTCAGTTTTTTTTAAACAAGTGCTTTACTAACTGCTGTAATTCTTTAGCATATAAGTGGAGTAATGGCTGACCGACCTTGTCCATACCCTAGACATTTATTCAGGAATACCACAAATAGTACACAGACTGTGAGGTGTGGGGAGATTCAAAGCTTCTGTAATGACACTTGGCAGAAATGATTCATTTATATCCTGACATTTTCAGAGTCGAGTCTGAATCTTTAAAAGGTGTGAGGCTTTTGCAAAGCCTTATTGTAGGCAGCATGCCTCAAAAGCCATCCAAGCCTTCAGCTCATTCTGAGGCTTCAAATTTGCTGAACAGAAAAGCAGAAGACAAATGTTTATTATTAATGCCGTAATCACTTTTATTCTACAAATCAAAGGCCTTATAAATTTTTGTAAGTGACACTACTTCCTGCCTGTAACCATGGAATTGAATACTGAACACAAACCTGGATGTGATTATACTGAACTATTTGCATTACATACTTTTTTTTATAAAACAAGATTCTTTTTTCTTTAAAGATTTTATTTAGTTATTTTTCGAGAGAGGGGAAGGGAGGGAGAAAGTGAGGGAGAGAAACATCAGTGTGTGGTTGCCTCTCACATGTCCCCTACTGGGGCCTGGCCTACAACCCAGGCATGTGCCCTGACTGGGAATCGAACAAGCAACCCTTTGGTTCACAGGCTGGTGCTCAATCCACTGAGCTGCAACTGCCAGGGCATACTTAAAACAAATAGAGGCCACCATACAAGCAAGGCAACTCATAACAATTTTAGGTGGAAACCAGAAGTTTTGTTTTTGTTTGTTTTCTAATCTTAGTTCCTTTCATTTAACATCTCCCTGCCTATCTGTTATAGTTATTTTCTCCCTGACTAGGCCCCAAATAAAACTATTTACTAGTTATTTTGAACTGGAACTGGATAGAGCATTAGCTTCTGACTCAGAAGTCACTTCAAACTAAGCTCTAACCCTATCAACCTAGGCATTCACAGCGAAATACACATTTTCCTCCCAAAATGACTTTTGCTTTTGCTGCTTTATGCTTCTCTGCTGCACAGATTGTTTTCTTTTCAGTCCTGCTCCCCACTCTCATTCCAGCCCAGGTGAATTCCCTTCCTTTGTATCTACAAAATGTATTCTAACTTGTTAACGATTATATGTCAGAGTTATCTTTTATTAAAATTGCCATCTTAAATGTATGCCTACTAAAGGTAGTAGAAGATTTAATTTTTGGTATCTTCATGAGACTTGTGCTTTTTTCTTCATTCATTAATCATGAGCAAGAACCAAATATGTTCCTTGAACTAAGTCAGGGATATTGCTACAATAATAAATAACATAAGGCTCCTGATTCTCAGATGTGTTTAACAAATTCCATGCCTACATCTGTTACCAAAATGGAATAAATGCCTGCAGTTGTATAAGAAATCTGAAGGATTTCACCAAATACAACAAACTAAGATGAGGGAATAGATGGCCTAGATCACCTTGATAATGAACCTCATTCTTCATTTTATGATGTCAGAGTAAAGAACGACTGGGGTGGAGAGTGGTGAGACTCTTCAACCAGGTCCTGGTGAACATAAGAGAGTCAGTACCTGTTCCCACAGTTTGCTGGAATAACCCATCTTAAATATTTCCATATTGTACAGGGAAGAGCAGGATATAGCCTGATGGTTCTTAGGCTTTAAGAATTTATTCATCATTGGAGAAACCCAGAAGACAACACTGTAACCAGGTGACTGAAATTAACACCTCTGAAATGAAACATCAGATTCAGGTCCTCAAAATATCATGTGCTGAGAAGGGCACAACATCGTTTCTGTGCTGTTTCTTGACAAAAATGCATAGCCTCGGTCTAATCATAAGAAAACATCCAAGAAACTCAAATTTGAGACATTCTACAGAATAACTGGCAGCATTCTTCAAAAAGAGTCAAGATTAGGAAAAACAAAACAAAACAGAAAGACTGAAGACCTGTCCCAAATTGGAGGGGGCCAAGAAGAAATGACAACTAGATGCAATGGAAGATCTTGGTTTAGATCTTCAACTTGCAGAAGATGGACATTAGTGGGATGACTGGTAATTTTTTAAATAAGGTCTTTAGTTAATGACATTATGTTAATGCTTATTTCCTGGTGTTTTTTTTAGATTTTATTTATTTATTTTTAGAGAGGGAAAGGAGGGAGAGAGAGGGGAGAGAGAGAGAGAGAGAGAGAGAGAGAGAGAGAGAGAGAGAGAGAGAGAGAGAGAGAGAGACAGAGAGAGAGAGAAACATCAATGTGCGGTTGCTGGGGGTTATGGCCTGCAACCCAGGAATGTACCCTGGCTGGGAATCGAACCTGGGACACTTTGGTTTCAGCCCGCACTCAATCCACTGAGCTACGCCAGCCAGGGGTTATTTCCTGGTTTTAATGACTGTACTATGGTTATATAAGATGTTCACTTTGAGGAAGGCAGCTGAAGGGCGTAAAAAAAAAAAGCCTGTATTTTACTTTTGTAAACTTTTTTATAAATTTAAAATTATTTCAAAACAAGTATTCCAAAAGAAATGTATTAATCATGAGGAACAATTTAGAGTTTGAGCAAGACTGTCGCCAGTGGACGCCTGCAGCAGGGGCAGCCGGAACAGTCCCTGGCTCTTGAAATAAAGTGTGGCTGGGGGCTCTGCCGGGCTGTGGGAGTGGAGAGCGTGTGGAGGCAGGTGGGAGACTTAAGTTTTCTTTCTGCATGTAAGAAATTTGTTTAAAACATAGCTTATTGTAAACAAACCATAATTAAGTTTTAACATGAAGATATCTGAAAAATTCAGAGTAAAATAAAAATTGCCTAAGTAGAGCAGTCAAATTTGAGATCAGTTCACCCAGGAGACCAAGTTCTCATTCATCCATTTATTCATGTATTAATCAGGGTGAATCATTGTAGAAGTCATTGAAATTCTTATGATAGTTTCTAGTGCTAAAATCACATAGGTAAATAGCCTTGAGACCAAACTCACTTATCCAACTTTATGATTTCAGTTGACTCCGATTAGTGTGAGCTAATTTCTTTCTTTTGTTTGGAATCTAAGAGGGACTCCAGTGTCATGGAGAGGCAAAAGATAATAGTGCAGATGCTAACACATGTTTCTGTAATATATTACTGATATTTGCCTGTGTAAAAATTAGTATACGTGGTTGCTGTAATGGAAGAGATGAGCCAAAAGACAGAAAAGTGTGGTCATTATAAAGGAAAGATTTGTACCTCTTCTAACACAGCAAGAGAAAAAAAATCCAGTGAGACATTAGTTTAGAAGTTGCTTGAAAGATTGAAAGCCAGATGGGTTTAGTGAAGTAGGAGGAAAAGACTCTAACTCAGAATAAGGAGTTGGGATTTTAGACAAAAGAGAACAAAACATAATGCTGAGACAATAGAAGAAGAATATGATAGGAGAAAGAATGCAAAGGCATACAACATCATAATTCAAGAATAAAAACATTTATACACTCAATAAAAATTAAGCATTTCTATGTATAAAGCACTACACTAGACCCTGGAGGTGACAGAGGTACATGTTGTGGCTTTAGAATGTAGCTTTTCCATGACAATCACTACCCATTCAACCAGATGTCAATTCTTGAATTTTTGTATTTCCATTCTTATAGCCATTGTTCATATCATATCACCTTCAGTCTTAGAGGTTGAAATAAATACTCATCTTTACTTATCTGATACATTCCTGTCCTTCCTTAAGTTAAACCTACCTTAATTTAAATCTGCCTGACAAATAACATCAGATCGTTTTTTAAACTGTATTTGTAATCACTCCTTCTATTGAAAGACCTTCAATGACTAAACCACTGTCTACCAAATTAAGTGAAAAATTCTAATGGTATCTTTGAACGTGCTCCAAACAAACGAACCCTCTATTTCAGCCAAACTGAGGAATTCACTTGGTCTCCTGAAATACTCCCATTTCTTTTTAACATGGTTCTGGAAAAATAAGAGTATTTTGTGGGAAGGATTTCCATGAGAAAAGTCACAGAGGTACAAAATGGATTCCAGAAATAGGAAACAGATCCACTTATATTAATAAAGAAACTGATGCATTTTTAAGCACTGCATTTTCCTATCTGTCTCCTGAATTAAATCTCTAGATAAATACAGAGTGCAAATCATATAATAAAAATTAGGATGATTCAAGGTCAGTGTTAAAAAGAGATCAGATCAGTTCTGGTATCTCCTTATATTCATAATTCTATGAAATGCAAATTTTCTTTAACAAAGAGTCATATAACTTTATAAATGTAGAAAAATGTGATATTACTGTCATAAGAAAGAAAATGTATTTAATAAGTATCTTGGTGATATTTACTACTTATCATGTATGTGTTCATTCCATCTTTATCAGAAAAGAAACCACTTCTAATTTAAGTCCTGTATTATGCTCAGTAAAAAGAGGAGCAGTAACAGCAACCTACATTTAAAAAAAGTGTATATACCTTTGGTTTGTTTGTTTATTCATTCCTTATCTCAGACTCTGAAACAGTTTATGAGGATAACAATAAGAATACAATTCTGTGGATTTTGAGAGATACCAATCTACATACTTTCATAATCACAGTTATAAGAAGCAAAATATTGGGAAGTTAGATCACTTACTTTGATAAGCAATTGGGGGTATTTGCAAGATTTAAAATCCAAAGATGAAGTTTTTTAACCTATGAAGGTATTTAGCCAATGGAATGCAACAAAGAAATGAATTTTGAAAGTGCTGGAGAAAAAAAGTTGGTTTTTCTACAGAGATCTTTCTATTTGCCACCCGTGTGAAGATATATAACTATGTGTGAGAGTCATTTTTGAAGTGGAAATGATTGAATGTTAGAGGGCGGATTAAAGTACCAATCAGCCCTGGGGCAGGGAAGTGTCAAACCTTTCTTCTTTTGTATTTGGTTCATAAAATTCTATCTTCCTAGACTGAAATTACAAAGTGGCTCCAATCTGCACCTCAGATCCTAGAACACTCAGGTCCCCAATCTCAAAAGACCCTCAGGTTTGAAACATAAGTCTTTGAGCTCTAGTGTCTTCAAATAGCAACTCCGAAAATAGTTGAAAATGACCTAAAGGACCAGGAGGGACAAGCATTATTAAAGGGTAAGGTAGGCTTCAAATTTAAAGATACCCGGACCTCAGATCTCAGATCATCCTGAAAAGTTTAATTCATTTTAAATTGGTTATTGTATTCAAATGAAGTTGCCTGCCATCTGTCTTTGAAGTCCTTAAAATTAAGTTTTATGATTCTTGTGGGGACAAGGAGGCCATTTCTAACACAGTATAATGTGCTTGCCACTACAATCACTAATTAGAATTACTTATTAAGAATGAGATTCCTTTTTTTCTAGAATATTCTAAATTGTTTATCAAAGAATGGCATGCCTTTCTGTTCTTTCTTGGGTACATTGACGTCACAGTCATAACTTTGGGGTAGATACTATTGAAATGATTATTTTTAGTCAGCTGTGTAGCAATAATGCCTTCTAAAAGCTACATTTAACCAAGAGAGCAATATTTTTGGAACAGCCGGCAGGATAACAGTGCTTTGTGGTATTAACATGTTCTAGCAAATCAGTTTGCACTCATTATCATAAGCAATTACTTACTGTTTAGATGCAGCTCTTATTAAATCGGTAAGCAATTTGCAAGAATTAAAACATAATAGAGAGCTTTCTGAAAATTCAACTGTATACTGAGAAAAATGATGTGACTAGGTTCACAGACCATGCACCAAACACAGAACCCATTAAATATTCATAGCATTAAAATAATAGTTATTTGGCCACATGGACTTTTACTGTTATATAATTTGGTAACCCTTGCTTGGACACTATCAGTACAACTATGAATATCAGACAATAGGGAGCATTAACAAAATAAGGCCTAAGGAAAAAGTAGAAAGGCTTTGTTTTCTGAGAATGATCTAGCTATAAATTTGACTAAATTTTGGTACTTTAATAACCCATAGCATTGTCTGAGTGATTTGGTGCAATCCAATCTGTCCCTTTTAAGAAGTTTCTATTGTCTTGATGATTCCTTCCATTTATGTCTGTGGTGGACACAGCCGGAGTCCACCCCTGTCCATCTCCCTTTCTTTAATGACAGATCTCGAAGCAGGGCAAACAGCTAAACTGTATGTAAGCTGGGCATACAGCTGTCCAGTTAGAGCCTGCATTTCCCATTCTCCCTTGCAGCCTGATGGGGCCATATGACTAAATTTTCACGAGGGACACATGACCAGAAATGATGTATGATATACATTGGTTTTAGTTCAGGCCCTGAAATGTATCTTCACTTTCCTGCCCAAGCCCCTCTCTCTTTTTTGTAAGTGATGACAAAAACTGAGACAGCTGCCTTAGATCTGGAGATGGCAGCCACGGGTTCCAAATTGCACTCTCCAACCTTGTACTGTCATTACTATGTGAGAAAATAGAACTTATATTTTGTACATATCTGTGCATTTCAGGCTCTCATTTGTATTGCAAAGAATATTTGTATAGACTTTGAAACAAAATGACAAAACATTTCCATGCATTTCTATACTCATGACAGTCAAATAAATTTGATAGGGAAGCTGTAATTATCTGTTTTACAAATTTAAAAGGAATTGGTGTTCACAGAGGCATAATGATTTGTTCTGGTCACAAAGTAATGTAAAACTTTTTACCAAAACCTTCCACAGAAGCTAGTAAAAAATATGTTATTCTTTTTTATAGTCAGCCACTGTTACTCACCCTGGCAGATTCCATGGGGGAGAGGGGCCCGTGCTTTCATGGACCTACCCTATTCTCAAATTATTTTCTCCCTTACAGAAACAAAATGGCATACATTTGCAAAATATGGTAAGGATGTTGTCTATGACCCTGAAGCAAAGTGAGATTAATTGACCCATACTGACCCCTTGGCTTGAAAATAGACCATTTAATCTAGAAAACTTGTAAATTCTTTCTTTGTCCCTTTGAGATATGTATCTTTTCCCAGCTTCTTGACAGCTTTACAACCCAGGAATGTCTTTCTCAAGGGCCTGGAAGCCATCCCTTGGAAATGTAATCATCAAGGAAGATAGTGCCCCTCTCTCCCAGTCTTTGTGGGAAGGAAGCCAAATTTGGATAAGCACCAATTAGCAAACACATAGTCACACTGAGCAACCTCCCTTCTCCACCCCCCATGTAATCCAGGATTTTTCCACCAGCTCACCCCAGAGCTCAAAAAACCTCCTGCCTTAAATTTCAGCAGAGTTCAGTTCAATTTATCTTCTCTATATCATCATCCTTCTCAGAAAAAAATCTCTACTCTATTGTAGATTCCCTTTTATCCTCACCTGAAGAACATGGTTATTGATTTTAGAGAGAGGAGAAGGGAGTAAAAAAAGAAACATCCATGTGAGATAGAAACATCAATCAATTGCATCTTGCATGTGCCCTGACTAGGACAGAACCAATAACCTAGGCATGTGTCCTGACTGGGAATTGAACCCTCAACCTTTTGACCCATGGGATGACTCTCCAACCAACTGAGCCATGTGGCAAGGGCCTCAGCAATATTTTATAGAAACATCATGAGGAATATTCACTCACCTACAGTGAATTATGAGATACAACCATTATAGCAAAGCATTTTATGTCCATTTCTTGATAATAATCACAGCAAAAAACCAAGTGCATAATTATCAATATAGAGTAAATTTTACCTATTTCATTTTGCATTGGTTTTATATTGTTTGTCTCTCATATTTTATCTTGACCATAAGAACTAGTTCTCCTGGTTCTTATATTTACCTCAAAGCCTGGAATACCATGAGTTCCTTCACAGATAATATAATAACCTTTGATGTGGTGAACAAAGTAAAATACATAATATCTGAAACTATCTTGATGTCTTCATTTTCATTTGATGTTTTAGAGTCAAATAGTTTTGTATTATATGGATAACAAAGGACTTAATGGGAAGTTGAGGGGAAAGCATAATGTGATAAAATCTGCATGTCAGCAACTTTCTCAATGTCTTGAAAAGAACTGTAATTTAGAAAATACCATCAAAGTGCTATAAATTGAGAATTCTAACAAAAAATTTCAAAAAAACTCTAGTTGCTGATTATTTTCCTCTTCAAATGTTAACTTTAGAATAAAAGGAAAAGTCCTAAGTTCCTGTCGCTATACATATACCAACTGCTACTTTGGAGTATACACTAATGTATATAATTACATATATATGATTTTATGTAGATAAATATATAACATATATATAAATCATATACACATGCACACATATATATAAAATCTCAGGAGGGAAAATAAAATGTCATGTTCACGGATCAGAGAAGGCAAGCCTTTAGATAACCAATATCACACTGGGGACAGATAAGTTAAAATAACAAAGCAGAACAAATGAAAAACCAAAGAATAACTCTGCTCTTGATGAATAGCCTAAAATAAGTTTCTTTTGTTGCTTCTCAAATTCAGACTCTTTCAAAATTAAAATAAGCAGGCTCTAAATCAAAGAAAATTTCTGAAGCTGGGATTTCATTTATTCTAATGCAAATAAACATCAAAAATAATTCTAAAGGGCACATTTTAAGAACAGAAACATAAAACTTTTTTTTTCTACAAGATGTTACTGGCTTTTCAAACAATGTGAAAATCCTCCTATCAAGAACTGTTCAAGCATTCTTTTATTTTCTGCCATTTTAGTATTTGTAACCAACAGTTATT
This sequence comes from Phyllostomus hastatus, assembly GCF_019186645.2. NCBI lineage: Eukaryota > Metazoa > Chordata > Mammalia > Chiroptera > Phyllostomidae > Phyllostomus > Phyllostomus hastatus. The sequence continues at coordinate 102,372,591 of NW_025334041.1, read as the reverse complement.
TCCATCTTCATTTACCACATCCTTATTTATTTGGCAAATACCATTTCTCTTACATACACTATAATATATATTTTGAGATGTAGATTCCCAAAATAACTAAGACAATTTCCCTTGCAATCCCATTAAGGGTATAAAACCATAAAGCCCACAATGCCCATACCCCATGAGTAAGATGTATGTGATACATTCACAATAGGAAAGGACAATTTCTAATGTAACTTTACAGGGCATTCACCAATAAGCTGATCACATGTTTCTGTGCCCACGAAGAGGAAGCTCCTTGCTTAAATAAGTGTGTAGGGAAATGAGCAAAATAGTGACGTCCCTTCCACAAGTAGCCTGATCACTCACCCTGGAGAAATCAATTCCCATACTTTTCCTAGTTATTCTTCAACACTTCAATATTTCAAACAGACATGCACCAAGGAGGACAGGATTTATGCTAAAGCAAAAGGGATCCATGTGGAGGATTTTCACTGGGGAAATGACAAGATCAGTCTTGAAATTTAGCAAGACTATCAAGGCTTCTATGGGGAAAATGGGATGAATGGGGAGGATTTGGGGCAGGAGGCTCAGTAGAAAATTATTGCACAAAACTAAGAATAAATTATAATGACCTATGAAAAGAAGTAGACAGATGTGAGAAGATACAGGAGGTAATGTTGTAAGGACTTTTGATGACTGAATTTAGAGGGAAAAAGGAAGAAATCAAAGGTCACTCCTAAGTGGCCTTTCACTCACTGAGATAGGAAGCATCGGAGGAGGAATGAGATGAGTTAGGAATAAAATGAGTTTGATTTGTGTGAATTTACTCATCTTCTTCCATGTGAGAATACCATCTTCCTTATAGTCCTGTAGTACTTAGCACACTACGTTTACATGGAAGACACTTCTTAGTATCTTGCTAATGGGTCAAACACAAGTTAGAAGGGATGGTCTAATGAATACCATTGCCTACACTTTTATTTAAAATAAATTTTGCAAGATACAGCTAACCTGTATTTCCTCATCACCTTTAAAATATTGTCCAGATGTAATACCAAGCTTTAAATAAGACCTTTTAAAGTAATTTTTGCAAGACAAAGCTAACTTGTATCTCCTCATCTTCTTTATATTCCCTAGATATAATCCTTAGCTTTTGATAAAACCTTTCCACAAAGCCAACCTGAACTGTATTTGTCATCTGGACATTTGCAGTGTTCCCTTTCTTATAAAAACACAGAGAAATTACTTCATGAAAAAGCTTTAACTATACAGTACTGTCCCATCCTTTCTTGTGGTGGAGTGCTGTTTGGTTCTCTGCATGTAATTGCTTGGTTAACTCATTGTGCCTAGTTGATTTACTTCCTCTGTTCATCAAGAATTTATTAACTGTTTTCTGCATTCAGAACACTTAGTAAGTTAGGATGTATTGGTTTACCAGTTATGCTACGCAGATGAGTAATAGGGTCAAATGTTACAATATACCTGAGCTTAGGCTTAGCTCCCTACATCTATAGATAAAGTTGAGTCAGGAGTATTTTTCAGCACCTTTGAATAGTAGAAGGAGACAAGCAGTGACACTGTTATTGAAACAGAACCCACTGTTATTGAAAAAAATATGCTCTTTAGACACTCTCTTACCTCTGTTGACCCTTATCACCAAGTGTTTTAAAACCTTTCCCTAAGGAACCAGTTTAATTATACATTCTGCATCATAAACATAACTTTGAACTACCAGACCCTCTGTCTCCAAAACCATAGTGGGCATGGTCCATACAATGCCCTTAGGCAAATTAGGGAAAAAAATCTCTCTCAAAGCCCTCTATTTCAACTGTTGAGAAATTGTCATAGCATACTGATTTTGTCAGAACAGGCCATTTGTTTTTTATGGCCTATCAAATTATCATATTAAATATGCAGCTCCTTGGGGGTAATGATGTGAATGGGACCATCTTCACAGGTCTACATCTCGCATAAGCATATGCAACATCTGTTTAGTGAGATGTAGGAAACATTAGGGCTTAGTTCAAGAGGAAGATCCAACTATCTTGAATCCTACTGTTCTGTAAAATGTAACCATGCTCCTTAGGGGGAGAGGAATGTAAGTGACACAGAAAGGAATCATAATTCCCATTTAGCCACTTTCTTGCATCCATAGCAAAGACAGGTGGCAAATGAAGTTCTGGTTTTTTCTTGGAAAGGAGCAGTTTTGCACAGTTGAAATAAGACCAGTAGCAGATCTGACTTGTGGAAATGAAATTCCTGAAAAGAAAGACAATATGAGAGTGATGCTAATCTGAGGTACATGGAGAACTCAAGCACACCAACAAAAGCCATATATGTGAAACACAGATTTCAGCCAGACAAAACTGTGACTTGTAAAAACGAGACACTAGGGATCCTCGGGGATCAGTCTCTCTTCCTATTCCTCTATGGCTGCTCCAAGGTACAGATTCAATTTTGAAGCACGTTAAATTGAGGATCCAACTGGGAATATGTGGTTAATGAATTTTATACAATCTTCCTTCTTTTCAATTAACAAAAAAGAAAAAAAAACCCTCAGAAAGATTTGATGGGCTTTACTGAGTCTTTTCAACTTTTCCCCCCAGATTGATTTCAGGACATGATGGAGACACCCAGACTGCTAATTAAACTATTAACTCTTTCTTCAAATCTGCAAAGCTTTGAACATTTATATTCCAGAGGCCACTCCTACCCTGAAGCCCCAAAGGATGCAGTCTGTGCAAAGATATCCAGGGGAGTTACATACACATAACTGTAGGTCCAACTTGGCCCTGCAAATGAAGTCACATCCATTAACTCAAATATTTAATGTCTTTCTCAGATTTTGCTTAACAAATTTATATAACAAGAAAAGCCTCCAAAGTAAGCCTAGAGAGGTTCATTTTTCCTTGAGTTAAAATGAAAGATGGCAAAACTGAAAGATGACAAAAATGAAAGGTCCTCTATGATACTTTTGAAAGCAAAAAAATCACTTCCAAGCTGATGGAATGTAAAGTTGACAGAATAAAATGCTGTTGAAAATGGGGGAAATGTGCTAAAAGCCTCTAGAGTTAAGTCACAAGACACGCATATATTCATGAAACTGTAATTTCTCTTATTATCTAAAGGGTGCCTCCATTCAATTTTAAAGCAAACAAAAAAATGCTGCAAATTTAGTCTCAACAGAGACTAAACAGATTTTGTTAATTTTGAAAAGGTATGTTAACAACATAAATATACATAAAAATACAATAACTTTTAAAATATAAATCAGATCTTCTACCTCTCTCATGAGAACAATATCTGCACTCTGAATCCATATTAGTAAAGCCTCCCTGTTCTGCGTTAAAATGAGTGAAAATAAGATTGCAAATGAACACAGTTAAAAAGCCATCTTGTAATGTGGAAGCATTCAACCTTGAATTAGGGAAGTATGGATCTATCCTTAACCCGTTACTCTGTGACTTTGCCAAAGTTACTGAAACTATTGAATCATCCTTATTTTCCTCTTCTGAAAATAAGAAGGTTGCTCCTGATAATCTCTATAGTCACTTCCAACTCTGTTCTCTAAGGTTAAAATACCACTCCACTAAAGCTGGCACTAACCTTGAACTTGATCCCGGCATATACCGAATTGTTCAGCTAACAAAATCATAAAGGAGGAAGGCGTGTTTATCAGCAAAGCACTATAGCAAATAACATGCAATGATATTTGGAGTGGATATTTTGTTTCTTTTTTATATAACTTCAAACAATAATTGTATAGAATGTTTTGTTACATTTTATTATTATAAAATGGTATAGTAGAGGATATTTTATTTCATGTAGTATTTCTTTCTATGACTATAGACAATTAAGACATAAATACAAGGGGGGAAATGAGCAGAAAATTGGCTGAGCATTGTTAGCAGTTAACATTTTTACTTTCTAAACTCATACACCCCACATGACTGGCCTAGCAACTCCATCCAAAATCAATACAATACAAAATCTACATAAATGATGTTCTAAAATGAGTCCAAGGTTTATTAAAACCTAGTTATCTAATTACTGAGGTCTTCTTGGTCTAAAATCTATAATTACTGCAGTTACTATTAAAAAGGTTGTGTTAAATGTTATTAAGCAAAAACCACCCTGGCTGATTTGTTTTTTGAATACATGTTAAGATAATTTCTACTTACACGATCAGAATCATTCCAAGCTGGAATGATTATGAGCCTTGGTAGGTTCTATTGTCACAAATGTGATTCAGATCCTAAAAGGGATTCATTGTCCTACTCCAGCAGTCAATTTCAGTTGTGAAAAGACAAGGAAAGTAAAAGCAGAACTGGTGTCATTTTCCCTGTCGTTCTACTTGGAAAAGGCCAGATATCAACTCAGTAGGCCAAAGCTTATTAATTCTTACCCAAAGGGAATCTTCACCTGTTCACCAACACGACAGTCCTTTGTTGTTTGTACACGTTCATGTGTTTTGAGGTTTAGGGTGAAGAATTTTAAGTCCTTTATAGATAGCCAGTTAAATCATCATAGTGCTCCTTACCTGGTAGATTAAAAGGACCTTTTGAAATGCCATTAAACCTGTCACAGCAGAGGGTAGAAAACCATGCTTTCTCCTGAGTTACATGACAATACTCTATACACTAACTGAATTTAACCCATGATGTTGCCTTTTTCTTGTCAAGCACCTAGTGCAGGCTGATGGGCAAATGTTCATTTTTACCAAGGGGAAAAAAAATCCAGACAAATGACCTGTCTTAGATCATAAAATTACTGAGCAGAAAGAACACTTAGGGACACCTTCAGTGATTTAGTTCTCAAGTTTCAAAAGTCTGGCCTTCACACAACTGTCCACATTAAAGGAATGAAAAAATAATATACTTACTGTATTTTGGTACCATTCAAATGTCAAATGAATGAGTCTAGGCAATCTGTTATTCACCTATTCAATGACTCCAAGCAAATCATTACATACCAATGATGGTTAGTTCTTCAAAATGCAGACAGTTCTGATTGGGAACACTCATATGTATAACAGGTTTAATTATAGCTTGTGACTAAATAATATTTGTAAATAATATGTGTATAACATATAAAAAGTAAAGAAATAGAGAAAAAAGAACCTAAAATAGTGAGAGAACTTCTAAATGATTTGGCTACTGAGCAAGAAACAAAAGAAATAAAGAGAAAAATAAAGCAAAGAATAAAAGCAGTAACATTGGACCAAGAAGTCAGAGCATGCATCCTTCTGGAAGTCTCCAAGGTGTCCCTGCCACCAGTCTACACGGCCAGTTCAACAGTACAGCTTGTTTAGGATGAAGACTGCATCCTGAGACATCAACTTAACTTTGCATCACTCTATTGATTAGATATTTGGCTCAGAACCAGCACAGACCAGCATTGGTCCAGAGGTTACTCTCTTGGTTTGGAGACCACTTAGCAAGTGACATTGTGTGAAATCAATGGACTGTTACTGCTTTCATCTTTCTCAAGTTCAATATCATAAGGGTCCTTTAGATTTAATGAACCTAGTCTGTTGAGTGAAGCTTTCAATCTGTTATATTCTTCTAATGCACTAAGATGGCTAGTATGGGAAATGAGTACGGCCTCGTGTAGTGGGACAACTGTAACAACTAACATATTTATGAATTAAAAATAATATGGTAGTAGGGTATATTTTTAAGCCAGTTTTTGACACTGAGATTTCAGTTTATCTTTCCTTTAAAGAAAAGGAATTTTAAAAATTCCTTGGGATGAAAAAAGAAAATTGGCCACAATTGGATGCACACATATGTACAGAGGTAAACAGAATAGAAAACATTGTACAACAGTCACTAGGCACCTAGAAACCCATTAACTTTTCACATCAAAGGAAACTAGCCATTTATTCTTTACATAAAAATAACATCTTTACAACAAAATCTGAAAACAGATAAATGACAAAGCAATCATTTGAAAGAACATCAATTATAGACAGACAGAGAAACAAAAATAAACAGTAGGCATTCCTATCAGCAATAAGAGGTAACCAACAAAAAATAAACATAAATAACAATAAGCCAGTGCAAGTAGGTCAATGAGAAAGAGATTGCCATATCCTTTAGCAAGAGAATAATTTCCCTGCATGGCACAGTGAAATGGAGAACCTCCCTCCGAGCATTAGAGCACAGTTATAGTTCAATTTTCTTAACAGATTTTGAAGGCTCTGTGCGCATGATTGGATGAACCCTGCCGATGAGGTTTAGCAAAGAGTTATTTTTTTAGGGCTCCTGTCTTTTGGAGATGCAAAGTAGGAAGAAGATCACGAGTCTCTCTCATATCAAGAGCACACATCCACTTTCTTTGGAATAATATCATCACCAGAAACAGCAAAAGTTTGTCCTACTTCTAAAATTAAGTCTGGGTGCCAGATATTCTCAAGAAAATAAGAAAAAAATGTGGCAATTGATGAGATATAGGGAATGAAGCATTTATATCTTTATAAATATTTTTAAAAGAAATTATTTTTTCAGACTAATTCTGTCCCAAAAATTGCTTGAAAATAAAATTTAACTATCCATATTAATCCACTTCTTAAAAAGTGAAACAGTAAAATTTTCAAATCAGGTGTTTTGTGTTTTTTTTCCCCAGTATACATTAAATATGTATGGGCTTAATATTGTCATATAAAGAAGTATAAGAACTGCTTATGAATTCTTAGGGGATTTATCCTAGGGAAAGACCAACTAACTAATTCTAGGTCCCCTTCTGTTGCAATGTATACTTGCTCTTTGGTAGAAAACACTTGAGTGAGGAAACACACTGAAAAGCAAAGTATTCTCTGATCTGATTTTGAGTTTCTAGAAACAACCAACTTCCTGTTAACCCATCCTAGTAAGTCCAGAGAATCAGAAATCAGCAGCTACTGACCATATGAGGTTAAACCTCTCTCTCTGTGTTTTAACAGCAACATCAGAAGAAACCAGTCTAAAGGCTTACCATGCAGAAGAGACTCAGTGACTGCACTGCCAATCTCTTCAACCTAAAGCACTACTGTGATTAAATCATGGTGCTATGGAGTTGTGGATACTTTTATTACATTACAAAGTGAGTTATTGCTTCCAAGACAGAATGCACAACATGCACAGTTATGATTTGTTGTGGGGAAACTCCTTCCGATAGTAATAAGCAGAGAATAAAAACCACAGAAACCAAAATCAAAAACAGCACAAATCCATTATTCTTAAAGGAAGGACCACTGCCATTGCTAAAATAGCTAGAAAACACTCAAAGGTTATTTCATAGCAGTGCATCCAAATATCAAGGTGGTGCTACAAGTTCCTAAGAAAATGTGGAATAGTGTTCTTTTCCCATAAAGGGTTCAAGTTTTCACCTTATAAAACCAGAGGTCATAATAAGACACAAGGCCAGGGAAAGTCATCTTTCCATCATGATATGTACTCCTCACCACATTCATTTATACACACATACAACAAAACAACAACAACAACAACAAAATTTTCCTCAAGGGGCATGGAAACTAACATTCCACATTCAAAAATAATTTCTTTGGTTTCAAATGCTTACTCTTACTTTCTTTAAATGCATCAGAGGGTCAGGTTAAAGCTACGAAAATGGTCACATAAGGATTGGGTTTTGAGGATCAGTTTTGAGCTCACTAATTCCACGGGTTTTCCAAAACCCTCCTGGAATGAAGAGTGTTTGCTCAACATAACTAAATGAGAGTAGAAATGAACCCCTAGGAGTAATACAAAATTAAACTTAGAGGAAAGAAATGCAAGGCTAGGGCTCTGAAACCAGGATCATGCAGAATATAGGAATATTTTTCTGGAAGAGCCAAGGTGGGGTTTGGCTTGAGAGAGACAGTAGGAACTTGGGGCGAAAAAGAGGAAGAAGCAAGTTACTTGTCAGTAATACTGGCCAAGGTCACTTCTGGCTGTGTTGTTGACCATCCTTCTGTCTTTCCTCATTACCAATTTACCTAGAAGACTCTTCCTTGTCATTAGTGAGTCCGCTGTGATAGAGATTGACAGATTCCAGTTGAGGGACCTAAAAAGCTATGTGTGTATTTGAGAAAGTGTAAGGAGAGTAGAACTTCATTCACCTTTGTCAAAATTTCTTGGGTAAATGAGTAGAGAGAACATCACTTACCCTTCCTAATTTTAGAAAACTGATGGAACACTCAGCTTACTCTGCACACAGAAAGTGCAGCTACCCAGGGGATTAATTACATGCTTTGTGCACACCGCATGATCCTGTCCCTTAGAGGAACTCCCGAACTAATCCTTTGTACAGGTCCAACGCTGTTTTGCTTTTCAGAGGCTAATGTGTCCTGTGAGGTTGTCAGAAAAAAGAAAAAAAGAAAAGCCTAGTTGTTTCTTTGTTTAAAGAGAGAAGCAAATGGATGAAACAGGCAAGGTGTAGGAAAGAACAGTTTAAGTATAAATACAAGTTAGTCCTGTCTCTGACTTTGTCTTTGGCCAATCACACACCAATTTGTTTCTCAATTTTAAAGAAAGTAAATTGTATTCCTATTTTTCCCTTGAAAAATAAAAGAAAAAGCTCCAAAGATGAGTGATGTTTATAGTGTACATATTTCCTCAAAGTCAACTACAGTAATGCCTCAGTTTTCAATTAAACCATAAACATGCTGGATGTTACCAAAATTGAAAATAAAAAGCAATAAGGATATTGACCCTTTAACTTCTTCAAAAGAATGAAGTTGTCTATGTTTGTTTTGGGGAGATGGGCAGTTATCTGTTAGGTTGTTTTCCTCTCTGAATTACCATAGCATTGATACAATTTGATACTGATTAATAACAAGTAATCAAGAAATATTTATATAATACCCATAACACATGAAGCACTATAGGAAGTATAAGAAAAGTTTAGATACTGGATAAATATTTGCCATATCCAGGGTAGGCCAAATTAGGAATAACAATAATATAAGTAATACTTATATTTTATAAAAAGATTTTATTTATTTTTAGAGAGAGGAGAAGAGAGGGAGAAAGAGAGGGAGAGAAACATCCTTCAGTTGCCTCTTGCAGGGGCCCCAGATGGGGACTGAAACCGCAACCCAAGCGCATGCCCTGACCGGGAACCCACCTGGCAACCTTTCTCTCTGCGGGATGATGTCCAACTAACTGAGCCACATGGCTCGGGGAAACAATACTTACATTTTAAAAGTGCTTTGTGATGCTCAACATTTTTTTTTGTATTGGTCACTTTATTTAATATACATTAAATAATGTGAATTCTAAAAAAGATAGCAATCCAGTGGTGCAAGTGATAGAAAACTCCCACTGGACCTGGCATTTGAAAGACAAATAGGGTTTGATAGGAAAGAGAGAACAGTTATGACTGAAACCTGCAATGGTCTTCATTTCCATAAGCATAAACCGCATTAATTTCTGAAGGATTCAGATATAAGTGTTCGCATTCTCCTTAGGATTAGTACTCTACCTGGCAATGACAGAAGAGCATTTACGGAATTAACCAGTGGGGGGGGGTCTGTCCTTCCATATAGTCTACCTTCACCATTTTATTTTCATTTGAAAGACCTAGCTTTTATTTTTGAAAAGAACAAAATTTAAAAGTAATACCAAAATGCCCTTTCTTTCATGAGCTGATGGTGATAGGGTTTTGTTTTTTGTTTTTTTTGCTTTTGTTTATTATTTATTTGAACTTTATTTTTATTGCTAACGCTATCACAGATGTTCCCATTGCCTCCCTCACTCTATGCCCGCTGCCTCCACCCAGCCCTCAGCCCCCTTCCCTCTGGCCAAGGCAATCGCCACACTGTTGTCTGCGTGTGTCATGCACATCTGTTGTTTGGCTAACCCCCTCACCTTTGGTCTATCTTCATCATTAACAATACTTTAAAAAGTAGCTGGGGATTTCATAGTGCAGCCCAGGTCTATGGATTATAATTGAGCCCATAGACTCAGGGAGTCAGTGCCTTCACTTAAGGTTCATTAGCCTGGGTTCCGAGGATCCCAGGAGGTGACTCCTTCCTACTCTGAATCCCAGAGCACATATCACCCAATGTCTGTAGCACAACTTAAGCCTTTTAAGTGAAATACTGTCTGTAAGCTCTTTGTCTTCCAATTGGTTTATGTTATCTTTGTCTTACCTTCCAATTAAACCCCAAAGCTCCTCACAGATGGAACTATGTCATCGAGATTCTTTATCTAGGCCACACAGCTTCTAGCAAAATAGTTGACTTAGCAAAGAGGCACAAACAGCATTTGCTTGCGCCTCCAAGTTACAAAGGCAAATCTTTGTTAAGGAAATGATGCCACTGGCCTGGGTTTTAAATGGTCACACTGACGTAAGTGAATAACACCAAGCAAGCTTTGCAAATTCTTATGGTTTCCAATAATCAGATTGAAATTGCTTGATATGGTAATGGTGGTATTGTAGATGTGTACAAGGCCATTTAGCCTGGACTCCTGGTTTTTATACATGAAGAAACAGGGGAAGGGCCTTGCTTAGGATCACAACTAATGTTGTGCAAAAAGGAGAAACAAAAACAAAAAAAAAACTACCATTTGTTGTGAGCTTAGCCTATAGTAGGCAATTTTATTTCAACAAAGGTAGAGACCACCAGAGCTGGGCCACTGGGCCTCCTAGCACTGCAGCTGCAGAGGCAATTTCTTATTTCTGTAAGTCATCACAGATGGGGAACACTGCATGTCTCTTTGTTTTACCTTTGGTGTACAATTTCTGCCATATACCTGGCAAAATATTTGTATTTTTCTGTATAAAAAGGAAATCATGTGTGCTGGGTATCATGGCCTGCTCTGGATAACTTAATCGTGTGTCTGAATTTGCTATTCACCAGAGATATTCTGAATAAATCTTTTGTTAGTTTTAATGACTGCTACAATGCAGAAAAGATTGGAATTCTATGTCACCTTTCCCTCTGGCTGTTGAGGTAGCATTCTGCATTTTCTTCTCCGGGCTGAGGAGTCATTGAATAGTCATACCATCTTCCATGCTTCCTCTGTCCTCACCATCAGCTTTTTTTCTCGGGCTCTTTGAGTTGACTTCCATTTTCTACATATGCTACTTATCCTTATAAGAGTCCCTTTTATATACTGCTCTTTCTTTTCTCAGCTTATACCTTGTGCCTCACTTTTTCCCTCCTAAAAACCTATTTTCCTTAGCAGCACAATCTGAAGAACACAATGCTTGAGTATGAGTAAGACATGGCTTCATTTGCTCTCTCCCTGTATCTGCCAATACTGATATGCAAATCGGCTCCATTTCTTTTTGTTTTTACCTCACTGTAAAGTGAAATATTATTGTTTTCACTAGTTTCCATCAAAGGCATTTACATCTATTTGTAAAAAGAAAGAGATAGAATATGGTAATTATATATAGCTACCAATAATGGAAGAGATTACAATTAAATTGAAATAAAATGATAAACTACCATATACTTTTCCTTCGAAGTAAATTCTATTTACCTGGCTATAGAGTCAAGATATCGCATTTGGTGATTATACTAAGGAGGAAAAGAACATAGCTCAAACTCTAGTCCTAACGGTTTGGGTGCCTCTGGATTTAAACCTTACTAAAGACTTTAGACTTATGAAAATACAGAGCTTTTAATGTCCTAGTATAAATGTCCTTTCCTGACCATTTGATTCAGTTGCAGGTTTCAAGGAGTTGGGCCATTTTCAAGCCACAGCATTTAGAAATAAAGGCAATGCTGACATCCTTAAGGGCTGCTGAGGGGGCAGAGAGAGCCTTCTTCTAGTGCCAGTGGTCGTAACTCAGGCCTGGCAGGGACTGCCAACATGCATTTCTGGGCAAGATCTGTCTAACCTCGGATCCGAGTTTTAGTTTTTTTATTTGAAAACCCCTTCTAAAACTACATATTAAATTTAAACAAAAAGCCAACTTACATCGAGTATAAAAGTAGATACAACATAGTACGTGCAATATTTTTCAACTTTTTATTTAAATGTGATTATGTCTACATATTTACATGTATTTGTTTTTAAAACACTAAAAATGCATTCATCAAAATGATAACAATATTTGTATCTATCCAGTGGAATTATAGGTGACTTTATTTTTATTGTTAAAAATTTTACTGCATTTCCTATATAGTTATAAATATATACATATACTTACATTATTTTATAACCAGGTAAAATATCTATATGTATAAATTTTTAAAAGAAAGACACTCTTCTTCATCTGCCAGATGCCTGTTGTTTTGTCAACCAGTTCTTATGTTTTCTAAAGAGATTGGAATTAGTGCACTTTTAAAACTGTAAATTTGAATTCATTTAAGTGTTTCAAATAATAACTCTTAGCATGTGGGAACTGGAGGTTCTGCCAAAGTAGAGTTTAACACTGAGCCTTAAACAGTGGGAAAAGCCCAATTTGGGAAAAACACTTTTGTCCTGTAAATCTCACTACTGTCATTCTTTCTTTCCCCCACCCCCCCACAAAGAGATTACAGATGATTTCAAATTTTGTTCTTTGGATATAAAAGAAGTAAAACCTTTAAAAAAACCCACAACAAAGCCTAGTCTGCGTGATAATAAGAACTTTCCATTCCTTATGCAAGTCTCACAGAACTTTCCCCATTTAGACCGATGGGGTTCGGAGCACCCGGTCCCAAAATTGGGCACCTTGGCCTATTGAATACCTAAGGTGAGAGGAGTCTGAGAAAACTGCAGAAGGAGGAAGGTCACAGCGACCTCCCCATTTAGTCCTTCCCTGAAACAGGTCACAAACTTTAAATGTGAAAAATAGCCTGCCTGCATGAGAAGGAAGAAAAGAAGAATTCAGGGTTAGAAAATTACATGAACTATGTTACACTAACCTTGTTTTCTAGTTACGCCTTCACCATTTACTATCCCCAACCCAAATTCCTTTGTCTTGTCAATTTTTCACAAGTTTGTTTCATTGTCTAAAAGACATAAAGGCTTCTTACTCAGGCCATACTTCTTTCGGTCTTCATTATCTTGTGGGAAGGCTCCCATGTACATGTAACTTTCTGTAAAATCTGTATGCTCTATTCCTATTAATCTGTCTTTGTACGTTTAATGTTTAGACCCAGCCAGGGACCTCAAGAGGAGTGAAAAAAAACTGTTCCCTCCCTTACAACATCAAAGGAAGTTTGAATTTTGAGGTAAAAATAAGATGCTTAGGAATCATGTAAGAGAATCCCAGGTTTCATATAGATATTGATGGGTGTGGTAAAAAGAGACTAGAGAATAAATAAGAAGTTTGGTGGTCACCATCAGCTTTTAAGCTTTCGACTGCAGCATTAAGTGGGGGGAAAGCAAATGTGATTGGCAGAATATTTTGTAAACATCTGAAATTTTAATAATTATAGATACATAAAGTCACTAACTAGACTGAGAAATACTATTTCTATAGCCTATTTCTAAAAAACACTTTCGGTTGTGTGACAATTTTCTTACAGTTAGTAGTATTATTTTTATATGGATTTTTGTAAAGCAATAGATAGTTTTTAAAATCGAAGATTTTCAGCAATTAAATTGCTGTCTATCTTCTCTCCAGCAAAAGTAAAAGATATACCTCAATACACCATAATTCAGAACTATCAAATAGAAGTTAAGAATAGTATGGGAAATGGAGAAGCCAAAGAACTTACATGTATGATGCATGGACATGAACTAAGGGGAGTGGGATCCTGGTGGCGGAGGTGGGGGTGCAGGGCAGAGGGGAATAAAGGAGAGAAAAAATGGGACAGCTGTAATAGCATAATCAATAGAATATACTTTTAAAAAGAAAAAGCTATCAAAACTTTGAATTCTAAAATAAACAGATTTTTCTCATGAACAGTTTATGTACACCATAAAATTGCAACAGGTATGCAAATTACATACTTATATGTATATAGATACTTAAATATTCTTTCACTCCTATCGCTTGTTTTTTCAAAATTATAATTTATTGATTGTGCTATTACAGTTGTCCGAATTTTCCGCCCTTTGTCCCCATGGACCAGCACCCCTCAATTCCTCAGGCACTCCCCTCACCATTGTTATTCTGTAACTACATATTTGTATTTCTTAATGCCTTCACCCATTCTGCCCCAGCCCCCTCCTCTCTGGCAACCATCAAACAATCTCCTTATCCATGATTTGGTTTCTGTTCTCCTCATTTGCTTAGTATTTATATATGTATGTATTTACTTATTTATTTATTTTAGTTAATAATGTTTTTATTGTATTTTTTCCATTACCATTTATACCCCTTATACACCTTTACTCCTGCAATCTTCACACAGCTGTTCATGTCCATGAATTCTTTTTTCTTTTTGCTTGCTCCCTCCACCCCTTAAACCCCTGCACATTAGCTATCATCCTACTCTCTATGAGTCTGTCTCTATTTTGCTTCTTAGTTCAGTTCATTCATTAGATTCTACATATGAGTGAAATCATATGGTATTTGTTTTCCTTTGACTGGCTTATTTCACTTAGCACAATGTTCTCCAGGTTTATCCATGCTGTTGCAAAGAGTAAAACTTTATTCTTTTTTACAGCCTGCTTGGTAGCCTACTAGTATTCCATTGTGTAAATGTCCCATAGTTGTTTTATCCACTCATGTATGGATGGGCACTTGGGCTGCTTCTATACCGTTCTGATTGTACATGATGCTGCAATGAACACAGGAGTGCTTATGTTCTTGCAAAATAGTGTTTTGGGTTTCTCCGGATGTATGAGGGTCTGTTTTTTAGATTCCAGTGTTGATAGATATGTATTTATTGACATTTTATTGTTCATAGTTTTGACCTTATTCTTCTTAAATAAGCCCCTTTAATATTTCATATAATAATGTTTTGGCAAAGATAATCTCCGTATGTTTTTTATTGTCTGGGAAGCTCTTTACCTACTCTGCAATTCTAAGTGATATCTTTGCTGGGTAGAGCAATCTAGGTTGCAGGTCTCTGCTTTTCACAACTGAATATTTCTTGTCAATCCCCTCTAACCTGAAAAGTTTCTTTTGAGAAATCAGCTGACAGTCTTATGGGAACCCCCCTGTAGGTAATTAACTGCTTTTCTCTTGTTGTTTTTAAGATTCTCTCTTTATCTTAACCTTTGGCATTTTAGTTATGATGTGTCTTGGCAGGGGCCTCTTTGTATCCATCTTGTTTTATGCTCTCTGTGCCTTCTCGACTTGCATTCTATTTCCTTCACCAAAGCAGAGAAGTTTTCTTTCATTACTTTTTTCAAACAAATTTCTAATTTCTTGCTCTTTCTCTTCTTCTTCCCTATGATGCAAATACTGGAATCTTGAAGTTGTCCCAGAAGCTGCTTACACTATCATCATTTTTTCTTCTTGTTATTCTAATTGGTTGTTTTTTTCTTCCTTATATTTCAAATCATTTATTTAATTCTCAGCTTCATGCACTCTAAAGTTATTTCCCTGTAAATGATTCTCTATATCAATTAACATATTCTTTGTTTCTGACCGGACCTTTTATATGCTGTTGAGGTTCTCACTAAATTTCCTGAGCACCCTTATAGCCAGTGCTTTGAACTCTGCATATGATACATTATCTCCATTTTGTTTAGTTATTTTTCTGGATTTTTGATCTGTTCTTTCATTTGAATCATATTTCTTTGTCTCTTCATTTTGGCTGCCACCCTATGCTTGTTTCTATTTTTAGGTAAAGCTGGTGTGACTCCATGTCTTGGTGACATGGTCTAATGTAGTAGGTATATTGCAGAGTCCAGTGGCATAGCCTCCCTTATCACCAAGCTGTATACTCAAGGTATGCCCTTCGTGTTGGTTGAACACATCCTGCTCCTATAGTTCAGCCTTGATTGCTGATTGTTGGGAGGTCAATGGGAGGGATTTACCCAGGCCAGTTAGCAGCAAGGATGGGCTGTGACCACTTACCACCAACCTCAGCCCTCTGTGGAGGACCAGCTGTGCAGGGGAAAGATGGTGGTGCTCTGCCATGGTCTGTAGCTGTCCACTGGGTGCTCAGGCTCTGTAGTTTCCTGGGTGGTACAGGCCAAGGTCAGCTCCAACCAATGTTCAACCCAGGGCCACCTACTATGAGCTATAAAGCAATCTGAGATGGCTGCTACTGTTTGGGCTTGATGATTCCCAGGTGAAGCCAAATTGTGAATTTAGGCTGGCTGGTAATAGTAGTCCCACTACATGGGGCCACTTAGCAAGAGGTATGGGAACTGGTGTCTCATTGAGGCTGGCTGTTTTTCAGTTGAGAGGATTTAGGAGGTTGTAAAACATGAGGCAAGACCAGCCATTCTTGTGGAAAAGTCATTGTTAACAGCTTTAATTGGTCCTTAAGTAGGGGCGGGGATGAAGGCTCAGAGGATCTCTAGGGTGGGGGCATCCATGTTAGCCAGTTGATGGAGTCTTAGATATGGCAGCCATGTGCTGGATCTGTAATTTTGTTGGGGAAGGGCTCAGAAAAGGGACAATGGCCTCCACCCTCCTTTCTGTCTGGGAGGAAGCTGTCCCCCAGCTCTCATTGAGTCCAGACACTTAGGTTCCTCCCTTTATGCCACTGGTCCCTTCCAAGCTGCTACCTGGAGGTCAGAGGGAGTAAATCTGAGTAAGTCTGTGTGTAGGTTTTTTAAGAAGAACTGCCCGGGGCTCCAGAAATTTCTTCCACTGACTCAATTCCCACTGTTGCAGCAAGAAGGTATAGAGGCTTACCTTCCTCTGCACTGGAACTCTGGGCGGGGGGCTGGTGTGAGACTGAGACTCCTTGCTCCCGAGATATCCCTCCTGAATTTTTATCCACCACATGTAAGCATGGGACCAGACCAGTCTGCATCTCCACCCCTCCTATAGGTCTGGATGCATGTGATTTCTTTAATTCTGTAGTTGTCAGACTTGTATTCAACTCTATTTCTAGCAATTCTTAGTGATAGTTTTTTTTTAGGTCATTTATGTGTATGCATAAAATTTTATTTTATTTATTTTCATTTTTTATTCTTGTTCAGTTATGGTTGCCAAACCTTCTTCCCCATTGCTCACCTCTATGACATCCCCATCCCCACCACTGCTACACTCAATCCTCCCCTCCCATTTGGCATATAATTTCATATACTAATTAATTTCATACTTACAATGAGATAATATATACAATTCTGAATACCAAAATGTTTACACATAAGTAAATAATATAAGAAAGCAATGCTTAAACTACTGGACAATATGTAAACAAAACACAAAAGTAGAGACAATTGACCCCTTCCCTAGTTTACCACTCCCATATTTCCCCATCTTTTTATTCAACAAAAAAGCCCTAACACAACTGCTTCCACTGGGAACTGGAGACAGAAAAAATGGTAAATCAATGTAATGACAAATGGCAAATGAAGAAAAAACACCAAAAAAAATCTTCCAAATTTAATTAAAAATTATGAATATTCTGGTCTTTCTGAAATCAAGAGAATATGGATTCTCCAAGACAAAAACTAGAAGATGAAGAGATGAAATAAAATTTTTTAAAACTCTAGAATAGAGGAAGGGAAAATAAGAACAAATGAAGCTATGTCAAATCATATCCACTTTCATAGTTAATTCTTCCTCTCTCAGAATGGTGAATAAATAGGTATTCCCCCAATAAAGGGACAAGATCATGGTTTCTGCAAGATAGTCTGAGAAAAACAAAGTTTTTTTTCAAATCCAAGAATATCATCACTTCATTCATTCTGTTCCTTTAAGGTCCTAAATAATTGGAAGTGAAGCTACTGGACAACAACATTATCTTTCATGATGAACTTCCAAATTTAGATGTGAGAGTGACGGTTGAACAAAATTGCCTGAATGGAAAATGAACAGCCACAAAGCAAACTCAGTTCACTTGCCTAAGCCTTGTGTTATCAACTAGGAGAATGATTATTGTAGCAAGAAGCTATAGGTTATAAAAGTCATCTGAAAATCAATAAAGATTTGAAGTCTGTAACTTCAACAAAGACTTGATTTGTCAAATATTTGTCTAACTTGCTTGATTCCGCATGTGCTTTGGCTTTGTGAAAATATTAAAGGCAAATAGTCACAAGAAATCCAAATGCTTTATTTTAAAAAAAATATTTTCTTTGTCAATATCTAAAGTTTCACACATAAAATAAATCTATGCCTGGCTAGGGATCCCCTTATCATACCATGGAGAGCATTATTGCCTCCCACTCCTGACCTTCATTCAGCAGATTGCGTTCTTACCCCAACTTTAATTTTCCTTAATATACTGATAATTTATTATGCCAACTAGTTATTTATTCTTTGAGTCCCTTTTAATTCATTTACATGTCTAATCACTACTGATCTTGATGGAACTCACTCTAATTCTGGGTAAATTATGAAACCCTCATTTGCTCCAAATGTAGCTTCTTGAAATGTAAACAAAAACTGGCTAATTCTAATCTCCTGAATTGTAAATATCTAGTTAAGAAAGAAATATATTAAATATTAGAAATGAATGAGCTGTTTAACAGTAGCATCAAAGGCCATGTTTGTTTGATGTGCCCTGCATGCCACAAAATGAATGAGCCATTCAATCACTATGTTTCATGATGACAGTAATGGTCGTATTACAGCCCATTATCACTACCTCGCAAAGAAGCACAGTTCTGCAGTTTGACGGACGAGTTTAAATTGGAAGACTAAACTGCAAAATGGAAATATTTAAAGGAAAATGGCCTATGTATTCAAGTAGTGCTTCCTGGATAATAGGAGGGTAAGGCATTGAAATGAACAGAAAGAAAAAGGCTTTTTGATGCCTCCTTGGATTTTAAGGAGGTGGTATATATTTGTAGCTCAATTTTATACCCTTGTAGAAAATCCTCCACCTTATGAAAAACCTACAGCTTTTAAATAAATAAGTAAATAAATAAGTTTAACACATATTCTTCAGAAGGTATATATAGATGAGGAGTCACATGAATACTCTCTTAAGAACATGGAAAACCCAGCCTGTTTGGCCAACAAGCCCCCAAAGATCTGATCTTTCTCTCTCTCTCTTTTTTTAAGACAGGAAATAATAAAAATGCAATTTGTTTTGAGTACTAAGCTCAAAAGAGAGGTAAAAAAATATACTTTAACTATTTTAGAAGGATGTCCCCTGACAGATCAGAGCTGAATTAGTTCCGCAGCACACCCAGTAAAGCATCAAGTGCCTGTAGTAAGGTCATAGTGTTGTGTCTGCCTGCACAATTCCAACATACAGATTTCCAGGTGGGAGATGCAGGGGCTGCCTCCATTCTTATTTTTCTCATGCTTTAAAGCAAGAACCTTCCATTTATTTCACATTCTTCTATACAATCTACTGTTATAAAAAAGTGTGTATTTAAAACACTGTTAGGGAAAATCAAAAGAAAACATAAAGCTCTGGGTGGTATTTAAATGACCGGCACTCTTAAGGCACTAGTCACTCTGTGGAAATCTGCCACGTGGCTCAAAATACCAGATCGTATTGGGGTCATAGACGTTGACCATGGCTAGTAGCTGCTGTAAAAAATCTCTGAACATACCACTTATAATCTGACAGGAACAACTTAAATTGGGCCCAAAGTGTCACTGAGGGCCACTGCATTTTTTTTAATTAAAGCTCTCTATGGGCTTTGTGTTTACATTTATTTTTTAATTTTATTTTTCATTTAATTGTTGTTCAAGTACAGTTGTCTCCATTTTGCCCCCACCATCCCCCCCCAGCCATCCCCACTCCCCACTCTTGATCCTACCCCTCTTTGGTTTTGTCTATGTGTCCTTTGTACATGTTCCTGAAAACCCTTTGTGTTGACATTTATTAGAAAAGCACATTACTGAAGTATGGTGAAGTATGGTAAATAACAAGCATTCAAAACAGGACCGTAGGCTGTGGCTCAGTGACACTGTGGTAAAATAGTTGGAACTGGTCAGGATAAGCAACAGCACCAAACCTTCTCAGAATAAATCTGGCAAGAAATTATTTTAAATGCAAAAGAACTTAATGATGGCTCACCATCCTGGCAGAGAATTGAAAGAGCCTAAAAGTAGTGTTTTAGTTACAAACAAGAGGCATTCTTGAAATAATAATTCCTAAAGTTTAAAAATGTCATGCTTTTCCAATTATGCCACAAATCATTCATTCACTCTTTTTTACCAAGTTCAAAATTTTCTGCCCTATTTCATACTTCAAGATTAAAAAGTATGTGTGTGTTCAAAGAAACAAGCTGGTCTCAGTAGTATCATTTGTCAGAGGCTATTAGCCAAAGTTCCCTGGGAACCGCTCTTCAAATCACTGGCCTGTCCAAAATGGATATTATTGTGTTGGTGTTATTGCCTGTACCTTATCCACCAAATGACACATCAGTTGCTTGTCAAGGGACATACCATATAAAAATCTATACTAAGATACTGGCCACATTTATCATAATATGTCTCAATATTTTACATATAGATCCAGTTTAAATAATAGTAGTTGAAAGTTACAATATGTATCAATATAATATGTATGTACCCTGATAATCAGCACTTGTCATAACATGGTAGTAAATTTTTGATAGTAGTAAATAATTACTCAAAACTGGAGAATAAAGCACCAAAATAATTGTTTTCATTTATCCTCCTTTTCCACTTAAAGTTAACTCTTATTCTTCCTTTCGGCATCTTCCTAAGGATAATGGTGACTATGAAGAATTATTCTTGCTTGGGTAAGTTATTAATAAGCATAATTCATTAACTGAATTATTTATAGAAATGATACACAAAATGATTCTAATGAAGATTTTTGAGTAAACCAAGTTGAAGTTGTGTTCTGCCATTTTATTAAGGACAGCCACAAAGCCTTAAAGAGAGCTTTGTTATACTAAAGTAGTTTGAAAGATAAAATATTCGTAATTATTATTGTGGACAACATATCAAGAATAATTTTCAAATTAGTTAAGATAATAAAATATTTAGTGATACATAAATTATAATACAAAATGGAGGAATGTTAAAGTAAACATAGCTTACAACACTACCTCAAAAAAGATTAATTTAAAAATAATTAAAAATGGCAGTCACACTAAGCCACTTACTTTTAACTTTAAATGTTAATTTATCTTGAAATTTTAATTCAAGTTTCTCTTCTGTTAAGAGAAAGCACTCTATGAAAAAGTTAAGCTTACAAAGCAGATATATTAGAAGTCAATTATACATCACATAATGCAGTATTACTTTACAAAATGATAAGATTGTTTTAAATCAATAAATTTCAAGTCATAAATCTCCTGAGATTTTCTAACAATGCCACTCACTGAGAGCACACTAACAACATGGCCTTGTGACAGGTATTATAATGAATCTTAGCCTTTGGGACCCAAAAGCAAAACTTTGTTCTGTCCCTTATGTTGGGAACATGTATGTGCTACGCTACACAGAGCCTTAGTGAGTGAAAATGACCTTCTGTTTAGCTTCACACCCTAGTATTTTTATAATCTTAGCAAAGTTGCAACTTTTTTGGTGGCATAGTAGAGGATCCAGTGAGAAAATAATAGCAAAGTATCCAATAAATTGATAGGTATCATATATTAGATACTGTTATTATTAATGGTAAAACTATGCTCCTAGTCCCTACTCTAAAGAAGAAAGTGAAGAGGTCACCTTTCACAAACGAAGAGCTTAAAGACAAACTGTTTCCAATTAACCCAGGAATTCAGATTAGGATAAAAAAACGATATCTAATTATCTCTAATTCTTTAGGTAATGCAAATTCTTTCAGAACCTAAATTTGTACTGTAGTCCACAAGTTTTAGTATTCAAAAACATAGAGCAAAATGGTTTCTATTAGCAAAAGAAAACTCTAATTCTTCCTCAAGCACCTTTAAAATACACATAGCAATAAGACAGAATTCTAAACCATTCAGCCAAAAGAAAAATATTTATTACTATTGAGAAATTGATTCCAACTTTATCATAAAATTATTTACCTAAGGAAACACTCTATGTCATACCTGAGGTATGAGGCAATGATATATTTAGTCAAAATGTTTAGAGTTATTACTTTTTCACTTTTATGGTCTTCTCCATATGTGTTATATGCTAACATTTTTGGAGCATTAAGCGAGAAGTAGGAAGCAGATGTGACTAGAAAGACAGGCAGGGCCTATGTCATAAAAAGCTTTATTTGCCATGCCAAGGATTTTACAATTTAGTAAGTAAGTGAAGGCAATCCACTAAATAGCTTTAAGCCAAGGAGAGAAACAGTTATATTTAATTTTAGGCAGATGGCTCAGGTGGCAATGCAGAGTATTTTTAAGGTATTCATTATGGCCTCAAACTAAGATACAATTCAAAGTTAGGCATAAATGGTATAATTTTGATCATATTCTTGACTTATTTTTATATTATCTCATTTCACACTATGTAATCAGATGAATTCTTTGAAAATATGAATCAATTCCAAATAAAATCAAAGTTAACCTTTCTTCTACAGTTTTATGATAATTGAAGCAATAACATAATCTTGAGTAGCTGAGGCAAACAGACATGAGCTTTGAGTGTCAGAAAAATTTACCAATTAATGACATTATCAACCCTAACCTCACTTTGTGGTTATAGAGGAATCAAATCAACATCTTCTCTTACTTAAGTTAAGCCAAGTAGACCTCTTTTCCCATGGATACTTGTTTAAACTCCCTGAGTCTTGGATAATTTATCTGTAACATTGGAATGCTATGATAAGCTTCACCTACCTCCCTTTAATTTGGGGAACATGTGAGCTCTATGATGAAAGAGAGAGGCAGTGTATGCCCTCTTCACTGTTGCCCTGCCAGCCTGTTGGGTGGTCTGGCACATGGGAAGGGTGGGATGGATGGAAACAGGAAAGAACTGTCAAAGGAGATAATGAAGGTGAAATTGCTCTGCAGACCATAAAGTATGATACAAATATTAGTTATTACTGTTTTCTTCCCTATAAGTACTCTGATTTCTCTTAAAGACCCAGTTATTAGGATTCTCTGACAATACTTTTCCTTGAACAAAATAAACAACTACCATCCCTCGAGATGCATTTAAGTAATGCATTTTCATGAAAACGTATAAGAAATGAATAAAAGTCCTTAACATGTAGTCTGCTTATAATCTTAAATGTCTTTCTTGTTTAAAATACAAAATGCACGTACTAAAATGAATTAGTACCTTCTTTTTCTGGTGCAGAATTTTAAGGCCCCGATTTGAACAAAGAAGCTGAACTTAACATTGGATGTCCTTTATGAAAACGGAAGAATGCATTAAGACAATTTTACTTAACTTGTTGGAGTTACCCCTTAAGTGGTGTCCTATATATCTGTGATTATTTTCTTAGCTTATCTAAGTTTCTCCTTTTCTGTTACACATTAATTGCAACATATTGAATCTGGAAGCAGAGCTTATGATTTAATATATGTCGTCCCCTGTAATACATACAATTTTGGTCTAAATAATTTCTGAATCTCAACAGATATCACCAGTGACCCCTATTAAGAGGGCTTGTTTCTGTAACCATTCTCATCAGAATCCCAGGGCCATTATTCTCAAAGCTAGATTTGGAGAACCCTAGGTAAATGTTTCTATCTATCTATCATCTATCTATACATCTCTTTATGGCATTCCTCCTTCCATTGTTCCTAACCAGAGTAAAGTTTTTTGAGAGAAGTGCCTTTTTTTCTATTCATTCCCCTCCACCTCAACAAAAGCAAAAAAGATGCAAAATAAATGGTATTAGGGGAAGCTCTGGTGCTTAGTTTTCATTGCGTATTAAAGACCCAGAGTGTTTTCCCTTGGAAAACATCGTGGTCATCTGAAATAGTTCTGGTGCAATATCCTTTGGGAACTCTCAGTTAACAGTCGTTGATAAAGGATAACAATAACCCTTCTATGAAAGTATTCTATAAAAGTGTTATTTCTCTCCATGCCTCAAGGCTTTTGCCCATGCTGTAACATCAGCTTGGAATCTCATAACCAGCACCTTTTCCCCCTGCACCTAATGAGCTCCCACTTGTCTCTGCTGACCTCCCACACAGGATGAGTCTCCTACTGTGTGATTTTACAGCATTCTGAGTTCTTCTTCTAAGACACTTAAGATGGTTTTAAATTACTACATATTTTGAATTCTTTTAATAATGGTTCTCCCACAATGGCTGTGCATTCCATGAGGGCAAAGACTACTGTTTTTCTCCATTACATCCCTACACATAGGAAAGTGTCTACTACAGAATGCACTGTAGTCAGTAATGTTTTATCTTCACTCTATTCTTACTCACTAACCCAGTGCTAGTCCCCTGCTTCTATTACCACTCAAGATAGAAAAATCTATGGGGCAAGGCAGAAGATTATTGTTTTATGCACTATCTGATATCTTCAAAAGAAGAGAAAGATTTTTAAATTTATTTAAAATAAACTGGGTAATAATTTCAATGTTTTAATGTGCATAAACCCTTTCAGATATAAATTCATAAAATTCTATTTTATAAAATGTGTCTCTAAATTTAAAGTTTGTTTTATTTGCATGACACTTGCTAGAGTATTATATACAAATCTTTCACTTAAAGATCCATAGAAAACAAGTTAAAAATACACACATAGCTCACCTTTCAATAAAAAGCCAATTTGACATTCTATGAAATTGCATATTTAAGAAAACTTGAAAAATGAATAATGTATGATAGAATAAAATATTCTCAACTTGCAACTGTTATAGAAAGTAATGGAACATTTTCACCAAAAGCTACCCCCCCAAAAACCTCTATCCCAGCAAGATGATTTAGGTAAGCCTGTTATCCAGAGACTTAGTAAAAGAAGCTAGTAGATGCATGTGCCCTAAATGTTCTTCAAAAGGGTAGAAGACAAATTGATAAACCAAAAACACCAGTCAAACAACCAACCAACCAAACAAACAAAAAAACCCAGAAAAATCTCTTACATCTGATTGTCATGTATGATGTAGGTGCAATTAAAATCATGAGGAAAAAAATGATGGTTATATAAGTGAAAAAAAAACTTCAAAGAACTCCTATTAATATATATGAATTTGCATTATCTCAGAAGAGGAATTAAGAAGAGTTTGTATTTCAATGTTCTCTTGATAATTGGGAAGTTTATTTTTAGACCCTAGGAAATAGCATAACATTTTGTAATAATCTCATTGCTGCTTCTGCTCTACTTCTTCTTATCATCATCATCATCATCATCATCATCATCAGTATGCAATAGAGACTTAAGCTGATTTTGCATTTAAGGGCAAAGGACTGAAAAATAGAACCCTTTATGTTTTATTGAATCACCAGCTACAGCCTTGTACACTAGATTGCTTCACTGCATCACTTCATTGAGCTTGAGCCTTAACACTTTTTCCAGAACAAGTATGTAAAAAAATATATATATATATATATATATATATATATATATATAAATATATATATATTTATATATATATTTTATATATATATTTATTTATATATATATATATAAAATCAAGATGCCCATCAGTGAATGAATGGATCAAAAAACTATGGGACATTTACACAATGGAATTCTATGCAGCAGAAAGAAAGGAGCTCCTACCCTTTGCAACAGCGTGGATGGAGCTGGAAAACATTATGCTAAGCGAAACAAGCCAGGCAGTGAAAGACAAATACCATATGATTTCAGCTTTAACAGGATCCTAAACAACAAAACAAAGAAACAAGCAAAAATGTAACCAAAGACACTGAAATAGAGGTCAGGCTGACAGTGCCCACAGAAGAGAGTAGAGGGAATTTAAGGGGACAGTGGGAAGAGTTCACGGGGACAAACTTAAAGGACACATGGTCATAAACTAAGAGGAGGGTGGTAATGGGAGGGAAGTGGGGAGGGGTGGGAGGGGGGTTGGATTGGGAGTAAAAAGGAGAAAACTGTAATTGAACAATGATTAAAATAAAATTTAAAAAATAATAATAATCCCAGTGACTATGTGCTAGAGCTATTCAAATTCAGTACCTACATGTCTTGCGCACTTATGTCTCACTTTTAATACCATTTCCTGTAATTTCCTGAGTTGAAAATTAATCAGATGATGTCTTTTCTTTTTATGTACTTCCCCCCAAAATAACAGGGCAAATATGTTTAATGTTTTCCTATGATTTGTATTTTATATTTAGCATTGGTAAGTTTGGAAAATATTATGAGGGACGGTAACTACAAATGGGCAGATATTTGTTATTACCTTCCCAAGGGGTTTATATAATTTTTACTTTAGATGTTAGCCAGTATTTGAAGGGATGTTCTCTTCTTGACACTGCCCACAGGACACATTGTCTGAATATTAGCAAGTTTTATTTCCCTAAGATAGGAACTGTAACAGGAGAAGATGACTAAATATAGCAGGTCTTTCAAGATAAGTTTGTTTTCTACCATCTGACTCTAAAACGTAGCCTTCATTAGGGTACAAATGGACTATAATGGAATGATCTGATCTGTTTCCATATATTATGATTCTCATAGTCTACCACATGGTAGATAAAACTACATTTCAAACAAATGAAAATAAGTGCCAGGTGCTGATAAGAAGATTCAATTTCTCATGTTGCAGCCTGCTTTTTTCATTTGAGAAGTGGTATTCAAAAATATTATTTAATATGTATTAAACTTTTTCCTTTGATAACCTAGGAAGATTCCTAGGCTATCATTTCCTGATACACTGGTTTATAAATGATTTTATACTTTGCATTTGGGAGATAAGGCACTCTATCTACTCTTGGGAAAAGGACCTTGAACTGGCAGAGTGCAGTGTACAGACACAGCAAAGTGGGAGGTACCTGAGTTAAAATACACATGATTGGTGCACAACTTACATACATCTTTGAGCCTTTACTTAATGTCCAATAGAAACAAAAACTCAAAGAATCTTCACTTGGATATTTAAACAATAAGTATGTTGTATCATGTGAACAGTTTTTTGTCAAACATATACCGAATACCTGTTTGCTAGGAGCTGTATTTAACAATAGGAGTAAAACAGCAGTTGCAGACTTGTGGGGGGTGGGGGGCAGTTTTGCTCCCAGGGAGCATCTGACAATGTCTGGCAACAGTTCTGGTTGTCACGGCTGGGAGAGAAGTGGTACAGACAACCAGAGGGTAGAGGCCAGAGACGCTGCTAAACATCTCACAATGTACAAATCAGGCCCCACAACAAAGAGTTTCCCAGCCCAACATGTCAATAATGCCAACAGGAGAAATTCTGGAATAAAGACAGGAGGATGATTTAGAGGGGCATAAAAATGGAGAAAGAATACCTTTGAGCGAGGTGACTGTACTAATCCTAGTGAGACGAGACAAGTCCCTCAACTAAAACAGTTAAGTTTGAAATGAAGAAAAAGAGCCAGGCAGACTGGTGCTGCCACTGCAGTACAGAGATATGTCAAAAAATTAAAAAATAGGTCTGTCTTTTGGCCCAGCTATTCCACTTCTGGTAATGTATCTGCAGGAATCCAAAACACTGATTCAAAAGAATATAAGCACCCCTATGTTCGTTGCAGCATTATTTACAATGGCCAAAATATGAAAGCAGGCCAAGTGTCCATCAGTAGGTGAGTGGATAAAACAACCATGGGACATTTACACAATGCAATACTACTCCTCCATACAAAAGAAGCAATTTTTACCCTTGTGACAGTACGGATAGACCTGGAGAAGATTATGCTAAGTGAAACAAGTCTGTTAGAGGAAGACAAATACCATATGTTTTTACTTACATGTGAAATCTAATGAAGAAACTAAACTAAGAAGGAAAATAGAGACAGACTCATAGAGAGCAGAATGGCAGTGGAGGGGAGTGTGGGTGGAGGGAATGAGCAAAGAGGAAAAAGGATCATGGACAACAGAGTAGCAATTGTGGGGGGCGCATATAAGAGGACTAAATGGTAATGGAAAACATACAATAAAATATTTAGATATGTTAAAAAAATAGATGTGAAATTTTAAAAGCAGGATTTAAAAAAGAGTCAGATAGATATTAAGAAAAGACCACAAGCAAGATACAACAATTAAATAGCTATGAGAGAAGTAAATTAAAAAGTAGAGACATCTAGGATAACTACTAGATTGCCAACTTTGGTGACTTAATGTTGACTGCCAGTATGCTGAGGAAGGGAATGTAAAAGGTGAAACATAACTGCACAGAAAGTGAGTTTGGTTTTGAAAATGTTACGTTGAGGAGTGGAATCCATTTAAATAGAGTCGCTTACATGCTAAGAAGGTAAGATGGATGTATAACTCAGCAGAGCCTTGAGGTTCAAATGAAAAAGCCAAGGGCTAATCATCAAGTAAATTGAAGGTTTACACATTGGGTATTGTTATTTGTTAAAGAGGTGACTGCTCGATGCCCTTCTCACAATGCAATCAAGACGTCTGAAGCTGGGTAACTGGATTTCCCCCATAGTGGTAAAGTTCTTCTCTAGGACCAATATGTAATTTGTGGTAGTAAAATTTCCCTCTTCTGTCCCCAGTAATATTCTCCACTGAAGTCTTCACTTATTCACTGCCCCCTTACATAAATGTGTGACATAAATCAAGACTGATAGAAGAGACACCTTATTAAAAGCCCGGAATTATTTGAGGTATTTGCCAAAACTCTATATATCATTTAGCTTTTTTCCTGCCACAAAAAGTATGTGTCATTTCACTACAAATGCAATTTAATATTAGCTATGAATTTTTAGGTCTTAAATTAGGTCTTAAATTAAATTGAAATACTTATTTTGAATAGATGCATTATAAATACATGTATGTACTTTATAAAAAGCTATTTATGTAAATTACTTTTCCATAAACATACAATATCTTACTAGTATTGATTTCAAGTAGGATCAAGACACTTGAATTTAGTGCACGGGAAGGAAATATGATGTCTGCACATTCCATAATCAGCTGACTTTTGGCAAATCCATTAATATTTTACAATGAAAAAAAGGCAATATTCAGAATTCTATACCTCAGATGGTAATGTTTCCTGTTCCAATCCAGTTATTGTTAGCACTTATATGGTAAGAAACTATAAATTAATTTTTAAATGAAATTGGAAGATGATTTTGGAAGACAATTAAGAATGATAATTAAGTATGATGCCTTTCAGATTTGCTCTGAATCAACAGTACCAGACAATTTGCCTACTATACACATGTATTAAAAAGCACACACTCTCAAAGTCTGCATTTAGAACCAGGAAAGGAAAAATCAACAGGTGAAATTCATTTGTGCAAGATAATTAATGACAAATTAGTAGCACTTCTTCCCCCCAAAAGAAAAAGTTCATATGGAACTTAATTACTTCCTCTACCCAGTTCCTCATCCAAATTTGAAGAAGCTCTTTATCACCCTCTGCTAAATAAAAACACCTTATTCAATTGCATTTTCTTTGTATGAGTTGTTTTTTAACAATAGAGCAAGAAAATATTTTTTTTTGCCCTGGCCAGGTAGCTCAGTTGGTTGAAGCATCATCTTGTGCATCATAATGTATGGGTTTGATTCCTGGTCAGGGTACAAATGTAGGTTGTGAGTTCAATCCCTGGTCAGGGCACATACGGGAGGCAACCAATTGATGTTTTTCTCTCACATTGATGTTTCTCCCTCTCTCTCAAAATCAATAAACCAATCCTAGGGTGAGGCTTAAAAATGAAAAAGAAAATAAAGATTTTTAAGTGTCAAACCTTCCCTCCAAATATCCTCTTTAAAAAACATGGGTACTTGGCTTGATCTAAGCCAGTGATTTGCAACTTTTTTTCATCTTATGGCACACATAAACTAATTACTAAAATCCTACAGTACACCAAAACCCATGTTTTGCCAATCTAACTTTATTTTTTGCCAATCTAACAACAAATATGTATAATTTTAATTGATTTACAAAAATAATAATAGTAGTAATTCCTTACTTTTTTTGCTCCAAAGTGACTTTTTAAAAAATCAGGTGCCTACGCTTGTGTATAAGGATTACTGGTACCAAGAATTAACTAATCAGACACAACCTTATTATGTTACATGACCAATAAGATGCAGCTCTATTAAATGACCTATATATTTATGGGTAATGGCAGGGCATTCACACTAGATGGTTGTTATCATTTTTTTAATTGGGTTAGCCAAAAAGTCCATTTAGTTTTTTTCATAAAATGAAGGACTCATTTTTTATTTTCACCAATAACTTTATTAATTTGGATATTTTGAGTATGATGGTAACCTCCTGCACGGAGTAACATGTACTGTCTCAATGAACGTCCTGATTTGATTGCTATCAACTTCAACTGGTCTACCCGACCATATAGCATCATCCAGCAAGAAATCTCCAGCACAAAACTTCACACCCCACTCATGACACACTTGATCAGTCACAGCACCTTTTCCATACCTGCACAAATCTTATTTTTGTGTGTGTTTCAGTTGTGTTTTTACCTTTCTTGAAATAATAAAGCAAAATATGCTGAAAAGTTGCAGATTTTCTTCCATCTTTAATATTAAAATGGCTACAGAAAAACTCATCAATTATTATGTACTTTTTAAATGCATGCTGATGGGACACCTGCTACAATACAATATAACAAAGTTGTTTCAAATGAAGTTAAAGACAACTAAGCACTACTAGAGCCATCTTACAGAAAAAAACAAACGAACTTTTTGGCCAACCCAACATTTGACAATCTAAGGGAAAAGAGGTCGGTGTCACTGACTAAATACTCAGGAACTGCATGTTTTAAAAAATTCTGGCTGCAGAACGGTTGAAAATCGCTGATCTAAGTTACAGCAATAATACTAGGCCTGTACTTTATTATAATCATTAAAATTGTCCTATTTGAGTATCTTTTGATTACTAAACTGATAAAACAATGTCTGCAGAAGATAATAAGATAGTCTAGTTCCCTGGGCTCTCCAGCAAGCAGGGCAACAGGATCTGGGGTGGAGACAGCGGCTCTGGCTTCACATGCCCGCTGTACAGAAGACAGAAATGAAGGAGGCTGTTTTGTGGGGACCTAATAATCTATCGCTTTGAATTGCTTTGGAGTTAGGAATGCTGGCTTAGACCAACAGAGAAATGGAATTAGGTTTTAAAGAAGTAAACAACACTGGCAAAATCAGATCTCCTCTGGACAAAGAGCAGGACCAAGAAACCAATGCAGGGCTTTAGAAGGCACTTTGCTATATGCGCTTGACAGTGTTGCTGAATAATGAGCGCTTTCTTCAAATGAGGCTGGCACAGGAGCCCTTTCCAGAGCTGCATTTTATCTCAGGACCCATTTGCCTGCAGCTGAGGTACTATTACCAGACGAATGTGGATGTAATATAGCCACGTGACACTAGTATATTTCTATTTCTAGAAAGATAGCAGAGAGAAACCCTCAGTGTAATCAGCCCAGTGTATGCTTACTGTAGGAGGGAACGGGCTTTTTCATTTTGCTCCTGGAGCTGAACTACCAAAGATGAAGGGGAAAAAAATAAAGCTCTGAATTAAGGGGAAACCAATCTGATGTTAGGAAACATTGGCTCATGTGCTTTCCCACTCCCGGGAACTAAACAGTTTCAACAAATAATCCTGCTTTGTTTTGCTTTGCTTTCCCAGACATATGCATCCATTAAAGCATTGCTCTTCCTGCAACTATCAATATGAAATGTGAGGAACTATTTTAAAACACGGGAGGATTTTAGCTTAAAATTGTATCCCTGACTGCTTCCTTGGGCTCCCATTCTATCCTAAGCATCAGGGGGCATTTGGCTCGATTGGAGGAATTTATTAAACAGGAGAGAAACTAAGGTGGCCAGATGTTCAGCCCTGCCTTTGCAAACCATAAACCCACCTCTAGAGAAGCATTCATCCCTGGAAGTCAGGCACCCCGGGAAAGGCCATCGTCCTATGCGTCGCACAGGAATGTCCCAGTACCAGCTAGAAATAATTTAACCATGCGAGAGGCCTGCCAAATTTTCAAGAGAAGAGTATCCTGCTCCTTCAGACTTACTGTTCTGATATTGCTTCCCTAAGGGCAAAGTCTCTAAATAAATCCAAACTGACTTTTATTTGAAAAGAGCAAGAGTAGTTGGTGTGTGCAGGAACTTAAGTCACAGGAGCAATAAATTCTAGCACCCTGCCTCATCTAAACAAAGGGGCCTCCAAAGGACCGTTGGTATTTATGAGGACTGCAGAGTCTTGAGTAAGCATTTTCATGCAGCCGTGCAAAGTTCTAACACACAGCATATCCTGCTCCATAGCCAGCTAATTAAACCTTAATGGTACTCTAAATGCTTTACTCCAGGGCTGCAGATAACTCACCCACAGCCTGGTCCCTGGAAGCTGCCCAACCCTGCAGCCACCGAGCAGGTTACCACACTTCCACTGGAGATTCCTGCGTGCCAGCTTCCTCTTTAAATCAAGGGTCAGCAAGCTAAGGCCATGGGCCTAATCCCATCCTGCCTCTCTTCATATTGCCAGTAAGCAAAGAATGTTTTTGGATTTCTCTAATGGTTGAAAAGAAATCAGAAGAAGAACAATATTCATGAGGTGTGAAAACTACATAATATGGAAATGCCAGCACCCATAAATAAAGTTATGTTGTAACACAGCTGCCCCCGTTCATTTCCATATTGTCTAAGGCTGCTTCTGCACTGCAACAGGAGAACTGAGGAGTTGTGACAGAGATCTACGGTGAGCAAGTCTAAAACATTTGGAGAAAATATCGTTTTCAATATATACCAGTTTCTGAGATGTGTCACTCCTAATTTAAAGGAGGGTTCCAAGGCAGCCTCTGTAGCCCTAGGCCAGAACTGATCAGTCCCTCACTGTGAGGGCCTGTTACCACCACCTAGGACATGTACTCAGGAGCTCTGGGTGGGCTAAGAAGCAAGGTCTCAAGGTGGTATCTTTAAAAAGTTAAGGGCTGACTTAGACGACATGCAGCTAAAAAGTAATATGACAGGTTGTTTTCCCCATTAAATATATTAGAGCTCACACATCAGAATGAGTGGCGTCCTTTCAAAGGGGGCACTTGGAAATTTGTCACAAGGAACTTCCAGTGCTCACAACATATTTGGGGTGCACCTTCACTGTTGTCTTCAGAACCTCTCTTGATTACCTTTTAAACAGTCTCAATGATGCCAAATTTTGATCCAATAAACTTGGACTTGATTCATATTTTTCATCTTAAGCCTTTCAGAATTATAATCAGTGAATAAAAGAGAGAAGTACACTGTCTGAAATCGAAGGAGACCTCATAAATATTTGTAAAATGAACTGAGTTGGTTGAATATAAAGTGAGACAAATGCAACTTAAAGGAATAAAAAACAGTTGAAGATACACACATTCACCCATTACCTGGACCACTAAAGGAACGTATTGTAAATCCTTCTGGAGGAAGGCAACATACGAAATGAGAAGTTCATTAGAAAAATTACACCCTTCACAATCAGAGAAACAAGGAGATGAGCCACCAGAAAAAAAACCCTCTTTGAGGTAGTGGGAGGTGATAAAATAACCAGTTCACTAGATTTGTTATCATATCGCAAGTAGTATGTCTTTGCTCCAGTTCCTTATGATACCTGGTCATGTAGCTACTAAGAAGGTTTCTTGTTTGTTCCTACATCCGCATTTTTTCACAGTAACCTAAGTGGGTCTCTTCTTTGAAATCTGAAACAAATCTGTGTTCACGGAAATGCAACTGATTTCCTATGTATTTAATAACTTGGCTCTTATATCAGAGACTACTCAACTTCTTTGAATAACATCAGTATCTTTGAAATAAGTGTATATAATCCCAGGTGACTTCCTAAAAGAATAACATTTATTTGGACCCTCTGGTAAGATTTTCCAAAATGAGTTCCATGACTTTATAGCCACTTTCACTGAATGTGTCATTTTATGGAGTAAAATAAAATCAGAGGAAGCTAATTTACAATCTTAGAATGTGACAAGACAGTCTAAGATACCAGCCAGTTACCTACACAGCAAGTGTACATTACCATTAATCCTTATTTTCCAGGAAACGCTCATTTTTCAACTATGGTTATGGTTAAACAACAATAACAAATGTATCTACTTATAATATCTGAAAAGAGTAACAACAGAAACATTTATAAATATCTATTATAATATTTTATATTGTTATAAAAATAAAACTAGGATAGCAAATAGTAATTTATTCACTCATATGTTCACTGAATAGTCATTTACTGTATGTTAAGGACTGAAGACAAGTTGGATAAGATACTCTCCTTGACTTTGTGAAGCTCACTCTGAAGAAGAAAGACACCTAAATAGATAATATAACAAGGCACCTAGAGGAGGACGCCCAGCATGGCCTGGAAAGGGAAGTAGCAGACTTCAGGAAAAAACTTCCTGAAGGAATGGTGCTTGAGCTAAGCCCGGAGGATGTGGCATTTCCTGCCTTGTTGGGGCAGGTTGATCTTTTGATGGCTAACATATGTCAGGACCTCCTGACCAAAAACAACATCAACACTGATCAATGAAAAGAAGACATTTGGTTAGTGAATGTCTTCTATTTTCAGAGAATCCTTTATTAACACACAAATTCTCCTAGGGAGGTTTAAACCTCAGGTCTTCCCAGATCAAACCTCATTCTTAGCAATTGATGGAGAAGATGACAATGAAACTCCAAAGAGGGAACAGAGATGGTTTCTTAGGAATTGTGGCATGGTACAGCCCTGGCTATGGGCATGTTAGGAATTTTGATTGGAGAAAATGTACTAACTATGAAAATTACTGTGCCTGTGCATTATATGCCTAGAAGAGGTCAATCATGCATATTTTTCATATTCCACATTTTGACTGGGTTCTTGTTACTATTTTCCATGCCTTAATCTTCTTGCTACCCTCCATGGGGTATAGTAGCATGTAGCTGGCAATTAATGTGAGGTTTGAATCTCATGCTTTCTGCTAAACTTTGATCACTACTACAAAGCACACCATTAACTCAGATGGTCATCCTCTAAATTCATGCTTTGATTATAAGCATCAAGGGAGCTTGGATAGACCAATAAAAATCCATCCTTAATAATGGAGGCTCATTCATCAACATTGTTCATGTTTTCTGTATTTTTGTACCCAATGTTAAATGAAAAATAAAAAAATAATGATAAACAGTAAATAGTTGCTTATTACTACTATTTTGGGAAAAAATCCACTTATTAGCATAGCTGTATTAAATAGAAAGAATTTGAGCAATAAAATAAATTTGAACTTGCACTCTAACACTGTTAATTTCAATCTTGTCTTATAAAACTCCTTTCACAAGTGTGGATTCTAAATTTTGTTCTATTCTGTCATTGCTTACTTTACAAAATTCCAAACACTCTTTTGGGAGACATGACAACTGACTTAACTTTAAAAGACCATCTAAGAAAAATAACTTGAAATTTCAATGAGGATAAAGACTCACTCTGCAAACAGTGAGCAAGTCAGCAGGCATAAGGGAATTCCTCACAAAACAGAAATGTAGACCACTTTGCAAATAACTAAGCAAACCCTACATTTTTATTGCACTGAAAGACAATTGGGAGAGAGGACACACCACCACTTCCTTGTAAAAAAAGCCTCACTAGTTTAATCACAGTAATATCCCTGAAATTCACTATGAAGTTATTTAAATAGATAAGCACCTTCAAATCTGTCTTAATTTCCAGCATATGCAAAGCATAGGATGATTGCTTTATAAAAGTCATTACTTCAGATGCTGCAACTTGGTGAATTTCCTCAGTGGGAGCAGCATAGTTCTAAACAGACCATGTTAGTAATACTCACTGTGACAGTATGAAGATGAATGGCATGCTTTGGTTTTATGCCTACTTGATATGTAATCATTTTAAATAAATTATAGATTGATTACATTTAATTATAGAACTACCATACTCAAAAAGTATTCCAAGCCTTTGTCACTCATCCATCTACCTTTCTACACAAGGGAAGCCTGGGAGAGTAAGTGAGGGGGAAAAGTGTTTCAAGAGGTACTGACTTTATGCAATTCCACAGTGAAGGACCATGAAAAATATGTGAGCTGTCAGTTTGTCTTTGAATACCGTAAATAAAAAATAATGTTCATTGGTTACCTACAATTTCCTCTTTTGATTCACAAAACTACCCTATGAAATAGATAAGACTGTCTGTTTTACAAGCACCATGAGAACTAAATCTCATGAAACTTAACAGGCCATCTGCACAAAGTAAATACGTGAAGACTCAAGTTCAGGTCTAGTTCTGCCTTACTTCAAAGTGTGCATTCTCTTTCCACTCTGCCATGACACCTTACAATAGGAGCTTCAAGTGTCAAGCATCAGAAGAAACATGTGGTGGTGGTTTATTCAAGATATGACTAATTCCTGGAATTTCTAGGTATACTATCCCAGAATAACTGAAACTCTACAGTGAAATTATAATAATGGTGATATAAACTATTTATGTAGGCTCATACGAGAAGGGTTAGTTTTCCTAGCAATGCTGAGGAAGACCTCCCCAAAAGATAACCACTTCAAATGAGTCTTGAAGGATGAGTATGAGTTTGATCTTTCCTAATGGTCAAAAGGGTGGCCTGGGCAAAGCACTAGAGGAAGCAAATCCCACACACTGGACACACGCAGGGAATCAATAGTCCAGTGTATTTTCCTCCTGACTTTTTCTTTTCCTTGATTGGCACATCTTAATTCTTTAGCCTTTTCTAATCAGCTTAATTCTATACTAATATTGGAATTAATAGAAATAGATCATTTCAAAATTACAACTAATTCAATGATGAATTTGCTATAAGAGCTAAACATGCCAAAGAATTAAAAAAAAATCATGATGTCTCCTCTTTGATTCCTTTTCAGTGTCTTGATGTCTTTCCATAATAAAAAAAATCATTTTTAAAAGCAAAAATTTTTCAAGGAAAAATAATAGAAATTTAACACCAATGAAATATAAATATAAATAGTTAAATATTTATACTCTTAACTATTTTATTGTAAGCAGCAATGTCTTACAGGCTAGCATGCCCCATTTTATGCCCTACTTTTTTTTTAACATATATTAGGGAATCCCAGGAATATCTTAAATGAAAAATCTTGAAAATTTTTTAGAAACCCAGGCTAATAATCAAGACTGCTACTAGACTTTTACAGTAACTATCTAAATTTATGAAGTTCTTTATTGACAAAGCTAAATCACCAACTAAAATGTCCACAGAACCTTGAAAAAGATATTTCATGTGCCACTTTTTTCTCCCCAAGAGAAATATGCTACCCTCAATAAGCAAGCACCATTCTCCCATCCAGGTACTAACCAGGCCCAACCCTGCTTAGCTTCCAAGATCAGACGACATTGGGTGCATTCAGGGTGATACAGCTGTAGATGCAAGCACCATTCTATTGAATGGTTCTTCAGACCTGGATTCTGAAATTTCTACTAAGTACACTACTACAATATTTTGTTACATAATCTATTTATAATGCCTTAGTCATTGGGAAATGAATGTAGCTTAGTTGTCTGTGGATATATGCCTTGGCTTTTACAAGATTCTTACATTTGATTTTTATGATTAAGAGCTGTCTTTGCTGCTAACCCCCAAGTCACAAAAACTTCCCTTTTGAAATGAACATTTATTCCAGATAATACATGCTCTCTGTGGGTAGCCTGTCCACTTTCCAAATGTAATGATCCAGTCTTCCGCAGATATAAAATTTTCAAAAGATATTGGCATAGTACAAGACAAAACACCATCCTTTTATAATGTTCAAAATTGATCTGACCTCAAGCTAGTACTTGGGAGAATTGGGCTACGTAATCATGTAGACTCTTTCAGGAAATGGTTTATTTATGGATTTATTTTTTATGTACATAATATTTCATACTTTTGGTTGTATACAATGGCCTCTTCTCTTCCTTTTCAATATGCTTCCAAAGTAGGAAAGCTAAATATGGAAGGAAGGAAAGTGGAATTTCCTTCCTTCAGCTTGAAATCTGTTGTCTGCTATATGTTGGCTTTTATGGTGATGCATTAAGAGTACATTTATTCCACATTTGTACCCAGTTCTCTCCAGATTTTTTGCATTTCTCATTTACTGAATGAAGTGATGTTAAAGATAGTTTTATTGTTCAATGTTAAAAAGCAAAAAAACAAATCTGACTTCTGAATTTATTATTTGAAAAATGTTTGTTTTCCCAAGGAATTAGTATATTTTGTCTTCCGGAGTAATAAAAGTTTATTAAGTTTGTGTGTGTTTTCTCCACCACTTAGTTTCTACTTAGTAGCTCACCATTATTCTAGTACAATTTCAGCAAATAAATCATACAAAGTATATGAATAACAAGCTCTCATTTTGCAGAATGACTTCCCCATTCCTTGAACTTGTTCCCTATTTTTAAAAAGTTGAAGGAAGAAATGTAGTTGACCTGTACATCCACATAAAGCAATAAAAAATACTCCAACTAACTTGCTCATCTCCTTTGCTCCAGTCCTTTTGAAATGGCCGTGCTTTAAATAAAACCTATTTCCTTAGGCTAATAAACAATCTTTAATCCATTAAGCCTTTATGAACAAGTCTAAGGCTTCTGAAATTAGTATTTAT
Source organism: Phyllostomus hastatus (assembly GCF_019186645.2). Taxonomy (NCBI): domain Eukaryota; kingdom Metazoa; phylum Chordata; class Mammalia; order Chiroptera; family Phyllostomidae; genus Phyllostomus; species Phyllostomus hastatus. Next base: position 102,334,052 of record NW_025334041.1, on the reverse strand, counting down.
GGAAGAGAGAGTCAAGTAATAGATTTCAAAGAAATATGAAGGTGATTCAAGAAGACCAAGGATCAAACTCCTATCACCACAACAATTCATGGAACAGAACCTTCCAAATAGCAATTTGGGAAGTATACACATTATGTAACCCAGAAGATGAAAGAATATAGCAGGGAAGAAAGCAAGAAACAACATTAATTTAGAAAGAAGTTGGGATAGAGCAACAGAAAAAAGAGACAAAATCAGAAGAGCTATTCTTTGAAAGAAAGAATAGCTTTAATGGATATTTGTAAACTAAAAAGAAATCAGGGCAATTAATAATACTGACTTGGTTATAACAAATGATTTGAGTTGTACTTAATGTTCACATGCCTGAAAAAATGTAGACATACTTACCTCCATGTATGTGAGCGCACTATTGACAATGAATACTATAACCTATAGCTCTGGGTAGGTAAGCTATCACTGTGTTGATGCCATGTGAGTTTATCTGTGGCAGAGACTGGAGATTTTCCTCCTAATAAACTTTTCTTCTGCTTCCCTTGTACAGTTAATAGAACTTGAGCTGTACATGGTCATGCAATATATAAAAGGAATTTTCCAGTCTCCCTGAAGCTAAATGAAGCCATGTGGCTAAGTTCTGGCCAATAATAAGTGAGCAGAAGTGATGAGGACAACTTCCAAGTCATGCCCTTTGAGGGGAATCTGGCCTTTTCCTTCCCTTTCTATGAGAATATCTACCTCTGACCAAGCAGATGAGGTCAGCCCCTTTGGGTTATTGGAACTAAAAGAAAAATTTCTATAAATTCTGCAGAGAGGAGCCACCTACTCATATTTTATTGCTCAGAGTTCAGATTTTATTGCTCAGACTTTTATATAGAGGTAAACAAACTTTTATTTTGTTTAAGCCATTTTTCACTGAGGTCTTTTTCCCCTGGAGCAGAATCTGGGGAAAAGACGCCTCAGAATAACAGTAAGCACACTATAGCACTTACCATGTGCCAGGCAGTATTCTAGGTGCTTTTAATATATTAACTCATTAAATAATGCAATTATCTAAAGAGTAACTTATTATATGTGCTTACAGGTGTAGAATTCAAGCACAGAGAGGCCAAGTAAGTAAGAGGTCAAGGTTCTGAATCCAGGCAATTTGGCTCTAATATCTGTACACTTGGTCACAACATTTAGCATAATGCTATACACTTACCAAATATTTAATAAGTATTTGCTAAGAGGCAAGCCATTTGTTTAAAACTGTTTAACTGTATTTAGAAATACCAACATAGGTAGATTTGTTAATGCAACGGCTGACTTACCTCTTCTTCAAGGGAAAAATGATCACTTTTTATGGTCAGCACCAAGGAATGAATCCATACAGATTCTTTTTGTTGACATTCAGGTTTTTAATGTTTCAATAATGAATAATCACTTCTCTTTAAATATGTTAAAATTTTAAAATTTCAGAAGTGAACTAAGAGCCATAGGGCTTTCTGTTCTCTTGAAATAATGAGGAATTTAACCAATTAACACATATGGGGGAAAATGAATAATTGTGCATCCAAGACACTCTTTAGTCAGTCATCTTAATGGACAGTTATAGATTACAAACTCTACCATACTAAAAGTCAAGAATGGCATGATTGACAATTAATTATTATGGCCAATTCTATTAAAGTGTCTTCTGTCCTCCATTTCTAAGTTTGGAAAATGCATTGCAGTTATAACTTGTAAATCTGGAGGTTGTACTAACATCAACTGTAAGCACACATATAAATGTGCTCTTTCAATAAATATTTTCACAAATTAAAGGAATATTTTTCTGCAAATAAGCATCCAGCACATGGCTGAATATGTCTTCTATAATGCCAGTTTCAAGGAGAACACATTATTTTATTGAAGCTTATAGTCCTTAACAGGTTTAGATGTATCCCTACATTGGGTTAATTACATTTTAACCCAAATGAAATGAAATGAAAGTGGGGTAAGCAAAAGTTCAGAATAGGTGTTGCCAATTAGAGAAATAAATCTGTATTCACTGATTGGCTACAGTCTGTCAGATGACTTATCTATCTCTCTAGTCATCCTCTCACCCATCCACATGTATGTTTTTACTTTTAATACTTAGAAATGAAGTTTTATTTGACTGGAGTCCAAAAGCAAAGCTTCTAGACTCAGCTTGTCTAGAACACAGTGTATGGATCAAAAAATGTGGAAGTATACTACTAAATTGATCTTTTGATGTCACTTGAGGAGAATAATAGGAGAGTAATAATCAGTCCATATTCCACCCCCCCATAAACATATATAACCCCAGACCATGTCCAGTTTGTTCAAAGACATCTACATCATTAATCAACAGTCTTTCTCTTAACACCACAAATTTTCACATCCCATCCATGAATTGCATACGGACATTACAGTGTATATTTCTGGGAAGAAAGACTAGTACTTAGAATGATCAGTTTCTGGCAAAACTATGCCTATTAGTTTTCTCAATACCACGACAGTCTGACTGGTATTAAATTGAAAAATCATGTTAAACTCATGAAATTTTTATTAATCACATTTCAGAGTGACCAGATTTCTCTTCTTCAGCTTTCTATTCTTTTATCCGACTGAAAGCATCATCATACATTAATCATGATGTGCCTGTCATGCTTAAATACTGCCACAATTGGTTATTTCTCTGAACAACAGTACTTTGAAATCCAGCTCTAAACTTTCTTCCTTATAACTATTGTCTGTAAACTTCTCACGTGTATTTCACTATAAATAATGAACTCTTTTTAAGCTGACCATTGGCATTTTTGTGACTAAGCCGAAGTTTATTGAAAGACATCTTAACTTTGTTTATTAAAACTCATAAAACCAAAATCCACTCAGTTCTAGACTCTTTTTTAAAATACATTTCAGGTATAGAACAATTCCATTCACATTTCAATACTTACTACCCTATGAAATATATTAGTTAAGTATATGCACCATAATTAACAAAAAGCTTTTGACCTCCTCTCTGTATCTGTAAAATGGCATACTCACAAACATACCTCAGCAGAGTCTTCTCTTGCAAACAAATTAAAAAAAAGAATTATAATATAGAACATCTTGGCTATCTAGCCTCAGATAACATAGCATTTTATAGATCATAATGTAATGTAAACATACATAACTTATCCCAATTAGCTGAAAGTCCTGACACACAAGATTACAGCCACAGATCTATTGGGATGCAGCAGAAAAGATACAGCACATTGAGAAAGCTGGTTATATTCATCATGATTATGAAAACTGAAAAATGTTTTTCCTGTTATCTATTCTGAACAGAATGCTTTTTCCGATCTGGCACACTGAAATAAATTGTCAACCAAATCCTTGAGAGACAAACCCAAAATGTATCCAGAGCTCTACACACTAAGTAAATTTTTGATAGAATACGATGGGGACCAAGGACAATGTGGTTTATTAAATAAACTAAAAATGCAGAAAGGGCTGAATATTTTCTAGGCCCTCTAGAGATGTGAACTAGCTTTGATTAAGTGGAAGCCAAAAATATCCCAAAGACCAAGGAAAACACAGGTAGCATCAGTAATGAACTATAGATGTATGTAGTACATCCCCCTTCTGTGTGCAGGGAGTCACAAGTCCTTAGGAACCAACTAAAGCATTTACAGCACTGGTGTTCAGGGACTTCTTTACCCTTTGTGGCTGAGTAAGATATAAACTAGAATGTCCCCACCCTTCTACTTGAACCCCAGAGGAAAGTAATTTTACAGCGCTAGAGAAGTACATCTTATTAATTAAAGTCTATTTTTTTTGTACCTCTTTACATTTTCCGCCCTTTATTATCAATGTATCGTGTTTGGAGGACCATTCTTTATGGCTACCTTTATGAAATGTTAAGTACTTGTTAGTATTCAGTGCATGCTAAATATATATTATTCTCTACTAATGTAAAGGTACTTGTCGATTTTATTGCATTTAGAGTTCAACTTGGTAACATCGAGTTGTATCCATATTACTACTAGACAAACAAGTAAAGACTCTTTTAAATAGAATTTTAAAGAATCAAAGAGTTGATTCTTCTTAACAAACTGAAAAGTCACAAGCTATCAACTTATTTAAATAATATTCTTCCTGTATGGTTTAACCAAGAAGGTAAATTAAAGTAGATATAATTGGCAAATCTTTAAAAACTCAATGTATAAATATTCATTAAATATTATGGGCACCATAAATCAAATATCATTCAGATTTTGTAACCTTATTTGTAATGCCTTCATATGATTCCAGTGATAACCAATAACTAGATTTAAAATTAAATAATATAATAAACACATACTAGAGATAAGACAAATGTTACTTTTTAGTATTCAAGTCACAATTTCAGGCTAATAGATTCATAATTCTTAGATCCTAACTTTAATCATTAACAATTAATATTAAATAACTAAGGCCAGAACTCCCCTTTGTTACAAGATTAGTTCAAAGCAGACGAGTTGATATGCTAATAAGCAATGGATCACAAATTTATGAGACTCTATTTGTGGCTTGTTTTTTCTCCATACTGCTACTAAAGTCCATGCTTTGCAAAATCCAAACTGATTTGTTGCAGGAAATACAAGACAAAGAGTCCCCTCCAAACTGGCATCCCCAGGGTTCCTGCCCTTGTGTGCTCTAAAGAAGGGAGAAACTGGCCACTCAATGTCCTGTCCTTCTGTGCAAGAGTGCACTTTTAGAAATAACTTTTTCTTTCTTTCATGGTCAAGTTGATCTTACCTCAATTTGTCTTCAATGAATTGGCCCTCACCTGTCGCCTCATATTTGTGGTGTTTAAAATGAGACAGGAGAAAAGCACTGGCAACCCAAGACTTGTTGATTATTCAAGACTGATCGTGCAGGGAGAGGGGAGAGAATTTCAGGGGAAAACGGGAAGGGTTTGCAGGAACAAGTATAAAGGACACGTGGACAAAAAGAAGGAAGGTTGGAAACAGGAGGGAGGTGAGGAGGGCTGAGGGGCTGGGATGGGAGTAAAGACAGAAAACTGAACATGAACAACAATAAAAAAAAAAAAAGAATGATCGTGCATAAGTGAAATAAGCCAGAAAAAGTTAAGAGCCACATGATTTCACTCATACATGGGACATAAAACTGAAAATAACAAATGAGCAAATAAGAAAAACCAATGAACAAAAACTCATAGACACTGACAACAATACGGTAGTTACCAGAGGGATGGGCATAGGAAGTGGTGAGGTAGTTAAGGGGTAAAGGGGGTCAAATACATGGCGATAGAAGATGACTTCGCTTTGGGTGGTGGGCACACACAGCAATATGAAGATTACATATCACAGAAATGTATGTTTTAAACCTATATAACCTTATTAACCAATATTGACCCAGTAAATTTAATAAAAAAAAGGAAAAAATAACTGTACTTTAAAAATCAAAGCTATTACCAAACAAGAGAAAGCTTTAGATCTGTCTTGCAACATAAGTTAAATAACCACTGAGTAAGTAGATTAATCTATTGGAACTCTAAAAACTGAAAGTTAGGACACCCTAAAGAATTTAAGTACAGTAGTACAAAGTAATAAAATTTGTACCAAATAGTACAAAAACAGTACAAACTAAGTGCCCAACATCACCGAATTCATTGAATAGTCTGAAAATGCTCTTTAAGTCATTATGGCACTGGACTTTTACTAATGAAATAGATAACATATGACTTATTAAAACAATATTCACACTGATTAATTCAGGATGGCAGCACCTGTGACCCCTAAGAAAACAACCATCTCTTTAAAAGCCAACCTGAAACTGGTACTCAGGTGTGCACTCAGAGTCTTTCTCCTTTACGCTTGGCAAACATCCAGCTCAAAAATAATTTTGTCATTCAGAGGAGAAGCGATTTTATGGATAAAAGATAATAAATTTCACAGCTGACTTGAGATCTACTCAAGCCAACAACACTGGTTTCTACTTTGCAAGTAGGATTTGTTCTGTCAATGCAGATTTCTCAGTTAAGTACTTTCCCTTTCAAAAGCCAAGTCAGATTTCAAAGAAACACTTACATTCTTTAATACAGATCAACTCACTGACTATATTAGCTCAAATTAAAACTTGCTGCAGTCTTTGTGCCCCTCCTACTGTGCTTTAGTTAAAATGAGAACAGGCTTGGTTTCCAACTTTTAAGAATTACATTTTTAAGTATAATCAGAATCCAGTTGCATTGGCTTCGATGGAGAAAGATAGAAAGCTTGAAGTGGCTTTTTGTCATTGTATGTTATTATATGTCTTTTTAATAAATGGTTCTTTAGCTTCCTGAATAATACATAATACTGATGTCATATATTAGATAATATATGCATTTAAAAATTGAGGCACTGTCTATTGTAATTTGTGCATTTATTTTCTTCTTTTTATTTGGTTGTCTAGTTTATCATTATTATATGTTTGGAAAGCTTAAGGATATGCCAAATCAAGAGAAAGCTTAATTTTTTGATTGGAAGAGTCCTCTAATTGTGAACATCCTTTAGCCTGAAAGGCAATTTAATTAGTCACTAAGTGGGGAGACTCCATTTAAAAACAGGCTCTCTCTAATTGTCATTATTCCTGGTCATCTGAGTAGAACACAGAAAGGTTGCAAATGAAAAGGCAACAGATTTAATTGCTCATTCTGAATATTTATAAAAGGCTGAGACCTTGCCTCAAACTCAGTTTAGACTTTAAACAATTTCATTTTTTATTATAATTGGCGATCAGGCCCAACATCCTGAAACTGTATCTATATGAAAACACTACCAAAGGACTGACTATTTTCACGATTCTTGTATTATTCTCAAATGCTTCCATAATGGCTCTACCTAAACGACAAGCCACTAAAATGATTAGTAACTTTCAGTGTTTCCTTTATCTTTACTGTGGATTTATATACAAGTATCTGGCAAGACTAGGTGAACACTAAAAAAAAAATGTAAAGAGAATGATAAGCTCCAGGTAATCAGTGATATTACTTTCTTTCGAAAATGGTGTCAAGTAAAATGATCTCATTCATGGAGTTGTGCACACACTCTATTTCAGTCACCACGCATTTGAAAGGCAGTGTGCATGGCGCTGAAGAACACGGAAGACAGAAAGTCAGACAGATTGTAGCTAACCACCTGAGCCTACCACTTATCCAACAGTGTGACCTGGAGCAAGTTATTTACCATATTTTTCAGACCATAGATGCACCTAGGTTTCAGAGGAAAAAAAAATTTTGAAGCAAAAAATGTGGTAAAATATTTAATAACATACATAACATAATTATTTCACCAATGTAAATGTAAACAGAACTCAACAGCGGCACTAACAATCATTATTCCTCCCAAATTTGGCAGGGGAGTGCATCTTATAGTCTGAAAAATATGGTACTTTATCCTAGCCTTATATTTCTCACCTGTAAAATGGAGACAGGTTGCTCATCTTAAGGATTTGGTGAGAATTAAATGAGCTACGTTTATAAAGCATTTAATAAAGTGTTGGATACATAAGAGCTGCTTTCAATATTATCTATTATTTTAGAACCTAATAGAAAGGAGTCCCTCTCTTTAAAAAAATCAATGAATGAAAGAGGGGCATTTTCTTAAAACTGAAATTGCCTAGGGTTGGACATGCAGTCTAAGGTCCTTTCCCATCTACAGATCTGTCATTTAATGCATTTTTTTAAAATGAAGACGGTAGGCTACAATTTGGGTACACTAACCTTAGTTATTATTTAGAACCCCAAAATATAACATGTAAAACAATATGTTCTTATGAATCCAAATTGAAAAATACTCCAACATCAATGTCTTCGAAATTGTGCTATATTGTTTTTTACTGGGCCACACAGTTTCCTCTCTAAATTGGTGGCAAATCAGGGGTTCTGGTTTCCAGCGCCACCTCTGCTGCTCGTGGCGAAGGGCCTCAGTCTCCTTCACGTGTCATATGAGAGTTTGCACCACTTAGGTTTCCTTTAATGTGTCTGGAAGCTGTTTTAGAATGTAACCCAAAGACATCTGTGACGAGAAAAGTATCTCCCCCACCCCCGTATGTGATAAATCCATATATGAAATTCTGGCCTAGTTTCTTCTTGCAGACCCCACAGTGGACACTCTTTTAGTTATGCAGAAAATCAGGCCAAACTGTCACCCAGGAAAAGAAGAGAGGTGACATGCTCCCAGCCTGCACCGTCTAGACTAATTTTCTTGTTCCCTTCAATGCTACCATGGGAGCCTTGCCAGCTGCCTCCCTGGAAACAGTTATTAATTGCACTGGTTCAAATTAGACCATCCTCCCAAGTCCCCTCTAATATCACACTACAGTGTGACCTGTCTGCTTCTTGGAATGAAGCTCTTTTTTTAAGGAGCTAAGGGCCTGAGGGGTGCATCTAAATGAAATAAACCTTGCCATGTTTTAAGTTCTGGATTACATATTATGAACTAACCAAGTGGGATATCCTCAAACCATTTGCCTCTGCAACACAGCATTCTGTGAGTTTCAGCACAATACTAGGCATGTGGCAGCAAACTTAGTAAATACATGTTTGCTGAATGATCATTTGGCAAGAGGTTCATCTTAAAAAGAGATTCAGTTAAGCTAACATATATCACAAAGTATAGTCACTTTTTTAAAGTTTGATCCACCTATAACTAAGGTTTGGGTGGGTTTGCCTTGCAGGAAATAATCTTTCCTGTGGTTTCTTTAAGAAAATAATATATTAGAACTCTGATGCCTGTGTGTATATTTCTGAGCTGTCTTTGGTCCTATACATGCAAAGTTTGTAGCTTTTAAGATGTCTTGGCTACAGATGTGGATACACTCAGGACTGAGAGCTGTGAGCAGATATTATTCCTTGATTGAGCAGGATGGAGAATCAATAAGCTTTAGCCCTAATCAACTATGTACTAGGACAAGCTATTTAACATCTTTATGCCTCAGTTTCCTCACCTATAAAATAGAGAAAATTTTCATACCTAGCTCACTGAGGCATCACATGGCTTAAATAAAATAACACATAAACCCCAAGAGTTATCATGAGGCTTAAATTAGGTAACATAATACAGTGAGTATAATATCAAAAAGGTAGTAAGTGTCCAATAAAATGCTGCAGCTTTTATAATTACTATTGTTCTGTAGAAGAAATCTTCATGCAAGTCACTTTGAAGCTCAGACCTTCATCCTCATGGAAGTAACATTGCTCGTGGCCCCCACGTACCATAACATCTTGGGCTGAAGTTCCTGTTGATATGTTCCCAGATCATGTTTTAAAGAATTCTATAGACAGAGCAGCAGGAATCATTGTTCAGTTAGTGGTTTGGGATAAACAGAGAAATTTACTAAGTAAACCGCTTGCTTGCTTGCTTGCTTGATTGATTGATTGATTGATTGATTGATTTTAATCCTTGCCTGAAGACTTATTATTGCTTTAAGAGAGAGAGGGAAGGGAAGAGAAAGCAAGAGAGAGAAGCATCTATTAGTTGCCCCTCATATGTGTCCAGACCAGAGATCAAACCTGCAACCTAGGTATGTGACCTGACCAGGAATCGAACCCAGAACCTTTCAGTTATGGGATAACACTTCAACCAACTGAGCCACATCAGCCCAGGCTAAAAAACAAAACAAAACAAAACAATCTACTTTTATATATTGCAGTTCCCATGTACACAGCCTATGTTTTAGGCCATAAGAACTAATGGTGGTAGAAGAGAGGAAAATGTGTCTTATTTATTTTATTTATAAATATTTATCAGATTTAACTGTAATGATAACAAAGTTTTATTACCGCTGTAAACTATGAATGATATAACCCTCTGAAGTATTTAGGAAAAGAAAATATTTATAGTTAGGAAGGAAAATGTAAATCAAATCAAATGACTAGATGACTTTTCTGTCATACAGGACCAGGACTTGACTTCTGTTGACTTTTCTCAGGTCAGTTAGAGAGTTTTTGTTAGTTATTTTGTCATTTTGGGAGGGATATTGTTTTGGTCTTTGGTTTGTTGTTTTGCTTCTTGTATGACCTAGTTCCTTGCCTCTCACTGTGGTCACAGGACTGGTAGCAGGACATCACCCGGGAGTCTGCAGAAACGCAGAACTGCAGGTCCCACTTCAGACCTACCGAGATTCTGCATTTCCACAGGGTGCCCAGTGTGCTCTGAAGACCGAGGGCCTTAACTCAGCTAGTCTCATTGATGAGGGTTATCCCCCACCGCCTTCGCCCACAGTCTAGCTAGCTCAAAATAGGAAGTAATTGACTGATATTCTTAACTGATTTTGACCCAGGTGGTGCATCATTGATAAGGTGCTGTCCACCTACCATGTCATCTGAGTCATGGCTTACCAAGGCTCTTGCATGGCATTTTCTTGCAATAGATTATACTTATTTTCAAAACTGTCATATCTCTCAGTGCCATGAAAACTCTTCATAAAATGCCTAGTGATCTCATTTTTAAACAAACTTATTATTTAATAAATATGTACTATTTAATCAAAATGTTATATTAGATTTCAAGGTCAGCCCAGTAGTATTTATTCAATGTTGAGTGTAGCTTACATACAGTTTTGATGTCTTTGGTCCATCCTAGGGTCTCAAGAGTGAGAAAAAATACAGTGAAAGAAGGAAAGAGTGTCTTGCTTCTGCTAGTACTGTGTTCAAGGCCACTAAGCTGCTCATGGATTATTTTGATTGAGGTGGTTTATTGCCTCCTACTTCCACTTATTAGACAACATAACTGGCCACCTGGACTGGTTCACCTTACAATGGGAAGGACAAATTTCTAGGTCCTCTGAGTCTCAGCACGTATTCATAGAAAACTAAAACTGCAACATTGTGAAGGGAGAAAAACAACCAACTGTCACTCAACACATTTCATTTGGAATAAGGCTTTAAAATAAGTGAGGATTCTCTATCCCCAAGGCCACTTAGTTTGAGCCCTGCACCCTAAACTGTCTAACAGACTTTGCTTCTGTTTGGATTCCAGACTTCTAAAATAGAGTCCTCCTCGGGCAAATGGACAAGAATACAGCATATTTTGTCCTCAGATGACTCTCTTTACAAAATAATCTATTAATTTGAATACTTGTTATTACTCCAAAAATTAAATCTGTAATACATAATCAATTTAATACATTTAGAATTACTAAAGAACATATCCAAATTTAATGTATAAACTACATGTGAATGTCATAGTGCCATTTTAATGCATTTGTTTATATATTTATGCATAATTATATATATGTATATAATTTATATAAACTAATTCCAAGGGAGGAGAGAAGAGGATTTGAGAAGAAGAGAGTAGCAGAACAGATAAAGGTTATATTTATAATTATCATTTGGGTGGATAACTGGTGATTTATTTTTTAAAAAAGGCTGTATTTTTCATATTTTTCACATTATAAACTTTGAAGAAAATAAATGCAGATGAATCTGTACACCAAAAATAAACATGAGATTTTTAAAAATGTTGACATGGGAAAAATAAGCTAAGGAGAATAATGCCAACTACTCTTCTATTAAATGGGACATTATATAACACATGCTTACCAAAGGAGCATGATTGTTAAAGGTTATGCCATCCACTCTTTAAAACAAAACTAGTTTCAAAGATTGCTTAATGAAATCACGATGGAGTTCCATATGCTTAGTTTAGCAAATTATCCAAAAAGAAAACCCACACATCACAGAAGATCAAGCACTCCTCGAAAATGACTTACCAAAGGCAATTTTGAAGAATCTCTATTTACAAACTAAGAATGTTTGATTTGCATATTTAGAAATATGCACTGTGGCAGATAGGCATCTATTTATGGTGTACAGGTTTTGGTTCCCAAAGGGTGCTTACACCTCTATGAGACCAAAAAGGAAGAAGTCTTGTACTGACAATTTGGACAATTCGAGCCTGGAGAGATCATTCCAACTGATCAGGGGTGCCCTCCCCTCACAACCATGCCAGAAGTAGCCAGAATTTATGACATCGTTCACGGTGCTGCTTACAAAGGATTAAAAACTTGGGAGGAAAAGAATGATGGTGAGAAAAGAGGAAAATATTTCTCAGTGCACAGTATTTAGTTTTGAACTTTAAAAAATAGTTTTCATTATGAAAAAAGTGCCCAACAAATTATAATTTAAATGTGGAATGCAAAAATACCCAAATGCTTACATGACATAGATTACACAGTGTCTTCAAATCTATAGAAATCAAGAGTAGTTGCCAGAATATTTGCCTTTATGTCTTGAAATATAAAAATATGTATCTATAGTATCATTTTCCCATTAGTAGAGAGTAAATATGTTTATATCTATGCCTTGAAACACAAATGAAAACTCTTTTGGAAAAGGAGTCACACAAAAGTCAAAGGAAAATGTGGAAAATTGATAACCATCAAATGGACTCACATGGAAAAGACAGACAATGTTAAGTGTAGATCACATATTTTGGGAATGCAAATTTGTTTAGCCACTTACAGGAAATGGTGTGGCATCATCCACCACAGATGCAGATATGAATGCCCTGTGGCCCAGCATTCCACATTCCACTCGTGTCTTACACCTTATAAAAATGTGTGCAAATGGGCACCAAGAGAAATGGACAAGGATGTGTAGAGTAGTCTTATTTATTATGGCCTCAATCTGGAAAAAAACTACAAATGTCCATTAATAAGAAATTAGATAAATACATTTTGCTACATTTAGAAAACAAAATGTATTAATAAAATGAACTATAGTAACACAAAGGGATAAGTATGACCTCATAAATATAAAATTTCATGGAAGAGAAAAGGCAAAAGAGAATACGCACTGTATGATTCATTTATATAAATTCCAAATACATTAAAAACTAGAATCTGGGGACAGAAGTAAAAAGACTGGCTACCTTTGGGAATGAGGAGCTGAAAAATGGCTGGCCTAGGGCATGAAGACAGGCTCTGGCTACTAACTTGACCCATGCACATCACGCATGTTACACACATGGTGTTTACACAAGAGTTTGTGTTGTGCCGATTCACTTCGCCACCATACATTTGTGTTCAGTTTGCTTTGCAGTATGGTTACTTACAGTCCACATGATGAAAAAGCCGAATACACAGAAGAAAATATAAAATGCTATAGTAACCAAAGTCATTGTATGTGTAAATGAACTGACACCTAAATACCTCTCAGTGACAAATATGATGTGCACAGGGTTGCTGACCATTAACCTGTGGGTACACTAGGCACACGACGACTCATGCTGTCCTGTGGAAGCCATCACCTCAAGAGGACCCTGGAGTTGTGGTTATTGCTGTGTCATGAGGGCCTCCAAATTGTGTGTAACCACTGTTCCTTGTGTCTTGGATTACAACAAACAATAATTTTATTATATAAAAAGTGGGGACAGTGGCGTTCTTTTGAGAAATTAAAACTTCTTTCATTATTATTTAAACTCCAGGGCAGAATGACTGCTAGGAGTATTTGGCATGGCCTTCTGCCTATTGCAAAATTAACCCCAAAAAACAAAAGCAAAAACAAAAAAACCCTCAAGAGCATCCTAAATATATAAACATAAATAAATGCAAATATAAATAATAATAAATACCTAGACACTTAAAGGAAAGGTGTACTGAGGATCAGGTCAGAATGGTTTAATACTGAGAGGCTGTGGCTGAGACCAGTGGGTGGGAGTGAGCTAAAGAGAAGGCAAAAATAACTAGACATCTAGTTAGACATCACCCTGGTCTTAATTAATAAACACTGATGCCATGGTTCTTTATTATTAGTATTAATCACTACACAAATTCACTGTTATTTGAGTTTGACCCAATTCATTAATTGCAATTTCATTTGCTTGGCGATTTTTCTCCCAGGCAAAAGTCCTAATAAGTTTGCCCTTTGATGGTCCAAGCAAATTCTGACATCTCTCACTCCTCCCTTGCTCACAGGAAGGACACAGATATTCAAAGATTCTGGACCTTGAGTTTTTACCTTGAGTGAAGGTTGTGCTAGGAGAAGATGAACAAAGTCATTCAGGTTGGAGGGCAGTCAGAGTATAGAAGGGAAAACGAAAGGAAAGGAATATGGTGTAAGTACAGATGATGTGGGCAAGACAGCGGTAGGTCTATGAGATGGCTGTTTGTTCTTTGCTTTTATCTTGGAAAATTCTACAGTTTTTATATGTGGTCACAGAACCATGCTCCACATTCTCAATGTAGCTATTTTTGACAGTGCTTCTGACAGTGCCCTTACATTTTTAATGCATTTGATATTTTCCCCTCTGACAGTTCAGGTTTTTCTATTAAGTGTATAATCAAAATCCCACTGCTGGCTCCCACCCTGCACACAGGTTGAAACCACATTTTCTGGGTAGGAGGTCTCTTCTGAATCTTTTCAGAATACAAGGCAGAACACTGCCCTTCTGAATCTTTTCTCTTCCTTTCATCCTGTCACCAGAAAATGACTATATCAGATTTACCCCAGGGTGAGCCAAATAAATCTATTGCAGTTTCAGCTAACTTGTTCATCATAAGCTAAAAACAAATAGACCTATAAAAGCCATCTTTCATCTCCTGGTTAAGGAAAGTTAGGCTTTGACATGAGGCACTGATTATCAAACTCTATTGTGCATAAACATGGTGTGGGCCATTTGTTAGAACCTGCCAGCAAACTCTGGTGGAGCTCTCAGGGCTGCCTGGAGGGTCACTGCCAGTGACAGACTGAATGCGTGTGTTCTGCCCAAATTCACATGTTGAAATACTACCCCCCCCACCAAAGTGATGGTATTAGGAGGTGGGGCATGTGGTAGGACCCTCACAAATGAGATTAGTGCCCTTAGATATGGGACCACGGAGACCACGCTGGCCTCTTCCCAGCATGTGAGGACACAGCGAGAAGTCAGCAGTCTGCACCCTGGAGGGGGTTCTCACCAGACACCACATTGGTTGGTACCTGGATATCAGACTTTGCAGCCTCCAGAACTGTGAGAAATACATATTTGGTGTTTAAGCCACGCATTCTATATGTTGTTTTTGTTGTTGTTTTAATAGCAGCCTAAACTAAAAAGTACTACCTAGGCAGAAAAGACTGAAACGTTAACAGCTGAGGGCACTGGTCATCTACATTAAGAGATACATAACCGTAAAAGGCAACATTATATAAATGAATGTTACAAATTGTATGTTCAGAAGAAATATTTCCATTGGGTGATAGGAGCAGAAAATTTTCTGACAAAGTGAGCTATGAAAGTGTAGTATAAATTCTAATATCTCAAAAATTATTGTATTACTATCTACTAATCAAGGCCAGGATGGTGAATAATTATAGCTTGGATTTTTTTTTCCTTCCATTCTGCTCATTACCACTTCCCCAGTTCCTACTCTAACCTCTCACAATGATGCTATTTTTACTTGATTCCTCAATGCCACTAACACTTTTGGGATGAGTGTGTATTTGGGATGAGTGAACCTTTAGGATGCCCATGAGATTTTTGTCAGTCAGAAAGCACAGAAATCGGAGGAAGACTGGGCCAGATATCCCTTCAAGCAGTCTTTCTGCCTTGGCAGCTGTGGGCCCTGAGGTCATTTGCTTGATAATCTGCTCTGTGGGTGCCAGTAAGCTTTAGTTCCTTTGGGTGTGTGGTGACAAGTTTGTCGTGAGCGGAGAAAATCTAGGCAGTCATCAAAATGCACAGCAAGAATTGTGTACACTGTAAGCAGATAGAAAGCTCACAGGGATATACACCACTATTTAGGTGAGGCCATGAACCGCATCTCAGTCCAAGAGGAGCGAGACTGATGAAACAAAAATGACTGGTGTCAGATCTTCCTTTTTGTGGAAGGCATCAGAATGTCAGGGAAGAGACAGGATGAAGAAAAGGTAGCTGAGGATACTGAAGAGAAATGACTCACACTTTCATGATTTTACCTGTTCATCTTCCACTTGGCAGAGAGAATCAGAGCACAGAGACTTTGCCTGGCAGCTGTCATGTGGTGCTCTATTCCGAGTGGTTTATACATTAGCATATGAGCACAGTACACAAGGATTTGTTAACCTGACAGTACATAATGTAGTTCAATCGATAAAACTATTGACAAAACTAACCTACACACAATTGATTGTATATATGCGCTTGAGTATTTGGGAATCCTGAGAGAAAAAATATATTTTTCATGCTACAGATAAAAATTTCAGAATTAGGTAGATTCTGGTTACAGGAAAGTCTTTATCTGGAGACCTCATCTTTGATGGTAGAAGCTAGTCTTTCTCTCACCCTTCTCTCACCTGAATAAGGGATGCAAAGAAGTGCTAGTTTCTGCAGACACCTTTCCTGCTTCAAAAAAATAAGCTTCACTTTCATCTAGTTCCCATATGGGCTCTGTGTAATTCTGAGTCGAGGAAAAAAAATAAAAAAAAAATACTTCATCTTTCCTCTTTCTGTCCTGCTCAGCTGAACTCAGAAGCAAAGAAGCAACTTACCATAACTAAAATGGCGAATTTCCTTATTCCAAATAAATCAAGTTTCTTTTTATTTTCTTTTATCCCTCATAAGACCAGAAGTGCTCTAATCACTCAGTCAGAGAAATAAATTCATTCCATATTGTTATATATGCATTTAAAATCAATGATGTTCTGCCACACACAGTCAAGATGGCAGCATAGGTAAACCTACCTACATCAAAATTACAACTAAAACATAGAACAAACATCACTCAGAAATATCACAAATCAAGTTGACTAGAATCTGACAACTACAGAATGAAAGAAACTGCAGCTATTCAGACTAGAAGGAGAAAAGGACATGTAGAACTGGCTCCTCCCAAATCCTTGTGTGGTGGATAAAAATATGGGAGGGATATCTCTGGGTGAGGAGGCCCAGCCCAGGATTCCAGTGCCAGGAAGATAAGTCCCCACAATTTCTGGCTGCAAAATCAGTGGGGATTGAGTTGGTGGAAGGAACTGCTGGAGTCTCAAGCAGTTCCCCTTAAAGAACCTACACACAGACTTACTCAGACTCACTCCCTCTGAGCTCCAGCACTGGGGTAGCAGTGTGAAAGTCACAAGTGGCATACAGGGAAGAACTGAAGTATCTAGACTCATGGAAGGAACTAGGGGGCAGCTTTCCCCCAGACAGGGAGGAGAAAAGAGGCCATTATCCCTTTTCTGAGCCCTTCCCCAAGAGGCACGGAGCCAAAAGGTGAATGCCAAATCTGAGACTCCATTAATCTGGCTAAAGCTGTCTGTCCCATCCTGAAGATCCCCTGAAACTCTGACCTACCCAAATTACTGGCCCATCTGAAATATGAGTGGTTGGTCTTGGCTCGTGCTTTTCAACTTCTTAAATCCTCTCAAACAAGCAATAGCCGACGTCAGGAAACCCCCAGCTCCCAGCTCCCATTCCTCTTGCTAAGTGGTTCCATGCCGGGAACTACCAGCAGCCAGCCTAGATTCACAGCTTATCTTTGTCTCATATTCTCCAAGTCCAGCACAAGTAGCAACCATCTCAGATTGCTTTATAGCTCATGCAGGGTGGCCCCAGGCAGAACACAAATGGAGCTGACCTTGGCCTGCACCAGCTGAGATATCCTAGAGCTTGCATACCCAGTGGGCAGCTATAGACTACATTGGAGCACCACCATCCTGCTCCTGCACAGATGATCCTCCATGGAGAGTGTAGGTCTATAGTTAGTGGTCACAGCCAGTCCTTGAAGCTGACTAGACTGGGCAAATCCCTCTCATTGACCTGCCAAAAGCAATCAAAGCTGAACTACAAGAGGTGTACTCAGCCCATACAAAAGGCGCATCTCGAGTACACAGCTTGAGTGATAAGGGCCACTGGGCCACTGGACCCTACAGGATACCTATATTAGGCCAAGCTACCAAGACATTAAGTCATAGCAGCTCTGCCTAATACATAGAAACAAACACAGGGAGGCTGCCAAAATGAGGGGATAAAGAAATGGGACCAAATGGAAGAACAGATCAAAGCTCCAGAAAAAGGGCTAAATAAAATGGAGATAAGCAATATCTCTGATGCAGAGTTCAAAGCACTGGTTAAAAAGATGCTCAAGGAACTTAGTGTGGACCTCAACAGCATAAAAAAGATACAGTCAGAAATGAAGGATACACTAATTGAAATAAAGAACAATTTATGGGAAAACAACAGTACAGTGGATGAAGCCCAGAATCAAATCAATGATTTGGAAGATAAGGAAGAAAAAAAAACAACCAATCAGAACAAGAAGAAAAATGAATTGAAAAGAAACCCGAGGATAGTGTAAGAAGCCTTTGGGACAACTTCAAGCATTCCAACATTCACATCATAGGGGTGCCAGAAGGACAAAAGAAAGAGCAAGAAATTGGTAATCTATTTTTTTAAATATTTTATTTATTTATTTTTAGAGAGTAAAGGGAGGGAGATAGAGAGAGAGAAACATCAATGTGCGGTTGCTGGGGGCCGTGGCCTGCAACCCAGACATATGCCCCGACTGGGAATCAAACTTGCGACACTTTGGTTCGCAGCCCACGCTCAATCCACCGAGCTACACCAGCCAGGGCAGGAAATTGGTAATCTATTTGAAAAAATAATGAAAGAAAATTTCTCTAATTTGGTGAAGGAAATAGACATGCAAGTCCAGGAAGCATGGAGTGTCCCAAACAAGATGGATACAAAGAAGCCCACTCCAAGACACATCATAATTAAAATTCCAAGAGTTGAAGATAAAGAGAGGATCTTAAAAGCAAAAAGAGAAAAGCAGTTAGTTTCCAACAGGAGAGTTTCCATGCAACTGTCAGTTGATTTCTCTATAAAGGAATTTTTCAGGCTACTAGGGATTGGCAAGAAATATTCAAAGTCATGAAAAGCAGGGACCTACAGCCAAGGTTGCTCTACCCAACAAAGCTATCATTTAGAATGAAAGGACAATTAAAGAGCTTTCCAGATAAGAAAAAACTATAGGAATTCTTCACCACCAAACCATATTATATTAAATGTTAAAGGGACTTAAGAAAAAGAAGAGCAAATCTATGAACAAAATGGCAATGAATACATATCAATGAAAAACTGAATGTAAAAAAACAAACTAAGCAAACAAGAAGAACAGAGATAGAACCATGGATGCAGAGACCATTTTTATGGTTGCCAGATGGAAGGAGGGTGTCGGGGAATGGGTGAAGAGGTGTGGGGATTAAGAAGTACAAATGGAGCCCTGGCTTGGTGGTTCAGTGGACTGAGCACCAGACTGCGAACCAAAGGGTCACCAGTTCAATTCCCAGGCTAGGGCACAGGCCTGGGTTGTGAGCCAGTTCCCCAATAGTGGGTGCTCGAGAGGAAACCACACATTGATGTTTCTCTCCCTCTTTTTCTCCCTTCCCCACACTAAAAATAAACAAATAAAATGTTTAAAAGGAAAAGAAGTACAAATAGGTAGTTACAGAACAGCCATGGGGATGTAAATTACAGTATAGGAAATTGAGTAGCCAACGAACTTACACTCATGACCGATGGACAAGAACAATGATGTGGGCATTGCCTGAGGGAGTGGGGATGCCCTATGGAGGAGGGAATACTGGGAAAATTGGGCCAACTGTATTTGCATAATTGATGAAATATAATTAAAAACAAAAATAAATAAAATCAATGATGCTTTGAATCAATTTTTAAAATGTCTTTGTGTTGGTTTAGTAGTATTAAAATGCAAATGAAACCATAAGAAAGTTTTTCTGTAACTATAGAGAATAAAAAGTTCTGAGGACTATAATTGTTCACATGAATCATTAAGATGAATGCCAAGAATGAAAGAAAACAAATCAGCATTTCCAGTAAAGCTCATGTGGGTCCTAGCGTGAGATATGGGAGGCTTGAAGTAATTTTGAATCTCTCTGACCCTCATTTTTTTCACGTTTAAAATGAAGGTGGTGGATTAGATGACCTCAAATCCTTTTCAAACCTAAAATGATTATACACCCCTTTAAACCCATTTTAGTTTGTAGGCTTGCACTCAGTGCATTGAGCCACACCAGCCAGGGCACCTTTAAACCCATTTTACAATTCCAATTAAAGAGTAACATATGCCTGGAAAAAATATAAATAAGAACATGTACATTACTGATAATTCCACCACTCACAGATAATCAGTTTGGTATATGTTTTTCTAGGTAATGCTCTGAGTCCTTACACACACACACACACACACACACACAACCACAAAGCCATAGCAACCACAATAAAACGCAGTGGAATCTCCTTTCCGCTTTATCTCTCTAAAGAATGCATGAGCTCCTTTCCTGTTTTAGCATTTAAGTGCTTAACAACTGAGGTTCTGGCAACTAAAGCTGTATAGGCAGCAGCTTCATTTTTCTCCGAATCAAGTGAAACTGAACAGGCAATTAAAAGTTACTGAACTGCAAGGTAAAATTACTTCCTTGCTCTGCTGCTGGGTGACTAAAGAGGGGAGACAATGAAAATCATATTTAGAATTAAGAAAGAACTATGGAACATAGCCGTCTGCTCTACTAAAATGGAATCTATAAACATTAGACATAATCAGTGGCATTTCAATCATGCTCTTTGCTCACAGTTAGATGGAAGATTACATAAAACAAATGTGCAATGTTCAAATCTGTGGCATTGCTGGTTAACAGAAGGCATTTCCCTCCCAGCCCACACAGTGATCCAAATTCTCTCCTGTACAGCCAGTGCCCCGCTTACAAATGGGCTATATGCCAACAGTCCATTTACAAGCCAGTTGTACCAAGCTCTGTATTAAGCTTCCCATAGAACTAATGTTAAATATGGTGCTTAGGTTCCTAGACTAGCCCACAAAGGCCAGTATATCAAAAGATGCATTATGAAAGGTCAACATGAAGCGTACTATGGAAATTAACCACTACAACAATGCTTCTTTAAAGCTTGTATTCAAAGTTCAATCTTGAAAGTACAGAAATAGATCTCCTCTTCTAATAGATTCCCATCTGTAGGGAAAAATGGTATGATGAAAAGACAAAGTTTCAAGAATTTCAGGAATTCGGTCAGGAGTATCAGGTGCCAGAGATCTAGGGAAAGAAGTAACATTGCAATTGGGAACGCAGGAATAGTACGAGGTGGAGGAACTGGTGTTATGATTTTAAAAGTATACAATGATAATTGAGTATGGAGGAACAGAGCCTTCTTCTAGGGTCTCCTCTACCACATGATCTTGAACTCTTGAGTATTTATAGCTCTGGATGAAATCAGTTTTCCATACTCAGTAGAAATGATTGGGGAAGATTATTTGGTGATGAGAGAAAATGCAGTGAGAATCCTGGGGAATGTAAAGTATTTACATTCCAACTGTAATCTGATGTTTATTACCTGCCCCTGCTAAAAATCTCACTCAATCATTTGAGATTTGAAAATAGGTAGAAACTGAAAAAATGCAGTAGGATTAAAAATTAGAATCTCAAGGATTTAATAGGATAGCTAAAATATCAAACAACAATGAAAAAGGATGTGGAAGACAGGCAAGGGAAGATCTTGCAGCATTTAATTAGCACAGCCATTTGTCCAAAAGACAGCATATTCAATTGGATTAAGCAATCTGTGAGAATATCCTTTGGATAATATTTTCCACAATTTGTAAAATAAACATAGCAAATTTATAATTGATGTCAAGTGATAGAATATGAAATCCACTCTTAGTAGAAAATAAGACTAATGTGAAACAAACATATATCCTGATATAGATTTAATAAAATAGAGTAACAAGTGCCAAAATATCAATTTGAAAGGCTTAGGTAAACTTCACAGGGAGTTACTACAAAGTCCCTTATCTACTGTGGAATTTATTCCAAGTATCTTTTATTTCTGAAACATCATCAAACCTCAATTAATCCATGCCCCCAAAAATCAATTGGAAAATACCACATAAAAAAATAAGTATTTTTAGGAGACATGAGGACATTTTTAAATAGTATAACTCTATTTCCTGCCAATGGAGTGAACTGAATTTTCAGAGAGACCATTCCCAGTATACATTTAAAATGATAAACTATTAAAGTAGCTGAGGAAACATGGAGGAGAGAATGAAAAGGTCCAACACACATGTAATTGGTGTTCCAGAAGGGGTAGGGAAAAAGAATGAGGGAAAGGCTGGTAATTCTATATAACTGATGAATGAGATAAATCCTTGTATCAGGAAGCTCAGTGAATCTAAAGTTAGAAAAAAAAGGAAAAAGAAAACAAAAACTCTTACCTATAGAGATATAGTAGTAAAAGAATACAATGCACACAAAAAAAGAAGATATTAATGAAACAGTAGCTAGAAATTAATGATGATTATATTTATAAATATCTTCCTTATACTTAACATGGAAGCCAGAGGATAATGGGGTAATGTCTTCAAAGTATGAGACAACAGCTGTTCTATGACAATTGCTATATTCTGTGAAAGAATCTTTCATAATTAGGTAAAAATAAATAAATTTTCAAATATTTCTTTTACATGAGGGAAGCCATGACCAAAAAGACTCTCATGAAAGAAACTTTTCACAATGTACATCTGAAAGAAAGGAAACAATCCCCCCCAAAAAGGTCTACACTGGAAAAAAGGAAAGAAAATGGTAAACATCGGAGTAAATGTAAAGAAATACTCTATAAAAACATAAACTGTATCTAATTTATATGACTAATAAAACTGAAATCAATTGTAGATTATTCCAAGGAGATCATGATGAAAATTAAAGGATTCAAAGAATATATATATGTATGTATGTGTATGTATGTATATATGTATCTATATATATTCTCTCTATATATATATTTGGTCTGGGAAGATGATACTAGTTAAGTCTAGACATTATAATCTTAAGTATGACTATTTTATATTTAATAACTTCAGGGTAGAAAAGTATTTCTTTTCTTAAATTTTATCGAATGTATTGGGGTAACATTGGTCAACAGAACTGTATTGGTTTCAGGTGTAAAATTCTATAATACCTTATCCTCTATACTGTATTGTATGTTCACCACCTCAAGTCAAGTCTCCTTCTGTCATCATTTATCCCCCTATAATCTCTTCTATAAGATACTATTTCTTAAGATATCAAAATGCAAACTAGAAAGGAAAATATTGATTATTTTTACTACATTAAAATAAAAACTACCTTTTTACACACACACACACACACACACACACACACACATAAAACATGAAAATTCAAGCCACAAATGAGGGGAATATATTTTTAAAATATAATGAACTCTTAAGAATCGGTAAAAACAAAACAACCTAATAAGGGAAAAAATGGGCCAAGAAACATGTGACAACATGAACTACTTAATTACTAACCAGGGGAATTCAAATTAAATCACAATGTGATAACATTGCACACTCACCAGAATGACAAAAATAAAGACGTTTAGATGAGTACACGTAGCAATGAGGGTCCCTATACACCAAGAGGAAAGAGTGAGAGGTCAACACCTGGGAAAATCAGCACGTGCGTTCCGTGCCCACTGTTATGACTCTGACAATCCCACTTTCATATCTGTGCTCTAGAGAAATGCTTGTTTGCTATCCAGAGCCACACACAGAGAGGTTCAAGGAGAACTGTTTGGAAGAGCAAAAACTTAACCACCCAAACATCCATGAGTGCTAGAGTAAGTGACAATATTGTGGTTTATTCATTCAATAGAATGGTATACAGTGGCAAAAATAAATTGATTAAATGCTAGAAAAAAACCCTCAAATCTGAGAGCTCAAACAAATAAAAGAATATAAGCATGATTACTCCATGTATATGTAAAATTCAAAACCCGGTAAAACTGAATAAAGTTCCGTTTAGTGATGCATACATAATTTATTAAAATGTTGTAAAAAGTTAGGACATTGATAACACAAAATTTAGGGTGTAGCTATCTCTGGGGAAAAGGGAAGGAACATATGTAGTGCTTCAGATACTGGTAGATTTGTTTCTTCAGATTTGTTTCTTAGTCATGTGCTGTGCACAGAGATTTTTAAACTTATGCCTCAATCTATAAAATGCACTATATAACTTTTGTATGTAAAGCATTTCCAAAATGAAAAGTACATGTAATATTATTAATTATAATTTAATAATTACCATTAACTTTAAATTTAGATCAGCTTTATTTTAAACTGAAAATGTTTCAAATTTGGGATTTTTATCAAAATCACATATTAAAAATGTCAAAAATGTTGCTGAAATTGGGGGTGCCCTCTGAGTCACAATTTTCATGGTGTCAGTGCAGTAATAAAGACTGGAGTTATAGGGACTGAGAGTTAAAAGTGTCTCTTTAATTATTTTAGTTTGTGGTTCAGTTTTATAGCATTTCCCCATCATTAATTATATATTGCAGATGCATTATGCAAAATGAAAACAAATAAAATGCAACATAAAATAACAGTGGTTCATACCACAGTCACTTCTGGGTGTCCAATGTTGTCCATTGGCTGCAGTGAGATACATTGATCTCAAACTCTGTCATCTCCAAAACTCTGATTCCTGTCACCATAGAGAGGAGTCCTTTGACTGATTTGATCTACAGCAAAATTATTTGTTTTGCTCCAAAAGGAAGTCCCTCCTCTCTTTTACTTAGCCTTTTCTCTACCCCAAATACCTTTTTCAAACCTACTAAACTAACTTATAAGAAAATAATTCAAATGATAACAAAATTTACAAAATGAATTGTGCAATTCAACCCATTTTTGGTCATTAATTCACACTTACAGAAACACCTGCACAAAGAAAATTGTGCCAGGGCTGAGTGGAGAGAAGGGTGTTGTAATGTGTTAGGAGACCATTATGCTCGGTAAAACAAGCTGGTTGATGAAAGACAATACCGTATGATCTCACTTATAAGAGGAACCTAATGAACAAAATAAATGAAGGAGCAAAACAGACCCAGCGACATGGAAACGTGGGAGCAGACTGACAGCTGCCAGAGGAAAGGGGAAGAGGGAATGGTGGAAAGAGGGGAAAGGAAGGCACTAGTCAAAGAACATGTATGAATGACCCATGGACGTGGACAATGGTGTGGGGGTGGACTGTGGGAGCATGGGATGGGCTGGAAGGAAGAGGGCACAGGGGAAAAAAGCTTGGACAACTGTAGCAGAATAAATAAGAACTTTAAAAAAAGTATAAGAAAAACGAAAGCAGGGAAGACCAAGGCCTGGAAGCTTGGATGCAGTCCGAAAAGCTGCTTTCAGTGGTAGCCTATTGGAATCCCTTGGGTCACTACTAATCTCTCCTCCTATCTACTGCCTCTGTCCACCCCCACCACCGGCACTGCCCTTCGCTACCCAGTCACCTTTCCATCCCTGTCTCCTCTGTTCTAACAAAAGTTACAATCTTTCCTTTTAGAAACACAATATAGTCACTTTGGCAAGACCCGGCTTCTCTTCTACCCAGAGGACAAAGCACTATGGCAAAAGGAGATACTGGGTTAATACACACTATAATAAAACCTACAGTTTTCCTGGAAAGGCCATCTCCACCACATTCTCACCCCCATCCCTCCTAAGTAAAGTTTTCCTGTAATGGTGACTTAAAAAGTCACAAACAAAACATTTCCACAGCAATCTAAAATATCCATTTCAAGTGACTAACAATTCTAATCATGAGGGTGTTGAAATATGACATTTGAAACATTTTACTCTCACTTAGTCAGATGGAAAAAATCAATATTTTAATAACTATTCAGTGAATCTTACACCTGAGTCTTACATCTATTAACAATAGGCTCGTCTGGAGGTAGGGATTGGTTTGTTTGGTAAAGGAACGGAAAAGAGACATAGGGCCCTACAATAAGGATGTTAGAATTGAGGAGATCTGCACTCAGAGAGAATTAGATAAAATATGGAAAACAATATAATAAGGTACCAAATGCCATGGCAATGGCATGAAGTGACACAGAAGTTCAAATGAGAGACAGATCAGCATCGTCAGCAGTACTACAGGGAGGCTTCCGAAAGGAAGTATAAACAGAGCTAAGATTTAGGGAATGAATGAATGGACAGGAGTGAAACATTTAGAGAGCTGGAAGGAGGGTATTCCTGGCTTTAGAGACAGAATCTGGAATTACACTTAGGCATGGGAGACAAGCCCGGGCTATGACCATGAAATGTGAAATGGAGTTTAATGTCTGCCCCCAGTAGCTGCTCTGATGAGGATATACAGAGAAGGGCCACAAATACCCAGATGTCTGGCTGTTTTATTCATTGAACTAATGGAATGTGCATCAAATGCCATCTGATTCCAACAGCCATGGTTTGTACTCTTCTACCCTCTGATAATTTGCTGGCAGAACATACCTTCTGTCCTGCCAAATTACTGCAGCCCCGAAGCTGTGCAGGAAAATCTGGGGTGGCAAATTAAGCTTTTGCCATCCTGAGAAAATTTAGGCATCCAGGATTGATTATTAATAACTAGAAAGCTGCGTAAGCAAGAAGAAAATGATCAAAAGCCAAAGTCCCCAAGCCAGAAGCCATGTAAACATTAACATTAGGCAGCTTCATTGAAACATAAGCATTCTTTGCCCTCAGCCTTTACAGTTCAGAGAGGCAGCATTGTGTGTAGGCACACCAGAATATAATGGAAAATACTAACTAGGATGACTGTTTCTATGCCAAAGAAACGCATGACATATCCAGTAGCAACAAAAATGACACTGTTACCAGTTCCACACATATTGGCTTCCTTCCTACATGTCTAAGTCTATGAAAGTGTGAACTAACAGAGATTTATGTTATGGATTTCATTATGTCCTATTAAGACAAGGAGTTAACTGAGACTGGTCCACTGAAAGAAATAAACTGAAGTTTATATCTAAGACATAGGAAGACTCACCTTTACTGTCCTACAGAGCAGTGACCCAGTTTATAACTTTGAACTTTAAATAGTTTAAACAGTACATAGATTTATAAATTTGGGGTGAAGAAAACAGAGACAAAGTTACAAAATGGAATTATTTTTTTAGTAATAGTACTTGTTGATAAATCAGAGGAATTGAATATTGACCACTTTTTTAAAGGTAGCAAATGGGAGAAACATGGTGCTTCTTTTCTGACTTTGTTTTACATTGGGAGAAATCACAGAGATTAGCAGTAATTAACTACTTTTTAGAAATTCTAATAATACTGCCTTTAACCTCACAATAATGACAATATTATATTCTATTCCACAATAAAATGATAACAATAAAATAACTAAAAGTAGCTAGTCTCTATGATAACCCATGCCAAATGTTACATTAAATTATTTTAAAACATAATCAACAAAATAAACAAACAAGCAAAATATAACCAGAGACATTGAAATAAAGAACAAACTGACAGTAACCAGAGGGGAGGGAGGAGGGGAATAACAGGGGAAGAAAGAGAATGGTCATCAAGGAACATGTGTAAAGAACCCATGGACAAAACCAAATAGGGGTAGGATTGAGGGTGGGAGTGGGGAAAATGGTGGCAGAAAAATGGACATAACTCTACTTGTACAACAATAAAAGAAAAACGCATTATCTTATTTAAATTTTATACTGCGTATAATATATAAGTATTACCATCTTCATTTTACAGATGAGAATTAGCCAAGTTACAAACGAAGCTTAACTTAGTCAAGTGACCCACCCATGGCCACAGAGATAAAAAATGATATATTAAAAATAAAAAGAATCAGGTCTAAGTCATGTATTAAAGTATATGAAGACAAATAATCCAATTAAAAAATAAGCAAAGGACCTGAACAGACACTTCACTAAGGAGGACAGACAGAGGGCCCAGAGACATATGAAAGGATGCTCAGCATCACTGGTGATCAGAGAGATGCAAATTAAAACCACAATGAGATGTATCATTTCACACCTGCCAAAAGTGCTATCATTAATAAAGCAACAAACAACAAGTGCTGGCAAGGATGTGGAGAAAAGGGAACCCTAGTATATTGTTGGTGGGAATGTAGACTGGTGCAGCCACTGTGGAAAACAGTATGGAGTTTCCTAAAAAATTAAAAATATAACTACCTTTTGACCCAATAATTCCACTACTGGGAATATACCCTAAGAATCCTGAAACACCAGTTCAAAAGGACCTGCCCACCCCCATGTTCATAGCAGTGTCATTTACAATAGTCAAGAGTTGGGAACAGCCTAAGAGCCCTTCAGTAGATGAGTTGATTAAAACACTGTGGTGCATTCACATAATGGAATAGTACACAGCTGAAAAAAAAGAAGGAATTCCTACCTTTTGTGACAACATGGATGGAATTGGAGACAATTACACTAAGTGAAATAAGCCAGGTGGTAAAAGACAAATACCATATGATCTCACCTATAGGAGGAACCTAATGGACAAAATAAACTAATGAGTAAAATAGAACCAGAGGCATAGAATCATGGAGTAGACTGACAGCGGTAAGAGGGCAGGAATGAGATGGGGACTGTTTGAAAGAGGGTGATGGGATTAGTCAAAGAACATATATGAAGGACCAGTGGGCATGGACAATGGTGTGGGGATTGACTATGGAAGTAGGGGCAGGCCAGGCAGAGGGGTTTGAAGGGGGGAAAACCGGGACAACTGGAACAGCATAAACAATAAAAAAATACAGTAAAAATAAAAATAAAAATGAATAAAAAATAAAGTATATGCTATATTTATTGCTCTACATACTTGTTGATTAATTAACATGCGCTCTTCCAGACAGAAATGGTATTGCTCTAAGGGCCAAGCACAGACTGCTTAAAGAGGTGATCCAAGGAGGCTTTCAGGGCCACTCATCCTTCATCACCTCAGCTCTGTAAGAGAAGACCAGCATCCAAACAACCATTTAAAAAGAATATATCTTAATTGGTTGTGTGCTGAAGCAGAGTACAAGCAGGAGAGTTGGATTTAATAACTTGGCCCATCAAGAACAAACCTGTTCACTTACATATTAAGTTTTTATGGGAAAGTGTTTTTAATATATTCGATAGCTAGAAGATACTTTCTTCAGTATGAACACACATTTTAAATAAGGAATTGACAACAATGATTTCTTACACAAGGAGCTTTTCAGATGATAACTCTTAGAATTATGCTACTCTATAACTATGAAAAACTCTCTAATCTATCACTAGATTTGACAACTAATAAGGATGAGTAGAGGCAGGATATGAATTTAAACATACTTTCATCCCTTGCCTTCACCAAAGATTTATATCTAAGTCAATGCTATTTATTTTTCACATTAGTTATATTTCAAGTCATTCATCCCAAATTATACAAAATAATAAATCTTGAAATTTTAAATTCTAAATCTACAATTTAAAAATTAAACTTGTGGAGTTAAAATTTAAAGGCCACTGTGAGCCCCGAAGACAGTCTATTCCTTGACAGTAGTATTTCGTAAGTCACTCTGTACTTATCAGCCCAGTGACATTTTAAAGCCTATACTGAAATGATGATTTCTCTCCTGATATAAAATAATTTTCATATTATTTTTCATTGATAACTAGCATTTTGCAAAGTAGAAATGATTTAGTTGTATGACAGGCTATATTAGAATTTAGTAAAATGCTTGCACGTGTTTAAAACTCTTAATGTGTTTACAACATTTAGCCGGTAGGTCACATCCTTCTTTAAAACTTTATCAGGAGCTTTCTTTGACCCCATTAACAAATCCCTTTGGGGTCATGGTACATTCTACAGTTATCCAGTTGTTCAAGTGACACATTATAACAGTAGTTCTCAAAATTTATCATCAGCAGAATATCTGGAGTACTGGTTAAACTACAGATTGCTGGGCCTACCCTTAGAGTTCCTGATTTAGTAGGTTTGGGTGGGACACAAGGATTTACCTCTAACAAGTCCCCAGGTGATGCTGATGCTGCTGGTAGAGGGACCACAGTGTGAGGGTCACTGCTTTTATAATGCTTTAATGTCAAAGTCTGCTTCTCGTTATCAGATGAGGACCACTGAAAAATAGAATGGTGCCTGGCACTTGCTTGGTACTCAATACATATTTCTCAATAAAAGGGTACAAAGAGGCCCCTGCAATGTTTGAGAGAGAACCGAATAGAAGAATGGAAGACTGAACACCGTGGCTTGCAGGTAATGAATGGAGGCAGCATCTGTGGACACTTTCTTCATAGCCTCAAATTTTACTTACACCACTGGGAAGTCAATATTCCAACTTTATAAGTGGTTTGGTGACTAGCATCATAATTTAAAGAAAATGCAGTGTTTAAAATCAATATGTGAGGTAGTTCCCTCTAAGTCCTATTCCAAAGTATGTCTATATTTATTTGTGCATTAAGCAAATATTTAGCAAACATTACTCTAAGCAAGTCAATGAATGGGAAAACATGAAAAATATCAAGATAAAAAAACAATTCTTCATTTTAGTAAAAAGAGATCTATCCAGCAGTAGCCTGCAATTCCAGGTATGCCGAGTAACAGCTGTAAAACAAAAGCGATGATCTAGAAACTCAGTGTAGTTCAGTGTAGATTATAAGGTGAGTGTCAGACGTGAAGCTGTGAAAAGAGCTGGGAGACTACGAAGATATAGAACGCTGGGGCCAAGAAGTGAAGGTTGAATGTAAGACTTGGGGATTTGAACTCTTGAACTTACTTTCGTAGGAGTAAGAAGGAAGCAATGCTTTAGTGAGACTAAACTCCAAGTAGGGTGCAGGCTGCAGTACAAGACCAGAGACAGGAGGACTACTAACAATAAAGCTATTGAAAAGGTCTTTACAAGAGGTATTGGGAGCCAAGCAAGTAGGAGAGGGATACGAAGAAATAAGTCAGCCATAAGGCAGCTGACTGAATGCAGGGCAGTGAAGAGAAAGTCATTTAATTTAAAGTCATTTTGAGACTCAGTAAAAAAAAAAATGGGTGTAACATTTAATAGCTTGAAAAGTCGAGATGACAGAGTTAATTTACTTGAAGCTAATGAGCCGTAAGCTTTAGGGTCACTCACGTGTATGGACTTCTCTCGGAACTCTGGGTGGGCAGTTGTTCACCTAGTCACTTATTTTTGTTAAATTTGTAAAAGTCATTTCTATGTTTATTGTTTAAGCTTCCATCTCCTTCTGCTCCAACTTTACCTTGGTTATACTTCCCTTTATACCAACTGCCACTGAAAAGGCTGTGGTCATTTCTGTTTAACATTTGACATTCTTTTCCTTAGCTGGTACTCCTTGAATTGTATCCATTTAGGCTCCCCCAAATCTCAAACTGACCTAATGGGAAAAATTTATAGTTGTGGAGAGAGTGTGCTCACTTTTATTCTTGGACTTTGATGTGCTGCCCAGAAATTTGGGTGGAAAAAGTCCAGTATGGGTTTAAAAATCCAACAGAACAGTTGGGGCTGAGAAAATAATGAGAATGGTTGACAAAATCACCATAAAAAGACGGTAGATAAGGGAGAGAGGACCTAAAATAGAATTTCTGTGCTCTGATGTCAGAGAGAAGAAGAATGAGGGAGATGGTGTGACAATCAGCATGGAAAGGGAACAGTGTAGTGCAATGAAAAGGTGCCAAGGAAGATGAGTCATCAGGTAAGGATGTAGGTAGGGATGAAGACTGCAGTCTATGCTGAAATGACCAGAAAGGATGGTTCTAATACAAAGCCATTGAATTCACAGATCTTTGAGGATTGGTCCTATAGACTGGTGACCACTGGAAGCGCAGATGTGAATAGACAGGGAAGGTGTTTGCGATGTCCTTCATTAGGTCCCATGGGGGAGATAAAGAAGAGCAGTTTTTCTAACCTCGCTAAAGGGGAATAGAATTAAAATTTGCTGGTGCCTAAGTGACAAGTAATTTACATATCTGTTCAAATAACAGGAAATTGTGTTAATATGACTCCTATTTCACAAATGAGTCTTTCCACCACGCACAACTGGAATTCAATTTCTAGGTTTGCCTAACAAGCTCATTGCCTTATTATTATAGCACATCTTAAGAGCAATGTATCTATCTGTCCTCATTGGTATTAACAGAACTATTCAAATGATTATCTGGGATTTAGAGTCAGAAAGCTTGATTCTGGTTTTAGGAATAGTTTTGAGATTCCACTTCAACTCATAGATAAATGCCACATACATATTAACAGTAGGAAATGTACACTATTGCTACACTAAAATTTTCCATTTGTTATGCTTTATTTTAAAATTAATAAAATTTGTGAATATGTTTTAAAAACTACCATTTCAATATATTACTTTTCCTTTTCAAAGTTTTCTAAACTGTTGATTCTGATAAAATGATTAGCATTTCAAAGAAAATAAACAAAAACCTGGAAGACAGATTTAGGAGATAGTTTCTATCACCTATTTGAATATATTTTCAAAAAAGTGATAAGTAAGCATTTTATTCTTCTCATTTCATTTGTATGCTTATCTCAGTTTTCATTAAAACAATGAAGCTACAATGTCCATTTTTATTTTTTATTGGTGCTCTACTTTTAACATTTAAAAATATTTTATGTTCATAGTCCAATATTAATATCTAACACATGAACTAGTATATTCTGAATATTGTGCTGAAAGGTGTATTGAATAAATGCCAGCAATTATTAAAAAGCAATTTCAATTAAAGCTATAAAACAATTTTAGCACTAGTTACATTAAATAATAAATTTTTCTTTAAAAGTTTTCTCTCAGATGTTTACCAAGATTATTATATTTGCTGTATCTAAAGATAGTGAGAAACTTAAGACATATAAAATTAAAAAGTACTTTTTATAAATATTTTAACTGCTTTAAATAACTGTTTACTATTAAATAAAATTGCAGGCTCAGGCACCTAGTGGAAGAGAAAAAGGGAAATATCAGAGGAGGCCAGGTGATTCTGACAGAACCTGAAGCTTTACTAAAACTGAACTTTTCACATGGAACTTTAAATATTTTTTAATATTACTCAGCTATTTCTGTATTCATTAACTTTGTAGTGTGTTAACTTCCTCAATTATATAAAATTGAAGCTATCATAACAAAAGCATATATTCTATACATCTTAGGATTCTTTCTAGTTATAAACATTTACGCTGCTTTTCATTATGTTGAGATCAGCTAGGATATCCACAAAACAATTTTGAACACACCTGATAACATGGCTCAAACTGATAAAACTGCCAATAAAAAGTGTAAATGAGGATGTGGAACAACTGGAACTCTCATCTACCGTTGGTGGGATTGTAAGATCCACCAACCTTGGGAAACTGTGGCACGGTGTCTAACAAAGTTAAATCCATGCCTGTTCTATGTCCCAGGCTTCCCAGTTCCAGGATGCACCCAACAGAAATGGGTGACTAAGTCCCAAGTCACTTAAGAATGCCCATAGCCACATGAGTCCCAAACCAGAAACAAACTATGAAGTCGATCCACGTGAGAATCAATAAACAAACTGTGGTACATTCGTACAATGGAATCGTGCTCAGAAATAAAAGAGAACCAACTAATGATACATAAAACAAAATAGGTAAATTTCAAAATACTATGCTGAGATGAAGAATCTGAACAAAAAGGAGATTCTTCTTTATGATACCATTTATATGAAACTCAGGACAGGTAAAATCATCTATGAATGCAGAAGTCAAAATAGGGATTAAGGTGGGTGGGAAAACTATCCACTGAGAGCCCCATCCCACAATAAAAGAAATATGAGCTACGCAGTGGTGACGACATGGGGGATATAAACAGGTAAAAATTACTCATCAAGTTGTGCACTTAAAATTTGTACATTTATTGTGTTTAGATTATACTTCAACTTTTTGGAAAGAAAAATCCATAACAAGAAAAAATACCTTCATCATGCCTCTTAATTTTATAGAGCAGAATTAGTACATTTATGTTCTTATATTCCTTTTACAGTCCCTCCCTGCTAAAGGAAAGCAGTAAACAAGATTCATACAACAGAGAGCACCTTAAACAGGAGGTCATCTCCAGCATGTGGAAACAGCTCAACACTGTGGCTAGCAACAAGGAGAGGAAGGACTTACGTGCTTTTTGGACCATAAGGCACACCTAGGTTTTAGAGGAGGAAAATAGGAAAACAATTTTTGAAGCAAAAAAATGTGATAAAACATTTAATAACATAAATAACATAATATTTCACCATGTAAATGTAAAGCTACATTCAGACTATAAGACGCACCCCCTTTTCCTCCCAAATTTGAGGGAAAAAAGTGTGTCTTATAGTCTGAAAAATACAGTAAGTAACCTCATTCTCTTTCTCTTGGTTGCAGTGTTCCTAAGAACTAAGAACCAGTCTAACCAACTAACTCTGTTAACCCCATTTCACTCCTAAACTCCAAGACCTCACTATGCTGGTATTAGCTTCCTAAAATTTGACCCAGCAATGCTTGCTTGGTCAACCTTCTGAAATACCCTGTCTCTTGTCACTTTTATCACAGTTATCTGAGTAAATGCTGACTCAGTATCTTCTGCCTGTGGAAATACACAAAATGCCCCCAAATGCAAAATCATCTCCAAGGGTGAAAAGAAGGCTAAACAGGGAATTAACAATAGATAAAAATATATTTGACTACAGGAAAATATTAAATTCCTACACATTAACAACACCATAAACAAAACTCAAAAGCAAGTAATTAACTGAGAAAAATGTTAGCTACATATGCAGGAAATGCCATGTTACAAATGCTTTCTTAACAATAGTTAGAAAGAATTCTTATACATCAATATGGACAGAAGAAACACCATACTAGACACACTGGAAAACTTAATGAATAGGCAATTTAGTGAAGTATAATCGGCAAATCCACACGTGAAGAAGTTTAAATAAAGATGTCAGAAGAGTATAAAGCAGTTAAAACAATGTGGCACCATTTTTGCCTATGAAATGACGAAGACTGAAGCAGGAATTATAACACGGGGTGGCCAGTTTCCCAGGAAGTGGACAGCACAAGAGAGATGCGAGGGAATGCAGTGGTGGGGGAGGGGATGGAACTCAGTATAGCAGGGGAACCAAAACCCTAAAAATAACTATATCTTCAAACTTAGAATTTCCATTTTGTGTACAACACAGATATTTATATTCAAGTATCATTTATAACAGCAAAATCAAATTTTATAAATGGAAATAATGCAACTATCTAACAACAAAAGCATCAGTGAAATAAATATGGTCCTGAGGGAATATCATTCAGTCACTAAAATACTATAGTTTAGAAATAAATTAAGCCCTGGCTGGCATAGCTCAGTGGATTGAGCTCGGGCTGTGAACCGAAGTGTCGCAGGTTCGATTCTGTCAGGGTACATGCCTGGGTTGCAGGCCATGACCCCCAGCAACCGCACAATGATGTTTCTCTCTCTCTCTCTATCTCCCTCCCTTCCTTCTCTAAAATTAAAATAAATAAAGTCTTTAAAAAAAAGAAATACATTAATAAAGAAAAAATGTTTCCCATATATTTTAATTAAAAAGGGATTACAAAACAGAGAGTAATGTATCCTATTTTTAAATGTTTAAATCTATAAAGACAAATAACTAATAAAATACACCACAGTTTTAATAGTGCTTATCTCTGGATATGGTGACTATGGATTTTATAATTGTTTCCTCAAACTTCTCTGTATTTTCCAAATCTTGTACAGCGATACTGATGATCAGTAATAACAAATATTATTTAAAATGCCAATTGCATCGAAATATCTAAAGGACAGAAAGAACTTAAAGACATAGACAGGCTCTGCTCTTCTCTCTGCCATCGACAATCATGGGATATTAAAACAAGGCTGTGCTTTCACCTGGCAGCCCCAAGGAGATTCACATTTGAAAATCCTTCCACCCAATACCTATTCCCCACTCTCCCAACCCCAACGTTATTTCCTTTCTATTTAAAAAATCTCCACAGTCATATAAATTAAGCAAGGTAACATTTTAAACTTTCAGCTTAATGGTGCACGTCAGAGTTATGGATGTTCTCAGTTCAACTAAGTTTTAATGAATAAAGTCGCTCAAAAAATAAAAGGTGTTCTCACACTATAAATGAAAAACCTGTTTAGTTTTTCAGAGTTTATTTACTGCCATGGGAGTTACTTGATTTAAAATTCTTCACACAGAATGGCTTGGATATGGTTAGATTACTCTGACTTTGGGTAACTCATAAATAAAGCTGAGCGCAAAGCAATACGGACGTAAGAAAGGCTCCTAGAACCGAGTATTTAACCTTCCTGGGTCTCTGTCTTCATTTGTAGAATTAGAAGTGGGAACCAGTTAATCTGTAAAATCCCTTCTCTTACTACCAGCATCTGATTCTAGATGCTAGTTATACTTTTCATCCACATAAAGCAAAAAAAAAGTAAAATTACAATCTAATAATAATGTCCTTTTTAAAAAAGTATAGGTGATTTAGGAAGGAGACCAAGAAAGAGGATGTTCATAAAAGATTTAACATTAAAACATCACAGACATTAAAGGGGAGGAAACTTGGGAAAGACATCACAAAATCTAAAATATTATAAATAGGATATGATGAAATGTATACTAAAAGAACAGCTGGATCAAAGAAAAGAAAAAAGTATTCACCATCAAAAGACTTTTTTACTTGAAGGGGGAAAAAAGGGATACCTTAGTTTACATTATAGACTAAAATAATCCTTTCTATGGATATTGGTAATAGAGGACCAAATAATGGGTAAATAGAAGGACAAAATTGAAGACTAAGATTTTTAAATTGTGTGTGCACGTGTGTGCATCCACTTATATGCATGACAGCCTCAAAAGTACAACTCTACAGTAAAAACAAAGAGTTAGCTAGAGGTAGGAACATCCCATTCCATTAAAAGAAAAGCTATGAACCTTTAAAAAGACTGCTGTTGGGGAGAAAATACAGACAACTGTAATTGAACAACAATAAAATAATTTAAATGAAAAAA
Source organism: Phyllostomus hastatus (assembly GCF_019186645.2). Lineage (NCBI taxonomy): Eukaryota > Metazoa > Chordata > Mammalia > Chiroptera > Phyllostomidae > Phyllostomus > Phyllostomus hastatus. The sequence goes on along the minus strand of NW_025334041.1, from coordinate 102,297,195 downwards.
AAGACTTTGCAATCCATTTCCTATATGAATACATTTTATGTGTAATACTCCTTTCTAGGAGAAAAGCAATAGACTTAATAATTGGTCGGTATACTTGTTAATATTCTATTCAGAGTAATTGAATATTAATGTGATATCAGGTTTAAGATAATTTTCCACAGTATTCTACCTATATCCTAGTGATTCCCCTGTGTCCTATAGATATAAAGCAATCACTTCCTAATTACTCATTGGACAATGGGTTGAAGGCTTACAAAGAGCTAGGTAAAAGCCAGCTGTTGAAGATCTTACTTGATAATGATTGTAAAGCCTTACTTCTCAAAGAGTTCTCCAAGAATATTTACATTAGAATTCCTTAAATTGAATATTCAGAAATGCAAATTCTTGAGTTCTTCCCCAAATTTACTGAGTAGACTCTCTAGGGGTACAGCCCAGGAATCTTTGGCTTTAATGAGCTCCCTAGGGGATTTGATGAAGTTTACATTTTAAGAACCATCAGCTTACATCAGCTTAAAGTATGGCTATTTCCTAAGTAAATTATTTGCATATATTATTAAAATGTTTTTATTCTTTTTAAATGTAATTTATGTAGCACTTTACAAATGCTATTTCATTAATTCCTCACATAACATAGTTCAATTAGGACAGGAATTGCCATTTTTATCCCACTTTAGAGAGGTCATCCAGCTAGCAACTGGTGGACCATGACTCCAAATTTCATGCACTTTCATCATACAACAAATTTTAGCTTTTATTCATTAAAGACACAGCTTTTATTCATTAAAGAATGAATCCTAATGGTGGAATCACAGGCAGTGAGAGAAACATTTAGGTATTTCAGGCTATTAAAAGGGCTCAAAAGTTATAGTCTGCTGACTGCAGCTCACTCTAAAGTCCATTTGAATGACAGAATGAACTGTCATTGCTCCTGTATAAAGAGGCCTAGGAACCACTGTGTAAACAGTTATGTGTGCTGGAGTATTTACTGCTGGGCACTGTATTAGGTGCCATAGAAACAACAAACCACACTTCCTGCCCTCAGAGAACTTCATCCAGGGTATTGAGAGTGATGTTTTCAACATATGGGGCGTGTTTCAACAAACACATACTTTGAGTATCTCAGCATAATCTCGAAACTAGTTGGTAACACCTGGAAGCGTTTGCTTGTACCTAGTTGGTGAGCTCTCTGCTTCAGGGGGAATGCCGACCACCCTGGCACTGGGTATCATTTTCATACTATGAGAAGCAAAATACATTTCCAAAATGAGACTCTCTCTGCAAGTTTCTGTTATTTCTGTGAAGAAACAAAGCTTTAATTATAAGTTTTTGACAGAATATCTCTATTTTCAGAGTGCTCTTAAGTGATTCCCCACAAGTAATTGGGTGTTTTAATTATATACAGCTTCTTGTCACTGTTCATCCAGAAAACATTACAACACTAAATATAGATGTATTAAAGCCTAAGTGTTTTCCCTGGTTGCATGTACACTTTTTTGAGTTATTTCAACAATGATCAAAAGCTAGTGAGTTCCTCATTCAAGCTGGAATCCTCATGTCTTTTCCAAAAGACAAACCCTATTAAGCAACAAGAAAATTAAACCATAACACTAACCAAGTGTATTAAAAGCCAATCTTTAATCCTGACCATCTCAGCAAACAATCTCAACTTTTATTTTATTTTCTCTTGAAGGGTGACGACCCCTTGTTTGTCTTCTAGCCCACCAGTTCTGTAGAGACTGGACCTTTCAGTAATTCCTTCCCAGATCCCTGCAGAATCATTAGGTCTACTCAACTCCATGGGTTTCTGAGGACAGTGCACAGAGAGCCAGTGCTCACTAATTTGCACAGCAGAAGCATCACTGGGTCCTGGGAAACATTATACTGTGTTCAGATCCCTGCTCTGCCATTTATAAACGTGTGACTAATCAGGCCACTTGAAGGGACCAAGCCACATCACATCCCCACCTGCAAAATGAGGTAAAATCCACCATGCCTAATCTGTAGGTATATTGTGGATATCATGTGAGATAAAACATAAGACACCATTTCTGCTTTTGTTTTTCAACATTAAGAGCTCTACGAATGTGAAGATGGAAATGTAATCAAATATGTCCCCAACTACCAACAGGACACTGATCGGTTTCCTCTGGAATTTCTAATGACAGAAGAGCTGTGCCTGGCTGGTCCATTGGACGGCACAATGTAGACGGGGCCTCTGGTAGGCGGCAACAGAATGAAAAAGTGATAGCACTCACCTCTCCTGCTGGCTGCTCTAGGGCCCTTGGAAGGCCTCCCTGAGGAACTTGGAGGGAACACTAGACAGGCGGGTTAAATTTTAAAGCCAAAAACAGCATCACGAATTTGAAGTTCTCTTTTAGGCCCTGTGTCCTTTGGCAGGCAGTAAAACCATGTCCTACTTCAAGCAGCAGGCACTTGATAAGCACTGGTTGATTGACTGCTCTCTGCATTCTTGGCTCTCGCTGGAACTGTGATTTGCCAGCAGAGTGTGTGCCAACACCCACATTTTGGTAATAACCTAAATATCTGCATATTGTGAATGAAGAGGCTAAATGAAAGAAATTATGTAAAAACAGAAGTCAGCTCCCTACATCTTTCTCCTTTATCATTTTCTCTCACCAGTGAGGGCATAAGGCATCCTAAAGACAAGAGGCAGATGGTGCACTGCCCTCAGGGGTGAGCGTGGGGGGGCTTTCTTCTCTATATATGCGTGTCCATCCCTCAAGAACAGGTTCCTGTCTGGCAGCTCCACACTAGCGTCTAGTGAGCGCAGCACTGTGTGTTACAACTAAACTAAGAATCAGGTCTCTTCCATGCTGCTTTTCACCAGCGCTGGGGAAAAATGAGTTTGTTGGTTGCAAGTCTAAGAAATACACATGGATGGACACACACTCATTCAGATGTCAGACCCAATTGTCTGAGATGACTAAGAAAGACTGAATTTGCAATTGTCGCACTGTTAAAAATAAAGGAACAAAAGGAAGGAAGGTGGTGTTTTCTGCTCATGCTCTGTGCTCTTGTTAATTTCCTATTTTACCTCCCCTGGTGCTATGTATCCATGTTTCTAAGTTTCTCTGAAGGCTCACCTCCTTCATGAAACTTTTAATGACTCCCTCGCTGGAAACTGGTTCTCTTGATTTCTTAACTACTACAGCGTCATCGTGCAGACTGCCAAGACATGTTCTTTGGGACCCTGTGTCTCGAATGGCAAGCACTCCATATGACGGGTCTCCAGATTCTCCAAAACACTATGCAATGTGTGAATACAGGAGGTGGGACCTAAACTCCTGTCACATGTCCCAGAGAAGCCAGGCAATGCTTTCTCCAAGAACGTTCTTCACCATCATCTGTTATCTAGAAAATCATCTTCATTTAGGGGAAAATTCAAACTGCATGATTTCATAACTTAAACTTGTTGCTGTCACTCACATGCCACAAGAAGTGGACCTTGGGGGAGGGCCAATAAACAATTAAACTACCAATTAAACTGTGGTCATTTAATCTTCAAACTACCACACACTTTTGCTTACTACATGGTTTCCAAGAGAGCCTGTTTTTTAGAAAGAAGGAGAGAAAATCAAGCATAGATATTAAGTTCCCATTAAAAACAGTCATTTATTTCATAAAATTGGCTACTTATCTTTAAAAAATAGCTGATTATATGGATGGAACTGGAGAGCATTATGCTAAGTGAAATAAGCCAGGTGGTGAGGGACAAATACCGTATGATCTCACCTTTAACTGGAACATAATCAACACGAGAAAAAAAGCTAAGAAAATATAACAAGAGTCACTGAAATTAAGAACAATCTAAAAATAGCCAGAAGAGAGGGGAGAGGGGACAGAGGGGAGAAGGGTTTTCAGGAACTACTATAAAGGGCACATGGACAAAACCAAGGGGGAGGGTGGAAGCAAGGGAGGGAGGTGGGTTTGGAGGGGGTGGGGGGTGGGGAGAAAATACGGACAGCTGTACTTGAACAACAATAAAATAATTTAAATTAAAAAATTCAATTTGGATAAAAAATGGCTGATTAAATTAGAATTGCTGAGTATTCTCATTTGAATTAGTATTCTGAAATGCTTGTATTCTGTTTAAATGCTAGACTCTTACCATTTGGCTAGGCATCAAAGTGGCTACAGTAAAAGAAGTGGCACAGCTCTTTTGGGCCAGGAAATACTGTTTCTCTCACTGAAATCTCTTTCAAGTGTAATGCAGCCAAGGAAAGATGGCTTAGCATTTGCTGACATTTTCAGAGACTGACTGGGCAAGGAGAAAAATAAAGGTGGAAACATTTTCTTAATTTTCTCCTGATCATCAATGTTCTCTCGCACCCTATCTTAAGAAGTCTTAACGTCAGTTCTGAAAGAATTCCCTAAGACAAAACAGAATTCAACACAAAGACACATCAATAGTCTTGGCTGTTGAGCCCTGATGCAGTTTCCCTGGTTTAATGCCCACATGAACAGAGGGCATAACAATTGTTGGTTTTCTGCATAATATCCTCTTGTGAATATCTGTGTTATTCCTTTCTGGGTAAATCAAACACCAGGAAAGAATCTCAATTTCAACTTCTTGTCTTTTCTTAAGTAATCTATCAAGTCATCCTAGCATGATAAGAAGATAGTCTGTTTTAAAAGACTCTGAGCATAGTTGTCTTAACCTGAATCCTTCCTGGTTTTTTCCTTAATGGAGGAGTCCAGAGCAGAGCAGGTCCACCACTGCTGGAAAAAGGTTAGGCTATTACTTGAAGAGCAGCAGTCATTTATCAGGCCCTGTGTGACATGATTTCATAAACTATCTAGTCTTCACACCATGCCTGTGGAGTAGATAGAATAAGCCTTTTTCACTCTTGAGGAAACTGAGGCTCTCGGAGATTTGGCAGAAACTTGCCCAGGGCCAGTTAGTGGATACAATGAAATCTACCAGTAATCATTTATCTTGATAGGAAATTCCTGGAATTTCTGCAATGTGAAATGAATATAATGCCAACAAATAAACTTAAACAAAAATCCTGGTGTTAAATTGAAGAAACAAAAGAATCTTTAAGAAAAATGTAGCTAGGAGAATCAAACTTCAAAGCATTTACCGTCCTTTCTGAATCATGGCCACCTTGAAGTCTAATTAAAAATGAGTGAAAGAAATGCTTAAATTCTTTGTGTAGTCACATAAATACCATGCATATATAACCAACACAACTCATTTTTTAAGTCTTCAAGATTTCACAATAAAGAAACCATAATTAAAATCAGAATAAATACTTAGTTTTTTATTAACTGTCAGTGTTTTCTTTATACCCTGTCTTCAGAACTATACAATTTTTTAACCATTTACAGAAGTGTCCCTTTCAAATCATGAGAATATAATCACATAATCAGATACATTGCAACTGTCCCCTTTTAATTGTGAACCATGGGTAGGCTTGCAAATCAGTCTATTATCAAAGGAGATCTATCCATTTGGTGGGAATGTATTTGCCAGCTAAAATGAAAGAAGTTAATAAGCATCTTAAATCAATCACTCCTTTTCTCTTGATGTGGTGGTGAATATGGAGATCAGTAAATCAGTCAAAACTGCTAAAGATGGGAGGCACAGGGAGGCCTCCCATGCCCCATATAGTTAAGAAGCAAGATGCTTCCAAACAAAATTGTAAGATAAGGATGAAGCAGTAAAACCCTCAGTGAAATGACTTGTTGAAAATTAAACAAAGTAAATCCAGATAGTCATCCTTAGTTGCTCCTTTATGTACTACTGGTAATAAAAACTGGATGAGAAAACAAAATACTCCTTCAGGATAAATTATGTTTGTTGACAGCATAATGTAGAGTTAAGGACACGTGCTTGAATGTGAGCCTGCCCGGATTGAAATCCAGGCTCCATGACTTTAGTTTTGTAACCTTGCCATTTCTTAATGTTGCTGTGCCTTTATACCCTTCTGTGCACGAGGCGAGGTTCACGTGACCTGTCTCACAGAGCTGTGATGATTTTGCCAGCCCATAGTCTGCTAAAGGCTTAGGACAGTACTGGCCATATAATAAGTGCTAAATGATATTCAGTTAACGAATAATTTAATTGGCCATTTACCACCACTTTACATTATCCTAGTTCTTTATCTTTACAGACTTTTTACTGGAGAAATTGGATAGTGAAATACCCTTACAATAGTTAAGTCATTTCCTTACTATAAGCCAAGAGGTGAATTATTTCTTGTGTAAAAATAATTTAAATTTATATTTTCTGAAAAGGCAAATGTTATGCTTAAAAATAAAATTACTGAGTCAAATGATTTATTGCTGGCAAGCACAAATAGACTATTATATATTTTAGTCATTACAAAGGTGCCCAGACAATAAATACCTTGCGAATATACTAAAACACAAGGCTTTTCTATAACATGTTTATCAGAAGCCCATCAGCAATGTTCTATTTTAATTGAGGTAGGATAAGTTGTCTGGTAGCAGTCTCAAAAACTCTATTATCTCACTCAGAACAAGTCCCATGGAAAAAAACGAGTGGGGAAATGAAATACATGATTTGCATACTTAACAGCATGTCCAATTAACCACGTTGCTGACAGAGATTAATTTAATATTCATTTTATCCCAGCATATGTTAATACTTTGATAGTAGACATGAAAAGTGACTGATAGAGTACACCGCAATTTTGAAAATGTTAAGAGTGAACTTCAAGGAAAGGTAGCTTAGATGGAAGTGTCAGAACTCATCTTCGGAAAGATTTCATCTCAAAATGATCAATTTTCAGTATGTATGTAGGCATAAATTGTTCAATATTGTAAGATTTTCTGGAATCAACATGAAATATTAAATAGGTATACTACTAAATAATGTTCTGTAAAACAAATACAAAGTTCAGTTTCTATAATATGTGTTTTAGGCAACAATTCCCTAAAGTATTTAAATTATTCATGCTCTAGTATTATTTCTCTATAACAGATTGTAACATATTGGCTAATTGAAAGGATAATTACATATAAAATGCCACGGACATGAATTAGAGTATTAATCAGATTAACAAAGTCAAAATCTTGAAAAATTTGAAAGGAAAGTTCATCAGGAAAACTACCCACTTCTCTCAAACATCATTCTGCCTGCCCAAGTAACAGTGCTAATCGGTTAGTATTAGAGCACATGACATGGAGCTTCCACATTGGCCCTGAATATACTTTTTAGAACACATCATGATCACTCACAGCGATGTACTATATGCTGCATAACTATCCACGTATTAAATAATTCGACCTTAATGTAAAATTAGAGGTTTCAGAATCCAAAATCATCTCAGTTTTAAGAAGCCTCAAAAACAACACGTTTGTTTACCAGGTCTGAATCCCATAGTTATCCAGAAAAATATGCTGTTATGACCAGATCGTAACTAATAGCCAAGACAGTCTGAATGACATAAATAATTACATGTACCAACATCAGTCCAATAGCAATCCAGAAAATCAAAACAACTGTGCAAAAGTGATGTCCAAGTCAGTCCACACCACTGTGCTCTATGTTACCACTTATTAAAAATCACTCCCTTACCATTTACTTTAAAATTTCATTTCTTTCTAGTTGCTAGTTTTTAGAAATCTGTTATGATACCTGTTTTCATCAATTTATATAAAAATGTATGAACTATATACATGAACATGGAGTAAAATTCAAAGCTTTGCATAAAAAATTGTGGGTCACATTATATAATACATTTAACACTGGAGATCCCATAGTCAACAAGTGATCTAATACTATTTTGAATTTCACAATAAAAGTGGCCACAAAATTCATAGAAACTTCATGTAAAACCTAATATGTACACAGCCATATATTTTGAAAGTAAGTTGAAGAAATGCTTTTCAACACAACCTCAGTTCCAATTCACAAATCCCACAGACACCAAATTCACATAATCAGTACAGCAGGCTCTTTTTATCTGCCTATATACTTGGTAATTGAAAGGACATTTATCCAAGAATCATATTCTAGTCATAAGATTTTATAATTGCTATTATTTGATCAATAACTTTGTCACTGCCTAAGTGCAATGCTTTGTTGAAGTTGAAAATGGCCCTCATTTAATAACCTACCCCCACCTTGCTACTCATTTCTCTGCTAAGTATCAAAATGTAATATTAACTAAAATTTCTTCCACTTGAATGGAGATGTAAATTTCACATCAATGTTCACTTGTTCACTTGAAATTCTTAGTAACTATGAGTTAGGCTACCTTTTTGGTTAATTTTATTCTTAATTTAAAAAAAAAACCTTTTTTTTAAGAAGTGAACTGGGAAATGACAACACTGGGACAAAAGTCAGGTCTTCTCAACTCAAAGGAAGTGTTCTTTTTAAAACCTTGCCTCTTCTCTTACTGTAGCAGAAAAGCAAAAGTACTGCGGCTACTTATTAATTTAGCGACCCTGGCAGAATCATTGCCTCTCTAAATCTGTTTCCTCGTCAGCAAGATGGTAATCATAACAAGCCCTGCCGGGGTGACTATCATGATGAAATGTGGCACTGTACATGAGGGCTCTGTGAAAATACATGCTTAAAATATATCCATTTTTACTAAGTTCTGTCAAAATCTTGAGGGAATTCATTGTTATATAATCAGTGCTAAAAAAAAAAAAAACTCTTGCGTTTTGTGAGAGAATGGAACAGTTCAAAAGGCTATTACCAATTTCTGTGTAGAAAAATATTCTACACAGACCAAAAAGGATGGGGCAAAGGGCCAAGGAACGGAAGCAAATGCTGTTCTAAGAGACATTCCTTAGGACCTCCGTTGAGAGCCAAGTACTAGTCAAGTACCTTGAGCCTGACCTACGCAGTGTGGTTCTTGTGCACCAATGTAAACCACCACTAACTAATGATGAGGACAAGCAGATGGCTTAAGGAACCCTACTACAGTCCACTGGAATAGCTCTAGTTACAGTCTGTTTAGAATCAATAGAGTCAATAGACTCTGAGAAAGACCATTAGCATTTTATGAGATCTTTATTACTAAAGGAATCTCAGGACTCAAAGTTGGAAATGATCTTAGTTCAATTGAAAAATAACACCTATATGAGTTACAAAATGATATAAAAAGCCATGACCGAAATTATTATTGAGGACATTTACAACTCAAAAACTGACTGTCTTTCATTAAAAACAGGTACACAATGTAGTATAAACGAGGCACTGATGACAGACTATGGTGATGAACTACATCAGATCAAAAATGGTTTCTCTACTAAATTAGGCTGCTCTCATCTCTTCCAAAAGACCAAAGTCCTAATCCCAGGTAGTTACCTAAGAACTGCCTTAGGTTAGACAGTATTCAGGTGGAAGGGTGGATGAATTAGTGCAGCCCCTCCCCACTGCTGGAACATAGGTTTCCAAGAAGAGTATTCTAAAGGAGGAGGAAGATGAGTTGGAAGATAAGAGTTTTACTTCCAGTTTTGCTACTAATTAGCTGTGACTCAATGAGTTCAGCTCACTTAAATTACTTACAGCTCTGTGTTCACATCACTAAAATGAGAGGAACGTGCTTCTCAAATTTTTAGAGCTAAGTTCTGTCTGGGAGCTGATGTTCAAAGCTGGAAATGAACGCCAAAAGTCACAGTTAAAAGCTGGCTGAATTAGAACTAGAATTCAGGCCTCCAGACTTCAAGGTCTGGTTTTCTCTACATAATGTCTTCTCTCTGAAATCTCTTTTCTCAAATTTTAATTTTGTCATGTAAGAACTGTTAACATGAGATCTACCCTCTTAACAATGTTTAAAGAGTATGTGTTGTTAATTATAGGCACAAGGTGTCACAGCAGATCTGCAGAACTTAATCATCTTGTATAATTGAAACTTTAGGCTCCATTGATTGTCAACTTGCTTCCTCTTTTCCCCAGCTGGTGGCAACCACTATTCTCCTCTCTGATTCTACGAGTTTGACTATTTTAGGTGCCTCATTAAAGCGAATCAGGTAGAATTAGTCTTGCTGCGACTGGCTTATCTCACTCAGGATAATGTCCTCAAGGTTCATGCATGTTATCGCATACTGCGGAATATACTTTTTTAAAAGACTGATTAATATTCCATTGTATGTATATACCACCTTCTCTTTATCCACTCAATCAAGGCCATAAGGAGATGACCACCTCACACCTGTTAGAATGGCTATTGTCAAAGAGACACGTTTTGATGAGGATGTATAGAAATTGGAATCCTTGTGAAACCGTGACAAGAAAATGGCACAGCCACTATGGAAAACGGTATAGGTGCTGCTCAAAAAAATTAAAAAGAATTGCAATCAGCATTTTGAAGAGATTGTTAGTTCATGGTAGTTTTCGGAGAAGTCAAGATGTGGGAACCACTTAAAAATCTTTTTTTTTTAAACAAACATTTATTAGGGGCTTATTATAGTATGGGCACTTGATCAAGTTCATGGTCTCATTTATTTTTCACTAGATGGAACTCAGTGTATTTTCATTTTATAGATTGAGAAAACAATCTTAGTGAGGATTAAGTAGCTTAGTAAGTTTACACAATGTATGTGGCAGTGGCCAAATTTCCACACAGATATGTTTCTGAAAATTATCTTCACTAGTCAAGCTGCCTCAGTTATTTATACATTAGTGCACATTTAGGTCAATGAATCAATCACCTGTCTTAAATGCATTTGCAAAACAAGCCTTATCTCTATTTGAAAAATAAGACTGTGTTTTATTAGAGGAAGTATGTGCAGCAACATGGTAGAAAGCAATTGTGCAAGGAGCTCTTTATTGAGCATTAATATTAAAGAATAGTGTAAAGTGATGCAGATAAAATTTACTACATTGATGTTTTTATCAGATCATTGCATGTAGAGTCCCAGATGATTGCCACATGCACATAAGATACAGGCTTTTTGTTTTTAAAGAGCAAGTTTTGCTTGTTGAAAGATTAACTGTTTCTAACAATACCTTAGATGTTTAGAACTAAATTGTAAACTTTTTCTGATGGCCATGCTTCCAGCATTGTGGCTCTTCTCACATCTTGATGCCCATTATCCCCATTATTACATGGCCTTCAATGGTACTTGGTCTAGCAAAACAAAAACATGCATATATTCTATATCTACTGAATAAATGACTGGATAATCTGAGAACTAAGTATATTAAAGGTGGGGGCAACCAAAAATTACCCTTAAGTCATGGGTTACTTGGACTGTTACTGATTCAAAGATACTTTCAGAAAAACAAGCTGGCAATCTCGCTTAAAATTGCACTGCAGTGATGCACATTTTTGTTGAAGAAGCCAAGTAAGGAAGAGGTGTGGGGTAGCAATGTCTATTTTAACAGAATATTCATAGCCAAAAATGTTCTGGGTCACACATATGAATTAATTACAAAGAGCTAAATTTTTCTTTAATGCAGCAAAGTCAAATACATTGTGAAAGGCTTTGCCATCTTGGTTGCTAGACAAAAGAGCAAAGGAATCAGCTTTATCAAACAGCCACCTCCGACATCTGAGGGGAAAAAAAAACAAAAGAGGAACAGAAACCTCCCCAGCTGAATGAATGAAGTGACCTCTGGGATACCAGTGAGGTGCCATCAGCCTTTCTACAGCATTCACTGTTGTTAATACTCGCTGGAAGCAAAATTCTCTGCCTTGCTCCTTGTAACAATTTGTGCTCCAACAGATCAATCGTTCAAGACATGGAGGACCCTCTCAGTTCTGGTCTCAAAACCTGTGAGCTCCTGGAATTGCTCTGGGCTCTGGGCCACAGAGCCTGGATTCAAATTCCTCTTTGACTCTGATTGGTGATTTGGCTCCATTTTTTTGATGCATCTATAGTATGCCTCAGTATCCCTATGAAGGAAACCAAATTCACAACTCCCTCCAAAACATACCACTCCTCTTAGAAGTTTAGTATGTGTACAAAAGTGCCTCAGAAAGAGAAACATTATAAATGCAAGCTATCATTATCCTTCTATAACAGCACTGGGCTACCTCAATTAGAATCCACACTTTTAAAATCTGTTAACATCCCCTTCTGGGAAAGCCCTTTCGCCCTTTAATAGTATAAGCTAATCATGGCAGTATAATTTCCAGAGCTCATATTTGTGAGAGGAGAATGGCTGGCTCTGGTGTGCTCAGTTCTGTGATGGCTTTCTCATGCCTTTATCTCCTGGAATCACTGAGAGGCTCTGAGCTAATTTTCGAAACTATGCGTAGGTACTTAGGGAAGCCGGGAGCAGAGATGGGAACCTGAGCATTGCACTGACATCATCCCATGCTCAGCACATATGGTACATTACTAAAGCAATCCTGAGTGAGCACACTGGTCTATTCTCAACTCTTGCTGGCTTTAAGTAGAATTCGTAATTTTACAAGCAGGCTTGCTTTGTTATCATTTACAATCACACAGTTCACCTTCTTTAACTAGAAAAATACAATTTTTCTACAAGGTATTTTCATCACTTATTTGTTTAAACACATGCAAAATAAAAATTGGATCTTGCAGAGGTCTCAAAACCTGCTTCTCCTGTGCATTTTAAAAAAAAAAAAACCTCATCATAATCTCTGCAACTGGGTCAGCTTGCACAAAGATGCTGGGGTAGCCACGAGTGCTTTCAGCACCCTGCAATCCTTGTAAGTGACACCTCATAATAGTGCAAATGAAGCATGGCATGATGAGAAAATGAAGAAGAATGAACCTGGATAGTCAACCCTGCAGTTTCCAAAACACAGAGAGTAGATTCGATCTTATCCCCTCAAATACACCACAGATGAATTTTCTTTTTATACTTTTGAGCACATACCTGCTTTCCCTATTATGAGAAAAACGGCTTGTTATTCCAAGAAATTCTAACACAAACAGGCTGGCTCATTTGTTCATCTATATATGTATACTGGCAAGAGTCTCAAATTGGGAACTAAACCTCATTTACACCTGCCTTGGTTTTCAGCTAGGAATTTATCATATTGTCATTCACCTTTGTGCTTCCCTTCACCCTCATCTATTAGGCGCAAAGATGATTTCCTTGTGGGCCCCTCATCTAATTAGCTGAATATGGAGGGAGTTTACTGACCCAACACATTCGACATCACCTCTTTGCTTATGAGGCTTCCTTGAAGCCACCCCCCTGCCAGCCCTGCTGGCAGCCCCTCTGCATGCCCACCGCATTCACATCTCTGCAGCCCCCACCCTCAGAGGCTTACTTCATCCCTAATGTTCCTTCATTGTACTCTAGCCAGAGTTAATTCCCTTTTTTCAAGAGAGGTTAGGAATGAAGTAGGAAAAATTCACACAGGATTTTATCTGGCGGAGGTTGGTAAGTGTGCTACTCTGATAAAAAAAAAAAAAGGAACCAGAAAGCATCCACCAAAAGTGTGTGTTAGGGGGATGGGGAGTTTCAGAAAGAAACAATAGAACCTTTGAAGGAAGGGAAAAGTTCTCTGACTCAAAAGAATGATAGCAAGTGCTGCTCACATACGATTTTCTCCACTTTCCTTCTATCCTTTTCTCTTTTTCTATGATAGACGCGCCTGGTGTTTTCATTCACATACAGAGGCAATACTCTATTCTAGAGGGAAAGAAATGCTTGTCAAGACCAGCAGACGGCGCCTGACTGGGGATGAGCAGCAGTGGGAAGGGGAAAGGAGGGCCCTCCCTGCGGCAGGGCCCCCTCTGTGTTCTCCTTTCCCCCTATCCCCAGGCGCCCTCCCCGCCAGCCAGACGCTGCATCTCCCGGGAGAGAGGCAGAGCCACGGCAAAGAAGTGAATGTGCATATGAGATTATTAGCCAAGTACTTCCCACCAGTACAATTAGGCACCCCACCCCCTCGCCTGCCCCCATCTGGCTCTGCACACCCACCCACGCTCTGTCTGCCCCTCCTGTGCCCTGGCTCGCCTCCCTCCCCTGGGACTCACACAATTCTCACAGAGAGGCAGGGCAGTGGGTGAGAGCAGCACCCAGGTAACAGAGCAGCAGGCTCCTAGACTACTGCTGTGAGCAAGTGGTGAGAGCAAAGAGACTCCTTACTGGTTCTAAGAGATGTATCCTCTGTTACCCTTAGCTAAGAAGCCCCTGTTGGGGATGTCACTTTAGTCTCCACGCTATTCACTCTTAACTGGAGAGAATTCTGGATAGGGAACTGGGGGAAGGAAGGGAAGGGATTCCTAGGACCCATAGTGAGGTGTGTCTCCATGTCACTCAAAGAGGAGCTGCTAAAGGGAATTGTTCTCTCTTCACTTAGGTGAGGTTATAGCTTCTCATATCTAACGAGAATTGTCCCCAGGTAGAAAGCCACTGGGGAAGGGGGCCATGCTGGTATAACCTGCAGCTGCTCAGGGGAGGGGGATTACTTAGGGAGCAGGACATAGGTCCAGAGCTGAACCAAGCCTGAAAGAGGGAGGGGCCCTGCAAGGAAAGGAAGGGGGTGGGGGGATATAAGAAAAAGTGTCCGTAACTTTTGTCCTACTTTTTAAAGTAGTGGACTTTACATGGGGGAGAAGATTAGGAGTGGGGAGAGATGCACAAAAAGTTTGGTATTTTATTTACTGTCAGTTCAGGGAATCTAAAATAGACCTTTATCTGAAGATGACAGGAACATGGCCTTACATTGCTGGCCACTCTGGAGAAGGAACCTACCCACCAAGGCTTTTCTTCACATACTGCTCTTTACAAAAGAATCCAGGGTGAGGAGAATAGCTTCTCTTTGCTCTAAATTCTCCTTCTCCAAGAAGACCTCCTGACTTGCACCAGCCAGCACTGGTCCATCTGCCTCCCTGGGAGGCACTAAACTTAAGGATATCCCTTATCCCAATAGCCTTCAGACATGATTCTCAGGGAGATGGGTTTGGGTATTCAAGCCTCTCTCTCTGCTACCTCAGGCTAATCACCAAGAAAAATCAGTGTATATGAGTGTTGGGTAGGGAAGAGGGGCTGGGCTTCAGAGGTTTTCTTTGAGCCTGGTAGGGGCTGGCCAGCCTCAGTTTCCCTCCTATGTTCTCCGTTGAAGGGAAGAGGTTGGGGGCAAAGGGGACTGGCCTCCTGTTGAGTGAGTCCTGAGACCCACTGCCTCACTGTCACCACAGCCTGGGCACACTTTGGAGGAATGTGCATTCTGGAACCTCTCCCTCCACCAGGCAAGGGAAAAGGGGCAGGAGGTGGGGCAACACTCAGCCCAGACAAAAGGTTCTGCAGAGCCCTCTTGTCACTGGTGCTTAGGTCCCTTTGAAAGCAAAGCACAGCACCCCATCGGCCACGCGGAGTGATCTTTTGGCTAATAACCCCTTCCCAAGGGGCCCAGGGGCCCCGCCAGGACCAGCCTCATGCCTCTCTCCAGAACCCCTACAAGGAGCGCCCCTCCCATCCCACACCACAAACACACTACATGCCTTCCCCCATCTCTTTTCTATTGTCTTCAAAGAGATAAGTGGCTCCCACCAAGTACACCCGAATGCACCTCTGGTTCTCTGTTCCCATTTCTCCGAGCCTTAGGGGCTAAAAAGCGAGCACGGGGTTGAAAGAGGGGAGCGAGGGAGTAACCCCATAGAACTTGGCATCTCAGACCCACCGTGTCCGCCTCGCAAGGATGCCGGTGACCTGTAGATTGCAATAGGCACTGAATGATGCTTGCTGCTGCCATGGAAATGGTGGATGTGGTGCGCTCCCAAACTGGACGCCCCCCATGCCACTCCTAGAAGGCCGCTGAGGGTGAGCGGGACAATCCAGAGCAGGGCCAGGCGCCCCCCTGCGCCTCCGCTGCCACTGCCGCCCCCGGGCGAGCCCAGCTCGGCACCGCACCGGAGCATCCTCTGGTACATGGCGGGTCACCCGCTGAGGGGCAGCTGCCTCGGGAGGCAAAGTTTGGGGCACGGGAAGGGGAGAGGGCACCAGGGAGCAGGAGGCTCAGAGTAGGCTGCAGGGCGCTGCCTCACCGAGCCAGAGAACCCATCGTCTCCCTCCTTCGGACAGTCTTCTCGGGGTCCTGGAGTCCGCGGTGCCTTGCACCCCAAAGAATCCGAAACATAGCCGAGGCAAATGCAGCTGATGGGGGACTTGTCCAGAAAGGCAGCCCCCAGGAACAGCAAGTGCGGAGCAGGCGGTTGCTTCCAGATTTCCAGGGCTCCAGGTTCTCCAGTGATACTCCCAAAGAGTTTCGGGCGAGAGTGCGTGCCAGGGGGTGGGGAGCGGGGAAATTATTTAAAGCTCCTCCCGGAGGGTCCTCACTTCTACATGACAGCCATCCACCTCGAATCCACTAGGTAAATCCATTTAGCATTGTGTGTGGGGACTTGGGAGGCCACTTCGCCGGCCCAACCTCCTTTCAAGGGAGAAGCAGACCCCATGGAATCCAGGCGCCACTTCCCTCCATTCAGCCCCGGCTGGCTTGCCCGCTCGCGCCAGCCTCCCTCCGGCAGTGGCAGCGGCGGCAGCAGCGCGGGGAGCAGGGGCGCGCATCGCCTGCCTGCTCCCAGGCAATCTCCGTCCGCTGCCTCCCAACACTTACACCCCGCGAGGTGCTCAGAGGCAAGAGTGCACCCCGATGAAGGAAGCGGGGATCAAAGGAGGAAAGAGAGCTAAGAAAAAGAAGCAGCAGACGAGTGGAGGGGGAAAAGAAAAAAGAAAAGAAAAGAAATACCACACACGCTGGTGAAGCGAGGGGCTCTATGCAAATCTGCAGTCTCCAAACAGCAAATCACTGAAGCTGGGATGCAATGCAGAGGACGAGCCTATGTAACGAGGGAGGCTGGTCTAGCTTCCCACAAAAATCGTCCTGCTTTGCCTCTCTCACGCATTCTCCACGCATCGGAAGGACACGTGTATGGCAATGCGGGGAACACCTAAAAAGCAACTCTCCCTCCTCTGCCAGGTGATTCCTCCGTCTGAATTACAATGGCAAATGGCACCCTTCCTCTACCCCTATGGTTTAGATGTAACCAGTGTCCTGAGAGCTCTTAAAAGGGAAAGAATTCGGCTCTTTTTATTGGACCAAACTTGTTCTGCCAGGTGTTCAAACCCAGTCTGCTAAATACATCTTGACACCATCTACTCAAGTATCAGTTTTGGTGTTCTGTTAATTACAGGTATTACTCATAACAAAGAGTCCTTGTTCTCACTACAATATCCTATCTCATAAGGCAGTGAAAGTGCAGGGAAGCAAAACACACAGGAGAAAAAAGGATGAGTGAATGTGGCAGCCGAGGAACAGACAGAAAAAGGGAGAATGCAAGAGAGAAAGGAGGCAGGTGGGAAAGAGGACAGCAGAGAAGAGAAACAGTGTGAATGAGGTTACCTGTATTTCAGTCAAACATTTCCGGGATGTTGAAGAACCCACAAGATCTCTACAGAAGCCCCCTGTGGTGATCTTTTGTAATGGTAGGGTTCTAACTTTCTCCAATCCTGTCTCATAAGGAAAAGGGCATCAAGAAACAAAAATCCCTAAATTCAGCGCCCCCAAGAAAGAGAGGACATTTATATTCTAATGGTAAAATGAAGTGTCTTTAACTGGAATCTATGTGTCCTGGACGAAAGACCAGCAAAGCCAACACACATCTAAAAATCTAAAAAGCCAGCAAGTGCTGTCAAGTGAACTTGGCAAGGAAGACCGCAGTCATTGAAGGCTAGCAGTTAAGATTTGGGATTACAGTGGAAACACTCCTCCAGTTTCCAAAAGATGATAAAACCTATGATATGTCTAGTGACCGAACATTTTTTGTCTTTATTTCTATTTAAAGAGGAAAGGAAACAACTCTGAAATAGGCACTACTTCCCGCAGGCTTTTCATCATCTATATAACCTTTTATATCAACAAATATAAACTCCCATATTGGAAAAAAAGTAATTCTAGGAGAAGTTGACTCAAATCAGCTGTGTGCCCACATGTCCACTTAGAATTCCATATTTCTTCATATTCCACGCAGAGAGGCAACCCAGGATCTCTGGTGGTTAGCCACTTTGTAACCGTGCCCAGGGGCCACCAAATCAAATCTGTAGCAATTCATCATCTCACATTCCTGACAAAAGCTTATGTCATTCCACTGAAAAGGTAATTCTTCAGTTCACTAATTGAAATGGTTCAGCTATACTAGAGAAGGTGCTTTGATTTATTGTACTTAAATATGCTGTGTCTCCCAGCTTCCCCAGCTGCTCAAAAACCAACAGCACCCAAATCCAGCACCTTCCACTGTTTCCTGTTGCTGCCCTTATCCACAGGCCATTTACTCTTCATTTTTTTTATTTTTATTTTTTAGCATGCATGTGTATTTTCATTCACTGGTCAAGGGTTGTGATTATTCATTTCTGAAATATCACGTAAAGCACCCAAAGAAGAGGATAATCACCCCTGCAGTGTGGTTGTGGGACTCTAGGCTCACATTCTGAATTTGACATTTCATAGTGTTCATGTGGAAAGAGCGGTGGATTAGGAGGTAGGGAACCTGCGCCGTATTCTTGGCACTGCCATTTACTGGTTATGTCAGATTAGTTACTTAGCCTCTCCCTGAGGCTCCATGGCTTCCTTTATAAAATAGTCATGTTCCTATCTTTCCTAAGAATCCTACAGGGCAGGAAGGATATAATGCAATATTTAATGTGAGAGTGCTTTAAAATATATCCAGTGCTCCCCACAATGAAGGCGTTGTGCCTTTCCTCCCATACGGGTTTCACATACTGAACTGATTAGACTGCCTGACTCATTCAGCTCCTCCATCTACGGGAAATGTAGCGCACTTCATCGTTCTCCAAAATCCTCATCTATGGTGTTAATCTGTCCTCCCCTCCCCAGCTAGATGGATTTTGGAACGGGAGCAGAGTCTAATCTTCATTTCCACTCCCTCTAGTGCCCAGCATATTGTGAAATGTAAGTTTGTTTCTTAGAACATACAGTTAATTCTCATTATTCCCAGTAGTTACGGTCTATAAAGTCACCGTGAACACTGAATTAGCAAATACTGAACCAATGCTCCTAGGGGTTACGTTTATAATACAAGCCTCTGGTTATAACATTTCAATCAACTGATCAATATATAATCTTGTTTTATGTGTTTCTTTGTTTAAAGACATATTTAATATATATACTCTTGACTCATCAACCCTGAACTCACAGCTGACACCAATGCTCCTCAAGCCTGAACTAGGCTTACCTAATACCTATTTTCTCCATAAGGCATGTCATAGCTGCCTTTTCCTCAGGAATGTTAGCACTTCAGCATTATGTTTAGCGGCCATTTTAAACAGAAAAGTCATCAACTAAAGCACAAAAAGTGTAAAAAAGAACCACTAAATATACCACAAAAAGGCTACTTGTTTATGGTACAAATGCTCCAACAACAAGGCAGAGTGTTGCCTTGACTGACTTCAGCCAGGAGCATGGGTGTCAGGGACTCAAATGGTTTTTGCCACTCTGTGCATGTCTGTTAACGACAGCATAGTGCCATGGGTGTTGATTTGGGGGGTTACGAATTTTAGTGAGGAGGTGAATTCCTATCTGTGGATAGTGAGAATTGACTGTATTTGTTATTGTCTTCATTAATAGGGGAAGATAGGGATGGGACTTTGCAGAGCTGTTTGTGTAAATTAAAGCCATAGAAACAGAACAAGGATAGAAGATTGTGATGAACCTTCCTAAGAGATTTCAATGAAGAGGCAGCATCCCTTTCTGCCTTATATCGTCCGGGACCTTGGGATACAAAGGCAGGGTTAGGGAAAGGATAGGCCGGAAATCTCACTTTTACCAGAGTCTCAAGAGCTAAAGAAGGAATATTTATGTCTTCCTTGAAAGAAGAAATTGTAGCTGTAGTGTTTCAGGCGGATGTTTAGGGCACCTTTGCAATACCTAGGAGGTTCTAGGGTGGATGCTGTGATACTGATGCTGCAATATTTATTATAAATGGTTGTAATCTGGTGGAACAAGGAGTGATTCTCTGTACAGAGAGTGGAGAAAAGTCTCGTGAGTAAGCATATGCCTAACCTGGATGACGCAAATAAAGCTTGTGCTCACTCTTTATGTCTCTTCAGCTGGTCGGTCCTTGCAGCTGGAAGTGCATTACTTAAAAGAAACTGAGGCAGAATTTGACAAATTGTGCTTAGGTGAGTGAAGAATTGGTTCTAGGAGACATGGTGTCTGGCTCCCTGTAATATACTCTTAAATATTTCTCATAGACAGTGGGATATAAATGTGTGCTGGTGTTATTCTATGTCCCAAGAGAGTCAGTTGCCTTCATCACAAATTTATGCTCCAGTGTCTCAGCCAGAATTATAGAAGCCAGAGGTGACTCCTAGAAGCCTTGAGCTCTCATCATCTCCAATCATGATGTGGCTTTGCTAATTAATTTAATGTATGTTAGAAGTAGGTTATCATTGGTGAAATAAATGGCTTGTCAATTGGTGTAATGGAAGTTAGAAATGGGCTATCTTTGGTGAAACCATTAATATTCAAAATATACGGATAGGCCAAAATACCTTATAGACATGCTTTGCTTCTACTTATATAGGGTATGTGAATATAAGAGGCATTTCACCTTTTACTGTTAGGAATGGTGCCATAATAATAGCAATAATACAGACTAACACATTTGTAACTGGTGCAGCTCTGACAGATTTAAATGCATTGGCTCATTTAATTATCAGAAGACCATGCGAAATGGGTGCTATTAGTGACCCCTAACAGGTCCTAGTGACCTACTTCTGATAGATGATGAGGCAGATGCCACCACTGAAATAGTGCCATCTCTGCTTCATGAAAACCTTTTTTTGAAAATCATTTTTCAAGCACCCAAAAGAACCAAGAGCTGGAACTTCATCAAGCTTCCAGAGAAGGCTATTAGATGTTGCGCCTACTTAATTAAATGTCTGATTTTGTAGCAGAAGTTGGTCTGTACCTTACATTCACTATGACCTGTACTTGTAGAAATTCTTGAAATAGTGGTTAACCCTTATCTGCCTCTAACAACCGTGGCTGCTGAGATCTACCAGAAGAACCAGATAGCTGTGCATCACAAATTGCCCTAGGTCCATTCACAGTTGATTTATGATGAATAAGAAGGCCAGTAGGCTAAGTCAGACAACAGTGTTAAGAAATGGGGTGGGTTTGAAGGCAGAGGTATCAAACACAGAAATGGAATGAGAGAGGAGAAGGAATGGAAGGGGGAGTGTGGGGAGAAATGGAAAAGGACAGGCCGTTTCAAATTAGTTTTTCATATTCCAAAAATCATCCCTTCTGTCTCAAGAAACAGGATGGTTGTCAGGCAGACACTTTCAACCTTTTCATGTTTTTCTCAAACATAATTGGACATTCTTACAGCTCAGTATTAAGCTTTTTAAATAAAAAAGTAGACACTAAAAGCATCAGAGGGGAAGTATATTAAAGCCCACTAGCAGCACCAATTTTTAAAAAAATTAAAAATGAGAGTGTCAGTCTTGCATTTCTCAATTCTACTAATGTAGAATTCTACTAATTCTACTACAAAGAGAGAGGCAAGCAGATCCCACATATCCATCCACCCAAATTCTGAGCTAGGACTGAAAGAAAGGAAAGAGCAGGAGACTCAGAAGAGGGTGTCATCCATGAAGTTGTAAAGATAAACCTCTGATCCTGTTACCTTTCTCGGTTCCTGGCAGGTCCCCGAGGGTATCCTGAGAAAAGATCAGACTGGAAGGGCCAAAGTATTGAGTAAAACACAAAAAAAAAGATAAAGAAAAAAAAGCCAATGCTAAAAGCATCCTTGGAGATACTATAGTGCAATCTCTTTATTATTCAGATGCTAAACTTAAGGCCCACAGAAGTAATAATGTTGTCAAAAAGTCAGATTTATTTATGAGGTGTTTACTTATCTGGAGTGCACATTCATCTCCTGCCACCCATGATCCAGTCGCAGGCCCAGTTTGGTGAATTCAGTCAGTTTAGCTATTACCTGGAACTGATGTGACAATGAGAGGGAGGAGCGAGAACCCAACATGAGCCAATGTGACACCCAACTTGCTCAAGTGCAATGAAAGCCTAGGTGTACAGTTTGACTTGTGAGACATGAACAGATTTATTGAATTAAGGTTAGCTGTGTTTAGGACTGCAGTATTTCATGGTCTCTATCTTGTCTCATGTCTTATTTATATAAAATGTTCATTTATGATGTTCATTTAAGAACCAAGGAAGTGTCATAGAGATGTCTCTGTAACTACATCTTTAACTGTTGTGGTCACTGTTTGGTCACCAATCAACCAACTGTAAGCCATCTTTCAATCACTGTCATCTTATATTGTTTAATTATTTAAACCAAAACTGTATTGCTGACAAACTCTTGTATAGGCTCTGCTCTTTTGATTTGAATGTGTTCATAATGTAGCAGGAGAACATGTGACCAGTGCTAGACAGTGAGTTTGAATCTGAGTTGATTGTCATTATTCATGTGACACTGGGTTAAATAGCCCCTTGCCCCAATTTCCTCATCTGTAATATGATTATAACACTACATGTAATGAAATTGACAGTTTCTAAAATATATTAAGCACTAAATAGAAGTGATTGTCATTTATTCATATGCACGTATGTTAGGTGGGTGCTAAAGGTGTAATGATACTGAGCTGTACTGTGAGTTTTAATTTAGCCATATTCTAAACACTCCTCACTCAGTCTATAGTCAGTTTGGCCATCTCCCCAATAATTATTTAGTTCCATTTCAGTTTCTCTAAATCTGTGGTCCTCAAACTTTACTGTGCCTGAGAATCACTAGAAGGGCTTGTTAAATCAGAGATTGCTTTGCTTTTGATTCCCTAGATCTGTACAAAGGCCTGATAATTTGCATTTCTAACAAGTTCCCAGGTGATGCTCATACTGCTTGCCCAGGGAAACCAGAGTTTTAGAACCACTGCTCTTCCTGAACGTCAAAGCCTTTGACACACGTTTTATTACCAATACAGGGAGAGCTTTCTAATTAAGCTCCTCAGCGGTGCTCACACCTCCTTAGCAGTATGCTTAGCACAGACAACAGTGCTGTTCCCAGATCTCTTTAAAAAATGTTTTAAATGCTTCTACATGTATACCATATCAGCTTACATGTCCTTATCTCACACCATGCAACTATAAATTCCCTTTACTCAGAAAAAAGCTATTTTCTTTTCCTTCCCACATTTTGTATTTGAGCTCTTCTTTGGTTAGCCTGGCCAGTGGCTAGAGCATTATACTAGTATTCTAGTCTGACTCTCCAAACCTGGTAGCCATGTGGCCTTAGGCAGATTATTTAAACTCAGTTTTCCCATCTGTAAGAGGAGTTGTTGTGGGGTTCTTGAGGATTAAATGAGTTGATACATACAAAACATTTAGAATAGTGTCTGGTACATAGTGTATGTGTGTACACACACACACATGCATGTGTATATAAATATATATATAATATATGTGGTATACATATATATATAGTCTGCTCAGAAAAATTCCAACCACTGTTAATATAACAAGAACAGTTTGCACAATATGGATGTAACCAGGTAGTCAAGGAGAGTGGACTGGAATGCATCTGCATGAACAATGATGACTTCACTGTACTAGTCAGTGGGGGTTGTAGACACTCTTGACTGAACACGTGTACTGTGTGGCTGTCACATTCAAAATGACTGAACAAGTACAGCAACAAATCTGCATAAAACTTTGCATTAAGCTTGAATATTCCTCCACAGAAACTATTCAGGTGATCAGAAGGCTGCAGCTATGGGCAACTGATGATTGACAGCTTCATCATCACAACACACCCACTCATGCATCACATATCGTGCAGAGTTTTTTTGAGAAACATTAAATCACCCAGGCAACTCAGAGCCACTATAGCCTAGATTTGGCACTCTGACTTCTGGCTTTTCCCAAAACTAAAATCACCTTTAAAAAGGAAGAGATTTTAGACCATCAATGATTCAGGAAAATACAATAGGGCAGCTGATGGCAACTGGAAGAACTGTGTGAAGTCCCAAGGTGCCTACTTTGAAGGAGACTGAGGCATCATTGTTCTATGTACAATGTTTATTGTAGCTTATATCTCCTTCAGTAAACATCTCTATTTTTCACATTATGAGGCTGGATACCTTCTGGGTAGACTATACACACACACACACACACACACACACACACACACACAAGCTTATTTACTTATTTTTTTAGAATGAATTATTTCTTTCCTTGTGATTTTTTAGGTATAAAGAAAATAAATCAGAATCAATGAGAATGCTTGTTTCCATATAAAACCTAATATTGGCCATCTAAATAGTTATCATAAACAAATAAAACAAAATAACACAAAACAACAAAAAAAACCTCTTTCAGGTCCTGCTATATCAGGCCTCCAGTCTGATCCGCATCAGCTACAGGAAGGTTCAGTGCCATAAACTGACAACCTAAGATGTATGTACCTGTATACAACCTGTGTGCACTAGCATATTCTATTATACATGTCTATCACTACAGAAAAAAGAAACATCAAGAATGGAAGGACAACCATAAGCCAAGTTCAGGGTGATAAAAAATCCAAGGCATAATTTTCACATTCCCTAGTAAATACAGATATTTAAATTAGGAATCAGAAATCATGCATATGAGTTCTATTTCTTGAACGCCTAAACACTTAGAACATAAACCAACTTGAGCTTTCTTTATCAATATATGTTCTAGAACACATAGTGCCATTTGAATGCATTGAAAGGGATTTCATCATGTATTCTGAATCAAACCTCTAAATAGGTTTATCTAGGGTCTATAATCTAATCCCCATCCAATTCAAAACAAATATATTAGATTACACATTTTTGTCAGAATTATAGTTTGATGTTAGCACTAGAATTAATTTACTGTGACTATCCTACTACAAAGATCTGAATTTCATGCAAAGTAAAAGTTCTTTAGCACAGCATATTAATCCCTTCAACACTGTTGAAGCAGCACACTGCTTCTGTGCTGCTTCTCTTGTTTTATCTATCTTCATCTTGACTTCTTCCACTTTCCTCCAAAACTTCCTAGCCTCCAGACACATGAACTTCTCTCTTTCTTAGATATATATTCCTTTACTTCTTTGCCATTGTTTGTATTATTCCTTCTATTAAAACTATCTTTTCTCCTTCCCTCCTCCTAATTTCCCACTCATTAGTCTACCCAATTTTATCACATCTCTCTCTGTTGGAAAATGTTCTAAGTTGTCAATTAATTGCTGCTTTCTCAAGTAGAGACTATTAAAAAATCTTTTAAAAATACCCAAGATATGGCCCTGGCTGGTGTAGCTTGGTAGATTCAGCACAGGCCTACGAACCAAAGGGCTGCTGGTTTGATTCCCAGTCAGGGCACATGCCTGGGTTGCAGGCCAGGTCCCCAGTTGGGGCCATGTGGGGGGCAACCACACACTGATGTTTCTCTCCCTCTCTTTCTCCTTCCCTTCCCCGCTCTCTAAAAAATAAATAAAATCTTTAAAAAAATACCCAAGATATGAAATAACACATTCACATTACTATTGTGCTGAATTAATAAAATATCAAAGTGACTAGTTAAGTATATGTCCCTGTTTAGGAATTTCAAATAGCCAACCAAAACCAACAAACAAAGGAAACAAATCCTCTTCAACTTATTCTTGAAGGTGTTTGCTTAGTTCTTTCAGTGCCTAAAACATATAATAAATTTCGGGTGAACATTAATTTGAATGCTAAAAAATTGGTTATGAAGAGTAATGGAATTCATTGTCATATTTTTCTACTCAGGTTATAAACAGGTGTCTTTCTTTCTCATGCTGTGTAAAAGAAAAAAAATATCAAAGATGCTTGCTGCCCAGTTGAATTGCAGAACAAACATTTAGAGCAAACTTATAAATCCTTGAAAATAGGGTTTTATAATGGAAATACTGGCACCATTTTAAGTATAACCATTCAAATAATATCCTTATAGCAAACTTATAATCTAATATACTTGTTCTGTGACAGATACAGGAAGATTAAGCTCCAGGTGTTGGAAGAACTTTCAGTGGCTCAATTCAAATTGCATGATCATTTTTACATAGTTCAAATCTCTTAGAATATATCAAAATGAATACTTATGTTCAAAACATTTATTCTTGAAAAACATATTATATTTGTTGATATGTGTATAAGAAATATTTCACCTTTGAGACATTTTGAAAAATCATTAATCAGTGTTTTTTTTGCCTTCTTTTTTTTTAAGAAAGAATTACTTTCCCCAGATTTTCTCTGTTCTGTTGCTGAGATGATTCCCCTAGAGAACTGTGTGCTTATCTTGACAGGTCTTAGTACCTCTGTAGACCTCTGTGGAATTGTTCATGGTTGAACTGAGGTACGGTAGTAAACATTATATCTGCAAACTAATAAACTTACCTGATTGTATTCTAAAAAAAATAAACCACACAGGAAGTAGAATTACTCTACTAATATCTTCCTAATGAAGCTTTCATTAGGTATATGGTGTGGTCCTCAATATTTAACACATTATAGGTATTGAAACAAAGCACATCTGATGATTTTTTAAATGCATACCTGATGATTGATTCATAGATTATTTTCCAATGAACAGGTTTACCCTTAGATTGCTCTAGGTACATAATCAAAGAGATACAAGAAACATTTCTAGGCTTAATATTTTATATACAAATGGAGAGAAGAAATAAATGTCTCACTGACCATTACCTTTAAATAATGTAAACTAGATTTTCTTTTCTAATTTTTAAGGACAAAAAAAGCTTTTAATTTTATATGCAATGTAAAATTTTACTCATTAATAAAATTTAGGAGCCAAATATTTAGAATGGAACTGTTTTGTCCAGTGCACTCTGGTTTGCTTTAAAATAGTGCTACTTCATAGCATAGCAAACACCAGCTTAAATTGTGGTGAAAAATGGAAACTTTAATGACTAATAGAAGATTAACTGCAAATATAATTAGTGTCCCTTCATATTGAGAATATTTTGATCTGTCATTTGTCAAAGAAAAAAATTAAAACTTCTCATAGAAAAACCTGTCTACCTCAAAAAAATCACCAATTTTGGAGAATGTGCTGTCCCGTTCCATCTTACATTTACAGCAGCATATCAAAGAATGACAAATAAGTCACATCCTCATTGCTACACTATGCCAAATTTTTGATTTCTCATTTCAGGTCCCCATGTAAATTATCTCCTGCTTCAGTATAATCAGAGTTGTCCAATTGAGACTTGAAGATGATATCAGTCATGTATTTTACTATTATTATTTAAATTTGCTCACTTCAACTATTATTTATTGCCAAATTTTACAGAGGCAAGAAAACAGACATGGTAGAAGAAGAGCAAAGGTGGGCCTTTCCTCCTTCGTCAGTAGCAGCCAAAAACAGTATGAAAGCAGTGGATCATGAAGAAAAGCAATTTCCTACTTGAGGGATTAGACAGTACCCTCTTTTGTACTGTTAAATCAAAGTTTTCGTTATTTCTTTAAGTAATACTGATTTTCTTCAATTTACATAAAGAGTCTCTAGAGAAACTGCATGAGACCCCTAAACACATATCCTCTCAGCCAACCAATGGAAGAGATTAAAATTAAAAAGAAAAGAAGCACCTTTCCTTTATGTTGTACTACTTGGAGCAAGCCTTTACACAGCATAGGGGGCGGGGAGTGGGGGTGGGCCCGGGGTAGAACAAAACAAAGTAGAATGGCCACACAAGCAAAGATAATTAGCTCAACAAGTTAGAATCTGAAATACTTAATGGGAGCCTTTTTTTCCTTTTTATTTTAGGGAAAATATAAGTGATTTTTATTTTGAAGCAACTCATATTTGCTAGCATTAGAAAATTGAAAACTATATAAATTTCAGCAAATATTTGCCTTATTTTTTAGGTTCACAACAATATTAACCAATGCCATCAATCAGTATTACATTCAGATTTGAGAAAATCTGTAGCATACAACTGCTCTGGAATATCTGTGGGAAAATCCTAATCAATTGAAAGTGTATTTATATCCAAGAAAATGAAACTCATACTCTTAAACAATACAGACAAATAATTTTTGCATGCATAAAATGTGGGTGGGGAAAATCATGAGACTCTTTTCACAGCCCACTTTTTTAGGTTTTTTCATTATGTGACTCGTGTTTAAGGAAGTTGCATATTTCCTATGTCATATAATTAAGAACAAAAAGTCCCCATTGCTAAATAAGGTTGTGACAGGATCTAATAATTTGTTCCAACTTATTCCTCAGTTTCTGGTTTTATCTGCCTAGAGTCCTGCCCTTCACAATGTTAACTGATAACTGAGCTGCGGTGGCTGATTACTGGATAAAGCTCCATCTTTTATTTTAATTGTACTTTTTTTCCAGGTTGTCAAAATTGTGATGATATTAAGGCATTTTTAACTCAAGAGCCTATAGAGACATTGAGAGCAAGGAAACAGTATATTAACATGACAAATATTTCCTGCTGTATGCAACTGGAGCAATAGTCTCTAAACATGGTGGAATAATCTATTACACAAACTAGGAAATGCCTTGTGAAAATTAAAGATAATGAAAGACTACACACAGAAACAAAATTAGAAGAATACAGATCTCCAACCCAGTAGAATAAAATTTGACTGTTAAAACCAAATAAACTTAGAAGAAATTTGAAGTTGTTCAGTATGGCTGAAATAAGCCAGCTTTGAAGCAATGGTTGATATTATTTTCACCCAATGTAAATTCCTCAATCCAATAATAAAATAACAGAGAAAAGGTTAGTTGAGCAAATGTAGTTTGAATTCAATGGGTTTCCAAGATTGGGAATTAAAAAATCAAGAGTTGGATTGCTGACAGGTCAAAGAATGGAAACTATGTTGTGATTACCTACATAAAATAGTATAAAAATATGATTTGTAAAAAGACCCAGAGCTGGTACTAAAGAATTCAATAGCTTCCAATGACTTACTAAGGGATATCTATATAGGAATAAAAAGATGCATTTTAACAATCAGTGACTAAGACTTCCAGTCAAGGTGGTGGCATAGGTGAAAATGACTTGCCTCCTTGTACAACCAAAATTACAGCTAAAATATAGAAGAACCATTACTCAGAGGTGTTAGAAATTGAGTTGAATGGAAGTCTGACAACAACAGAATTAAAGAAACTATATCCATCCAGACTGGTAGGAGGCATGGAGATGTAGAATGGGCTGGTCCTATATCCATGTGTGTTGGATAAATTAGGGATGGATATCTTGGGAATTAAGAGCCCTGGCCCCACACAAGGCCTCCCTGGCCAGGGTTCCAGTATTGGGAAGATAAGTTCCCATGACTTCGGGCTGCAAAAACTGGTAGGGATTCAGTCCACAGAACATATTGTTAGAATCCCAAGCAGTTCCCGTTAAAGAACTCATGCATGGACTTACTCAGACTCACTCCCTCTGAGCTACAGCACTGGGGTAGCAGCTGGAAAGGTACCAGTAGCATAAAGGGAGGAACTGAAGTGTCTGGACTCAAGGAGAAAGCTGGGGGACAGCTTTCTCCCAGACAGAAAGGAAGGCTCAGACCATTGCCCCTTCTCTGAGCCCTACCACAAAGAGTCATAGAGCTGGCAGGCGAGTGCCATATCTGAGATTCCATCAACCTGGCTAACACTGTTTGCTCTGCCCTGGAGATCCCCTGAGATTCTGTCCCACCCAACTTACAGGCCCACCCAAACTGTTAACAGAGACTTACCCATATGAATGGCTGGTCTTGGCTCATGTTTCATAACTTTTTAATCCTATCAAACAAGCAACAGCTGGCCTCAGTAAGATCCTGGACCCCATGCCTCTTGCTAAGTGGCCCCATGCAGGGCACTACCAGTAACCAGCCTAGATTCACAGCTTGGGTTTGCCAAGGAATATCCAAACCCAGGACAAGTAACAGCCATCTCAGGTTGCTTTTTAGGTCCTGAAGGGTGGCCCTGGGAAGAACACAGGTGGGGGGGTAAGCATGACCTGCATCACCAAGGAAACTCCAGAGCCTACATACCCAGTGGACAGCTATAGACCACACTGAAGCACCCCCATCCTTTCCCTATACAGCTGATCCTCCGTGGAGGGTGGATGTTGGTGCTAAGTGGTCGCAGCCAATCCTTGCAGCTGATTGGCCTGGGTAAATCTCTCCATTGATCTGCCAACAACAACCAAGGCTGAACTACAAAAGGATGGTGTACTCAGCCCACACCAACAACACACCTTGAGTACCCAACTTGGGAGATAGGGGAGGCTGTGCCACTGGACCCTATAGGATACCTATACATTAGGCCACACTACCAAGACATGGAATCATAGCAGCTCTACCTAATACATAGAAACAAACATAAGGAGGCTGCCAAATTGAGAAGAAAAAGAAACATGGTACAAATGAAAGAACAGACCAAAACTCCAGAAAAAGAACTAAACAAAATGGAGATAAGCAATCTATCAGATGCACAGTTCAAAACACTGGTTATAACGATGCTCAAGAAACTTAGTGAGGACCTCAACAGCATAAAAAAGATATAGTCAGAACTGAAGGATAAACTAATTGAAATAAAAAATCATTTACAGGAAAACAACAGTACAGTGGATGATGCTGAGAATTAATCAATAATTTGGAAGACAAGGTAGCAAAAAAGCAACCAATCAGAACAACAAGAAAAAAGAATACAAAAAACCTGAGGACAGTGTAAGCAGCTTCTGGGACAACTTCAAATACTCCAACATTCTCATAACAGGGGTGCCAGAAGAAGAAGAGAAAGAGTAAGAAACTGGACATCTATTTGAAAGAATAATGAGAGAAAACTTCCCAATTTGGTGAAGGAAATAGACATGCAAATCCGGGAAGCACAAAGAGTCCCAAACAAGATAAATGCAAAGAGGTCCACTCCAAGACACATCATAATTAAAATACCAAGATTAAAGATAAAGAGAGAATCTTAAAAGCAACAAGAGAAAAGAAGTTAATTACCTACAGGGGAGTTCCCATAAGAATGTCAGCTGATTTCTCAAAAGTAACTTTGCAGGCTAGAAGGAATGGGCAAGAAATATTCCAAGTCATGAAAAGTGGGAACATACAGCCAACATTGCTTTACCGAGCAGAGATATCATTTAGAATTGAAAGTTACATAAAGAGCTTCCCAGACAAGAAAAAAACTAAAAGAGGTAATCATCACCAAACCATCATTATATGAAATGTTAAAGGCACTTATTTGAGAAAAATAAGATCAAAACTATGAACAATAAAATGATAACAAATACATATTTATTAACAATTGAATCTAAAAAACAAACTAAGCAAACAAGAACAGAGATACAAACATGGATACAGAGAGTGTTTTGATGGTTGCCAGATGGGAGGTGAGTGTGAGGGAATGGGTGAGAGGATTAAGATGTACAAATAAGTAATTACAAAATAGCCATGGTGAATCAAGTACGGTACAGGAAATGGAGTAGCCAAAGAACTTATATGCATGACCTATGGACATGAAAAACGGTGTAGGGATTGCCTGAGGGATGTGGGGTGGTGCTGGGTAGAGGGGAGCAAAGTAGAAAAAATTGGGACAATTGTAACAGCATAATTAATAAACTATAATTTAAAAAAATCCTTGTCTGCTCAGCTAAATTTTTTTTGGGGGGGTCACCTCAGTCCTTGGTTAATAGGTCAAGCTATCAATCTAGAAAGGTTGTGACAGATACTTCTAGTTTTGTATTCAATAACTATTCTGCCTTTTCCCCAATAAATCCAACCTATTATTATCATAACTATTATTAATTATTATTGTTGAGGAGTATTGAATAAAGTGCTTCGGGTGGCTTTTTCAAACTTCTTTAAATTCAGAGTGCCCTTGTGATCCAGGAAATGTAAATGGAAGTCACTGGAAAAGGTTTCTTTTTTAAAAAGGCAGATTTGGACAGCATGCTCCTTCTGCCTTTTTGCTGCAAACTTTATTCTTTCTGCCCAAAATGCAGTTGATGCTAATGGGAGATATATAGTTGTGAGATCATGCGTTCCCACACACTCTGTGGATGGTGAAGCAAGGAGACAGAAGGACCTTAAACACCTAATGTTCTCTTGTGTAGTTACACTAGCCCTGTATCATCTACCTCAAGACTTCTTGTTAGATTTTAAAAGAAAACTATCTTCTGCTTAACCCAATGCCAGTCATGTTATCAGTCTTTGGAAGCTAAATACATACCTAATATATAACTAATTTTTGAAGGATGATTACTCAAGTGAGTAGGTCAGCCATTCTGGGCTCAGGGGATACATTTATCCTTAAAGAAAGTAGATAGCATTGCCCCAGAGCTGAGATTTTCAAGAGTCAGGATATGCTCTGGGTTCCTTCAGAACCACAAGCATTTAAACAAAGTTAATTGCTTTAATAGAGAGGTCCCATTAAAGATAATAATTGGAAACTAAGACTACCCAAGGCCCGTAGACAAGAAGAAAATGCCTTTGAGTAAGTTTCATACTTCGTTTCCAAGCAGCAGTGTGCACAACTCAGACATGCTTATTGACCAGGTGCTTACCACCTATTTGGCAAGGGCTGTTTGTGAAGTTTTTAAGGAACAAATATTGATCTAAACAATTCCCTTGCATTTAATATTCTGTCATTCTGCAAGGCCACTATTAACTTTGATGTACACATGCAATTACCTGTCTAAAGAGTTTCAATTGCCTTAACTCTTGGGTACCACACCATGATTAAATGCATATTAGCAACAAGTTGTTGACTTGGGCAGCCAGAAAACCGCTGTGGCATAAGATCAATAGTAGTATTGCCTACCAAAGGATGTCTTTGTCATTGCTTTCTGCAGTCCTTCCTCAAAGGCCCAAATAAAAATTTAAAGTTGGACTTGTTTTTTTTTTTTTCACATGCATGTTGTTCATGCAAATCAAAATAAAAATTACTTAGGAAACTCCAGAGGCCCCAGAGGAGTAAAAAATTTTTTAATTATTTTACAGCTCATAAAACACATTTTCAACTGCCAAGGCATCCTCTTCATCAGACTCTGTATGCTTCAGAGCAGGAAAAATTAACAAGCATAAACATAAAATCCTACATGTAGGTTTGAGAAGATCAATAACATAAGCACAGGGTGGAAGACCTGCTTCTATCGCCCTCAGTGCAAAACAGAGCCAGATTTTCACTGAAAAGAAAAATGTAATAATAGACAACAGTTTGATGCAACTGTTAAAATATGCACATATATTTATATGAATTGAATTCTAATATGCAGTTCATTTTTCTAAACTTTAAGACACATATCAGGTATGGTTTAACATACAGGGTGCTCTGATTTCAAAGATACATTGACAAACATGAGAGTGACCTCCTGCTCAGAAGGCTATATTCAGTCAGGGTGGCAAGACACTAAAAAGATACTATAGACATCCTCAAATACTTGAAGGGTTTTCATAGAGAAGAAAGAGAGGCTTATCCTTTAATGGTTTTGTAACTGGAGGAAGGACCAGTAGCTGGAAACAGATTAATAGGAAAGCAGATATTAGCACTGAACATCAATGAAGGTTCCACAAAGAACCTGTTAGAAAGTGAGGATTTAGGACTAATCTGCACTTCCACAAGGTAATTTCTGGTTATTCCCCTGTCCTGAGATGTTGCCTGTGGATATTTCTACAGTGTGTGAAAAATAATAAAGTTTTAAGCCAAACTGTTAGCCAAGGAAACTGAATGTATGTTCCTGTGTAAGAGGTGTAGGGAAGGAACATAAAGACCACCTCTAATGTATCTGGGTGTACTCTGGTTGGACAAGAAACTCACCCCAAGTAACCTTCTTGTGGAGCTAGGTAACTATCCACAGGAAAGCAGACTCATGTTTATCATCTTACATAGTTTCAATCACAAAACTTTCACTCTGGAGAAAGTAATTCCATGTTCTTCAGGAAGGGGTGGGGGCAGGGAGTACCATAACATATATAAAATAAATAAAATAATTCTAACATTAAAAATCTAAGAATACATGGCCACCAGTTTGGAAGCCTAAAAACAAATAATCTAAAACAGGGGAAGAGAAAAGACTTCATTGATTATTATAGAATTGCAAGGTCATAATGATCTGAGGAAAAGGTAGGTGGTAAATCACAGCAACTGCAGACAAGAGGGTATAGAGCACATGTAAAACAGACATCTATTGTACATTATGTATGTTCTATGTGTTCTCCATTAGACTCTTCTGCAATTTGACTGTACCATTCAAATTATTAATTTCTAAGTTTATTTTGTTCACTCTATTTGATCATGCACAAAAAGAATTTTATCAGTACTCAAATTAGAGTTGCATTCCTATCTTTTCATAAAAAAAATTACCTGGATAAATCTCACAGGCAGTTAAACAAATTTTACAATTCCAAGTAAATGGGTTCAAATAAATTAAAATAGCATGATGTTACATGTCTTCTCTATTCTAGTAAAACTGATGCACAGCAACCTTATGTACTTTTAATCTGAAAAAGTAGCCAGGTTTCATTTTTTTTATGATTTCTGATGATAATTCCCCTCTACTGCATTGCCAATGGTCTCAAACGCCCACCTGTCTGAAGCTGATCAGTATTTCTATGGTGGGTAATATCGTAGCAACCACTGATCCATAGTTCCCACAGGAGTTGCTACTTGAAGTGGTGACCCGCATCCTGTCCTGCCCATTTCTGAAAGCTCTGATGTTTCCTAAAAGTACACAGACCAATCACGATCTTCATCTCTGGGTGTTGGAGCAGAGGAAAGTTGGGGAGGATCATAGAATCACAATGGATAGGAGGTCATGGTATGAGCTGAGCAAATCAGAGAACGTAGATAAAAGGCCAGAAGGCAGGTATAACATGAATAATGTCATGGTTAATATGCAAAAATATGCATACCTCCTGATAAAAAGTATATATTCCATTCATTGAAGACTCTGTTCAGTTTCTACCTCTTCTATAAAGACTTCCTTGTCCACTCTCCTATTTCCTTCACTTATCTTCAGCACTATTTATTTGACAAAGTTTTAGCCACTGTGGATTGTTTTGCAACTCTGAATGCAGACATCGTCTCTCTAGCTATCCTGCAGCCACATTAAGGTAGGACCCACATTGCATGTGGCTCTGATTTTCCATTTAATAAGCAGTGTTTCTTTCAAAATGCAGACTGCTGACCACTTACAGCACTTCCCCATGAAACCATGATTTAAAACTGTACTTCACCCTAGACTTAACTGCATTTCTGGGGATGTGTTCAGGAATCTGCATTCTTAATAAGAGAATGGATGACTTTACTGCTTGCAAATATGAAATATTTGCCAGCCTAGGGCCTTGCACAGGGAAGGTGCTCATAAATGTCTGGGGCTGCTGTTAAGGCGATGTTACTGGCAAGCGCAATATGTGTTTATGAGAAACAAAGAAATACTGATTTGCTCAGGGAGTCCTCTGTCTGCCACTAGATAGTAAAGGCCTTCAGGATTCATGTCCTGCTCAGGTGAGGTGGTTCTTTCTCTGTGTCACCTTAAATTTTTTTCCCCTATAACACTAGGCACTCTCTAGAATGCACTATAAATAATTGTTTATGATAAGGAG
The DNA here is from genome assembly GCF_019186645.2 of Phyllostomus hastatus. Lineage (NCBI taxonomy): Eukaryota > Metazoa > Chordata > Mammalia > Chiroptera > Phyllostomidae > Phyllostomus > Phyllostomus hastatus. Next base: position 102,261,674 of record NW_025334041.1, on the reverse strand, counting down.
GAGAAAGAAAGGTGGAGGAGGAGGAACAGAAAAAAAGATGTGTTTATGGTTGGGAGGCATAGTGGGAATGTAGTTATTAAAAAAACTCCCTTACCATGATGGACTGGAATTCAAAAGTACTAACGCAGTTTCTATTTAATCCTTTCTACTTAATTCCTTTGCTCTCCTCTTGTTAACACTTCAAATGAATGCCTATAAAAATTTTGAAATTACTAAAGATAGCCTGTGTGGATTGAAGATAGACCACACCAGGAACAACTAGCATGAAACACATGTGTATTGTCATAGTAAGGAAGTGTGAATCCCTATTTCCCCTCCTAAAATTGATTGAAAGGAAATCATTTTCATTTCTATATGCACAAATGTTTGTATATGTATGCATGTATAATTACTTCACACGGATCAACTCTGCAATGATCTCTGCCCATTAAGGGCAGTGTCAATGAGCTGTAAAATAGATTCGCCAGCCACCGATGCCTTTCGGCTAGCTTTCATTACAAAAGGCACTCCACATCTTTCCCGCAGGTCTAACTCCCACACACACCTTCTGTGCTCTTGTTTCATTATTACAAATATCCAAAAGTCAAAATTGAAAACTGAGACTCAAAAACATGTTTTGTTATGTCCAAACCACTAAGAAAATGAGGCTTTATTGCATGTATTCTTTGAGATTCTTTTTTTTTTTTTTTTGAGTGGGAGAAGACCTCTGCTCTCCATTTCCATTTGTCCCTACTGGCAATGGGTGGTACATGCAAGAATTGCTTTCTAACAGAAAATCAAACACTTTATCATTTTAATTTATTATTTTTAGAGTAGAAGGATCTATATACTTAAAAATCTCTAATCACTACACCTTAATTATGAGGGTTCTATAATTTACTAAGTGTTTCAAAGTTAATTACATTACAGGGATCTATGAATAAATTTCCAAGGACTAAGAACCTTTAAAATTGTATGCAAATTGTGTGTGTGCATCTGGATTTTTATAGAAAGGATCCCTAATTTTGTCAGTCTCAAAATGTGTGTTCCTCAATGTAGCTGGGATAGCCAATATTGGAACAGTAATTTATAAAATATTTTTAGAACTAAAGAAGGAAGAGTTGAAAGTTACGTAATCCAAACTTCCAGCCAATGTTATGCTTAGATACTATTTCTGATGAATAATATGCGACCTCTACCTGGGAACTTCAGATAACTGATAATTCACTACTTCTCACATTAGCATGGCTCAAAGCTCTAATCATGATTAGTAAGGTATTACTATCTCTGTATACTTTCCTCCCTATACTTTCTCACAAAGGTCAAGTTCTGCCTTTTAGAACCACAAAAAAAGAAAAGAAAAGAAAAGAAAAGAAAAAGCCCCATTTTCACTTACCAAGAATGCCTTTAGAGTATTTCAAGATAACTGTTCTATTCCCTTGAACCTATTCTTCCTTGGTCAGAAAAGCCAAAATTGCTCAGTATTCTAGTTGCCTTTCTAGACTCATTAACATTTAGAGCTGAAAGGAGCACATTTCAGTTTGTAAGTGGGTAAAGAAAACTGTGGTATATTAATGAATGAAATACTATGACTACTATGCAGCAGTAAAAAAAAAAGGAAATCCTATCCTTTGTGACAGCATGGATGGACCTGGAGAACATTATGCTAAGTGAAGTAAGCTGGTCAAAAAAAAAAGGACAAGCACCATATGATTTCACTTATATGTAGTATATAATAAAATAAACTAACAAAATAGAAAGAGACTCAGAGACAGAGAAAAGACTGACAGCTGTCAGAGGGAAGGGAGGTTGGGGGATTGGGTAAAAAAGATACACTGATTAAGGAAAAAACAAAAACTAAAATTCATAAAGGGAAAGGAGTGTGGGAGGAGGTAGAAGAGGATAAAGGTGGGATAAATGGTGATAGAAAAAAATTAAAAATAAAATTAATATTTTTATACATTAAAAGAATAATAATCTCTAATAAGCATATAGCCCAACACTGAAAACAACGATCAACTTGTTATCTGACTAGTCCATGATAAGTTCTTTCTGATGGGTATTTTGCTTTTTTATTTTTATTTTTTTTCTGCCGGGGGATCATAGTATTTTGCTTTTCATTTTTTTTTTTTTTACTCCTCACCTCAGGATATGTTTTATTGATTTTGCAAAGAGAGAGAGAGAGAGAGAGAGACATTGATATGAGAGAGAAACACTGACCGGTTGCTTCCCATAAGCACCCCAACCAAAGAGCAAACTTGCAACCTAGGTATGTTCCCTGACCAGGAATCAAACCTGCAAACTTTTGGTGTACTGGATGATGCTTCAACCAACTGAGCCACCTGGCCAGGGTGGATCATAGTATTTTGCTATTTATTTTACTAACTGGGAAGATTGAGGATTAATGACTTTTTTTTATTTTGAGATTTCCCATTTGAAATGCAACAGAATAGCAGACATGTCCTAGGCAGTTCATACCCAACTCCAGATAGTTACCTGTCCAAATTTTATAGTAATGATGTTCACATAAATAAAACAGTTAAAATTTCCAAGAGACACATTACATGCTCTTATTTTAGATACTCTTATATGAAAAATCTAGCACTTTTCCCACAGGTTGAGTTAGAAACAAAGAATGTAGCTTCTCAGATTTATAAAATGAATAGAGCAAGGATGACTTAGAGCATAAAGCTTTTCCATTTCAAGTGTCAGAAAAAAATCTCTTTAGGTTTACATGGTTTAAAATTTCCAAAAAATAAAATTTCTCGCAATGTATACTCACAGCACAAACTTAGGTAATAAAGCAACAGTCATGCAAATAATTTAAACTTAATAAATGGACAAGATGAAAAATTCAGCCCCTCTCCCCATTCATATATTGATTTTCTACATGAACATTCCCCCAAGACTACTTGTTATGAGGAACACTGCTTTACCAAATGCTCAGTGAAGATAAAATACCAACAGCTAAATACATTTCAGAAACATCTCCTATCATATCTGCTTCTATGTGATTCCTACTGCAAATGACATATTTCAGGAGCCAAGAGCCTCCCGTTTTGAAGACATCTGTTAGCACCCCCAACAACAATGTTGCTCAAAACACACTTTGCATACAACTGTACCAAAGAGATCCAATTAATCTAATTTCCCTTGAATCTTTACTGTACTCTGAGTTTTAACATCTTAACAAGTATGAGTGTACACTGGAGTAGTAGATAAGGCTTCTGAGTATATACTCTTCCTTATGGTAAATCCTCCTCTGCTTGGCTCCTGGTGAGCCACAAGACACCTTAAGGAGCTGGGTCAAAGGTCTTTTTCTGCCTCAGATCTAGGTAGATAAAGGCCCTGAGATCAGGATGGAAATTGTTGGTTTTCCTCTTCCCCTCCTGACAGCTGGATGGCTAAGTAAATTAAATTCTTCCCTAGACCTTATACTCTCACCTGCAGACAGATTTAAGAGCAATAGTGATAGAGATCTAGATTTGTGAGGGAGATTTCACTTAATCCTCAAGTCAATGCTGGGTCATTGAACTCCATTTTCTAGAGAGTTCTGCACTGAAAAAATGTAGGCACGCATTTTGAATTGTTCTTTGAGAATCTGGGGGAGTAAAACATTCTGAAAGGACCATATTCAAAACATTTCTAGGTCTTGGCTATAGTAATAGCATCAAAGTTATTGTGGTCATATTTTTTTTAGTTCACATGTTTTAAACACTTATATTGAGTATTTGCAGGTAAATAAAGTAATGTCCTGGGTTTGCTTCAAAATAATCCAGTTGAAGGGCGGAGATGGAAGAACTAATAGATAAATCAGTATTTGCCTGTTAGATAATTGTTAGAAGTGGTTTGTAGGTTCATCGGGATGCTCTTTACTTGCCTGGTCTCTTTATTTTTTATTGATATGTTCATTGGTTAAATTTAAATAATAATAATAAGGTGCCCAAATTCCACACAAAAATGCCAATCTTTATAAATAAACTTAGACATGCGAGTGGAAGAGCTGGAGAGTTTTTTACCAATTAGTCGATGCATCCACTACTGTAACTGTTTTGCTATGGCTGCTATTAAACTACAACGCCCATAAATACATGGTGCTCGGAAGCACATTCTCATTCTTTGAGTGATCAACCCCATTTGAGTGAACAGAAAATACTAAAGTCACCCTAAAACTATGTGAGTATACTGATCACATGGTAACTTTATGTTATAAAGATTGTAATGATCAGTATCTCACGAAGAGTTAAAAATCATGTTCCATATTTTGAAGCTATATTTTTTAAACCCCTGTTTTGTGAATTGCAAATAATTCTAGTTTGAATGCTAGCAAATGCAACAAGTTTCTGTAAAAGCTTCTGAGTTTCAGAAGCTCCTTTTTGACAGATTTCTTAAGTTATGGAATGCAGCCATCAGCAGTCTGTAGAAAAATGAAATGCTGCAAGTCTATTTTTATGCAGCTGGGATCAAGTTACTAAATGGATCAAAAGAAATAATTTCTTTGAAGAGGTGACTGTTGACACCAGTGCCCTAAAAATAAGTGCAATTTTGTGGGTACAAAAACTTGTTTATATCTCAGTGGAAGCAACTATAGATACAGTTTCCATATATACACTGGCTCAAGATACACTGGATGCCATTCTGAACATAGATTAATATACCTCAGCTTACCATTACTGTTATTAAGAGGAAGCTGCAAACTAGCTCTTAAATAATTGGCATAGCTTATTATACTTCCTACCAGGCCTAGCTTATTGGGTTAATAATAAAAACAACCACAATTATTACCCAATTCTTACTCTGTGCCAAACATCAGCCAAATACTTCTCAAACTTATTACCAGCTATTATTACCACCATCTTACAGGTGAAGAAGCTGATTCTTTGAGGAAGTGTAACTTGCTGGAGGATATATAGCTAGTGGTCTCTCAGTTGGAATTTGAACACTAGTCTAGTTCTAAAGCTCTTAATGGCTAAATTACATCTACCTCATTAGGATAAATAATATATCAACTAATTCTAAAATATGAAAAAGGAATGTGAATAAACATCACTTTTTAAATTCTTTAGCATGTGAAAGTAATCTTGTTTACAGAAAATTTGGTAAATTGAAAGACAATAGCAATAAACAAAGATACTAAAAACTACAGAGGTTAAAGATTGAAAAGTGCCAAGATAGCTAAATAATAATACGACATAGAATTTTTCACCACAGTACAAAATTCAAAGAAAAACCTAGAAAGACTACTGTAGGTTTTGAGAAGAAGTATGGTTGATCTAGGAGTGCATGTAAAAAACTTTTCTTAAAAGGAAACCATTCCAGGCTCTAAGGTGAAAAATAAACACAACCCTTTTATGGATAATAATAAACAAATTAACTACCAAGCCCAAGAAATTGAATTATATGGTCTTAGTTATACAGGACCAATTATCCCCCAGTTAGCCCCTGACTCAGCTGGAACTCCTGCTGTTGTGCACGGCCCAGAGGACATTCCCTAGAGCAAGGCCTTACCTTCAAAGTCCAGAGGGAGAAAAGGAATGACTGAAAAAAAGTTTATTTTAAAAGGCAATCTAAGTTCAATAATCCTACATATCACCTAAGGCAAAGAAATAAGCTTCAAAAAGCTAAAGAGAGATTAATCTTTTATAGAGGATGATATACTAGAAAAAACATTAAAATCTGAAGTTCTATATTAATTTTTATACATCAAATATATACTTATATAGATAGCTCTATATATAATCTATATATAAATATATACATAGAGTATGAATTATATATAGTCTATTTATATGTGCATATATACATTTTGTATTGCTGAGGGGGAGAGTATAAAATAATATAAAAGAATAGATCATCATTTTTATTATTTCATTATTAGCTGAAGAAAATACACTTGCAAATTCCATTTGAAGTTTCTAAAAGACTTATAGAGTATTAGAATTTTTCCTAACATGTAAGTCTGAAAGAGAAAGAATTAATTTTAATGAAAACTTAAAACTAATGTGTTTAAACTATGAGTAAAAGTTTTTTGTCTCCATCTGAGCTCTTTTGCCTTGCTGCTCTAAGTTCTAAGAAGTTCTAAGACTTATGCTCCACTAAAATTTGAAGCAGAATAGGAAAAAAAATAATTGAAGGGAAGTTACTGCAAATATCCCTTTAACTCTACAACATATTTAAGTTACCAAAGATTCAATTAATTCAATTGATAAAAATAATGAAAAGGAAATGAAAAAAAGTGGACATAGACATAATGTTCTATGTGGCGGATGACTGAACACGTCATTAGGCAGGACTTTGTTCCCTTAGGATCTGGACTGTCTGGTGCAGATTTCAGAATCATAAACTTTTAGAGCTAAAGGAGTCTTTAAAGATGACCTAATAACAAGTCCACTCTCCTCAGGTTACAGAGAAGGAGCATAAGTCCAAGACAGATGAACTGATTCTCTACATGACTTCCACCAACCTCTCTGGGCTTCAGTTTTCACGTCCTTAAAATGAAAAGATAGGACTAGCTGCCCTCTGTAGTCTCATCATGCTGAACACTCGATGGTTTCCTAATTTATCGCAGCATAAACTGAGTTACTGACAGGCAGAAATGGTGATCTTGGTTTCCACCTCCAAACCCCCTAGTCCTACCTGTCTGGTTTATGTTCGGCCACTTGCTCACATATTTGACTGTTATTACACACAGGAAATGTGTAAGTGAATCAATTGTAAGAAAAAAAAGGAAGAGAAATGCAGTCACATTTTAGAAAGTCCTATTTGTGAGGAAAAATGGAAGTAGCTGAATCTGAGTGTATGCATTAATTCCAAATGAAGGCAATGGGAATGGAGAAGTAGGGGCTTGCAGGTCGGTACAGTATAAGGAAAAAAAGAAGAGCTAACACTAATCAGGCCTTTTTTGTTTTAATTGTTCAACTTCCATGACAATATCATTCAGCTCTATGATTGTAGGACTCTGCCAAGAGTCATGGAATCTTGGTCTCAAGAGTCAATTAAAAGCAGTCTAGACGAAGCAGGCACAAAGAGAAGAGAATTGTGCAGTACAGGAATTCAGTGTGTGATAAGGCAGATCAGCCATATAAATATTTACTTGCAATAAGGCAGCTACCTAAAAAAATGCAGGCCTGGCCTCACAACTGGTCTTTTTTTTTCTTTTTGGGTGATTTTCACAGTCAATTATGTTTAATGTAGTAATACCAAGAGAATTTTCTGTAGGTAGATGCTGGTATTTATTAAATATATTGATTTTGGGCTATTAATAATACATGGACAATAAGAAGAAGAAAATATAGCAATAAAAGTAAATGACTCTTCCTAATTTTGTAAACAAAGTAAGGTAGTTTATTCTGAAAAATGATTGTAAGTTTGAAATTTGTGAAGAAATTCAAGATCAGACCTTGTAACCTGAGAAGGGAAACGTTTTCTGACCCATAGTTAGTTATGCTGTGATAAGGCTCCCTTATGTCACACACATGCTGCATCAAAGACTCTTCTCTAACATAATTTGACAATACTTTGTGGAATACTTATTTAATAAATATTTTGCCATATGTTCTGGAGAACTGACTGACCCTGCCTTGCTCACTGGTGTAGTTACAGCAGAGTATTTGTTACATACAATATCTGGCACACAGCAGATATTCAATCAGTTTGTTAAAAGGAGAAATGTCCATACTGTGGTATGTTTAAAGAGAGGAGAGAAATGGAACTAAAACAAAGGAACTATGGAAGAGAAAGGGAGAGAAAGAAATAGTTCAAAAGCAGGGGGGAAGAGAGATGAACAAAGATCTAACTGTCAGGATGACTTTCAAAAATGACCCTCTGTTTTATACATTGGGCTATGTAGGTCAAATCCCCAAAAAGTCAGTGTGCTCACATTCTATCCCTGATACATATCATTTTTGATCCCTAACACATGCATGCTTTCTTTAGGAATGCTTGCAGAGAAGGGTGAGGAGAAAGAGGATGGAAAATGAACGTGAGAGAGACTGACAGGGAAAAATAACAGCAAAACAGACGAGCTCTATTGTGTACAACTCCACGGTCAAAGATTTTCTACCTCCCTGAGAATCAGTCTAGCTTGCAGGTAGAATATTGACTGCTAGGCAGAGCACCATGGCTATAAAACAGGCCACTGAGCTAGGCAATAAAAGAGAGAGAGAATAAGAGGTCTAATGTCTTGTTTATGTCCCCTTTATAGCATCTTTGAGATGCTCTGCAGTCCCACAGCTAGCTTTAGTTCATATGCTTTTCTGATTAAGCCAATACATACCAAAGCAATCTAATATTAATGTGCAATTGGGAAAAAAATAGAGTGTAGAAAGAGAGGAAATCTTCACAGTGTAACCAAACAGTAACAAGATACAAGACTTGCTTAATTCTTTATTAAATACATGCTTTACTGTAAGTCTAAAACATGTGTAACTCATTTTAAACCATATTGTGTTTAGTGACACTAATCCTTGTTTATAGCCTAACCCTTTGAGAATAAGATTATGTTCCCAGTGAATAGTTATAAGTGTGACAAGTTTTATTACAACAGTCCTGATCACAGATTTATAAAAATAAATGAAAAATGGAAATGGAAATATGAAGGTTTTTATTTAAAATGAAGAGTATATCTTGACTGATAAAATGCCTCTGAAAACACTTCCAAGAAACATTTTTTAAACTTTCCATTAAAAACTCAAGCACTGTTTTTAATTTTAAGCACTTGTTTCATGCTTTATCACTTTACCATTATAAAATTTGTAAAGCCTAGAGAAGTTTAGGTACTGGATGCAAATTCACTGAAGTATTCAGCATTCTACATTGCTGGAAAAGAATTCTAAAATTACTTATATTATATATTATGTATTATTATATACAATTTATATTTTTATATATTATTATATATAAATATATAAATAAATAATATATATTTTCCCCTCTAAGAGAGTCATCTTAGTCCTGCTGATAATACTGAATGTCATGGCTATGCCAATTGTCAGAATGTTATTAAGGCTTTGGTACCATTGTTTCAAATATACAGTTGTTTAAAAATATTTCAACATATTTAGCTCTAATATTTAGACTTATTTATAATAATAGTAGGGTGTTTAAGTGGAGAAATTTGAAAGACAGAGAGGGTTATAATTCTGGCTCTGCTATTTACTCTCTGACTAAGGCTCTGTCTTCTCACCCATAAAATGGAAAAAATGCCCAACCACTAGGGACTGTGTAAAGATCCAGGAGCCAGGTGCAAAGCACACAGCCTAGAGCCCAATACATAATGTGTACTCAATAAATGGTAGCAATTTATAACTGGAATATGTGATTGCCAGTATTAATAATAAAAGCCGCCCATTACTGAGCAGCATTCTTACCATCACACAGCTTGATGCCTTATCTCAATTCTAAGAAAGGCTATTTTCTACCTTCTCTCTTCTCTGAATTTCTACTTATGCCATATTATCATTACCAATAAGTATTTCTTGTAAGCCTAGTAAGCATAAGGTATTACTTTAGGCCCTCTAAAGAGTACTGCCAAAATCAATCACTCTGTCATGCAGGCCACTACTGGATTTTGTACTTCCTTTATCATGGCAGTAATAATGGTGTTTTGATTATTTATCTGTATCTTATTTAACCCATTGGGTAGTGAGCTCTTCTATATCTATATACCCAGCACCTTGCATAATGTCTGGAACATAGCAGATACTCATCTAATGTTGAATAAATGAATGGAACATTCCTACCCTCGAAAAGTTCAAATTGAAAAGAGACAATATGAGCATTAAGAAGCTTAGAACTAGACAAGGTTTCATATATTTACAAGGAAATAAATTTGTTCCCTTTGTACTGGTGGGCTGCTATTGTTAATTTATGAGTAAAGTAGTGTTCTATCACCATGACAGTACTCTGGGTGGTTACATCCTATGCTGTGAATGAAGGAGTGTGTTGCAAGAGACTTAGGGAGGAGGCAAATCCTGAAGAATAAATTACCAAAGAGTATCTAGGGGAAGAATGTAATCATTCACTGGACTCAGAATGTGCCAGTCTTGTTTGTTTTGTGAAAAAAACTGACAACTAGAAATTGGAATTTAGTGAGGGGTCTAAAGGGCATTTAAGCTTTTAAATAGCAGAAAATTCAGCATTTAACTGTGGAAAGGAGCTAGAGTAATATAGAATGACATTCAAGAGAGTAATGTCCATCAAGAGAAACTAGCTTGAGATACTAGTTTTCAATGCAACGTGAAGGACTCAAACTTAACCTAATGGTTAAAACAGTCTCATTGACTTTTATCAATTAACCAGCAAATACGATCTAGTGTAGGCCAACTTATGTGATGGACTTTTGCCAGGAGGAGGTTCAGAGATTCTAAGGTCTGGAGCCATAGATATGTCCCTGTAATAATGTCTTAAGATAGGTCTTAGGGTAACACAGAATTCTGTGCATCCTACAGAGGACTGTTAAGAAGTTATTTAGTCTTCTGACCAACCAGGACTGAATCTGAGGTCAACTCTGAAGAGTGGATTCTGCAGGGCCCAGAAGAGCCATATATTTCTATATGTGAAACTTAGAGTCTGGGAAGGCAACATAAGGAATTGATTCTTTGTTCTTGAAAAAAGACCACAGTTGGGATTTATCCTATTTTAAAATCTGAGAAGGTAAACTTATCTTTCAGTATAGGCCGAGCAGGGACTGGCTCTATCTCTGACCAGAATTAGCTAAGAGAATTAGCTAAGGGGGCTTATAACAAAGCCCTAAAGCTCTTATTTCAATAAAGATCAGGAAACCTTATCACTAGTATACAAAGCATGGTACAGAGAGGCACTCAAGATCTTGTTAATTTCTTAGTACTGATACTTCCCCATTGTATTGACGTGTCTTTAAAAAACTTACGATTTAAATTTTAAAGTGAGATGCATTTTCTTACGATATTGGGTCATCATAAGTAAGACATAGCAGTTAAGTAGCAATGGTCTTTGAAAATCAATCAAGAATTTTATAGATTCCATTTAGTTGTGAATTATCATGAGCTGTGAGAGGAGAAAGCCACACCAGTAGATACTAGAAAAATGAAAAGGCCAAAGCTAGACTGCCCTTCTTCAAAAGGACAGGGAAACAAAGAGGAAACGTTTCTCCTGGGCATCTTCACTTACTTCTCTTTGATGTTTATTAAGTGCATGCAGCATGCCAGATCTGAAATAGCTTATCGGCAGGAAGCTTTTCCTCCTGGACTGGCACCATTTCTCCCTAGGTAGTGATTTATCATGAAGGAAAAGCGCTGCTACAAAGGCATCCATCGGCAGCTCTCCAGGGAGCTGATCTGACTCTGGATGGGAAAGAACGAGGCGGTGGGAGGATGGACTTACACAGGAAGTCGGTTGACTCTGGATCTCTACTCTAATGGAAAGCCAGGGCTTTCATTGGTAATGCCCCAAGAGCCCAGCCAAGTTAGAAATACCCTTTCCTTCCGAAGACTTCCTGAGTTGCTTCAGGCTCACGATACTTTTTCTCCTACTCAGGATCTTCCCAGTACTTTTATCCCCAAAGTATTTAGCTTTGCATTTACTTGCTTTTCCTGACAGTCGTGCCCATTATCACATATGTTCTTGGTCAGAAACAACCTGAGTATAGGTACTATTCATTTTTCTTTTTATCTATTTTTTTAAGGGCCAATCAGTTTGTGGAATGAATGAATATTGCTAAATTAATTCAGGAGCCTCTGATGTCATGGTAGCTTACTTGTGCAAACCAAAGTTTGTACCTATAAATGTCTGAAGGTTAAGAAATCAAAACTTTGTATGTGTTTTATTATTTTGTCCATATTTTATTATAGTTCAATTACATCTTTCCCAATTTTCCCCCATTGCTCTCCCCTGTCCAGTACACACCCCTGCTCCCACAGTCAATCCCCACCCCACTGTCTATGCCCGCAAGTCCTTTATACATATACCTTGACTTGACCATTCCCCTTCTTCCCCTATCATACACCTCCCCCTCCCCTCTGGTCACTGTCAGTTTATTCTTTATTTTTATGTCTCTGGTTCTATTTTGCTCATTTGTTTTCTTGACTAGGTTCCACATGTAGGTGAGATCATATGGTATTTGTCTTTTACGGCCTGGATTATTTCACTTAGCATAATGCTCTCCTGTTCCATACATGCTATCATGAAAGGTGGGAGTTCCTTCTTGCTTATGCTGTGTAGTATTCCATTGTGTAAATGTACATAGCTTTTTTGATCCACTCATTTACTGATGGACACTGAGGCTGTTTCCAGCACTTGGTTATTGTAAATAACGCTGCTATGAACATTGGGGTGCATACATTCTTTTGAATTGGTGATTCAGGATTCCTAGGGTATAGTACCAGTAGTGGAATCACTAGATCAAGGGGCAGATCCATTTTAGTTTTTTGAGGAAACTCCATACTGTTTTCCATAGCGGCTGCACCAGTCTGCATCCCCTACAACAGTGGACTAGGGTTCCCTTCTCTTCACAACCTTCCCAGCACTTGTTGGTTGATTTATTGATGGCCATTCTGACCAGTGTGAAGTGGTATCTCACTGTGGTTTTAATTTGCATCTCTCTGATAGCTAATGATGCTGAGCATTCTTTCATGTCTGTGGGCTCTCTGTATGTCCTCCTTGGAGAAGTGTCTGTTCAGATCCTTTGCCCATTTTTTAACTGGACTGTTTGTCTTCCTGGTGTGGAGTTGTGTGAGTTCTTTATATATTTTGGAGATCAAACCCTTGTCCAAGGTATCACTGGCAGATATGTTTTCCCATACAGTTGGTTCCCTTTTCATTTTGTTGATGTTTTCTTTAGCCATGCAGAAGCTTCTTAGTTTGATGTTGTTCTATTTGTGTATTCTTTCCTTATATGCCTTGCCCTAGAGGATGTATCAGTGAAAATATTGCTATATGGGATGGCTGAAATTTTCCTGACTATGTTCTCCTCTAGGACTTTTATGGTGTAACAACTTATATTTGAATATTTTATCTATCTTGAGTTATTTTTGTGTATGATGTAAGTTGGTGGACGAGTTTCATTTTTTTGTATGTACCAGTCCAGGTCTCCCAATACCATTTGTTGAAGAGGCTATTTTTACTCCACTTTACACTGCTGCCCCCGTTGTCAAGTGTTAATTGTCCACAGAGACATAGGTTTATTTCTGAGCTTTCTATTCTATTTCATTAATCTATGTGTCTGTTTTTATGCCAGTACCAGACCGTTTTGATTACAGTGGACTTGTAATAAGGTTTGATATCAGGTATTTTGATCCTCCTACTTTGTTTCTCTTTCTCAAAATCGTTGAGGCTATTCAGGGTTGATTATGGTTCTGTGTAAATTTTTGAAATATTTGTCCTATATCCGTGAAATATGTATTTGATATTTTTATAGGGATTGTGTTGAATCTATAGATTGCTTCGGTAGGGTGGACTTTTTAGTGTTGTTAATTCTTCTAATCCATGATGCACTGTATATGCTTCCATTTATTTGTGTCTTCCTTAATTTCTTTCTTCAGTGTTGTGTAGTTTTCTGAGCACAGGTCTTTTACCTCCTTGGTTAAGTTTTTTCCTGGGTATTTTATTTTTCTTGTTGCTATAGTAAATGGTATTTTTTCCCTAATTTCTATTTCTGATGTCTCAATGTTAGTGTACAAAAATGCCTTCAATTTCTGAATATTTACTTTGTATCCTACTGTTTTTCCAAATTCACTTATTAGGCCAAGTAGTTTTTTGGTGGAGTCTATAGGGTTTTCTATGTATATATCATGTCATCTGCAAACAATGTTTTACTTCCTTCTTTCCAATTAATAAATTGAAACTTAAAGACAACCAATCACAAATAGTGTATGGGGCTTTCTGCTCCAGCCAATCAAATAATTTCCTTTCTTTGCTTCTGTATCTTCTATATATAAGACTTCCCCCTGGGTGTCTATGGTGTGCTCCAAACCACTTCTATTTTGATGTGGCTAGATTCAAACAGATTTTTGCTCAAACTCTTGACATTTTTAATATGTCTCAGTTTATCTTTTAACAGTATAGATCTGGATTTGGATAAAACTTCCACAATAATGTGCTTTTTCTCTCTCAGGGAATAATCCTGACAAAAGAAAATTGGGTTAAGAGTGGGAAGAAAATGGGTTCTGGTACTCCTTGAAAATAACCTACATTATACATTGGACAGATCTCATATAGTACTTCTTTCCTTAACTATGAAATTAAGAATGTTGGATAAAGTTATGTCTTATGATTTCTTTCAGGTCTACTAGTTCATGTTACTATGAATCTAGCTGATCAAATTTCCTGACATGATTTCTCTCCCTTGGAGAAAGTACCACAAAAACACTGCTTAGGAATGGCAGTCTGTCCATCCTTCTGAGAGCTTTGTTGTACAAGCTGATTCAACTGGCGCCTACTTCTGCATGTTGTACTCACTTAGATAACTAACCTCTGTCAGATTCTGAAATTAAGAAAAAAAGGGAGGGGGATAAACCTTTGTACATCCTACATTTTACTACACATAAAGTGATAGGTCAGAATTAAATGACCCATTGGCTGTTTCTGCCTTTTGCCTAAGAGAATGGATTTCCCTAAATAAGATAAAGCTTTCAAAACAAATTAGCTAGATGTTTTTCATCCTATTGACACTCAGTGAAGTTATTGTGGCTTAAAAAAATGAATCCTCTCCATGACGTGTAGTTTATAGACCTGTTTAAGTTGCTGGTTCTCTCTTTTTCTACTGAATTCTTTAGGTCTATATATCACCAGTCTTTCTCAGAAAAACCCCAATTCCACCTCTAACCAGGAAACTCTACTTGTGGTTGCTTATTGGCTAACATTTTAAATTCTATGGAATTGGCCAAAAAGCCTGTACATTTTTCCATAAAATAAAAGACATTTTTCATCTTCACCAATAAGTTAATTGATTTGGATATTTTGAGTAGGTTGGCTATCTCCCACGTGGTAGAATGTTGTATGTGCTCAACATTACGATTTGATTGCTATCAACTTCAACTGGTCTACCAAACTGTGGAGCATTGTCCAGAGAAAAATCTCCAGCCTGAAACTTCACAAACCACTTTCGAAATGTTTTACCAGTCACAACACCTTCTCCACATACTTCACAAATCTATTTTTGTGTTTCAGTTGTGTTTTTACCTTTCTTGAAATAATAAAGCATAATATGCCCAAAATATTGCATATTTCTTCCATTTTTAATATTAAATCAGCTACACAAAAATTCACCAATTTTGATTTTTTTAAATGCACGCTGATATGACAGCTGTCATAATACAGTCTAACAAAATCATTTTGAATGAAGTTGAAGACAACAAACTACTACTGGAGCCATCTCACAGAAAAAAACAAATGAACTTTTTGGTCAACCCAATATGACCTCCACAGTGTCTTCCTTTTTCTGTCCAATACCTTTCAAAATTATTATTACTGTTAGAGCTACACACGACCCCATCCTGTGTCTGTCTTTTCATCTATCTACACAGAAAGGCCTGTTTCCTTTTATTCTCCCAGGTCTTGCCCAGCTGCTCCATATTATCTGTTCATCCACTCAGCTCTGGGCAAATTCTACATAGCTATCCTTTAATCATGGAACAGCATTCCCATCAATGTGTTTTGAGCTACCTTCTTTACTTCACACACACAAAAATAAAATGCCTCAAAATTCAGTGCCATCAGCTTGCAATGGTGGGGTAAACTAGTTTCCTGATCAGTCTCCCCACCATTGCAAAAATTGTCCTAACACTTTAAAATGTAAAAACTGGTATTTTTTTCACATACAAATCAGCAAACACTTAATCCAAACACCCCCAAGGCACATGAAAGATGAAAATCTTCAGTCCTTCCCCAGTTTTCCTATTTAAAAATGGGTGTGTTTTTATGCTGAACCTCGAGAAAGGACTCTTCATTGCTGTCTGTCTGTGCATCAAGCACAGCAAAGCAACATTTATTTGTATTGCTTCGGGCAGTTCAGAAACGGCACACTGTTCTTGTATACACAGTTAACAATTCACTGCTCCTCTACAGTATTAAATCTTCTCTTGTCAAAGCCTAATAAATCAAATATTCTGTAGACCACAGCATAGTTAACTTACTCAAATGACTTCCTTAATTCAGTACTGCCAAAAAGCATTTGAAGGCAGCAAATCTCAGAAGACAGTGATTTCTACATTAAGCTAATGAAACTCATGCATTCATGCTACCTGGGCATGTTGGTGGCCTGTGGCTTCTACCTCAAACCGGCGTTGTCAGTGGGTAAACCAGCAGTGGCAAGATGCCATTTTCCTATTTCTTTTTCTTGGCTGTGACTTACCACTACTTTGATTTCTACCCCTGCTTACTCCCTTTCTAGGAAACTTTCCAAGCTCTTTCTCACACTGCATCAGAGTTGCCTCTTTTCCCTCTGCCTTACTTAGAACACCAATAACCAACCACTGTATATGTCCTATTACGTTCAATAATTTTATCAAGGGTTTTGATAAAAAAAACATGAGGCATGGCTCATAAATTTATAAAAATGACCTCCAAGTTGAAAAGTAATCCATCTTAAGAGACTTAAATTTCATAAAATTCCTGAGAAAAGGAAAAGTGAAATTATTTATTCAATTTATATTTAAAAACTTTATAAAAATATGCATTAAGAAAAGGTAATTAAAAGATATCAAAACAAAGTGATTATATTTGATCATTAAAATTAATATCTAATATATATTACATATTTATAGATATGTACATATGATTATACTAAAGAATATAGATAGATTTGTACATAAAATCTTTCAATACTTCCTAGTTTTTATTTAATCACAATTACTCTAATAAAATACTATTTTAAAGAATCCCTCATAATCAAAAGTCACTGAAAAAATATTAAAGATACTAACCAATCAGAACTGATCATTGTTAAGTAAAATATCATTTGACAGAGATACATCTTTAAATTTCTGCACTTAAGGATTAAAAGATAAAACTTGTAAATGCGAAATATTGGAGACCTTGCTTACTAGTAATACAGTTGAAAAAAATATTGGAACTGTTAATTAATGGTGATCTCCATGTAAGACAGTCATAAAATTTGGTTGTCAAGAAAGATATTTCATAGTAGGTTATGTACAGACATATATTTATTTATATTTTCAACTGAGTTTTATAGAAGAGAGAGGTAAGCTATTGTTCCTTTTCAGCAAAATCCAGGATAAAAGGGCATAAACTACCTGGCAAAATTACAGAAGAATAAGATTAAGATAAGCAAGTATATTAAAAGATCCTCCTAAATTGAGGTATTCAAGCAATTTATAGGGACAGATCATCAGGGGAGTTACCCCTGTACTAGATGATTATTAGAATTGGTGCTCAGAACTACCTTGTAAATTCAAGTATTTATGATTCCAAGTTGCAATGAAATGAGAATGACAATTATTGTTCCTTGTGGAGTCAGGCATACATTCTCCAAGGATGAAGTGGCCTGAGCGCAGAGGGAAGAACACTGAGCTAGGCAGCAGGAAGGGGTACTGGGTTCTAGTGGTGGTCTTGAGGGTTATGGCCACTTGAATGTTAAGGCCACGAGGTGTTTAGGCTGCTGACCTACAATTTCTTCAACTGTTTCCATTTAGTGTTATGCCTCCCAGTGGCTGGGCAAGAACTGAATGCTTTACACATACAATTACATTAAAGAGAGCACAATTTGCCACTGCAATATACATCTCTCTGGCACAAAGATTATTTTAGGCCAATTATTTTTTAAGAAGGAGCAGATATAGGAAAAGATCTGAAAACTGAGAAGTTACCTTTTATTAAGGCACATTTATAGAGGAAATCTCCATTTGTGAGGGTGTCTCCCTCTCTGTACCAAGAAGAGAAGGATGACTCCAAACCTCTAGAAACTCTTACCAATGGAGAAGAAGGCAGTGACAAATCTGTATGGCAACCTTACCACTGTTTACTGTGCTGTTCTTGGTAACCATCCATGATTGGCCTCCCTGCCAGTGCCCCCTGCCCCCACCACCGACCACTACACAAACAGTCTTTTGTTTTTAACTGGTGATGTTTGTTAAGGTGGTGGCTTGGGCCAATTCAGAGTTAGTTTTCCTGGCTATCTCCCATGTTTACAGGAGGTACATAAGTTATTAAACTTCTGTTTGTTTTTCTCCTGTTAATCTGTCTTTATATTACAGCTGTGTCACAGACAAGAACCCAGAAGTATAGGACAAAATTATTTTTCCTCCCCCATAAGTTCTATTACTGCATGAGAGATGTCATTACTTTTAATTTACAGTAGAAAATGCCAAAAGTCCTTTCTAGACTTAACACTCTTTGACTCCTTGTAAAGGGAATAGTTACAGGTGCCTCAAGTTGCCAGTCCAATCAAACAGGGTCTGATTCATCCAATGATTTCTATTTTCTACACAGTGCCGCTTTTATCGGTGGATATACAACTTTCTAGTATTGTTAATAAAACAATAAACTCTATGTAAGAAATAAAAACAAGAAAGTGCAGAAGTGGAATAAGATTCCCAAATTATTTAGAGCTATGGAAAAACAAAGTTTTCCACCCCAAATTTGCCAATTTCTGGCATGCAGACTATTTAAATCTCCTTATTTTTGAGACAAAAAAAAACTTAAAAACAACAACAACAACAAAACTTTGCCCCTCCCCTAAATACCTAAAGAGAATTTAGACAAAGGACTGTTCCTGGAAGGGAGCTTTCACCAAAAATAGCTATGGTACATCAGGATGCAAAGCAGGCATTGTAGAAGGAACCCAGCAAGGCCCCTTTGATCGGAGTCCTCCAATAAGTGTCCCATTTATTTTGTATGGGCCAGAAAATGGTTGTTTACCAAACAAATCCTCTTGTTCTTCCTGTGAATTGCCTTCTTTCTCTTCAAAGTCCCAGGCTCCTCCCACCTCTCCTTCGCTCAAAATGGCACATAAGCCTCATTTTGCCTATCTTTGGAAACTCATCTTTACATGGATTCCTCTATGTGTATAATTAAATTTGTGATCTCCATCAGTTAATTTGCCTGGTGTCAATTTAATTCTTAGATCAGCCAGAAGAACTTCAAAGAGTGTTTTTTCTCCCCAACAGAGCTAAAGTGATCTCTTTGCCATATCTCAGAAATTTTAAAATATATTCCATTTGTAATGATTATAATGGATTTTGGAGTGGGGGGAACTAACCTTATAAGAGGTAATAAAACACTGTTATATGAAAAAATCCATCTCTAATTATTTGGTATCATTTGAATTTTTCTCATACAGGGTACTATTCCCACTGCCCACAAGCCCCAACCATTTAGAAGGAGTGTGAAGAGACCTAATAGCAGTCAGTTTAATTATGTCTCCTTAACAACTTAGTAACATGCTGTCTTTTAAAAATACATAATTATTTAACCTTTGCATTTTCTATTTACTCATACCTACATAGAGAACTTCTGCTCAAGTAGGAGAAATGAATGCCAACTCCGCCTCAATTCAGTTAGTTGTGCTAAAGGCTAAAATTACAGGAACAGCATGAAGAAACAATTGACAGTTGAAGTGCACGGTCTTATGAATCCTCTCTTCAGGGAATCTGTGATTGCTCTTAATGGCATTTTCAAAAGAAAAAAATGCAGGCCCTGTTAATTTTTAAGATATTTTTAAACACTCCACTACTTTTAAAACAATCAGCACCATTATGAGCTCCCAGGAGACTCGGAATTAAGACATGAATACCTTTATTTTGTAACCTTTTACAAAACACTAGCTGTGGACAATAAATATCAAATCCACTAGAGGCTTTGGTAATACCACACAAGTCCTAAAAAAAAGTGAAATCTAAAGATGATTGGATAATTAATCACAATTACAATTTTCAATTGATCCTAAAGGAGCTAAACACAAAATCACTCCACAGTTTGATCTTCTTGCAGGTTTTTGCTGCTTTCAATACATAGAGATTAAAGGTCCATGCTGAGTAAACCATTTTGGAGATGAACCAACCATAACAGGTGGGAGATTATTTTTTTTGGGGGGGGGCGTGATTTTCCGTTAGACCATTCATAATACAGTGAAGTGAAACAGACTGATTATGCATTTTAAAAAGTACTAGAACTGTCATTTCAGTTGCATGGGACTGCTATGAACCTACTTATACATTAACTATAACACATTTATACTTGTGATTGCTTGTAATTACCATCAAATATGGCCCTACCTTTAACCTCTTTGATGACCTTGCAGAGATCATCCTTCTCTGGGGGCCCTGCCTCAGCTCGGTGAATGCTCCTAAACTGGTGTATATATATACTGGCTCCATCAGCCACTTGGGGCACAACCAAATGCCACATTTTATCTTTATTGCTCTACATACAAACCAGGGTTTGGTTTTCCTGCATCCTGACAATGAAAACTTCTTCTAGAAATGTTCCCCATCAGGGAGTTGGCAGTAACTCCAAAATCTGGCTTCTGACAGAAGGGCATTCTCAGAGGAATGCTGTTGCTTTGGAATTATAATTTTATGCTTCTTCAATTTCATTCAATTATACTGAAATTCAAGGGATTTGTTAAAACCAATCCTGATTATCTGGGAATGACAGGGCATTCTTCCCTTATCCATTTTCAAAAATAACTTGCAATCATTCTTTTAGTCATCCATTCATTTGACAACCTTAATGCTGAATATGTTTCCCATTCACTAACAGGGAGGTGCTAGACTTCACTGTCAAAACAGGAAAAATAAAAAGTTTGATACCCTTAAGAAGTTTATACATAGCCTGGTTACTTATATAACCACTGCATTAAACAGAGACAACATGACAGTGGCTTTAAGAGTATGTCTACAAGAAGCACAATATTTGACGGATTTAATGAGAGGAATGTATGTTAAGCCAGTTATTCAATGTCATAAGGCAGAAGATAAGGACTATGGAAGTTTTGAATGAACTAACGAGATATCCTGGTGATACACTGACTTGGGTACATATACAAATAAGCATACATCTATTGCCAGTGCTCCTCATTAATTTTATCCCTAAAATAAGAAATAAAATAAACATCATTCATCCCAATGAAAATTCTTACATGGTTTACAGTTGAAGACAGTAAATTGGGAAATAAGTTCTGAGACAATGTGAGACAATGACAAAGAATACAAACTATTTATCATCATAAACAATGAAGTCAGATTTTGTGGCATCAATAATATTTGAACACTTCATTGACTCATTAAGCATACCTCTTTGATTGCACCCAAAAGTATGAATTTGTATTATTGACCATTTACCTTCCTTCTTTTACCCCAGCTATATCCAATTGCTATTTAAATTTCAGATTCAATGTCATGTTCCCAGAGATTAGCGTATTTTGCTGTGTATAATGCACTCCCATGTATAATGTGCACCCATGGTTTTGTGTGCATTACACATGGCAAAATACAGTATTTCTTTAACTTCCCTGATGAACTCAAGTTACCCTATAATTTTCTTCACTTTTCTTGAAGCATCTCCTACAAATTCAAATTAATGAATTGATAATTTATATTGGCATTGTCCATCTCCCTCCTTTCATTTCAACCAGTAGATGACTTGTCTGCCTCCTCTGCCAATGTCTTCCTGTGCTCAGGAGAATAACTGACACTCGGTACATGCTCCCATGCACATTATTGACAAATTGTGGAAATAACTCCACCCCAGGAAGGACCTCATATTCAAATGGAATTTTAAATACTATTTTGTTGATTGTGGCTGGTAATATTATGATATCTGGTTTCTTATAAAAGGTTAAATTGACAAATTAAAATTCCAATTTTTATGTCAAATTTATTGTTAGAATCATTTACACCCTGTTACTCAATTAAATGTCTATCCCATACAACTAGTTGACAGCTATAAACTTTTTTATTTCTAAAAGGTAGCATTTTACTGCATAGAATATCAAATTATATTGTAAGTATGTGTCCTTTTCTTAAAAAAGGCCAAATCAAGGCAGAGATAAGAAGCATGGGTTTTCCTGTATTTATTATAGAAATCGCTTGTAAATTAATAAGTCATAGGTTTGGCTTTTGAAAAAGGATTTTACCTAATGAAGAAAGGGGTGCAAAGGAGATATGAGAAATCATCATAAGGAAAATTCCTCTGACCTGGACTCTTACTCCATTTAATATCATTAATAAAAATCTCAGGTTCCTTTGTACATTCTTCTTTTAACTTTTGAAATCTACTCAATAACTTATACATTTGAAAGAAAACTTGTTTGTGAATTTAGTAACATTTTTTCCTTACTCCTGAGAGTTACTGGTTTACATAGGCTGGTTCAAGCTCACACACTGACTTAATAAAAAATTCAATGCTCTCCTTACCGTACCTGTACCCAAAGGTTAGTGGCAAGAGTCCCTGTTAAGCCTTAGTAGTCTTTAACTACCCGGACAACCAGGCCCAGACAACCCGGAGTTTTAAGAGTAAGCTGATGAAGTGCAGAGGTGATGCCATTTATTCTAACACACTCTGGATTTTCCCAGATTTTGGAAATGTGTTACCTTTAATTTCTAGTACAACTTTGATCAATTTTGGCCCTTCCAGTATTTCTCAGAGAGCAAGAGCAGCAAAATTACAAGAATTTAGGGATGAGACAGGGCAGGGAAATAACTGGGAAAGTGACTCATGTACTAGGGAGGCTCACAAGTTTGCACAGAGAAAGAGGAGGAAGAGTTAACAGAAGGAGATAAGTAATTTTATAAAACAGATAAAATCCTGGAACGCAGAAGAAGGTCTCTGGGTTGACTAAGCAGTAATATGGAGTGGGAAGAAAGACTTAAAAATAAACCTACTGAACAAAATCATATTAGATAGAAATATCATAACTTAGTGGCTAAATCTAATTACATTGCTTTTAAAATGATCCATTTTACCCGAGAAGAGAATTTTTGTGTTTCACACTTACATTTTATTTCAAATATAATAACCACAACCTCCTTTAAATATACTTAGCAACAAGTCTATCATTTATTTTAAAAATCCAATACATGGCATTAAAGATTTAGGAATATAGGGACAATGTCGATTCTTGTTAGAATAGAACTTTTTGGCAAGAGCTCCTATTCTAGTTTAAGTTCCAACATACTAATAAGACTGCCTGGCTTTTACCAATTAGATCAATGAGTCTTAATCCCAGATCTGAGACTCTTTGCTGGTTATTAAGCTTCTCATTTACACAGAAGAATGAGAATTAAAATGGTCAGGCAGCCACAAACAGCTTAGGGAGGAATGAGACACAATGGAAAGTATTTCCTCAATTACATCTGTTCTTTTCTCTGTATACATGTGGTCTGTACAATTCAGCGAGGGACAGAGAAAGTCACTACCTCATTTAATAATATATTTTTCTGATAATTAAAAAATCTTATGAGCAATTGACTTCTTTTCACTTGTAAACATCTCTGCAGATTAATTTTTTGTTCCTGCTTAATGAGGCATATTATGAAACTTGCTTATCAATTTATCAAACAGTTACCATCTATGATAATTGTTGAGGTGTCTCTTTCTTGAATTATTATCCATTCATCACTGACAAAGCCAAACATGCATTTTTAAAATGATTTCATCACATATATCATTTATACAATAACTAGTGGTAAAACCAAACCAAACTTAATTAATAGTACCAGAATCAGCAAAAATAGCCTAAAGAGAAAATTAAAGTGCAAATACTTTCTTTGATAAGCTTTCTATGTGACTAATCTGCCTCTCTCCAGCCCTCACAGCCATCTCCTTTAACATTACTGGCCAGATAGAGGGTTGACTAAGTTCTGATTATTTGTAGAATACCACCATTGGATGCATTTCATTTTACTATTGTTTTGCAGCAATGCCTAAAAAAAAATTGCCAAAGGATAGGATCATGGAAATGCCAATTGTCTGAAGTCAAGAAGAGGTGAGCTAGATTGCAATAAGGTAAAATAAAAAGAGATTATTTAAAAAAGGGTATTGAGGTAAAAATATTATAAATCAGTATTAATTCTTGAGATACACTGTCAGAACAGAATAAAGTGATCATTAGGGGGAATAAAAGAAATTTAGACAAACTAATAATGAATAAAAGAGAGCATAGTGGTGGGAATCATGTTCTTTATATCTGTCCTAGCTGGCCCTTGATGAATACATACATGTTCTAGAAATAAATGAGTGTGTGAAAACAAGCAAGAGATCTCGGTGAGGTAGCCCTTAAAGTTAGCTCAGGCCTCCAAACTTGAAGGTTTGGCCAAAGTAATGCTTTAAAAGAAAAATAACCAATTTTAAAAATCAGCAGATGTGACTTAAAAATCTCCCTTTCTTTAAAATTTGGAAGACAGGACAGCATTCCTAGAAAAGAAAGAAAGACATAAGGAGAGAACGATGGTAGAGAAATCACAGGCCACAAACAAACCTGAGATACTTGTATATACACAGGTAGTCACCTCAAGAAAAAAGCCATTCTGTTGTCTGAATGTTACCATTTTCTAGGCTTTGTAATTCAAGAGCTGTTTCTCTACCAAGAAAAAATATCTTCATAATTTCCTCTTTTGAAACATTTTATGTCCTTAGCTTCTACGGAAGCCTCCATTTTTCTTAAATTACCACCTGCTATTCTCAGAACTGGGTAACCTCTTTAGACAATGCTGGAATTTGAGCTTTGTGACATTGCAAGCAGAAGTTTCATGAAATATTACAGGAAAATGGATTAGAGGATACTGAGCTATTTCAAAACAGGTAAGATAGATATTTGCCTATTAATTTAAGGGAGTAACGACATCTTGGCTTTGAAAAATAGGTAGGGGAAATTTATCACTAAGAAAGAGAGGTAAAAGTAAGTTGTTCCAAAGATCTTTACTCCTTTTGAATTTTGTGAAAATTTAGTCCAAAAAGCAGGTTGTTTCTCACGTCTTCATAACAACTTCATTTTCCCTAGCATTTCATTCTCTGCAGTGTGTTACATGGAGGTGGGTGTTTCTGTAGCAGAAACAGACAGATTTGAAAAGTAGGCTTCGTCTACTATTCCTTCATGTCTTTCTCTCCACTCAGGGCTCTAACAAAATTACTGCTCACTTGCTGCTAACGCTTCCAATTTCACATACAAATTTTCTAGGCATCTCACAGGTAGCAAATAACCCTAAGACATTTTAAAATCAACAAGTGTCACCTCAAGAAAGGAGCCGTGTTGTTGTCTGCCTGCTGCCATTTCCTGGGATTTGCACTGTGCAGACTATTTCTCTACCGCTACAAATAAAATATTTGACATAGTAGATTATTTTCTCCCTTGAAACACTTTATTTCCTTGGCTCCCAGAATGCCACAGACTACTTCTGTTCTTCCTACCTTGCTGATCATTTGTTCTGTCTCTTTTGCTAAACCTGTTCCTTCACAACCTCTAAAGACCACAATACTCGGCTTTCAAACCTCTCCCTTATCTGAACTCCTTTTCTGAGTAACTTTTCCTGGTCTTATGCCCCGCCACCTCTGTTATGGGAATGGCTCCTAACACAGGCATCAGCTTTAGAAAAACACAGAATAGGCCATTGCATGCTAGCTGGTTTTAAAATACAGTCCACGTTCATCTACCTTGATTAAATACACAGCCACTATTCTCATGGTTCTCTGCTGAAATCTGTGGAAGATAAACTGATTCACAAAAGCTGAAGTTTATGGAACAGCTTTAAAAGCTTTAGCCCTGGCTGGTGTGGCTCAGTGGATTGAGCATGGGTCTGTGAACCAAAGGGTCACCAGTGAGATTCCCTGTCAGGGCACATGCCTGGATTGCAGGCCAGGTCCCCAGTAGGGGGCACGTGAGAGAGAACCACACATTGATATTTCTCTCCCTCTCATTCCCTCTGTTAATAAATAAATAAAATCTTTTTTAAAAAGCTTTAGAGGCACTATGCTATTCAAATCCCTTGTGAGAGCCCCATGAGGTATAGCTATCCTATTTTAGAGATGAGAAACAGTAATCAGAGAACTTGTCTTAATTCATATAACTATTAGAGAGGAACTTGAACCCTTGCCTTTCTGATGGCCAGGTCTAGTCTACCGTGGTGATTATCAGTGTAGAGCTCACTCCCACTAGCAACCTGCAAGGACACCCCTGACAACCCTAATGTCTCAGCTAACCCAAGTATGTAAGTACTCTGCTAGTTCCTTAGGAATTAAAAATGCAGAAGGCCATTTACTCATGTCTATGGTGTTCTTAGCAGTAATATATTAAATAGTTATTAAATTACTAAAATTTAGTTTTCATAAACTAAAACGAGTACTTAATAGAGTTTACTGAGAATTCTAATTCCATATCATAATGAGAATTCTGGCTGCCGCCCAACACCTGGGGATAATGCAAACAGCGAGCACCCCGTGTTTGAACACATGCAAATTAGCTGGACTTGCCAAAATTTAGGAGGGAGATACTTTTTCATCAAAGCATCTCGAACAAAGATAGCAGAAATGGTTTCCAAGTACTAAAATTCTCGCTTTATATTATAAATTCCTGTTTACTTTAACTTCATTATTGTCCATTTAACTCATTAAGGACACTCTGCCTAACCCTACTTGGTAAAATGATGCATGTTTGAAACAAAACTCTTCGTGACCCACAATGGTATGAAGGCTAGACTTTCAAACACCAGCACAGAGCAAACACATGTGAATCATCTATACTCTGTCACAAAGCCAATGCATGCATGTGTCCCATCCTGTGTGAATTTTCTTTGTATGATGTTTCACTGTTATCAAGAGTCATTTGTTGGGAATATAAGTGCAACCAAAGGGAGACAGATAAGTGGATGGGTGAAGTGTCCAAATACTGACCATGGGCCTCAAACATTCTGGTTGTGTAAGTGTTAGCACTCAGAAACTGGAAGGCACTAAGTAAAGCAACGAAGAGCCTGTATTTAATTATTCTTCATATTTTGCAAAGCAGGTTTCTGAACACTTGTATGTGGAAGAGGTGTATTTCAGTTTCACGTTTGGAACTGGAGGTCAAAGTTGTGGACAGCTGTGGCTGCTTGTGAGCTTATGACATTGTTTAAAAGGGAAAAGGGAAGACATTGAATCTAATACCTCAAGTCCTTTGAGGGGAAGTGAGTTCCAGCCGTGATCCTGTCCTGGAAATGGCCATAGGTCTTCAGGAGACGCTGCACAAGGGCCCGCTCCGCACCCTGGTGACTACTCTGGCTCTCTGGGGTCAGGCTACAAGGACAGATTCTACTTTCTGTCTCATTCTGGTCTGGTACCAGCAGCCATGGGAAAGGCTTGGTTTCAGCAGTGTGTAATGAACACCTCAAATGACACAAGAAAATCAACAGAGGGGGTCAACTATTAAAGTACGATCAGTGATACTGCACCTGTGCCCAGTTTCTCTTGTGCTTTAGAATACACAATGCTGATTATCAGCCTTAGCTAATGTGAAGAGACCACTCTTCTTGGGTTCTCTGGTTGTTGTAATAAAGTGTAAGCAAAAAATGATGACAGGATAATGACTATTTGTTGAGTGCTTACTGTGGGCTGTGGACTGTGCTTACTGGCTTGCACACACTATTACTAAGAGTGACCCTAAGCAGTCGGTCTTATTGCATCCATTGAGGTTTAGAGTGAGATTCACTGGCCATTTCTTGACCAGGACACAAGCACCTAATACTCCTGTTCTATAAATCTGAGATTTTCAACAACATTTGATTTAAGAATGTATCTAGAGCATCCTTCACTCTCAGTTGCTTTCTGGCTGTTTTTAGTAAAAAGGGTAGTAGTCTCAAAGGAAACCAGTTATGCTCAGAGTGGTGGCAGTAAAAAAAAATTATTTTTTATCTTTAAAAACATCTTCACTAGTTTTACTGGTGTTATTGACCCATACCATATTCCTATAGAGGAACATAATCTATAGTTCTCCATAGTAACAGAAATATTTATTCATAAAGGTATTACACTGTTATAATTATAACCAATCAATCAACAAAATAGTAAAATCTCAAGCCAAACCAAACCTTTCAATGTTCTTAAAATATAGTTTTTACACAATCAAACAACATATCATAATTCTGCAAATAATATAAGGATATTCTGAATTTTTTAACATGGAAATAAAGAATGTTGACAACCCCACCATCATCATCTTAGTTTAGACATCATTTTATACACGAACAAGACGTGGTGATGACACATTGTGAGGCTCTGACCTTTCTCAGGTCCATAGACTTTCAGGTTGTTTTTCTCCTGTTAAATAGAATTGATTTCCTGGCTAGGCTTCCCCAATAACTCCTATAACTTCTACCACACACATCCCTGTTGAGCAAATCTGCATTATTTGGAATATCCACTAAGGTCACCCTTTTTCATGGATCCTAACACCATAGAACTTTAAAATTTCTACATGTGCTAAAGCCTCCTGGCTATTTATTGTCCTCATTATCTTAGCATTCTTCATATTTTCTCTTGAGACAGTACCTCTACTAAAGTCAGGTAACTAAATAGTGTATACTATTTGAATGCAATATTAATCAAGCACTGGAGCTCTATTTAGGTTTAAAAACAAAAATATATTCAAGAGACTTATTATGTTAGTCTGTGAGAAAAAAATAAATCCTGGACAACACATATATGTGTGCATCTCATGTAGGATGTACATCCTCATGAGACCTCAAACATGCATTGCATTGTGAAAACTAAGTAACTCATTGTAGTGGGTTAAACTAAGAAGGAGTTCCTGATAATTAATATGCACACAGTCATTTCCCTGAGCACAGAAGTCCAAGGGACATTTCCATTTGCAGAAGTGTGGTCCCTGAGAAGAATGGGTGCCACCTTTGTAGAGGATTGACTTATCATCTGGCTGGTTCAGAAATCTACTTGTTCCCTAAATAGGTGCCTTTCCCATGTGTTTTCTATTATAACTCCTACACTTCTACCACATCTGGCTTGGAGGTGTAAAAGCAATATGCAATTCAATGATCAGACTAATGGTAGGGCTGAGAGACACCCTGAGTTTCAGCCAGTTTCTTCTCTTTTTGACGGTAGGGTGTGGGAGAGTAGGTGTACAAACATATACATGAAATAAACTTTCTTTTCTACTCAGTTGGAATAAATTATAATGTGTCTGGGCAAATATGTGCATGACTGTTTTCAGGACTGATTTAAAGGCTGTAATGGATTTTAAAAAGCACAATTCAAAGACTAAGCTTGAGTATTCTGCTTTCTCTCTGCTATTATATTTTTCACCTAGATTTTAAAGGGTTGAGTTCTTAAAGGACCTTAGTCATTTTTAAAATGACGACTACATGTGAATGCAAGAATAGACAGAAGGGTTGCTCCTAAATCTTGCATAAAACCAGG
The DNA here is from genome assembly GCF_019186645.2 of Phyllostomus hastatus. NCBI lineage: Eukaryota > Metazoa > Chordata > Mammalia > Chiroptera > Phyllostomidae > Phyllostomus > Phyllostomus hastatus. The sequence goes on along the minus strand of NW_025334041.1, from coordinate 102,232,358 downwards.
CTGACACAGGAACAGGTCTGGAAGGAAACATTTCCAATTATTAAGCATAACTGCCTCTCATGGGAGAATTATTTTTATTTCATTTTTCCATGTTCTGTTCAGCATTTCCTAAGTTTTCTAGTAATGTTTTCCAATTATGGTAGAGAATATATTTTCCCTATTCCATATGCTCATATTTATCTATTCCATGATGAAGGATTTTACATTTTCTTCCTGGCTTGTCTCTACGCCTTTGGCTGGCAAAAATAGTTAGGCATGCTCTGCTCTGTTTCACGCTTCTTCCTCTGGAGAGAGCTTCTAACAGGGTACACAGGTCCCTCTGCTGTATCAAGGGCTCTGCTCCATGGGTACATCTGCTACTCATGTGCCTGGGAGCGAGGTTTGCCTAACCAGGGACTCAGTTAGCAGGCCCAGGTCGCTCTCACAGCTAAGTCATATTGTCCAAATTTGTGGATTAGATGTTCTTGAAAAATCTGGTATCACGCAAAAAGTTACACTATTCCAAATCTGCACAACTATATAATCAGAGCACTTGCAAAAATAATCATGATCCTTATGAGAATAATACTATCACTGATAGACATTGCATTTTTAATAATAAAATGTTCTAAGAATAGATTTTTTAGTTAACATTAAAAGATGAATGTTGATTGATGGATGGGGATCTGAGAAAGAAATGAGGATGCTTAGTTATGGTGACGGGGCAAAATGCAGAAACGCCAAGAACAGTACAACCAACACTTGTAGACCAGAGCTTGTGACCTAACTATATGACCCGAGAGAGAACATGGGTTGAATATGCAACTGTATTTGGCTCTGCACTGCTAGTTGTCTTCATCTGTGTGCAGACTTTGCATGTAATTACTGCTCCTTGCTGGTGTAAAACATTAATGTGCCTGGGAAAGGCACAGATAAGCCTGCAAGCGGGCTCTCCTTCGCACTGATGTATTGCCCGTACTCCAGGAATGTATGAGCTTTTCCGTGATGTAGAAACAGAAAACAGCAGAACAGACTCAACTAAAAGCAATATTTGTTTTTTCATTATTGTCTTTCCCTTTAATTTATAATAATTTTTAAAATTGGTTAACTCCTTCAATTGTTTACAGCCCTGGAAAGAAAAAGGGGTGTTTTCTGGTGAAGGGGTGGGGGTGGTGCAGAAACTTTATTACTTATATATATGTTATAAAGTGGGACATATTTAAAAATACTTAGATTTCTTATTGTAATGAACATAAAAAAGCAAAAAAACTGGTAAAGCTTAAATCACTAAATTTCACATTAAATTTGCTAAATGTTTATACTACTGGGTTTTATGCTGCTAAAATGGGAATAATGTTTAATCTTCTTTCTAGATAGAAAGTAAAATTTACTTAATGTTTACATTGGACTCCAATTTTGGTATTGACAGTGATTTGAAAAATCACTGCTGAAGAGAAAAACTAACCTCAGCAGAGTCACAAAACAAGGGTCTAGTTTCTGTCTGGAACCAGACTTGTGTCCTTTGGCAAATGATATGACAACTTCCTCATTGTGGGGGATTGGCTTCAGTAGCACATAAAACAAAAATTTCTAAGGTTCTTTGCAGCTCAGGAAGTTTGATTGTCCCCTTCCTTCCACGGCATGACAGATGCAGTGTGTCCCAAAGGGACGCAGGACTAGATGAAAGCAACTGGGTCCCCACTTGACAGCCCTTCCATTGATGCTATCCAATGGCAGGGCAGAGGGGAGGAGGGGAAAGCGATTCTTCCATACTGACATCATCCTGGGGTGAGCAAATTCTCATAGGAGTCTATAGCTCACATGTGATTTCCTTAGAAACAAAAAATCTCACTACACCACCAGGAGGATTTTTTCTAACATCTCTTCCTGATATTTCAGTATCTTGTTGCTTTAGACAAAGTGGAGGAAAACCATGCGCACCAGCCTCAGCCTGTTTGCACTTCCTGGAGACACTAGTTCAGATTATTGGCTCCTTAGGAAGGCGAAGCTCTTCCCCTGTTGGCCTGGGAGTGAGCGAGGGGGAAGAATCCCAGTCAACTGTAGGCTTGACACTGAAGCTGTTCAACCTTGGACCAGTCTAGAACAGCAGTCTTTTATGCTGATTTGATCTGTGGAAAATAATAACCCTGACAAATTCAGACAAGCATTGCTTGTCTTCTTGCATCTATTGCTCAGTTTGGAAAATAAAATTAATCTGTAGCAGAAGAGTAAGCACAACAGGCGTTTGCTGCAGGTACAAGAGATCAAAGTTACAGAGATTCATGACTGTGTTTTTTTCACAATCTAATTTACTACACCTATTAATTAAAAAGAAGCATAGATACTAGGGAAACCACTTTTATGGGAGGCTTGATATTTGCTCTATCGACCATAATGTATATCTTCCACAGCTTTTTAAAAAGTACATTTTTAAAACTTTGCTTAAATGCTTAAGTATGATAAACTCTTTCCAATGATGGATATCAGCTGCCAGTCTAATAAATGTGAATAAGGACCTAGTGAAAACACAGAGGGGTTTGGGAGTGGGTAGAATATAAACCTTAGAACCATAAACAGCAAGGAAAAGCTGAATTTCTGATGCCACAATGCCCCCTGCTGGGAGCTCTTGGAAGTGGTGTCTTTCAGAGAGTAAATTTCGCCTCTTTGGACAGGTCACAGAAAGGAGACTTTGCATTTTGAACAAAAGGCACTTCTGTGAACATGATATACACATATTGCTTTCACCTATTTCTTTTCACATACCCATATTGGGAGTGGGAGGAGGGGGATAGGACTGAATCCTGCATAAAGAACCCCAAACCCCATTAGAACTAGGTCCCGCCCTGGTTCCTCTAGATCATTATGTCATCTTGCTCAAGCTCTTTCAGCCTCAGTTCCTCATCTGTAAAAGGCAAAGAACAACAACTCATGCATTTACAGTAGAGGATTACCACACAAATGAGATTACACACAAGAAAGAGCATGTTAAATGCTAGAGCACTAAGCCAAACACGTATGCCTGTAAGGATGAGGGTGAGTGGGAAGCTTCCTTTAACAATTTAATGTCCCTTAGAGTCACCAGAAGGTCCTCCAGCTGGACACACCAGGACTGTTGCTGAGTGAGCAGACATTCAAATCCCCCAAACATCACCTGGTTTCCAAGGACTTGCTGGACTAGCTTTGACACCCATAGCTGCTGCTCGAATTCTTCACATTTCAAAAAAAATACAGTGTACGTGTGCTTAAAGGGGCCACTGCAGGCTGGTGAGAGAGATGGAGACAGGGCCGAAGGAGACGAAGACAGCTTCTTGGTTGCTGTGTAATCATTAATCCCTGGTGTCTTGTTAGAAATATAGAACCTCAGGTTTTACCTCGAACCTACTGAGTCAGAATCTCTATTGTAGCCATTTCCCCAGGTAGATCTTATGCACATTCAAGTTTAGGAAACTCCATTTTAGCCATATACATCATTTGATATCTAGTAAGCATATACAAAATCGTATTTCTGACCTGGCCTTACTTTAACAACACACTGACAACAACTTACAAAAATGAAATTGCGAAAGGAAAATGTGGCCAGGGATGAGTACTTTTCATAAGCCTCCACAGAAACTATAATAAAATGACTTTTCCAAACACAATATTGGATAATATTACTTTGAAAATTTTTATTGCTTTTTTGTACTAATTTTAAGATAAGGCTATGTGTTGGCAATAATACCTGCATACTTTATATTTGCTCTTATTTCCTGTGTTGATAGAATTTTCAAATGCAAATTATTTAATTAGAAGAGATTTAAGAAAGTAGACTCAAGCCTAATCAGATTTTTGAAAAATGGAATAAGTCTGCAGCTTTCATTAAAAATATAATCCACCCAATCTATAAGATGTTCTGAGTTGTCAGAAATGGACCCTTGTACTGGGGGCCAGAGTTCTCAAAGCACAATTTGAAAGTGAACCGAACTTGGAGGGTGAGTTGACAGGTATAAAAAAGAATCTCTTTTTACATGTTCCCCACATCCCACACACCTCTCTCCCACTCCCATCCTCCACCCTTTGCTCTTCCTTCTTCCTCTAGGTGTTTTATACCATAGCAGTGCCCTATATAATAAGTTAAATGACACTAATGCCAGAGGTTCACCTAGGATAGATGGCTCATGCTATAAAATTACTCATTCCTCCTCCTTTAGTAGCCTAATTGCAGGTGAGGGAAGCCATCTGATTGAACTAATGCACAGCCCCAAAGGTATGTAAACTGTCTTTTTTAACCTTCCAGTTGAGACCCACTGAATTTTCAGGAGAATAACTCATACACCTAAGTAAAATGCTCATGAGTGGAACATCACACAATTTAAGAAGTGAAGAGTTTTAGGTTTAATGTGGAAGGCACTGCAAGATCCAGGTATCTTTTTGGTTCATGGATCCTGTACAATCTTAGCTTATTTTCTACCTAAAATGTATGCTCTAGCTACACAATATCCATGAGTTACTATCTTTTAGAATAGTAGAATTTTTTAAATTGTGGATTTAAGAATTTATATAATTTCTTTTTCTGAACTCTTCATGGAAAACCTTTTTAAAAACTGTTCCAGGCACTGAAGTTGAATGTTGAGGATCAAGCAAAGACTTGAGAAGGAGATCTTAGAAGAACAGGAACTTTGACTGCCTGTTCCACTGGTGGGAGGCTCTCTAATGAGGGCAGACTTTGCCCAGAGAGAGTGCCAGGGCTGTGGTTTGTTCGTGTTGTTGAACACAGCTCCACACAGACACAGGGGAGCATCTCTCTCTCTGGCTTTTCGGTTGATGCTGCTCTCTTGCCAAAATGCTTTGTTTCCAGATACTGTTGACAAATGTTCTGATCTAGAAGAACCACCTCTTCCACCAACTTACTATGCCAAAAAGGGAGCTTTGAATACAGAAGGCAGGGTGTGTGTAATATTTTCTATACCTGCGTCCTTCACAAATCTTCCGAGTAGATACCATATCTGGACTGAACTATAGGACATTTGAAGTTTCTCATAGCCCCTACTTAAAGTAAGATCTCAGGGATCTTTCCTATTGCATATTTACAAATAGATATCCCTTGACACAGAAAAGCTTCATTGTTGATGTTTAAAGGAGATGTAGCCCAGGCTCATTGGATTGAATGCTGGCCTGTGAACCAAAGGGTTGCTGGCTCCATTCCCAGTCAGGGCACATGCCCTGGGTTGCAGGCCAGGTCCCCAGTGCAGGGGTGCATGAGAAGCAACCACACATTGATGTTTCTTTCCCTCTCTTTCTACTTCCCCCTCTCTCTAAAAATAAATAAATAAAATCTTGAAAAAAAAGGAGATGTAAGCTCCCTAAATGTGCCTGCCAAAGAATCAAGTAGTTATTCTTTTGAGATGTGAATTAGTACAATGCAGAAAAGACAATGTCACTGCAGACAGTGGTGTCTCTTCAACTCAAATGCTATGTGTGACTTAGACATTGACAAAGTCCAAGAAGTGTGCTTTAAGGGAAACACTAACTTTTAGAGACATTGGGATTTTTTTTGCATATCAAAAACATTGAAAAGAAAATTTTAAGAAATTCCTTTATATTGTGTAAAAGTAATTCACATTTGTCAGAACCCAGTTTAGGGACTAAACACATAAGACTTTTATCAAAGCTAATGTTCCATTTTCTGTCTGCCTTGCTTCTTCCGAACCTTCCTTGCTTCTTCTTCTACCTCCTGGCGCAACAGGAAACAAGCGAAGTTGGGAACCAGAGCACCTTGTGCTGGCTCATGTTGACTCCTGAGTCAAATGACTCAAACCCGGTGCTTTAATTTCCTGAGAAATTATTCATATTTGTATGACAGAGATATTATGCTTTAAATAAACAATAATTACAGAAAAAATAGTATTAGCTAACTCCTATTTAGGATGTCCCATTTGTCAGTCATTTTCAAGGTGCTTTGTATGTGTTTATTCATTTAATCTTCACAAAACTCTTGCGTGGTAGGTGATGTAATTACCACTGTTTCACAGATGAGGAAACCAAGGCACAGCTTGGTAAATCAGCTGTTCAGTATCATGCAGCTGTTATGTGGTGGAGTCAGGATGTGAATATAAGCAAAACCTATAATTTTTCATGTTAATTCTCTTCCTCTGATAGCTTTTCAATCCAAATTTTGATTTCACATCATATTTTTCCAATGTTTTCTGCTTTCTATAAAATATTGATGCCTATGGCAATGAGTCTTTAAATAATGTTATAACATCTATCAGGAGAAGAGGTGATAGGGAAACAAAATGAGACTTGCAGGAGAAGAAAGTCATATATGTTGTCTATGAAAGAAAGAAAGGAGAGAAGGAAACAAAGGGGGGAGAGGGAGAGGAAGGGGGAGAGAGAGAGAGAGAGAGAGAGGAAGACAGAGAGGAAGGAAGACAGAAAAGCAAAGCAAAGAAGAAAAGAAAATGTTTACCCCTTGGGGTGGGGACATGCTTTTAAAGTCTGCATAGATCTTTTGTTAAAACTCAAAGGAAATGTTAAATAAAAATGGTTTGATTGTCTTTTCCAAAATGTTTTCCTTATTTCTTGGGCACTTGGATGACAGCATCAAAATCCCATCTCCTTAACAACCTCTGCTTTACAATGAGAAACTGTATCTTTGCATGTAATTTTTCTGTTTGACAAAAGGATCCCTCATAGACATAGGTGGGACCTGGGTGGAAAGGCAGGAGAGAAAACACATTCCTTACAAACCAGTCACATACCATGTACTAGGTCTGCCCACCTGTGTAACTAATAACTTTGGATTTGGCATTTTTATTTAATATAGAGAGGAAGACTTTTAATCCCTTTCCTTCAATTTTTATCTGATAACTAATTCTGTTCTATGTCCCCTGAAACAATTAGCAGAAGAAATTATCTATTTGGTGGTGCGGGTACACCAATCAGGCTATAAGTCCAAGACTCAAATACAATTTTAACCTGGATAGCACTCATTTTTCACAGTAGGATTTGTAAAGTTCAGTTTGCACGCTGATTGGTTATCTTGAGAAACAGGAAGACCTCAACTCACAATCACGAGAACTTAACACAGGGGCCCTAATGTCTATATCCATCCCCTCTAGAGTCACCAGGATGAAGAGGGACTCCATTTTCTGCAGACAGTTTGAGTAGTCTATGGATATTATTAACCATGTATCTTTTTAAAATTATTAAATTCTCTTTTTTAAATGATTGAACTTGCATGGTTTCAATATTCTAAACTGTCAAATGCTGGGAAAATCTAGATTGCTTCTATAATCTTCCCATCTCTATAAAGTTAAATGATTTACTTTTAAAAACATGTGTAACATTTTCTTTCTTTGCCCCAAGATATTTTTAAAGGTTTTATAAAGTAGTCTCCTTTGAACATTTCTGTCATCAATCTGCCACTTTCCTTTTCAGAAATGTATAATGACTTCTCACAAGAAATGATACCATTATCTCCTCTGCATATCTAAACTGTTCATCCTTCAAGACACAGACAGAATTCTGTTCCAACTCACTGTCTTCAGCCTCTTAAAGACCAGAGCTGGGCCAGGGATGTCCAATCTTTTGGCATCTTTGGTCCACACTGGAAAAAGGGTTATCTTGGGCCACACATTAAATACAAAAACACTAATGAAAACTGATGAGTAAAAAAGAGGTTCTAAGTTAATTTATGATTTTGTGCTGGGCCATATTCACAGCCATCCTAGGCATTGCATGGCCTACGGGCTGTCAGTTGGACAGCCCTGCATCCCTGTGCATGGCTTATGCTTCATCATATTCTCACATGCATCCTTTTCCTGTTTGTCTTTTTTACCCAATTAAATTATATGCTGAATAAAAACAGTGGACTCAATAAATACTTGTCCTTCACAAATTCACACAATAAATGTTTCCAGTGTTTACTATCTATATGTTAATCTGGGAAATATGTGAATAAAGAAGATATAATTTCAGTCCTCCAAGATCTTACCATCTAGAATGGAAAAGTCGCAACACGAGACAGGTATAGATTGGGTGAACTACTGTGAAGAATACAAATTAGAGTCCACGCTGGATTAATATAAGCATTTCCAAGTGGTAATGAGAGTGTGGCTGAGGTTATGCATGACACACGATCACACTAATAAAGAATATTTATTGAGCACTTACCATGTGCACAAATGTGTTACTTCATTTAGTCACTACAACTCCAGGCACTGTTTACATGTCATTGTACCAACGATGGAAATGCAGTGGAGGAGACAAGTGTTTGCCGGAGGTCATAGAATGTCTGCAGGAGAGCCAGGGCTGGATGGGGCAAGCCTCGCTTCGCACTAGCTTTAACCACTCTGCCTTACTTTCTCTGGCTTAACTGGTGCTTTTTAAGTATTGGTACAGTGAATGAGAGAGAGCATGCATTGACAGTGAAAAATATACTCTTCAATGGACTTCAAAGTCCAAGGTCCCCAACATTTTGGACTAATGTACATCATGTCTGCGTGTCTGTGTGTTGGAAAATAATTTACAGTCTGTATTGTACTTCCTTTTGCCATCCCTTTCAATAGCTAAAATTTAGGAATGCTTTATGCCTCTTGGAATAGTTTGACACCTCCTCCCCCAACTGCTTTGATCTCTGTCTGTATACATTTATATAACTTAATCTGTACCTTTTTAGCACAATATGCAAAGAATGAGGAGACTAAATTGAAACTGTGGACACAAAAACTGAGAGCAGGAAAGAAAATTTTGATGAGTGGCAGTTTTCAGAGTGGTGTTCTGGTGTATCTATGTTTAGGGTGGGGGTGGTTTATGGACATGCTCGAGTCTGGTGTGTGCTAAAGCCAAACAAGCAGCTTTTCCCTTAATTTTTCTCCTATATCATCTCCATGTGGTTCCCAAATGCTTAACCCTCCCTGCCAAATGCTGTACAAATCTGTTTTTTGATCTAACAGATGGAAAATACTTATTAGCTCATGAAGCTCATCCCCCTCGGGAGAGAAGCAACTCACCCACTACCATTTTCCCCGTCCTCGGAGGGTCAAGGCCTTACAGGTATTCTGACCAAACATGTTCATCCCTCTTTATCATATGACTTCCTGAGCCAATGATAGCCAAAGAAAACTAAATCTTGGTTTCTGTTTGACTCCTGATGGTCTGGGGATTAAGTCTTTTCTGCTTACGAATCATGCTTGTTTTGCTGTGTCTTAGGCAAGACCACAGAGGAGGAGGAAGTGGCCATTTGCATCTCTTGGTTAGAGTGCAGCCTTCTATTCTCAAAAATAAGAATAAAGAGATAGAGAGATATACTTCAGCATCCTTTTCCTTTATTGAGACAGCCTCATCTGGACCAGTCTCAACCTTCCAAATAATATGAAACTATACTTGAGCTGAGGGGTTTAAAGAACACTGGCCTTGGAATAAGAATCTTAAGTTTTGAATTTAGCTCTTGCTATCACCAACTTATTCGGTTTCCAGATTTTAGCTTCCCAGATAATGAAATGTGAAGTTCGCTCCAATGGTTGCATGTAACAGAATGTAGGGTACTGTGTCAACATATACAAATTATTAAATTTGCTACGAGATAAAATTATGCTATTTGACAGCTATGACTAAGCAATTCCTTATAAGTAGACAAACCTGTTTTCACAGATTTCATATTACTTTTAAATTAAAAAATATTGATGGCCCCTTCATTGGTTACAGGATAAAGTCCAGAGTTCTAGCTTTATTTTTCACATTCTCCCCAATCTTAGCTTCAAATGTGCCTGACTTCATCTTTTTTAAAAAAATTGAATTTATTGAGGTGACAATGGTTAATAAGATCATGTAGGTTTCAAGTGTACAATTCTATAAAACATGATCTGCATATTACATTGTGTGCCCACCATCCAAACTCTCATTTTCTTCTGTCACCATACATTTGACCCCCTTTTCTCTTCTACCCCCACACCTCCACACTGTTGTCTGTGTCTACGAGTTTTTGTTTTTGTTTGTTCATTCATTGCTTTCAGTTTTATATCACACATATGAGTGAAATCATATGGTTCTTAACTTTTTCTGTACATGGGCAAATAATTTTCAATAAGGAGCCAAAACACGGAATAGAGAAAATAAAGATGCTTCAAGAAATGGTGCTGGGAAAATTGGAACGTCACATGCAAAACAATGAAACTAGACTATTGTTTGTCCCCATACACAAAAACTAACTCAAAATGGATCAAAGACCTAAATATAAGACCTAAAACAATAAATTGCATAGATGCCCAGCCTCATCTTAACATTGTCCACACGAAGCCTTTCCTCCCAAGACACAGATCTCTTTGCCTGTGACCTTCTCCTTGGTGCCTGACCTGGCCCTTCCCTTCTCCCTACTTCCAGCTCCGACCTCCCTCCCCTGCATCAAGGTGAGGGTGTGGAAGCTCCACAACTTTATTTTCTGATTTAACTAGCAGTTTTTTAAGGCTTCTTTCAGGCACTGAAGATAGAACAAAAAAAAAGCTAGGGTATCTCTCCCAATTACTCTTTCCTGCCAATGCTTAATAGGACTTCAAGGTCTGACTGGAATTCACTTCCTCCCCAAAGCATTCCCTGCTCTCTGGCCTGTGGCACTCTCCTCCTCCTCTAAATGCCTATTGTTTTTATTTTCTAAAACACACACAGCACTTATCATATTCCACCATCTTATGAGCTATTTTTGTATCTGGATGCAGGAACCATTCACACACTCATTCTTCTCTCACAAAGGCCAGCACCACACATGGTATGTAGGCAGTAAAATAAATGAATGGATGGATGAATGAATGAATGAATGAATGAACAAACAAATGATGGAACTAGAGTGAAATTTTCACTGTTATCCTTTGGTTAAACTCACATATTAACCTGCAAACATTTTAGAAAGGAAATATTAGAAGGGGATAATGACAAGGATACTGTTCTAGACAGGTAGGCCTACTGATCTTGCCAAAGAGTGATGTAGCAAATAAGGGGCACAGCCTATGGATCTGCTGAGTAGACCACCTTTCTTTGGGCCCTGCCCCCACTTTGAAGATAGACCACATGCACCTTCCTTGCTTTATCATCTTGTTCTCAGTCTCTGAATCAAAAAAGAAGGAGGCAAGTTCCTGGCTTAAATGATTTAAAATGTTGATTTAACTCCCTAAACTGTGTTAAGTTATATCTGTACTAAAAGACAGCCATTTGCATGATTCTCTTTATGGAAATGATTTAAACATATATTTGGGATTTTTTTTTAAAATGCTTAGAAAGACATACCTTCAATTGCCATTTAAAAATGTGTATTTATACAATACACATATGTAATTATAAGGATTACATGCCAGAGCTGGTGCTGATGACTGCAAAAATATTTAGTTTGTAACCATCAGGTTTTGAATTTATAAACTGGGGGAAAAAACAAGGTTTTTGTGTGAGGTAATATAATATAGTAATTTTTTTACTATTTATAAAGTCCAGTTTACTTACTTTAGATACATATCATTAAAATATTTGCTTTTGCTTAAGACTTTTATGTTAAGCTAAAGATTTGATCTTACTGTAATGATCATAAAAATATAACATTAATAATGATAAAAGAACATTGTCTAATTTTTCTAAAACAAAAAACACCAGGAAAGTATATATGTAAAATATATACCTTTCTTTTTGTAAGTATTTTGTTGAAAAAACAAATCTTAAGGGTTTATACAGTACCCTACCTTTTGATTTATAATATAAATTGTAGTTGCTCTAAAGGTATAGGGAGTCCTTTAGAAAATTATTAAATGACTTGCTTAAAAGAAAAATTCAATGTATGCCATTGCCATTTCAAAAAGAGCATTTCCAAGGTTATATAATCATTACATTTCATTTTAAATTTCAATAAATATTTTTAAAGTGCATTGATTATATAACATGAATGTTAACACCAATTGTATCAATATACCGTGAAAATTATGAAGACAGCCTATGTTGAATTTCAGCAAAGCTCATAGGAAACCTATTAAATTCTGAAACATATATATACCAGAAATTACTTACAATAAAAATTTTATTATTGTCAATATTTCCCACCACTTAATAACTAAAAGTGGAGCAGACACATTGAACAGGATTCTCCAGGGTGGAGTAACAGACAAGGACACAGGACATAAGTGACAGATAGCAACTACTTTCTAGAAGCAGGGAGTATACATTGAATTACAGCGTTGTTTAAAATTAAAAAAGACAAATATTATTCACCGAAGGTCCTTGTATAATCTGAAAAACAAGAAAGTTTATTTTAACTAAATTAAATTATAGTTAAGGTTATTTTAACTTGAGATTAATCTATATTCTTATTCACAGAACTCGTTTCTATGAACTTTAGCAACCAGAATCCAGAGGTGACAGTATAAGATGTGTTTTTTTTTCTCATGGCTCATGTGGAATTTAATCATATTTTCACCTCACTTCATTGACAAAGTGCATTATGGATTGATTGAAACAGGCAATTTCATAATGTGACTATCACAACCTGTGATGAAGATATCATTTGCTCCAACGTGTCGAGCGTGCCCTGCAGAGGTTCTGTGAATATTCTGATGAAGCATGGATAATGGTGTGAATCGATTCTTCAGATCCATAGCATGTAAGGCTCCAGTCTCACTACAGGGGTGTGGCGCATTAGACATGGGAATGCCTCACCTGCTATTTACATTTGTTTTAAAGCCAAGATTTTACAAAGTCTAGCAAAACCAGCTAGTGTGTAAAAATATTTCTGACTATAATTAGCTACATCTAAGTAATAAATACTGACTCTGAGACAAGTATTTCATCACTCAGAGTGCACATTTTGTAATATTTCAAAAAGATCTTGTGACATAGACTCTCACTATGTGATATGCCTAATTATTTAAATTAAAAAGACAAAATTTGTTAGGAATTTGTTAGTTTCACCAGTGTAAATGACTTCTGAATCCTCTATTCCTATTTTTATGAGCAATCATTAGTACCCAACAATATTAAAAATTAAATTTTGAATAAAACACTTCCTATTTTCTTTAGGTTAGTTTTGGGAAATCCGGAGCCTAGTAATATGTGTGCATGTATGTGTGTGTGTATGCAGGCACACATGTGCACTTGAAGATTGGAGGCATCTATGTATCTTTATTTCTGTGTCTACCTGTGTACTCTTTGCCTCTTCTCATTTCTTTCACAGACCAGGGATATTAGCAAAATAGAGAAACTAAAAAGTAATGAGGAGTACAATGAGAAATATTGTTCAAAATATTTGTTTCTGAGATAAGAATAAAAACAGTAGAAGGGACATAGAAGTGAAAGCCTTCTGATGGGACAAATGTGAGTCAGACAAATGTAGGCCAACCACAAGTTCATTTATTTATTCCACAAGAATTCATTTAGTACCTCCACATGGGGTGGGGGGACAAAAGCAGGTTTACAATTGTGAGTACACAAAACATAGAGCTTATTCTTGCATTATTGATTATTGTATTACTTTCCATACAAACAACTGCAAACCTACTGTGTTCCACCCTGTACCATTGCCCTGTCCTAAGCCCTGGGGACCCACAGTGAACAATATGGTCCACAATGCCTGCCCTAAAAGGGTGGCATTCCAGTGGAGGGAGATGAGCAATAAACCAGGTACGAAAGCCATGCAGAAAACTGAGTGGTATTCCATTCTATGGGAGAAAATTTGTCAGTAAATAAATAGAGAGATTTGGAAGTGGTGGAAGTGACTAAATTTTCATAGGGTCATCAGGAAAGGCCTCACTGAGAAAATAAAATTTATTAGGGGAGGGAGGCAGAAGGAAGACAGAGGAGGGAAAGACTGGGAAGAATGCATTGCAAGAGAGCTGGGGGAGCTAATGTGAAGACTGGGCTTAAATAAGTCTGAGTTCGCTCTGCTGGTCCCAGGTGATCTTCCCAAATATCCTTTTACAGATCTTATTGCTCTTTCCTTCACTACAGAGTTAAGGATTTTTATTTTCCCTCTGTTTTAGGAGAAAGATGGAAATAACCATTAGAACCTTTCATTATTAAGATATGTGTGCACCTTTCTCAGAAAGCTACATTTGGCATTATTGCAATGAACTGGAGTCGTAATGCTTACAAAGATTCATTTTGCGATCTTAATTAAAAAAAGGCAACAGCTTGATTTTTACTATTACATCTAAAATGCAGAGAGGCCTACCCACTGAATCCAGCTTAAATGAGGAAAGAGATGACGGCTGAATTTCATGTCTGCCTCCAGACAGGGACCAAACCATGCTTCCTTCCCGGCACATGCCCAGTGTGGGCAGTCCCCTCTGCACCTGCCCGCTTCCCCACCCCACCTCCAAAAAAAAGAAAGAATAATTTAAAAGGGGTGATGTATGTTCCTTATCTGTTTTGACACTTGAAGCAAAAGAGATTTCACACACAGAAAGCTGAGTTGGATATGGAAATATCTGAATGTTGTGTAATATTCCAGTGAGTAGACAATAAAGGAGGGAGCAGAAAAACTGACTTGTCACAGTGTATCTTGTTAAACTAAAACGCCTGCTTCCATGTTAATGTTAAAAGAAAGCAGCATGGCCCTGGTGTAGAGAAAGAAGCCATCCATGATTTTGGACAACCTCTAAAGCCCTGGTCCTAAGGACCTCCACTCTGCTTTCTCCAAGGAGATGGCTTGCTGCTTGGGAGAGGGACTTAGCAAGATGCCTGCTTCAGAAGACAAAGTCCATCCTCACACAGAGGCTCATGGCTCAACCAGTCACCTAGTAATCACGATTCTAAATAAAAGTAAAAATATTCAATATTTTGGAAGTCAATAAGAGGTACCTATAACTTGAATGCTGGGGAGGAGGCAGGCAAGACTTCCTGAGGCAGCAGTGTCTGAACTGAGGACTGGGAATTAAGTAAAGATTAAATAAATGAAGAAACATGCTGAGAAAATAATGTGCAAAGTTTGAAAGAGTGAGTACCCAAGATATTATAAGTTCTGGCCCTGGCTGGGTAGGTAGCTCAGCTGGTTAGAGCATTGTTCTGATACACCAAGGTTGTGGGTTCAACCTCCAGTCAGGGCACACACAAGAAGCAACCAGTGAGTACAAAAATAAGTGGAACAGCAGGTTGATGCTACTCTCTCTCTCTGTCTCTCTCCCTTTCTGTCTTTTTCACACCCTCCTTTTCTCCCTCCCCCCTCTCTCTATAAAATCAGTTTTAAAAAATTAAAAAGTAAGTTCAGGAGAGTGCAGAGGAGTGTGGAGTATAAAGAGTGGGTGAGAAATAGGTGGGGCTGACAAGGTAAAAAGGCTAAAGGATTATCTTGTGGGTCAAGTAAAGAAGAACAGCCCTGAAGGCAAGGAGGAGGCCAGGGGCTGGGCAGTTGTAGTGAGGAAAATGAAATTTCAGAAAAGTTCCTGGCTGTTCCAGGAGTCTGTGTGAGAGGTCACCAGGATGAGGAGCCAAGCCAGGGTAGACGATAGAGAGAAAGAAATGGATTTGTCCTCTTGCATTCTGGAGTTATTTAGGAGATGAACCAGTAATTGATAGAATGTGAGAAGGGGAAAGGATCTTGATCTTGCACCACTGAAAGCATGCCTTTTCTTATACCTTTAAAGCAAACGGGTATCTTCATTGATGGGCAATTTTGGGCTATACCTGACCAACAAGTATCATACAGAATGAATGTGATTCAGATTCAACCTTCCCTGCTATCCAACACACATAGCTATTTTACAGATTGCAGAAGGGCCATAAATATGTACTGTGCATTTATCAATTGCCAGACCTCCAAAAGAAATGACCGACATGAATAAGGCACCTGAGGAAAAGAACTGTGATTGCATCTGGCAGGTAGTTGGTAAACAGTCGATACTTTGGTTACTGCCTTTCTAGAAAGCCTAGTGCATTTTGATTTGCTTGATCATTTAATAGTTCTTTTATCTTTGATTTTATAATTGTCATTAAAAAGTATTTAAGGAAGGTATATCTTTGTACAGGTCAACAACTTTTGTAATTCACCCAATAGGACAAACTTATCCAAATGGTCAAGAGTGAACAATGATATTTTTACTTCATTATCAACTATTTTATTGTGACATAAAAATTATTTCTCGAATATAGGCCAACATTTATATGTATACATATATATATTTAAATACTTAGGATGCTATAATCACAAAGTAGTTACAGTATAAGTAGCAAATCCATATTAATCTGCTCTGAATACATCTATGAAAATGTATAAATGCATGAATAGTTCTTCATATTTTTCATACTTAAGTGACAAAGATTTTGTCATATTTCTGAAATTGTTATGATTTTAATCCTATTTTCATATTTTTTGTAAAATACTTTTAATTCTCCTTTGAATGTTTCCAAGTCAAGTCTATAAGTAAAGATAAGCTAAACAATTATTGGGGGACCACAATTTCCCCCAAGGTTTTCATCAAATCAGGATCCCAATGATCTTTGAGTCACGCCTAGAAATCAGATGTCCACTCTTGATCAATTCCTTCCAGGTTTGAAACGGAGGAATAAAAACAGCCCTGCATCAAGGCAGGGAACCTCAGGCTGGAACAAACAGTATATCCAAAAGAGAGGCAGGCCAGCAGATATATCTTTCAGGAAACATACCCAATAATGGTTTTGGGGACTGGAATATCTATTCCTAAACATAACATGTGATAGTTTGGCTGCTTTGGCTAAACTTTCACACAGTAATTCCTGCCTATGTCAACTGGACCCTGCTCTAGAATCTCATTAGATTCACCTTGGCCCATCAGTAAAAGTATTTTCTACTAATAGTGAAAGTGCCATTATTGTCCAACTAACTGCTGTTGACTTGTAGTATTCTGCTGTCATTCTGGGTGTTTCATCATATTTTAGTCGAATTTTCATTTTTTTCCATGCTATTTTCAGGAAAAGGAAGGAAGGAAGGCAGCGAGGAAGGAAGGAGACATTTTAAAAAAAACTGCAAGGATGCAATAGTTTGAGTGAGTTGGAAAATACTTAAATTTTATTCCTTATAAAATACAAAGTGAAGAAAATACTACTCAGCCACAAAAACTACAGAAAACATCCAGTTGTATCTCTTCCTATTACATGCTCTTATGAGAATGCTTAGTAAATTTCATGGAAAAGATAATACACTTCTTTTTGAAGCTTCAACTTTACTTTGTACAAATAACACTGAAATGGCCCACCCCATATCCCAATTAACACTCCTGAACTGCACCAAATAAATCCAAACACAATGGCAAAACAGAACAAGTGATCAGGCCAGTCTCGCATGTGTAATTGAACATATTAAAGAGAGTGAGGGAGTACAGATGAATAAGATTTGGAGGAAAAAGAGACCAAATGGCCCAGAGAATTCTCACCCTTCTACAAAAATAACAGAGCTAGAAGAAGAAATGGATACAGATGAAGAAAATTAATACAAAAAAAGCAGAGGTAGAGAAGGTACTCACGAAAACCAAAACCAAAACAAAATCAGGAGTGGTTTGTATAGCAAGCAGTTATCATTGGCTTTTGCTGCTATTGCTGGGGTGTTTGTATTCCCTTGACTTTGGCGAATGAATAAACAAATGTAGATGAATTCATCTTTCCCATGGTAGGTATCTGTATTTATTTTCAGAACTGAGTTGACTATTTGAGGTTTCTCACTTAAGAACACCAGAAGGATCAGGTTCTGGCTTTGACAAAGAACAAAGTGTGAAACCCACATGACTTTCCTTGTGCAGGCACTGATGAATCCAAGTGAAGGACTAGTAAGAATGCTCAACCATCTGAGTTTGGTCCCTATTTTGCTATGGTGTACCATTATTAAGTTAATCATGATTTATTATACAAAGGGACACCAATGATGGTAAAAAGTAGTACTATTAATAATTAGCATCAGTACAACAGGAATGCATTTGGATTGCTCCAAGCAAACAGATGTGTCTGATCACCCAGTCAAAGTAGATGATGTCATTTTTTGTTTGTACATTTGTTTGTTTGTTTTGGTGTTGTCCTATCCCTCAGACATCCTGTAACTGATCTCTTATTATTAGATGGGGAAAGAAACTTTACTCTGATTTATGTCAAATGCAGGAAAGTCCTGGTTTTTTGTTTGTTTGTTTTTGTCGCTCTTTCTTTTCCCTGGGCGTGCACAATGTCAAAGGGCTTTTACACTGAAATTGTAATATGCTGCAGTTCTACAAAGTTCACCATGATGTCTGTTATAAGAAAAGCGATTAATTATGGCTTTCCACTTTGCATGCTAAAAGAGGAATTTTCAATTTCAAACTCTGTTGTACATTTTGGTAAGATATAATTTACATCTATTCCCCCCCTTTCACTTTCTGAATGGGGCTACATTATAATATAAAGTCATTCAATATTAGAGCAGGGGGAAAGTAAAGCCTTTCTTTTGCCTATTACGCAAAGAATACATCTTAGGAACACCATAAATCATGCTTGTCAGTAGATTCAAAAGAATCATTCTGTGTAGCTACCTTGTCTATTATTTAGAAAGTACAGACATGAGACAATATAATTTAGTTGGGCTCCATGTATCTAATTTACATATGGCTGTCTCTTTTTAATCTGAGTTTTCATAAGATGAACCTAATTAGCAAGTTTCAATTTATCTTCAAAACCACTGAACTATGTTGATTACCTCCAGGATGACATCACCCATGTGCACTAGCATATCTGGACTTCTAAACAGAGTCATTCAGTAGATTTTGCAGCTAAAGAAGTGAATATGGCAAGTTAAAGAGGTGATAAACCAGCAGCCATGCAAAATGCATTATTTGTCATGAAGAGATCAGTGTTACAATAGCTTTAACCTATTCCCTATTTTTTCCCCTAATGAAACAGGCAAGTCAAGCAAACCACAAATGATTTTGTGTGACCAGTGTACTAGTATGTGAACACTGATGTAAAAAAAAAAAGTAATCAAATCTTTGGAGGCACTGTATGGATATATTCTCTATACTTCTCCAGTTGGAGCCCCTCATCTAACTTTCTGTTACATGTGCTCTCAAATTGGGAATCTTTCACATAATGAGTTAACCCTGACCGATATTCTCAAAGGAGCTTATCTGGGTTAGGACATTTGACTTTAAATGAGTGATAATGAGAAACATCACATTTAACTTGTCAGCTACAAAATAAAATGTATAATTTATAACACCATACATTATTTAGTGATATCCAACTTTTAAAATTTGTACAATTCAAATGTTTACTTCTGAAATCTTAGAAACTCTAATTGTACAAAGTATAACAAGATATTCAACGTGATTTCCTCTAGAAATACCAGTTTGTGTGCCCATGAATTCTTAGCCTACAGTTAAAACAAAGATAAAAGGTTTTAATAAGAGAAATGTACTACCACTGAGCAGATTATTTTTGTCCAGAGAAAGACAAACTATGAAAACAAAGAAAAGTAAAACTGGTTTGCTTTTGAACTGCATTATGAGAAATATTTTAGTATTTATGGAAACAAGAATCTAGACTTCGAACAAGCAAACTCAAACCAGAAATCTCATGATGACCTGCTTTTCAATGGAAGTTACCATTTTAGTGTGACTCACTAGATTTTGTACTGGAAACACACAAACGCAGCAGAAAATTTCACAACTGCTTATCAATCTAAATCTAGTATTTATCTAAATGCAGGTGAAGGTTGGATTTACGATGCGTTGTTTCGCAGGGTTTGACCACAGCAAACCGTAATCATAAATACAGCCAGTGACATAGAGAAAGCTGACAGGCAGATCAGACAGTAGAAGAAATATACTGGGAGGTGACATAGAACAATCTTTAGACATAAAACATGCGCAAAAATTTCCCGTAACTTCCTGACCCCTCTCAGTTCTACGAGAAAGTTTGCTTTAGTCTGTATACTGATAATGCACAGAAAATAATGCTCAGCCGCAAAAACTGCATACTGATATCATAGTGATCTTCCTTAAATGTCACTTTAAACTTACCATATTCCTACTGAAAATACGCGCTTCACTAGTCAAACTATAAAACCCAAAGCTTCACATTCAAGTCTCAACACAATACATTTTCAATCCATTATCCCATAGTTTTCTGCTTTGAATCCTCAACAAGCCAGAATCACTTATTCATTCCTGGTGAAATATACTCCTCTCCTGCCTTTCTAACTTTGCTCAGGCCCTCTCTCCCTGGAATAGTGCCTTCCCTTTTATCATTGAATCTGTAATTTCCCCCACCCCCCATACGATTTACTCTTATACCAACAGAAGCAAGCCCTTACAATCAGGGACCTAGCTGTATTCCTCAGCATGATAAATGTATATGTGAATACACTGGAAGCTCTCAAATACTTAAGAGTGATCAGAGCCCCTCCTATAAACTCATTTATTTTTGTTTTACATGCCTCACCTCACCTGACTTTTCCTAATCAGTGAGTGTTGGGATAGCACTTACTCATTACTCACCAGTGCTATCCAGCTCTATGCCCTCAGTGGACTATCTGTCTCTACCTTTAGCAACTTGAAGGATAAGTCTTAAGAAGTTAAACAACTAGAAATGAAGAAAGACAGACCATGACACCTGCTCTATTGTCCTGCAAAAAAAAAATCAGAAATGGAGTATGGAAAATATTCTCATAATTAATTAGTTAATTAATCAAAAACCTTTATGGAGCACCTACTGTGTCTATTAGGAGCTAAAACTACAGCAATGAATGAGTCAGAGTCCCTGACCTGGAAAAATTTACGTTCTCGTGTTGAAAGTAGTAGCGGTGATGGGAAGATACACAACAAAGCATCAAATGGTGACGTTATTTGGCGTCATTAAGGAAAAGAAGAACTGAATTGGGGATAACAGTCAGGAGTCTGAAAGGAGCTCTCTAAAGGGGAGAACCCGAAGCAGAGATCTGAGGATGAGAGGAAGTCAGGCATCCAGGCAGCTGGGTGATGGCTGTGGTATCTGGCATAGACAGGAGCAGGTGCAAAGGCCCTGAGGGGAGATCTAGTGGGTCCCATTCCAGAAGAGAAGAGTCCTGGTACAGGCAGAATGCTGTATGGATAAACTGGAGGGAGATCCTGCCAGGTCTACGGGCCACCATAAAAGGTTTGATTTTTATTTAAGTATAATAAGCCACCAGTGGAAGTAGAGCAAAAGAGTGACATGATATTTACCTTCCACCAAAAGAACAGAGACTTTGAGAGAGAAGTAAAATAGAAAGAAAAGAGAAAGCCCTGGCAAGTCAGTGAAGAGGGTACTTGTTCCTGGAACTAGAACCTCGGTCACTGATGAGGACTGGAAGCCCATCTCTTTGCCTCCAGTGGGGCTGGTGGAGGGCAGGGCCTGGAGGGACAGTACATGGCAGGGGAAGGCTAGGGCAAGTCTAGCAACAGCTCCTAGACAATCAAGGACAAAGTCCTGTTAGGCCAGCTCTGATTACCTGTGATACTGAAGAATGTTCTCTTCATAAACAACAGCATTAAGCACTACTTGATTTAATTAACCAGATGACATCTATTAGCACTTTACATAATGCCCAGATCTAAACTCAGCTTTGTGGAGAATACTGTATCCATCTCTAATGAGCTTAACATCTAGATTCATATTTCTACTAAAACCTGACTTATATCAGAGCCTCCCCCCTCCTTTGCTTTTATTCTAATTTGCTGCTTTTGTATAAACTGGTAATTTACAGATTAGATTAATACTAATAATGTCTAGTTATTTCCCATTGGATAATGTACTTATGTTTTAAAAAGAGGCATCCCTCCTATTAATTCATTGATACTCTTCATTCTAACAAGTAGGGAATCTGCTTATTGATTTAAAGCTTCCTAACTATTTAGAAACAAGAGACTGGGTCTTAGTGATAACAAAATTTGCTGAGAAAACAGGCTGTAATTTATACCACCACTTGAGGCCCTATAATGCATTTTTCTGGAAAAATAAAAAAATGCCGAACTCTAATGATGAGCATGCCACTTCCTCCTGAGCTCTTTTGTGATAGAAATAATCAGCTTTAAAATATTCTGTCAAGATCCCGAGATGCAACACTAAAACATGATTGCTTCTATTATATGCCTGTAGTTTTTCCTAACCAGTGGGAAGCTAAGACTTTATACGGGAACAAACTCCTTTCTGTTACATTTTGATAAATGTCTTGCCTGGGATTACAAACCTTTATTTAACCTACATGTCTGGATAGCTTGAGAAGTTTCAGATAATGACTAGTTTAAATGATTAACATTAATTTCAGCTAGCAAACTTGCTGTCTAGCTGCTGGCTTTATAATCTGCGAGTTATTATTTGTCTTAATGGCCATTCCAGTTTCTCTTGAAAACGTTGGAGATGGGTAGAGGTAGGGAAGGACAGATAGAACAAGCATTTGATATTAAAAGCCAGAATGTAAACTAAGGTTAAGTGTATGATGTTGATTCTCAAACACTTTCTGTGGCAGGCTTTGGTTTTCTTTGTTAGAATGCTTTGTTTGGCTCTCTGTGATACATTTGACACCTTTTTTCTTCTTGTGAGTTTGATCTAAGGATTTGCAAAGAAGCAGGACACCTCTGAGATGTAGATCTGTGCTGTCACAGGTCACCGTGACAGGGGCGTGGCTGCAGAGCCTGCTAACCTTTCCCAGAAGCTCCATTCTTTCCAAGAGCCCCTGGAACATCACACTCCTCCCATTCCTCAATAACAGAAAGTGTAGGCTACAAAGAAAGGAGGTACATGGAGCATGCGTGCTGTGGACAGACACCCTTGTCACATCTCACCCTCTGTTTTCATCAAGCCATGATACTTGTTGCAGGAACATTTTAAAATCCTTTCAATAGGTAACTATTTGCACCTATAGCTTTTGTGAAATAGCCTAAATAAAACGGTACTATTGGAAGGATATGAGTCATGAGCTTCATGGAAACTAACCTTGCCTTTCCTGATTTTCTAAACCATGTTGTGGAAATTTTAAATTTCACTTTCCTTAGCGAGGGAACTTACTAAACTGACTTTCTGGGGTAGAACTCCCAGTGCTAAAACTTAAAGGGACGCGAATGCCACCAATTGGTGTTTTTTGCTCCTGCCACTACAAGACACTATGCAAGTGAAGGACCTGCCAATAAGGGTGTACATTATGGGTGACTTCTATTAATTAAAAACCAATTGTATCCTAGTATCCATCTTAAGAAGAAGACAAAATTTTTTTTCCATTCACTTAATGTCACAAAAGCCTCCTTACAGTTCATCTAACTTCTGATGTATTTCATAATCAGATTTTTAAAAGCACATGTATTTTACACAATTCTACAGCAAACACAGTGTATTGTATCTTGTTTTCCACACTAACACCTCCTGAGATACAATGACTTCTATTTGAGAACGGAGAGAAATTTCTGAAGCATAACTGAGTTCCACCAGTACAATTTCCACATCTAACATACCAGTTCTTTAGAGGTCAGTCTTGTAAAATCTTCTCTCTCATTTTCCCTGAGGGAAGTGGTTATTTTTGTTGCATTCGGCCCTGAAAATTTCCACAGCAAATTCAGTCCCTGACCCATGACAAAGAACAGAATACATTTACCCAAACCTCAAGATGTTTTCATGGTATGATACATTTCAAATGGAGTCTGTTTCTTGTGTGACCACTATTGACAAAATATACATTCTCTTCATTTCACATGGTCCTTCTTTAAATTCACAGCCCTTTCTCCAAGATTTGAAAGTTTGGAACTGTGTTGTACAAGTAAGGGGAATGAGAGACATTTGGATGTTTTGATCTTAAACTATGAAGACAACATGTTTATTGTTAAATGTGTTATGTCTTGACTCTCCTATCTTTTTTTTTAAGAGAGGGATATTACCTTGACAGTGAAGCCTCACAGACTAAGAGGGTGGATTCCAAATTACAAGCCATTTTGCCTAATAAACTTAATCATTGATGTCATCCTAATCCATTTTCACAATAACAATAACTTTAATAATTGATTGTTCTTGGGAAATTATGGGACAATGCCCAAATTAGAAGCTATCAGTTTGTAAATTCACGGAGTTATTTAATAATAATTAAGGTTTGGTGCATGTTTCTTTAGGACAAACTATCAATATGTAATTATGCAATAGTCTAATGTGGGGAGAAAAGGTCATGTGATAGGTATTCTAAAGGGAAAAAAAAAAACCAACATTTTGACAACCAATGCATTATCTCTCACCTTTCCTGTCATATCTGGAAACAGCAGAGATACCCTGATATTTTTATTGGGTTTATACAGTCAGGCATATGTGACCCATTAGGCTGGTTTCCATAGATTTCAATAACTAACTGTAGGTGACATTTTAGGGAGATATCAGCAGAGTGTGTGACATGGGTGGTGTAATCATTACCTTCTTTTCTTCTAACAAATTGTACTGATGCAATAAAAACCAAACAGAAGGTCAAAGAGCTTGTAGCCAATTCAGCATGACACAAATATCTAATCCAAACCAATCTGTCAACAGTCCACCCAGCCCTCGCTTTCATCAGCAGTCACGCTTTCCTTTGCTTCTGCTGTCACAATCACAAGGGCTAAAAGCAACATTTTCCAATATATGTCTCATTCACTCTCATTTTCTTGATGTTCTTTCTTCTGCCATGCTTCGAGAAAAATGCCTGTCTTCAGAGAATGGCCTCAGATTTAGAATTTGAAATTTAGAATATCAAGCTTGAAATATGGATATGAGGAACAATAGCCTGTGAAGGAGGCCAGAAGACCCTGAAATGTGGACTCTGAGGCCCTTCTTATGGTCTCACTTGTCTCCTCTGTGCAGGCCAAACTCTGCGGCTTCCCCTCCCTGCACTCAGTCCCAAATTCTGTAGACCACTGTTGTTTGAGAGAAGCTCTGGGCAGATGACTAATAAAGGCAAAGGCAAAATGTATCTAAGAACAAAACAAGGGATACATTTTCATTGAGAAGAACTTTTAAAATCGAGGCTTTAAGAATTTGTGTAGGCACATTTAAATGGCTCTATTTTGCAAACTGTTCTCAGCCATAAATTAGTTAATATTCTTTTAATTTTGTCTTTCCTAGAGTATGCTCCTGTACAATGGTTACGAATAAACTGCCCATATCCCTGAAGTGAGTGGTGTCTGGCAGACAGCGAGAAGGGAGGAGCAGGGAAGAATATTGGCTTTGCTGACAGTGGATCTGGATTTGAGTCTATGAAAACTTATTAACTCTGGGGCTTTAGGAAAACCTCAGGAAAATAATAGTAAATCTTGCTTTAGCACATTTATTCCTATACTAAGAGGTTGGTATTCACTTTTTCATTTAATATGACCAGAAAAATCCAATGAGAAAGGTATTATTATTAAACTCATTTGAACAGAAGAGGAAAATGAGGTTCAGAGAAATTATTAACTTGCCCAACATCACATACCCTTTAAGTACCTTATTTATATACTTGTGTTTGTGAATGGGTGGTTTTGCTTGTCTGAACAATATGCAACTAGGTTTAAGTAAATAAATATGGATGTATTAAATAAAATCTTATGTCTACATTCTTAGACCTTCATCTTTACTTATTTCATGTAGTTTTTTCGTGGAAGAACAATAATTGTGCCATGTGCTTTTTTCAGAAATAATTTTGAAGTTCCTTATTTAATACTACATTTATTGATTTTCTTCCAAATTCATTTTAATTTTATTTTTATTGTATTTTTTTATTTTTTCTATTTTTTTTTAGTTTAATCATTGTTCAGGTACAGTTTTTTCCCTTTTATTCCCACTCCAGCCCACCCATACAACCCTCCCCATTTCCCTCCCATTACTACCCTTCCCCTAGTTTTTGTCCATGTGTCCTTTAAATTTGTTCCTGTAAACCCTACCCATTCTCCCCTGAAATTCCCTCTTCTCTCCCCTCTGTTAGCCTGTCCTCTATTTCAATGTCTTTGGTTATATTTTGCTTGTTTCTTTGTTTTGTTGTTTAGGTTCCTGTTAAAGGTGAGATCATATGGTATTTGTCTTTCACTGCCTGGCTTGTTTCACTTAGCATAATGCTTTCCATCTCCATCCACGCTGTTGCAAAGGGTAGGAGCTCCTTCTTTCTTTCTGCTGCATAGAATTCCATTGTGTAAATGTACCATAGTTTTTTGATCCATTCATTTACTATTTTTTCATTACCATTTATCCCCCTTATACTCCCCTCCTGCCCACAATCACCACACTGTAGTCCATGTCTGTGAGTCCTTTTTCCTTTTTGCTCAGTCCCTCCACCCCTAGCCCCACCCACAGCTGTCCACCCGCTCTCTGAATCTGTCTCCATTCTGCTTGTTAATTCAGTTTTTAGAATTGAAAAATAATAACAGGGCCAATTTCACAACTCTTTGACAATTAGTCACCTGAGAGGTTGTCAGAGTACACAGAATTTCTCCAAACTACAGAGTTCCTCTTTATGTAGAAACAAAGAGGTAATACTCTTAAAAACGTGTCTTTGAAGAAAAACAGATCCATGACAAATAGATCAAGAGTAACTTTCACAATATCTTCCGAGAAATAACAATGATTATTTTAAAAAACTTACTGAAGAGCAGTTAGTAACATATCAAAAAGTGTGTGCGTGACTATTTCTTAAAGACTAACTGGAGAAACTGAGCACCAGCTCTCCCCAAGGAAAAACCCCAGTGTCTGAGGTCGCAGGCTGGGCCCCACCCATGTGACTTCTGATGCAGCCCTAATAAAATATGACAAGTGGGGCACAGGGATCTGGCAAAAGGCTATAAAATTAAAAACTCATTGGAATACCTGCTGCATTTGCTATCTCTTAAGCACTTCTATTATATACTTATTATGACAAATTGCACTGATTTACATATTAATGTTCTGCATTTCAGCAGGTGCCCTTTCTGTTCTCACACAACAGAATACACTCTATCGCACACACTTAACCTACGTGACTCAGCCATTAAGTGAAAATTTGAGTGGGAGGAAAAAGAAACAGAAGGAATACAGTTGCTCCCATTGTTCTCTTCAAAGCCTCAGATTTTAAATCTTTACCTGTCACTCAGTTGAACTCTATTTTTGTCAGTTTGCCTATCAGTCAGGATGGGGAGCTTAGCCTAGGGTGAGCCGTGGGTTTGTCTTTGAACCATTTTTTTTTTAACATTCTCAAGTTCAAGTGACATCTGGACAGGTGAAAAAGGAAGACAGAAAGCCATCCTTTATGTGAGCAAAGTCCATGGAACTTTCGCAATGATGGAAATGTACTACATATTAGCAGTACAATACAAGAGTCATTAGGTTTAATGACTTGGAGAACTTGAAATGTGTCTAGTCCAACTGAGTAACTAGTTTTTAAAATTTAATTAATATTTATCAATTTAGTAGTTAAAGTACCGCACAGTGCATCTTTATAACACGCCCAAACCATTTCTAGGTGACTGTGAAAGGGAAAATGGTGGAGAAGAAGTCACTTGTCCGTTTCTCCTATAGTCAGGTCCGTGATCTCCAAATTTACTGTTTCTGGGTTTGTTTTTTTAACATTGCTAAAATCATCTCCAAATTTCTGAGAGTGCATCAACTACTGCAAGTCATACTGTCTAATTCTTAATAGGATCCTCATTGTCATTTGGATACTCTTTAGTTCTTCTCATTTAAAACTCTTGCCTTGACCACAATTCTAAGTTGTCTCTGCACTCAAGACTCATATTGCTCTTCATTCTCCTCCTGCTCAGAAAATACTCTCTGCCTCATTCATGAAGGAATCCAAGGACATCTACCAGCTCTTCAATACACACGTTGCCACCACCACACATCAATTTTTCTCTGTTCTTCACCCTCCACTCTTCCTGTCAACCAAGATGACGTGACCATTTCTAAGGCTCATACCTGGTACCTGTGATGTAAATAATATCCTCTCTTACCTCATCTAGTCTCTTTCTTAATTATCCCCTTTCTCTTTTTGTGTGGTTTTAATCTTTGCCTATCGAGGGATCCTTCTACTTAATACAAACAAGTAATTCTTTCTGGTCCCCTCCATTGATGACACAGCACTGTCGTAATTTTCATGCTTTACTTCCCCTGGCATTCTAGGTTCTACCTCAACCACCCAATCCAACCTACCTCTGTATATGCCCCTGGTTCTTTCTGCAGTTCTTTACATGCTCATTCTTCTCCGGTATTTTCCACCATTGCATTCCCTGAAACTGAGCATTACTTAAGGTTAAGCTACGCCTTGTCTGCTGACTATTTTTTATAGGGCACAAGAACTAAGGATGTTTATTTCATTTAAGAATATGTCACATTAGCCCTGGCTGGTGTAGCTCAGTGGATTGAGCATGGGCTGTCAACCAAAGGGTCACCAGTTCAATTTCCAGTCAGGGCACATGCCTGGTTTTGGGCCAGGTCCCCAGTAGAGGGTGTACCAGAGGCAACCACACATTGATGTTTCTCTCCCTCCTTTTCCCTTGCTCTAAAAATAAATAAATAAATAAATCTTTTTAAAAAGAATATATTACATTAAAAATAAAAAAGATCAATATTACATGACATGTGAAAATATTATAAATTCAAATTTCATTATCCATAATAAAGTGTTATTGGAACATAACTGCTTTCATGCTACAATAGTTAAACAGTTGCAACAGGAATTATATAGGACACACAAAGCTGAAAATATTTACAATTTAACCCTTAACACAAAATGTGTACTGACCTCTACTTAAAATGGCTCTCAATTTTCTTTTCTTTTATATCTTTTCCTAAATTATTATATCTGCTTCCCATCATTTTTTTATTAAAAAAGGAAAGAATTGATAATTCTTGAATTTTTACTACATATGTCAGGCAATATGCCAGCACTTCACAGAATTTATTGTATATAATCTTCACCACTAAATGAGACAGGTAATGCCACTGCAAAATGTGAAATGTGACCGTCAGCTTAAATTACTTGCAGAAAGTATTGCCTGACATTAGCTGCTCCTTTGTGGAGCAGACTTTCTGGTTAACTGCAGGGACTCAATGAATGGCTGTCACACCTGTGCTCACGTCCTAGTCACCTTTGACTCCACACCACTCCCTGCAACCCAACCTTGACTGACTCTTCCTCTGTTAAAATGCTTTTCTTCCTTGCCATTTCCTTTGCCACTAGTCTAGTTCAGAAAATAGCTACCTCTTGCCTGAATTAGTGCATGTTTTCTATTGTACTAATTTCACTCTCCTCTGCTTTCCTTTTTTTCTGCATGCTATCATCACCAATCTGTCAAAAAAAATGCTTGTTGACCATCTCATTCATGTATTTGTATCTCTGTAAGGAACTGCTTCCCAGGTGTTGATCTAGTGACTTCTTTAGGCAAAAGCCCTCCAGGGCTGCTCACCTTCTCTTTCCTTTCTTCTACCTATGATTCCTTCCCCATCCTTTCAATTTGGCCACTCAAAACAGGAGAGGTTTTATTTTCCCATCCCTGAACTACTTTTTCTTCAAGTTATTGTATTCTGTCTTACATGGTTATCAGTATACATGTCTCATCTTTACAACTCCACTATAATCTCCTTGAGGGTGTGGCCTCACCTTATTTATTTTGCACAGAATTTCTCACGACATCCAGAACAGGGTTTGAGGTAGTTTTTTTAAAATTGTCAACTCAACAATTATGCTCTCCCCTTCTTTCTGGCCAGTAGGACCTCCATTTTATCCATGTATTCTGGGAAGATACTCCACCCTCCCTCTAGTGGCTTAGTCATTATTGGTCTAAATGATGACTAAGACAAATCTGCTTGGGCTGCTATAACAAAATACCATAGACTGAGTGGCTTAAATAATGAGTCACTTCTCACAGATCTGGAGGCTTGGGATTCTAGATCAGAGTGACAGCATGGCTGGGGTTTTGGTGAGGGCTCTCCTCCGGGCTTACAGATGGCTGCCTCCTTGCTGTGTCCTCACATGGTGAGTTCTGGTTTCTTTCTTTTCTTGTAATAACACTAATCCTATCATGAGGACCCACCCTCACACTTCACCTAAACTGAACTACCTCTCAAAGGCCCCACATCCAAATATCACATTGGGGGTTAGGATTTCAATGTATGAATTTTGGGGGCACACAAACATTCAGTCTGTAAAACTAGTCTACTAAAAAGTAAGGGAACATTCAGAGAAAGCTTTTCCTTCTTCATAAAAATTGATGCATGAGAGGGAACACCCTGTCTGCCTGGAACAGCTTCAACCATCTTGCTGTATAATGAAAGCAGACACAATTATCACACTCAAGCTATCCGATGGGAGAATGGAAAGCCTCTTGGTCCCTGATGGCTTACTGGTATTTAAGTGCTGAATTAACCAATCCTACTATAATCTTATTTCTAGACTTTTTTATTAAAGAATAAAAGAAATCCATTACTGTTTAGGCTACTTTTAGTTGTGTCTTCTATTATTTTCAGAGTTGTGTGAGTCAGCCTAAAACAAATATTTATTGAAATTTAAATGTATGAGTGTGCATTTAAATATATACATTGATATTGCACATGTATTCTGTATTGAGGTGCCTCATGTGTTTTTGTCACTTTGCATTATTACTTAACAAAAACATATGATTTCCTTGTAAGCCCTTTGTGAAATAGATCTCTATTTTATATATTTACTCAGTATTAAGCACATTACAAATATGTAATATCTATTTGTTGACTGAATACACTAATAAATGTTGGATGAAAGGTGAAGATAAGTAGCTAGCAGGAGGAAACAAGAGCTCTGTTCTGATTTCTTACAAGGGTGTCATATGCAGCAAAAATGTAGAAAAAATACATGTATCACCCAGATCATCCAGAAATCAATTTATGAAAGAAAAAAACAAAGGATAAAAGAAAGAAAGAAAGAAAGAGAGAGAGAGAGAAAGAGGGACGGAGGGAGGGAGGGATGGAGGGAGGGAGGGAGGGAGGGAGAAAAGGAAGGGAAGGAAAAGAAAGGAAAGGAGAGAAAAAGAAGGAAGGAAGAAGGGAGGAATAGAATAAGAAAAGAGGGGATGGAGGAAGAAAGGGAGGGGAGGTAAATGTAAAAAACATTTTGTATGCAAATGATGAACAGGTTGGAGAGGTTAATTGCTCAATATTGAGGCATCTCCAGCAATAAAAGCAGATGGTAGAACTTTTGCTCTTTCCTCTTGGCCACGAAACCCTGGCTAATTGAAGTAGCAACAGAACAAGCTGCTCTTTCATTTCCCCAGAGACACTTCTGTGTCACTTAGGTTCGAATTTTACGTTGAGCACCACCACTCCTCCCGTTGCTCCTTGCTTCTGGCATCCAAGCCAGTTCCCGCTTTCCTGCAGCCCTGCTTCATTCTTCCTGAAGATGAGCAAATGGATAAACCACCACCAGTTCTCAGGGCATCTTTCAAGACTCAGTACATTTCCCTGAGAGAACAGCTGTGAGGTAGTTTGAACACAAGTGACACATCCAAAACCAGAAATGGCATTCTCCTGCAAGCCGGGTGGATGCTTGGCTTGAGAGAAAGCAAGTGAAATGGTAAGGTCCTCTTAAGAGTCTATTCTTAACTGTAACATAGGATATCCTCAGAACCAATGAGAGAATTCAGAGACATTTTTACCTTCTTTGTTCAGTTCATGGATCTTGAAACTGTCTGGGAATAGAATTAAAGTTCCCAACAATGATTCTACTGTCTGTCTTGCACTGTTTCAAACTTTCTCACAGGCATTTCAGTAAGACTGTATTATTTTTCACTTCAGACTTGTTTTATCAGAAATGGAAATAGTATTGAAAGTGCTGAGAAATGTGTTAACCCAGCTTGCCCACATAATTCTATTTCTGTCAGGGTACAGTATTGTATTTACCAAGATTAAATTATCTGTTGTCAAAACCCAATGAAAACCATGGTGTACTAAGCCATACTTTAGAGATGTGAGCATCTATTTCAAAATGCAAACCACATAGTAAGATACTTGTAGTTAGAGGGTTATATTGTAAAAAGGGAAACAATCTGAAATACTAGGCATTTCACAGACAGCAAAGCCCTAACCTGTTGATTTAGGAGAGACTGTTGGATACCAGATACTGAAGTTAGAGTCAGCAGAAATAAGTTCAACTTGCACATCTGCCACTCACCAGCTGTGAGCTCTTAACATGAGTCACCAAGTACCTGTAAAATGAGAGTAATTCCTGCTCTGCCTGCCTCATTTATGATGAACAAATAAAAACACGTAAATGAAAACATTCATCAAACTGCAAGAAATTATATGAATAAATGGGAGAAACTTTGAAAGCTGGCATTTTTCAACTCATCAAGATCTTTTTATTTCTTCTCTAAGAATTAATTTTCATTGCTAGAATCACAGAATTTTAGAAGTATAAGAAAACTTGTAACTCATGTAGGCAAGCTCCCTCATTTTACAGATAAAGAACATAAACCCAGAAAATATTAATGACTTACCCAAGGTTAAAAAATAAACAAAAAGTATTTGATGAAGAAGTGTAATTTAAAACTTCTTTTTCCTTAACCCTTAGTTTGTTGTTACTCCTATTAAAAAAACTCCACCATCTGTTAAATGCAGAAGTGTTTATTGGAACTCTGCTTAAAAATAATCTTATACTGATGCGGAATATTTTGGTTACAGGCCATGTATTCAAACTAAAATCTCACTTTATTTTTATCATCTATCCTCTCCTAGATGGATTTAGGTGTAGACATTAGTTTCATCTGAAAGTGAGATTTTTCAGGACAGAGAAATGAGTAGCAGAGCCAAGCATGGAATCAACATTTTGTTCTTAGCCTTGTGTTCTTCCCACTGTTCAGCCATCTCCATCATATTTTGTTTATAAGGGATTCTGTTTCCTTTAATAGTGTTTAACAATAATATTTTTTAAAGTAGGACAGAGTACAATTAATTTTTCTGAGAGAGTCTTGATACCCTTTGCGACGTCTGGAGCAGCACCCAAGGGTATCTGAAAAGTAGGATGAAGAACGCTATAATAGATTATTCTGTCTCTCAAACTAATCTGTCTCTTAATAACAATCATAATTACCTTCTATAGTATCCAGACCTTACTCTGACTACCACGTAAATATTCACTGCATTTAGGCTCTCCATTGTAAAAACAACAACAACAACAACAACAACAACAACCCCCAAAATCCTTCTCAAAGCATCCTCTTGGAGGATGCTCAACCAGGGAAGGATCTAGCATTATTTTTATCTCACAATTCTTCTAACACAAGTCCCTGGGTTATTTTCATTTGAAGCCTTATCTATTATTATTCAATAAAACATCTTTTCCTTCTGTGATGATTTCTGTGTCAGAAAACACATGAAAGCAGTGGATTGGAGGACAGTATGTGGTTCTGAGTGCAATGTGTCTATAGTAGACATTAAGTCTTGGTGGGGTAGATTTGAGGGCAGGAGGAAAGAAAGAAAAAAGTGAAGTCAAAACATCTTTGATCTTAAAAATATGCTGGTAGTTTCCTAATTACTTAAAGGTAAAGTCATCTTGGATGCCCATTTTTCTTCTAAGAAGATGAAAAGGTAAATATTACTAATTCGCTAATATCTTGGTCACTAATAAAACTCTGGTTACCAAGAAGCCATGGCTAAAGTTTATATGAAATGCTTTTAATCCTTTGAAATGGAAGCTTCCAAAACCCATTAAAATTTAGGTGGGGGGGGGATGTTCATTTTATAGCAATCATAAAAATAAAAAATTATTACAATTAAAGGAAAGGAAAGTCTTTCTGGGATTAACAATGCAACCAAGTAATTAGATCCAGAATGTGAGCTATCATAGCATACCAGATGGCCTGCGGCATCTTCTAACATCTAGAGACAGAAACACCACAAAGAACTTTCCTGTCCCACTACCTGGGACTCTGATCTCCGGCTGCCCAAGAAAAAGGATTCTCCTTCCTTCTTTCTGGGGAATGGCTAGCAGTTAACTGCGTGTAGAAGAGCTCTGGGATCTTGTGTCTCATTTTGCCTGATTTGCTTGTGGATATACAGTGTTAAATGGAGAAAATTAAGAGTGGGATTTATTTTGCACTATTCACCAGAGACAGCCACAACAAAATGTCAGGCATGAATCGTCGCTTCCAGCCTGCCCAGGAATGGGCTCTGAGAAGACCTACTGACTCTTACCAGAATTGGAGAGAGTGGACTTTTTCTGAGTTGACTCAAAAATGCTGACAGCAAATGGCAGATTAGTGCTGAAGCACAGATGTCACTTCATTGTGTCAATTTGGAAATGATCAGTACAATCTGGCAAGTGCAATTTTTCTCACATTATGACTGTATTTGGGCAGGTGCTATACTTCTCTAAGGTCACAGATTATTTTTCTGTGTACTTTTTTTTTTACTCATACCACAGAAGGAAGAAGATTCTCAAATATATAGTAAAAAAAATACTGCTACTGAGATTTAGTGGAGAATACAAAAGGTTACTAAATATTTTCTCAATAATCAGAATATAGGTAATTCCTATCCCTAGGGGCATGGTTGCTGCATATGCTATAAACCACCATGCAATTCAAAAGAAGCAAAGTAACTTTAAGGACAAACCTAAACAATATTTTCTAAGATAGATCTCCTATTGGCCTCACTATGACCATAATGCATTCTGTTGTCATTTGCAAACTGTCCTGTTTGGCTGCATTGTTACTTTCATTGTTTTCATGGAAAGTTGCCAAAGCTACTCAAAGTAGGATGTTATTGGAGGGCTATATACTTATAGATAAAGCAGTATCTCATAGTCTGCAGGGACTGGTTTGGGTTTTGAAGGCTAGTTTAAAAAAACACAATTATACCAGTAAGATTGATGCATCTCTTGTTTTGCTAAAAGATTAAGATCAGATAAGGTGAAGAAAATAACACCCACATTAGGAGTTGTAGCTTGGAAACATGCAACAGATTATAGTCTAGGGTAGACTACTGGTCAGTGAGGTTAACATGTGTATGTCTGAACCTTCCTGGACGCCTCAGTATTAGATGATAAAACAAGTCTCTGAGGATAGACAGAGACATATCCTTTAGAGGATGTCGCACATAGTAACTGTTGGATAGCCAGCAATGTGTTATATTCTGGAATATACAGAAGGATAAGACATGGGCACTGCTTAAAAGAGCTCCAAGATCTACTTGGAGGAAATTATACTCAACAAAATGGAAGAACATAGGAACGCAAGTGTGCATGTTAAGTACAGTATTAAGTGCCACAGCAGCCCTGACAGAGGCAGAAAGCCTGGTATATAATGAAGTTGAGAAAGCCTGACTCCTTATAAATATCATATCAATGTAGTTATAAGAATTATTATAATTATATATCATCTTTATATTATGACACATTTTATGTTTATGTATTATATTATATTATGAATATAATAATATTATTACTGAAAGCTCATTAAATGCTAGGTGTTTTCCATAATAGATTCACCATAATATTACAGATTAAAATAATTACCATAAAGTTGCAGAGGAAAAATCTAAGATGAGGCACCTTAAAAATAGTCTCATAGCTAGTAAGTTAGCAGAACTTGGATTTAAACCTGTGTCCACAGATTTCAAACCTCCTCCTATATCACATAATGACAGAGATCAAGAAAGGATTTATAGAAGTGACCCTTCAACTCATCTTCAAGAATTGTCAGGGCAGGTAAATATGGCTCACCTCCTTGCACAACCACATCAAAATTACAATTAAAATATAGAACAACCACCATTCAGAACCACCATAAATCTAGTTGAATGGAAGTCTGACAAGTACAGAATTAAAGAAAACACATCCATCCATACTGGTGGGGGTATGGAGACACAGAATGGCCTGGTCCCACATCCATATCCACCTGTGGTAGGTCAAAATTTCAGAGGTATATCTCAGGGGTGAAGAGTGCCAGCCCCACGCCAGGCCTCTGAGACCAGGGCTCCAGTGCCAGGAACATACATTCCCATAACTTTTGTTGCAAAAACCAACAGGGATTGAGTCAGTGGAAGAAACTTTTGGAGTGAAAGCAGCCCTTCTTAAAGAATCCACACATGCACTTACATGGGCACACTCCCTCTGAGCTCCAGCACCACTAGGTAGCAGCTTTAAAGGCGCCAGTGGCATATAGAGAGGAACTGAAGTGTCTGGCATCAAGGCAGAAGCTGGGGGACAGCTTTCTCCCAGAGAGAAAGGAGGTCTCAGGCCACTGTCCCTTTTCTGAACTTTCACTCCACTGAGCTAAAGAGCCAGCAGGTATGCACCATATCCGAGACTCCATCAACCTGGCTAACACTGTTTGCCCTGCTCTGGAGATCCCCTGAGGCTCTATCCCACCCACCTTACTAGCCAACCTGAACTGTTAACATTGGCTTTTCTATATGAATGGCTGGAACTTAGGGAGTTTCTAAGTTCCTAAATTATCTCACAACTTCCTAAATTATCTCAAGCAACAACTGTCCTCAGCAATCCCCCAGAACCCATATCTCTTGTTAAATGGCCCCAGGCCTGGCAGTAGCAGCAGTCAGCCTAGGTTCACAGCTTGACTTCACCTGGGAATCATCAAGCCCAAACAGTAGCAGCCATCTCAGATTGTTTTATAGCTCATGCAAGGTGGCCCTAGGTTGAACACTGGTTGGAGCTGACCTTGACCTGTACCATCTAGGAAACTCCAGAGCCTGAGCATCCAATAGACAGCTACAGACCATGGCAGAACACCACCATCATGCCCCTGCACAGCTGATCCTCCATGGAAGGAGGATGTTGGTGGTAAGTGGTCACAGTCAGTCCTTGCAGCTGACTGGCCTAGGTAGATCCCTTCCATTGACCTGCCAACAGCAATCAAGGCTGGATTATGTAAGAGGAAGGTGTACATGGCCAACATAAAGGGCATACCTCAAGTATACAGCTTAGGTGATAAGGGAGGCTGTGCCACTGAACCCTACAGGATACCTACTACATTAGGCCATGCTCCTATTGAACAGCAATCAAGCCTCAACTACAGGAGAAGGGTGTATTCATCCCAACCAAAGGGCATACCTGGAGTACTCAGCTTGGGGAGGCCGTGCCACTGGACCCTACAGGATACCTACTACATTAGGCCATGCTACCAATAGCAACTCTACCTAATTAATACATAGAAACCAACACAGGAAGGCTGCCAAAAGGAGGAGATAAAGAAACATGGCCCAAATGAAAGAACAGATCAAAACTCCAGATAAAAAAGTAAATGAAATGGAGATAAGCAATCTATCAGATGCAAAGTTCAAAACACTAATCATAAGGATGCTCAGTGAACTTAGTGAGGACCTCAGCAGCATAAAAAACATAGAATCAGAAATGAAGGATACATTAATTGATATAAAGAACAATTTACAGGGAAACAATACTAGAGTGGAATAAAGCTAAGAATCCAATCAATGATAAGGAAGGAAAAAATAACCAATCAGAACAACAAGAAAAAAGAATTTTAAAAAATGAGGATAGTGTAAACAGCCTTTGGGGTAACTGCTAGCATTCACATCATAGGGGTGCCAGAAGGACAAAAGAGCAAGAAATTGGAAATCTATTTGAAAAAAAAATAATGAAAGAAAACTTCCCTAATGTGGTGAAGGAAATAGACATGCAAGTCCAGGAAGTACAGAGAGCCACAAACAAGAGACCCATGCCAAGACACATCATAATTAAAATGCTAAAGGTTAAAGATAAAGAGAGAATCTTAAAAA
Source organism: Phyllostomus hastatus (assembly GCF_019186645.2). NCBI lineage: Eukaryota > Metazoa > Chordata > Mammalia > Chiroptera > Phyllostomidae > Phyllostomus > Phyllostomus hastatus. Next base: position 102,194,744 of record NW_025334041.1, on the reverse strand, counting down.
GCAACAAGATAAAAGCAATTAGTTACCTACAGGGAGTTCCCATAAGACTGTCAGCTTATTTTATCAAAAGAAATTTTGCAGACTAGACAGGATTGGCAAGAATTATTCAAAGTCATGAAAAGCAGGCACCTGCAACAAAGCTCTACCCAGCAAAACTATCATTTAGAACTGAAGGGCATAAAGAGCTTCCTAGACAAGAATAAAAATAAAAGAGTTCTTCATCACCTAACCATTATTATGTGAAATGTTGAAAGGACTTTAAGAAAAAGATCAAAACTATGAACAATAAAATAAATACATATCAATCAACAATTGAAACTAAAAAACAAAATAAGCAAACAAGGAGACAAAGACAGAATCACAGTTACAGAGAGTGTTTTGATGGTTTCCAGATGGAAGGAGGGTGTGGGATAATGGGTGAAGAGGTGAGAGGATTAAGAAGTACAAATAGGTAGTTACAGAATAGTCATGGGGATGTAAAGTACAGTATAGGAAATGGTACAGCCAAAAAACTTATAGCATGGCTCATGGACATGAATGAAGGTGGGGGAATTGTCTGAGGGAGTCGGGGTGCTGGGTGGACAGGGATAAAAGGGAAAATTGGGACAACTGTAATACCATAATCAATAAAATATAATTTTAAAAGGATTATTAGGCTATGCTTGTTTGGCAGGAAAATTGCAGGGCATTTCAGGCAACAATGTCAATATCATCAAATGGCAACAAAACAGGAGTTAGAATGACGTAAAATGAGCATCAGGAGATAGGTGTCCACAGAGAGGGAAGGCTAAAGAAGCAGAGGGAGAGCCAAGGGTCCGGATGACATAGAGCCAGGATGTCCAAAGAGATTCTTATGGATGGATATAAGGTTGGAGACGAGATGATGAGGGTACGTGTAACCACTGAAGGTTTCAAACCTGATGAATCAGGTTTTCTGAAGCCAAATCTGATGACAGTTTGCCTTTTCTTCTTTTTTTTTAGGAAAAAAAAAGAATATAACTGATTATATCCCTGCCCTAACAAAGTATAGAGAGATATATAAGATCAATACTAAAACAAGTCATTGGAGAGATGTTGATCAAGTTTAAAATGGAAAATAAAGCAGGAAAGGAGGGTAAAGTATACTAATGGGTCATATAAAATGACCAGGAAAAGACTCATTGGGAAGCCAACATTTAAACAAAAGAGGACTCAATGTCCTTCCGTCTTTCAATTGTTTTTATATCCCCTCCCTCCCACATGCTCTGGATTATCACAAACTAAAATCTCATACTTCTTTTAAGAGTTATTTTTCCTTCTGAGATAGTGTTTACCTAATGAAGTACATGTTTATAATGTCCAACCGATAATGATCTGTACATACTCGTATAAACTTAGGTGATGCTTTTATAATTATTCAAATAAGAATTTTCATTTGTTTTTGATATAAGAAGCTTAAAATTCATCCATTATGGTGTAGCAGGATAAAAGAATCTAAAACAGATTTAACATGATTTGATTTCATGCCAACTCTGCATCAGGATATTCTCTCCTGATCACTGTATTTTTTAACAGACACGTTCACCTGGGTTACATACAATTCAAATACAGAGACTTTATACTTAATTTCTAGGTCTTCTGATTTTTCTAAATTTGTACCTTTGTTTCCACAGAATTTCTGAAATTTGTTTCATTATCAGAATACCATGGTACATTAGATATCACTTAAAGGAACAAGGAAACTTAAAGAATGGCAACAGTTTTGATTTAAACAACCTAAACAGCTTTTCTTCCATGTCACTACTGGTCTCAGTGGTCCTTAATTTATAGATGAGTTATTGTATTATCTACTCTGCGGTAAATGGCATTGCAGCCCTCTTTTACTTCTGTTTCCATTTGTTTTTTTTCTTTGTTATACTTTCTTTAAAAAGAATAGTTTATTTAAATAAATTATTTAAGCTTGAATGGAGTTGAATTTCTTATATCTTTTAAAAATAAAGCACTTATAATTGTTCCGATGATAAGAAACATTTAACCAAGTTCACTTTGCTATAACATAAAATTCATCGATGTCATTTTAACTGGGTCAACTCTCATTTGTTCTTCCCCACTGCAGGTGAGGAAGACAGAAAAACAGCGTGTGTTTCCCAAGAGTCTAATAGGAACAGAATGGGGCTGTGCATTTTGTTCAAACTCCCACTCCATGGAAACAACAAATGGTCTGTACAACTTGTTCTGGACTTTTGTATTTCAAAAATAAATGATAAGTGTAGTTGTGGCTGGGAGAAACAGGGAGGACCTCATTCAGAGAAAAAAAGACAGTTTCATCATATTTTGGAGTGTCTAAATGATGAAAAAATATTATAAATCTGAAAATTTATATAAAAACAATGATTATCTATCAGGATCAAATTGGATGGTTTCCTTGCCCATAAGGCAGATACATCTACTAATCAAGTTTGTGTTGTCAAAATACTTGGAAAGAATCATGAGATAATATGATAAAATATCAGCTCTTTCTAGGCATTTTAAATGTTACAAAGTTGGATCAGAATCTACTGCTAATTTCTTCTAGTTGAGTCTCTCTTTTCTGCCCTCAATGCACTGGCTTAATGTTACATGAATCCATCACTGCAGTGATACTGTCCCTTTTTAAGGTGGCATGGTATAGTTTTTATGACTGCATACTCCATGCAGTTATAGAATCAGACTGCATGGCTTCAAATCTCAGCTCTGTCACTTAATAGTTATATGTTCCTTAACCAATTATTTGACTCTCTGTGTCTCAGTTTTATCACCTGTTAGATGAGAATACTGGTACCTATAAACATTAGCTAGTGACTAGAACACAGGGTGACTTGTTAACTATCATTACTATTATTTCTAAGGTCTATAAGTTAGAAATAATACGAGACCCATTATTTAAACATTTGTAATGAAAGACAAAAGAGAGACCACACACATATTTAAAATTTCCTGTTTTGAAACTTTTCCTCAAAAATATACCTATGGTTGAAGTTTCAAATTATATAGCTTATCCTATCAGATAAATTGAGGTACTATTTATTAAAATGGGGGAAAATGAAGGAAAGGGAGATACGGGAAAGAGAGAAGAGATGGAAAAGGGAAATACCAAGAGTTAAGTTTAAATCATGTGAAGCTCGACACACCTGTGCGATATCCCAGTAAAAATGTTAAATATAATTTTGTATGCCAAAATAGGAATATAATGAGTCTGAACTTATGATAGAAATATGAGAGTCAATGGCATTAAAGTAGTATTTAAAAGCACAGGAATGGATGGATGAGATTACATAGATAGTAGATATTAAATGTGGAGAACTTTGAAATCAAGAATTGAGTAACTTCAACATTTAGGGAGAATGTGGAACAGCAGAACTGGCAGATACCTGGAGAAAAGTCACAGAGGGAGGAGGGCAACCAGGAGTTCATAGTGTCATGGGTGGACAATGCTTCTGGAGTGAGGGGGTCATTAAACATCAAGGCCAACTGAGAGATTGAGTAAGACAGTAACTTCATAGTAATGACTTGTTTTGAGTATTGAGTGTAGGGTTGTATTTATTATTAAAATGTTCACAAAGCTTGACTGTGAAAGAGAGCCAAGAAAAAGGACATAAGATGGATGTTAGATCAGAAGTAAGAGTTTAGGTTTATTTGTTTTTAAGAGGAATACAATCCAATGAATCATGTTGAAGTTTCAAGGTGGGGGAGGGGAGTAACTGAAAGATTGAGTCTTTGAGTAGATAAGCTTGATAAGACAATAAAAACAACCCTAAGTATAATATGAGAAAAAAACTGGAGGTGGTGAGGATTTGAAAAATTTCTCATACAGTTCTTATACTGGCTTCTAGTTTTGTCTTCAAGTATTGCCTCTCACGTGCAGGAAGTGTGGGCCAAGAACTGGGTCATGTGTGGATTTATGGGAGCACAATTCACAGCCAATGTTTTACAGTCATCTGATTATTAGCCCAAGAGGTAGAGCATTGATTGCTAACTTAATGATGTCATATTATGGAACAGAAATTAGGATTCTAGGGGCTCTAGTTTGAGATGTGCCTCTAAATCAATATTTGATCTTGATCTAACCATTTAAAAATCTCTGAACCTCAGCATTTTCTTTTGTAGGAGGAAACTAATATGGACCATTTAGAATGACCAGGAAATGATTTATGTCACTTTTTGTTTTATTATAGTCTTCAAAACTGCAACTATGGCACACTCTAAATAGTTACATAGATACTTATTTTGTGTTCATAGACTAAATTTGTGAAATCTTTTAGGCTTTCAATATGCCCTTTATAAAATCTGCCCTCAGTGGGATGTTTTCAGTTTCTTAACAGTTTGTCATTTAAAAATTTAAAAATTGATTTTAGTACTTGAGTGTTTAATTAAAAAAATGTGGCTGGAGCATAAAATGTAGAGTTAAACACAAAAATCAACTTGAATTTTTGGTACTCTGGATGGACTGCTTTTGAGGAGAAAACAACACTGCTACCCACAACATGTTCATCAAGGGTTTTCTTCCTCCTACTCTGCTGCTTTTGTGATTTTAAGTACACTTTATAAATTTCTAGCCAATGACAATACAATCAAAGATGTGCTATGAATCTCTCCTTTCTGGCCTGACAAAGAGCTTTGGTCTTAGCCAACTCAGTGTGTAATAAAACATGTTTAATCTTAGCTGTGGGGTATCCATTTTCTGTCACACAAAAATAAATATACATAAAAGTAATAAGATCTCACAGAAAACTGTGGGACAGAGCTGCCTGACTTTAATTTTCTGAAATGCAAGAGGATGCAATTAACTCCTGGGTTGTGATTAGTTTGTTGGAAGCAGGGTCCTCTCAGCAAATTACAGCATCCACAGCACCCATAATGGTGCCATCTACTCAGTATTATTTATTTGTCTTTTGATTTACAGCCCTGAAGATAAAGTCATGCGGCTTATGGATTAATAATAAACAGTGCCAAGTTCAAATTGCAGCTCTGTCTCTGCTCTAATTGTGTGCCTGCCCCCTAGCTTTTTAAAAAGTAGGTATTTGCCAGGACCACAGTGAACGCACTCACCTTGGGAGCAATACTGAAGGGGCACCAAAAACCCAGTGAGCAAGAAAAATGATATTTTAAAGCAATATTTAAAAATCAAAACCAATATTTTAAAAATCAACATTTGTTGTTGATGAACAAAAGGCCAACCTTTGAAATAAATGTAGGATCAGTACAGTGGTGTGCTCAACTATATTGGAGTCTAAGAAAAAAGGAAAACTCAGTAATATTGATGCTGTTTTGATTTGAACTTCTGATATGTTCATCATAGATTCATTGCATTGGTTTTTAGTTTTTCAAATTTGCACTAATTAGTTTTAGTATCCCCTTAAATTTTGCACCCAGGAGACTGCCTCACTTGCCTCCACCTAGTCTCAGCCTTTTAAATTTACCACCGGACAGCTGGCATGACAGAAGCACTGTGCCCATAACTTGTTTCTACTGCTGCTGCAGAAGCACAATTCCTTTTGGAAGCCAACCACTATTCACACCAAGTTTTCTTCCTTTTATTTTCTGTAGAAGGGTTTATTGATGTGTTGCTTTAGAAAAGTCCTTCTGGGTGGCTCTCAATACTTCTAACAACTGAAACAACGTACTATGTCAGGGGAGATAAAGACTATTTTCAAGGAAAAGAAATTCCATATTTTTCGTTCAAAATCAGGCAATAGTTACAAGGAAGGCAATTGCAAAAAAAAATAAAATTTTTCAACTAGAGGAAGCCAGTGAATCTCTGTGCACATATACTTCAATGAATGGCTGCAGTCAGAGGGAAACAATTTATAAGGAGACTGCTTCCAACCTCAGAAAGCAAGTCAACAGAATTCTGAACTCGGAGAGATCCGCGCCCCGTCTCTGTTATTCTCTCAACTTGTGAACCACTCTCCTCAGCACTTATGAGTTAAAATTTCACAATTTGGGGGATTACCTCATCAGTGTCTGCTGTGCCAACCAGACTTTAAGCCCCAGTGGGGGTGTGGAGAGGGAGAACCAAGACTTCTGTTTGCTTATCTTTGTGTAAATGGGAATTTCATGCCTCTGTACTCTCCACAGGGAGAAAACCCCTTTAGTGTAGGGGGATGAGTGTAACTGTCAAACCCAAGCAATGACAAAGACTTTCATAGCAAATAAGTGAAGGGTCTAGCAGGGAAAACTGGTTAATATTAGGGTGAGAACACCTGTGGCAATCCTTCTACCTTGAGCCTGGTGACAGTTCTCCTTAGGAGAAGGCCACCCAGAAGTAGGGGAAGCCGACCCTCTTTGTCACCATTCCTCCCTTCTTGCTCCCCAGAAGGTAGACCCAGGAACCCAGCACTGACATCCTCAACCTCCTAGTCCTTTTAAATTGATAGAAGAAAATCATAAGTGAATTTCAAGGCCTAATTTAAGATATTTTTCACTCATAAAGCCTATGGGACTTATAGTGTATTACACCAGGTGGCTCTTGATGTTAGACCATCTTGAATTGCTCGCTGCGGCACATATGGTAACTTTGTGCGAACTGAAAAAAAGGGGGTGGGAGTGTAAATTCATCAAGACACAGAGCCACTGGGAAATCTGTTGAAACAATAACGATTCGAATATTCGATGACTATGAGGTAGATGTGCCTTCTAGATTTCTACAATAGACAAATTGTACAATACTACATAGTGGCTACTGTTCCGGTACTTTGTCAGTCATTGTCATGTCACATTTTTGTCTTATATGTACAGAGTCAATTTAATTCCTGTCCATCTTTCCTATTTTCCCCCCTCCCCACAAATTAAGCCCATAGCAAATATTGAGTAAATACTTCCTGGCTAGCGAATTGAAAGCTTCCCTCAAAAGGGGTGAAGTCTAATTCTGGAAATATAGGTGCTTCTGTTTGGTCTTTTATTTGTTTTATATGTTTAATTGTTCTATAGTATGTTTTGTTTTTTATAATCATACAGAAATATTTGAAAGTCGTCAAAAAATTGAAACCTAAATATTTATTTGTGGCCCAGCCTAAGTAACTGTGCCTTGTCTGATATGAGAGAAAATGCCCTGCATATTTGGAAAAACTTAGCATAACACCCTATAAGGCAGGGCATGCAATTTCTTTATCCTCTTGTTAAAAACAATCATCTCTTTACTGTTATGCTACATTTTAGATCTCTAGGATAAGGTCTGCAACTGTTGTGTGGCAAGCAAAATGGAAAATCTTTCAAATGAATTACACGCTAATAAGGTAGCATTATTTTTAAGAATTTATTTTTTATTTTTATTTTTTAAAGATTTTATTTATTTTTATTTTTAGAGAGGGGAAGGGAAGGAGAAAGAGAGGGAGAGAAATATCAACGTGTGGTTGCTTCTCATGCACCTCCTCCTGGGGACCTGGCCTGCAACACAGGCATGTGCCCTGACTGGGAACTGAACCAGCGACCCTTTGGCTCACAGGCCCATACTCAGTCCACTGAGCTACACCAGCCAGGGCTAATAAGGTGGCATTATTATATTTTGACATCAAATTAATTAAACTAAATGGAAATTCTTACATGTTTTTTGTGATCCTGCCACAAATACAGAAAGCAACTCTATTCTGGGCATGGTCAAACTGAAATAAAATATAAATAGAAAATCTCTAAAGAGAGCTCTGTCTATATTCAGGATTTTCTTTGTTTTTATTTTTAAAAAATAATCAGGACCACCAGCTGGTCTCAATTAAAAATGCACTTAGCTAATATTCACCTTTGAGTGCTAAGCGATAAGTAGTGAGATATAGAAATGTCACACAGTGAGCCTGGAACATTACCTAGCTATAGATATTTTTAAAATTCCCTAAAACTACTATCCATCTATCTTATGGCTTTTTACAATTGAAATAACATCCCCCCAAAAATGAAAATGAGAACTTCACTAATTTTCATTCACCAATGACGGTAGAAGCCCCCCATGAGTCATTAAGGCTGAGAGATGTGTGAACAAACATGATAATAAGCAAGTAAAGTGTATCATAAAATATACTGTGTTCATTTATTGTGACAACCGGGGTGTAATTATACTAGGAAATGTGCTGCACTTTAGTCAGTGAAAGTAATAAAATCTGAACACCAGGAGACCTTTCTTTAAGTCTGTGCTATTAAACTACTTTTGAAGAGAAGGTGAACAATCTAAAAATATAGGAGGAATGTTCAGTTTTATAGATTAGCAAAGCGGGGGTTAGTTAGACTGTCTTGGAGTCTAACAAATACAGCCTCTTTGGTTTTTCCTCATTACCTGTGGGTAGAGAAGCAAAGAATATTTTGTCCAGTGCTGGGGAACCATAATGCCTAAATTTGTGTGGATTACTTATGCTCTTCCTCTCCCTTGCTCCCTCCAATTAAGGAAACAAGAAACAAACAAACAAAACTCCATTGTATTGGCAGTGCCTCTAGAAGCTGTAACTAAAAAAGCAGGAGATAATTTATAGAAAGATAAGGAGACAAAGGGACCCCGAAGATGGCAATGTGACAAGATGACAAGTAATGATTAAGGTGTAATGATTAAGGCGTTAACAGAGGTCACTAGGAAAAGTGAAAAGAACATGTAATTTCAGATTGGGAAACCTTGGGCTTCCCAGAGTGAACTGCTATTTGGGAGAGAGTAGTTAATTGAATTTTATGATGCTTTCTATGAATATTAAAATGCATATCTTTTACTACCCTAATAGTTTTATTGCTACTGTGAGATTTATGTGCAGTGATAGACCAAAAAGCATATGCACCAATTCACTAAAGAGCACCGAAGTGGATTACTACGGTTTCCTTTTTGTGCTTTGGCAGCCGACAATCACAATCATAATTATAGGATTGGAGCCACCTGCCAACTCAATGAACAGAACCACGTGGCTCCACATAAAATAGAAGCAATTCTAACATTAAAAAGAAAATGAGTGTTAAACCAGAGGGACCTGCAGGGACAGCCTAGGGAAAGCTGGGTATTTATTTTTTCCTGAGCACCAAGTGACTGACTCTTACATTATCCCATTTACTGGCCCAGAAAAAGGCAGTGTCTGCCAAGACCTCTCTGGCTAAACTAGACAATCCAATGCAATGTCTGCATTCCGAGTTGCTTAGGAGAGGGCTGGTGAATTGAGACCTGCTATGGGCACAGTAAATCCTTGATTTTAGATTGTAAAGCTTATTCCTTCCAATGCATTAAAGTGGGAAGCAAAAACTGGCCTCGCTTTGATAAAACTGTTGCGTTGGCGTGTATTTAGCAGGCTGAACCACTGGAGATTACCAAAAGTCAAGGTGATGTGAAAAGAGTGACCTCAAGAAGGTGAATCTCTACTGAATTTGCAAATTGCAAATTCTGATTTACTAAAGAAGTTAACCAGCCCATGCACACGTTAATATTTTGTGCTGAAATCCTGTAAATTTCACTTTCTAAAAGAAGTCTTCCTTCAGTTCCTTAGGTCATCTTAGGCATCCCTTGCTCTGTCCTAGTTACAGGTTTCTATTACAGCAGAGCTTCTCACACTTCAATGTGCATATGTATCACCTGGGATCTTGTTAAATGCAAATTCTGCTTCAGTAGGTGTGCAGGGGGAAGGGAGATTTGTTAGTTTGTATCTCTAATGAACTTGCAGGTGCTTTTCTGACCCTCAGAACACACTTTGAAAAGCAAAGTATTAAAGAACTTCTCAAAATGTAATGATCTGTACACACACCAGTCATTTCCTCTTATCTATGAGCTTGTTGAAAGCAAAGGCAAGGAAGGGCAGGACTGCAATAGATGCCAATTATAGAATGTCTACCAGTTTTGATGTAGAGTAAGGATCTTACCATATGCATATTACCTTTAATTGTAAAAGCAATCCTGCAAGATCTGTAATCACGTTCTCAGACACATTAATTGACTTGACCTTGGCCACACAGGATACCATGAGGTAGTCAGAATGCAATTCTGGATCAATTTGCCTCCAAAGTTGTTGTCTTTCCACTGTACTAACAGCCTCTTCTTGTTTATTTCTATATTCACAGAGCCTAGAAGAGCACCTAGTGATATAAAAGATATTCAATAGATGTGTTTGGATCTGCGGCTACTTTATCTATAGATTCCATTTGCTCATATTGCCTCCTTTGTGTGGAATGCCTTCCCTGCTTCTCTGTACTCAGTTAAGGTACAATTCACTCCCATCCCTTCCACTTAGCCAGCCTTCTCTACGGTGCTTGTCCTGTTTCCGAATTCACATACAGCAATTGTTTGTACCTCACAACCAACACTTAAATTGCTAGATATCTTATTAGCAGTACATTTGACTCAGGCTACAAGTATCTATTGAGTACACAGCTACTGAGCACCTGGCACTGTTGTAAGCATGTGTGATTAGTCATGAAACAAAACATACAAAACCCTTTGTCAGTCACCCTGGGTCTTGGGAACATTTTGCCCAACTAAAATGAAAACTCCTGCAGAACAATGTCAGAGTCATTTCATTTCCCATAGCTACAACAGTGTTGTGTACACAGTAAATGCACAATTAATAATAGTTTTACATTTGGATAATTTACCATGTAAATATATCCTGAATAAGCACAAGGCTTTTCCTGTTTTGCCACAAGCAACCCTTGGAAGGTGGAATGACACTTTCACCCTGCTTCTCATTTCCCACCAGCAGGTTTTTAGGCCAGAAGCAGAGGTATTAAAGTCTCCTTCACAGTATAAGTATCAGCCAGAGAGAGAGAATTCTCTCAAATTAAATCATAGTTTCCAGCAAAAGATAATGATCTGTTCACAAGTGTAGAAATTACAAGTGGAAGAGGCAGCTTCAGGAAAGGTTAGCCTCACTGTCAAGACAATCCTTTCCCCCTTAAACACTACAACTATAGGCCAGACACCTGCCAGCTGGAAAAAAATATCATGCTTATCATCTCATGAAATTTTTTCAACATCTCAAATTTGCACTATCTTAGAAAAACATGTATTTTCCGGGGCTTTTCAGAATGTTACATATTCTGCTTCATAGAACACATTATTTTTAAAACCTGCACATTCACTGAAGGTATACAGAGGCTCTCTGTTTGGAAGCTACAGCCCTCTTCAAGTTCCATCAGGTGAGTCGGTCACATGTGTCCGTATGGAACAGTACAGGACGCAGGCCTGCAGATGAGGGATTTAGAAGGGGAAATAGGGCTCTGCTTGCTCTGTGGGTTCATCCTTATCTTAGGTTGAAGAAATCTGCATGAATTAGTTGATCCTGAGTATGTTCTAAAAGATTTGAAGTGGAAGTAAAGAATGCACACAAATCCTCTCAATCCGACTGTTTTAGTCAACATTGAGAGACTGCATAATGCAATCTGCAGAGCATGAAATTTTAAGTGAAACAAGCCTGAATTCTTGTCGTGTAAACATGGGAATACTTCAGCTGATACACACCTTTTGTAAAGTAGATGTCATACTTCTTGTTATGCAAGGATGATGAGAAGACATGATTTTAATATAAAAACCCCAGAACACAGATATTCAATTAGTCGTTGCATTCATGATCATATTAACAATTATACACTCCTAATTATATTACTGGGTTTTTTTAAATCACCAGAAACATTTTTTAAGTACCAATAATAATTAATGTAGCATTTAAGTAAGTGAGTATACAGACATGAGCCTGGCACCAGTCACGTTTTCAGCTCAAAAGAAATTTGATGTAAATAAATATCTGAAAGGAGCTATAAATAAACAGCTATACAAACGTGAAAGAAACAAATAGCTGCAGTCTTTGCCTTGTGTTTCAGGATTAATTCAAAGTTTCCGTTCTCAAAACAGGAAGACACACCATTAATCAGATTTCTTTTTCCAAGTTCTTCCTTTTCATAGGACTTGGCAGGAAAGGTCTTTGGCTAAAATATAGTTTAAGATTACTGTGGTGTGACTGAGCTGTAGGCTGCATCCTAGAGAGCCTTAAACACAAGTTGAAATAGGCCTGAGGGTTGAGGAAAAAGGAGAGAAAGAATCCAGGGACAATGAATCACAGACCTGTGGAGCCATAGGGACCTTCAACAGGAGGCAAACCAAGTTTTTCATTTTCTAATGAGGAAACTGAGGCCCACAACACTCAAGTGACTTGCTCAAGGTCACATACTGGGGTCCTGGCTGAAGAATTGTCACACATGGATCCTCTTATATTAGTAAAGACAAATTAAGAAATATGAAGATATTAATAGATACAGAATATGTGCTAATGGGAAGGACCATTGTACCTGGGAAATTCCTAGTGAACTGAGATCACATTTATTTAGCAAGTGGTAAGAGTAGGTGAAATGTTTTAGGCAATGAAAAAGGATGTCATGTGAAGAATATACTGTCACATATACATGGCATTTTTGACAGTGGTTCAAATAACTTGAGGGTCTTCTAGGTTAAAATGCATTTGCAGATTTGAATAACACTTTATTTCCTAATCTGTACTGATTATCAGAAAATTATTCCAAAGAACACCAAAGGATAAGAATAGAGGACTATGCATGCACTTGGATTTATTCATTCTCCTCATATTGCAGGGATAATTTTGCCTTGAACTAGATTTCTCACAGCATGAATAGTGTGAATGAGAACTTTTCAAACATTCTTAAGCCTGCCAGGCAACAGAGGAGGCTGATAATCAAAATAAAAATGTATGTTACTTCTTTCAAATCACCATGTAAGAATCATCCAAGATTGTAGCAAAATGGTCTCAAAAATCTAATCATGCTGTTTTACTTACAAAAACTTTTTAGGAAGAACTTCCTTAATTCTATTAAATCCATGTTTTGTTCTCTGGAAAGCATATAATATAAGTAAGAGATAGCTTTAGAGGTCATCTACTCTAATAGTTCCCAAACTCAGGCGTGTTCAAGACTGTCTGGAGTCTCTTAAAATGTGGGTTCCAAGGCCCTACCCGCCAGTTTCTAACTCAGGTGGTCTGAAACTTGGGAATATACATTTCTAACAAATGCACAGGTTATGTTGACACTGCTGATCCAAAAACCATATTTTGGGAATCACTGATGTAGTCCAGCCCCTTCATGTCACTACCTCTTTTTGAGTTAGAGAGACAAATTCTAGTGTCCTTGGGATTTACATTTTAAGCTTTTTTCTCAACCCTTCCAACAACCAAGCAAGTTTTATTTCTGATGTTGTCAGTATGGGCATGGCAGGCTGGTTGTGGTTTAAGCAGGGGGAAGATAGTAATATTCATTATCCTATTAAGCTGATAGTAGGCAAATTCCTCTAAAATACTGAATCAGAGCAAGAAGGCCAAGTGAGCCTTTTGCATTTAACATTTGTATATACAACTGCACTATCTTCATCAGTTTCCAATGGGCATTTGGCTCTTCTGGACCTGGTACAGAGGCAACATTCAGAGAATTCTTCAAGAATACTGGCAGGCTAAACCAGGGCACACAAGTGGCATGTTATTATAAGTGGAATAGTAGAAAGCTTATGTTATTGCTAGAAAAATACCCCAACATCGCAAACAATTAAAGCTTGGCTAAAAAAGACCAAATAAGCAGGGTAGCCTCTCATAGCAATGTGATTATTCTTGCAGATATCAGCTAATTAATGAGAAAAAAAGAAAATGAACAAAAATAGTCACCTTGAAACAACTTAAGGTCCCAGAATTTGTTAAATTTAATGGGATAGTATACAAAGCAGGACTTCTGCAGAATCTAAAGAAAATAGAAAGTGATGTTTCTAATTGTACTGCCTGTTGTATGTATGCATGAGTGCACACACACACACACACACACACACACACTTACCCACATTCCCCCAGATAGATACACACATCTTTGTTCAAAGTGCTTTCTTTCTAGCTAATTCCACATGGGTCTTGACTCTCAGGAAAAAAAGATAATGAAAAATGCATTTACATTAATGTGATAAAACACAATACATTACCCCTGCCAGATGTTACATAATATGTGGCTGCTTTCTTAAAAGAACTTCTGGGGCATACACATCAGTTACCTTGTAAATTACGAACTGTGTGATTATAATGAGTCAACACAGGTTCATCAATTACAGCAAGTGTATCACTCTGGTAAGGGGTGTTGGTAATGGGGGAGCCGATGCATGTGTGGGGACAGCGGACATGTGGAAAAATCTCCGTACCTTCCTCTTAATTTGCTGTGAACCTAAATCTGCTCTAAAAAAAGACTTGAGAAACATGTTCAAAATACCAATTATAAAATATTACTGAGCAGTGAATATGTGCTAGACACCCTGAGAAAGAATACCAAAAATAAAAGAATGGAATGTAAGATATAGTAAGGGAATACAGGCATACACACACATAAACAGACACCTGTTCAAGAGTAAGTGTTTGGAGACTCAGAAGCAGAAGAGATCACCCTCTAACCAAGAACTATTCTGCTCTGAATGAACCTAATTTGAGCTGGGTCATCTCTATGGGCCAAATTTTCTCAGGCACAGTGGAAGTGGGGAGGAGGGGGACAATGTGGGCGAGGGAGCCTCTCAGCAGAGATGAAGGCACAGGGAGCATCCATTCAGTGGCTGCACCAGCGTGTCTCTGTACAAGTCTGCATCAAAGAGCCGACGCCTGAGTGTACAGAAAATAAAGCACGCTGCAGTTGTGTTCGCTGGGCAAGATTATGGAGAACCTTAAATGTAGAATGAAAAAAATGCAGGGATGTCAGGGAAATAAATGTCAAGTAAACCTACTGACAACATTAGGAAAGGAAACACTGGGGTAAGGGGGAGGTTTTCCAGGTGACCTCAGAGCCATAAATGTTAGCTGATACTGAAGAGCTACTCCATTCGGTTTTATACCACTATAACTTCCAAGGACTCAGCTAAAAAACAGAAAGTGTACTCCTGATCATCACACAGTTTGTCGTCGGCACTGAATTCCAGGAGAGAGGCCATGCTCACAACCCAGGGTGCACGCTGCCCAGTGTGCTCCATAGATCAAGTTTAGTTTCAGGAGATTCGGTTTTAAGAACCTCAGTTTTTTTCATCTTTGGCACTTCAACAACACTGGAAATGCTTCCAGGTTTTGATTTACAGAATTATTATCACTGTCAATAAAAGGAATGTGCCTGACATACTCAAATCCAGTTTAATTACTTCTGCGATGTCTCCTGCGGCTGAAAGGAAATGGTGTTTCTCTAACACTTCTCTGTTTTTAATTTAGTAAAATGGAGCACTTGCTCTGACTGGGACCTACAGGAACTGATTGATAATTGAAGTCGTGGAAGGTGGACCCCACAGTTTCAGCAACACTGTCTTACTCTGAGGGCGCAATGATCACGTGCGTCCTGACCCTCGGTCTGGATTCCTTCAAGCTGGGCATTTGAGTGACTGTCAAGAATTAGATATGGAACACGGCTGGGATATTTACACACCATGGCATGACCTGGAGAAGCTTTGCAAACATGGCCAAGGGCCCACTTTTTACCAAGACCTCCCCCACATCAGTATTTCCTGAGCTGCTGGAGTCCAGAGGAGACCTTGAAAGCTTCCCAACTGGAGATGCCAAATATTCCAAAGCACACTCCACCATTCCAGGGAAGAAACCAAGCAACATGTATTCTTTGCTTCCCTCTACTACACATTCCATCTGTTTCTCTCCCTAGAGGGTCATATGTTATATATTTATAAGAAGCATTCACACCTATGCGAACAGTTTCCACTGACTCTGAAGTGCAGCCTCCTCCTTGTCTGAGACCCACTTTTTTAAAACATCCTTCTATGTCAGATCATCCTATTATGAAACTTGTTTCATTCTGAAATCATTTCAAGTTAAGAAATGTCTTTGTACCTTCCTATCTCAACAAATCCTGGGGAGATTAAGCCTCAGGCTTCATGGGCCATTTTCCGAGAGATATGAGCATTTAGATTATTAGGGTCATTAAAATCATAGACTCCATAACACCCAGAGCTAGGAGATCACCTTTGTACTTTATGCTGCTGTAGAATGCTACCAGAGAGGCAACAATGTATAACAGGACTAAGCTGCTGAGGAGATCATAATTCCTCCCTTTAAGAGAATCCTACACGTTTTTAATTGCCACAGTAAATCTCATTAAAGGCACAGAATCCTTTGCTCAGGGCAGGAAGAAATACTACTGGGTAAAGTGCATTTTCTTCACAATAATATTTTTTTTCTTTAGGAATAGAATTATTCCTTAATGCAAACACAGCATTATTTTTATTATGACCTTTTTCTGCACTCTGCACATTTTTCCAGAGCTTTCTTTCCCTTCCTTACAAATACAAGGGACCCTTGGTCTTTACTATGAATCTTGTAGTGACCTTTTATGATCTGGCTTCATACCCTATCTTGTATTTCCCTTATGTGTCTTCCAGAAACCTTCAAAGAGCACATTGCTGACCTATAACTTCATTTTTTTCTGCATTAACATTGTAGAGAAAGAGAAAACTGAGATATAATCAACATAATGAAACACTTGGTACACATGCGTTGGTTGGCACACTTCTGAATCTCAGCTGCTCCTTCCCCATGATACACATTGTGAATCTGACTCAAGTGAAAGAATCTTGGGAAATATTTTGCCTGATTTCATTATGAAATATTAAATTATTGTTTTGAGCAACACAGGCTGTCATAGCCAAATCACAGCAAATTCCCATCTCTCTTTCATAATCAGCACCTTTTTATAAGAGAACTGGAAGTTAATGACAGCATGCCTTAGACAGCTCTAAAATTCTAACTCATCCTTAGAAATGGCAACTGAGCAGTTGAGGGGTAGAGCGCGTTTCATGAAACATAATGCTTAAAATTAAATACAAGAATCGAGAGTCAGGTAAGGATGGGAAAAAGTCCACAATGTTAAATGCCAGTCATTACTAACGTCTCCAGAAAATTTTGCATCGGTGGGGGGCGCGGGGGGGATTCAACAGCACTGAAACTGAATTTACCCCTCCATGGGAGAAACTGTGGGTACAAAGCTAGGCAGGCTGACATTCAAAACCTTTCTGTGCCAATGACTAGCCATTTCAGCAGAAAAAGGTTATTTAAACACTCTGTGCAAGGTCCTCACTTGTAAATTAAAAACACTATTTTTGAGTATTGACAAGATAAGACTTATAATATTTAAATAGCACACATATAGTACCTGTTAATTATGTCATTAGCATTGAAATATGTTGGTGTTATCTACATAAAAACATTTTGTAGTTCTTCTTGTGCACTAGCTAGGTACATCCACAGCAACAAAATATATTAAAACATCTATTTCCCAAAGTCTAAATGAATTATTTTTTAAATGAATACTCCTTCTTTTAAATATACCCATGATGATCTGACTCCATAAAGTTGGAGAATTATTTAACATTTTACTCTCTTCATATATCTTCTTGATTAATAAATGAATACTAAATTATATATATATATATATATAGTTTAAACTTATTTAGTATTATATAGGATTCTGAGAATTCACCATGATTAACCTCTTGTTCACAAGGGCTCTCAGTGCATCATTTCTCAGGAAGTAAAATCCATTTCAAAAGTAAAAGTGAACCTAAAGGCCTCAAATTTCAGAAATTCACACTACAGATTCAGGTATGCCACTCCTTCCCCCACCCCCAGCCTGGATTCTGTCCCTGCTGTGTTTGCTAGGACTAGACAGCAAAGTGAGAAACCTGAGCGGAATGCACTCACACATAAAGAACGTCATTCAGACAGAGACTATGGTCATGGAGCTCTTGGAAACAGTATCTAGTGAGAATTAGAACCACTGTAATCTCTTAAGAACAGTCCATCAGGGTGACTGACATAACCTTCTCTCAAGAGAGCCCTGGTCTAGCGGAGCTCTGTTGGGATGTGGCCTCATGACCACATGAATGAGAACGCTGAAGGCCACCTCCACATTTGCATAAGACCTGAGACGAAGAGCACCAACATAAGAGCCAAATCAAGGTCCAAACAGGCCAAGGATATTAGAGAGTACTAGCAGGAGAAAGATATTCAGCTGGGCCTTCCTTTTGATTTCTGGGGCCAAATGGCACTGTTTATACTGACTCAGAAAGGCAACCTAGTGTCATGTATCATTCAGCTGCTGAGCAATGCAGGGGACTAATCTGGATCTTTCGAATATAGCAACACTCTCCTCCACTGTTTGGGGTGTTTTTCTGCACTTAATTTTCTCATGCAGACACATCTTCAAACTCTGTCATTTGACAGCCCAACTGGAATATGAAAAGACCAGTACTTCTTTTTATGCATCTATTTTTATGATGTCTATTACCAACAAGAGAAGCAAATTTATATAAAATAGAAGAAAGCACTTCTTTCACAAAGTACATTTCTCTATCATACCTATGCTTTTCTTTGTCTTTTATTACACTTTTTGACTCAGTATGAACAGTCACTTTAATCCTTTATGGTTTAAAATATGTCAGGTCTGATGCAGTCTCCCCATAGATAGTTTTTCTAAGGCATTGCCAGTAAATATTGCCTATGAATTGCTTTAAACAACTTCAGAGCTACCATTTAGAACTACTAGAATATTCAGGGTTAAGGAGAGTCACTGTACTCACAATGAAGATCTGGTTGTGGATATAGTTAATTGCTAAATTTTATTTTAGTTTAGTTTTTAAAGAGTTTATTTATTTACTTATTTCAAACAGAGGGGAAGGGAGGAAGAAAGAGAGGGAGAAATAGAAATGTGTGGTTGCCTTTCCCTCGCCCCCTGCTGGGGACCTGATCTGGTCCTCAACACAGGCATGTGCCCTGACTGGGAATCGAACCTGTGACACTTCAGTTCGCAGGCCAGTGCTCAATCCACTGAGGTACACCACCCAGGATAATTGCTAAATTTCATTTAGCCCTAAATGGCATCAGCAGCAAATCTGCTAACAACTTAATACTCCTGGCAATTCTAAATGGAAGAGAAATGATGTTACTTTGACCCCAAGTATTTTTGTATATGTTCTCATTATTCCTAGTAGTTCTGATATTGATGCTCAGATACTAGATATGAGATAGGATTCTGACTCAAATAACAATAAAAGGTGGAAAGAAAGCTGAAGATATTTTTAAATGTCATGGTAACAAGGCACAGTCAAATATATTTCATTTTTGTTTCAGTGAACATTTCTAATTCTCATATAAAAGATATAATCTATTCTCATCAGAAAGATTTTCTTTTGGCAAAGTTCTGAATTCTGAAAACAGTTTTTTGATGGCAGTGCCCACACCCTCCTACTACCCAAATAACAGCACTATGATGTATTATTCCCTCATGGTAACAGACATCATTGAAGCTGAACTGTAATTTGGCACACAACATTTCTATACTAATGTAACGTGACAATGTTATTATGTTCGCTATTTTCCATGTGATCATAGCCATATTCATCTTCCTCAACCTGACATTAAATTCACTAATATTGTTACATTCTCTTCTGGATCAATGGGTAAGAGCAGAAGAGGCTTATTGTAGCCTAATGGTTTGAGGATGGTGTGCATGTGTACAAGGATGTAGAGGCAACGTGTAGATTTTGTATGGTGAATGTAAACTCTGAGACGTGGCACATAGCCAGCAACCAATACGTGAGTACATCCAAGAGAAAGTTTGCAAATAGCTATAAAATGTGGTATGTACAAAAACTGTTGCTCTAAGATTTTAGAAGAAGAAAAGGTAAGACTCAGCTCAGAAGACCAGGGAAGTCTCCATGGGATGACAGAGTTTAAGTAGAGACTGAAAATGAAAATATATTTCTTCAAGCAGGTATAGCAACAGGAATGTATTGCAAGTGGAATGAGTACATCCCCCAGGGGAGAAAATTAACATAGGCAATGGTGAGGAAAGTGGGAAAGTGTAATGTAGTTCAGAAGGCCTTAAGGGAGATAACTCACAGTAATGTGCCACATGAACAAGGTTCTGCAATAGGCTAAGCATGAAAATGAGAGCTAGGGTCAGACCATGGAGGTTCATGAACTCCTAACTGATGAACTTGGACAGTATTGTGGGCCACTGAGGTGTACTAGAAATCCTTATACAAGCTTCATTCACCTAGTTACATTGATTTAGTGAGTCGCTATTATCAGCAATTATAAGCAACATGGTATGCAAAACACCAGGCTTAAAAAATAAAGGGCTATTTTCCCTGGGAGAAGCACATAATCCTACAGGGAGATAAGACCAAACATAAGCAACTACAAGGTAGAAAGTGATGGCTGATAAAACAGCATAAACAAAACTCTGCAAGTCAGAGGAGGAAAAATACTGCCTCCGTTAGGAGAATCAGAAAGGGCTAGTGGTGTTTAAACTAAGGAGAACAAGATGGAAGAAGAAAACTGGTGCAGAAGAAGACTGATGAACTGGAGGACAAAGAAATAAGCAGTAAAAACTCAAACTGGAGATTACTACAATACCCAGAAAAAGAACATTGGGGGTCTAAACATGGTATCGATATGAAAGAACCGAGGGGCCGAGTGCACTACACTATCACATGCACACACTCACACACACAGCAACTGTTTCTGTCAATGAGTAGGTCACTCACATGGCAATTTTGCAGAGGGGGCGGGGGAATGGGTTTCACAAACACTTATCCTGAGAAGACATCATTTTGCCTAAGTGCTTCTTTTCTGAAAGATCCCTTTAAGTTTATTAATTAGTATGATTTACCCAAGATTACACTTACAAGCTAAAAAGCCTTCCCATCTTCCCATTGTTTATTATATCTCTAGGCTAACATAAATAAATGTTTCCAGCTACCCTTACCCACTTCATGAAATTTATTAGAGAGATGACGTTTAGAAAGTCTATGGGAGCTAGGAGGGGTCTCTTTTGCAATGTAGTATGTCCTTTCCCCATGTAAGAAGTTTTTTTTTTTTAATTTTCTGTGCTGTTGAAGGTTGCAGTCACAGAATTTATTAATAAATATCTAATTTGAAAATAAAAATGTATTAAGAAATGAAATGTCCTAAATGCCTTCATTTTTTAAAATTAATCTCCCTACAGAAAAAGAGTTTGTTAAAAATCTCAGGAATCACACTAATTCTCTTTGTGCAACTTATAGAGAAACAGTGAGGTATAGAAACAAGGTTTATTTGGATCAATTTAAAAAGTGAAGAAAATGTGCTACTTTTACTGCCATATCAATTGCATGTCCTCAAGGTAATAGTTACTTTTGTACCTTCTACAAATTATGGTTCACATTAAAGTAAGATTTGCTATTAAATATGTATTTGTGCCTCCATATCCTCACCACCAAACCTCCAATGTACAAACCAAGAAACTATTTCACATTTCCAGACAACCCACTAAGAGGTAATGATTTAATCAAAATGCATGTATTCTGAGAGCCCTCCAAAGTAATTTTAATGCTGATTTGTGCAAGAGGCATATCAGGAGACACATTTATTGGATGACATTTACCTTATTTACAAGAAAATAACAAATAGCCTTATCATTGTCACCACCGCTACTATCACCCAAGAGCAGCATTCAAATAATTTTCTGTAAAAATGATTTGAAGACAGCACGATACTTAAAGTAGGATCTTGATGTTCCTTTAGGAAATGTCTAGCAGACACACACAGAAAATTATATTCTTCATACTTAACCGGTATATAAGGATACACAGTCTGACACAACCAAATGGCAACTGCTTTGTAAAACATAGAGACTGGATTAAGGAAAGTTTGGCAGAGAAAGTTCTTCAGCAAAATGAAAAATATTTTCATGCAAAAGAAAGCTCTCTCAGAGACCACATGTAGTCATATATCTGTCATGATTGAACAGAAGATTACAAATTTGCCGTAATAAAAATCATAACAAATTATCAGTCTTCTGGTTGTCCTTGAAAATAAGTGTATGTTATTTTCTGTGGGGCAGGAGCAAATGCAGGAAGTTACTATTCTATGTACATACATACCTGTCTTTATTAAAAGCATCTATACATTACTTGCTTTGCCTTATGTACATGTAAGTATTTATTGAATCTTATGTAAGGTAACTCATATAACTCCAATGGAGTTTGTGGGATTTGATTTGTAGAAATACATTGTTTGCAAATGTGTGATAGCTTGAACACATATTTATTGCTTCAAGTTTACTTATAATTCTATGGAAGATGTCACTGATAGAATAGAGACTATTTCTCCATCTATGGTGGTGTGATCTTTACAGGTGTCTCTGAAGTACTATTTTACTTTGCATTGGTTGTTGGTTATTCCTGTATTCAATATTTTGGATAGGAAATTTGAAGATAGAGGGTGAATTGTACTACATTGCTAGGCAACAACTCAGTTCAACGAAGTGTTATAGTTTGACCCCCATCTTCGACATTGTGATACACATATCTACTGACATGAATAGAGTCTCAAATAGGAAAAAGTCAAAACGAACAAACTCTAGCCTCTCTTTAAATCCACACTCAAGCCCAGTCTTTGCGTGGAAGCCCAAACCTTCAATCATCGCATCACCTACCCCATCATCTGAGAGCTTTCCTTAAATGCTATAGCATTAAAAACATAAAGCATGTACCCTATTTTACAGCCAGGGAGCTTTGCCAGAAATACTTTCTCTATATTGAGAAATGCAGTGTTTTATAGGAAATGCCTTTATCATTTTGATGAAATGCTGCAAACCATGGTCTATTTGAAAGTTAAGAAATGGAACATCATTGTATACACCAGTTAATTTAGCCTCAGAACCCTCACTGCAATCACACAGATAAGGCCCTGGCAGATATTTCATGATATAAGGTGAACACTGCACACTGTTTCTTTGTCGTGCTTATATTGTGAGACCAAAAGGGGAGAAACACCTACAAGTGGCTGAAATATAAGGGGGAGGGCACTTCAAGGACAAAGTTTAGACACGTTTTTAAAGTGAAAGGCAGATGTAGGCTTGAGGAGAGGTAGAGAGAGAGAGAAAAAAAATATAATGAGACCTGTGAACATTTACTGAAACTACAGCCCTCAAGGCGTAATCCTATACAATTAAATATTTCTTTACATAAAGCAATATGTAGTCCTTCAAAATTACAACAGTTGAAAACCCAAGAATTCACCACCATTATCCTAGCATTTAGCTAACAGCATCCCTGATTAGTACTTTAGTTTTGAAATTGTCCTTTCTGTAGAAACGACTGCTTCTCCTGCTTATGACAGTATAACGTACTCACTGATAATATGAAGAGTCTCAGTTTTCAGACCCTGGATACCAAACAGTAAGAGCAGCAAAGATGAGTATTAGTAGACTGCAGAGAGGCACTTACGGTCATTGCAGAGCGGCCCACTGAAAGAAGTCATACTGCAGTCACAGCTGAAGCCATCCCACTGCTGCAAGCACACACCTTGGTTGGAACACGAGTCCTCTTGGCAGGTTGTGCTGGGCCCTTCAAAAAAAAATCCAAAAGAAACTTGGATTCTTATAAAAAATCCAAAATTGTATTATGCATGAGCTGGGTCACATATAGTAGTTGCCAACACCTCAGATTATATGACCAAACTAATGAAAGTTCTAGTTCACACACCTAAATTAGAAATAGAGAAGCCATAATATGAAGGTTTTCAGAAGTTTCAAATAATAGGACAAAATACATTATAATAGCAAACCAAGCCAACAAATAGTAAAAGCAAGCACATAGCTTCTGGTATGGTCGTGGTAGCCGGTAATCTCATTGAATTGTCAATAATTCTCTATCACCATTTGAATTTTAGAAAAATGCATGGATCTCCTTAACTTCTGACCAATGGATAAGAGACGCCATGAGAAACAGAGATTACAACTTCATGAAATTGAGATAAGATTGGTAAAACTAACTGAAGAGAAGTATGCAAAAATGTCCTAGGTGTTCCAGAAGTTACCCTGCACGAACTATGGATAAAGTCATGATTGTTGGGTGTTTTGGATAGGTATGTTGGCAAGTATCAATTCACATGCTTTGACAATTCCATGCAATTACACATAAAATGAATAACTGTATAAATGACATGCCCCATTTTAACATACAAGTAAAAAGAATGCTATTCTATTTCTAAAGAATCATAACTAGAACACTGAAAAACAACCAAAGAAAGGATGACCAAAGCACTGAGGGTAACCACTAAACAAACATATTCAAGACTGAAAGCCTTTGTGTAGACTATGCTACAAAATGAGGTTTCTTGCACAATGTTCCAAAAAGGGGAAACATTAAATCTGAACCCAAACAACAGTTACTGCAAAAATGTAAAAACTGTTATTTTGAGGTTTCCACGGTGTAATGTGGGGTTTCAGTCTTGTTTTATACACACAGGGCTATCTACCTTGCAAGTCAGCTTTCATCAATGCAACTTTGTCAGCAAAATTAAAAAAAAAGCAAAATATATTAAATGTTAGTAAGCAATACTGAAATGGGGCAAACACGAAGAATGTTCAGATTCAAAAAGCATGCTGCTGTAAAGAGGGAAAGAAATGCTATGTAAAGCAAATAAATCAATACCAACAGCCATAAATTTTAAGCCAAAAATGAGAAAGCAGCAATTTATTAGAATTCTGCAATACATGAGGATATCTATATATATAAAATGGTTAACTGAGCTGATGGCATGTAATGAAGGAAAGTTAAAAGGTCTTCTGTCATTTTCCCTCTCTTGGATAGATATGAGTGCATTACCAAAGTGACAGTGTGGCTTATTTGGAACCCGCAGCACCATTTGTCATGTAGAGATACACTATGGTCATTAGCAGGGCAATTATCTCTTTCCATGGTTTTCCCTCTGGATCTTTTGTATCTTGCTTGCAATTACAATTTAAAACTTACAATGCCAGCCATTCATGTCAACAGCTGAACCTTAGAGTGACAACAAACTATCAAAATATATATGTTTGAAGTAAATGAAAGAATAAAGGGTGGAAGAAACAAATCTTTACAAAATTATAATATGAAATTTTTATCTTTGCTCTTACCAAGTTGGGTGTATATGGCTTAAGGATTTCGGAGTTAGGTCTGCATTTTCTCTACCTTCATAATTGTCTTTAACTCTTGTAAACTGCCCTGTGAATATTTATCACAGTAGAACCTCACTAATAAAGACTAACTTAGGGAAGGGTGAAAATGGAATGCTGTCCAGCCCAAACAGCTTTAGAGTAAACATTAAAAATATTTTGTAGTAAATACAATGATAGGTTTTATGCAAATATCAAAATAGACACTGGCCTAATCAGATGCTATTAACAGTCAGTCCGTTTCGGGTACATACTTCGGTGAATAAATGAGATTGATCCAAAATTAGCCTTTGTAAAAATTAATGTTTTTGCAAAATGTCTGTTTAAACATGCCCCATACAATCATATCTTTATCACAATTTTCTTAGTAAAGGTACTCATAAAAAGTTATTGGATTTAGCCTAGCCTATGTGAATTTTCACAAGTTTTAAAACCATAATAGTGCAAGCACTAATTATATAAGATTGGTACAGTAGTAATAATAGTTATTATTAATGACAATTGTTATCAATAATAATAATCTCCCAGGCCTGAAGAGATGTAAGAGTTTGTCTCACCTACTGATTGCATCAAATAAGTAAGCACCACTGACTTGCTTAGTTTTCATTGCTCTTTCAGTCTGTGAGAGGTAAGTGGTCTAACGATCTTTATCCCATGGCATTAGTAACTGAAAATAATTATTGTGTGTTAAAAAGAACAAGAAGGAGGAAGATGAGGGGGAGGGGAAGAAGAAAAGCCTCTTAAAGCAATATTCCTTAGCAAATTCCTTCCTGGGATAAGCACAGGGTCAAGGAGCCGTGCAAGCCAAGTCTGGGTCAGGGGTTGTTTTATCAGCACATAGCTGCCCCCTGATGTGCCCAGCAGAAGAAAAGCGCAGGAGCAAAAACTGATGAAAAGCCAGATTTTTATTTTTGCAGAAATTATCAGGAATACAATTGCAAAATAATGTTAAAGTCTAAAAATGGTAAAACTACAACCCCAATAAGTAATCTTCCCATATTGTGGGAACAGCAACTCAGGGTACCTGTCAACCTTTATGTGAACATAAAGACATGCTTTATTACTATTTTTTTCATTATCACAATAGTCTTTCTATGTTCAGGTACTACAACAGAATGCATGCCTATGCCTGACAAGACACATTTTTCAAGGTACTTTGTGGAATGATATTAAACATTGACAGGCATTTGCATGAGACAAAGCCCAGAATTTATGTTTCCCTTTAGTTATATAATGTCCATTTTATTTTATCACAGAACAAAATTGGAAACAAGCCACAAGGACATTTGTATTAGGTGGTTAAAAATAAGCATATATCTGAAAAAGAAAGAAAAGTGAAGGTAAAACTATAATCTCTGGAAACCAAAGAAACAATGGCTAAACGTGGTTAGATGTGTGGGCTTTTGCATAAGGCATGCTGGGGTTCAAAGCTCCCGTCATCCACCTCCTAGCTGTGTGACCTTAGGAAGGTCACTTCGCATCTCTGAGGCTCAACCTACTTATCTAACAAAAATCTGTGATACCTAATTTACAGAGTTTTGAGGATTAAATAAAACAGCATATGTAAACTTAATGTCACCAGTGCTTAATCAATGGTAGCTTTCATAATTAAGTGTTTCTGTCACTTAAAACGTAGTTTGAGGCTGAATGTTATGAATCTATGCAAAGAATGTTGGAATAAAATAATTTTTTTCACTGACTTCATGTATGGAAGTTAACCTGACTCAGCATTGAGCTGAACTGAGCCTGATTACTGGTGGATTACTAGTGCCCCTTTCCACACATGCAAGCAGGAAAATGCCATCTCAAGCAGTAGTTTTCAAAGTGCGGTCCTCAGAACAACAGTATCAGCTTCCTTCAGCAACTTGCTATAAATGTAAATTCTAGAGCCCTGTCCTAGATCTACCAAATCAGAAACCCTGAGGATGGTGTCCAGTAATTGAGTTTTAACAATTATACGAGCATTTCTGACACTGGTTAAAGTTTGAGAAACATTTATCCACAGAGATTTGTCAGCTTTCTCCCCCAGCTGATGTGTTGATTAAGTAAAATGAGCCATTACCAATCAAAACTAGGTAGAAATGAAAAGCAGCAAGGGAATACTTAGGGAAGACCAAGAACTTTTTACATGAAAAGGGCTTAGAGATTTGTAAATCTTTGGGAGTCGGAATGGAAAACATGGACAACATATTTGGTGATGTCAAATTTAAACTATTTCTATTAATGTGAACATTTAGTGATTTCAATGTGATTTGGATACAAAATTTTCAAAATAATATTTAGAGAGAGAATTTATTAAGTATTTAGAATATGATCACTAATCCTAAAAATATGTGTATCTTATAATTACATCTATGAAAGGTATATCTGAGTTTATTTCTAGAAATCACAAAGGATAGAAATAATCATAAATTAAAAGTTGTTAGTATTGATGTTGGAATTAAAAAATGAGGAAAGTATAAATGCAGAAAGGCATGAACTTGGTGATATTCTAAGAAAAAAAGAATGGTGGTAAAAGAGGGTGAGCATTATTAAAATTCAGATATTAAAGCATCCTAGATGAGGTAAGGGAAGAATCAATGTGTTAATTTACTGAGTGATTTCAAATGTTCAAATAGATGTTTAAGATTTTCCAAGAGTATGTAAAAGTAGCCACCTTGACTAAATTGCTCATTAGATTATGTTGGAAAAAAACACCAAATATCATTTCTACTAATACTCTTTTTCCATACATCTTCCTCTCATTAGTTTTCCCTTCCACCCACCCACTCACATCACATGCCAATGGTGGGGGATCCTGTGTATATGTATGGTTTTCTATCTTGTGTGTGTTTAGTTGTGAATGTGTCTGTCTGCTTCTGCTGTTGTTTATAGGTGAGTAGTCATTTACCAGGCAATTTGTAGAAGGGTCTATAGTACATTTTTTAAATGTACATATTCTCATGAATTAGACCACCTCCAAGAATAATATTCTTATATCTGTCCACTAGAGGGAATTTCTTTACTTACCAATTTCATTTCCTTTGCTAAATTTATAATAGGAGAAAACAGTTTCTCTTTGTTTACAAAAGTGTGTTATACCAAAATGTGAAATAAAACAAATGCAATGATGACATTAAAATGAATTTGACAGAGATGTCCATTAAATAGCCTCTGGCAGGTTTAAAATATAGTTTGAATTTCACCTGACTTCTCAGGGTAGTATATGTTGCAGAGAGAAAAACTGTATTTTCAAATAAAAAAAGTTTCCATGTACTTGGGTAATTGCTAAATCTAATGGCAGTATTTTGGCTAAAAGGAAATAATTGATAATCCCCTGGGGGGTAGGAATTTACATGTCTTTCTTTGCTTCTCCCAGATGCACTTTTTTTATGAATCTAAACTTTTCAAAATGGCCCAAACTGTGTTCAGCATTAAAGGGGAAGCAGCAACACTTTCAGAACCACAAAATTCAAGATAATGTGATTAAATTACATTTATGGAGGGAGAATTGGCTCAAATAATCTGAGGTGTTGAAGTGAAAATTATCTAAAATGGAAGTAGCAATCAAGAAGTACTCTTACAGATCTTAGTCTGATAGAAAGCACAAAAGAACAGGAAGGTACTGAACACATTTCTGAAGTATGGAATATTAGCCTTGAGTAATAGAAGAAACCAATTTTTGCTAAAACAAACTGATAATATATGTACAGTGTTGCTGGGTAGATACAAACCAAATAGTAATTTGAGAATAGTATCTACATTTTATTCTCTTGTTTTATACTATTGAATGTATATTTCAAAAAACAGGTCCAAACTGATTAACACTTACTGGAATAAATATATTTTTCTAGTCTAAATAGGCTGTCTATTTAATGCAATAAAGCAGGCATTGCAGAACTGATTAACACACTAATTATGTAAACTAGAGACTGCAAAGAAGCAGAAAATAACAAGAACCACGGATATAGTTCCTGCTAGACATCATGCATCAGGGTGGGCTTGCAAACTGTCCAGAAAGTTTAAGATTTATGGGATGAAAAGCTAAGAACATGAATGAGGATTTCTAAGTCCTATGTGGAGTTTGATCAGTTGGCAGAAATGACTTTTGTTGGCTAAAGAGAGCTGTTCTCATTTAGAGGTGGAATTGGAATTCTTAGAGTGTGATATCAAAATCTAGTACCTTCACATCCTCTTTCAATCTGTCCGTTGCAGAAAAGGGCATCTGAGATGAGGTCTGGAAGCCGTCCATTTAAATCAACTGATGCCAGGCAGCCTTGAAAGCCCTCCTTGGCATGGACCAGTTTTGGCAAGGATTTGTATGTTTCTTTTGCCACTCCTCCTATATACAAGTCACCTGTGGGAAGATCAAAGTTTTGATTAGAAAAGTAACTTCAAACATACAGTAGGACAGGGAAAAAATAGAAAGGTTTACTTTTCATTAAATCAATTGAAAAGTTAAATTTATAACTAGATATTTTCCTAAAACCACAAAACAATAAGTGTTTGAAGAATACATGAGCACTAGAAGAAGTTTCTAGAAGCTATTCCCACAAAGAATGAAATGAGTTCCATACGGTGTGGCCATGTAGAAGGAACATGGACCATGAAGTTGCATATTCCTGCAGTGAAATCTGAGCTTGAGCCTGGATATTTCCAAATCTGTGACTTCAGTGATGGTCCCCCCCGCCGCCCGCTTCTGTTTCTCTGATCATCAGTAGCCTCATTTCCAAAATAGGAATAATAAAACCTATTCCATGGGGTTATGTTAGAAATTAGATAAAATATAGGAAGCTTCCTATATTTTAAAGATATGTAAAAATATATTAAAATATATATGATACTTTATAGTAAAATATGTAGCAGACATGCGATAGTTGTTATTATCAAATCTACTTTCTACTTCGACAAGTCTGGGTCTTTCATTCAGTTAGAAGTTCAACAAATTCTCCCTGGGGTCTAAAATTACTTTTGCTACTGTGGTTAAGCCCATTATCCTTGCTCATAATCTATCTTATTCACTAACTCACTCCCACAATAGTTTGGATATACCTGAACATTGAGTCCTTTTTCAGGTATTTCTTTTTTAGATAAAGTTATACCACTTTGAATTCTTTATGTTGCACTCTGTTATCAACTAATTTTCCCCCCAATTTTATTGCAGTTTCTAAGAGAACACCTTTGTCGTCTTTATGCCTCTAAGTTTATGAGTCACTACTTTAAAAAATAAATTGCAATACATGTTTGATTCTGTTTCCCATCATAGATTATTCACCATATCTAAATGGCATTGAGTAGATGTCATTAATGGAATATACTCCATTAAATAATTAATCCATGCAGAACATAAGGAAGGTGAGCCCCCAATTCCATAATACATTGCCCCTGTTTACAAGTTCTGCTAAACATACTTTGTTTAGCTACTTCTCTGACTTTTTATTGTCACTTGAATTTTCTCTCTCACGTTAACGATTCTAACTTTCATGTCACTTGATACCTTTTCCACATTTTAACACATACCCCCTACACTCCTAGTGTTTATCTAGACCTCTTTGTGTTGTCTTCATGGGACTTGGGAACAAGGAGAACTGACTGACACAGTTGCTGATGCTCTTGCTGTTTGTTTTGCCATAAGTAATAAAGTCCTTGGTCTCTGACCCAGAAATCTCATGTCTTCTGCTAGCATCCATGATACAGTAATAAGCTAACCTATCAGCTTATAGGTAGAGTAAAATCAATCCACAGGTATAATAGTCTTGAATTATACTGATGAGTACACTGAGCTTGCTGAAAGTCATGTAACCATAACAACTAAGAACTTAGGTCCCTGACCTACTAAGGCTCTAAGTATTACACTAGGATATCTCATTAATCCACATAATTTGTACTGAAGGTAAGCACCACCTCTTAAACAATAGAAAACACCTACTGACTATTAACTACAAATATTAAAAGATAGCATATTCTTGGTTTGATATGGAATTCTATTTTTGAAATACCTAATTTTTTTCTACATATTTTCTTTCTCTCCTTAGAGTTCCTTCTCTTATATTTCAAGCCATTGTGCTTTAGTTGCCTCAGAAAAGGGATATGAATCATACACTAAATATATAACATTATCTTCTTATATTTGAGTCTTAAAAGCCAAGAATTTAGAGGAGTGAAACAGATAGAATATACAAGCAGTTACATAAGACTAAAGCTTCCCTGCCTCCCCTGTGGGTAAGCAGGACAGAAAGTGAGAGAAAACATGTGAACATAGTCATTGGTAAATGCCCAAAAGAAGACATAGTGCTCTAATTTGAGGGCTGAGCCGCAGGGGATGATAAAATCTCAGGTAGGCTTATGGGGTCATGTTGATCTTTGTGCATTTCCTCAAGACAGCCCAGAAGTGACAGTGAGATCCTTTAGAAGGAATGGCTACTTTGTAAATTTAGACAAGCTGAGAGTTTGGGCAGGCTCACAGAACTTCCCATACTCCACTGTGGTGTGGGAGAAACAGAACAGTTCCCCGAGAGGCACAAAAATAAGCAGAAAATGACTGACCTGAAGGGGTTATGCATGCAAGAATGAAGGTGCTGGTTAGCAATTCAGTGGGCATCTGAGCTATAAATATAGAATATCCAAGATCAGCTCCTGCACAATCTCTCTCTACCTCCCCCAAAATTGGTGCACTGGGAAGTCCCCCACACCAATTAATTCAGACACAATCCCAGGGAAATAAGGAAACTAAAATTGTCTAAGATTATATTTTCCCTAACTCAAAAAATCAGAGCTCAAAGTAGAAACCAAGGTGAGTTACAAAAAAATAAAGTTAGATTTCTTGCACATCTGAGATTGTGGGCTGAGATTTATTATGTTACATTTCAAATGTCAAGGTAAGGAAATGTTCCCTACATTCATTTATTAAACTAAATTTGTTAGGAAAATTCAGCTCTCCTCCAGACTTAATAAATGCAGTTGAATAAAGAATTCTTGGCACTGCTTCAGACAGAGAACTTAGTACTGGTCAGGGATGAGACACCATATATTTGATAACCAGCCTGGTTCTTTATGATGATAACCTCCTGAAGGAGAAAGACTGTCTGTTTAAGACTGTCCCACAGTGCCTAGCACTGGGCTACCTGGACAGTGGGCACTCAGATATTGTCAGCCACCTGAGGGACTGGGGTCACAGTACAAAAGAAGAAAGAATGGCAAGGAAACACATGGGGAGAGAGCTAATTCTGAAATGCATTTACCTCCTTTCCTCACTTCCTGCCACAATCCTTTCTTCCTGTTAGCAAACGTACTTGTTGAACAACTTTTAAAGCTTATTAAAGAAAAGTAGTAAGCCTTCCCTTGTGTTATTAAAGAGCAGAAAATATTGATTCAAGCTGCGCAGGATACAAGCCTCAAACATACCAAGGTGGAGCCTGGGGCTGTACGTACGGGCATCACTCTCATTTTCATTACTGAACCTGCACTTAGCACCACCACCTAATATTGTCTTCATAAACTCTTCATAGAGCAGATAGTGGTCTGAAGGCCCCTGCTGGGTTGCCATACCAAGAGAACAAAGAAAACCCTTAAGTGGCCTGAGACCTGTGCAGCATTAGCACTTCATCAAAGACGCAGTTTCTCCTTTTGATCCTTGGGGTGGTAGAGAGTAAATGACCCATTAGCACTAATGGAATCTTGTAGGCAACATCCTGTGCACGGGAAAGAGGATATGCTTTTTAACGACCCTCCTGTGAGCAAAAGCCAGGATGGCCATCTAGTAAGAGTCAGTTTCCTATAGACTGGAAGCCATCCTGTTACCCTTTCTTCAAACTATGAGTGCTTTTTATTCAGATTCTTTAAACAGATTACATCTGCAATTGACAAGACAACAATAGAGTTAGGGCATTTTTAGCAGAAGATGCAGAGGACCTGTGTAAATAAAGCCAGATGACCTTAAACTTTTGGGGAGTGGGTTTTTTTAAAACCTCAAGAATACCCTTATCTTTAGCACTAGTGCATATATATGTATACAAATGATCTAAGGTGATAGCACAAGTATCCGTTCCCTGGTAGTTGGGCAGTAATGAGTAGGGAATAGTGCACAGGCTTTTTAGTTAGATCTACTACAAATCCTGGCTCTGCCATGCACTGATTGTTTCAGCGTAGGCATACTGTCACATAACTTCTTTTAAAGTCAGATTTTTCATCAGTGAAGTAGTTAACAATGTCTACCTATGAGGATTATAAAGAATGTGTGTAAGCATTGGGAGAGAGCATGCATTCAGCCCATCAGTGCTACTGGTGTGGTTGTGTTGGTGGTATGTCTGGTAAGGAGTATACATCTGTAAGGTATCTCATTCTATGTTACTTGCACTGAGATACAGAAGAGGCAATCCAGGTTGTCCCCTTGTTTCTAGTGCAATTGGAGTGTCAAGATGTCAAATTTACATGTCTTATTTTACTTGATTTCGTTTGCAGTAATCTCTGTACTAGAAGTGTCTTGTACTTTGTTGTAAGCAGCTCAAGAGGCTCTGTTGACATTTTCAGTTTGGAACCCAGCAGCATTGAAGCTGGTAACATAAGCAGGATAGTTGCTTGATAAGTATCTCCTTATCTGATATAAACAGATTAAGAAACACAAAAATGATATGAAGTCCAAGGGTCAGTTGCAAATTTCATGCTAAATAAGCCTTATAAGATCTGAGAAATAAAAGGCTTTTATGGATTTTGATTGTAGAGTAGAGCATCATGGGAGAGTTAAGACCAGAAGAAAATATAGGATACATTATGATGTAATGACATAAATATTGGTGGCAGGCATGGAAAACAGCACAGGTGCACAATGAAGACAAAATGAATCAGCATTCAGAAAAGAGCATAAAGGGCCAGATTTGGCTGAAAGGGAGAATTTTTCAAAGGGTCCCTGGTAATACTGTTGGATAAGTAAAATCAAAGGAAAGGCTTGTGTAACACAATGGAATTTATGACTACTGATTTCAAACAAAACAAAGAATTTTTAAAAAAATATAAACCATGCCAACTAGGAAATGAAATTTGAAGCAGCAGTAATTTAGAAAGAAGAAATAAAATTATACATTTAATATTAACCTCATGGAATTTGAGTAGGAATATTCTATAGAAATCGGATGGTGTAAACTGGGGGCTTACGGGAGAAGTGGTGGGGCTGTGAGGCGTGGCTTGGGAACCATCAGCGAAAAACAGATGAAGTGCTGTAAGAGGTTTTCTCTTAAAAACGGAGCATAAGGCAATTAGAGCAAGGACTCCAAGGTCTGCCTTACAGCAGCAGAAAGCAAGCATCAAGGTATAATTAGTTCTTTGACTCAGCTTTCCTGTTTATTCACATGGATTTTTTTGGTGGCTCTTAAACATCTCACTTTCATTCCAATTTAAAAAGAACATGCATAAAAAGGACAACTGCTTTGTAGATTTGGATAGCTAAAACTCTAAGGAAACTTAAGGAGGCTCCCACAATTTCTTGAGAGGTATTTGGGGCAGGGGGGGGGGAGCTGAAGTAATGCACATTGCTTTGCTTTTGTTTTGGCTGGATTTGAGAAAGTACAATTCTAGAGTCTTTTGACAAGAGAGGATTGGACTTGGGACAGTAAATTTTGGGGCCACTCAAACTTTTCTCTCCAACCTTGTGATGGGCTAGAAGAAAAAATACACTTAGGCTGGAATAGCTTCTGAGAGTTCTTCTGCAGGGAAGACACATTCTGTTACTCCAGGGAACAAGCTCTGCCCCCACCTCCATATCATGGTTAGTTTTAATCTTTCGCTGCACAGCCACGTGCGAATATCTGCATGTCAGATCTGGACCGTATACCTTCATACAGTGTTTCCTTGGGAGGCAAATGGAATCTAAACCACTTTTTAGCAAAGGCGTGCCCTGTTAGAAGAAAAATCATCTATAACCCTTGAGGAACAGTTATTTATTTACTTAAGGTTTTGGCAATTTTTTTTGTTTGTTTTTTTTTCTGAGAAGAAAGACAAGGTCACTACTTCCTGTGATTGCTTCAGTAAATGATATTCATGTACTGAAAGTAAAAACATGGGGGGTTATTAAGATTTCTGCAACATATTTGAGATTAAAGGTAGACAAATGGAAATTTTAATAATAAACCACTAATAAACCACACATGATAATGAAAAGCAAACACTACCCAAGACCATGTCTGAGTTTAAAGCACACCAACATTCAATACTGAAGTCAAAGTTGGCAATTCAAGTAGATGTTTTGTTCTGAGACACCAGATCTGTGCCCTTGATAGATTTCTATGAAAAAAAGGTCAGGTTAATTTTAGAAACTCCTTGATGCTCAGTAGTGACCAGTTTGATTTATTAGTTATCTCCCTTTATACCTTGGTCTTCCTTGGTATGTTAAGGGCTTAATCCTAGAGCAACCTGTTTTTACTTTTGTAGGAAATGCCTGTGAGTCCTTATTTTTAGGTCTGTCCTGGCTTTCTAAGTTTAGTCTAAAATGAAACCATCATCTTTCCCCTTGCTGGAGAACTATGTCTAGACTTCCCTGTTTTAGAGCAATCATATTTCTAGTCTCCCTGTTACCAAAAATGAGATTTCAAAATCATTTTTAACTTCATTCTGTATCTCACACCTTACATTCAAACTATTGCCAATTCTTCGGACATTTGTCTCTCCCTTTTCATTTCCTTTTCCAGTCCTTGTTTCCCTTTCCCTGTGTACACCTTTCATGCAATAACTCATTTTCTGCAGTCCCTGCCTCTATCCATCCTCCTCATCAATACCAGATCAGTCTCCCCACTGTGGCTGATTTCTTCAATACCTCCCTCTCTCTTCTAAATAAAGCCTAAAGTTACCAATGTTCAAGATTTTGAATTACCCAGCCTTAGTAACTTTCCCTAAACTTTGAACAATCTTTCTCCAAAGACTTCTGCCTGGCAGAGAGTTAAGAAAACATCAGTCCTCTCTCTCTGTATCCTACTCTTTAGTCAAACTGTATTTTTCATCATTTTTCCTACACTGCATGTCCATGTCATTCCACCATGAAGGCCTTTCCTCGTCCAATGTTCCATTTCAAAATGCCACCCAAACTGGGGGGCTCAACTAAGGTTCCTCCTTGCAGATGCATTCATTTCCCCAGTCATAAGCAGCTATGATCTTTGAATTCCCCATTACATTTGAACTTTTTTCTGACAATTACCATTTCTTCCCTAGCTCTTTGTGTGGATGTTTTATCTTCCATCATTCTATCGGTTTCTAAAGAAATAATTATGAATCAAGCATCTCTATATTCCCATTTTTACTTAGTAGGGAGTCAACAATTACTTGCTCACTTACTGAATAAATGGATAAATTAGCAAGCTGTATTCAATAAATAATCACTTAAACAAGAAGGTTGTAGTGGAGATTTTTATGGCTGCACCACTCTTATTTATCCTTTGTTCCCTCCTCTGGAGGAATAATGAATGAAGTTAATTGTGGGGGAAATGTTTCTTCTACTGACCCCCTTCTTGAACATCCATCTCGTTTGTCAAGAAAATTCAATGCAGTGGCATTTTCCCCCCAGTCTCGTAGAGTAATTCACAACCAATTTGAACTGGCATATGTTGAATTTCTTCGTAGCGAGAGGCAGGCAAAGATAGAAGTACAGAAACAGTTTATGGTATCAGTGTGTGATAAAGGAGAACCTCTTTATGAGTTGTCTTCCGCAGTTAAAATAAGTACCAATATCTTATTGGGAAACAAAATTCCAGCCTACTCTGGCTCTCTACTGCATTCTATCTCTGACCATTCTCTGTGTTGCCCCATCTACAAATATGACCTAACTCAGGTGCCTCCCCATAGGTGCAGTTTGCACTGTGGACACTTTACATTATTTCTCTAGACTCTTCTCTGTCACCTTAGCACAGAGCAAAGCAAGCATATACTGTGTGTGGCCACAGAACAGAGCCAAACTAACTGCAGGAAACCCTGATGCTCTGCCCCAGTAAAACCTGTTCACCCCGATCTGCACTCCTGTGGGTTTGTAGAGGCCTCACTCCATGTGGCAACCACTCAGAGACTTCTGAGATTAGACTCCTTCTGGCGTGTTACAACTACCTCTTAGTTCCTTGCCAATCACAGATATTCCTTATCCC
This sequence comes from Phyllostomus hastatus, assembly GCF_019186645.2. Taxonomy (NCBI): domain Eukaryota; kingdom Metazoa; phylum Chordata; class Mammalia; order Chiroptera; family Phyllostomidae; genus Phyllostomus; species Phyllostomus hastatus. Next base: position 102,157,680 of record NW_025334041.1, on the reverse strand, counting down.
ATAGGTTTCCACATCCAACAGTATACTGTTTTTTTTTGCTAAAAATACTTTGAATTTTCCAAAAATCACTGAGACAACTGAATTTAATATATAGAGCCTTGTTTGAGAGAGAGAGGGCTTCCTCTCTGCTTTGACTCCTTGGTAACCAGTGTCAAGCACTGCCATGGCCAAAACCAGAAGAGGCAGCTCTGACTTTATTATTACAACAGTAACTGGCATTGACACAGTACCCTAAACTTTACTAAATTTACACCTGCACATGTATTGTTTCATTTGGATTCTGCCTGGTTGTAACAGGGTGCAGCCAAGAGGGAGGCCCCAAATAGGAATTTGTAATGGAGTGCAGAACTCAAGGTATCCAAGAAATATTAGAAAAATATATATAGGGTGTCCTCACTCCCACAAGTCTGAGCTGGGGGAATTGGACATGTGAAGCAGTGCCATTCAGAGCTGTTTTGTACAGCAACAGCTTTGCAGCTAACTCTGGCATGGTCATTTAATATATCTATAACCTTTAACTGGTTTCGTGGATATGTTAAATAGCTGTGGCCATGCTTTGAGCCAGGGGGATGGAAGTGACTTCCACCCAAGATGTAACTGGGAGGCAACGCCCCCTGGTTAAGCCCCCTGCGTGAGAGCTTGGAGATGATTAACTCCATGCCATGGGGCCACACCTGCCCAGACTCACTATGGCAGCCCAGTAAAGTTGGAAGAATATGGGAATGCTGGCAGGTGCAAGTGACTGTAGGAGGAGTTAGAAATGGAGCTGCAGAGGAAGACTGGCTTGGGGAGTTAAACCCAGGGATGGCAGCCATGCAGGGAGAACCATGCGGCTTTGGCAGAGTGGGGATGCCATGGCTTTGGGGTGCTTCCTTTTGCCACGTGGCTTAGGAAGCAGGAGAGACTTTGCCTGGGAGAAAAGGGGTGAAAGGATTCTTGCTTGTGAGCCATGAGAAGGTGCCACATGACTTTGGATTAACTGGAGATCATGGTGGCGACACAGCTGATGGGGCCAGGAACCCGAATCATGGGCTTCTTCTTTTCCTGAGATGTGGTACCCCAGACTGGGCTGAGGGAGAAGGGCTGTGAGTGTTTGTGGGTATTCTAAAGAACTTTAGTTTATATAACTTTTAAATAAATAATAATTCCTTTCTTTTCACCAATTTCTGGCATTGAGAGATGTCTTTCCTCTGGTGGTAGGCAAAGCAAACCTAGTACAGGGGAGGAACCCCTGGACAAAAAGGGGGGTCCTTTATATTGTTCAGCACCCCCCACCCCGGTCTGTTCCGTAACATGGTGAGCCATAAAACAAGCAAAAGCTATGAACACATGTCACTGATGAAGACACTATGGCTCAAGGCTGCAATGCCAGAAAATGGCAAGGCTCACCCAAGCCCCAGTCCCCCACAACTACGCTAATCTTCACTTAATCTACACTGGTTTACACACCATACATTCCAAGTTGCAAGTGGCCAGTTTGTAGAGCTCCACTATTCCAAAATATAAGACCTTTTTGTGGTATCTTGATTGGTGGGGGAAAGTAACAAGAAATACTAGCAGAAGTCTGGGCAAATTACACAGATCCCTGGGACAAAGTCAATTTGCTTCCACAATCATCGATGTTAAGTATCAGAATTCTGACAAATGGGTAGAATTCTCAAGACTACCAAATATGATTGTTAGATATGGCAGCTACTTTTCAATTGCCTCCCACAAAGAGGTAAGTAGGGCACCTGCGTTCATCCTTTGCCCAACCTAATACCTGTGTGTGAACAAGCATGGACTCCAATCTGGTTGGAGTTCAGACTTTAGTGTTTGCCTATAGGGAGACTTTGGGAGATAATATTGACATTATGTTTCTGGGCAGGACAGAGAAATGCTTTCGATATTCTGAAATTCCTGTTTCTAGCTGATATTTTTGGAATAAAATTGCCCAAGAAGGAGAACATTTTTAAAAGTATGATTATAAAACTCAAGAATATGAAGGCAGATTTTGTTTGTGTGTTTGGCCAACGTACTGTGAGGGGAAGCTGGTGGGCATGTTAAATGGGAAATAATAAAACGAAGTTGCTGTGGAGGTGTATGTGGTAATCCGTCTTCTTTTCCACCCACTGTGACAGCGACACTGTGGCAGACGGGGCAGGAGTCCGGGCCTCTCAGTTCTCTCCTAGCTGACTTCATCTCATGGCTTTGCAAATTACTGTAGGTTCAAAGGGGTTCAGATATGTTCACTATTTGTCCTGTTTCCCCACGAGAGTGACAGCCAGTTTGGACACCTTAGACATCCTTCAGCAGCAGACAATCTGTCACCATTTCGTGTTTCATTTTCCACTTTCTGGGTCTGCACACAGCTTACAGATGTTCCTGTGCTCAGGGGTATTGTTACATCTCACTCATGCTCAGTGCCTAGGTTTGAATGGTGATTTGCCCTTTCTTATTCCATCTGATCTTCATACCTACTCCTCCCAATAGGCAGGAAGTTATTATTATCCTCACCTGACAGGTGAGAGAACTGCCCTTCTGAAAAGGTAGGTTTCCTGCCCAAGGCAGTACAACCAGTACAAGGAGGAGAACATTGTTATCCAGGCATCTGCCTGCCAGGCTACCTCTTTTCCTACTGCACCACACTGCCTATTTTTACTAAAAACCATCTCAGTGACAGAAATAGAATAAGTGGGAGTTTCGAGATGACTGTTCCTGAAATTAAAAAAGACTTATAACTAGGGGGACCAGTAAGTGAACCTATGCAAACTTGTTACCTTTCCTGAGATTTTGAGTAGATCTAGATATCTATTTGGCTTTCTCTCTTTTCTAAAATAGCTTTTCTTATTTCCCCCAAAATTAAATTTTCTATTTCAAAACACAGGGACATTTATTTTGGGCAGGGTAGCTCTAGCGGTGCAGCACAGGGAAGGTACAAAAGCGCAGCCCTTCCCTATAACAACGGCCTCTCTCATGCAGGTCAGAAAACGGCACCTACTCTCCACTCGGATACTCAGGATAAAAGAGGGCGAAGCCCCAAGTGGTTTCCTGGAAAGCTTGAAAGAACAATAAGGTACAAAGCACACAAAAACTTGACAGACATTGACAGACAACTTCTAACGTATTATGAGCTGCACATAGTTGAATAAAACTCTTATTTTTTCCCTTAACTAGTTAAACTTTTCTGTATATTTTTTCTAAGAAGGGATCCCTTTTGTGTCTGAAAGATAGAATATTCTTAATCAGGTCAGCATGTCCCCAGGGAATAGTATCATTTCCTCAGGCGTGTCTCCAAATACTTTGTCCTTTTACAATCTAAATTATTCTTAAAGAGAAATGCAAATAGTTATCAGAAATGATCAAAAGAAGGGGCAGGTGAACTTTCCCTGAAGGCTAGGAAAATGAAGGGCTTTAACAGTTGAATGGATTAGCAAATAGTCCTCTGGTACTGCTGATGATTTGTTGACTGATTGGTCAATCTCCAATCATCCAACCACGTGCTATATTTTCGTAGGCCTGTTTTAAGCATCTATAAATGTGAGTGTTCTATAGACTACCTATTACAGACATTCAGCAGCTAAAACTTTTGGCTGTAGTATTTGAGGAAAACTTCAGTGGCTAAGGGGATTTATATATGTTTATACAAAGCACAGAGGTGGGAAGAGCATGTGGAAAGTGAAAATAGAAATATCTAGTTCTGCAATTACTAAAGGTGACATTTCAGCACTACACACAGTAGCAATAAAGAAGTTTGAAGAGCTAAGTTAAATAGGGCAGAGCAAAAGTAGGTTTATAGTTGTGGACATGTAAACAGTTTATTCTTGTATTATTTATTAATTGTTGTATTATTTTCCATGGGAACAGCTGTAAACCTACTTTTGCCGCACTCTGTATATGAAGGAGAAAATATTTTTTTATTATATGATATTTTACCCTAAGATGAAAAAAGCACTACCTATCTTTCACTATAGATACACATGAGGGAAACCCTTCTAATATGTTGGCAAATGTATATAGTAGTACTCAAATGGTTCTACAGACTTGGGTTCAAATTCTATTTCAGGGCAACCCCACCTTGCCGAGTCTCCATTTTCTCACATGTAAAGTGAGAGCACAGATATCTCATTCATTTGGTTGTTGTAAATACTAAGAGACCTACTTGTGAAACAGAATATCACAGCTGAAGTTCTGGCTGAAGTGCCAGCACTAAGACAATCTGCATCTGAGACAGGCACCCAAGTGCAAAATTTACAAAGGAAAGATAAATACTGATGGCCAGCCCTTGAACCCTCAGATCCATCAAGGTCATCATCATCGTAAAAACAATAAAAAAGGGTCAGAAATTGGAAATAATTATGTCTAAGAATATTTTTGAGGTAGGTCTTACTATGCACTAAATTTTTACTACTGTCCCCCAAAGGGAGACCACATTCTAGCCACAGCTTAGTGGGTAGGCTCTCGGCTCCTGGAGAACTCGCTTTGTTTCCCTCAGTTGCGGGATAGAGGCCTAGTGCCTGGCATGTGAAAGCATCGGGAATGGGTGGCACCTCCAGCCTGCGAAGGCCAGTGGGGACAAACAGCGCAGGGACATGTCTCATGGGCAAGCGTGGGCCCCACGCGCAAAGAGAGAGAGCCAAGCTGCACTGCCTGGGGACGGCGCTGACCCCAGCAACGTGAGGCTAGCAGAAGTAACAGAAGGCTTGACCACTTCAGGGGGTTATGGGCAGAAGGGCCCAGCAGAGGGGTCTGGTGGAACCCAGGAAAGCACTGTGAAAGGAGGAATGAGCTTGAGGGATCTGCCAAACCAGGAGTCTGAAATTAGTAGATGTCCCTACTCTGCAAACTATGGGAAGACAACAGCAGGGGGGACAGAGCTGAGTGCACCCCTTCTCCTGCAACTGGCCAAAGCAGACTCTGGCCTCACATTTTGGTTTTGAGTAGTAGCTTAGATAGGACAGTTATTTAAATGTTTGAATTAAAGGTGAATGGTAATGTAAAATAATTATAGAATTGTTTTAAAAATGAGCCCAAGCATTTCTTGAAATTAGTATATGGTACAAATACCTCAACAAAATACTGAGTTGGCCAAAAAGTCTGTTACTTTTTTCTTCCCTGTAAAATAAAAGACATTTTTTCATTTTCACTAATAACTTTATTGATTTGGATACTTTGAGTATATTGGCTCTCTCCCACTATTGGCTTCTAGTGAGTAGAGGCCAGAGGTGCTGCTAAATATCTCCCAGTGCATAAGACAGCCCTGCAAAGAGTTATTTGAAATGTCAATAGCACCAAGAAACTTCACAAACCACACTGACAACCTCAATCAGTCACAGCACCTTCCCTATATGCGGCACATTTTTTTTTATTTTTTGTGTTTCAATTGCAGTTTTAGCTTTCTTGAAATAATAAAGCATAATGCACCAAAAATGTTGTATATTTTCTTCCATCTTCAATATTAAAATGGCTACACAAATATTACTTATTTTGATAAGTTTTTTTAAATGCACACTGATATGACAGCTGTCACAGTACAATCTAACAAAATTGTTTCGAATGAAGTTAAAGACAACAAGTGCTACCAGAGCCATCATATGAGAAAAAAGGAATGGACTTTTTGGGCAACCCAATATTTTAAAGTAACGGTTTGAAGTAAAAAAAATCATAGCTTGATTATACTCAAGTACCATACATATTTAATTTAATAATTCCACATTTAAACCCTTAACACAGTGTCTGACCTATAAGTACTCTATAAATGGCATTATTTGTTGAGCTAATTAAGACAATGATGACAATCATGAATGCAGTTTAATACAACTCTGAGCAGTGAACAAAGATGCTGGGCCACAGGATAGTTTCTCTCCCAGAGAGACTCAGTTTTGCACACCAACATCACTGTGCATGACACAAACTTGTGTCCCAACGGAAGTACAAATAACTACGTCACAGACCATCGAGTTTCTCAAAAATAGAGGGAGTCATGCATGTTCACTTCACAAATACCAAAGGTATGCTGTGTCGTAGATGTAGTACGTTAGTACAAGATCTTAAAGTACGTGGAGCAGTCTTCTCAAAGTAACTGAACTCTAGGAGTAAACCCGTGAGGGGAGATCTAAGCACCGTGTGTGCTGGGAGGGGGCACTTGGGTGGGAGGGCAGGAGAGGGAAGAGGGAGCCTTGTACAGCCTGGCTAGGGGTGTTAATAAGCAACCTTCAAAACACCTGGGGATGCCAGATTGGCTGACCCATGCCAGGGGAGTTTTGGGGATGAAGCCTAAATACTGCCCACACCTGTCATGGGCAGGTGGGCCTTGTGAGTCTCCCCTGGCTATAAATAAACCCCTGAGCTTCAAAGAACATACTGGCTGATCTTGTGCACTGCTGTGGGAATTAAAAGAGGCCCCATGTGTAAAATATTTATAATAGTGCCTAGGATGTGATAAGCCCTCAGAAATGGTTAAAATACTTAATATAACTACTTAATATTACTAACATTACTGTTTAAGTAAGATATTTAACCTCCCTAGACTTACCTTTGTTTCATCATCTGTACTGGGGGTGTAGCTACAGCAACCTCACCAGTTTGTCATGAAAATTAAAGAGGTAATATCTAACTTTCTTAGTTAATGCTTAGTATGGGGTAGATGCTGATGAAGATAATCGCGATGCATTGTGCCTAAAGACACATAAAACAGAAATGCTATTTCAGCCAAGTCTGTCTGAATCCAAAGCCTGCGTCCTTAATCACAATGTTTTATTGCTTCTTATATTATTCTTAAGAAAAAACACAATAATTAATTGCAAAGGCCAACAAAGGGCTCTTTTTAAAAGCAGACACAGAAAACCATATGAATGTGGCATTAACAAGAGAGACTGCTTGACCTAACGCGGTTCCTCTGAAGCAGCCCTGGAAGTACCTTCCAGTGCATGGAGACAGTGAACCAACAGCAGAACGGTGCCGTAAAAAACGTGCTTCCCAGTGTGAGGAAAGACGGCAGAATTGGCTCTGAAGATCTCTACAGTAGTGGGGGTGACTTTGTACTGAGGCCACCTAACTTTCCAGTCTATTCCGATTTGGACCCCAGGGCCCAAGAGGAATTGTGCGGGATCAGGGGTAGAAGCTAGTTTTCCTCTGGGTCACAGTGAAAGAGGGTGAGGGCTATATTATTACTAAACCCCAACTAAATGGAACAACTGCCTGAAAATAACTGATACTTACTTTTGGGACCTGTAATGAACAACTGTAACCTTACTCTGATGTCATCTGGAGTCTCTCTGTCCTTCATAGATCTAGAGGGGCCTGGTTTGATTCTTTCTGATTTCACGGAGGATAAAAACCTAGTGTTCTCCTTCCCCTTTGTTCCTGTGAATTCCAGTGAGTCTCTGACCTCTGCTTGTGGCTTTTGTATTTCATGTGTTGCTTGTCACCCCAAAACAACACACTTTCTGTCTCCACCCACAACATAATTTGTTCTTATGAGGTGAGTCACCTGAACATTTGATGCCCTGCAATACCGAGTTTCCCACTACCTTGATGACTGCAGCCCTACCTCCAACCCCTGCCCCAGGGCAAGGAAATCCAAGCCCCAGGTTTTTGCATAAAAGCTTAAAGATCACCTTAGGCTCCTTTGATGGCTCCACTTATACCCCAAGTATCCTGTCCAAATATTTCTTCAAACAAAACCAGAGCAGTCATACCTTCCCATACTTGCCACAGGGACAACATGTGTTCCAACGAAATTTACTCTCCCAAGAACATGGCGCTAGGACTCCTAAATTTAAATGAGTTTCTCTTGGATATTTGGATTGGTCTGGGGTGGAAAGCAGGTCTAGGAAGACCAAGTTTGCCAATTCTTGAGAAAGCCGTTGTGCAGAGAGGGAGAAGAATGAGAGGGTGCTCACTAGGAAGCTGAGAGAAGGCAGCACACAGCCCCTGTGGAGACCGACAGAGGCAAAGATGCTGGCATGTTGCTTACAGCTTCCCTGAATACAACTTTTAGGTGTCCAGCCTTAAATTTTCTTTTTGACCCTTGGATCCTTGAATACTATACCCTGTCTACCCTACCCCTGCTTTTTTCCCTTAAGTTAGTCTGAATGGGTTTATGCTTCTTGTACCACAGATACCTTTGTCTCATTCCCCTTTCAGAGAAAAAAGAGGGAGATCTAAGAACCCTGCAAAATCCACAGATTTACATTTTTTGAGTAAGAGGGATGTCGCCAAGGTTACTTTCCTAGATGGCTCTGACATAACGGAGCTCTTGACCAGGAATCTCTGCCTCAGGGAAGCTCACTCAGTTATACTCCTGGCATGCCATGAAGAGGGTTGAACACTGAAGATCCAGCTCTGATGAGCCCGAGATCCTCTGAGCAGTTACCTGACCCTTAAGTACCTGGCTCAGAGCACCTGCAGGCACTTTCTTCTCCACAGTATACGTATCAACAGTTTTAAGAGAGCAGCTCACCTAATCACCAGCCCACTGGGGCATGGTAAATTGGCAGCACTTCTGAAAGGCATTTGAGCACTGGATTCTGATTTCCAGGAGCCCACACTGCCCTGCGGGAGGACTGGGGAGAGCTAAGTTTCCTGGTGCGTGACCTCCTCCTACCAATTCTAAGCACACGTCTAGCCCCAAGGCCTATGGCTGTCAGAGCTCAGCCAGTGTTGTGGGGGAGCAGGAACTGGCATCAGGGCTTTAAACACCTGTATCGCCTACCCCCAAAACAACTACGGATGGGAAAATTTGGGGCCAGCAGAACTGCGCCAGGAGTAACAAGCTGGTAGATGACCCACAGTCCCCACCGCGCACGTGTCCCATGGCAGACCAGAGGAATAGCCTTCTCCAGTGAGTCCGAAGAAGGTCTCAGACTTCTTCAGAATGTGGCTCCAGGCTGTCATGAGTAGTTACTTGAGGTTAATATGAGCAATAAAACTTGTTTTCCCTGGTCAGTTGTAAAAAGTGTTGAACTGGGTATTAAAAGATTTCCCTCATTCGCAAAAGGAATGGGTCAGACCACATTGTCTCCAAGATCAATGATCCTAAAGGTAGAACACTGGTCCAAGGGTCATAGGGAAGCAGAAGGAAAACAAACAAACCAACCAAAAAACTTCCAAGACAAATGGTAATAGTGGGTCCGAGAAAACTGGGCATGGAAAATAAAAAAACAACCACATCTCACTGGGGGTGGGGTGAGAGGGAGTAAAACAAAGGAATTATAGTAAAGATAAGAGATTGAGAATAATGTCTGCAAAGCCTGGGAGCCTGGGAATTCAATGGAGACAGCAGGAGAGAAATAATAGTTTCATATCTCTAATTGTCTTTCAATGCTTCTGCTGGGAAAGGTACAACCAAAAATGTTAAGTCTTACTTTTATGTACTCAGGGCCTGATTGTCTCTGTTCCATATTTGATAATAGCCTCCCAAGTGGCCTCTTCCCACCTCCCTGCAGAGCCTCAGCCCATTCTCTACACTGAAGCCCAAGGGATGATTCTGTAGTGCTTCATAAACTCTGCCCTCCTTGTTCAAACTCCCGAGTTCTCCCCCTCCTCACCTTCTGGCACTACACCGAGGGTCTTTCTGAATAAGCTCATCATCCTGCTCCCTTCTCAGAAGCTACAGAGAGACTTCCAGCCTTCAGCCTCCTTCCCAAGAGGTCATCTTTCAAGTTTAAGTTTCACACCATGCAAATCTACCACTGTGTTTACAGTTACTTGGCCTAAGGAAGTAAGCCAGGCCAGCAGCAGCAGGGTAAAAGCCCACAAAGTTGTGTTCTAGACGGGTCCATGCTCTGTGTTAGATAGGTGGTGTCCTCTGGGGAATCTGAAAGTGAGCTGAAGAGGAGAGTGGGCAGAAGCAGAAACACACACAGGAACAAAAGCAGTAGGTAGACGCCATGAGGTAGGAGAGGGCAAGAGCAGGAGAAGCCAGAAAGCAGAGAAGAGAGGAGGGAGAGAGGAGGGAGAAATGATCACAGCAGGAGTGGGCAGAGCAGCGAGTGGACGGGTATGGGAGCACTGAATAGGCAGCAGCATATATGTAACGGAGGAACACCTGAGAGGATCGCTGCTGAGATTCCGCTTAGACTACTAGAACAAAGTTCTTATTCTCTGTGTGGCCTCCTGGCTCAGCAGCCGAAAGAATCTGTCTTTCTTATGTCCTAATGGATCCTTACAAAATCTCCCATTAACTGAGGTAATGTGAGAAAAATCTCTTTCCTTACACAGTAAATATGCGTCAATCAGTCAATCAATCAATCAATCAATCAATAAAGTACTAAATCTAGCCTAACCAATAGGACAACAGGAGCTTGCCTCCATTTTCAGTGTCTTCCCCTGCTTCAGAGCTAAGCTCAAAGTCCAGCTCTTCTTTTAAAGTTTCTTATATGAACCAGTTAGCTACTGTCGTCATATGGCTGCACAGAAAAGGCTTGGGAGTGTTTAAACACGACTCGGACTTGGGTGCAGAGTGTGGATCACCAAAGTAGCACAGCGATGATTTATCACATAGCAACACTGAAGGGCAGAAAATGGGGGCATAGGTGTTATGTTCAGGACTGAGCAGGTAGGTAACAGTAATAGATGCTAGTGTGAGCAAGACACAAAGAGCAAGAACACTACAGGCAAAGCTTAGAGACATTGCAGGTTCCTTTCAGACCAAGGCAATAAAGCCAGTCATAATCCTTTTGCAGGTGGGGAGGCTCTTGCCTTCAATTTGTTAACAACAACAACAACAACAACAACAAAAACCCTACCACATCCCTGCATCCTCAAGGGAAGTATGCCTGCATTTATCTTTCAACTTTTGCTTAGAGATTGAATACATTTGCAAGGAAAGCTCTGCTTGGGCCCCCACTGATTAGGGAAATTTAGCGGCTTGGTAGCTTGATAAACAATAGCAGGTATTTGCTTTCAAGGTAGATTTAAGGAGGGATAAGAAGGTTCAGGAGCAGACAATGGTCACTGCAATGAACAGGGAAGAGATAAGATAGGGGATGCAGGGAGAGTTTGCTCAAAGCCCTTATGGGGGCAAGGAATTTGAGGTCTGAGAGGAAAAGCAAAGGGTGAGCTCTGCCCAGGCTGACCTAGACGAGGTCTATAAATGAATTACTCAATTTTAAATAGTTTTGCTAAGCAGCCAGCCACCTGAAGTCACTGTATTGTAGTCACCAAGAAATCCTTATTTTTTTATCCCCATCAGATAAATTATCCTCAATTTGCTGAAGGATAAACAAGTAGTGCTATGAAAAAGACATCCATGGAAGACAGAGGCCAAATATGATTCTTCCTCCCTATCTTTGTTCTTGAAGTAGATTAATGAATGAACAAGACTGACCTCCATTCCAAACCCTGAGTAATTGTTAGGATTAAATAAAATAACCTGATTTAAATTTACTTAGTATCTAATAGGGAATCAATAGACATCAGACTGTTTCTATATACTATATACAAACATATATATTTGCCAAATATAAACAAGAGAAGGGACATAAGGAGGCATTACAGAGACCCTTTATCTCTCCGAAGGGGGCAGAACTCAGAAGTCCCACGATGAAGTACAGCTGTGCTAGAAATTCATTCCAGAGAGCAAATTTATGCTGCTCTCTTCATGGCATGCCGCAGCTTGTACATAATAGCCAGAGGGAATAGAATACAAACAGCTGGGAAATAAAGATGAAAGCAAAACTGTGTCAGCAGGGAGAGACACACAACTCCCTGAGAACCCGGCAGTGTCATGAAAGATAATTTGAACAAGGTCACCTGCATAGAATTCTCTTTCTCAGAGAAAGATCATTCGACTGCTGCCCGTTTCTGACCATCTCTGGAAGTCAGGTTGTGGAATGGGATACCTTTCCCCTAGCTTTCAAATGTCTGCAGTCAGGTTTGTTACATATAATGAAACAGAGCCACAGGCTAAATCATGCATTATTATACAGGCTAACGGGGATCTGGGATGGTGGAAAACAAAGAATTTCTGCTTCCTAGCACAAGAGGAGCCTGTTGAGGTTTTCCTCCTTCCTGAATCCCTGATGGCAAGTTTTGTGGCCATATGCTGCCCTCTAGTGTCTTTTTAAGGGATGGTAACATGAGAAATAAAAACGAAGTAATTCTGAGGTATCCAATATTACCTCAGCCAAGGACTGGTAAAACAAAACGGAACAAAACAAAACAAGAGTAAAATTCTTAGGAAAAAAAGGCAAAACCAGGATTTTTACTAAAACTAAAATGCAAGTTAAATTTGGCCTCAACATAGATGTTGCATTTTTTCTGGGCTTTGAAAAACACAGTATCTAGATGAGAGAGTGCTCTTTAAAAATACAGGCACCAATTGTCCCCTGCACATCACTCTCAGGTGATTACTGCCTCAGTCTGCCTGCGTTGGGGTCCAGAAATCTGCTCTTCATGACTCGGATGTGGGTAAGTTGATTGACCTTGTTTGAGAAGAACTAAAGATTGCTGCCATGACTTCAAGCAGAGTGTAGAATGAATCTGATCATTTTCTTTTAATCCTATACAGACCCAGTTCTTAGGCCAAATATACATGAAATGAAAGCACTGACCCAAGATATGTCAGCTTTCATTTTTCCTGCACTTAGAATGGCTGAATCTGACTTGACTGGCATGTGAAGATAGCGATGCTGCTCAATTCAGAGTGAGAAATTCCTGTAGACGTTGCCCTTTATGAATAATCCCCCCTAATTCCAGTGGGCATCCAGGTAGGAAGGAGAAACAGTGAGTAGTTGCTCTTACACATCCGTCAGCTATCCCTTAAACATCCCTGAAAGTCTTCCTGTCACCCTCAGATTAATGTCAATGCCCTGGCAGGACACCATGTTCTTCTGTGTCCTTTATCATCACCTGGGGACATTTTGTTCATTGATTTGAGAGAGAGGGGAAGGGAGAAAGGAAGAAGGAGAGGGAAGCATCAATTGGTTTTCTCCTATACAGGCCTGGACAGCTGGGGGCAGGGGTCGTACACACAACCTTTTGGTTAAGGGACAACGCCCCAACCAACCGAGCTACACTGGCCAGGGCTGGAGTCTCCTTTAAGTATTCCCTTCACTTCAGTCTTCTCCAAGGGAAAGAAAGCTTTTCATTACAGGAGCCCTAGTGCCCCTCTTCCCAACGGTGCTCTCTACTCAGCATAAGATAAGTGCTCAGTAAATACTGGTCACCAGACCAATGCCATCGTCACACACGCCCAAAGGCAGCAATGATGGAAGCTGGAAGGTGCCGTGCCCCACGGCCACGCTGCTCTCTCTAGGCGATGACACAGATGGCAGGTGGGTTTCCTTGGGGTTATTGTTGGCATTGGGTTATGCATCTAATTTATGAGCACACAGCTTTGGCTTTTAATTTAGAATTTCAGGAACCTGCTCTCACTTTTGGCACAGTCTGATAAGCATGTAAACACAAGGAACTTCATGAGGTAAAAGTCATTGCTACAGAATCTCTTTATTTTCCTGAGAGATGCACCTCAAATTAAAATTGTTTTTTTTAACACAAATGCACTCAAATTTCAAAACCTATTATCTTACTATCATATAATATGCTATTTTCAATTCATAGTTTTAGTTTTTATTTCTCATCATGGGTAAAGCATTTCTTATCTATTCAGAGTCATAAAACACTCAATGTTTTAATAAAACTCAGTTCTGAGAACTTCTTAGATATTTAAAGGTCTTTCCTACCTCACCAGAAGCAACCCTATACTTCAACCTCCTATCACCCCCACTTCTTTTTTAACGAACAATAAGCAAATATTTACTTTTCAGAGACAGTGTCCTCAGTGTCCAATGAGGCATCACCCACTGCCTTGCCCCACTTCTCTGTGGCCCCCAGCCTCGGGCAGGCCTCTGCAGGTCACTTACTTCAACTGACCATGAACGGCTTCCTTTCCAGCCATTTTAGTCTCCGACAGAGTGTCAGGGTTCCTAGTGAAGCTCACATTTTCTCACTGAGGCCTCTCCCTACGCAAATGGGACAGCATTTGGCTTTAGCACCGCTGGCCGGCTTGGCCCCCACACTGAATGTCGCAGCATCCCCCTTTCCCCTCCACGGGTCCTACTAGAGCCCGCCGTGCAGAACAGGGGCACCCACAGCTCAGGGGCAGAAAATGCACTCCATTCACTTCGGTCAGAGACAAGGAAGAGGTTTTGCCTGTTAAGCAGCATTGCCTTGGAATTTCATTTTACTTTTTGAGCTAAGCTGTTAGATTTGTGGGCATAAACAAGATGTCTTTGAAGTTAACAAGAGTCCCACTCTAAAAGAAGGGAGATGGCCATTACCACGCAGTTTAGATGTTGGACAAATAGAGTCCTGGGATTGTAAATAAGCTCTGCAATTACAGAGAGTGAAACACTTTTCTTTCTTCTTTACTCCTATTTAGGAAGGGCATTTTCTCTGGAAAGACCTCTGTTGGATTTTCTCTTTCTAGTTCCCTAACTCCCCCATGTATATTCTTTTTTAATCAAAGGGAAAGATCCCATCAGGGTAAATGAGCAGCTCTTGCCAAGCACAAATGTGACCCCTGTGGTCCCTGTAGGACTACAGAATGCACCGGGACAGAGCAGAAGCAGCAATGGAGGGGTGTGGGTCAGAACTGGGGTCATATTTTTACTCAACTGTAGCAGAGTTTTTATCCCTAGGCAAGTCATTCCAGCTCCAGTTTCCTACATTCTTAATGGAATTCTCACGATACCTTGTCCAATGCTTGTGGTACTGTTAGGTGAGATGGGATGTGTAGATATGTTCTTAGTAATTCACAAAGGCCCACTCAAAAACAAACTTCTGTTATTTCTCCTATTACTAACATGTTTTCTAAGTAGTTTGTATTGCTCACTTGAGAAATCAAGTATTGATAAGGAGAAAAAGCCTCCTAAGACTTTCTCAGAAGCTGGTAAAAGAAACATTCCCACAGATGTGTGTGCGGTGGGAGCATTCACTGCTGGAGGTACAAAGCTGTGGGCCAGGCTCAGCCCCTGTTGGCCCAAGGGTCTGTAACTGTCTAGGAAACCTCACCAAGGAAGGAAAACTACTAAGTTCTTGAAAAAATTCCTTATGTCTCTGTTTACCTTGATTCTATAAGGATCAAAACTGTTGGGACTCAAGAAACTTGCAAATGCCTATTTTTCTTTATACTATCAAGTAAGAATACATATTTCTCACTCTTTAAAACTTAATCATGTGTGCATTCTTAGGCACTGCATGTTTTGAACTGCTATTAAAATGCATGTTTCCTTCACATTAAAGGGGGAACAGAAGCTTCTGTGTTGTATTATTAATTATGTGCAGGAAATGAAGTCCTGGTTAGTTTTTGCAGAAGGTACACCCCCCCCGACACACACACCACCATCCCCAAAGCAAAAGATTTACCAGGTGACTGGGGACCTGTGGGTTCATATCTGCTACTCTGACTCTGTGCACTTACTCTTGAGGTCCAAGTTCCTGGCTCCTGCGGTGATTTGCGTTGTGATTTTTGTGTCGATCTTTACAGTGTGGAGATTGCTGGTGTCCCTTGATATCATCACATTGTGCCACTGATTGTCATTGAGAGGTTTATTTGAGCTCCCTTTGATGAGGTTAGCACCATTTCCCAAATCAAACACATAATGTAAGTACCTGGGGAAAAAAAGGAAAGGTGGAGAAATGCATTCACTTTTTAAATTTTTGGTGGATTCCAACTAGATATTAGAGATGGGTAATTTTTTTTCAGGCAACTCCATCCTTGCTGGAAGTCATGAGAGTGAGTTGTACAGAAGCTCAGCTAACAAGAAGCTAAGAAACTATTCTGTGTCACTAAGGAGGATTCTTTATTATCTTCACTATAAGGAATACTGAAAATAATTTTTGGAAGCATGGTCTGTACTTAAATTTTGGAAGTTATACAGAGTCCGGCACAAATAACACCTCTGTGTATTACAAAATCTTTTATTACAAAATCATAAGCATGTAATTCTGTAACATAACAATATCACACTTAAGCACACCCTATGGCATTTTAGGTGAGATGCTTAAATTAACACTATAAATTAGTACAACTATGTCATTACCCCACCAACCAGAGTTAAGCAGGCTTTACTTCTGCCGGAGCCTGTACAGCTTTCACTACTCATTCCCTGTTTTCACTACCCCTCTTTCCTTTGCTAACCACATTGCACTGGCACTTCTCAGTTTCTAGTACTGCTTTCCCCTCCATCTTCAGTGCCTGTTTCTCTAAGGAAATGTGCACTAATCTTTCCAGTCTCTGCTCTAACATCTGCTCCCTGCCTCATACATTTCCTAATATCCCTAAATGTTCTCCTAAGCCTTTGCATGTGATCATCTTAGGAAACTTTGCATAGTGCTTCTATTCTGTTGATATGTTCACCTATAGCCCCTAGGGTTGTGTTTGCATATGTGCGGTGAGGGGTTGGTGGGATCTGAGATATGCATGGGTTGGCAAGAAAATATGTATATCTCCTAGCTTTTTGTCAACCCCATGGTAAATATGCAGTAATATTCACTGAATGAATGAATGAATGAATACCCAAATCAATTAAATGACATAAAACTTTTATCACAATTTCAAGGACATTTCACAAAAATCTTTCTAAATTTTCAAGGAACTTGGACATAGAATTAAGCATGAGTTAAATGGGATTTTGTAAAATTCAAGTAATTTGATTACTCGAAGTAGCTATTTAACATAGCATAAATTAGCCTACCAATTTGTAGAAATTCTGTTGTAAAATATGGTGTGTATAGTAATAGAAAGACGATCCACATTTGAATTGTAAGATTCATGGAACACCTAGCATATATAAGAACTTGATGTTTTTTATATCTCATATAAAAACTCATTTTTGGAAATGTCAGTATAAAAGACTATACAACACCCTTATTAATTTTATAAGGTACTTAAGTAATTTAAATGAACACAATTTTTGAATACCCCTCCCCTACATGCACCCCTGCCCATGACCTTGCAAGCCGATACATTTTGTTTAATGTATATTTTTGTAAATTGAGGTCCATTTTCCTAAAGTTTTATTTGTCATGGAACTGACATATACTCACCCTTTTACTAATTCAACCACAATAAAGTCATTTCCATCCCCACTGTTATAGAGAATTAGTCCATCTAGGGATGTTGTCTTGAACTGGAAAAAAAGATGCATAGAAGTGTAGGCTTGCAATGTAGCTAAGGCAACATAGCTCGATTTGGTCTTGAAGGTGACAGGGTCTGCTATGATGTTCCGGAAGCCAAATCTGGCATTGAGCTCACAGTAATCTATGTCGCCATTTTTACACAAATCAATGTATGCCATTCCATTAAATGTCAGGCTCTGAAGGTGCCCGATGAAGTTGGAGGGGACAGAAGACAGATACCGTCGTTCTGTGATGATGCCAGTCTCTATGTTATGAAACTCCAGCCTGGTGTGATCGCCTGCCATTTGACCTAAAGGGGAGGATAATGCATTCTTATTTTTTGTATCTGGAAGGCACTTTCAACTTTAGAATTACATTAACAACATCACATTTTAAGGTATGAGAGTCCAAATACCTCCTTGATATTCAACTACATATAGTAAAAACGCAGAAGTGATGTTAAAAGGGCTAGGCTGTACACTGTAATACAACTTCCTTATGTCAGGTTTCAATCTCTGTCCAAATTATAGTCTCAAAAAAAATTGTCCTCATTAGTTAAAGTGACATGGTTTTTAAGAAGTAGAAGAAAAAGAAAAGGAAGCAAGTAATGACAAAGGAAAGGAGAAAGAAAAATTAAGAAGGAGGGACAGAGAGAGAGGAAAAGGAAGTGAGGAAGAAATGGAGAAAGGGATACAGGGGAGGAAGGGAGGAAGGAAGGAAGGTAGAGGAAGGGTTTAGGGGCAATGACTGCCTTAAATCATCCCAGTAAAGAGTGACGTATCGTAGCTTCATGGTGATATTTTTCTTTATAAGGAATGTTCTTCCAAAAAATGTGACTCTATTTTCCTATTACCAATTAAAATAATGAAGAGCTGGTGTCTATTCTTCCATTAAAGAACCATGAAAATGTGTTTGAAGACAAGTATGTCACTTTCACCTTCATGTTTCTGTGCTGAGTAATTTCCACAGTCTTTCTTAGGACCAGTTTCCCAACCACTTTGGAATCTCTGTTGCTCTCCACTGGCCCTATGCCATTTTCCTTGCACTTATGTTCTGGATAACTAAACTGAGCACAATATACCAATATAAGGCATGTCCAGTTTTGAGAATACCAGTAAAACTAGACCACATTATCAAAGTTAAAATTGGGACTCTAAACACTTGAACATGAAACTTGGTTGTAAATTTATATACTGGTTCTCTATTCATCAGGCCTCATGCTCTTCATCCACCACATTTCTTTGTCAACCCCACTGAAGGCCAGACTAGTCCCATTTTACCTACAGAGTGATAATTGTACCTACCTGCATGGTTGAAGATAAAACAAACTTTAAAAAAAGATGTAAACTTGTTTGTTAGAGTACAGCATAAACTACTTTATCATTGCTAGTGATTCACTCCCAGCATCTTGTTCTTGTCTAATTAAACTGTCATCCACTTTCTGCTGAAACTCAAAAAGGTTATTAAAATTGCAGTCAAATTCTTCTGGATACTAACTTACTACTCAATTTGGCATAATTGAAAAATTTATCAAGCTTACCCCATCCCATCATCCATGATATTAATGAAAATATTAATTAGAGCCAATCCCAGGATCAGCCCCTGAGAAAATTCACTGGACCTTCTTCCCAGGTGTAGTGAAGATTGAGTAGCCACCTATGTGGGCCTCCATCAACGAGTCTGACTGGCTTTCATTGCTTTAGTCAAGACAGTAAAATATTAGATAGCATTTTAAGGAAATGCCTGCAAGTGAAATATAAAAGGCATACTCTTTGTTGTGCAAGAGAAATTGTCTACATATTTCATTGACTTCAATGCTTATAAACTGACTGGAGTAAACATCTCCCCTCTAATCTGAACTTGACTCTACTTACATTTGACACGTGTTTACTAGTCCTAGATCCTGGTAACAACTGTCCTGTCACCCTGGGAGTGTTCTTTTTTTAGTCATTGGTTTGTTCCAATCACCTCTCTGCAAACACTTACACTTTATTTGAAACAAAAATTACCATAGTCCTTAGCTGCCTGTCCTCCTCCTTCCTCCCCACTATGTCTCCTGGTTGTCTATCTGATGCAGAATATGATTAAATCCTTAGCAATTCTGCTTTCTTGTGTGATGTCATTTCTTCCTCCTTCAGTTTTCCTTGTTCAATGACCTCCACAGTGCTCTGTGGGGAACTCTCTCTTTGGTAGCAAATAAAATTAGCCTCTAATAATTTTCAAATATAAAGCTCTAGAGATACCAGTAACATTGAATCAACAAGCCATAAGGAATGAAAAATATGCAAAGCTCAAAAATTACTTGGGATTTTCATCTCCTTTTTCATGATATGAAAATATGAGTTTTTATTTAGTGAATTCACCCTGATCCTGAAATTGTCCTGTTCCTCCTTGGAAGTGCTATTAATGAAACAATGGATAGAAAAGAAGTATCTGGAAAAATATTTCTGATACTTGAGATTAAATATTACCCCAAATTGTCAAGTTCTTGGCAGCTCTGAAACAGTGAAACACATTTTGTTTAGGAGGACTGAGTAGTTCAGTGATAAAAATAGCTCATAATGCGTTTTCTTTTTCTCAAAGGAATAGGATATATATGCAGAGCATAAATAATAAAAAGGTAGTAAAACAGTGGTGCGAGCATGGCCCAGTTACAAGAAAAATCATTACAGCCTATGGTCAGGAGCCCATTCTTTCTTTAATGAGCGTATATAAATTGCATCGACAGTAATGGCAGATACGCTTGCTCCAGGGAGAGAATTAGCACCTAAAAGCCATTATCCACTGCCTGAGAAAACATTAACAGCTGCCTTTTAAAAACTCTTTTTTCCTCAGAATTTATTTGAGTGTTTAATCCAATGTCAGTAATATAGCCACCTCCACTCTTGTATACATATATTGATTAAGAAAAATAATTAAGGACATTGAAGGAGAAACATTTTTAAAGCTCCCACCATTTGAAAATCCACTGCCTTTTCTAGAAATTTAGTGGAAAGAGAATTTGAATTTAACAAAATGCCTCTGATCAATATGTCTGGGGTAAAGCAGATTGATAATAATTTCTGATTAAAAAAAATACCTACCTGGATAGTTTGCATAAAAACCTCAGTATTTAAATCAAGTCTTTTTACCTAAACTGACAGCAAGATCAGCTACTTTAGGTTCAGCCTGGCTCAGAGTTTGGTTAAATATCTGCTGCAGAACAAAATAACCCCCCAGGCTTACACTAACTTGTTAATTCGCTTAAAGCTATTGAGTGTGTGGTACAGGTGTGTGTCAGATAATTTTTAAAAATAGTGGTACAAGGAGTAGACACAGGTCCTGTTTTCACAAAACTATGGCCCATTGGAAGGCAAACAAAAAATTGCAAGAACGTAATTAAATATGTAATGACAACTCTCAGAAAAAGGTCAGGAGTTTGATGAACAGGAAAGTTGTGCTGGTAAATAGGAAAGGTGGGGAAGTACCTGAGTTAATGTTTGACTTAAATTTGAAGGACAGAAAAGAAAAAGCCATGGGCAACAGGGGCTGGGGAAAAAAAAAAGAGAAGGAGAGAGAAAGCTATGCTAAAAACAGGAGAAGCTGGTTCCAAGAAGGACAGACAAACAAAGGCTCTCAGGAGAGAAGAGCTAGAGTGTGTGGCTAGAGAGCCATGAGTAAGTGCGGGGGTGCTCACATCAGACGGAATGGAGAGCCGGGGCACACACGTCTCAGTGCCGCCGGACTACACTAGGAGCTATTGGAGGGTGTGAGACAAGTGGAAGCCATGAGTCAGTGTGTGTGTGCTCATGTGCGTTGTGTGTGCATGTGCATATGCGTGTGTGTGATCTCTCTGGTCTGGGTACAATGGATTGGAGATGGTTTGGACTATGGTGGATACAGCACAGATGAAAAAAGACAGAGGATGATATAAGATAGCTGTGCAGATCCGACCTGTAGGGTTTACTGATGACGGTGAGAACGGTGGAAAGGAGGGGGTGGTGAGGCCGGCTTCCAGGTTCAAGTCACTGCATGGGTGGTGAACACCATCCAGGGAAGCACTAACATGAATGTACACACAAAAAACACCACTGCAGGTTTTCCACAGACTAAGCAATAAGTTGAAACCCAAGGCTTCCACATTTAGGGCCCCCATACATTTTACAGAACCTTTTTTCATCTGAGACCTAAAAAATCTCTCCTATTGGGGGCTTCTTTGCTGCAAACTGCTGTCCCCATCATCCTAGCTGAGGGTCAGACATTCCCAAAGATAGCCTTAGGACGGACTGTCCTGTGTTCAACAGATACTTGACTTAACATATATAATATATAATATATTGTGTATGTGTGTGTGTGTGTGTGCATATGTGTGTGTGAATATATACATGTGTGTGTGTATAGTAACTTAAAGATGTGGTCAAATGTGGGATTTTGCACAGAGAGTCTCTAGTGCTTTCCTTTTAAAAATGTCCCTGCTCAGTGATTTCTGATTTTTTGTAAAACCTAATGAGAAATCCCTATTGCTTTCCTGATTCACAGGTGGCTTCAAGTGGCCACTAGAGTGTTTGAAAAAAAAAATGTCATCCTAAACTTAAGCTTCAATGGCAAGTTTCTACTGCTGTCTTTGGAAGCCATTTCTAGTGATATCAATTGAAGCTGAATTTTTTCATTATAATTTGGCTTTCATGAGGTCTTCGATAAAACGTCATCCCACAAATCGCCCTGATGAAAACTCACCAAGTAAAGGGAGATTGCTATGTCTTTAGCTCTGAGCAACAAGAGGCTGAGAGTTGGGGGAGGAAAAAAGGTGGAGTGGAATATTGGGAGAAAAATGCATAGTTTAGGTGAATCATCAATGTTGACTTCGTTTGTACTCCAATATAATATTTATACTCTGAGAAAGAGCATGTTGATTCCTACAATTGTTAAAAAAATATCAACTCCTACAGAACAGAGGGTAGAATCTAATTTCTGCTTTAAGGCCTTGGCAGCTTTGAGAAAGAGTAAATGGCAGGCTGGTTTACTGAAGTGATAGTTGATATTTTGTCCTTCCTTCAGTTCTGAGAAGCTAACCAAGCCCTTTAGACTTTGCCTCAAAGGCTTTTTCTTGGCAGAAAATGGAGCTGCTGGAAGACCAGGACTTCCTCAATCTTTCATTATGGCCCAATTTTCAAGGTGTTCCAAAAAGGAAAAAGAAGAGAGCAGACCGCATTTAAGGACTGAGAGAGACAATGAGGAGGGTACCGCTGACCAGGAAAAAGTTGTTGGGGTTTAGGTGTACTGAGTACCAGCATCCACTCTTTGGTGAGGTTCGGGAATTCGGACAGAATCATTGAGGTAAGCATTGCGAGACCGGGCCACTGCCCTAGGCTGCAGGAGTCAGTAAAGACCATTTGCCCATTTAGAACAAAAGTAGCTGTGTTCTTGCAATTCAAACAATCAACAAACAGAAAAGATACCTAGACTGTTTTCTCAGTTCTGTTAATAATGACATTTCAAAAAAACCTAAGCCATTTAGACCTTAACTGCTCATTTCTACCCATCTTGACAAAATCCAAATTGTCCAAACCACTCATCTTCCTAGAACTGCCTCTGACCAAAACTAGCTGAACTTCAGCTTACACTTGGGCCAAAGCTCTGCAAAAATCCTGCCTTCCTTCTGCAGGTTCACACAGTTCTGTGCTCAGCAATTTGATTTTTCTCCTTCAGGGAATAAACTGACGTATCATAGCAGAGGTGTCTCAGCACCAATCCATGGGCCTGCTGCATGCAAGTCCTCTAAAGAGATTTTTAAGGGGAAAATTTAGCTGTGCTCCCCCCAGACTCCTGTGGGGTCAGGCCAAGAATTGGTCCTTTTAAAGCTCTTCAGATGACTCTGAAACAGAGAAGTTGAACCCACATGTAGAAAACAAATTTTGAAAAGCCAGGAAGGACTAGTGAAATCATATATAAAGAGATCTATGAGCTGGCAGGTTGCTTCATTTGAACCCAGGAATAATTCTCTCAAAAGTTAAAATGTCATTCATGATATTCCCACAGTGATGGAATTGACTGATCTCTGATTATGAGAACTCCCCTTGGATGAATGTAAAACAGACACTTATGCACTGCACAAGGACCATCTTTGCCTTGAACTAAAATAATTAACATGAAGATGTGCTCTAAAGAAGAAAAAGGAGCTAATATCCCAGCAGGTTATATGCTTGAAGTTATTTTCAACAGAGAGAGTCAAGGCCTACCAATTCCTCTTTCACTGAGCCCCCCTATGTTCTCTGGGGTGGATTTTATATGGCTCACCTTAATTAGGAATCCACAAACCAGGGATTGAACTTGACATCCTTAAAGTTTAACCAATGGGGTAAATGATAAAAAATGACCTATTGTAGCTTATAAGGAAAAAGCAGTTCACCTGACAGAATTCCAACATATTTATCAGTTTCCTTGCTTCTTATATGACAGAGGAACCCCCCAAATACCAGGAATTATCTTCTGGAGGGTGGGCCCCTTGTAGTACAGGCTTCCTTTGCTGGGTGAGTGTCCTAGGAACCCATCTACACCAGTGTACCAGCTGGCATTATTGTGAGATATGAAAACAGTACAGAAGTTCTCTAAAAAATTAAGAATAGAGCTACCATATGACCCAGCAAAGCAATGAGAACCTGCAAGCAATGAGAAAATGTAAAGGATGAGTAAGAGAGAGGGCTATGGGGACAGCAGGGTTTACCTGTCATGGCTTGTTGGTCATCCACCGTTAACTTTAAACTTTTTCCTCGACGAACCACACGCACTGTGTGCCATTCGTTATCATTGAGGTTATAGCCGGCAAAAAGGGTCTCGGGACCTTTGCCTGTAGAATATGCCAAACAGTCATTATGGACACTCAGATTCAGTCAAGCAAATGAACCTCACAGAGAATGAGAGAAAGAGACAAAGAAAAAGGGAAAGCTAGGGAGATGGAGGAGAGAGAAGAGAGAAATGTGAGAGGAAGGAGAGAGAAGAGAGGAGGAGGAGAGAAGAGAAGAAGAGAAGAGAAGAGAAGAGAAGAGAAGAGAAGAGAAGAGAAGGAAAGGGAAGAGGAGGGAAGAGAGAGGAGGAGGAGAGGGGGAGAGGAGGAGGGGAGGAGGAGGGGAGGAGGAGGAGAGGGGAGGGAAGGGCAGGGGAGGAGGAGGAGAGGGGAGGGAAGGGCAGGGGAGGGGAGAAGAGAAGAGGGGAGAAGAGAAGAGGGGAGAAGAGAAGAGGGGAGAAGAGAAGAGGGGAGAAGAGAAGAGAAGAGAAGAGAAGAGAAGAGAAGAGAAGAGAAGAGAAGAGAAGAGACTGGCTGGATCAATTTTCAAGCCCATTAGAGTCATAGCAAGCAAGGAAAACGACAAGTTAACAGACATTTTCATGTGACACTTGAAGGAGAATCTTTAACATTATGCATTGATCTAAGACAAGCAAATGAACCTGTTGTCATAAATAGGCACAGTCAATACAGCACTGGGAAGCTGCCTACACACGTTTTCCCCCTCAAAGAGTTCCCTGGTTTTTGCAGTCATCACTCCCTTGCTAACATAGCAGCTAGCAATCATGTAACCTCTGACTCTGGGAGAGATCTGACCATAGGTCATTAGCTAACCATTTTCAGTGAGTGGCCCCTGGCTGGATTAGACTCTGGAGAGGAGGCTGCTCTGGGTACTATACTGTGTGAGGGCAGCTCTTCACTCTGATCTCATGTACCCCCAATGTCCAAGTTCTTAAGTTTATGAAATGTTGTGTCTAAAAACTAACTCCAGTGGAGGCACAGAAAGTGAGTGTAGATAAAAGTATTGACCCTTAAAGAAAGGGAAGGAAACAGAAGTCACAGCCAAAAAAGGGCCAACTATTCAGTGGGAAAGGGAAAAAAGTGATATTAAACAGTAGAGGGTAGGGGTTCCCCGAGGCAAGGGCCAAAAGAAAGAGGGCAAGAAGTGTAACCAAGAAAGTAACTGCCAGTGAATCCATGGTGGTTTAAACTTAAATTGGCTTAGAACAGCTTATCTTAGAAAACCGTTGTGTAAAATTATCAAAAGGAGCCCTGGCTGGTGTGGCTTAGTGGACTGAGTGCCATCCTCCGAACCAGAGTTGCCAATTGAATTCCCAGTCAGGGCACATGCCTGGGTTGAGGGCCAGGTCCCCAGTAGGGGGCATGAGAGAGGCAACCACATATTGATGTTTCTCTCCCTCTCTTTCTCCTTCTCCTCCCCTCTCTATAGATAGATAGATAGAATCTTAATAAAAGATATATATATTTAAAATATTGAAAGGACAAAGTTAGACAAATCTCCCTCTTCCACTTAAAAACAAAGCAAGGGAAAACAGCTTTTTAGTATAACTAGAAAATTTTTATAGGAAAACAAGTATTTCCACTAATCTGACATTATGATTCAATGAGAAAAATAATCAGTTTTTAAAGATACATTATTTGGTGATTTAAAGATCCAAATTTGGTGATGTATTTCAGTTTTTTAAATGATGGAATTTACCAGTACATTAAAATACTGAAATACATGATGTCATTGAGTTTAAGGACTTTCAGCTGATTCAGGATCAGGATTTGCTTCCCAATTTCTTCCACTAAATTCTATCAACAAAACCAGCCAATGTCCAAGGAGCATAGGAGGCCATACCAAGATGCCAATGAGGAGAGAAAACAAAAGAGGGACCACGTGAAGAAACCAGTCAGCAGTCAGTCTGACAAGGGATCATTCGCTGGTTGCTGTCAGTTCCTCAGACTATTCACCCAGCTCCCTGGTTTCTCTCCTAGAATGTTCCTGATGATACATGTTCCATATTCCTGGGGTAGGGTTTCTCTGGAGCTTAAAATGAGCCAGTGACATAAGCTAAATTTTGCAGGATGAACTGTCTCATGTCTTTAAATGGGGCCATCATGAAGGTTAGTAATCATCTCTTGTTGCTTCTTTAGAAAAGTTAAACTCATCCTGGTAGAACAGTTTTTAGAGACTTATCACTAAATAACTAGAGAAAGCCTGATAGTTCACCAGCTACAAAAATGCTTTGAGACCAAATGTTGAAAGCAAGTTGCAGGATCAAAGGAACTCTTTCTAGTTTCAATAGTGAAGAAAGAAGTGTTTAATAACTCCGCAGAATCTTAGCATCCTACTGGCAGCAGGGGTCATTCTTAGTTTTGATCTTTGAAAAGAGAATATATCATTTTAAAGCTATTTTTATAGGGGAGATCTTTTTTTCCCCTTTAGAAATGTGTGCTTTTGAAGCAGCTTCACTCCTGTCCTCTTAATTTTAAAAGTGTTTTGTCCAGGAAAAAAAGCATAAGGGTGATATCATCATTATACCCCATCCTGGGCTTCATCTTGCAGTAAAGTCATAATGCTTAATCTGTGAAACAACTATTTCCATAACAACAGGCACAAAATCCAATTAAAAATAACCCTTTGGTTCATAAAAATCTCTGTGGGCCAACTTCAATCTCCTTTCTTGCATTATTAAAAACATGAAGAGATTGATTTTGGAAGACAAGGCTTTTAAAATGCACTTAATATTCTCAGTTCAAAACAACATTATCTATGCAACATGAAGTGTAATAAAGGGCACACTGGACAGGGAGGTAAGAACTGTGTTTGCCATCCTTGATTTGCTACTAAGAAAAAAATTGGGGACTGGGAAATGCTTATTATGTTCCAAGCACTTTATCTGTTAACTTACATCATCTTTACATTATTATCATTTTACAAATGTGGGACTGAGAGCCTAGAAAACTAGAACTACTTGTCTCAAGGTCATACAGCTAAAATGTGGTGGAAAAGTACTCCAATCCAGACTGACTTACTCAAAGTCTGCATACTTTCCCTTGAGTTATCCTTCCCCTTAGCTATGTGAACTTTGGCTAGCAGCTTAAAATTCTGGTTTCCCTACATCTGAACAAAGGAGGTGGAAAATTTGCTCCTCATAGTGACAGCCAGCTTGCTCTATCTACAGAATGATGATGATGATGGGAAATGTTACATACCCTCTGTATAAGTCATGGAGGAAGAACAGTCCTAATAATGCACTGTGCCTCCACCGAGGAACACTGAAATGGCTGGGATTAAAGGCATGATATAGAGAAAGAGCCATCAGTTTGGGGCATGATCCATTTGTAATTGGCAACCCGGCAATCTGCTAAAAGCTTCAGCTTCTAGTGGTCTTGACACCCCCACGTATCAAGTGGTGAGATGGTCTGGCTGACCTTTACAGTGCCTCTGAGCTCTCACGTTCTCAGGCATTTAAAACACGTGGAACTGGTAAAGAAAGGTGCTTAACTTTTGAAATTTTGAGATTGAGAGTCATTTGTCCTCTTACCTAGGTTTGACTGGCAACATTATAGTCACTCGAGCCATTCATATTCTAAACTCCTTTTGAGATGTCTTTTTCCTTTGGGGATATCAAAACATGTCTCATTAGTAGTACTATCTTTCTCCCAGCATTAATGTGTAATGGACCAAATGTTAATATGTTAAAGTGGTAACTCCTAAGGTGATGGCATTACCTTTGTGAGGTAATTAGGTTTAAGCAAGGAGCCCCCAAGATGAAATTGGTGCCCCTACAAGAACAGAAAAAGACATGAGTTCTTTTCTCTCTACCACGTGAAGATATGAAAATGAAGCAGCCATCTGCCACCCAGGCCCAGAGCTCTCACCAAGAACCGAACCTGCCAGCAACCTGATCTTGGACTTCTATGCTTCCAGAACTATAAAAAAAAATAAACATCTATGGTTTAAGTTACCCAGTCTGTGAAATTTTGCTGTAGCAGCCTAAGAGAACTAAGATAGTGAGTGACAACTTAAGATAAGGAGTTACAACTTATATGCAATTTTATACTTGATTCTTACTATGATCTATTACTTAAGCCATAGAAAAATTGCTTTTCCATTATTGAGTTTAAAAAGCTGATTTAGGAAGGCTGAGCACCTCATTATAAGTCTCAGAGGCAGTAATGAGTGAGATTTTCCTTCTCTATTCCATAGTCCCTTCCACAGCCCCCCAAGAAATATGCAGATAGTGAAAGTATATGCAGCTGAATGCCCCACAGATAGTATTTCCCAGGCTGGATCAAAATTCAGCTCTATAGGCTAATGCTATTTTAAGGAATTTTAGAATAGAGGGGCATGAGAAGTATAGAAATTCACTGAGCCCCCTACAAACAAAAATCCTGAAGTATAAAATGGTTAGTTGAAGCTCCTATGGTCACAACTATTTAACTGTGGAGTCCAGCTACCCACACTGTCAATCTACTGCCCATGATATTATACTGAACTGAAGTGACTTTTCAAAGAACATCAGGATCTGAGTCTACGGTTTAGTGCATGACGACTATTTGAACTGCATCAAAGCTGAAAACCACGCAAGAATAGACAGGGCTTAGTAACGGTGTCAATCTTTTCAAAAGTTAAAGCCGCGGTGTAACTGTTCTCTGCTCAGTGATAGTCACTGGATTTTCTGGTGATTCTGTATCTAAAATTAATTAACTACAGATAGAAGCAGACACAATAAATTTTCAGATTTCCTCAACATTTCAAGCTGTTTTTTTTAAATGACCTATTTATGAATTCCAGGTGGTTCTAGGAGTTTACCTTGAAGAGGGTTTGGAGATAACCCCGATTTATGGTATAGGACAGAGAGGAAGGGGTGGCAGGGAGTGAGAGATTACCAGTTAGCCGAACAAATTCTTCTTTGAAATCTGTTACTCTTACAGAGCATTGATTTTTACCATCAAGAGATACACTTATAAGATGGTAGCTGTTTTGGGCCAGATTAGTAACCACATTTGCTCATTACTTTTCATTGCCATTTTCACTATGGGATCAGATGGTGGTGAATATTGGATTTTGTCCCTGTCTGTCATCACCTTAGTCACCTTAAGTAAGTCATTTATCTTCTCTGTTTCTCATATTGTTATCTGTAAAATAAGGATGCTGGAAAAAGAACATATCCTCTCCTATAGCCAACTTTAAATTGTCATTTTTAGAAGGACCAAAACTACTCTGTACTGTTTTCCCATCTTGTGGCTACACAAAAGAGTGCAAATTAAGGTGAAGTTCTCTAAATGTATAAGATGTTCAATATTATCATTAGTATTATTGTTCATTTCATTTTTTGCTTTGACATGGGTAAGCAGAGAGCAGGGAGAACTTTAAGGAGAACTATTTTAGACCTATTACTAAATTCAAATGAAACCAGTAATACACTATTGAAGTATTTTTTAAAAATGTGTTTCTTAATTTATACAGTGAAATTTCAAAGGAGAAAACTATTTTCTCCTTTTGGTGTCCTTCATAGAATATAGCCCTAAATAATCCCTAAATGATCAGACAGGAGCAGGGAATATACCATTCTGTGTACCAAGATATGCCCGTGCTTTAGGGACAAGTTCACTTAGAAAACAAAATCATTGATCAGAAGGCTGTGTGGTGAAACGATGAAATCATCTTCAAGGGACCCTTTCTCCAGCTGTGGTAAACTGCTCTTTCCCCGGTTCAGACAACCAGGTCGGGTGGGCAGTGCTGGAGGCTCTGGCCCAGTGTCTCCATTTCCCTTACGCAGAACAAATACTGTGCATTGTGAAAACCCCAGAGCCAAATGGGGTCAGTGGTTTTATTATTCTTTTTAAAGCCGTAGAATCCTCCCTCCCCTGTAATCTTGCATAAGGAATATAAAACCACACTGAGGAAGAGTTGCCCCACTGTTACAAAAGCAAGCTGGCTGACGGGGCGCCCAGGCATCCCCCAGAACCCCCGGGTTCCACACAGCCAGCCCTCCAGGGGGCTCGTTGCTCTCCTCGGAAAAAGGATGATTTTCTTTATCAGAAAATTCCAGTAAAGGCTTTTAGGAATATCTTTTATAAGTAACCCTTTGCTTTTAAAATTAGATTTGATTTACAAAAAAGTGTTTTGTAGTTTAAGAGTTAAAAAACAATTCTACCAAGGCATCACTTATTATGTAGAACAAGGTCCAGAGGTGTTCAGAGCTACCATTGTTTGCCTGTCTGCGTTACCAGCCCTGGAGCCTGCATTCTCAACACGGCCTTAGTTACACAGTCCACATTCACGGGCTCTCCCGAAGATTTTGAAGGTCTTTTCCTCTCATGTCATGTGAGTTATGGAACAGGTTGCCTTTCCTTATTTCTATCTATGGGGAAACCAAGATGCAGGATGTGCACACAATTGTTGCAACTTGATTCTTTTCTTTCCTTTAGAAAAATTATTTTTATAAGCGCCTTTAGAAAAATTCTTTTTTTGTATATTGGCTTACCTCCCCAATTATTCAAAATTCCCTTTGTTAATCACTGTAAATTCTATTTAAAAGTATTGAGTATAAATAGATAAGTGAATTTAATGAAGAAAAGAATATCTTCCAAAGGATGTGCAAATAATCAAATCATTTCATGTTACAGATAACTCCACGGGAGATTAGTTGATATATATCTATCTCTATATCACCTAGTTGATATATATGTGTGTGTGTGTGTATCCAAAAAGTTTAAACAAGCCTTTATTTACCAATTTCACGTTTGTTTGCAAATACATTTTAAATTCATTTTCATAGTATGGAAAATTTTTATTTATATACACATAAGTATAACTGGAACCAAAATTACATATGACAAGATACATACAATACTAACTTTGGATGCTTTTTGGAAGAAAGCCTTGTATGCAAATATCTTGTGAACTACTTGTTACTGGGTTTTGAACATGGAAAAAAATAGGAAAGAGGCATAGAGAAGACTAAAACAAAGCTAAGAAATCTATGAAGCAACATGATCAAAGATGTCTGGTGGACTAAAATGATAATGGTTTCTGGAACTGACAGATGCCTTGAGAAAATCAAACCTGTACCAATTATCTTTTGATTTTTAAAACAGCAAGACTATGAGTCACAAAGCTGAAACTCATGGCATACCCTTTTGGTAGCTATCTCCCTCTACTGTTATATTTTAACTATGTTAAATACATACATGGACCATCTGTATCAAGTGCCTTATCTCTTAATATAATTCAAACCAGTTGGTTCTGAACTTCCTTTCCAGTGCCTTAAATGTCAAATGTAATACTTTCTCATTTATAACTCTGTCTAGTTTATGTGAGTGGTTAGTCTGCTTGCTCTATGTTAAACCATTGAGCATGAACATTTTGATGGGTGCTCTGCAAAGCCATAGCCTACCATAATGCACAGACATTAGGTCAGAATCCATGTAGTTTGCCTGCTAGAAATGATCCATCTACTGTCTCCATTTTATTAAACACAGGTGGTATCTTTCTAATCACAGTTACCTGGACTAAAGGTGAGCATCATGTGAAAGTGGATTCTAAAGTTTCCATACCATTGCCATATATATATACGCATATATATACACACATATATTATATATATATACAAATTCTATGTTTAAGCATGATAGTTCAATGTTTTTTAGATTAAACTGCCTGTAATACCCAATAATTGAGTTACATAAAATTATGAAATTTTAAAATGGAATGGTCCATGTTGTGTCTGCTGTTTTTTCCATTTAACTACTTACTCATTCTTCAATATGTGGTGCCCACATGCTGTTAATTTAGTTTAACAATTATTTTGCGACAAACACTGATCTCAGCATTGGGAATGTCCTAGCTTAGATTCTCAAGGTGTTTAAATCCTAACAAATCATGAGTCAAAACATTTTTTTTTCTGCATGGGCAGACAGTAACTTTATTTGGCTTTGCAATTACTTGGCCTTGCTACTACTGTGCATAAGCAGCCACAGGCTATAATAAACAAATGGGTGGGTCTTTGTTTCAATACAACTACTTATTTAAACAAGCAGTCAGCCTGTGGGCTGTAGCTTCCAGGCCCCTGTAAGATATACATACATAAATAGACAATTTAAGTTTCCCTTTCTCATAAACTTTTACACTGAATATAAAGAAATAAACAATGGAAAAGTATTCAAGAACTTCTCAGGAGACCCAAGTTTTAGATTCAATGTTGCCATTAAATCGAGCATAGACTTAATTACGTTTAGCTAGTCTAATTTTACTGGACTTACTAGCCCAGTAAAACAACAGTAACAACAAAAACCAAAGCCAATTTAAGAAGGTTTTAAATGGCATAAGCCAATTGCAAAGTCCCTCCAAAATCTAGTCACCTTTCCTGTTCTGCCATTTTAGAACCACGGTATTTATTAAAATGGATGATATTAGTGTGTGTATATAAAATTAGGTTTGTGCGTATCTGTACCAACTTTCCCTGGGACTAAGAAGTTTTATTTGACAGTTGATGTTGAGCACACTGGCCTCCCCCGGGAGGCTGGAACAAGCCTGTCACTGTGACAATAATGGGAGGAGAGAAAAGCCAGGAGGAACAGAAGCAAAAGCTACTCTGCGGGATGCCTGAGTCACGGTTCCTGGCAGCCGCATTTCCTACCTGTGAATGAC
The DNA here is from genome assembly GCF_019186645.2 of Phyllostomus hastatus. Classification (NCBI taxonomy): domain Eukaryota; kingdom Metazoa; phylum Chordata; class Mammalia; order Chiroptera; family Phyllostomidae; genus Phyllostomus; species Phyllostomus hastatus. The sequence goes on along the minus strand of NW_025334041.1, from coordinate 102,125,143 downwards.
AAGAGGTCATGCTTCTCAGGTGGCAGGTCTGACACCTGCAGTCTGCCACTGCTTTCCTGTTTTAAAACAATTACTTTAAGACATATCATCACCTCTGCTTTACAAAGAAGGGAGAGGAACTATATGTTTCAATTTTATCTTTCAATTTCTATCTAGACTGGGAACTGGGAACAAAATTCTTTTGTTTTTATTTTCCACCTGAGTCAGCTAGGACAATTAATTACAAATTAAAATGAGACACATAAATGGCACTTCCAGATTCTCCTTTTTCTAGCCACTAACATTACTAGGGGAAGGACTGACTCAATGATTTGAGAGCCCAATGTGAAATGAAATAAAGAATTTCAGGACAGCGACAGCAGAGCCTTAATTCAAGTACAGGCCCTTCTAACATGAGGTCCTGGGAGAACATACAAGTTGCAAGTTCTTGAAGCCAGTGCTGATTAGGTTTATAAACTATGTGCTTATTTATTTTTAAAGTTTCCTTTAATTAGCTGTGTATTCAAGAATGTGCAAAGCTGGAGGCAAAAACACTTCATTTTTCCATGTAAGAGGTGCAGTTGAGTCACCTTCCTCATTCCGCCTGCACTCACCGACAAGGCCTCTGGGGTATCCGAGAAGCTGTCTCCGAGCTGTCTTGCTGGCTGGGCCTACTGCCAATCAGGACTTGGGTTTGGTGACAGACCAATCACCCTAACGACCTTGAGGCTGCACTACGTGGCCATGTAACTCCTCCCTCTTCTTCTCTATCCATCCTCAGCTCTCCTCAATTAAGCTATGGATAACATCCTTGGGAACTATTCAGAATGGCTTTATAAAGAACTATTTGCCTTGTCTGTACAAGCAAAGAGATGTTAATAGAATCTTAAGGACAGAGAAATTTCTCTATACTAAAACATATTAGAAATGCCCCTTCCCAATTAAAAAGTACTTTGAGGAAATGATATAAAGTAACAATATTAAGCTTGGAGATGTTTGGTTTTCAAAAATGAAAAGGCATTTGATAAACTTTTAAAATTCAATGGAGACATGAAGGAGTCATATGCTAATTAGTTACACCATATTGGTTTTGCTTGGATTTTTATTTAAATCTTTCCTTGTTTTTAAAACTTTCTAAAATGTGTACATCTTTGTCCCCTGCATGTATCTGGACTCACAGACTGTCTGGGTTTTTATCCAGTTTCTACAAGTTACTAGCTGTGTGACCTTGGGTAAAAACTAAGTGCTTGGTGTTGCAAATATTCTTATCTGTAAAATCAGCTAATAGAAATATTTTGCAGTATAAACTTCATGCATTTTAATAACTTAAAACAATGCCTAAAATGTGGTAAGGCCTCAGTCATAGTAATGAGAATAACAAGTATTGTTATAGGGTTATGTTGTCACTGTCTTCTCCTTAGTGGGTTTAAATCTCCTAGAAAATATTCTGCATCTTATAGTTCAGTGCCTGGAACATCATAGCCATTCACCAAATATTTATTGACTGGGTATAGTTGTTCAAATTTTGTTAGATTGTTTTTATTGTAGATGAAAAAACAATCTCTTGATATTTAATTAACCCAAATAGTTAATGAAAAGTAATTCCATTAACTTTTAATACCTACATTCACAAAGAAGTGTCAATAAATAGAGAGCTTCATCCTTTATTTTCATATTTGGCAGCACAGAATCTGGTTAGTCGTACAGGTGGAGAACTTGGGTAACTTACTGTTATCTGGCCAATTATTTGGACAGCTTTTTTTTCACTCAGTTCCCTTGAAAACAAATTTAATGATGTGTTGAGCCCAGAGAGCAAAATGACCTAAGGCCAGCAGTCAGTAAGTTCCAAATGCAAAGTAATGAGTTGGCTTAGAATTTCAGGAATTCAAGACTTAATGAGTATTTAATCATAAGAAATCATGGATCTTGCCTCCAAAAGGGTTTTACCTTGGAGAGCTGCAAGAAACACTCCCCAGAGACTCCTCTGCCATTTCCTAACTCACACCAACCCCATTTATTATCTACAAGATCAACTGCAGTATATGTAGCTGCCTCGCCTCCTGCTCCGTAGCTGGCTAGATATCATCGCTGTAGTCAGATAAATACACATGGTTTAAATCTTCTACTAAGAAACAGTTAGCCTCTGTAGCTCTGATATTGATTGTACCCATTTATGACAGACCAGGATAAATATCTGATGTAAATAATTTTAAATGTGAAAAACAGACATTTTAAGAAATAAACTTTACCTTTTAAGAATTTAATTATATTTACAACACAATAAAAATGAACACAGATTATATAAATATATTGGTACAAGAATGTTTTAAAATAGCTCTCTCTAAAACTAATCTAGCTTGACTGGCAAGTTTAGGAAAAAGCATAATAAAATAAACCTTATATCATGAAAGGAAAAATTTGGACTGTGACTTTATTTTAAGGAAAAAAGTTCATTTCCAAGAAATGCTTATCACATAATAGGATAGCTTGCAGGTATAAAATGAAGTACTAAACAGTCAGTGATGCTTTTAATAAGCATTATAAGCTGAAAATGTATTCAAAGTTAGCATAATATGAGAAAATAAAATATATTGATTTATGTTATTTATTTAAACATATCTTATGCAAACCTCAATACCAAGCTATCTGAATGAGGAGGGAGAAAGAACAAGCAGACAGGTGCTGAGCATTTGAAAACTAACAAATATTGTATCTAACATTCCATACACAAAGGTATGATTCTAGTCACAAAAGCAAAGACTATTTAATTATACATCATTTATCACCTGAATACACTATTGTAATAGCTATGGAATTTATTTTTATGAAAAGGTCAAGAAGAATGTATATTTTGCATAAAAATTTGTTTGTGTAACTGAAGAAACAATGGTTTAACTGGTATTTTATTTTCCATCTCTTTGTTAACATAAGTGCATTTGAATATTATTAATTGTAAGACTGAATTTTCAAAATTCAACTGTCCCTCAATATTTTGGGGGTATTCTTGTATAAATCTTCTCCAAAAATAACCATAGTAGAAAAAAAATAAATCTAAGTTCTGGCTTTATTAGGTTTATTTGTTCTCTTCTTTTTTTTCCAGAGAAATCATTATAATGCCTGAAAATCTATGTCTCAGTTTTTGTTGTAAACATTGTGAACCTACTTTTTTTTTAAAGAAAACACATCCTAAGGGCTGTGATAAGGAATAGTTTGTCTTTCGAAGGACTGAACTGCAGCATCTCGTTTGTTTTGATTTTTTTTCTTTCTTTCCTTAGTGACTGCCCCAGAAAAGGCTATGAACAAATAATGCATGATAATTTATTCATCCATTATGTAAAAATCAGAATGATAATAAAAATTTTCCAGCAATGAAATTCTCCTTTATTTTGAATTTTAATGTTATAATAACAGATAGTGCTAACTGAATTGGTGTCTTGTATCATTAGTTTATTTATTAGGCTGATAGTCACTAACCTGAGTGCTGTGATTCTTTTTGATCATTTATTTTAGTAATTGGAAAAATATGGACATCATTTCTTCATTTCAACTTATCTTTGAATCAGTCTTCTGAAAGGAATGGCTTGCTCTACTACACAGGAAGTATTCTACAAAGATGCTTTCCCACCTATGTCAATGGGTATTAGCAATGAAATCTTAGGCCAAATTAACTTGGTTAATCTGAGGAGCCAGTGCTTGGCAGTTCCTTGGAGCTGGTCTACCAGCTGCTTGAAGTAGTAAGGTGTGGCTTTCCTGGTTCATCTTCCTATGGTAAAGTTATGTTAGTCAGACTTCCACTTAACGGCTAACAGTCGATGATAGTAACTTACACTGACACACTTAGAAGTATCCTCTCATTTATAAATATTCCAGTCTGGTTTATTTCTCAAGATCTTGTGTACAGACACTTCCAAACAGTTTCATTTGACAACTCTCAGATCACTGATGAATTATGATAGAACTCACTTTTGTTCGTATATGCTTCCACCCTCCTTTATATTTATTCAACTGACTCTCTGACCTAGACCTATGTGTTATAGTCACGTGCTGGACATATGCTTATAATATGTTGTTAAAATAAAAGCACATTTTGCAAAATATTTGCACACCATGACCCTGTATTTTTAAAGAAATACATATTACACAATGTGCTATACATTAAGTATGTAATATGCAAAGTACTGTTATAAGAGCATTTAAGGTATTACTATTTTCTCTGAGGATTGAAGTGGTAGGTATATTTTCTGTTTCCTCTAGCTTCTGAATAAGAAATATTACTGTAATTGGGGACCAAATGTTGCTTTAAAACACTCATTCTGACTACTTTGTAGGTCAAAATTAGTGGGAAATTTAGTCCCCAGTTTAAACGTACATATCGTAATACAAATGGATAATGTAGTGCAGGCCTAGAGTGTCCCAAATAATGGTGGGTTTGGCTTCAGCTACATCTTTACAGAGCATGTGCCTTTATTCATTTTTGGTTGTTTATTTTAGATTGTTGAGTAGAAGAAAAAGTTATTGTAGAAAATTTAAAATGTAGAGATGATAAACAATAAAAAAATAAAAGAAATTAAAAATTACCAACAATCTCATTATTAGGTTGTATAAATATTTTAAAGAAACATTATAGGAAAGCAATTTTGCTACTATAGCTCCTTGTCAATTTTATAGTTATAACACAAAATGAGAAATTCTGATTATTTATTCACTGCTTATTAGCTAAACTAATTTTACTTAGTAGAGGACTTTAAATAATTAATGTTACTGAAATATTATTTTTGACAAAGTAAAGCTTCTCAGCTGATTTATTGCACTCTCTTCAGATACAATAATTTAATTTGTAAATGAAGGATCAATTAAAACACTTTAGGATTCTCATCATCTACAATGTCACCTTCAGAATTCTTATATGTGATTATTATTGTTATTTTTCATGTTATTGAATCATTATCATGTTCTACATCCATTTTTGTCTGCCTATTTTGACACTACTAGGTGAACATGTGTGTATTCTAAGGGAATGTTTGCACAACTTCTTAAATAATTTCTTTTAATTTTTTTTGTTACTAGACACTTTCATAATGCATAAAAAAATCTGTACCAGCGATTCTGTTATGCTATTATAATGTGTTAGTTCTATAATACTTAGGTGTTAGTTTTCACATGCATAGACTATCTTCTTTGCACATAGTGAAATGTAAACATTTCAGAATTCTTCAGGTTTCCTAGTAGTACACAATTGTTTGCATTGGAAATTTCTTGATTTCCAAAACTGGCTGATTTTTCCATGTATCTGGCCATTTAATAAGGAAATTTCATAGGCTACCTACATGCTTCCCATGTGAATTTAAAAAGAGAATTGATAAACTTTACCTTAAATACTACATTTCCAAAGAAAGTTTAATTATAATAATCATGCATGGAAAAAGACAATTAACTTTGAAATTTATTTCAACAGTACTATGCATAAAATATTTCAAGTCTGTATTTAGACTGATCACCTGGGAAAGGTAATGGCAGGGTGAAGAATTCTCACAGGTGTATGAACGATGCATTCAAAGAACAAATAACAGATAAACCAAGCACAATAAAGATAACAGTAACTTAAATACTCTTAGAATTTATTACTTTACCTTTGGGGGAAACAAGTTTTCCTAATGTACTTCTTATCCATCTTGCTCTTTGCTCCCGTTGGTAACAAGTGAAAGAAATGGAGAAGAGCTCTGAGCACACTGAACATTTCGATTTCCAAATTCTTTGACGATCCCCCGCATCTCCCCCCTGATTTAAAGAGACCGGCCCACTTGACTTACACACCATATGTTAGCCATTATTATGTTGAAGAAATTGCAGTCCACATGAGTATTTTACAGCTAAAGTAAAAACATGTTTAATCAGACAACCTGGAGAAAAGATACTTGTTTGGAAAGCCTGCTGCTCCTCCTACATACCTTGAGGGAAGTATATTGCGTGCCCTCCCTGCTCCAATTAGAGCTGCTTGGGTCACCCATGGTCGTCAGCCCCCAAAGCTAAAATCCGATCAATGGCTTATGACGTGGCATGGTTTGAAATTTCTGCTCAACAGAACAAGGATAAGTAATGAATCCACTAATTCTCTGTCTAGAGGAGTTTGAATACAGAATGTATACAGAGTCAATAGTACAGCAGCAGCAAAAATCCAAAATACATACGCAGGAAAAAGCAGTGAATGGAGATCATGAAGTAGGAAACACTGGGAGTAAGTAAGCAGAAGACATGAAAAAATAGAAGCTATAAGCTGTGCTACCTTCCTACCAACAAATTAGTGAACAGAGAAGAAAGAAACTCAAGACTATGAGGAAGGTAGTGCATATTTAGAAACCAGATTTTTCTAATTAAACAACAAACAAAAATATCTAACCAACAGGCTGTGGTCTTTTACATTTGAAGACATTTGGTTGGACAAAAGAAACATTCCTTTTCACAGAAACCAAGGGAATCTCAAGTTCAAAATTATCTCTTCTGAAACTTTGTAGGTTTTTCTGACAATATCTAGCTAGGCCATTGTCATAATGCCAGCTTTCAATGATGAGAGAGAATTGTATGAACTGGGTCAGCACTAGTCCGGAGTTTTGCATTACTGTGAGCACAGCACTTTGCGATAGCAATATGAAAGCACTTTAGTTAAAAATTAATAATTGAGCCTGATTTCAAGATAAATTTCTAACCTGCACAAAAGAGTAATCTAAAACACTGCGGCACTTTATATATGCATATAAGCAATGAGCAGATTAATTATTCCCTAAAAGAGACCCCAAGTCTTCGACTTATCAAGTCCCCATATTATAACTTGCCCAATCCATGTAGCCATTTAAATGTGTAAGAAAAAACTGCGCTTTTTTATAATTCTCAAAAATTTTAAATGTGGGTAATGCAAATGGGCTTCCCTTAAATTTTATTCTAATTTTGATGTTTTCCTAAAGACTCACTGTTATGTGCCAACTCTCTTCACCTATTTGATTTTCAACAGAAATCTCTAGTCTCTATATTTTAGATGCAATTTCTTAAATTTTTACTAAAAACAATTATTTGTTAACTGCCTTTTTTATTTTCTTAGTATATACTTTCAGCTTGAAAAAAAAATGACAATAACAAAGAAACAAAAGAAAGCAACTCTTTATCCCAGGCAGATAAACTGCACGTTGCTGAGGGGTAATGAGGGACAGAACTCTACAAATCAAGTGATCAGCTGCTGGGGGGTTGCAGAGGCAGAAGCTCCCTTTGCAGCTCTCTGCTCTTAGGAACTGGGCAGCTGCCTTGAACTGAGCATTTGCTTCATGTTAACAAGGGCCAACCCCCAGAAATTTCCTCATATCTTTGTAAGTGGCCTGCCAAGTGGCGGCCGATCACGGCAGTCTAATATGGCTTAAGTGCCTCTGGTTGACCTTTTGCAATCTTTTATTGCTTTCCATTTTTATCTACATAACAACTGGTGAGAACTAATATCTAGTTGATCTTTTCTTTCTGGTAATAAAATGATAATACAAAGATATTATCCACTCTAGACATTCATCATAGTGCATTTTCCAATAACATACTACTGAGAGCATTTCTTCATCATATCCCAGTTAAATGTGAGGTTAAGTATTTTTCCCTCTAATACTTAAACACAGAACTGAAAATAAAAGGAGTTAAACACCAATCCTTGCCACTGTCCACATTAGTGTCATCTGCAATTTTATGTTCTCTGCAATTCATTGTCTCTTAGATAAACCATTTTCTCTAAGAGGCCAAACATAGTTGAAAGGTCTGCCAAATAAAATGTTTTTTTCAACTCCAGAAAGTTTTTATTCTTTTTAGAAAATAAGGGAAAAGAGAACAGGAGAAAACAACATTGGAAATGGAGTAGTTGGAAGGGTAAATTTTGGTAGGAAGAAAGAGCAGGGAAGAAGAAAAAGAGACATGTATAAAGGCATAAAGAAACCAAAAATAATGCAAACAAGCAAAGCAAGCATTAGAGATCATGAATTTATTAAAAATCCATTTTTTATATGGATGTAGAGGTGGCTTCAAGCCTTCCTGTGGGCAGTAAGTACATCCTGTAAATCATGGCATTGATTTGAAAGACAAAGCAAAAAAGAAAAGAAAAAGCAAGCTATCAAAACAAAATCTTCCCTTGCATTCACTACATATTTAAAGTAGTTATTAATGCGATGATTAGGACTCACCTATAGTTGATAGGAGCAAGTTTAATTTTCAAATTTTCAATGCATTTAAACCTCCAAAGATTATAGCACTAACCATTTTAAAAGTTACTAGAAAAAGGGAGAGAAAAAATCGGAACTATTGAAACATGCAATAGATCACTATAAAGACCAGATTTTCAAAAAAAAATGTAAACACACAGCCTAATCAGTTTGGATTTATTGTTGGGAGTTATCGGGCATCAAATTGAGAAGGTTGTGGTCACGGTGCCTCGGAGTGACCAGGATACCAGGCTATGGTGGTAGACAGAAATAGTGCAGAATAAGACCAATGGTCAGTAGAGACCCTATTAACACTGCATCTGAGAAAATTTTATAAGGAGTAGAAATTTTCTTTTGCATTCTTTGTCATCTTTGAAAGACTTCCAAAAGCAATTAATATTATGGAATAGGCAAGAGACAGTCAAACACTCACCTTTTCAGGCAAACAATTCATGTGTTGGTCATAAAAGTACTTATTCACTATGACTTGGATTTTCCTGGTAATAATTTGCTAATGAATAGTTTGCGTTACCATATATTTCTACAATAATGATTTTATATAAAATACTCAACAACATGTCTTGTTGTGCTAATTCAAATAATTTTCCTTCTTTACATTAAAAAACTGTGACTTACAGTCCTTTCCCATCTACTTTTATTGAAGTACCCCTCACTGTCCATGGAAGAAGTTTTCTACATTCAAAGATGGTGGCTTTTTTATCAACTTCCATATAAATTTACTTTATGATGGTAGAGTGTTGTTTTCCATATTGGAGTTGATTAAGGAGGCAAGAGCAATCTGATTGTCCCTATATTCTTGTCCTGGACAGAGGAGAATGGAGAACCCTAGATAATACATTTCTCTGCTCACCTCTCAGCCCAAAAATCTGCAAACACTGACCTCAATCTAATTCTAATTTGCAGATAACAAATATATTTTAGCAATGATATAAGCTAATGGGCATCAAAGAACTGAGATTGGTTCTGGGACTGTGTGCAGAGACACTCTACTTGTAATCTGAAAGATAAAAGCGTGCATTTTGACAACGACATGACCACTATTCACAGAGATGGTTCTTCAAAAAAAATAACTGCTCTACATACAAAAATAAGCTTTTGATTTTTAAATGAAAATAAGCTATCTCCCTCCATTTAAAAAGTCTTGACAGCGTTTCCTGTTGGGGGGAGTCTTGGCAACAAAGAATCTGACAGAGATGGTCTTTGGAATTCAAATCTGCCCTTTCTCAAAAGAACCTTAACAAAAGGCTGTGACCTAGCCTGTCCACGGAATCTAAACTACTGACATAGGAAGGGCTGAAAAAGAAACATATCTGCCATCTCTTATTGTCCCTCAGGTCTAATGCACACAGCTAGACCTTTCCTCCTCACCTACTACCTACTCTTCCATAGTAAAGATTACACAAGTTGATACTATGTATCATTTTTTTGCGTATCAGGTAACATTTGCTGTAAACTGGGGGGTTGGTGGGGGTACAGTGGAGGTGAGGGAGGAAGGCGCCACTGTAGGAAACAGCAATTCTCAGGAAGTATAGAGAAGTTTGGGAAGGTTTTCATTAAAAAAATAATTTAAAGCAATTCTCAATGCAAGATAATCTTTATATTATAATTTCTATATTTCCAGTATAAATATTCTTAGAAGCCATCAATTAAGGTATTTCATATTAATCTCACAATACAGTTGTTATCTTAGGTATGGTACATATTTTAGAGATGGTGGCAGTATATGGCTGTGATTTAATAAACATACATTCATCTCAGTTTCTTACACACTTAACTCAAAGGGCATACATGTAATAAATTATTAACCTACAAATTGTACTGTAATAGATATATTTTTATTTTTTTATGGGGTAGAAAATGCACTCCGGGTGGAAATCTGCTTAACTACTGTGAGCTAGATTTGCATTATATATCTAATAGATATATAAATTATTTCCACTCTTTGCTCAAAGTTGAGTAATAACACAAATTCTTGGTAGAACTTGGGGTTCTTGCTAAACCTGCCCATGATTCCCCAAATAAAGCAAAGGTAAAGGAAATAAAAATGTTACCTGATCACTGAATGCTCTTCCCAGGGACTGCTGTCAATTTAAGGCCTTTGCAGTCCTGTCCTAGGTGCACACTGAAAGCTCACAAGCATTCACTCAATTAAAGTAACTTAAATGTAACACATGCTTCTCTAAAGGTGGAAGATTCAACTAACCAGCGAAAAAATGTGTTCTTAAAAATACTATTCTGTGTAATATTGAGAGAAAAAATGACTGCTTATTATCGGACTCTTATACGCCAAAGGGTGTCTGTAGTTAGACTACAAAGACGTATTTCAAAGATGAATATGTGTAGCTGAGGAACACAGTTCACGGCATTGGGTTAGTTTCCATCAAATACTAGAGTTTACGTAGTTAGATTTTGTCAATTTGAAAATTCATGCTTATTGTGAAAGTACATAAGGAAGTCTAAGAGAAAATACTTTTCTCACGTGGGTTTTCTGAGATTCAGGAAGAATCAGGAACAGCTCTTGCTGTGTTAAGGCTCAAATCTGGCTGCGGAAACTATTCTGTGAGTTACCACTTGCCTGCACCTGTGCCCCGGGGCTGAAGGCAAACTGGACCGTGGCATTGCCCTGCAGAGCCTGCGCTCCTTTTCGGAAAGCATGGAAGGGATGGGGTTTGAGAGGAGTTGCGTACTTGAAAAATTTTGCTGAGTCTGATAGAGTATTTTAGGAGCTACTGTGTTGGAGATGATTTTTAATGTTTTACACGGTAGTTTACCAGTTTCATTTTTCTGAAGTCATGGTTCAGTTACCATTTTATTGCTATGATTAGAAAGACCCACTTCTTTGGCTACTTTTAAATGAATATTAAAATATTTAAAGACATATCTGAGTTATAAGAAGCACAGTGTTTGAAATAGTATCTATTTCATTAGATAAAGCTTCTCATTTTGTAAATTTAAGATCATCATCTGTTCCTCAGGGGACGGATTGTCGCCACTTGAAAACACAGCCAGGGTTTGGGGAACAGACTCCATTGACTCACATTCAGCATTTTCCAAGGATATAATTTTTTTTTACTGATTATGAAATGAGAGTTTAGAAGTTTGTTGGAACCATTTTATTGAAATAGCTAACAACTCTGTTATCATTGGAGGAGATTCCTTAATGTGGTCAGCAAAACCTGGAAAAGAACAATCTAAATATTTATGTGAAGAAATAAAATACATTTACTCTTAAGATAAGGCTACAACTCAAAATAAAATCACAGTCCTTATATCCTTTCAGGTCCTCTAGTCCACAATCAAATAAAACGCAGTCCATGCATCTTTTCTGACTCATCACTTGGCATGCATATCACAGATTTGAAGGATTTTAGTTATCTTTGCAGATATATGGTTAGGATGTAAAAATTCATCATGTAAATACTCTTAATGAACAAGAGAAACTTCTTTAGACAAGTAATTTTCTGTGTGTATATATATAATTTGGAAAACCACATTTTCCTATGCAAAACTGGTTGAATTTAAAAGGATTTAATGCTAACTCTCAATATTAAAGGAATTACACATTTTTCTGTATTTGAGTTAAGAGAGAAAAACTACTGGTGAGGAAAGGAAAAACGGACTCACAGTATGTTCTCCAAATTTGGTCATGAGGAGAGCTACAGGAGGCCAATATCTGGCAAAATATAAATGCTTCTTCCCTTATCCAAAGGTCTACAGAGGCATTTATACCTCATGTTGAAAAATATTGGTCACCTCTTTTGACACTTAGAGGTAGGAATGGCAGGGGTTAAATCTTCAACTGGACAGATTTCAAAATGAATTTTTACAACCCAGATGATGGACTGGTATACTTTAAAAGTGAATTCATGAGTTTTATAAACACCTTTCTCTCTCTCCCTCTCTCTCTCTCTCTTTTTTGCCTTGACTAGCTTACATCATAATGGAGGAATAACATTTTAAAAATTTTGAATAGGCACTTACTGGAATTACAGTTAATCCTGATACAATCTAGATGGGGAAGAATAGATGAAAAATGAAAATTTATCCTTCAAGGTAATAGCTGCAGACATCCAATAAAATCACAGTCCACCCTTCCGGGGACAGACACATGCAAATATGGCCACTCCATATCATTTATGCTTTACATAGCTCTAGAACCCAGATTCATTGTTATAAAACTTCACCATTGGAAACAACAATAAAAGGTTTAAAAAAATGGCCAATTCAAACAAAGCTACATGGTGACAAATCTAAGTGAAAAAAAGAATTGTCAACTGTCAAAGATGCTTGGCTTAGACTGGCTGCAACTTTCTCCCCATCTGTGAAAGAACATATCATTGTTTTCAACACAATTTTAAAAAGTGCTCCGTCACAATGGGGTGCAGGTGCAAGCTCAGCTAGGCTCGGACATCTTGGACCTCCAAAATCTAAGATCCCACAAAGGCCAACCGAGTCCTTTCGAATTGTGGTGGTCAACAGAGAGCAAGTTGACATTATTCTCACCTCACCCTAATGTTTTGTTTTGGTTTTGTGTAGGTAAACAGGTAACAACAGCTCAGTGCTGGCTGGATTCCATGCCTTGTATTAATCAGAGGAGGAAAGAAACACTGTATGTCTCTTTTAGAAATTCTAGCAGCTAAGTAGTGTCATTCTCCAGAACACGCAAGCCTGTGCCTCTCTTCCGAGCTAACAATGTTATCTCTATGCAGTAAGTGTCATGGTTAACACTGCTATTGATTTTCCTTTTCTTATTCTTGCTTCTTATATAAAAGCAGATTCTCTAAGAATAATAGGATGAAATGAATAACACAGACTGTGATTAAAAGAGTAATCTTTAAAGGATTACATGGGATGTTTTATGTTTATTTTATGTACAGATAAATATTTGTTGCTTTTGGTAGTAGTATTTAATGCCTTTGGGGAACACAATAAATATAAACCTAGATTCTGTTTCCATATAGCTGAGTTTGTCATGTGTCGTCAACCGCATCAGAAAAGTGGTTGCAAACAGCCAAGGACCAGCACCTACACAACTCTTTCCACAGAATGCTTTGCTGTTGTACAATTCCCATGCGAGTTTTCGCTTTGGCTAGCAGCCAGCCCCTGGACTGTAATTAGGCAATTTTGATTGGCTGTAGTAACCTATTATTGTCACTAGAGGGAACTCTAACAGAACAGTAAACAAGTGCTGTGTGTTCAGTAACCTTTAAAACACTCCTATTACGTAACTTAATTTAACTAATATTAATAGAATGTAATTGTATGCAATAAGCTATCCGTGAAATACTTTTATATTTTCTGAGCTACCATTCTGCCCAGCACAATTAGAAAATGTAGGTGAGGTTTCTATAAATGCCTCATCACATTTTACTACTCTTTTATCTATGTAGTTTCAAAATTTTCTGTTTATTCATTTTTTCTATTTATTAATTTTGTGTGTGTTTATCACTTCCAGGAATACAGTAAAACCTCATTAATTTGTACACCTCTTGGAGTTAATGGTAATATTGAAACTTATTGGGCAGATTATTTATAACTCTTCATTCAATATGAGGACAGATCACCTGAACACAAAATAAATAAGTTCTGAAAGGTCAAGTTGAGGGAAAAAAACTGAGTCTAAACACTTTACTATGAATTAATGGCATAACTTGCATGAAACAATGTGGTAATTACGGTTAATTCTTATCCTGCCATTAAAATGAACCTAGGAAGACCTTTCCTTAAGAGGATTTTTTTTCAGCCATTAATCTGTATTTTTAAATGCAATTGAAGACAAAACTGTTTAATTTTTGTTAATTCTACAATGCAGATATTTTCATGATTTAGCCTGCCCTTCCCCCATCTTTCAGCTAGGTTCTTGAGGTTTTACTGTAGTGACTCTTTCTTCATTCTGTAACTGAGCAGGAAAGCATTATTTTCCTGTAGAAGAGCCTGTGTTTTGAGTGTTCTCGTGGCTGTTTGCTGAGGGCCGCAGACTTTGGGCATTGAAGGGTTGTGGATTGTTGTTGATAGCAAAATATCACCACACAGTATTGCCAAACAGAAAAGATGGGGTACCGCCAAGACGGTTTTTGAAAGGAGAAGCCCAACGAATAGAAGAAAAGCTACTGTTGACCTAGATCACAAAATAGAGATTTGACATTTGGTGCATTTGTTACCTCAGTAAGTGTATCTGAAAATATATCATCTATAGCCAATCAGAGTATCAGTAACTGTGACAACAGGAAATTCCATTTGCGGCATCTTCGAGCCTAATAATTTATATTTTCAGTTAACCTTATTGATATGTATGGCTTCCCTTTTAAGAACCCTCAGTGGTAGAAGTCACAAAACAGTAAATTATGTTACACAAACAACAACAAGAACAACAACAACAAACAATAAAAGGATGCCCCAAAAACCTAAATTAATTTAAATGATGGAAATGAGACCATTAAGTGTTTTTTTTAACTTTCCATGACAAACAGGCTACTTGATAAATGTTTGCAGGCAGAACTAAACAAAAAATGAAGAGTGTTAGTTCAATGGGGGAGGGTGTGTTGTTACCTAGGTTGACCGTCAGTTTCACGCGCCCTGCGTCCAGCTCCAGGCGGAGGGTGTCTGCCGAGTCTCTCGAGGTGGTTGCCATGAGAATGCCATACGCACGCTGGGATCGAAACCGTAAGGACACATCCTCAGCCTCTGTGTGCATGACCACAGGGAGCTGGATTTTCATAAACATGCTCCCATCATAGCTCAAAACAGTCGCCTCTATGGGTGAGAAAGAAATATAAACATTCTTGGTCAGTTTAGTACATTTATACTGGGAAAAGGAAAGTGTGACCTATTCAAGTCTTCCAGTTAGAAGGCAAGACTACAAACTCAGCTCATCTTCTTCCGAAATGAGCAATATTTTTAAGCTGGAAAGGGAAGTCACAGTATGGGAAACTTCCTCTGTGAAGTATCTGCACAAGTGCTGAAGAAAATATAACTGCACTTTTCCTTTTGATTCCCATAGCACTTTCTACCCATAGCACAGTGACCATGTTGGATTATTAATGTTTAGGTATGTGTCTCTCTTCTCAAGAGGAGAGATCAATTCTTTTGTGTATCCACAGTGTAAGCCTGGTTTGAAGCACTAGCAACTATTTAATGCATGTTTATGTAATATATGGCTAGGCCACTGACCAGCTCTGTAAAATTAGCCTTGGCTCTGAGAGGATCTTATGTGCTACAAGAGGATCTTTAAATCCTTTGTTCACCTTGCAAGTCCATGATTCTAAGAGCAATTAATTAGCACTTAAAAATATCTGTAAGCACAACCTTGGTATCCTAAAAATATTAAGCTATCACCAAAATGTCAATTACTATATACCGTGGTAATATTGCATAAGGATGGGGAGGGACTGAAGAGCCTGTGTGGGTGTCTGCAACTAAAACTAATGTGGATTGCTTTATTAGGGAAGTTGCTTAATACACTATGAAACACACGAAAAAGTAAATAGCAAAAACTGTTTCTCACAAACTGACTGCTTTAAGAAGTCGTCAGCAGCCCTGAATGTTAAACACCATATGGTGGCAGAACACTGCAAAACAAGTATGAGTCATGCTGCCTTCTCATTGGTTCTAATAACTCAGGATACCATTTAACACAAGAAAAACGGCCTTGATTTAAAATAAACTAGGAAATTCTCATTATCTTGCCTACGTACATGACACAGCAATTAACTTTACTAATGCAACTGTGTTTATTATTAAGACTGCCTTTCCGAAGTTGTGTTTTTTGCAAGTTTATTTTTCAAACAGTGAGGAAAGTCATGAGACTGAACACGCATCCAGAACCAATCAGCACTGTGGGTTCCGGGGTCTCTGCCTGCACTCTTTTCTGTCTACCTCGGGACTCAGAGGCTGTCCTCAACTCACATGCTCATGCCCCCTAATATTTATTAACACCCCTGACTTCTCTCTCGAGCTCCAGCACCCATCACTCATCCATTTGTTGAACATCTCCAAAATGAGTATGATAGGAACCTCATGAAACTATTCACACCCTCCCCAAATCAAACTCATCATGTTTCTTCTCTAATGTTTTCCGTCTTGGTAAATGACATAAGCCCACTGCTCAGACTTTCTCCTGTCTGATTTCTCTCTTACCCTCTCTGCCATGTCCAATCTATTTGCAAATCTATGATTCTTGAAGGCACTAATTCCAATCCATTCCCTGAATCAATTGTTCCTTACCCTTTCCACTAAAGTACCTCAGACTCTGCTCCCATCTCTCACCTGCATCACTATAGCAGCTCCCTCAACAGTCCCCCAGCTTCTACACTTTCTCCCTACACACAGCAGCCAAGCTAAACTGTTAAGTAAATGAGATTCTATACCTTTATTGCTTAAACAATCCCCCACCTTCCCCCACACCCCCCCAATAGATTTCCAGTGCATTCAGAATAAAATCCATATCCCTCCTTTTAAAAAAATCTTTTTCTGTGGTCTGGCCCCAGCCTGTGTCTCTGACCTCAGCTTTTAGCATAATCATCCCACCTTGTTCAGCAAACTCAGGCCACGCTGATTTCAACTGTCAAGTATTTGCATTCTGTCTTAGAAGGTTTTACTCCAGATCTTTATATGGCTGGTTCGTTCAACATTTAGGTCTCTGTCACATGTTACTTCAGAGACGTATGCTGCAAGCACTCCGGTAATCCCCTCTAGGTAGTCTGTATCTACTTACCATTTAATTTTTTAAATTAACATTTCTTTTTTGTTTGTATAGCGTTATCTGCTTCTGCCCTTTAAAATGTTAAGTGTTGAAGTGTCATGAGGGCAGGCACTGGATTCTCCTGTTCACTGTTCTATCAGCAGCTGCATGCCTCCAAGGGGCCAGGCACACAGTAGAGTCTCAATAAACATGTACTGAATCAATGATTGCACTCAATACTGAAGATATATCTTTTACTCCCATCCCAGCCCACCCCTGCAACCCTCCCCACCTCCTTCCCATTTCCACCCCACCCTAGTTTTTGTCCATGTGTCCTTTATACTTGTTCCTGTAAACCCTTCCCCCTTTCCCCTAAAATTCCCTACACACAGAAAACTGTACTTGAACAACAATTAAAATAAAATTAAATTAAAAAAAATAAAATGACAAAAAAAATATTGAAGATATGTGAAAGGACTTCCTTCTCTTTGGTTATCAAGCTTACATATATGCATAATAAGAGTGTTTATTTTGCCTATGGTAAGTAAACCCTAATTTTGGTAATGAATATGAACAAAATATTTACTAAAGTCTACTTTGAGGTCCATAATTGTGCTGCAAACGACAGATTAGGAAAGGGATCTGTTTACCAAAATAAGGGTCCCGTGGCTAGGCACTGACCTAAGCACTGGGAAACACAACATAATCTTCTTAAATAGAGTGGTTCTAGATCACGCCACACATTTTTCGTATTAGATAAGAAGTTTCCCAAATGGATGCAATATCACAAAAGACATTATTCAGTGCAGAAAATCTAGTAGTAGTTGCTCAAAAAAATAATTAAAACATGATTGCAGAGTTGCAGGGGAATCTTAAAAAATTGTTTCTAGTATAATTTTTAAAGAAATTTGATCTTTAATATCTCTTATCATGAAATACAGCCAATCATTGTCCCTATCTATAAAACAATATTTGAAATAAAAGTTTAAAAGCTATTATCAAATTGTTTAGTTACTGTGCTATCATAAAGATAAAAGTACTAAAATAATTTTTTAGTTTTGTCCAATTTAGCCTGTAAATCTGGTCTCTATTATTCAATAATCATATTTTTAAATGATCTCATATTCTATAAAATGTAGCTTAATTTGATTAAAAGCTAAGTAAGGGGAACATCCTTTTAGAAATATAGAGGTCTGACTCTGGATCATAAAGTATGAAATACAATACAAAGCAAAAAAATAATTAGGATCATTGGCCTTTAGCATTCTTCAAAAAGCTGCATGAATAAAAAAAAACAGTAAAATAATAAAACTTGACAGCCCCCAAGTGCCATTTTAAACAGTTCTCAGTGTGAAAATAACTTGTTCATAAACAACAAATAAATGTCTAAATTATTCCTCATCATTAGAGTTAATTTTTAATTAGACAAGAAATGGAAAATGCACAAGGCTGTAGTCTAGAGTCGCCAAACAAATGGTAAACAACATTCTGACATTTGAAGGTTATGTTATTTGGCAGCATCTTTTAACATGGGTAACATTGTTTTATCACTTAGAACACAAGAGTGTTCTTTAAAAGGCTAATTCCAATGCAGTGCTTCCCAGTGGGAGAGAAAAAGTTTCCACTTTGTCTCCTCCATCTCCTTCTCCCTTGTCATTAAGTTTGATCAATTTGCTCTTCTGTGTTGTTCCTTCTTGCGGTCTAAAGTGCGCACCTGTGCTCAGTTTTGCCGAAAGGCAGTCACATATTGTGATCAACGATGAAAATCAGACAGGGAGCCAAATTATATTGCTCTGACATCTGTCCCTCCATCTGTTAGAGTTTTAACAAACAAGTATACAGTAGACCTCTGATTATACCATATACTTACAACCAAGAAATACTTCTACATGAGCAAGTGTCTACAAATTTCTAGTTTTATTAAAAACAAAGCAGGAGGGAAAGCTCTGCACTTAGTTTATATTCTGTTGAACATTATTTATGCAGTACTCTTCCTTATGGAGTCAATACATGTAAAACAAGATACTATTTTTCTAAGTCAGCAGATACTCTCCTTCCTTATAAACGCCTTTGTTCACTTACTGCAAACTGAAGGTTTCCTAGAATGAGATTGTGACTTCATTCCCCATGCTGCATCGCCCATTGACTTGAACATGTTGTTGAACTACTTTGAATAATTGTCTTTATAAATTATCAATTACTGCTCAGTGATAGTAAAATAGAAACTTTTTAAGTGCCTTTTTTTTTTTAACTTCAAGAGTTGTCAGTCAACTCTTATGTGGTCAACAGACTTATGTGATTAGAGATCACCTACAGAAAATCCCTTTCTCTTGAATTGGAAACCCCGAGGGCTGGGCATGATCTTGCGTTGACTGAAGAAGGGCATTGCTGGGGAGAAGCCAAGTTTTGAGCTACTGAGCATGACAGGCATCCCCCCCCATCACCCTGTTCTCAGGAGACGCCATAATGTGAGCAAGAAAATTAATTCTGAAAAGCAAAGACTTCTCTCAATATGCTGGGTAGTCCAGAAAAAAAAACACACACTAAAATGACCATTCCCTTCTCAACACACAACCTGGAGACAAACAAATCTGTAGAAATTTCCAGCCACTCATCAGATAAAAATGTATGCCGAGTCCCAACGATGAAGTCTGCTATTAAATGCTCATTTGCAAATCTGCATAGGCTTGCTCCCCTCCTTCTAATTTTATAAATATTCCTCTTCCCTCATTTGGACTCAGGAAGCTCTACAGTTTCTCTATTTTTATTTTTGCCATATGTAGTAGCAGAATGCTGCCACAGGGTGGTACACCATGCATATTTAACCAAAGGCATCTGTAACTCGTTACAGCCTTCTCTAGCTGAACTTGAGCAGGAGGCATCAGAGCGACTGAGCTCTCTGAGTGATTACAATTAACACAAAATCTTAAATCATATATAGCTCCACTAAACTCACATTATGTCTAACTGTAAGACATCTTGTAAGCTTTGTCACTTTGTTGTTATCACTGGCACCTTTTGTCAGCTTCTAAAAACCAAACCACACAAACAAACAGATTTGAAGGAAATGTGAGAAGAGGAAATTTACAGAGAGTATACACCCTACAATGAAAACTGCAACTGCACAGAAATAGCTAACCTCTAATGGCCATTCACAGCAACTGCAATTAGATACTGGGGGAATGAATGAATCTATGTGATTAAAGCATCTACCCATCTATTGATGTATCTAATTGTGCAACAGAACAGTGACAGTATTTTTGGTAGGTAATTTGAGATCCTTATTAGATTATTAAGTCATTCTTATTAATTTTCATATTCATTAATCTTAAGAATAAGATGAACCTCCTCAATAAGATTAAGAATCAGTCACATTTCAACTTTGGATTCTAGAAAATTACCACTTTTTCTTTAGAACGTGTTAGCTGAAATGAATTAAACTATTATAGAAATAAAGGGAGGGAGACTAAATATGCATGGCTGAAAAATAGATGTTGGTTACTTTGAGGTTAATGGCTCGTAGAGCAATGTTATGTAGAGTGTGAGAGGACAATGGAAAAACTCATCAATATGTTTCATATTGATTTTTTTGCCCCACTGTTGAAAATGAGTGGCAGTGGCTGTAGAGACTAAAGCATTTATCTGAAACTGTTAGGTCGATAGAAGGACATGCTTAGACCTATTTTTCTGCTATTCCTTCCTTTGGTCTGCAGATGAACTGTGACAGCGATCACCCTTCACTCTTCCTTTAACCCTTCTCCTTCTAATGGGAGAAGAAAAGAAGAAAAAAATGTAGCTTTGCTTCCCAGTAGAGAAGGAAATGGAAGTACCTGCTCAGAGTTTCAACAGGCATGTGAAGCCTTCATATGAAATGGGTAAATGGATCTTCTGTGATCAGTCAGGTCCAATGCAAAGCTAAATAAGTGCCTTTGAAGCTGGGGTGTACTTCTGAAAATATTGGTGTAACCTGGGTGATTTACAGTCAGCTTGCTTTTCGAATTTCAAACTTGGGTAAGTTGACTGAAGTAAAATGAGCCAGCTAACCTAAGTCTCAGGCAATAGTGTCAGGGAAGTTGCAACTTCTGGTTGAGCTTACAGCACATGCTATTTTCTTTGGGGGGGAAGCACAGATATTAGCACTGGATGTCATAAATATGTCTAACTCATGCATTCTTTACTTTCTAGTGTCCTGAAATTGAAAAACTGGGCAAAAGGGAAAAACAGTTATTATCTATTATACACCTTAGGCTCATACCCTAGAGGATACAAAAGATCCAAATATTTATTCCAGCAATATACTTAAAGAGCTGTTTTCCCAGAATCAGTTCCCTTGAAAATCATTAAAGACTCATCAGTAACATGTCAGGTGTGGCTGCTCAGCTTGCAGAGAGTTTACTTCAGCGGAGCACGCATTATGTTTCCACAGTCCATTTAAAGTTTAAGGTCAATATTTAGTACATTTTTCAACTCAGGGGAGTCAGCAGCTTGATTTTGGGAATCCTACCTCTCTCACAGGACCTGCCAAGATAGCCTGTTCCGGAACAATCGCAGACATATCTGTTCCACCCATCCCTGCACATGCCATTGTTTTTGCAAGGGTTGCTAAGGCACGGTTTTGCTGTTTCCCTTGAGCAGGAGGGCTTCACTCCAGCAGTACTTTGAACTTCAGCCATTTGCCGGATATCTTTGCTCTGGCCGTCGATGAACAAATCTCTGATGCAGCCCACGTAGCCATAGTTGAGCAGAGCAGTCCACACCTCGGTGGGGAAGACAAGGCCGGCTTTATTTTCTGGCAAGCCCCCCAGGTACAGCTCATCGTCCAGGTCCAGAATCTCACTCTCGCCGGGAGCAGTGTAGGGTGTGCGCAGCGTGTTGACAGAAATGGTACCTGTTGCAAAGATGAGACACACGGATCTTTACATCATGTTCTAAATACCACCCTTTCTCTCTTTCACCTGCTTAAGGGTGAACTCCTTGAGGGCACATTTTTATTTTTATTCCTGGTGTCATATACTTCTCAGTGGAATACACGGAAACCCACGGAATTAAGTGACTTTAGAAATAATGCAGACTGTAAGTAAAATGCTTCTTTAGGCATGCCTTGTGTTATTGAATCCTGCTTTATTGCATGTCACAGATGCTGTATATTTTACAAAATAAAGGCAAGACCCTATACCAGCAAAAAGATTATGGCTCCCTTTACTGTGATACTCACTTTATTGTGGTGGTCCGAAACCCAATCCATAATATCTCTGAGGTATGCCTGCATTTGACTTGGGGTATAAAATTCAAAGTGCACAGCAAACAAAGAGTGTGGGTCAGCCTCTAACAGTTTAGCCATGGAAGAAAGGAAGGAAGGAAGGAAGGAAGGCAGGAAGGAAGGCAGGAAGGAAGGCAGGAAGGAAGGCAGGAAGGAAGGAAGGAAGGAAGGAAGGAAGGAAGGAGAAATTGGCATTTTATATCATTCTCTAATAGTCAAAAAGAAAGAGAAAGAAAGGAGAAACTGACATTCTATGCCACTCTGTGGAATAAAGTCAGGCAGACTGAATTGATTGCTTTTATTTAGTACAATAATTTGACAGATTATTTATGTCTAAACCTAACTTCATCACTCTTAGCCATATGAATCTATCAATGAACTGCTAAGGTCTCAGTTTACTCATTCCTAATATGGGCATAATAATATGACTTACCTCATATGGTTGCTTTGAGTGTTAAGTAAAATAATACTAGTAAATATCCAGTTTATAATAAGCACTGAATAAATGCTGTGTGCCATAATTAATCACAAGAACTGAGTCAAATTTGCTGTCTACTTTTTTAAAAACCAAACTAGCTATTCATCTGAATGGATAAGTTTCTTTCCCCTCACTACAAATATAGGAGGCAAAATACTTCTATTAGTTTATAGATATATAGGAACCCTGGCCATAAGCCTAAAATGAAGAGCAGACATGCACATGGGATTAATTGAGGATCACAGAAAATACAATTGTGGAATCCATGAAAAGAAGAAAAAAAATGAAAGACAGAAGGCAGATTTCATCAAAACTCCCATCCTGTACCACTAGATTACTCAAAATTCCACCTGTATTCTATTTCCAGGAAGATTATTGTAAAGATGCAAATATGATACCAGACAAGGACACCACACTGACCCATTACTAGATTATCTTAGATTTATCTTTCAGGTCCGGACCATGGGACAGAACAGCAGGAACCTAAAGAGAGAAAGTGGATTAGAAAATGTCTGCTGCGGTGCCAGCCGCTGACACAGAGCCTCGGGGTTTAGGGGCAGACACACAGGAGAAGCCTGAAGACAAGACAGGTACACAAGTAGGGACAGGCAAGGAAAGTGTAGCATGGGTAGGAAGATGCATTTCAGGTGTTTCATGGAATACCTAAGACCCTCCCCAAATGAAAATATGGCCTGTGATGAATGTGAACCTGCATCTAACTAAGGACACAGGGCTGCCAGTCTCAGTATTATGCCCAGGAGCACCCCAAATCCCAGCAGAAGGGACACTCCTCAATGTAGGCAGGGTAATGGGATCTGTGTTTTCGAGGGAGGAGGGCATGGGAGCTGCTGACAGAGACTGTGCAGGTGGCCAAGCTATCAAGAAGACATTTGTCTCTCTAGACTTGCACAGAAAGGAGTGAAGAAAGCTCCTAGGGGAGAAACACTCAAAGGTATTGCTATTTTGGCCTCCCAAAGAAGGGAGTGTAATAGGTATTTCAGAAGGAGGCAGGACAGAAGGAGAACGACAAAGTGCTCATTTTCACTGTTCACATCTGTGCAAGCATCTAGAGGAAAACTCATTTTGCAGCATAGATGTGGCTTAAGATCCTATGTAGAAAAAGATAAAGCATTCTATTTGGAGGAAATGAAATATATAATTTTGAAAGGCAATGGTGAAACTTTTGTAAATAGTTTCATTATGTGCATTTTTAACTGTCCAAAATAAGAAGTGGGTTAATAACTCATCCCCCTTGTCTGCAGCAGTTCATGTTAAGTTAGAAAATGATGAAACAGGGTAAGTGTAAATGACAAAAGAAAAGGTGAACATTAAAAACAAACCCCATATCAAACATGGTAAGCAAAGAGCTGTATGCAGTGACCATATTGATTAATGTTTTTAGGCTAAACGTGCACCACCCCTGCTTTCCAATTAGTTCAAGAAGGCTTGCTGGACATGAATGTGTAATATTCAGAGAGAGAGTTGTTAAAAGACACAGAGCAAGTGAACAATAACAAAGTTTTACAAGACTGGGAATATGTTTTTAAAAATATGCAACTTTTTGCAGGCCATGACCCCCAGCAACTGCACATTGATGTTTCTCTCTCTCTCTCTTTCTCCCTCCCTTCCCTCTCTAAAAATAAATAAATAAAATCTTTAAAAAAATAAATAAATAAAAATATGCAACTTTTCCCATATACCCATTTTATTCATGGATAAGCTTGCTTCAGCTCAGGGAACAAAAAACAAAAACCACTTGGAAAACTAGTGTTCTTATTCATGAGTTCTAAGTCTGTCAGTAGGAGGATGCTTGAGAAATTCTTCAAATGAGGGAATTCACTGACTGGCATAGCACCCACTCTCCCTGACTCCTCTGAATAACCCGTAGCCCAGTACACCATGCAGTTTCCATATTCAACGTGTCTACACTCTGGGAGCAAAGTGCTGCCAGGTGCATCAGACAATTATCCATGCACAGTCTGTCTGATGGTGAGAATGGAGTGACTGGGTCTCTGGCTTTTATTTATAGTGTTTGAGGGCCTGTTTTGAACAATGTATTGCAAGAAATCCAGATACACTTTCATGAATGTACTTGTTGTGGCCAGAGGAAGATATTTACTATAACTTTCAGATTAGATGAGAGTTTTTGGACCACAACACCTAAAGTCAATCTGCAGTTTTCCAATAGTTCACATATGGCCCAGTGCACATGCTCACACATGCTTACATACACAGATACACACCCAGAAACACATTTTAATAGAAAAATGTTTAACTCTACTACCTCAGAGGCAATCTGATATTTTCTTTCTATTATATAATTTTATTAATACAAATGCTAGACATGACCTACCAAATTCGCTTCAGGACCAATTAACAGGTTGTAAAAACACTGACTGAGAGGTCACTGTCATAAGGATAAGGATGTTTTCCCTATAGCTCCTTGTTATCCCTTAGACAATTTTAGAACTTTCATGGGAGGAAGAAGCAATGAAAGATGGGAAAGAAAGCAAAAGGATTATAATACAACTTCAACCCAAATATGACCCAAGGGGAACTCAAGCTTTAATTTAGTCCTGGACTTAAGGTAAAGACTCACATCCAGCATATGCATGTATCAGGCATCATTCACTGGAATATTCTGCACACAAACATAATAGAATAAAACAACTATAACTGAAAATCAACTATTTTCTCCACATGCTTTGCCAATCCATATGTACTTATATTTTAAAAGGAAGTCCTTGTAAAGCTTTCCTGGTGAAGGAAAAGAAAGTATACTACTAATTTAAATAAAAATGGAAACAATTATTTTATATTCTCAAGATTCACAGAATAACAACTTTATTTAAAATAACAAATATATTTTACTACTGAGTCAGATATATATTAATATTTTAGCCCATACATGTGAAAATCTGAAATACACACATTTCTGATAGGGGATTTGAATCCTAAATTCCTTAATGGTTTTATTATTGAAAAGAATCAAAGAATATTTTCACTTAAGCTGAAGATTCATCACAGAATCACTTAATTCATTTAAGTCAATTTAACACACAAATATGAGCAATGTGAAATTTCAATATTAAGGTTCCAAGCACCTATTTTATCATAATTGGGTTATAAAGACAGTAGTTAAAAAGGAAACATAAAATGAATATTTAAACCTTAATCATTAATAATGGAAGAAAATCGAGTAGTTGCCACAGCTGTATATATCAATGGAAAATGAGAATTTCCCAAAGGCTGAGGTATGAAGATATATAAATAAATTTTTAAGAGGAAACAAAATTCTGGATATATTATACTATTTTTTGCAGTAACTACAAATATTCTTGTTATCTTTAGAACTGTTCGACTGTTTCATATATTCTATCTTCTTCCCCTATAAATTACATTTGAAGTTTCTGGTAAATTAAACATTTCATGTAAACACTGTTATATTTTGAGCTGTTAAATTTTGTAGAGGATAGTCATGTCAGGGGACTTATTTGGATCAGTGCTTTATGCTTCAATATTTGAGAATATAAAGTACCCTGCTGTATTATCTTACTTTTAAACAAATAAAATGTCAGCTAAAACCAAACATATTTGTATATACAAGTTTTATAATATTAATGTAGAAATAACACTAACATATTAACATTTAAACTTGGTTGTTTTCATGACATATGCAAAAGGTAAAACCAAGGTGATAAACAAACAGGAAAATGTAGGGTATGGCAAAACTAGGATTGCAGTTGTTCATTGGAAAATAATACAATGATTAATAAATAATAATACAAGAATAAACTGTTTCATGTACTCACAACTTCTATTTCCTGTACTCACAAACTATTTCCCCCCACCCTGTATTTAAGAATATTTATAAGCATAAGGGGTGGGTGAAAATGGGAGGGAGGAGGGGAGGGCTGGGTGGGTGGGTTGGGATGGGAGTAAAAGATAGAAAATTGTACTGCAACAACAATTAAAATAAAAAATATTAAATAAAAAAGAATATTTATAAGCATAAATAATAAAGTCACATTTTATGTAACAGTATACGTATAAGGGGACAAACTTGAAAACTGTTCTTCATTATAACAGTGAAATCAACTTCACAATTTGATCTGGTATTTATAACCTGTTAGTTTCCACTCCTTTTCTTTTTTTCCATCCGATTTTTCTTGGCTACTCCACATCAAGATGATAAGCTTACATGGTGAGGAGAAACATGAAGTGAAGGTGAGATTTACAATAACTCAATTTGGTTTCAAGTTTTAAATTACTATAAAAGTTTAAATGACTGGGAAGTAAGGAGGTAGAAAATAGTGCTCCATAATGGGAAATGCTTTTGCTTGGCCAGAGGAAGCCAATTTTCATGCTCTAGCTTTGTAACTAACTAGCTAGCCAGTTTAGCTAAATAACAGATTCATCTGGTCTCAATGTGGCTCTTAATGCAAAATAAAAGAATTGGCTGGATGGTCACTATCGTTCTTTTTTGAATACAATTTTTGAAGTTACTACTTGAAATAATTTTATCTATCTATAATTCTGATTCCCCTCTCATTGCAGAAGAGAATCAGATCTTGCAAATGTAAAAATTTACTTGTAAAATTCATATTCTATTATATGGTATAATGCAAAATATATAATCATTCCCATAATATAGATAGAACAAAAATAATGATAACTAACAGTGGAAGTTTTAGAGTAATGGAATTATGAGTGGGTAATTTCTTCCTTCCTTCCTTTCAATTTTCTCTTAAGAAAAGAACTTGTCATGCATTAGGTTTATAATAGTGACTAAAATGAACTTTATTTGAAAACCAAATAAAATACAGTCTAAATATTATTTTTTGCATATTACTATATGTTTTCTGTTTACTTGGATTTGCCCACAAGCTGGAAATTGGGGGAATTAAAGTAATATGTGAGAACTAAATTTTGGAGTGAAATGTAAAAATTTGAAAAAGACTGATAGGAAAAGGGGACCTTATATACTAGAGATGAGTGTATATTTAAATAGCTGGTTAGCAAAATAACCTGCCATAACCTTCCAAAATTACAATGCAAATAATCCAGTGGTTCCAGTTCTTAGAATCTATTCAACAAGATTCTGACCATATGTATAAAGATATAATGGATGACTTCCTTTATAAATTAGTTTAAAACTGTACAATACTTTAAAAAATTGAAAAGGTTAAATGCCCATTAATAGAAAAATAATGAAGTAAATATGCATTGATATGTTCAAGCTAAGGGATTATACAATGCTCTACAAAAAGTGGCATCGAAAAAGTTAGTAGATTTTTCAAGTCACCCAATGATTGTAGAAAATTATCTGATTTATGTTAAAAAGAAACTCTACACTTATTTTATATGCATCAATATATTTATAGATATATTGATGCATCAGAAAATACCTGAGAATTTTTTAACACCCAATTATTTTAGTGGTTACCGGTGCAGGAGGCAGTGAATTAGTGAGGGGAATGTGTGGCAAATGAAAACATTTTACTCACCCACTTTTTGAATGGCCTACACATTTTCATCAACAGCATGCACTTATGTTATATATATATGCCATGTATTAAGCACATGCACATATACACAGACACAGACATACTCACAGCAACATATACATACATATGAATTTTAAAAATAGGCTTCTCTGAATAAAATTACATGTACAGACAACAGGTTAAAAGGATCACACGCAATGGTCAGAAATTGTAAGTATCAATCAAGTGACATACTTTGTAGCAATTAAAATATTATTTTGCAGAAGTCCCACAGATTGCCACTTCACAGAGCAGGTCACTGTGGCTGGGGGATGTCAAATAACTGTCCAATTCCTGAGGGCGAACCTGACACCTGACACCATAGGCCAGGCTGCCCCTGAGCCTGGTAAGCCCAGAAAGGACATCGGGTAGATTTAGAGAGCAACTTTCCATCTCCCAGGCTTTGACTGACACTTACCAAGCCCACAAAATCTATGTATAAAATAACAATGCTAAGTGATAAAATCTCTGTAAGAAATTAACTACCACAGGATATGGCATGCTTCCTATGTAACTCTGTCATTATGAGATGCCAATTTATGATCCAATGCTTAGTTATACATTTATGAAGGGAAATTAAATTAGTATGGGGCCTGAATACTCATATCTATATAACTGATCTATTTTGTCCCTCAACTGCAAGCAAACTTACAATGAGAACTAAAACTTTGTCAAAGGAGTGGAGAACAGGATTTCTGAACAGGGAGAGTACAAGAGGTAAGGCAATGTATATGCTAGGATGGTCTGACACCCTCTCTCATTTTAATTATGATGACCTGTCTCCTATCTCTACTGTGGGGTAAAGTAGTCAAGTCCCCTGGGTAGTTCTTAGATGAATAGTGTCAATATTTGTCTCTGTGACTTTTTTTTTCTATCAACAAGTTAATACACTGAGACCTACAAGCCTGGGAGCTTCATTAAGGTGCCTCTACAAAGCTCTGCTTTGAGTCTTAGATGCTGTTCTCATAGCTCCCAGAGAATAAGTGTTGTTACTTAGATATTTTTGAGCAAAAAAAAAGTTTATGACATCATTGAAACAAATAGCCTAAAGGATTATGTTGATACTGTAATTGCACCTGTATAAAATACATGTACCTGTTTACAAAGATTGGATAAAAGTGCAAAACTGAAAATGTTTTGAGCAGTGAAAACAATAGATAACTTTTTCCTTTCTAAGTATTATCAGAATACATACATAAATATAAGCATGAATTAATAAAATTTAATATGATAATTTTATGCAAAGTTGATTCCATCTAGTCATCAGAATAGTCAAATAACTGATAAATTATCACTAAGGTATTTCAGGCCTCCCATTGATGGGGAGTGGTTTATGGACATAGATGCAAAACAGAGTATTATAAATTTACTTAAACTGATTTCAATGTATACAACAAGCCACTAGGTAGAGGCATGGGAGGAATGATTATAGACAGAGGGCAAGTTCAAATCAAGATCTAAACAGAGAAATAGTCTAATGGTTGTTCAAGTAGAAATGTCCAAGTGTGGTGATTCATAAATGCTATACATAGAAATCAGTGCTGGTAATAGATAGCTGGAGAGTGCTGTTCACATCAAATAGCGATTACTGTAAACCTCTAATTATGTGCTCTGGAGAGAGCCTTGTGCTTTTCCCACTGTAATTTCTAGTTCTTAAACTGGAACTCTATGACTTCAATTCAAATCTCAATGGCTTCTTAGCTGTTAAATGCAGGCTTACCCATGAATAACCACTATTACAATCTGCTGTACCCTGCTGTACACTAGCAGATTTTGACAAGAATAATGACTTTTCTCTTGGATTCCAGTGTGTAATGGTGGTTTACAAAAAAAAATGCATAGCAGTTGGCTATGAAAATACTTGAGAGGATACCCTTGACTGGGTCAAAGAGCTTAACACAAATTTAAATACTAAGGCCCTAGAAAACAGTCATTAACCTCATCCTAATTTTAACACAATTCACACGTTAGCTAAATACCTGGGCAGTGGTTTCATGTTGAGTTTGGGAACAAAATAGAAGGAAAAGGTAACCCTAGAAAGGGAGGAGGGGTCATTAAGTCCTGCGAAGTTCGCAGAGGAAAGAGCCTCTTCAATCATATTTATTAACTCAGTAACTTAGGGCTTTTGCTCTAAGTAGCTAAGCTACCCTGGGAGGACATCCACTTTTTGCAATACTCAAGCCACACACTCTGATCCACAAAATCATGCCTGGACTTTGTACGGTCCCTCCTTCCCCAATTTAGTGTAAGATCTGAAAATGCCATTCATGGCTCAGCCCACTTGGCCTCCCACGTCACTTGTCATAGACTAAGCAGGCAATGAAAGAAACTACGTTGTACTGAGAGAACAGCTGTGCAAACAATATCAGCCAAGGTGTGGGAATTAAAGTGCTCTTCTCTCTCCCATGTCTCAGAATAGAAGCAGGGACACATAACCCAGTACAATTAATGTTTTGAAAATGAATTCTACAAAAGTATTCAGATGAAGGCAATATTTCTCACCAAACAAGGGGCTCATATTCTAATCTTTTATCAAATAAAGGACTGAAGAGCAAACCATCAGAAAGACAGACATTCTGGTGACTATCTTTCTTGTCACTAACACGCTTACTGTGGCTGTATATCCCAGTTCCCAAAATGGTGTGAAAGCCTTCCCTCATGCTTAATTTTCCTTCTACGTACATATTTGCAAAATGCCATGGGAATCTCATGAACAAGCAAGATTAGCAGCTCTGTTCTCATAAAAGCTTGTCATTTTTGTGCTGAGCTCACAACTGTTCTCTAATAAATGTTTAACTTCCTCCCAGCATTTTTGGGGGGAGCGGGAGGTTCTGGGCTTGGAGGATGGTATCGTACCCTTAAAAGAAGGACGTGACCTGTTAGCCTACAGTTTAGTGTGCAACTGCTTTCAGGAAGTAGTGCATTTCCTTTAAAGTTACATTTACAACTAAAAGAATGCAATTATTCTTCAAATGTAAGGATGATACTACTATTTTAAGTTATTAGGGATGGGTTGGCTCTCAGCCACTCACATGTTTTTCTCTTTTATTTTATCTTATAACAAATATTTATTGAGCAACTTCTATTGCACAAGAAAGTACTGGGGCATGTGAATTTAAATATAAGCAAGACATTAATGCTTATACATGGGTTTCCATTATAAACTCTTTGGAAAATATTTTAAAAATCAGTCTGCCCACCAAATACAGTTTTAACCTTATCTCCAACCAACATAACCAAAATTACTGGCATAAAATTAATGGCAGTGGCTGTCATTCCTACTTACTTTAATATGATCAATAGCAGAAAGAACAACTCTTAGGTCTGGGCTCTTTCCACTTTAACGGAAAAAATATGGCTCATTAGACATGTTTAAATATACTAAGGAGTATCCCAGGCAAATCAATAGATATGACCTTCATCGTTCATGAGTCAGAAAGCATCACACACTACCCTGTTGTCATGACAGTGCTACTTACCCACATTATATAACTGAATACAACTCATGTGAAAAATAAATTAAGTTATTCTTTGAAATTCTGTGTTCTTAGTTTTAACTGAGGTATATAAATCTTTGTATTTTACCAGCCTAAATCAAAAATATCCTTTAAATAAAATCAAACCTAGTATAGCTATTCATTCAATCTTTAAAAGGTTACTTTATACCAAACCAATATAGTGTATAAATATAGAACTTAATTAAAATACTATACATAACATATTAACAGTTGTAGTTATCAAAATTACATTAAACTCCCTCAAGCTTGGCTGACATAATATGAGCTCTCTTTTTTTTTTCAATTTAATAAAAGGCAGAACTTGGTTTAGTGTATAAGTTATGGTTTTTATATTGTTTGTTCCAATTTACTAATCTGATACTGTAATCACATAAAATTACTCTGCCATGAAAACACCACTAAGCATAGTAACTTTACTTTTCCATTGGATTCCAACAAAAATATCATGTTTAATTTTTTTCTTTCATAACATTCTTTTAAGGCATCTCTATTTTCTTCCTATCCAGCACTGAACTTTGTAAATTAAAGTAGATATTCTTTGCTTTGACCTTTTCTAATGAGGATATAATGAGGACAGCTAATAAATTATTGGTAATTTGAATGTTAAAGGACTTGGACAGAAAAAGTAGATTTTATTCCGCTTGCAGATTAAGGTATTTATCTAATCTTAATTGTAATAGGTCGTCCAAAGGACTTGGGGACACTAATTAGAGTATATTGTTGCCTAAGACTAGAAAGTCAGATGGTTTCTAGACTTAGTGTGGTGATCACTTTGTAAGGTATGCAAATTATAATCACCATGTTGTACACCTGAAATTAATATTATATAAAAAATAAAATAAATATCCAGGTATAAGTCATCACTATCAAATACATAATGGGTTGTTTTGTATTTCTTTTTACGTTCTTTTACACTTCTTAAAATTTTGACATTAACCATGTATTTCTTCATATAATTACAAAATACCTTATTTCTAGGTGAATGAAATACAACTGATCTGAAGTATGGAATTTTTTACCTTTATGATCTTCTAAAAGATGTCCACTAAATCTGATCAGTTACGATTTATTTAGATTGTAATAAAGTCTGACTACAACATACATACTCTCAAAAATCAGTTCAAACTTTATTCTAGATGCACTTTAAGTCAAACTCTAATATCCACAGCTTAGTATTACAAAACCAATGTTCCCATCCTCTTTTTATGTTGTCTGTTTACAAAGCTCGTATGTAGCAAATTAACTTCTAACTCTGGTAGAAACAGACTGAAAGGAGCCAAAGGGTGGCCCACTATTGCTGCCTCTGCATTCCCATCAGTGCACTCTTCTCAGTGGAAATCAGGCAAAGAGGAATCCCGTCCCTCATGGGATCAGTATAGTACAGCAGACAAAAAATATAAATATATATTTTGCTGGCTACTCTGAATCATCTAAGACACTGGAGAAAAAAGGATAGCATAGCACAAATTGCATAGATGTGAACTAACCATTCCCAGGGACTTCTTAGGGAAGTGGAAGAACACCAACATTTCCAGGGAGTGAGGAATTAGAAACAGAGTGTCTGAGATACTTGGGGATCAAGGCAATGGGTGCTGACCTTCCTTCAATGCCCTTCCTTTATCCCCAGCTCCCTCCTAATTTTCATACATTTGATTTCTTTATTGGGGAAAAAAGATATTTCTAAGAAGGTAAACACAATCTTCTTGCACGATAAACAGGAAAACAAGGCATAAATAATCATGAAATTAGGAACTTTTCTGTTGCAGGGAAGTAAACAAGTGATAAGGAAGCCTATGAAAGGGGTGTGAGAAGGAAGGGCCAGCCCCGGGACTTCAGCATGGGCCTTATCAAATAGGGTCCTAATTACAGATTACTGGATATGAAAGAAGCAGTAAGAGTCATCAGGTCAGTGGTCTCCAAATTTGGCTGATCATCAAATCCCCTGGAAAGCTTTAAAAAAAAAAAGAATCCTAGGCCCCATTGTCATCAATCCTACTTCATTGGGGTGGAATCCAGGGAAACTGGGTCCTTCTCAGTATATTTTACACAGTAAGAAATTCAGCTTCTCTGTTCCCCACCCCACCAATGCCTTGGCCAAGTTTCCACTGCTATTTAGTGGTAAAAATCCAGAGTGGATGGTATAGTATACATGTAAATGAGATAGTTGGGGAGGGATAGGAAGAGAGTAGTCAGGTCTAAATTCAGTTTGTCTTTTGTTATAAAAACATAATTTGATTTGTAGGTGAAAGACCCAATCAGAGTATGGGAGCAGAAAGTGAAGAAAGTTTTTTAAAAATTAATATATAGTCATATATACAAAAGCAAATTGCCTCTTCCTTCCATCCCCTTCTCTCATCTTTCACAAATGCTGTGATTTTTTCCCCTCAGTCCTAGTGATGCTCATATTCCTATGTCTCTCAGTCTACTCCAAAATTTCAGAGTAAAGGAACGTTATTCATTTAGGCCTTCCTTCCAAGTCCCTCTGTTCCCTGCCACATACACACACTGTCAGAGAAAAGGTGCAGCGAAAAGAAACCAGAGGAGTGAATCCCTGTTGGTGGATTCCACACAGCTCCCACTAGGAAGGAAAGCTATTTGGAAGGCAGTGGTTTTGCCAGGGTCCTTGAAACCCAGCTGTATTGATTAAAGTATTTTGTATACCCAAGCCACAAGATAAAAAGTGTGCTATGTTAAACTAAGGATCTTTTTGTATGGATCATTTTATATTTTCATATTTCATATTTGTAATTTCAGGTACCTCCAAACACCCAATAAT
This sequence comes from Phyllostomus hastatus, assembly GCF_019186645.2. Classification (NCBI taxonomy): domain Eukaryota; kingdom Metazoa; phylum Chordata; class Mammalia; order Chiroptera; family Phyllostomidae; genus Phyllostomus; species Phyllostomus hastatus. The sequence goes on along the minus strand of NW_025334041.1, from coordinate 102,090,663 downwards.
GTAACAGATAATTGGTAATGCCAGAAAACTAAATTTTCTCATTGTAAATTTAAGGTAAAATTTCTTGCAAGATTTGGCACTTGATTATCCAATAAATATTCATTTAAGAAGCCATTTGAGCATTTGGAGTTTGATGCCCAACTATGATGATTAATTAACAGATAATTTCCCTTACCCTAGAGACAGAAATGTAAAAAGTCTTAAATATGTCTTGGTTTTAATGCCTTAGGAATGGAGGAGGGTGGAGGGGGTGTTCCAGCAAAGAGCATAAGAAACAGATAAATTACCTGACCGGCCATCTCTTTGGAAGTCCACATGATACCATTCTCCATCATTCACCTTCTTCTGTAGGGCTCTGATTTTTATTGTACCTGACCCCATGTCTAGGAGGAGGTAGAGGTGGCCATCCAGCATCTCAATAGCAAAGAAGTCAACCTTTATCATCTGTGGGTTCTTGGCATCTTTTTGGTGTCGTGGCTTGCCATGGCTAAATAAGATGAGTCCATTTGGCTCTGTTGTGCGGAAATCAAATGATATGGAGCCTGTTTTCTTTGCATTCCATTTAGGCAAAGAGATGAAAGACTCTGGGGTTTCAAAGGTGATGGGGTCCAAAGTTGCAACATTCTCACATTTAAATGCCACTACTCCATGGATCTTCATCTTAGGATCTCCTTGCTTGGCGAGTCGAGATAATTCCAGCCTTACATCATTATTTTTGTATACAACCTGTAGGCAGAGGAGAGCAGTGATAAACAAGGCTCATATTTTAATATTTAGAATCCGTGATCAGCTTATGTAATGCCAAGTAGATCATGAAAAGGAACACAAGGTTTAGTACCTCTGTATGTATAAGACGTTTTTTTTTTTCTGTCAGATAAAATTCAAGTATCAATTCATTGAGCAGTAACCATTCCATTCTAATGTCATTCAAATAATTTGGGCATATACACACAAACTGCCTGTAGTGAACTCAAATAATATGAATGAATCTGCAGAGAGATTGTACCTCAAGCATGTGCAGACTTGAATTTATAAAGACCATTTGCTTTCATTAGTTGGCTCTTATACTTTGCTTATTAAATATAAGTATTGAGGTTTTTCAGCTTTCTTATCACTAAAGTATTTGAAATCAGAAACTTTTGTATAACAGTCCCCCCAAATGTAGGATCTCTTCTATGGTCTCTATATCCATGGTAATATACAGGGTGGGGCAAAAAGGCGTTTACAATTGTGAGTACATAAAAGGGAGTTTATTCTTATATTATCATTTATTAATTATGGTATTATTTCCATGCAAACAACTGTAAATCTACTCTTGCCCCATCCTGTATATATTATTTATAAGACAGCTACAAGTTGAGGTAGAAAAACATCCTACATTTTCTCAGAAAAATCATAAAATACAATTAAGATGCAGAAGCTCTCTCTTGCCCTATCCTACATTAATAGCTGTTTGAATAATGTCATGTAACTTTGGAACATGTTGTTTATTCTAGATCTACTGAAGCTGCATTACTCGTGTTCCCTTTCACTTTGAATATAAACAGATGGGAAACAAAGCTTGTCCTATACTCTCATTTTCCGAAGCACTTCATCTGAAGTGTGGGTGGCTCTGACTGCCAGTCCGAGGGCTCTTTTGTACTCCAAACAGAACACTGGACAAGTCCCCTGGCAGGGCTCAGAGTGTCATGCATCTGCTGTCACGGCCCTTTATTGAATTTGCAGCTATTTTGACATAAGGATAAAGAGAGATTCATACCCTTTCTCTACAAAATGCATTTATGGATAATTATATTTCCCAAAAAATGTAGGCTATATTGACATAAGGATAAATTAGCTAACTATATCCAGATAACTATCTAAATTCTTTTAAGAGGGCACTCAAAACTTCACAGCAAGTAACATTCAGGTTCTAAACTCATTTATCAATGTGTAAAAGTACATTTATATAACAGAAAGAGTAAGAAAGCCTAAGTCTGATTAGTGCTGCAAAGTTAACCAGGTCAATACAGTAGTTAATTCATCCAAATTCAAGGCCAACTGAGCCAAGAGGTAGTGTTGTTAACAAGTTTCGTGATATGATGTGTTGATGGATACTTTAATTTTCAGAGTGATTAAGAGTGCATGCTCTAGTATTGGACTCCCTATGTTCAAATTCCAGAACCAGCATTACCCAGTTGAATAATCTCTAAGACTTCTTTTTCTCCTTTATAGGGAGATCATACCTTATAGGGTGATTATAATGACTAAAGAAGATAATGCATGTAAATGTAAAAATCTATATAAAGACTACCAATCTAATGTCAGGCACATGGTAAAATTATCAACTTCTTCAAACTGCATAATAATAAATACCATTAATCCTTTATTAAGTAGACTCAGAGATACTAGTTCTAAATTAATCCATTATAAGGAAACATTTATAAATTAAGCACACTCACGTAATTAGTATTTTATACTTGATTCATGCCAACTAAATAAGTCACACATTTCAAATGCTAGTCCTAGTGTTTCAGTTTACTTTTATCTTGAGGGAGGATTACAATAAAGAATAGTATATCCCTTATTCTTTGAACAAATACATATAATGTTTTAACAAGCATCTATTGACAACAAAAGAAGAGAAAATGAACTTAAGCAATAACAAAAAGGAATTAGATTAAATCTTAAGTATACTTCCTGGAGAAAATGAAAGAGCTATAAAGTGTTGGGAAAATCAATTCAGGATTGCCTTTCTTTTGGCATCTTTAGGTGGAGAAAATGCTTCCCACACATAATTTCCATCTTTTATACCCGTCAGCATAATGTTCAAGCTACCCCAAACTGGTTTTCATTTTCACTTGTGATTTATATTTTAATATTCAAAAATTCTTATGATATAGATATTAGTAGGAACGAGTATTTCCTAATCCAAATGATGAGGAGGAGGATGCCAATCTGTGCTAAGACATTGCCTGTGCAATAGAAACACAGCTATGGAATTGGGTATTTCTAACACAAGCAATGAGTTTAAGGGTGGGTGTATTGCCACATGAGTCCCACACCAGCTACCAAAAAGCTGAAAGATGTGGGGTAGGACAAATCTAGGTGGTGATTTCAGTGAGGGAGTAATAACGCCATGAGAGAACCAGGTGCCCTGGTGCTAGGAAGGTTCAGGGAGATGGAGAAGAAAAATAGGGATTGCCTTGATCATATTACACAGAGGCCTTGCACTCTCCCTCCACTCACCCCCAAGAGGAAAATTAATCTTCACCATATTCTATGCTTTGTGTAGGCAGGGACCCTGCTCACTACAATCCAGCACCAAGATCAGTGCACCTGACACAAAGTGGAACACAATAAATATTTGGTGAGAGTTGAATAAAATTCTTCCTTTAATTTAATCATGTTGCCATATCACAGACTATTATTAATAATATTATTTACAAATATAGGTAAAATACAACAGGATGTGGACTGTGGATCAATACCATAAACTAGTTACTATTTTCAGCCTATTTCTCTAGGAAAATGTAGAAACTCCAGTGGATGTTCAGTTATAAATGGAAAGCTGGCCTATGTATTAAAAAATTTCACCTTCAAACTCATTTTGTAGGGTGTAAATTACTTTTCCAGTGAAAACCACCTGAGTTAAAATTCTCCAGAGGTCGAATCATTTTCCTAGAAGAACTATGTTGAGGAGAAATACAATGTATTTTTTTTCCCTTCTCATTTTATATTCTTTGAAAGGCAACTCTAGAAGACAGGAAAGCAATTTTGGATAGACAAGGTGATAGCTCTCAGCTCCACACTATTACTTCATGTGACCCAGATTTCATAATCACCCTGCTTTTCTAAAGTTAGACTTATCTTAAAGTGACCTGAATATACTTCAATTACAAAAATAAGGAATTTCCAGTAACCACTCCAAATTTTCTAAAAATTCTCATGTAGGCTTTTTTTTTCTTCTTTTTTACAATGTGTCTCATTTACAACTATCCATATATCTTTTTTCCTATTTACATCAAAAGTGGTAATTTATTTAATAGTTTCAACAAATTTCTATTATACTCTAACATCTTAACAATTGTGATGATATTATTGTATACTAACTTGAATCTATTATAGAATCCAGGTATTTTTTGGAATATTGATTTTTTTGAAGGGTAACTCAAAATGTTAAAATTTCATGAGCTTTTATCATAATTCCCAAAGGAATAGAAATATACAAAAAAGAGGTCTGAGGCTTTTCTGCCACTTATTTGCTATTTGCTGTTTTGGTGGGGGGTGCTGGGGGTTGTTTTGGTTTAGCTGCCATATAATTTCCGCACACTGCTACATGAACTTCCCCCTCTCCTCCAACACCGGTTAGAATTTTAGAAATGTCCCTCACACTTAAATGTGGAAGAATAGGAGTAATATGTTTGTATTTTATGCTTGAAATATGAAATAGACAGTCACTGAGTATTTCGTTTGATCTTGATAACAACCCTCAAAAGTCTTGACATATATACAGGGTAAAGAATAGAAGTTTGAGAGTCTGGATACAGACTTAGTTTAATCACAAGGTGATTACCTACGCCAAGTTGCCGAACCTCACTATGTCTCAGTTTCTTAATTGCTAAAACAGACATCTAGAAAGGAAAGGCAGCTCACGTCCATTAATCCTAGAGCTTCCCCCCATACCCACCCCCCCAGTCTATGTAACTTAGGGCGGAGGTAAAAGATGCCTCTTGTTCTCTTTCTTTTTCTGTACTTTTTCCATTTGAGCTTTTGATGTCAGGGCATTGTTCTCTGTTCTGAGACATATCAAAACACTAATCCATTAGTAAAGAGAATGTTCACTGCACCTTTAGGTACACAGACATGCCTCAAGGACTATATCTACCCGAGGTTTGCACAGATGGTGTTGGACTGGAAGCTGATAGATAAGGCTTTTCCCATAGGAAGTGAAAGTGTGTGAAATCAGTAGATCAGTAGGAAAACACCTGCCACTCAGGTGGCTTTTTTGGTTGTTATAAACATGTTTCCATTTAGAAATTTCAATGAGGACCTTGACTTAATTAAACTAATTAGCATACGTTGATCAAGGCTTTTCATACCTTAACTCTGAGAATATGCAGAGTGGTGAACTGAGCAGTGGTAATTGAATCAAAGATCTACGTAGAGATCTAGACTTTGTTATGACTGTCCCTGAGAGAACACAGATGACCTGTTTGGATCCGAGTCTTGGTTTTCTCTTCCATTCTTAGGAACAGTAACAAGTGAGGACTAGGACTCTGGTTCTCAAGTGAAATCTCAGAGAGGATTTCAGCTCACCCACTTGCAACCCTACAACTTTGTGCAAGTCCTTCAATGTTGCAGATGCCCAGTTTTATCTGTAAAAAGGAATAATATTATCTACTGCATTATGGTTATTATAAGAAATAAATTATATTTCAATGAAAGTGTTAAGAACAGGGCCTGGCACAGAGTAAGTGCTCAAGTAAATAGTAGCTGGTGTTACACATGCTTTGGTATTTTTAGGAATAACAGTATTATTATTCTTGCAGTGAATACAAATACTGTAACAAGAGTAACAGCTACTATGGCCATGGTAGCTAACCGGTCAATGTTTTAAAGTAACTGATAGAGTAGCAGAGTTAAGGAGATCAAAGCAGACTGGGGATTCCTTGCACATCCTGATATTTATATCATAGTTTGAAGTACGCAGCAGGCTTTCTCTGCAGGTGAGGTTTCTTAGCCAGGAAATATACGTGGGAAGTAGTCATCCTCAGAGCTGAGAGGGCTTCTGTGGCATATGGCAACGATGCTACCACCACGACTGCAACAACCAGGGTCAGTGTGGATTTATGAAGCATTTACTTTCTGCCAGTCTCTGTTATAGAAGATTTATATGTATTATGTGTTTACATCTCAAAAGCATCTTAGGAAATAGATGGTGTTGTCCTATTCTATCACTAAATATGTGGGGCCCCCGAGCTCATTGAAAGTCCTGTATCATGACCATGTCTGGATTGGATATCTAATGGCGTTAACCTCAAACTGTGTCTTGGCATCTCAGCAGGAAATTTCACTTGTTTTTTTCATAGCATTTGCTAAATAAGAGATTCACAATCAAATAGCTATTTGCTACCTTGCAGAAGGATGACCTTGTTATCAGTTACATGGATTCTTCCAAAACCAGTATTTTCCTTCCATTTGTCCTCATTAAAATATCTCTAACTGAATAAAATATTCATAGAATTTTTCATGTGTCTCTTAATTAAAATGTCTCTTCAAGAATGATTTAAGCAGAGGGACTATTTCTCTGTTCGCAGCACTATAATATAGTTTTTCAACAGGTATTTCATTATATATACACTTACATGTATATACATATATGCACATATATATGCATATATGCATTCAGGATACACACACACACATACATACACACATCCTAAAATTCCATGAGGTTTAAAAATTACCTAACAGGACTACTGGTGTGTTTTTTTTGCTTGTTGTCAATGCATTTAATTTTTCTATTTTATTAAGACATGATGAGAATATTTCAAGTGTCCAAATTTAATTTCTTTTTCTCTTCTCTGTGATCTGTTTGCACACCATCTATTTATAGTAATGTGATTATTTCAAAACATAACCAAGAGCTAGCCAGTGAGTGAACAGTACAAGGGCCACTTCAACAAGTGAGAAATAAATTGCATTTGTTTTGTCATGACCCAGATAAGGAAGAGCTCAAAAATGTGTTATAACTTTTATCTCCAACACTAACTTATTTGTTATTTTGAAATTAATTTTCAATCCCTACAATTTCAATTTAACCAGATAAGTACTTGTTAGGTAAGGTAGTGAAGAAAATATCCCTTCAATCCCTCCCCTGTGCACATGTCCAGTACAACATAAGAACATGGTTCACTGAAAATAGACCAGTTTAATTTCTCTTAATAATTTGCTATTGGTATATACAAGATCTGTCTGAAAAAAATCCAACCATTGTTAATATAATAACAATAGGTTTTGTGACATCAATGTAACCTGGCAGCCAAGGAGAGTGGACTGGAATAAGCATGAGTGAACAATGACAATTTCATTGTATTAGTCAGTGGGGGTGGTAGATGCAATTGAGTGAGCATGTGTACTGTGAGGCTGTGACACTGAAAATGATTGAGTGAGTAGAGTAATGAATCTGCATCAAATTTTGTGTTAAGCTTGAACATTCCTCCATGAAAACTATTTGGATGATTCAGAAGGCTGCAGCTATGGGCAACTGGTGATTGGCAAGTTCATCATGACAACATACCTGCTCACACATCACGTCTCGTCAGAGTTTTTTGGAAAAACATCAAATTACCCAGGTGACTTAGCTCTCCCACAGCTCAGACTCAGTGCCCTGTGACTTCTGGTTTTTCCCCAAACTAAAATCACCTCTGTAAGATTTTATGAGATTCAGGAAAATACAAGAGGGCAGTTGATGATGATTGGGGAAACTTGTGTGAGGTCCCAAGGCACCTGCTTTGAAGGAGACTGATGCATCATTGTCCTATGTATCTTCTTTAGTAAATGCCTTTATTTTTATATTGCATGGCTGGATATTTTCTGGACAGACCTCACATACTGCTAACGTGTGAACTACATGTGGACACACATAAATACACACAGTTTATTTATTACCCAATGTATATATATTTATATGAAGTATGTCAAACCTGCTATCATTATGCCCAGAAAAAAATACTCACACATAAATTAGAGAGTTCTTGGTTAAGACACACAGATGGTCTTACTCATTTTGAATTTAAAAATATTTTGGTCTAAAATTTTAGCCTTTATAGGCTTGGTATACTAAAAAGGAAGGGCTATAGCCAGAAAAAAATTCTGAAATTTTAAAAAGTAAAAAATTAAACAACTTTTCTTCAATGTTCCTGCCACCATGACAACATAAACATACAGAGTAGAGGCAAGTGGGCCACTTCTTCTTAAACCATTGCACTCATTATTGCCTTCCTTCTACCCAAAATCAAGTTTACATATGGAAATTAAACTTTCTTACACTGAGAATGTAGCACAGAGAAGAGGTAAAAAATGAAAAGAAATGTTTGTGGAATTTGACTGAAGGACTAATGGGATTTTAGCTTTTCTGAGAATGTCACACCATAGATGCTATCATCTATAATTTCAGTTTGCCCACTTGTGGCCAATGTGAGTCCAGTTGTAGGGACTGACACTCGGGGTGCTATGGAGAAGGGGTGGCAGACAGGAAGGAAGACGTAGGAAACGCACAAGAGCAGCACAAAGTATCCCGATACTGCTTTGAAAACAATAGCTAGCATTGTGGAAATCCTATTATAAGAAGAGTTACATAAGGCATTTTGAAAGATAAGATTTCTTTTTAGGGGGTTTGGGAGAGAGATGTCTTTTTTTAATCCACAATTTAATCCTATTTAGAGAGTATGTACAGATATCATGCAGATAAAATTTTCACCTAAATTACAGCATTCCCTATACCAAAAAATTAATTATGGGATGTAATAACAAACTAAATAGCATCCTTCCTCAATAAAGAAAAATGTAACTCATTTAATTTAAAATCAAAAATTAGTTGAAATTTGGGTAGGAAAAATAATATTTTGTCTAAGCAACGTAGATGAAAACATCTTTTTGCTTAATTCCAATTACATATGATCAAATAACATCCTATCAATAAAAAGAAGTAAAAACAAAAGACAAAGACCTTCTTGCTTTTGTCCTTTCCTCATTCCATCATCAGCGACCTGACTAAAGTTACTGAGACAACATTGGACACCATCTGTACAAGTTAGCTGTGGAGCTAAACGGCCCTGCCTGAACAGCTCCATTTAATGAGGCTTTCAGTGGCATATGGGTATGGCAAAAAAAACCCTCAAGTTCCATTAAGTAGGATTGTTGATTTTCTCACATTAAAGAATCAGTAATCCAGTAATGCTTTAGGGAAAAAAAATGAAGAAAAATAAACCACTATTGTCGGTAATGTGAAATTTGAGATGCCAGTTTATTTTTTAAAAGCTGAAGATTAGATCAATCCTCTTATTTTCAGCTGAAGAGAGTGAGGCCCAGACCAACTAAGGGGCTGTCCCAGTTGGCATCAAGCTCTGATCATGAACAAGTACCTGGGACTTCAGTGTCCAGTGCCTTCGACTTCGTTCAAGTAAATAGAACAATGAACCATCTATACCTTGGATGCAGGATTATGAGAACAATTACAAATGGGCAGTCCTCTTTTCTGCAATACAGCAGAAAGGGAATTATGACTTAAAGGCAATTCTAACTTTAAAACTGTGTTAGCTTCACAATAAGCTAACACTCAAATATAAAAATAATTGAAGTTATTTCCCCCACTAATGGCATTTAGAAAGACACTAAAAAAGTTAACTAGGAACAATAAACTTGCAATGTTTACTGTTATTTTGCAACTAAGCGGTGAAGATATTTTCAGCATCAGTCTTTCAGGCTCTTGCAGAATGTATCACCCCATAAATTAGAGTTTAAAGCTTCTATTCCAAGCAGACAGATGTAAGGGCAATGCATGCCTGTTTTATCCAAAAATGTTTTAATTGTCTGCCACTTTCAATGAGAAAAAAATAGCCAAAATTATTATTTTTAAGGGAACTCATTTTCCTATGAACCAAGAATGATATCTTTAAACTGATAATAAAACAGTGGTACCAAATGTTATATCTAGATCACCTAACTCACATTCTTTTGCATCCCTGGCCTCATGACCTCAGAAACTCCCTTCATTATCTAATATTACACCAATCGAAGGGGGTGGCTGTTAGTATATAGTATCCCATTTAGTAGATGTATGCTCACAGGTATGCATGGAGATGTTGTATATAAATAGATATAGATACAGGCATAACACTACTCACTACATATTTGGTCCTCTTCCCACTGACCTGAAACTACATGACATATGTTGTTTTAGATAAGCCAAAATTTTAACATTTGACTGTGTTTGTAACATTGTTTAGGTTAGAAAGTCCTCCCAAGAGGGATCTGATAAACATATTTTCATGTAAAATATTACTTAAATTTATGTGTTTCTATGTATAATGTTTAATCTTTTTTAAAAATACTTGTCTCTTCTTATAAAGGGAAAATACAAGACAGGCCCCCTTGCCCAGTTACCTATTTGAGCCAGTACAATTTCTGAATAATTCCTCTTTTTTTCCTACTGATTTGTAAGGACAACCCAATACTAAATATTTACATATATAGGTTCTTTTCATGTAAATTCTATTGCTTTATTAATCTGCTTTTTCCCTTGATCTAGTTGTGTTTAACTTAATTATCATAGCTTGATAATATGTTCTAATATGTTAGTCCCCTCCTACCAAGCCATTTACATTAATTATTATAATAATATGCATACATTGTATGATAAAGAGGTTTTTGTTTTCTGCATGGATAAAATAAACATATATAACAGAACTATTGAAGTTGCTCTAATCCAGTTTTCCAAAACTCAGCAAGCCAAAGCTGGTGGTATATTATTCACTCAAATTCACTTAAACAAACTTTTATGTGGCAAAAGGAAATCATATCTTGTTTAAAATGACACTCGTGATTCTGTGGCTCAGGGGTTAGAGCACTGGTATAAAATGACACTTGTGTCATTATAATTATGTGTAAAGTTATATTCCATAAATGATACAATAATTTTTTTATTGTAACGCATCAGTGAATCTGGCCTCATGCCAGAGAATTATATTATTTATTATTTGGAGAAAAGAAAAAAGTGAATTAGCACACTAATTATTTTCAATAATCACAAGGTTCCATAGAGCTTCTTGCATCAAAATACCAGAAGCGGGTAGCCAGTCAATGGGAGAGATTTGGAGGACCAGGCAAGTGACTCAGCACAGGGGAAAGCAAAGCACCTTCTGACTCCACTTTAATGTAGCTCTCTTCAACAGGCAAGGCCACGCGCCCAAAGACACACAGCGAGTAGTGTGAAACAGTCAGTCGTAAACAAGACAGAATCTGAATGCCTGTCTCCAAAGCCAGGAATAAACTCTTTAATTTCTTCATTTTCCTTTGATGGGACTCTTTTTTATGGCAGCTAGGTTTCCTTCAGCAATAAAAACTGGAGGACTCTTTACTAAGCCTCCTTGACCTAAGATTGCGAGTCGGGTGGTCTAATTGGAGATCACTGTACTCAGATTGCACGCATCCCCTTTCTTGCCCCAGCTGCTGGCCTTCCCTTTTCAACCATGCCTCCACCTGCAAGCCCTCAAAGGGAACAGGAAAGCTGACACACAGCATAGCCAATGCTCTTGTTGTTGGCATCTGTGATGAAAAGATTTTACAGAGTAGACTCATTCCTGAGAAGTTGTGTGTATAAATCTGCTCTGAAATTTTAATATTATTTTTTGAAGGCAACGCATTGCATTGCTGGGTTTGCCTATATTGCATTCCTAGGTTTGAATTCCTGCTCAGCTACTTAACTAGTTGCACTGTCTTGAGCAAGTTCCTTAGTTTCTCAGAAGTAGTTTCCCTCTTTATCAATGAGATTATTACTATTTATTTTGTAGTATTACTTTAGCACATAATATACTAAGCGCTTAGTCTTGGGCATTGAGTAAAGAGTAGCCATTCGTGTTACTATTATGGTCTTAAGTGTGTAAGATCTTAAATGTTTAAGAGGGGAGTGCTTGTCATTTAAGTAAATTCACAAGTAAATACATGATTACTTTTTTAAAAAGCTAAGAAGCATTCTGTGAAGTGATCACCTCAATTCTTAATATTTAGGGGAATATTTTCAAAATTTCACAATTATGTTGTCTTCCATGAACTCTACTTTTGAAAGATTCCATCTTCTAAAAATAGCATTTATTAAGGGATACTTAGCTTGATCACTTTAAATTTATTAAAGGCATCTAAATGACAAAATGAGATAGCTTGTGTAATCATACTAAGTAGACAAAATTAGCCTGTTGCAAATTGTTGTTTTATCTATCTTGCGCTAATAACGGTGGGTATGGAGCCTTTTTCAAGTTTGTTGAAAAATTGAGCATAAATAACTGTTTTTCATTTTTAACTTCAAGAACCCTAAAAAGTATAAAGACTCCAGATTGGGGACTGTTATTTTTCTCTTATGACCACTAAACACTGGGGTACTTCTTAATGCACTCTTTAATTATTTCCTTTGCAAAGTCCCAAGTGCTTCAAATGTCAGATGGTTTGTGCCTTTTGCCAAGGGTTGCTTAGTTAACTGTTTATTTAATGAATGGGATTCCATGTGCTGCTGAATTTCTCATGGCACACGCTAGGAAATTTTTGGCAGCACTTAGATTGGAGAACTGAAAAACATATTGGCTCTATGGAAGCTCAGTCAGCTCCTGGGCAGGAATAGGGCCTTTGCCAAGGAAAATTCACTAAAATAAAAAATACGAAGACCAGCTCCCACACAATCCAAGGGAAATGGACTTTGGTGTACAGGGTTAAAGGGATGCTGGATCCGGGTATGTCAGGTAGCCCGTGAATGGAAGGAGTAGAAATGCTTCACAGTCTCAGGAGAGAAAGAAATGGGATCTTCTTGCTTCAAAGGAGGAGAGTATGCTTAAATTTCTGGATTGTTCGGAAAAGTCAATTAGCTGCTAATGAAAACAAGTGAAATCTTATGTTAATTTCTCATATTTTTTTTCTTATGGAGATCAGTCTAAACCTATAAGTGATTGAAAGGTATCATATTTATTCACTGCAATTAAGAAATATTGAATAATTATTACTTTTAAGTGGCAACAGCAGTTACTGAGACTCTAGATCAGATATTCAAATAGCTGTGTTTTTTAAAACAATGGGGCCAGGTGCCGAGACATTGTATAAGCATTGCTGACCAGATAGACTTTCTAGGAAAACTGGAAACAAGAAAATGTGCTGCAGTATTTTCTGGGCTCTGAAAAGTCCCAAATCCACTGAAATACGTACACACACAAATGCAGACATACACACACATACTCAGTAGTAGTGCTATAAAATGAGGAGAAGATTAGAGTTTAAAAAAATTAAGCACTATTTGAGAAAACAAGGATGAGAATGTATTTGCAGTGACTCAAGATGAATCACACCAGCCTACTTGTCAACACTATAAGAATATTCAGCCTTGTGTGGCGGGAGGGTCTGTGGCAGTTGTCACTGCCACCGGCTCCTTCCCTCAGGTCACCACACTCTGCCAGCCCATGCGTGGCCCAGACCTTTTCCCTTTCTGTACAAACAGTTTCCTGAGTCAGCCATGCTCACATTTTCTCTAACAGTAGCTTCTTTCTCTACTGGTTTACTGAAGCTCCCTGCATTCTTGGGTGACCAGGTTCCTGGCTGGCTGGTGCGGTTCCTCTCTGTTTGGTACCATTTTCTTGCTTTACTCAGAAATGAAGAGGGTTGGGCTTCATCAGCTCATAGATGCTGATCCAAGGGGAGGTCAGCCATCTCTTGGGTGGCTAAATGAACAGGGGTTCTCTTCAGGCACTTGTACGCTAACTCAGTGCTAAACACCCCAACACGCCCCAACAGATAGTCCATTCTGGTTGGCTGTTTATACCCACTTACTCTTAATTGCCCTGGTTAGCTGGACATAATGTTAATTACTAAACGAACAGATACTACACTTGATTGTAGCAAAAAGGCCAAGAAGTGATTCATATTCATGTGAATTATAATAGCACCACTAAATAACTAACCATTAAGCACGTTCTAGGTGCCCCACTTTTTTTTAGCTTCATTACATAAACTCTCTTATTTGTCATAACAATCTGATGAAGTAGGCATTTTTATCTCCACACTAAGGCTCAGAGAATTTAATGATCTTGTCCAAATTGCATAACTAATAGATGACGGAGCAGGAATCCAATTCAACATGTAACTGATGCCAGACCCGTAGATGTGGTTTTTATGATCCCCATTGTCCCATGGGATATGGGCTGACTGATTCCTCTTTACTTAGTCAGCACTGCTCCTGGGCACATCTTCTCAACCTCATCTCAGTTTCATCAAGTAAAGGGGCACCGTATGCCTTTTCTCTTCCTCCACCAAGTGGCTCATTTGACTAGCTGTGGTTTTCTTAACACTACTGGCAAAAAAAATCTCCCTTAGGTTCCATCCCATTCTCTCTCTTTCTCTCTCTTGACTTCAGAATAGTTGCTCTCATGGCTGTCCTGTGCTGCTCTGATTTGGTGTCAGGCATGTGTTGTACTCATTCCACTGTTTGGCACTCACCTTGGATGCAAAAATAAACAAAGGGGAGGAAAAATGCTGAAAATTTAGTGATCAAGACAAATAATGTTTCAATGCAGTATTTTTAACTTAATGCAAAAAAAGTCCGTGATAAATAAAATATTAAAATTTTAAGTAAAGATTGGCTCAGCATTACTGATTGTTCCCTTTGCCTCAGGCTCCAATACAGTCAAATATAGCACTGCAATATAGTATTATTCTAGGATTTAAGAGCCCAATTTAATCTATTGGAAACCTATTTATTAGAACAAGTGCCAGTAATTAAAAGTAGTTTTTCTGCAGGAAATCATTCGATATTATTAAAATTAGAATGCTGTTGAAGTTAAGGGCTACTAGTCATTAATGAAACCACTTGGACCCAAAGGATATTAATACTGACACAGAGTGCTTTTCTGACACTGTTTGATGCCCTCGACTCATTTAATCCTGAGGACCACATGCTGAAATAGAACAGGCTCATTGCCATAGGAGTCTCTGGGGTCCACTCATCAGACTACAGTGTCTGTGGAGCTGCTCAATATGGTGACTCTGGTGGAATGGACTCCCCAAGTTCACACAGTAAGTGCTAGAACCAAGTTTCAGTGTGGAACCAAGTTTCAGTGTGGAAACAAGGTCTTTGTTCTTAACAATATTTGGAAGCATACTGAGCCCCTGGAAGATGAAGTAATCTAGCTTTATGCCTACCTCAACATGCTGCCCCACCTAACCTTATAATGCTGGCAACTTTAATAATCATTAACCCAAGAATAAAGATCTTGGCATAAACTTTAGCAGAAACTAGTCACATCACTATTGAAATCACCTTGAGAGTCACATTGACTTGAAACTGCAGAAGATCTCTGGCATTCACCAGTCAATCTAAAGATCAACTTTATAAATTAGACTATCCACTCAAGACATTTTTACAAAATAGTAATGAATAAAGAATGAATTCAACAACTCACAGGCACTAAAAGGCCAATAGAATCCTCCATTTCTCACAGTGCTCTTAAACTAGCTATAACTAGTATTTCTGCATCAATGAGCCAGTATGACCAAAACTATAATTATATGATGAAGCTAGAGCACTGTAAAGAATTATAAACAAAAGAATAAAGGATTCATAATAAAGCCTTTATATCATATCTAATACATGGACACTTTCAAGTAATCACTGTGACCAGTTCATGCTATCCATACATGTGGATTTCTGATTATCCGGCTTACTACTAAATTATAAAAAGAAACAAACAAAAGCTTTAATAGCCCAACTGTGTAACATTTACCACTAATGTTTTCCTTAGGCCTATAATAAATTAGTATCAAAGTGGGAATATCTTTGAGGAGGAAGAGAGAGAGAGCAAGGTTGGGTCTTGGGAAAAAATCTTTCAGCGAGAAAGGAGGGTTAAGACATGAGCTGGAAACAGAGTATTGAGGGGAAGAATCAAAGGCAAAAATACCTAGAAGTAGAATATAAGGTATCTTTACTCTCCACGAGAGTTGGGCATTTCCACAGCATTCTTAATTATATAGTGTTGAGATTAATAATCCCATTTAAAATGAAGTTATTCTAAATGTAATAAATCCAGTAATCTCTGCTCCTTCCTCCTCATGGTAAGGTATATGATTTTATTTTGAAATCAAAGTGCTTTCTGTGGCATGGCTACTCTTGTGACTGGATCAGTGAAGGGTGTGTTCTCTAGCACCACAGTCCATGATACACAGATGTAAACCTTTCTAGATTGGTTAAACAAATGATAATTTAAAAAATTGTTCTCTTATAAATAATAATATTGTACTTTTCCTGGCAATTCTTCTAAATGAGGACATTAGTAGTAGTGCTTTTTATTCTGACTAATATAAACCTGCAAGGGAAAGGGGAGGGCGGGAGGTGTAGATAAAAGTGGTTTGGACAGTCACTCAGTTACAATGTTCAGCTGTTTTTGAGCAGGTCACAAACAATCACTTAGCCAATGCAGACTCTCTCTGAGAAGCAGGCCTAACCTTAAACTCCAAGTCAGCAAGTCTGTACTAGAGTCAAAAATAAGCACTCATTGGTCATAGCTTTAGATATAAAGCCAAGGATTGGTTTCTTTTTTTTTCAAGATTTCATTTATTTATTTTAGAGAGGGAAGGAAGGGACAAAGAGATGGAGAGGAACATCAATGTGTGGTTGCCTCTGGGGACCTGGTCTGCAACCCAGGCATGTGCCCTGACTGGGAATCAAACTGTTGACCCTTTGGGTCACAGACCCATGCTCAATCCACTGAGCCACATGTGCCAGGGCCAAGGATTGGCTTTTTAAAGAATCTTTAAAGAATCCAGCTGATATTACTTTATGTTATCACAGTATAAAATGTTTTCAGTGGTGATGCTTAAAAGAATAGAAGCATAACTCTAAAAATTAATTATATATATAATATTTATACATTATATATAATAAATACCTAAAACTAAATATCTAAATGTGAACACACACACACACACACACACACACACACACACACACATACACTTGGTTTGAAGAAAATTGTACTAGGTCTTCCAGATATTGAAAAGGCCAAAAAAAGAAGTGGTAATTACATTCTCAGATACAATGGAAATAAAATTTGTTAAAAGTCCATGAAATTTTGTCCTTTGTAATTATAATTCCTAATTGTCACAGGGTATTTCTGTCTAGAGAAGTATATCACTGTCCTTGTCTCTTGATTCCCCACCCACTAAATCTATGGCTGGACACATTTGAGAAACATATACTCCTGCTCAGTTTCGGGTCTGACAAGATATTTTAAGTCATAGTGAGATTATAAAATGAGGATTTATTTTTGTTTATAAAGTGGCATTTTTTTAGAGGAAAAAGGAAACATCCAAAAGTATTTGTGCACTTTAACAGACAGGGTGGGAGATGCCCAAGAATCAGAACCAACCACAGAGCAGCAGATAACCCTTCAGGACAAAGACCCTGCCACACAAGAACAAGAAGACCATCCAAATGCTCAGGGCAGGGGGTGGGGGACACTTAGAACAAGGAGTAAAAAACAAAGGGAAAGGAGGCAAAAGGAGTGGCCCTCCTCCTCAGCAGAGCTGAACCTGAAGAAGATGGAACGTCCGAATATGACTTGAGAGTTTAGAAAATACTGGAGCCAGTACCACATTCACCTGGGGAATCTGAAACCCACCCAGAGAAGTCCTGGCTGCAGAAAGATGCTCTATCTACCAAGGCCGGGGAGTCGAGGTGGTAATGGCAGAAGGCATATGCTAGTGAAGTCTCAAAGATTCCAGAAGGCTGCAAAGAAGTTCTTGGGATTTCCCAGGTGGACCTGAAATAGCAGGACAACCAAGGGGCCAGAAGAAATCTGGAGGCCAGACGAGGAGCTTTCTGGAATCTCGAACACGAAGGCAACCACAAAGTCCCACGACCTGAGGGGCACATGCTCAAACCATGCCCCAACAACAACAAATACATCTCAGTCCATAAAGGACAGCTAGAGACCGGGCTGGATGAGAGGCATCACAGGGAGGCCAGAGATGATCTCCCAGAAAGCCTTCAGGCAGGAAACCCCTCCCCAAGATCCTGGGGAAGAAGAAAAGAGAAATTCTCCCTGAAGAGGAAGAAAAAACTCTCATAAAGAATTTGAAGTCTGAGTTGACTAAATATTTACCTGAAATACTTTTTAAACAATAAGAAAATGAATGGTCTAAAATTGGAAAGTTTCTATACCACCTGTTCTCAAAATACCATTAGCAGGAATGGGAAATCAAGAATAAGATTAGTACCAGAGTTAATAAATAATTTACATCTTTTTCTGCATATCTTCTTTAAATTGCATATTTTTATAACCTTCCTATCCCCATACTTCTATAATGGAAAGACTATATATCTATAAGGCTTTCTGATGCTTAAAATATAAGGCCAACACCAGGCAGGTGACAAATATGATACTGCACCAACCTCTGCTGCCAGAAATTCTTTCCAACACACTTGAGGCAAAAAGTATATAATTATACTATTTTCTTTTATAAGTGTAAGAAGGGTCTTTCTTGTCTGGATTGGCTTTTTCTGTTTTTGTAAATCTATTTCTTACTGTGTTCTTTCATAAAAATAGACTTATTTAGTCTTATGAGGAAGACATTAGCAATCTCATTGTTAATGTTAACAATAACAGCTGCTGCTGATCAATGTCCAGTATGTGCCTGTTGGCGTGCATTGCAGGCATTATCACTGATGCTTACATCAATTCTCCAAGGAAGGTGTTTTATGCGCCTCTATTTTCAGCTATGGCAAACAAAGCTCAGGCAGTTTAAGTCACTTTCTCAAAGTCACACAGCTGGTGAAAGCTCACTGCCTCGTATTACATGAAATCCCGATACATGAGTTCTAACAGACGAATGGGTCCTGACGACCTCTGAGGAACAGAGAGGTCTATGGGAAGTATGTTTTCCTATGCCACACTCATCTTCAGGGTTATTCATTTTCTCAGTAGATGGAAATTATTAGATATTAAAACAAATGATTTTCAAAATACTAAGACATTTTAGTTCTAGTTTCAGCTCCACCATTAATTGTATGAATTTGGGACTTCAGTTTTCACATTTGATTGTTGGGAATAAAAACTGTCATCATTCACCCTCAGTGTAACAGTATTTTTAGCCTGATATATCAAATAAATCACTGATATATTTTTATTTATTTTCATTGATATAAACTTGATTATGCAAAAGCACTTTTATGCTGAATCTAAAATGTAGCATTATATCCATATCTAAAATTTTTATCATATCTGAGGGTGATTGGGGAGAAAATTTCAGATTGTGGACTTCATGTCTGGTCTGTGTCAGGGGCAGGGCCAGGGACCGAAGACGTCACAATAAATAGAGGTCCAGCCCCTGGCCTTGAGGAGCTCACAGACTGCGGGAGGGAGTCAGGGACATACACAGCTGATAGATGCAAGAAGGGAGGAACAGATAGAAACAAAAATAATGCTACAAATCAAAAGTCAACTCATGGATCTCTGCCTCCTGAGTCTCAAAAATAAGACCTGAATAGGAAATGTCTCACCCACAGTTGTTCAGTGATGGTAATTTTTAATTAGTTTGTGAGAAATATAAACATCCTATGACGTATGTTTGCATTTAGAGGCTCACAATTAAATATGGCATTATTTTAGTCCATATTACAAGCAAGTAAAGATTAGGAATGAAACAGCTGCTCATTAGAGCTAGATCCCCCAAATGATATAAAACTAAGTAGTTTCTAAAATATAATGGAGAATTTAGCTTTTCTTGATATTTGAGTTTCTTATCTGCACAGTAGCTACCATTAATTTGATAGGTTCAGAGTACCAGGAACAGCATGAGGAACTCTCTAGGCATATCCTCATTTCATTTTTATTCTGATAGCCCCATGTGTAGCTACTAGCATCATCCCCATGTCACAGACACAGGACACGTGGACAGAGCCGAAGGAGGGTAGGATCGAGGGTGGGAGGAGGGGATGGCTGTGGTAGAGGGGTAGGTGGGGGGGGAAACGGAGACAACTGTACTTGAACAACAATAAAAACATTAAAAAAGAAGCTGAGCATGGGAAAGCTAAAAAGATTTAGCCCAACTGAGCCACAGTCATAGACCAAGGAACTGGGAGACTGGAGCCCAGACAACGTGGCTCCTTGACCCTTACCTCTGTGTCCTAACTGTCATATTCCACCTGTCCCCTGGGTCAGGGCAATCATGAAATACAAAGGGAAAAAAGTGTGTGCGCGTTGATATAAAAGCTGCTTTTGAAATTACCAGGCAGAAATAACAGGCTAATTTTCCCCCACTGTACCGGTCTGCAGCTCTGCACATGAAAGATGGCTGGTCATTAAGCCACAGACCAAGCACAAGGATTAACTTCCCTAATAAACTCTTCCAGTATTTCCTGGGGGTAAGAAATTAACACCCACAGCTCTAGTGAATCTAGCAACAAATGACCTTCCACTGACTTACATGGAGTATAAGATGACCGACCCAGTAAGAAAGAGTGTATTCAGGGCACTGCCTCTTCAATGAAGAAATAACTTTCATTATTTTTTCATCATTTTTCAAACTTTTCATCAGTTTTTATGCCAATAAGCAGCTGATAATTCAGTGATTTTTGTTGTAACCTAACCTGAAAAGTTATATGAATAGATATGGCCTCATATTATCATGTAACAACCATATTTCCTATTGAAACGTTTTGTTATTTGTGTTGTTATTTGTGTTGTTGCATATGCAAAAACAGCCTCCCATAATTTTTCCTGGCATGTGTTCATAGCACTGGGTTTTATAAGGCTATAATCTACTCACAGAAGATTTGTGTCTACCCTAAAGAATAGTCCACCTTCACTTCTCTCTTATTATGTCAACAAATGAACACCAAGGCAGAGATCAGACACCCTCTGTGTGTAAAATGTCAGTGAAAGGAAGCACTTCAAAATGCCATCCACCCAACAGATACATTGTAGAATGAACTGGTGGACATCTGACAAGCTCACTTAAATTGCCAAATGACTGGAAGGCAATGTCCTTCAGAACTGTTTGAGGTATGGGCTTTTGTCAAGAAAAGCACTCTGAAGTGAAATTTGGATATGCACCAAAAGCTTCAGTCTTCAAGGACTTCTCAATTTCCTCCAGTATGCAAGTTCCAAAACTGAGTGGTTCAGCATATCTGTAATAAAAAATCATCTCCCAGGGCTCCTTTACTATGAAGGCAAAATCAAATTAACTTCAAACAGAAGAGGTTAGATGTACACACAAAGGAAGTTTTCTAACTGTAACATCATCTCATTCCAGCTCTCTAAGGTCCCCTAATATCGACCTAGGAGAGAAATGCAGATATTAACTTCACCCAATACTACTCTGCAAAACCTAACGAGAAGTGTGGTTTCCAAAAGCGAATGGCACGGAGTGAATGATCCCGGAGAATGGCACGGAGAATGATTGCATGGAGTGTGGTGTTCCTGGGGTTTCCACCGTCAGGGTTTGGCCACACCACGATTCTCCGGACTTTTACTTACTAACATTTGCTGAGGGCTAACAAGATCCCAGACTCCTTTCACAGCCCGCAAATTGTGCAGCAGCCGTACTTTGATCGCTGGGCAGCCATTGAATCAGGGGATCCCTGTGCTTTGGCTGGAGGAGCTGAAGTGAGGCTCCGTACCTTCTGGGACATGAACTGCTACATGTTCACCACACAGCCTAGCCCAGTGATGGTGCATTGCACTCATGCTGTCAGAGCACACTCGCTGGGATGTGTGAGACCAAAATGCTTCAGCTTATATGTTATGTTGCCATGTGAGGTAGAACTGACTGCCAGAGGAACATCTAAAGATTTAATTTCTAATGTTTTGTATAAATGATATCTACATCACATTTTGGGTGCTCTGGAAGATGTTTTTTGAGAGTCTCTTATGGTTGCTATTTGGGATTCAGTACTATTCCCCATCAGGAAAAGCATTCTAACTGCACATTGTTTTTAAGAGAAGTGCTCAAGTGTGACAAAGGTACAGAAGAGGTCCCTGTGCGTGGCTGAGCAATCAGCCCTGAATTCTAGTTTCCAGCAGGAGTCCTGTTGCTGGGCTGCATCTTCTCTGGGAGGGACAATGTGGGTTGGCAGTAGTGAACCTGGCAGGAAACATGGGACCACTGGAGATGCTTCCTAGTGCCAACACTCCCTCCCAGTGCTCCAGTCCTGCACGCTCACTAATGACGGGTTCTTCTCAGGCTTAGCTGTGTTTACCCAATAATTCCACACTCTCCTTCCAGTGTCTAATTTTATTGGATGAAAGGATAAGGTAACTTTGAGGAAACTAGCAATTTAAAAATTCTAAAAATAGACATTAAATTTTCTTCTAGTTTTATTTTTTGGGGGAATTATCCAGAATGTTTCTAGATTGACATTCAAAAAGGGCAAAGCTCACATCTATTTTGCTTAACATTTTCCCCCCGTACACCATTCTTGGCCTATAGAAAGTGTTCAGTAAGTATTTATTTGGTGCATTAATAGTCATGCTTCTCTTTAACATGGAACTATTTCATCAGCAAGTTCTTTCTTTAGATGCAAATCACTACTTTCTTCAAATGGAACTGCCCTCATAGCCAGGAATTAATAATGGTAAATAATAGTAGTTCTTCTGAAAGAAATGGTTTAGCCTATAGACCTTACTCAAAGCCAAACTAAGCAGATGAATTTTATCTATAAATGAAATGTAGGAAAAACAGAAAGGGAGAGAATGAGAGAAACAAAAAGAATGAAAAAAGAGAGAAATAGAGAGAAAAAGAGAACATAAATTGATGATTTATAGAATTGAGTGCATTTTTCACACACACATTTTCTGAAATCTCTTTATTTTCTAAAGAGGCATCCACTGACACGGAGTTCATGCTGTGGGGGTGACCATAAATGCACAAGAAAAACTTACACGTGTATTACATAACTAGTGTTATTACTTTATAATCATGTTTTGTGTATTGTAGCCTTAGTGAAACTCACTTAGTGCTCACTTTAGTGAAAAAATTCCAGTATATTTTATTCTCAGTCACAGACATTACTGGCTATTTTTGACAGAGCTACATACTCTGAGATCCAACATAAAAAAAAACCTACAAAAACACCCAAATGCACTTTCCATAGTTACATTTCAAACTAAAATCAGTGAATTCCTGATGGCCTTCCTGTTGAATCAAGTTTTTGTTCTTTTTTTTTCTCCTTACATTGTCTATCATAGGTCTCCCAAAGAGATGTGATTTTCAGCTCCCTGAAGGGAAAATAAATCACTTGTACATTTAAATTCAATAGCTTCACTTTCCCTAACACACACACAAACACAAACACAAACACACACACACACCTTCAAAATGTCTCCAAATGTCTTTTATACATTCCATATAAATAGTTGCAGGTCCTTCCTCGTAAACACTGCATTGGTTCACATCTACCTAGTCCAGGTTAGAAAATAACAGTAGCTCTCTTTCAAAAGATCTACCAATATCTCTTAAAAGAAGGCTTTCCTGATGCCCCTTCAGTTTCTTGTTCTCCTCCCTCAAACCTCCTTCCTCCTTCCTCCTTTCCTCCCTATCTCCTCTTGTGGTTCATTATCCCTTCTTTGGAGCTGTAACCTGTAAATACTGTACCTCTACAACAGAGTTCATTACTCTTGCTAACCCTGTCTGCCAGTTCAGTAACAAGCCCCCGTAGTCAGCAGCTTTATTCTCACCCAGAACTGGGATCTATACTCCCATCATAGCAAGTGATAAAGTACTACCATCGGTTGTGAATATTCTGACCCATTATTACATTTCCTAGTCTCAGCACTTTTGCACTGCCAAATCACTCTGTGTGACGCTACACACACCGAAATCAATGAATAAATAATGCCAGCTGATGGGCAACTCTGAGAATGGTGTGGAGAAATAAGATGTGAAATTATTAACACTTGTTTATTTTTCTCCCTATTAAAGAAAACATTTGAAAGCCCAAATAAAATCATGTTAATGTCTGTAAATATAAAATAAGTCTATCCAGTTTAACAGTTATGAGCTGCATATGTGCTAGCTGATGATTTATCTAAAAACAGAAACTGGTAAAAGTATCTAATTCTAAGTAGACTTTTAAGGCTGATTTTACTGCGACATCAGTGCCTAATAGCATTCCATATTTTAGTTCCTAAGGTCCCACAATGCATGGAATTCCAGTTTTACTTTATTTTGTCCAAATATTTTGCTTAAGAACATTAATAATTTATTTCATAACTTGTGGCTAAAATAAAAATTATATAAACATAGCAATTAGTGAGGATATGCAGAATATTATGTTTATGAATGAAGACTTAGAACAAATATAAAGACAATTCAGCCACAGTATAGTCATGTAACAGTACCTGACTGGTCTGTCTACCTATCTATCCACCCACCCAAAGGTATGCCCTTCTGAAGGACAAAAAAAGAAAAACAACTAAATTGAAGTCAGAGCAATACAAAATATTTGTATTGTATTAGGAAGCGTGAGTTTTTAAGAGATATATGAAATTCTGAAAAGCAGTATTAACCCATAAGCATATCCAAACTATGCAATACTGTGAAATCTAGTTACCTTTTTTATTTGGGCTTTTTGCATATATAGGTTTTATGAAGTCTGCTCTGAGTTCCCTATATCACATTTACACGTATTAAAAGCAGGAGAATTGAAATCTAAATTGAGCAAAGGAGGAATTGTTCTTCCTTCTTAATTCTATAGACTGTTAAGGGCTAAAATTTGGTGCTACCCACCCCATGGCAAACTCGTGAACAACACTCCGAGGAACACGATGACCCCCAGCGTCTAACTAATCTTCCGATGTTAACTCAATGCCCGAGATTTTCCAGGGCTTTTCATTTTTGGAGGACTTAAGTAAAACTAAACAAATTTAATGTTTCTCACAGCCCACTCTTTTTATGTTTATTCACAGCAAGGAGACTAGTATTTAGGGCTCAGGACCGAGTCGGTTCCACAGTGGCCAGGACAGGAAGCAGCTATATTCACATACCAAGTCCATAACTTAAAAAAAATTTTTGGAAATAACTGTCACTTCACATGTAAGAAAGTACTGAAAGATCCATGTACCTATTACTTTCTCCTAAGGGTAACATCTTGAAAAATAATTGAGTCCTATTATCACAAACAGGATATTGACACTGGTATAATAAACCTATCTTATTCAGATTTTCTCACTTTTGTAGTGTTTGCAAGTGTGTGTCTGTGGGGGGGTGTGCACTGAGTTCCATGCAATGTAATCACATGTGCAGGGTCATGTATTCATTGCCAAAATCCCATAACTCTTTATTGTTGGAATAGTACAGTATATAAAAATAGCAAAATATGCTGAAGACTTTATTTATACTCTAGATACAGAAGAGAAGATATAAATCCCTCATATCAAGGAATTGTACTATTATGCTTTTAACTTGGGGTCACTAGAGAGGAGATGATTTTAAAAGGGCTTAATCTTCCCACCATTACCTTCCCTGACTCTTGTTCCACACTGAGGGCAGATGGGTTTAGCCTTGCATTAGACACCATGAAACCATCACTTCTTTACCTCGACCATGTTTCTTGTTCTGATTTTTTTTCTTAAGCTGCCTTGCTCAGTCTGACATGCTCTCTACAAAGATTATTTAAGAAATCAATACTTTATTGAAGTCAAATGATCCTAACCTTAACAACATAAAACCTATTCACCAAATTGTGGGGAGAATGAAATAAGATGCCAGTTTCTAATACTGATACAGAATTTACAAAGCTGGGAGGAAAACTGATTCTCTGCTACTGTCTTCACAGACAAAGAAGTCTGGAATGGGATGGATTTCATTTTTTATTTCCTGTTGCCAGGGGTTAGCATGGCTAAATAGGGAGTGCCCATATTAGATCCCTAAAGAGATCACGAAGTCACAAAGAGCCCTGACTGAATTCAGACATGCAGGTGCAGAAGTGAGCAGGGAGCCCGATGTATGACGAATACAAGAGTCACCCAGGTGGCACTACTATCAGCAAGCTAATCCACAGATGTGCATACAACACGAAGGGGGAATGCACAGGAAATAGGACTAGGTGAGCACCAGCAAGGAGTTAACTGCAAATGCTAGAGTCCCAGGAGAACTCTTAGAATATGGCCACACACATAACTAAGTTACCTTCACTGAATTAAATTGCCTTAAAATATAACAGTTCTTTAATTGAAAAATATACTTCTTGGGAGGAAAATAATTTTATGCTGAAACAAGTAAACAGAATTAGGGATTTGGGACTTGAGGTTTAGCCTTCCCATATACTTTTGACATCTGTAAACACAAAACATAATGATTTAAGACTAAAAGAGGAGTTTTATAAGGGCAATGATTTTTGTCTATTTTGTAATCTACTGTATTTCTTGAACCTCAAACACTACTGGGCACTCAAAACTATTTGCTAAATGGATTACTGATTTAAATTAAAAATTTTTGGCTAACAAAAATATTCTGACTTGGCTACACTTTTCAGTTCAGTGTGGTGCCACCTTTTATTTATGCGTGCCAAAGTCCTCATCATGACTATTCCAAATAGTAGTTAATACTCATATTACTCCTCCCACTTTAGTGGATAGCTTATTCATCTCTCTTCAAATAATTAAAAATCAGATAAATTAAAATTGGCCAAGAGTTGCCCTTTAAATTTAATATGCTAGAAAGAAAAAAAAAACAAATTGTTTGGGTGACACATATTCCTGTATTTCTAGGTCAGTCTTGATCACATAGTCTTTTCCATGCAACCCCAAAATATACGTGTATTCGTCAGCCCGCCCGTCCTGGTTTTGTCGGTTTGGAAGGTGTGGTTGCTGTAAATGTTCTATTTATTTCCTACCAACCATTCAAAGTTTCCCTTTTATGTTTAACAATTTTAAAATTATTTTAACTCTCTTTCTAAAAAAGTAAGGAACAAATGGGCAGAGCTTGGCAGAGAAGATGGCTATGATGAATGATTCTTATTTTGACATCAAATGACTTAAAAATGTGCCAGTGGTGAAGCAAGGAAAAACAAGTTTTCCTCTATTAGATAAAGAGTTTTCTTTACCAAAGGATGAGAAACCAGCATGAATGGGCTGTCTGGGCTTGGTAAGTACATAGTTAGAATCAACATTGCCACTATAGTTTGGTGTGTTGGGTCAAGTGCTTCAATCACAATACACACACATGGATCTTATAGAAATGCGCAAGACAGTTCCGAATCTAAGCCTGAAGCAGAAATGAAAAGGTCAGTGTGTCAAACACAGTAATAGATAAGGAAGTCTGAAATGCTGTTCAGTCTGAATCTAGCCTAAAGTTACAGGATCAGTCACTTCAGTTGGGCCCCATGTTTCTCAAACTTGAACACTGTGTGCAAACTTCGAAAAGAAAAGGAAATATCAAAGGTTCCCAAGAATAAACCTGTATATCTCACCCTCTTCCCATGGATTCTGAGCATTCTGGTTTGAGAAATAATGACTCCAGGCATAGCTGAGCATGTGAATTCTAGTATCAAATCTAGTTTCAAGTCTTCAGGATTACTTAGTAACTAAATAGCTTTATGCAAGTTAAACTATCTGAGTTTCTTCATGTGTAAACTTAGAATAAAAGCAAAACAAAACAGAAATCAGAAAGGGAAAAAAAAAACCTGTCCGTAAGTGAAATAAGCCAGTCACACAATGACAGGTAACACATGATTCCCCTTATATGGGGTATCCAAAGTGGTCAGATTTGGAAACAAAAGTAGAATAGTTGTTACCAGCAGCAGGGGAGACAGAGTTCATTAATAGGTAGTTTCAGTTTTGCAAAGTGAAAAAGTTAGGGGGATCTGTTGCACAACAATATGACTATATTTCACACTATAAAATGTACACCTAAAAATGTTTAAGGAATAACTTTGTTATTCTATAACCACAAATAAAAAAAAAACCCTGCCCAATAAAATTATAGTAAAATTCAAATTTAAAAAATAAATATAAAGCACTTTTCCAGTAATTGGCATAGCCTATGTTCTTTACAAATGGGAGCCATTCTTGTTTGAATCATAATCAAAATTATCAAAAGTATCAAGCACACAGAAGATTCTACTGGTTCAGTGAAAGTTTTTTTTTCTCAGTCACTGTGTGAGTTGGTTGTTGATGAAGCATCAGTCAAAAGAATCGTTGTACTCATTCAGATGATTCATTCACGCTGACAACTTTACTGATTACTATGACTCATTTTTCATTGAAGGGGAGAGTAGTAACGTGGGGAAGTGTCAGTCTCGGAAGAGGGGTCATTCAGTCATGTTTGGCAGCATTCCTCTAGGCATTCTGGTAGGCAACCACAATTTCTGAACACCTACTGAGAGCACAGCCACACAGATTTTCTTTCTGCTGCAGAAAATGAGCTGGTGACAGTTGTGTGGTTCGGAGACCGAAAGGCAAATTCCTTCTCACAATGACCCCTAACCTTACCTCACCTCTTAGATCCATCTCCTCTCACTGACTTTGCTCCAGCAACACTGGCCTTTTTGCTATTTCTGGAGCACTGCAGATAAGCTCATCCCTCAGAATGTTTGCAGAGATTCTCCCCTCTGCCCAGAATGGAGCCACAAGAGTCACTCTCTCAATTTCTCCAGGTTTTGGCTCCCACATAACCTTCTCACTGTAGAAGTCTGTGACCATCTTATAGGAAATTGCTACCCTCCTCTCCTTGCCCAGGAACATCCTACTTGATTTTTCTCAAAAACATATACCATCCATCCACAGATGAATCAAATACTTTTACAATTCCTCTAGTGTCTGTATTAGCACAGTGTATGTTTCATAATTTTCCCCCTTTTGTTCTCTCCTGCATTCCAACCTAAAATAGGGTCTGATACATAGTACACACATATTCAATATTTTGTGAATGAATAAATATGTGTTCAAAGCCTTATCAGTACAAAGAATCTGTAGCGGCCTAACCAAACAGTTCTCCTCACAAAGAAAATATGTGAGAAGTATTCCTTAGTTCCCTTGCATGCCCCTAATGAAAATGATTTTGCTTTAACCTCAAGTCCTTTCCACTGCAGGGAAAGTGAGAGTTCTCACATCTGTTTTGCTACCATTCCCCTAATCGGAAGGGGTTGCAGCACAGAGAAGCAAACGGGCCAACAGTTACTGCAGACAAGTTGGGAATTTAGAGGTACAGGTACATGTTTAATAAAATGTGTTTAATAATGCATTTATTTTAATATAAACAGTCTTATGATAATTAGCTTTATAAAATACACATTAGGTTCTTGGATTATGCTGAAAAAATAAAATATTTATAAATATCATTATTATGCTTGCGAAGGATACCAATATATTACTTCTGTTCTAAGGAGAGAGAAGTTCCAAAAAGGAAGAGTGAGCTAGAAATAATTTACAACAGCATAAATAAATATAGATACATGTAAAATAAACACATGTAAAATAAATGTAAAGAAATAAATTCAATTAAACAAATTTTAAAAATGTATATGTAAACAAAATGTAAATAAAATAAATGTAAGTAAAATAATTATAACGATTAGCCTAGCAAGATTTTCTTTTAGTGCCTACTAGTATTGCACCTGTAGGCAAAATCCCTACAACCAGACCTGCTCAACGTGCAGCACTTCATAGGGAATGCTCCCACATCACAACCCAGGCTGCAAACCCAGCTGCGCTGCTCTGAGACCACGCTCCAGCAGAGGCAAACTTCAGACGTGGCACCTGGAATTCAATAACAGCCATTTTCCAAAAACCAAAAGGCAAACACTGCTCCTGTCTCACTATGTGTATCATGGAAAGGCAAAATTACAGCTGTACTGATCAATATCAAAAATAAAAATCACATTATTAAACACAAATAATAACTGTGATATTGGGTCTCTCTAAGAAAGGACAAAGCACCTGCACCACATGGAACCATACACCGTCACGGGAAGTGCGCAGACTGTACGTGGTGTGTGTAAAGCTGTGACAGTGTAGGAACATGCAACTGAAACCCCAGCATGCCTGCTGTCTGCCTTGCTCCCCTTCACCTGTCCCTGCTGGCGTGGACCGGAAAAAGTGAGCTGTCACTCAGACACGACAGCTCCACTCCAGTCTGCTCTCCTTTACTTCCTGACGTCCTGAGCTGCTTACCTCTACTCTAACTCTTACTTTTCTCACAGTAATTAGAAATTAATCATCTCTGTTCTAAAAACAGGCAGAAATCTCTGTGCTGTTGGTTCTCTAGGCATGTGCCTTACCCATCAGGTGGTAAGTACTATAAGAAATGAGAAACCACTCAGCTTTACTCATAGTCACACACACACAGCACGTGGCATACAGCTGATTCTGCACAAATGCCAATGAATGAACACACTAATAAGTAAATGTATTCCTGGAGCACCTGTTACGTGTCAATTACTGTATAAGGTTCATTGTTGCTGCACGTATTAAGAACAGTAAAGTAAATTAAAATGCTTTGTGAACTTTAAAGCCCCTTGTAACTGTGGGATATTACAAAGGTTTTTTTGTTAGTTTTTTTTTTAAATCATTTACTTACATGCACTTTTCAAACAGAACTATTAGATAAGTTCTCAACTGGAGATTTCATCAAGTTTGTATTTATTTTTTTAAAAATGGAAAGTTATGCTGTTGTGGACATGAAATGTGTTTGTACAAAACAGGCACTGTTCCAAGAAGCTTCGTGACGTGCTGGTTCTTTATCATATCGTTTATAAACTATCTTCTGCAATGCTATTGTATCTATAAAACAATCCAGAGTATGCTATTAGCAGGCATAGCTATTCCCATGATCTGAACACTTTTATTCTTGACCAGCTAGAGCATGGGCGCTTATACGGCATACCCTGGACAACCAGCCTCAGCTCAGCACACTCTGCGCACTCACAGCATTGGCTCACTGTACCTAGTACTCTAACTCCCTCTCCTGAAGTTAGAATGTCCTGCACTAAACACGGACCCCTCCACTGAGGCCTCTGCTTTGTGCAAATACTTTTGACATAATGGCTAAAAAAATATGCATAGATGCTAGTGATCAACGTGCTGAAAGGAGCAAAGACAGTGTCCATCCACAGCATTCCAGCGGTTCAACTATTAGTTCAGTAGGGAGATAAGACATGGAGGAGAACCAGCTCCTTGAGGTCAGGAATGGAAGTTTGTTCCACATTTTATTCCCAGCTCTGAACTTGATTTCTTACATATAATAAGTGCATAATAAATATTTGATGAGTGACTAAAGGAAAAACAATAAGTACATAACGTAGGAGGGCTATTTAGTAAAAGAGTCTGGAGCCAACCTCTTTTCATAAAGAGGACAGGCAAGGAAGACTCTACCACACACACATGCGCACACACACACACATTTGAGTCAGGCCCTTAAGGAAGAACAGATGACAATGTACAGAAAGGAGGAGGAATGGCATAGATGGTGATGACATAAGAAATGTAGGCCCAGGGGAGTTCTGGGCTGTCTAGTTTTAGTTATCACAATGCCTATGATTTTCTTACCCCTTAATGTTTCACTGAATCTTACTGCAGTTCCCTTCCCTGCTGTTCTGATTCTTCCCTGCATTCCAGCACTCCTCCTAAGGGGGCTGGTATCAGCACGGTCTCTATGCTGTGTTGGAGAAGAGGGAGTCCACTAGCTGGGAGAGCGCATCTTTTTCATCCCTCAGCAGATGCTGCAAACACACCTCCGTCTGCCTGTTAAACACAAGTCAAGCGCTCTTCAGTGAAGCTTCAGTCTTGGCTTCCTTCCCTTGGCTATTAAGCTTCATTCCCACATAATTACTACATGCCTGAGGTTTCTGAAGCCCTTTGTATGGATCTCAAACAGTTCTTGTGCTGGATCCAAATTTCAACCTTGGTTAAGCAGGCCCTGAAATCCTTTCCAACCCCGCCCCTGGCAGTGAAGCTCCAAGAACACATAACAAAAGAGGGGATAAGAAAAACATCTATGGTTTAGTGATCACCTACCCCGTGCCAATCACTGAGCTAAACACTTTGAATGCAGCACCTCATTTACTCCTTACCATAAGTCCTGCCTGCTAGCTACTATATTTACTCTTACTACCTCTGTTTGAAAGAGAGAATAAAGAAACTTGTTCATGCTACACAGCACTAAGCATTAAAGCCAGATTTGAAACCCCAGTAGTCAACTTCTAGAGTTTGCAAGGGCAAGAGCAAATGATACCCGAAGCTGTGAATCCAGCACATCAACTGCCAGCTGGTGTGGTCTGCACATCCCAGAAGAAGGAGTGGGTCATGCTTCTTCCTGCACATAGGAGGCAAGTACATGAGCTGAGACAGCCTCTATGAGGAGAAAGAAAAGTTCCAAAAGCAACAGAGCAGCAGAGCTCCCTGAGCTTGTGGTGGAGATGGAATCGGGAAAGGTAACTTTGGAAACAGAGCTTGCTCCCAGCTCAGGAATCAAAGAGCCAGAAGACTTACGGGACACCTTGGGTCCTCTCGTCCATCAGGCTGCGGCGAGCCTTAGGCTTTAGAGCATACACTCTGTCCACCTGTGAAGAATGTGTCATCTGTCTTGGTGAGCTTGACTCTTGAAACTTTTTCTAAACAGGAACCTAGTTGAACAGCAAGGATGCTCAGTGTGAGAGACACCTGTGTGTGGTGGGCATGTGGTCACAGAAGGATTAAGAGAGAGAATGTGGGGGAACATTTTTCATCCAGGTGCAGAGGGCAAAACTGGTATGAAAACGCTGGCAGCAGGAAGCTCACCCTGAAGAGGGGAAGCAGAGCAGTTTCCTGGAGCACTTCACTTAGGACGGCATCCTTGCCAAATGGATTGAAATCAATGTATTGATCAAGGGCTGCCAGTCCTAAAGAGCCCCTGGCCAGGTCACACGAGCATGCTCAAGCTGGAGGCCCTGCGCTCATCACTGCAGATGGGATCCTCTCACATCAGATTGCCTGCACTGTCTACCTGAACAGGGCCAGCGGCTTCTCATGCTGTGGTTGCTTGTGGATCTTGTAAATTCAAACATGATTAGGTGAATAACTGCTGTGGTAGCATTACTAAGATGTTCCCTTTTATGTGAGTACCCAACAGGTGATTAAAGCACATTTTCTTCATTCCAATCAGCCCAGCTCTACCTCAGTGCTTTCTCCTCTGAGAAAGTGGGTCACAGATGAACCCATGGAGCCTGCCTTGCCTAGGCCCAGTGAGACTAGTATGGTACACTTAAAGGGCCCTGAGTTTATAAATATGCAGCTTTCTCCCATATTGCCTCTATTTTTTTTAATATTTTATTTATTTATTTTTAGAGAGGGAAGGGAGGGAGAAAGAGAGAGAGAGAGAAACATCAATGTGTGGTTGCTGGGGGCTGTGGCCTGCAATCTAGGCATGTGCCCTGACTGGCAATCAAACCTGCGACACTTTGGTTCGCAGCCCGCACTCAATCCACTGAGCTACGCCAGCCAGGGCTCTATTTTTTTTAATATAAGCTGTGTAGTATAAAGAATATGGTACAGCATTTAACTTTTGCCTTTAATAGTAATAACATCAATTTAAAAAAAAACTCACAAAATGGAAAAATTTAGATGGCAGAAAGAAAAACATTTTATGAATCAAATAAATTCAAATACAACACAATTTGGGGTAGGGGTGGATCTGGTACCTAGGGTGTATGGCTCTAACAGAATAGATTTTGTGTGTTAATTGGACAATGAAATTTTATGTGTGCTTCTAAAAGGAAAAGCAACCAAAATTCTCTGGATATATTTAGTAGCTTCTTTGTGTTTTGGCCACGTTTTAGAGATGAACAAAATATTTTAAATGGCAAATATGGATATCCAACATATATATGCCATTGAAAATATTGTTGTATGAAACATAATATCTATTAGAAGTATTAAAGAAAAGTAAATATCATCATACACTTGAAATTGTATGACAACAAAACACTTGGCACACCCACCCATGAGATCGAAACAGGTAAAAATTGTGATAAGAAAACATATTGATAAATAATGACTCCTTTAAAATTAGCAATCTGAAACAATATAAGTTACTATGTGTCACATCTAAAAATATTTCCAAACTAATTAAATACCTTTGCATTTATAAACGTATGTTTAAATTTTCTTAATTTTTATTTCCTACTTGATATCAATGTAAATCAAGACGTGATCATAACTACCCAACTTGAAACTGTACTCATATGTCAATAAATTTCTTTTCCCTAAAAGTCAAAATACACGTTGGAGCTGCCTAGCAGTCTTCAACACCTATACGCATCAGTGTGGGCGAGTCCCAGGGGGAGCCATTTGCTCCAGATTATTAGGCAGGGAGACAGGCCCTCTGGTAACTATATTGAACACGATAATGTGTGCTGTGATAAAAAGATTCATTAAGCCAAAGAGTAAAGCCTTCTAATGCAAAGCTGAGCTTGGAGAAAAGGGGCTGAGGAATGTCTCTCCAAAGTCCCATAGAAATAGTGCAATGGGCTGTGTACTACTTAATCAACTGGAGAAATGATTTATGTTTATGCATTTTTCTTTGATTCTGTTCAGCCTAACACAACCTAAATTCTGGGGGGAGAATGAAAAAGAAGGTACTAAACCTGGGGGTTTTCTCTTTCCCTTCTCTCCATCTTTCTCCAGGGAGTCATCTCCCTTCTTCCTGCCTATTGTCTCAGCCTCAGGGAGGAGTCTCATATGGCTTACGGCCAACCCCTCTGTAATGCTCTAGATCCAATTCATTCACTCATTTTTGCAAGAGATCTATATTTTGTGCCTATGTCCAAACCACTCTCCAAGCACTAGGAACAACTCTATAATGAATAAGAGAAGACCTCTGCTCTGAAGAAACCAACAAAAACACTAATGAAACACCAGAATAGGGGTCTAACTTCCACATCCAGGTTGGCAATTCTAGTATGCTAGGGAAATAAAGCACCAGGTGAGTATTTTAATGAGGCCCTACTGGCCATCTGGAATAAAATATAAAAAGGACTTTGGACATCATGGTGAGACGCTCATATGCTACCTATAAGACATTCTACCAAGAAAAAGGAATGCTTTCATAGGCTGTGATCTGATATGATAGAAAATTTGTTATGACTTTTGAAAGCAGGAAGGAATTTGGTATCATATATTTATTTAAGATATAAGAAGTGATTTGAGGGCAACCATTTTTTTTTGCAGGGCGTGGGGCATGTTCCAAATTCTTTGATAATGATGTCTGGGCTAGAATAGAAAAGAGGCGTACCCAGCCTACTGCACCCCAATGCTCACCCTCTGCTGTAAGTGAGGCAGGCATTGAATCACAGATGAAAACTAGAAGAACATTAATAGCTTAGCAAGGGTGACAGGGGCAGCATTTGAGACTAGAGTGTGAATAGTTCTCCCTGGTAGACAGATGTAAGATTAATGCAACAGATCAAAGAACAGCACCCATGGTGGCCCTGGGGAGACTGGAAAGGCTGCCTCAGAGAAGGCTTGGAATTTTGCCATTGGGAGGAAGGACATGAGGAGCTAGGCAGCTCAACTAGTGTTTCAAGTGAGGGCTTAAAGTCAAACACGACTTTATTTTCCCTGGCTATTATTATTTGTGCTCCTTACTAGTTCTCCTCCAGCCTGCCACGGCATGGAGAAATGAGGGCCAAAATGCCAAAACAATGAAAAAGTAAACGAAGGCTATAAAATAAGAATAAACGACACACTATAGAAGCTATTTTCTTTTCAGCATTTTCAATTTCTCTTTCAATGGCTCCCTAAAATTCTTGTAAGTGATTTCCTTACAAGAAAACTAACTTTTCAAAAGCATATTTATTCCCATCTAGATTAAAACTGATTTTTGCATTTGTTTTGATTTCACAGTTATGATCAGGAGATAGAAACTTCCTTTCAGCATTTGGTTTCTTCCAGCAACAGTCTATCTCTCTCCTCTGCTCACTGCCTCTTACAAAAACATACTGCTTCTGTCTCTTCACTGTTCACATTTTCCTTAACTTCTTGTATCTTCAGAGCTGTCTCCATCACCTTTGCTCAGAGCCTCGTTCTGTCTCAGATATTCCCTATTATTCATTATAGTTGTTACTGATGTTCATAATATGTGCCATGCAATGAAAAAAAATGCTACTATTTACTATTTCTTGAGTCATCTTCTATGCATTTCTATGTTGATATACACCATTTCAAACTGTAAAAACAGCTTTATGTTAGCCTCTCCCCTTACACAAAAAACTCACATTCAAAGAGGCTGTGCCATTTATAAGTAATGCTGGACTCTGGATTGGAATACAGACGTGTTTAACTCGAGATCCTTAACTCTCTTCCATTGTACCTGGACTGGGATGCCGTGGAGGTTGACACAATTTCACCACATCTACTGGAAGAAAGGACTCAGGCAGGTCAAAAATGCAAAGCAAAAGCTTTGCGTCCAGCAGAACAGATGGTGAGCTTCCCGAGTTCTCCCTGGGAGGAGCGGCCCATCTGCCCATCTGGCTTGGCAGCCTTCAGGGGTCCGCCCTACACAGGACATTGCAGCAGGGATTTCCCTAGTCTGTCTGGAAGAAAAACCCTGTCCGATTGCTCTGTGGGTCTTTAGGAAGCCTCTGGGGAATTTCCTAAGGCATGTTTTTTGATGAGCAAAGTCACATGGAGGGGCCTGCTTTGGGAAGGGACATGCGCTGTCCTGGGCTGGATCTGAGTCACTGTCCTGGCTATCTCGGAAGAGAATAACCCTCTAGCCATATCACAACCCCCCAGACCTTCGGCTAATGTGTCAGCAGGTGCATGGTCTTTCTGATCTGCTGCAGCAGCGGTCTGAGAATCAACTTGCAAGGATTTACCTCTTTCCCTGCCCCCAGTCCAGTTCTAAGGCCTCCTCTCAAACGGATGCCTCCTGTGGTCTCAACTGTCCTTAAGTTACTGCCACAGACACAGGGATACATCCCGTCCCTCCGACTTCCTCTCTTC
This sequence comes from Phyllostomus hastatus, assembly GCF_019186645.2. Lineage (NCBI taxonomy): Eukaryota > Metazoa > Chordata > Mammalia > Chiroptera > Phyllostomidae > Phyllostomus > Phyllostomus hastatus. Next base: position 102,053,953 of record NW_025334041.1, on the reverse strand, counting down.
CCTGTCTTTTCTCCCTGCCTTTATTTCCTTATGTAGGACCTTCTCAAGGTTCTGATGGTTCTGTCCGCCTCTCTCTCCTCATTGTCTTCCCAGATGGGCATGTTGATTTCCAAATCTTCAATACTTCCTCCATGTGAGTGGCTCCTAATCTCTTTCTTGAGCATGTGTCCTGCATGCTGTAGCAGCAGATGAACCTCTCTGCAGAATTTTAGGCACCACAAAAACAAGTTCCCTTGCTCGCTGCTTAGGGCCAGTCAGCGCACGCTGGGAACAAAGCTCTAGGTTCAACAGATGTTTGTCGGAACAAATAAAAGACCCAGTCTCTCCTGTCGCTCCTCTTACATTTCCAATGAGCATGTCCGTTCCCCAAGCTTCAATACCTGCTCTGTGTGAATTTGTGGAACAAATTAATGTCTAAAACAAAACCCATTTCCCAGCTTTATGCAAAACTCTTCCTGCCACTGACCTGAAACAGGTTTCAGAGTTATACTGAATTGGTTTAAATCTTTGTTCAACCTATTAACTGAATGAAACCACAGGCAAGTTGCTTAGCTTTCCTAGCCATCTCCTTAAAAAGAAAAAAAAATCACAGACAATAATTAGCACTGATCTGCTTGCACCAGCCATGCACATGCTGTCCGCTCTGACTCCTGATTCTCTTATTTCTTTTAACGGTACATCAACAATCTCATTTAATTCTTACAAATACCTCTTGATATAGGTACTTGTACATTTCTACTTTACAAATTAGGTGATGAGGAAACAGAAGAACAGGGAATGCAACTTAGTTGCCCAAGGTCACACTAAAATAAAATCCTAGGCTGCATTCCTCCAAACTTCTTATGACAAACCATCTTGTTCTTAGACTGCAAGCTCACTAAGAAGTAGGATTCAGACCTTACAAAACCTGATAAACCACAGGGCTCCAAAGAAAATAAACCTTTAGGAAGTGGTCACTAACTGCTGGAGGAATAAATAGGTATGTTTACCTTCTGAAATCTGATCTCCCAATATGATGGTAACCTATATCAGGGCTAGTTTGTGAACATCTCACACAATGTTAAGTGCAATATACTCAATAAATATTCTTGAGTTAAAAATTATGATGTATTAAAAAACATATCTGGCAATACTTTTTCAGAGACCACGGGGCAGGTGCGGGGGAGATCCTGCATGAAAAAAGAATTTTAAGATAAGGAGAAGAAAGAAAGAGAAGTGGTTCAGAGCAAATAGGCTTCATTGAAAGTCGTATGAGTCAACATCCCAGAAACCGAGTAATAATTTCTTCACCAGAATAGAGAATGCATGATTGGGGAATTTGTCCCACTAATTGGGGTTGAAGTAGTTGCAATTGATGAAAAGCAACTCATCAGAAATGTTTTGATGTTTTCTGTAAGAACCTAGAAAATACATTATAATTCCAGTTGTGGATAGAAACTCAATGCATTTTAAACAGGGTGAAAAGGGTGAATAATTGTTTTGTCAGTTGGTGGGTCGGATTTCAGTCATCTCAATAGCTACAGACCTAATTGAAGGAAACCAGAAAAGCATATCAGAAAATGGGAGATACCATTGTAAACCAAATGCAGGAAAGCAGACTGGCTCCTTTGTAAGAAATTAATATTGCAAATCACCTAGACAGTTTTAGATTAAATTAGTAACAAAAAATAATTTAGAAGAGATGCACCTGACTTCTGAAGCAAGGAGAACTGCTCACATACAAAATGCTGTTGAAAGCTTAAAAAAACTGAACTATTTCCTTCTGAAACTGAGAAGAACTCGCATCATGTAATTACTTAATTAGAGTTCTATTACTTAATCATAGTTATATCCCTTGAGTGAGAGATGTTGTATAACCTGCAGCATTCAGCTATGATTGGAGACTGAAAATTGGGGGAGAGGAAACTTCTAAGTAAAAAAGCTAAGATTTGCTTTCTGTGCCTAGGAATCGCATTAACGTGAAGGATGTGTTTTATGGGTCATGCAAAATCTCACAACTTTACTTAGAAGTTAAGTATATAGAGGAATAACTAAAGTGTAACTTTTCTCCATCATCACTTAAAAAACATGTTTGTTAGATGATTACAAACAAGAAAATCAAGGTTAATTTGAGAGATGCCTGTAGAATCATGTGGTCATTAAAATTCTGGTAAGAATAGGAAAAGAGAAAAATGACAAAAAAGATTCTGGCATTTAAAAGACTGGCAATGGAAAAATGACTTTTCACATTCTGTTTATCTGTGAATGAAAATTTCAGCTAGGAGAAATACTGGGCTATAATATGAATGATTCTACCAACATGATTATTATTTTGTTAAAACTTAAGGTATTAAATAATAATAAAAAAAACTTAAGGTATTATTGAATATATCAAATACACCAAAGATACACAACTTATTACAGACATATTTACTAAAAAAATCACTTAGGGGAAGTCAATCTCGCCATGCCTTAGTTTCCCCACTTGTGTGAACAGAGGAATTTTTTCCTAACCACTATTACATACACTACTATATTTCCTTCTAATGTTAATATTTTAGATTAAGAAATAACAAGGTGACCTCAGAAAGAAGTTATAAGTAAATTAAATCAGAGTGCTGCAAAGATCCAGTATGCTTAAGCATTGGGAAATTTAACTCTTACATCTGTCCTTCAGACAGTAAGAATTCAGGTTTGACATGCGTGCTAGAAATAGGTTTTAGGATGCTACTGCAACAGCAAAAATCCTGATGAACAGTGTTAAAGCTAGTATGTCACAGGCTTGAATCAACTCAAATGATTATGAAATTAACTCTCAGAAATCACCACCTTAACAATGCAATTCTAAGAAAGTCAGATGTCACAGAAGGTCCCAAATACTCATCTTGGAAAGTGCTTTAAAAAAGTGGGAAGAGTAGTAAGAAAAGTCAGATATCTGAAATTCACCCTACATATTTTTTAAATTTTTCATGATAATTTCACTGTGCACTAACACCTGTCTGAACTGGACTTCCGTGAAGTGTGTAGAGTGCTGACCTGGAGGATTTAAACACCACCTGAATGTAGTGAGTGTTTGTCATGTCTGCCACCCACATTGCAGATCAGAGTGTACTAAATGCCATGAAATGTACTGTTGCATAAGACAGGTTTAGCTCCTTCTTTGCTCTGACAATTACATCCCATTTGTTAGTCAAACAAGTCAGAAAACAACTATGATATGACATCTTTGATATCTGCTCAGTTCACTGGTTACATGATGCTACAGAGGAATCAATAACAATACAGAAGCTGACGAAGGGAGTTCTACTGTAAAAAGTCTGGAGCAAGAATCTTAAGACCTATTTCTCTAACCAGCTCTACTAATGGCTAAGCATGTGGCCAACACATGTCTCTTTGTTCTGAAGAAAACTCTTTCCATCTTTTCGTTATCTTTAAAATCTCATAGTCTTATGGAAAAGGCTGGGAGTCTGAATGGTGAAGATTTAACAAATGCAATAATATTTCATCCAGATTTGGGAAATTTATCAACTAGGTGGCACTGAAAATATAGATAACCACACATGCACTATATTGGGCATGAGATCTCAGGACCAAATCAAAAACTGTAACACCTCAGGTTTATAAACAAAAAAAGAGAGAGTGAACATTTTCCAAGGTTTGGCATTTGGGATCATTCCACTGAAGGCTAGATTAAAGCATATCTCCTAATTTTATCTTTTCTTTCAAGTCCCATAGATATCCCTTGTATTCAAGTTTTATTTATGTTTACTTTTAAAAATCTTTTCATGATTCAAATTTTTTTTGAATCATCATGCACCTTCTTATAGTTGCTCCTATTTTGAATTGTACCTTATTTTTCCCACTAAGAGGATTATCAAAAAGTTCTGTTTCTTTCATCCTCCCTTTTTTCCTCCCTTTTTTCCTCCCTTTTTTCCTTCCTTCCTTCCTTCCTTCCTTCCTTCCTTCCTTCCTTCCTTCTTCCTTCCTCCTCCTTCTAAAATAACTGAAGTTTCAGATATATTTTCTATTTTTAATAGAATAAGAGGAAACATGGAATCTGGCAAAGAGGGAAGCAGCCTCTCACGATCCAGAGTGACAGGAAGTACCTATTGTATCTCATCATCTCTTTCACTGCTCCTGCTCCCCCCCACACTGACACACTGTTAGCACCTGTGATCGCAAGACCAACAGCAGACATGACTCCTTGTTCATTAATTTCTATTCTTTAATGGAGTCCAGCCCTAAAGCCACATTTTCCCCTACATTGTAGGAGGATTCTATTGTTTTGTTTTTGATGATTAAAGTAGTGGTGGCTCTGGAAAATTCTTAACTTCTGAGGATAATTAAGTCATTCAGAGTGATATCTTAGAACCTCTTTGGCGGTTAACTTTTGAGAAAGTTCTTTTTTTTTAAGGATTTTTATTTATTTATTTATTTTTATAGAGGGAAGGGAGGGAGGAAAAGAGAGCGAGAGAGACATCAATGTGCGGTTGCTGGGGGCCGTGGCCTGCAACCCAGGCATGTGCCCTGACTGGGAATCGAACCTGTGATGCTTTGGTTCGCAGTCCGAGCTCAATCCACTGAGCTACACCAGCCAGGGATTGAGAAAGTTCTTAAAGATAGCTTTATATAAAAACTACTTTTCTGTACTTGCAACCACTATCACAGTAAGAATATTAACTCAGAACTTAAATCTTATAGGGAGGGACCTTAAGTATACAAAACTAAAGTATACAGAACTAAACCCCTTCACTGGACAGATGAGAAACCAGGAACTCATAGGGGTTAAGGAAAATGCACTGGGTTATACCTCACATGCATCGGTCAGCTTTCAGAGTCCTGCATCCAGATAACCAAAGCTGCATTTCAGGAAGCCATGTCCTTTACTTCTTTTGTGCTTCCCACCACTTTTGCTCCCTATTCCCTTTAACTCTATTTTGAAGAATAATAACTGACTTGATTGCTTTGGTTGCATAGAAATGTGTAGGTTTTTCTTGTGTTGATGTTCTTTATCTTCTCCAACACTCACCAAGGCATGCTAATTCTACCCTTGAAGTATCCTCTATTCCTCCTCTGCCCCAGCTCAACCCTTAACAGCTCTACCTTGATCTGTTTCCATTTTTTTTTAACCTGGAGGCTTAGGTCTTATTGATCCTTTATTTCTAGGAAATCCTGGCCCTATCACAGACCTTTCTGGAAATCTCTATGGCATCTTATAACAAATAGCAGCCTCTGTTAAAGTCTCTGAATTGCATACATCTGTATCACCTTAAACATTTGTTAAAAATGCAAGTCCACTACAAACTCAGACACTGCGGGGACAAGGAATCTGCAGGTTATTAAATTCCCAGGTAATTCTTATGCACAAAATTTTCACATATTGCAGCTGTCATATCCTGTCATCATTTTATTCATACTCAACATCATTTCCCCCAATCTTTGATCCACCATCACTGTTTACCTCTCCTCCAAGCATCCTTTCCCTAGGCACACTGACTGACCCCAGACATCTCCTGGGCACATTGTGCATTCTCTAACCACCAAGCCTTTCCTCCCACGTGTCATCTGTCTCACTTTGTATCTCACATCCTCCTTCTCCTGGAGATGTACTACATTACTTTCAATGTCAAGCTCAAATATACCTCCTTGGGAAAGCCTTTCTGGATGTCTTTGACTGCCCTCCATATACTGTGTTGCCTTACACTGTTGCACCCAACTCTGTTATAGAATTTATCTCTCTTGAGTGTAATTATAATGAAATCTACTCAAGAGTTATAGAGCACCAGCTAAGCCTTGGGTTCTAGCACTAAATAAATAACATTCACAATCCCTGCTATCAAGAAAATCATCATCTAGCTTCTTTTAACCAGCATCCTAATCTGAATCACAGAACACAAAATAACTTATCTGAGTAACTATTTTCTCAGTTCTCCCAAGGATGACACGTAATGAGCACTACAACATACACCAGATGTGTCAGGGCGCTAGGGTTTACCTTCTTGAGAAAGCCCCATTCTCAAACACCAGGACACTTAACTTAGAGTAGCAACAAGTGCTATGACAGACACAGGTATACACTGAGGTGGAAAAAGAGAATAAGGATAGTAATTGTTTATGCCTTTGTTTCCTCGGTAATATGTCTTATTCTTTTGCTACCCTCATGTAGCATTTAGTGCAGGCCCATGTCATGGTGGCCATTGAATACATTTCTGTTGTTGTTGAATTAAGGCTTTGAAATTCATTTTTATGTGTTTTTTCCTTCTGTCTTCAGAATCTGGCTAAGGCAATGGAAATTATCCATATTTGTAAATCCAGCATCTACTTACTGCTCGAGACATAGTTGTTACTCAGTGATGGCTTAGCAAATAAATGAAAAAATTTAGAAATGTTGCTCAGGGATCATAAGTACTACTTAAAGGAAAACTAATATTAATGCCAAAATCTTTTCTATTACTTAAACCACACTTCTGGGTACCTCACTTCAAATGTTATTGCTTCCAAAGAAAGACTTTATTAAAAGTGCAAGTAAGTCCTTGCTTGTGTGGTTCAATGGATTGAGTGCTGGCCTGAGAACCAAAGGGTCACCAGTTCAATTCCCAGTCAGGGCACATACCTGGGTTGCGGGCCAGGTCCTTAGATGGGGGCATGTGAGAGGCAACCACACACTGATGGTTCTCTCTCTCTATTTCTCCCTCCTTTCTCCTCTCTCTGAATATAAATAAACAAAATATTTTTTAAAAGTTTAAGTAAAGTAGTATGAAGTGAAGAAAGGTTGTATTTTTCTGGGTGGTGGGGGTAGAGGTAAGTGGTGGTATTTTCAATGTTATTGTAATCTACTAAAGACCAAAAATTAGTTTGAATATATTTTCAAGAATAAATAGCCTGTATCTACAACTTAGGTTTAGGGGAAGACAGTGGGGAAAATATAAAATGTCATTAAAATACTAGTATACTAAAAAGACCTTGAGGGGGTCTGCGATACGGCTTTCTTCTACTACAAAGGCTGCAGCCACATTGTTTCAAACAGAGCTGCCTTTTTATAAACATCATATAGTACACACGTCATACTTTTCCTGGGATTAATGGTCTTCCCATTACATCAGTTAAAAGCATCTTTTTGTTCATTTAATCACCAAAATTTTTGAGTCTGAGTGTATTTCAGTTTAGAGAGGTGCCATACTTGTTAGCTGCCTCTAGGGGGCTCTTTATTAAAATTCCTGCTGCTGAAGCAGCATTTTCCTAAATGATCTCTTAACACCTCAATCCCCCAACTGTCTAATTTATACCCAAGGGAGAGTTTACTTTCTTTAGGGCATAATCTATTATATTACTAAGTTGCTAAAATATAAATAAGTACATGTAAATCTGTTTAAGTTAGCAGTAAAATAATTCTTTGTAAATCATGGCCTAAATAAGTATATATGGGATTCAGCATGGAAGTATTGCCACATAGAAATGATAATGAACCCAAGTAAACCAGCACATGGTGATCTTTAACATTTTGTCAAGGGAAAGAATTCTGCTATGAAAGCACTACTCTAAACATCAAACAAAGGTTAGGGGACCTGGTTTAAAATTGTTATTAAAACATACCAGCATTTCACTTTAATGGTCATGGGCTTAGTTAAATATAACTAAAAAGCTTCATGCTTGAATAGCAGGTACACACCATCCCAAGATGGTCATGCCCCTGAATGTGGATGGTCAGAGGATTTGGCTCTGCCCGAGCTGTCCTGTCTTGGCGGCCAATGCGCCCTCCTGGTACTCAGGTGAGAAGATCCTGATGCTCACCTCTGGAAAACAAGGCTGAGCCCATCCAAGGGCCTGGGAGAGCTCCTGTGGGTCCTTGGCACCTTCAGGTGCTGAGGCTCTGGCTGTAAGCCTCAGAACCACTACTGAGCTACTAAACTCCACTTTGTTTCATATTTTAATATTTCTAAAATCCAGATCTGATGTGCATTCTAGCCTAAGTTAATTGGCAATGTTTAGTGATTCATAGCATAATTGTGCATCTTATAGTCAGTGATGTCAACGCAATATGGTTGTTGAGGTGTGCTCCAGCTCAGTGAGTTTAATTTACATACAAAATCACCAGAACTTATTAAAATGTATTTGTGATTCAGCAGATTGGGGAAGGGGCTTGAGTTTTTTCATCTAACCAGCACCCAGGTAATGTTGATGCTACTGGTTCACAGGCCACACCTTGACTAGTAAACCCCTAAGTGGGCTACAAGTAGTTGGTGGGCTTTCTTTCCTTTCAACTCCCTAAAAACTACACCTTTCAGTTGTATGTCATTGTTTAGAAATGGTTCTAATGTAAATGTAAGTAACTTTTAAAAATTGTGTTAACATATAATAAATCAAATAATTATTAAATAAGAGTAATATTAAGAAAGGTTGGATTTCAGTCATTGGTTATGACACCTTTTGGCCCAGGGACCTTGGGGAAGAAAATGTTAAGGAATAAAGCAGGTTTACTTTTTCAAACAAACATTTAAGCCTCACATGAGACTCTCCTTGGTCAACAGGCAGGAAATACAGCAATTATTTTTGTTTGTTTGTCTTTAATATTTATTTATTTTTTAAATAGAAGGATGGGCAGGAGAAAGAGAGGGTGAGAAACATCTATGTAACAGAGAAACATAGATTGGCTGCCTCTTGTTTGTGCCCTGACTGGGGACCGAACTGGCAACCCAGGCACATGCCCCAACCAGGAATCCAACCAGTGACCCTTTGCACTGTGGGATGATACCCAGTCAACTGAGCCACACTGATCAGGGCTTCAGCAATTAATTTTGAAAAATAATGTTAATTGAAATCTGATGATAATGATAACATCCTTAAAAAGCAAATACAATTATTTATATTTGAACTACAAAAACTGAGTGACTATTTCTAACTTGGCTCATTAAAAAGATATACGTTTTTCTAAAAGTTATGTTTCTCAGTCATCTTTACAAGTTTTTGATACATTGGAAAGTGGATATTATGATTTAGAAGAACAGACAAGGACAGCACACTGGGCTTACAGCTCACACACAGGATTTCTCCTGCATCTTTTACACACTAGTGATGTGGTTTTGATGATGTTACAAACTATTTGCGATCTCCAAGTTTATACACTTTCCTCACAAAGCCTTTAGAAAGTTAAATAACTTTAAAAATGATATAATGATAGCAAAATCTCAACACTCGTCTGCAATCAAGACAAGCATCATGCTATGTAGGGTCCAGTGCAAAATGAAACGTAGGGGGTCTTTGTTCAAAAGTTCTTAAGAATTTCAAGATGGCAACAGGAAGATGTAACCCGAGAGCAGGGCTCTTCTGTGAGTGGGGCCCTGTGTGACTGTGCATATAGTTCACCACCCATGAGGAAGACACTGTGTGTGTTACAACTGTAGCTAATAGTCACCGCAACTAAAATGTTACAATATACCAAACACTACACAGATTACACAGTCTGACTTACTCCTTTAAAGGGGAGAAAATTAATGCACAGAAATATGAAATAATTTTCCTCAGGTCACATAACAATCAAGTCTCGAGAACCAGGATTTGAACTGCACATTGTGATTCCAAAGACATTTACTTTATCTAATTTAATGTAATATCCATCTGTAAGTAGTTACTGTCACACTCATTTCATTCATGTTTAGAAACTTAGGCTCAGGAAAAATAGTATCTATGTTTGGAGAACAATCATGTACCGTGACCTCGATTAGATGCCCTATGCTAACTGAAGCATCTCACACTCCAGTACTTCCCCCAGAGCCTGCCTCAGAGTCCTGTCACACACGGGGAACCAGACCTAACACTCAGGGTCATCGGTGTCTCTGTGCACTGAATATTTACTCAACAAAGACATGAGTTTCGCTTTCTTATTATTTAAGTCATGTGCTTCTGAATGGTAACAGTAATATTTTCATTTTAAAGTAATGAATGTGTTTTAAATGTTTCAATAGTGATGGTTCTTCTGACTAAAGACCAGTGACCATTCACAAGGAATAATTTTCTCCAGACATAGCACTTGATCCAAAGAACCAGAGACAGGAGTATATCATCTCATAACAGAAATTAAGATGAAATTCAAAATAGTTACTTTGTTTTGGATGGATTTTAGACTTTTACAATATGACTCAAACTTCCTAATGTCCAAATTTGTACAGGGTATTTGTATGGGACTTTTTATTTTCTTTTCCTTTGTAATGTATTTTCTAACCCTTCATGCCATTTATTCTTTCCTATAGTTTTCCAGTTCTGAGAGTGGAACTAATTCATTTTGCTTCATTCCCTTATAATATCATGCCAATTACAGAGCTGAGCAAAGAGAGGCAGAGAGGATAACTCAGATTAATCTGCCACATTTTCTTTGAAAGTGTTACTAATTTCCTCTAGTAGAATTATTTAATTTCTGCTCTATTTCTAGAACAATCTTTATACCTTACTTTAGGAGCTTGTATTGTCATTCTCTGTTTCTTTCTCAGGCTGTCCTTCCAGATTCCTATGTACGTTCTCTCAACCTACCTGTGTGTCCCCAGTGTTGAGTACAGAGCCCAGCACATCGCAGGGAGAGATTAATGTCTACTCATCGAATGCCCACATGCAAGTGTTAATGCACAGGCAAATGGAGCAATTAAAACCAGATACTCTAGTGGGTAATGAAATTAAAAGGAAATGTTCAGTCTTAGACATTATTCATTGCTGCTTTCTGCTGGGCTAGAAAATGTCATACACTATAAAGTGTATCAAGTCCTCAAACTTAAAATGCCATTGAACACCCTACCAAATCATGTTATGCTAGCTTGATATATGAAAGTGCTATAATGCATTATGCCAACTGCTGATATAGTTCCAGGCTATGAGGCATCTGCTGGAAATGATGGGAAATAAAAATCTGTGGGTCCTCCAGAAAGGGAGGTAGCTATGTCCAAAAGCTGAATTCCAGACAGGGACTCACCAGATGCTTTGCAGACACTAAAGAGCTGAGTTTCACTTCCTTGGGGACCTGAGCAGATGGACCTCCCTAAACTCAATCTCCAAGAGGAGTGTGTATGACAAAATGCCTAGTTTCTGCCCCAATTGATTGTTTCCCTTTCCCCTCAGGCTACAATTCACAGAGCAAACTTGGCAATGTATGAAGCCAACACTGTATAGAAATCTAGAAAGCACTTCTTCCCAATGTGTGTTGTGTGTGTCCCTGTTCATATGGTTGACTACATACTATAGAAATTGAGGATAAGAATTATTATCTTTTTTATGTCTTTAAAGGAGGAGTTTTGTACAGGCTGCTTGCTAGAGTAGAGAAGAGAACTACAGGGGTGACATCTCAGTACCAGTTTGAATACTGGCAAAAAAAAAAAAAATCCTGGTGGAAGCTTATATGTAACTGGTCACCTAAAGGCTCCTACTAATACAAATAGCTCCTGCTTCTTCCCCTTCACTTTAGACCTTCTCTTTTCCGACATCCTAGCAATCTAGGCTGCCTTTTTGCTCTATCTTTCCTCTCAAGTTTCCAGTAAACTTCATTTCATATCATTTTACTTTATAAAAGTAATGGGAACAAGGAAAGATAAATAAGATTACATTATGAATAGAGAAATTAAAATAGAGGAGCAGTTAAAGGCAAGGATTATTAGTTACCAGTTAAAGGTCAGGTTATTCAAGTTCAGATCTTGGCTCTGTTACTTACTAGTTGTTTTCCCTTAGGTCAGTTACATAGTCTCTTGTAGTTACCTTGTATCTCCATATTCTCATTTGTTAAAAAGGTATAGCAATAACGCCTGTCTATTGTCATGCTTGGAGTATTACCTTTGAATATATAAAGCACTGAAAAAGTGATAGTGTACCACCCTATGTATAGGATTAATAAAAGCACTACTGAAAACAAAATGCTGTAAGTCCACACACACACACACACACACACACAGTTTTTCTTCTTACTCCCTTGTTGCTATGTTTGAAATATCAGATATCAAATTATTTCACACAGTTGCATTAATTTATTGTTTAAACTAAATTGCTAACTTTGCTCAGTTGGTGATGACCTTAGGCACATGCTTATTAGGTAACTCACTGGATGTTGTAGATATTATGAGAAATAGAAAATGTTTAATATGTAATTGTTGCTACTCTGGAATACACCAACTGCCTTACTCTTTCAGCAATACCTCTGACTTTTAATATCCCTTTGTGTAGTGTCTAGTGTACCAGAGGCACGATTAGGTAGGTACTACAGAGTTCGTGCCATTGTAGTTTATTTGGTTGATCTGATTCAGGCAGTGTGCTCAACCATTACACCAGGAGTACTTAACTCAGGGATGGAACACCAAGATCAGGGTCCAGTCCTGCCACTTGGAGAGAGACATGTGTTTTGCTGACATCTCAGGGTCCTCAGTTACACAATGGGGATATTATTATTAATTATTATTATTATTATTACCTAACAGGGGTTCTTGGGGAGACACCCTTAAAATAAAAGGATTTATGACTTAAAAAAAAGCTGTGGTCTATTGTCCTGCAAATAAAAGAAGGCCAAGGTCATTGAGCTCGGCTTGCACTTTGGTGCTGACACTTTATTACAGCAGAACACTTGAAACACATTTCAGTATTTTCAAGATCCAAAAGAAAGTAGGCAGGGCCTATAATAAATCAGGTTAGTGGCACATGAGAATCTGTCAAATTCTTTGACATTCCCACAAACTCCAGCTTGCCTTCTCATTCAAGTATTAAAAGCAAACTGCCATCTTCTGTGCTTTAAATCCGATGGAAGAAATTTATTTTTTTCCTAGAGCTGCACTGCTCAAAACACTACAGGCCAATTTCTGTCCTCCCCAGCTGGTCTAACCCAGGCTCTCTTATGAGTCACTAAGCCAAGACCTTGCCTCTAGGAAGGCAGCCCAGAGCCAGTGCATGAGTCCTTGTATTACGGGAATTCTTTTGTGGTTTTGTCTGTTTTGCTGCCTACTCATTTTGTGGGGCATTAACAAAACCAGTCTTAAAATGGTTAGTGCAAGTGAGACATTCTACCAAACATAATTAAGGTAGTATTACCCCTAGTTATATAATAAACGGATGAGTAAAAATATATGGATCTGCATGGAAAACGCCTAGGAAGAAGTGAGATGGGAACCTATAAAGCAAGTCTCTTCCCCAAAGAGTGAAGGAAGGCTATGGAAAGCTCAATGTAAACAAACTAAAATGCTATCTACCAATACATAGACAGTGACAACATCGTGAGAGAGGAAAGGCAAAAAGTGTCTCTAAGCATCAGGAATCCCAACAAGAGTGGAGGAAATGTAAACCTGGGGAGAGATGGATTTAATCCAGACTTTGCAGCCTAGACCAAGAGATCTCCCAACAGAGAAGTCCTCCCTTCTCCCATGTATCAGGATTCACAGACCTCAGTGCATCTCCTTACCCTCTACAGTTTCTGGAAAAATAACTTAACGTGCAAATTCCACCACTGATGTTTGTCCTTACAAGTAAACGACAGGGACTCTACTCCTGTCTGAGCAATGAGGGGAACAAGAGAAGAGGACAACTGAGGACCCCCATTTGCTGAGCCGTTCTATCACAGAAGAGGTAGGTAAAGTGAGAAGACTTCAAAATCTGCTGAAGTTCTCTTTTGTTCAAAAGAAGAAAAACAGATATTAAGGAGTGTTTGCACGAAGTCCATTAGCTTTCCCAGAGCTAATGCTGGTACCGTATGGAAAGCAGAGTGTTTACCGCTGCACAAGGCAGGGGAGACCATGCTGACAGTGTGTGGCAAGCAACTATTTTTTCACAGTAGGAGAAATGCTTATATAAGAGGATATTTTCTGAACCTCATCTGCCTCATAGCATCTTCCAAATTTTTAGTGCTAAAAGTTTCTCAGTGTAATTAAAGCCTGAGCTGATCTAATTAGATTGATGAAATTTTCAGTAGGGATTTAATTCCCCCTAGCTCTTCACTTTCTTCTTCTCCTCCTTCGTTTTCTTCTTTTTTTTTTTTTCTGGGATCCTTCCCCAGGCTCATCCCCAGCAATATTTAGTGGCATGATTCAAAACTGCCTCATACAGGCAGGCTAGGTTGTTTTATTGAATGCAATTCTTTCACACCTCTTCAATTTCATTTCCCTCCCAACAAACTATGTTAAGTAATCTTCACTCTGCAGGAGGGAAATAGGTGTTTCAGAACATTTTGGAAGCACAAAGAAATGCATACAGCAAGGGATTCTAAGGCAAGATTAATGAGGGAGCAGCATGACCGATCTTTGCAAGTCATTTCCTAAGGGCACCAAGTCTTTATGGTCAAATACTGAGAAAGAAATACATATTAGTGAGACTTCATCTATCTTTGAAAATTAAAAAAAAATTTGTAAGGAGCATCTTAGAAATCAACTCTGAGACTTTCACACAAAACAATGTGTTTAAAGTAGTCTAAGGAGAATGGGCAGGGCAGTGCCTGTGTTCAGATAGACCCCAAGCATCTCCCTTGGACGCCATGATTTGTCTTTCTGCAGCATGGGCCACGCACCGCTCCTGGTGGAATAGTCACTCACAGCTGCTTGTCAGAAAAAATTAAATTAAATTCAAATGGTCAATAATTCTTGAGCAACATATATTTTAGCTTTTACTTGATGTTATCAAAAACAAAATTAAAATATAAACAAATGTTTCTTGCCAGAGAAGATTAGTATTGCTTTTGTACAAATCAGATTGAAAAAGCATATTGTTTAAAGGCCAATCGTCCTGTAGAAATTTTATAGATGTGGGCTGTATATAATGGTAATTTATTATTTATAATTTTCCCTTTAATGTTTCTCAAATTTATATCCTTTGAAAGTAATTTTCAATGAGCTCAAAAGTGTCTCCAAAGCTTTTTTGATTTATTTTTAGTAAAAATAAAAGTTTTAAAAAACTATTTTGATCCCCCAGTATAAATTCCTAGCCATTCAAAGTTCCCTCTCATTTTAAACAAAGTATAATGTATGAAATTCAGGTTAGATTTTGTTGAACTAACTTTATTTTATTTTGAAATTTGATGATCACTAAGAAAATATTAATATTCGTAATGAAGGTTGGTTGCTCTACATGTAAGCCAAGTCTCATTTCAAATAGTCATATATATAAGGTGCTAAATCCTTCTAATCATTACGTAACTTCTTTTCCGCTTTAATCTTTTAAGAATGAGGATGAGAATGCACAGTAGTGGTGGGCCATCTGTATTGCTGTACTTTGAGCGCCACTGTCTACAGTGAAAGAGAGCCAGCCATTCAAACGAATTTCATCTGATAGGATTCTGTGTTCTAATCCTGTTATTCCTTCACTGCTCTCGGGTGAGTCAATGAATTCACTAGGTCCGTTTCCCTACTTCCAGAATAAGAAGATGGGGCTCAGAGAAGGACTTCCAGGATCCTTCCTATTCTAACACTCCAGAATTTCTTCTATGATTTCAGAGACGCTGTTATGAGTATTTCCCCCAAGACTAGTCATCCTAAGGGGGTTTACATACTAGATTTAAAATATAAAATGTTATGAGTCATAAATGAAACCATAATTAAGGTTTTACATATGCAATGCATTACAGGGCAGAAAGCCTAACAGAGTTTTAAGGAAGGCTTACAGGGCTTAGTGTTAAGAGAGATGTGGTGAGAATGACCAAGGGCATGTTCCTCTCTTTTCAGTAATTCTACAAAGCTAGCTATCTGAAACAGGTGATTTAACTCAAAATCTATGATACTTTGTCACAATTTCATTTCAGAGGTAGAAAGAGCAGGGCATTCTAAATAGCAATTCAGACACGGAAGAAAACTATGACCCATCTGAAAGCCCTTCAAATGAGGACTATTTTGATTTATAGGATGATTGTGCCAGCATCTTTCCACTGTCTAGTTGCTGGAAGGAAATAAAGCACAGGAAATTACATATCAAAACAAGTGCAGCACCTACTCTAGACACAAGCCCCAGGCTGTGGAAGAGATATGGGACACACTCATCAATAAAGAGGAGTGATATACATCCAAACCCTACAAAGACAATAGCATGAGGGAATCCTCATGGCATGGACTCAGTACCTAACAATTAAATGTCACATGGGAGACCACCTCACTTGTTTTTGCTATAGTGTTTTTTGTGTGTATATGGTTGGAAGTCCAACTGAAAAGAATTCTAAAGTGTATGGACTATTCATTATCATTTAAACTTTAAAGACATTAATCTGAAACAGTAATTTTAAATTAAGGCAACCCACGGTAGCTTCATACACACAAAAAATTGCCTCTCCATGTTGCACTGCCGAAAGACAATGAGGTTCAGCTGGACTCAGGCTTTAACTACAGAAATTCTCATGTTCTTCCAGGATATCCAAAAAGGCTCTTTAGCTGAATTCCAGATTCTCCTAGAGATACACACACTACCTTTCCTTTTCCCAGTCCATGATGGGACTGATTTTCAATAGATAAAGCAGAGCCCGGGGCTGATTATAGGCTGGCCCGTTGACAGTGAAAGTGAGGAAATGAGGTGGGTGTGGGGGTATGGTTCTGTCCCCAACCCCAATTCCCATCACCAGGGCGGGGGGTGGGGTTCAGGCGTCGTGTGAATTCTAATTATGTTTTTCACCATGTTCCTCCCAACTTGAAAATCCTTCTCTCTCCCCTGCCTACCCAAATCACAGCTGTCCCTCAAGAGTTTCTTACTCACTCTGCACATCCTCTTTGTCTGCTAGATCTCTCGCTTGTTTTGCTCTCGTTCGAACCTATCTGGCTGTACCTGGGCCACATGAGTTAATTCCTCATTCCTCACAGTCTATTGCACATTCCTAAAAATAGTCTCAATCTGTAACAAACTTGGGGGTTTGTACAATTTTCTAAGTCAAGGACCCTAACATACATTTGTGTTAGGACACTGTATATTATGGTGGCTAAGATCACAAAAGACTCTGAGATCATATTCCTTAATTAATTCCTAGACCTTAATACTTCTTATATAAGATCTTACTCAAGAAACTTACCTGTTCCCAACTTCAGTTTTCTGGTCTGAAAAATTCAGATAATAAAATTACAACCTGTATTGTGGAGATCCCTGTAAAGCTCACACGATAGCATCAGGCATGAAATATGAGCTCCAAAAAATGTCAGTAATATTATCATAATAATCATAATAACCCTTTTTATTTCACTGTGTCCACAGAGATTAACACAGTCCTGAGTCATACTACATATTTTTAAAGAGTAAGTTA